>NC_143017.1:67075352-68421602 GCF_055824585.1 Amblyomma mixtum | reverse complement strand
CGCCCAATTCTCGCGAAGAATGAGTCCCGAGCCCCGAGTAGATTATGATTTCTCCGCGCACTTTCTCGCTACGCCTCATCCCGTCCCGCTCCCTGCCTCGATTTCGCCTCGTTCGTTCACACGGGCAGGAGGAGGAGGGGGGGGGGGGGGCGGCGAGGGTGAGGGTGAGGGGGACGCTATCTACTACGGCTTCTCGTAGCCGAAATAGAGTCATTGTTGCTTCTTACTTGCGTGTGCGCGCAAGTCTCGCGCGGACACGCATACCGGAGCGGTGGACCGCGCTCTCCGCGCGAGTGCTTCCGACGTGTATGCGCCTCCTCGGCGCGCAAGACGGACGATTTGGAAAATTGCTCGCGAGAGACGATGCCTCGTAGCGCCTCCGGAGACGGCGCATGATAATTCTCCGTCCTATTCTCCGCGATGCCCGGTACAGATAGGGGCGGCTCGAGCGAAATGAACTTCGTGTCTCCCGTGGTTTTGCCGTATCTTGAGACGTGCGCGCACGCACGGCGTTGCGTATAGTAGACACACCTGAAATGCGAGCAGTCCGCACCGGACTGCAGCTACGCTGCGAATGGGGTGGGAGGCACTGATAGCGAGGTGTCGTGAAAGTTATTGTGGCAAACCAACGGTGCTTGGCCTCGAGTTAGCTATGATATATTGCGGTACACTGAAGCTGATTACTGCTGAGGCGGAGCGACTAAAGGGACGTAATTTGTAGAAGTTGCGACGCCCTTACCTCTTGCGAAAGAAGCGAAATATCTCTAGGGCTTTGACCTTTTAACAATGCTCGTGCCAAAAAAGGTAGGTGCGGCGCCGTTTTTTGCCTTTAGTCGTTAGTTTGGTTTGGTTTATTGGGGTTTAACGTCTCGAAGCAACTCAGGCTATGAGGGACGCCGTAGTGAAGGGCTCCGGAAATTTCGACCACCTGGGGTTCTTTAACGTGCACCGACATCGCACAGTACCCGGGCTCACTGCAGCGGTCCTGTTAACATGACGTCAGTCTCGCGCGCCTGAATTGTACGTGAGCGCGGAGGACTTTGGATTAGGCCGCAAGAAAATATCAAGAAAAGGTTAAGATATGAAAAAAGTATTTATTTTTTGCGTTTCATTTTTCATCGTGAACGTAGCAGCCCCAGTAAACACTTGCCGCGGCAGCCGCATTTTGGTGGAGGCGAAGTGACAAAACCTACTGTGTACTGTGCGATGTCAGTGCTCGTTAAAGAACTCCAAGTGGTCCAAACTAATCCGGAGCCCTCCTCTATGTCTTCTTGGTCAGGATATAGGCAGCTTTGGAGCGTTCAGCCCCACATGCTCCTGTGTCCCCGTAAAATGTTCTGGAAAGAGGCAGCACACTGTCCACGCGGGAAACAAGACACTGAGTAATGTCAGCAAGTGAAGTGTAAGCAACAATTTATTCTGAACAATGACCTTTCTGTGTACCGAAGGAATAGTGAGGGCTACTAGGCACGCTGTACTGAGGGCTCGCTACTGATATTGACTACTAGTCGTTCCTTTACGAGCACTTGAATTTCAGCAGCCTTTCTTTTTTTTTTTCATATTTCGTTGCCATTGAAATGAGGCCGCCGCGTCCGGGATTGCAACTCAAAAGCCGAACCCTACAGCTGCAAAGCCACCGCGGTGGGTATAACCACAGCATCAATACGTTGGTCTTCATATACATTGTTTGGTTAGTACACTTCTGTTCAACACGGTTAACCTCTCACGAGTGTTGGCTGTCGGCTCAGGTCTTGGAGCCCACCTGCAGGCGCACATCGATGTTATTTAAAGAAACAAAAAAAAAACGAGAACAAAAACCGCAGGACAATGGACACACAATAACCTGCATCAAAGGTGCCATGTCTCCTCTCTGTAGATCACAATGCGTTGCGATTCGAGGAAACGGAACAAAGTTTACGGACAGAAGCCGCAAGCCAAGAAGGAAAAACGCACCAGCAAAGCCCATTTGGCTGACTCATTTAGCGCTTGTCAAGCGTCGGCTAAGTCAGAAGGCTCCATTAGAGAGGGCGTTCCGGAGGCTTTCTTCTTTATTGGGGCCGTGAGGTCTTGCAGGTGTGCCAAGCCTCGACGAAGAAACAAAAGACGGCCAGAGAGAAAGGGTGGGGGGCCCGCAAGAAACGCAACTCTTATTGTGTCTATGCCTCGGGTCGCACGGAGCCCTCGCCGCCCCTGTCGAAGAAAGCGTGAAGCGGTGGGAGGCCGCCGGTAGCGTCGCCTCCTAAGGTGGGAAGAAGAGTGAAGTGCGCGAGGAGGCCACAAAGCAAACACACGTGCGCGCACTCGACTGCTAAAAGGCGGCAAGGTTGGGAGACGGTAAGAGGACGAGGTGGGAGAAGGACGGAGAAGGGCGGAGACTTTTCGACTGTCGTTAACCACTACGTGACAGTAGAAGACTCCAGATGATGCCGGCGGGTGTTCTACCCCCCTTCTCCCCGGCAGCCTTCATCGCTTCCCCGCAGCTAGGCATAATGGTATTTCTCGCACCCTTCGCTCGAACTGCCGATTGAGCTGGGCCCCACCATTAGCGAGCGTGAACGCGCTCCACGCTACCGGTGCGGTGCTGGGGGGAGGTGGGGGACGGTTTGCAACTCTACCGCGGACACCTTGGGTCCGTTGCTGTGGCCCCTCTTCATCTCTCTCGCTCTTTGTCGCCTCGGGGCTTCTTCGTTACCATCTTGGCTTTCACCTGCTGCCGGCCAGCTCTCTTTCCAGGGATCGTTCCCGACCTCGCACTTACGGGGTCCTCTCTCCTTCGCGTCTTCTCCGGGCGCCTAGCTAACCGAGTTTGTGTCTTTCGGACGCTCCTCTATGGGAGCCGAGGCAGACCCGCCCACGAAGCGAGCCGTGGGCACGGCCGCGCTAGCTAGCCTTGGCTGCTCCCGGATAGATGACCGGTCGGCGTCGTATACGAGCACTGCCGTCTTGCCTCCTGGCTCAGCGGAGGCTCGCGCCAGCAGTCTCCCTTGGGCGGCTAAATATAACCTGTGCCGCCTCTTTTTTTCGCTCGCCTCTTTACTCTCGCCTCCGCGATGAGAAGAGGGGGGCCCCCGCCGAGGACGCCTCCATACAATGGCCACATTTAGCGCCCCCTGCAATCGGATCAAGCGCGAATCGAGACGCCTGTTTGGACAGAGACCGCTGGGGGATAATTTTGACCGCGATGGACAGTCGGCAAGGCCTTATTCCGGGTTTGCTTTGTCTGTTTGCGACGGGTCTGCGCTCTCTTCCTGGAGGCTCCCCACTGCCCGGGCACTTATCAGATCACGAATGACGGTGGTTTTTACCCGGGGCAGAGATGAAAGGTACGTTCGCGAGTTGGGGCGGTGTGAGTGAGAGCGAAAAGTGACAGCCGCAGAGGTCTGTGTACGTTGGATTCTGACGGTGAGAGTTGGCGTTCGCGGGTTTCCGTGTTTTCCACTCCTCAGTCCACGAGGCCCACGTAATTCGCCGAGTGACGTTAGGTATGTTCGTCGACTATACCGCGATGTCCAGTATTTTGGTTTACAAGGTAGTTTTGTAATCACTATGGGACAGCGAGTCGCTCGCTCTTTAAAAGAGGCCACTTTTTTTTTTTTCCTCCTTCAAGCACTTACTCTATGTATATGCCACCACCTTCTTGTTGTAGTCCGGTGCTTTTTGCGCAGTGCTGCATTCCGAAACAGAATGTCAACTAAAAATTCCACACCGTTTGATATTCCAACAGAGCAGACGACTTGCCGGCATCGGTGGACAGGCTGTTAGTTTTTCTTTTCGTGCTTGTGTGTGAGCGCTTTTAGCTGCAAGTTTCCTCTCCTTGGCAATATTTGCTATCTACAGCGCCAAAAGGCAGTCTCTCGGCCGTGCGCTGGAGCGTCTAGATCCACGCCCACTGACGGAAATGAAGATTCTCGGCCACTGGCCGCGGCGATCGTCGGTGATGAAGGCCTCCAAGGCACTGCTCCGCTTCTTGCGAACTTCTTGCCTGCATGATAGGCTGTGGCTTTAACGAACGCTGGCTTTTCATAGTGACTTCAGTTTTCTGCTACTCTCCTTTCTCGTTCATTTTTTTTTATCCCCTCACCCTTTCCCCCCGTGTAGGGTAGCAAACAGATTATTCTTCCGGTTAAACTCCCTGCCTTTCCTCCTCTTCTTCCTACTCCTCCTCATATATATACAGCATCTCTCCTCTCCCTGCCAGTGGAAGACCATGTCCCTCGAGGTTCAGCAGTCATGTGGCAGTGTGAGCAGTTCGTATCCAAGCACACATGCACACATAGCGCAACAGACTGAATAAAACGACGCATATGTTAACGTCAATCAATCAAGCAATCAATCAATCAATCAATCAATCAATCAATCAATCAATCAATCAATCAATCAATATTTTTTCTCTCAGTACAGACGGAGACAGGAGTAAAAGCTCTCGAAGCTTGATAGACGTACTGCTTCCTTGTCTTACTCTGCACTACTGCAGGAAACAGCATTAATTAACCACTGACTACCACGACGTTTCCTCAGTAACCAAAACTCAAAAGGCGAAAAGCTGCTGAACAGACAGCACCATAGTCCATTAGTACGGCAGAAAGCAATGAATAAACACGACAGGACAGCGGCAAGCATGCGTGTGAGCAACGCACTTCACTGCACGAAGCGAGAGACATGGGGGCAGTACATTTGACTCAAGTGCTGTGTATTGGGTGAAATAAACATAAGGAAAAAATAATTGCAGCAAGATGCGTAGCAAGAACACTTGGAAGGGGCTTCCGTTCGCAGGTGCTTAAACAGATCGCGGAACAGACGAGGTCCGGCATTCTTGCCAGGTCGTGCACCTCATGCATAATGATTCGTAGGGTGTTGCTGTTAATGTTGAATGCATAAATGAATGAAGACAGGTTACCCGATGAAATAAGGCTAATTGCGCTTGTTCACAGGCAGATTTGAGACAAATATTACAGCGAGGTAATTAGCAAGCAGGGTGAGTCAAATTCTCTAAATAAGTTCTCACGTATTGAAGTTCAGTCTCTTCCATTTCAGGGATAATGCCAGCTTAATGTGCAGCCATGGATAAGCAATGGTCTGACTGCGTAGTAGAAGTTGGTCATCTAGCCACGAGACGCCCTCAAGCGTATCATATAATGAGCACCAGGTGCCTGAAGATGCTCCACATTATTTCATACATAATGGCGATCAGGATAATTGGTGTGGAGCTCCCAAAATTCTGCCTGATTTCAACAGTACCCACCACCACTATGCATAGAAGCTGACCCTAATCATAGCATGTTTCTTTTGCTGAGTATTTTTATCTTCGCATTTCGTTATTACAGACGACCCCCTTTATACTCCAGATACGTGATGGCATTGCTAAGTTTGAAGAATTTTGAACCCTATTGTAATTTCTCAAGAAAAACTATGTGCGACATCAACACAGGTTGTCGCTGTTGCCAGACGGCGCCCTGAACCCAATTATGGCTTTCGTGTGTCCGTGTCCTGTGTTATATCCGTGCTTTGAATAAAGTATTATTATTATGGACAATTTTGCTCGGGAGCCAAAGTATCCATATTAACGAGACTCGACTGTATGCTCCAAAACACCTATCACGATGTGAACGTAGACGTCGCCGCCTACTCGCAGCGTACGGAAGGGGCCCGTGAGCTCGCCCGACTGGGAACCAGTGGTCAGCAGCGGACCAATACCCGACGCTATATCAACGACGCGACCCGGCCGGAACGTGTATTGAAATTTCAACATAACGTCCATGGACGGTGTTGATTTCACGGGAACGACATTGCATAGTTCAGTTGATCGAGGCGTCGAAGCACTTTGTACGGGGCCAAGTCCCGGTGCAAAAGTTTTCCACTGAGTTCTCGGCAGCACACGAACCGGTTGTGCGCACCCACACGCACCACCGGTCTTGCATTCCGGCCGGGCCGCGTCGTTGATAGTGTCGGGTATTGGTCCGCTGCTGACTAGTGGTATCTAATGACGCCAATGCTTACTTTTCTTGTCAGTTTCTTTCAATCACTCCTTTCTGCATTATGTCCTAATGTCGCGTCGATGCTACTTTAATAGGGCACGTTATATATAAAGATTTCTTAATACGTCTGCACTGATTATTGCTGTTTGTTTAAGGCCGTTGGCACGCTGCCTTATCATTTTCCGTTCGCCACCTTAGGCGAGTTTTCAGTCATTCACCAGACTCGATCGAAGTGTAGCCGGAGCACTGAGGTCGCGCGCCGCCGGTTCCATAACTTTCCAGACTGTTCTCGACAGAATAAGCTCGTTTTCTTGAACGTTCCAAGTCATGTTTACACAGAACGCTGCCGACATACACGATGAGTTGACACACCTGAGCCCGTGTTGCTACCTCTTCTGCCGACTTTCTTTCTGTAGCGGGGTCATGTTTCCCGATCGGGCAGCTTGCTTTGACAGCTTTCGTTAGCCAAACGTTCTGCGTGTTGTCACCCTTGTGCGCGGCTATGTGTATATAGTAGAAGTGTGCACGCTTGTGAAGGGGAGAACCGGAGAAACGGACGACACGTGTAGCATTTCTGGGCCACGTGTATTTGAGCTCGAAGGTCTTGCGTGTGGTCGCGACGTTGAAGGCTCCTGCGCTTTCATAGGAATTCTGAATTGAAACGCCTACGTATCTTCATCCGGTGTGTACTCCCATAAGGGCTGGTTGGGTGTAGCGGTGTGTAAGAAAAACAAATTTCGCCACGTGCTGTGGATTTATGCAAGGGACAAGGGCTTCAAGTACACGAATTTTACAGGAAGTGGGACTAAGGGCGACAGGGGAGGAGGATTTCTCCGAGTGGCTGACCGACAACAATAAGAGCAGGCGCCTTCTCCGGTTCCTGCATGAAAACAGCTTACATGATTTCCTTGAATTAGTACGCAGCGAACCCAAATAATGCCTTTAAGGCAGGTGCGCAAAATAAAAAAAAATAAAAAAAAATTACAAGTCATTCGATCTTGGGAGCTCACCGCTTTTTAAGACGCGCAATAAAGCTGTGGTGGGCGTATATTCCGAATTTATTTCATAATGTAGACGCAGTTCTATGCTCGGAAGCCGAAAGGCTTTCGACATCAAAACTGGTATTTCTGCCAGCTTGATATATATAAGGGTGGACGTGCAGGCTAGTTGGTGAACCATGATTCTTTAAAACAGCGCAAAAGACAGGGACACAGATGTGTGTGTCTTTTCTATCTGTGTCCCTGTCTTTTGCGCTGTTTTAAAGAATCTTGATATATAAGCCACTTCGAATGGGATGAGGTGAGGAGTTACAGCAGGTGTGGGTGGACACAAAAAGCAATAAAGAAGGCAGAAATGAATCATCCGTGGAACAAATCGCATTACATAACGTTTTTTTTTTGTTGTTGTTGTTGTTGAAGTAAGGAAGAAATCATGTGATGAAACAGAGTAAAAAATGCAGGTACAATTAATACAATATAATACTCCGTCAACGACTGAATGGTTTCATGAAGGTAGCAAAACAATAAGTTCGCTTCGGGGTGTTTATTAGTGAGAATTTCACACGCGGGGTGTTTATTTCTATGAAGTATGTACGTAGGTTATTAATGTGGCCTCCTTTAACAGGTTTAAGCTACGACTTTAAGAATTAATTGTTCGTCCGATGATGACAGGTAAGAAAGGAGGATTTGGCGATTACAATGGTGATTGCTAAGCATTCAAGGCGGAGTATATGATGAGTCCACCGAAGCTGAAGTAAAAGCCTGCAATAGCGAAGCTTTCGCACCTTTAATATAGAGGCTCATTGCGCGTGGTGGGGCCACCTGGGAGCAGTGTAGGAATGCGCTTTATCGTTAAGGTAGTGCTTATGCATATTTGAAGCGCGAAGCTAACACGCCATGACTAGCCACAGGCTAGAGGATATGAATATAGGAATGGAAGCAAAATGACGACCAGACAGGAACTACTTACAGAAAGGTTACACATGTCTTATAACTTCAGTATAATTCAATATCAACTAATTCCGGCGCATTTATTGCCCACTTCTTAGCTCCCATCGCGGTTGTTTTCACGTTTTCCAACACACTCGGTAGAGTCAAGAAGAGCGCCGAATTCTCTTTAACGAAGTTTATGATAACCGCTGTCAGTTCTCGCTAAAACATCGCGTATTAAGTTCGGCCTTCGGGCGCGTGTGTATGACAGGAGTTGGAAAAAATCTACGCGCATACATATGTCTCATCAAAACACAGAAACCGAAAAGGGAAATCTCATCCGTTCGCGGACACGGGTGAGTAGCGGGGCTCACTCAAGCGCGAGAACGTGGCGCACGATGTCGCCTACCTCAAAACAAAGCAAAACAAAAAAAAAGCTCTCAAAAACGGAGAGCGCGCCGTTGGCCGCCACCTCCTCGCGAGCGGTCTTCGCGGACCCCACACCGACACCGGCGGCTCCTGTCACAGCGCATTGTGGCTTCGCGCAAGCATGACTGAAGCCGCGCACGTCTCGTTCCTTTTCTAGAGGCGCTTCTACTATCCCTTTCCCACCTCTTCCCTCCCTGTCCTCCTGAACCCCTTCAAGTTGCCGCCCGAACACCTCCGCCAAGCGCGCCGGCGATGCGAAGACGCGCACGAATAATCAAGACGCAAGCCGCGACGACCGGGCAAAAGGAGAAGCGACGCCAGAATAGGCACGGCACCGCGGATGCTGCAGGGTTTTTCAGCGCTCCCTGCGTTCCCCTCGATCGTCTCGAAGCGCTGCTGGCGCTAGAGACGCGCGAAGCGCGCAACAAGAAAGGGTGGAGAATCAGCGAGGAGGGAACAGCAGGAGCAGGTGGCTGAGGAGGTGCCGGCAGAGAGATAGATCTCCGAGGCGGCCGGCTCGAAACCGCCTCTTGATTGAAGTTTGTGGCACTTCAACGGGCCGACGGCAAACAGCAAAGCGCACTCGCGAAATCTGTTCTGCATCGACTGCCGGGGACAAGCGCGCTCCCGGAAAGCGCCACGCTCGAACGACTTTAACGAGTGGCGTCTTCTCGAGTGTCACGCTGCCGCTGCAGATGGCTTGACACTCCCTACCCGAGCAGAGGCCTCCTTCTTTTTTTTGGTTGTCCTTTTCTTTCTTTTTACCTTCCCAACTTCGACTTTTGCCCTCCCTTTCCCTCTCTCGGTTCATTCTCCTCCTCCTCCTCCTCCTCCTCCTCCTGTCCCAGCGTCCGGCTTCCACCGTGTCCCTGGCTCGCAACGGGGACGCCACCGTGAACGGCATTTCTATTTCTTTGTTTTCCCTACACCGCTTATACAACTCCGCTTGGGCATTTGTGTATGTCGTGCGGGACCCCGCCGTCCTACGTTCGTGCAGCTCGCGCGCGTGCCCACCGGGGCGCTTGCCAGGTGGTTTGGCGCTCAGGGCTGTCGCGCTGTCGGCGCTGGCAGCGTCCTTCTCCCCCAGACACACACACACACACACACGGTTCCCCGCCTCGGTTCCCGGGCCGACTTTCCTGCTCCCGTCGTGCGCGCTGAGCAGCACGACGTGGTAACCGCGGGGGGGGGGGGGGGGGGGGTCCGGGCTTTGCTCTGTGGCTAAGCCCGCGGAGCTGATCGCTGCGACGGATGAAAGACCCCGTATATAGGAAGTGCGCGTTGGCAATATCGTGATTGCCTGTCAGTGCGGCCGCAGGGGGACAGAGCGTGGCGTGCTTCGATGAGCGAGTCTAAAGGTGTGCACTGGCACGGAGTGGGCGGTAATCTCGAGCCCGACGAATCTTCCGGTCCGCGCGTCACCGTGCGAAACTGGACTGGCCATTCGCGCCGCTTCGTGCCTCTTAACCAAACCTAATGCCTGCTTTTCTTTTTTTTTCCCGTGGCCGTTCATGGGCGTGAGCTTGCCTTCTGTTGTCTTGCGTGGCTGTCATCTACCGCACGTGATCGAAGTATTATTAGTATTATTTTTGTTTGCTTTTGTTTAGACCCGAGCGCACCCTGATTTTGTGTATATACATATACACATATAATCCAGTGCATAGAGAAATCTTGGCACTGTATGTAGTAGCATGACTGTAGAGCAACGTTTGAAACGCTTGAAACTATTTACCTTTCCACTGTGGAGCGGCCTTCGTCAGAATGCCTGACATTCTGACGAAGGTCGTTCCATGGTCGAAACGTAAATAGTTTTATATATATATATACCATATTATAAGAAGCAACCAGCATTTCAGACTCTTTGATTAAATACTTTTTTCTCTGCGAACTGTGAGCTTTCACTGCCAGGTGCAACTACAGTGCATACAGTCAAGAAAATCACGGTATGGCAACGAGGTCAATAGAACCTCGATTTCCAGAGCCGGCTTCTCAGAAACCAGCTCTTCTGATCGCCGCTAGTTGCGGAGGCGGCTCTTCAGACTCGCCCAACAACCTCGGCGCTTCCCTGACGTGGGCAAACCAGACGCGGTCGGCCCCATGGATTGCTCCTCTTCCATCGGCGGCGGAGCAGCAGCCGCGGATCAATTCTGCTCGGGGAGCATCTTCCCGCGGTGTGCCTCGTATTACGACTGTGTTGAGGGATCAATACCGTGACATCTATGCTCTCGAAATGCAAGAGCCGCCACCTCATTCTTCGATTTATCTTTCCCGCGACCCCCCGCCGAGAGAGAGCATCTCCGATGTCGCCGGCGACGGTTATCCCCGCCAGTGGGGCCATCTTTTCTCTCCTCTTCCTCCTCACCGAGCCATTGCTGCGTTGAAGGCAGCACACTTCCTTCCATGCTTGGAGACATGTCGCAGATGGATCGCCTTTCAGGTTTTGTCTACGGCTGGTCGTCCTTTGCCGCCCTATAGTCTCGTCAATGGAGGGCGCACTCGATCAATATGTGTTCTTGGACGACCCGCTGCCTGTGATCGACTAAAGCAGAATGCTTCTTTCAGTTAATTATACGAATTGTGTATCTTTGTAGAACGTCGTCGTCTTTCCTCGCTATTCGCTGCGACGGATTTGTCACGAATAACAAGCAATGTGGTTGGCTCAAAGTGCTAGTGGGATCACTCAGTGCGGAGGTAGAGTTCTAAAGAGGACATCATAACAACGAAGAGTCACCTCACAGCAGCATCCGGGCGGTTACGAAGCAAATCCTTGAAGCTATCTCAAATGTTTCTTTGCAAGTTCAGATGTGGGGCATTTTTTTGTTTGTAGTCTTGAGCCAAGGGGATGTTGACTCTAAGCCAATCTTTCGCTTAACGTGACACGTTTATATTGGGTTTCCAGCTTGTTAAGGCTTAAGTTTCGCAACGACGTTCTTGACAGCCGTATGGCGCAACAATGGTCCTGACGACGTCAACCGTAGTTTGCGTTTGCGAAACCAAAAGTGTCCGCGCAGCCATCGCGCATTTAAGAAATTGACAGGCGGGTGAAATAGCCGCCCTGGCAACCTTCATTAGCAGCTAGCTTTTCGCGCGTTCAATTTAAATTTCTCTGTTGTTGCGCACTTCCAGGATGAACCAGCGCGCAAAGAACATTTGATATACACAAAAAACAAACACGGAGGCAGACGAGAAGGGCGACCGAATTCCGAGTCGCGATGAGCGCGGCGAAATGAAGTAATTCCTCTCTGAAAAGCGGCGATTGTTCGAAAGAATGCGGGGAATTGCTACATCTATTCTTCGTGATTGACGCTGGGGTAGCTTTCGCGGAGCTGATATTGAAAAGACAGCCTTTTTATGGCGAGACGGCGACCGAATTTTATGGCGCTTTCCGAGCCCCGGACAGCTGAATGGCCGGGGAGGAACCGGGCGCACGAGGGTAGCTGCGTCCACATACGAACACGCAACGGGATGGCCCAAACCGGGCGTCATGAAAACTGAAAGTAAATAGGTAAAATGAATGCGTGCTTCAAAACAGAGAAAGTGCGCGCAGTCGCTCAAATGTAAAGGGTGGCAAGCTGGGCACATGAAGTAAAAATAGCCACAAAGATTGGACCAGATGGGATGCTACGGCTTGCCTATATGAGCCGACAGCGGTTAGAGTGGGAAAAAGAAGGGGGGGGGGGGCGTAGGTCGCGCGCAAACCACATATTTGACCAGGGGTGGGAACCGCACAATTGTCGCTCATTGACGGGAGCCACCCACCCATCTGCTTGGTTACGTTTTGTCTACCGCTAGAATCGCTGCATGCACAGCGTGTAAACGCTCAGTGACTTGACTGGAAGCCGTAGGGGGAGGGCGTGCGGCGCCCGAGTATGCGCTGGCAATTACGTCGACGCGAACGGACGCGCGCCCGCCGGGGTTCGGAAAAGGGCGACGTCACAATAGCTGCACGTGTCACCGCACAGATGGCGTTGCGTTGGCGCCGCGCAGGCTTTAACCGAAGCTGACGCCGGAGTGACAGGTTGAGCTGCATTGTCCCCGGCGAGCGGTGGGTCTGTAGAGGCCGCACTGTGTGTCATCAACGCCGGACGCGCCTATAACTGTGTGTTGACGATGAGACAGCTAGTTTCGGTTGATTACAAATCTCGTGCTGCCTATGAGCGAATTAAGACTTCCGTTGAAATACGCTTTTATGTGCTTTCTTCCCTGCCTTTCCGTCTCCTCATTTTATTTCCCTTCCTATGTGCCTCAGTTAAGATTTGTTACCAGTCCGATTCAATGAAGTTTATATTTTTCTTCGAATAATGGAATGAGTGACACAAAACGAATAACGCGGAGAAAAAGGAGCCTTACAAGTGGTGTCTTCCCATCCGTCCTTTAAATTTTTTTTTTTTTTACGAAGGCAAAAATGTTGAGCCGAAGAAACATACTTGGGAAGCATACATACGTCCAACATTAAGCGTGTTTCACTTCTGCAGCGAAGAGTTCTTTATGGCGACAGCGTTCAAGGTCTCCTTCACCAGAAAATCTGGTGTCGGCGTTGTGAGCGAAAAATTACAGGCGTGGCTCTGGCAGGTGGTCCCCAGAGAGCAACCTAGGAGGCAGGTGAGCCCCCTAGGTCACGTGACCCTGTGGTGTCATAACAACCTGCCCACCGGATAGGGAGCAAAATGCCCACCATGACAGGTGGCAGTGTAACTCGGGAAGAGCAACCTGGACCACAAGAGGCCCACCGCTGGGAGCACCTGCCATCGCAGGGCAGTGGCGCATCGCTTAACCACTGGACTACAGCGCCAGGAGGGGTACAAAGACTTCCAGGGATATACGAGGTCTGTTAGAAAACTATCCGACCTTTTGCTGAAGAAAAAAAAACTGCCATAACTGGAGCGTTGGAAACCTAATAACCTTCAAAGTAGTCTCCTTGGGACTCCACACACTTCTCCCAGTGGTGCTGCCATTGTTGGAAGTATTCCGAAAAGGCCCCTTTCGGAATGGAGTTCAGCTCAGCTGTCGTTGCAGTCATAATGTCCTCTCTTGTCTGAAATCGCGCTCCTTTCAATGACCTCTTGATTTTGGGAAACAGCCAGAAGTCACAGGAGGCCATATCAGGAGAGTAAGGAGTCTGTTGAACTACAGCAGTCTGGTTTTCCGCGAAAAAAGTGTGAATTTAGTGGGAGGAATGTGCAGGAGCATTGTCATGATGGATGCGCCAATTTTCTGTTGACCTCAACTTCTGCCTCTTGCGCCGCACAGCACCACGCAGGCGACGGAGGACATCCCTGTATATTCTTTTGGTCAATGTTTACTTTGTGGGGGGCGTAAGCGTGGTGCGCCACACAGAGGGAGTCAAAAAAAAGCAGTCAGCATCACTCTGACATTGCTGCACACTTGGCTGGCCTTCTTTGGTCTTGGTGACATGGAATGCTGCCATTGTGACGACTGGGATTTGGTTTCCGGGTCGTACCTGTACACCCAAGGATCGTCACCAGCGATTATCGTGTTGATGAAGTCGGGGTCACTGTTTGTGGAATCCAGCATATCCTGTGCGACATCAACACGAAGCTGCTTTTGCTCCACCGTGAGCAGCTTCAGCGCGAATTTCGCCGCATCTTTCTCCATGGCCAAATTTTCGGGGATAATGGAATGTGCAGAAAAATTGGTGATGTCCACCTCTTCCACAATTTCTCGGAAAGTCACACGATGGTCCCGCGTCACCACAGCGTTCACTTCGGCAATGACCTGGTCATTTCGGCATGTTGATGGCCGACCGGAGCGTGACTCTCTCTGCACCGATGTGCGGCCGTCTTTAAACCAATTGTACCACTGCTTAATCTATGTGCTGCTCATAGCATCGTCGCCGAAAGCCGTCTGAATATTCCGAATGGAATATTCAGACGGCTTTCAGACGGTTTACTTGGCTGTCGCCTAGTTTCTGGCAAAATTTGATGCAGTAGCGCTGCTCCTGTCGCTCCGCCATTTTCCTTGCAATAAAAAACCGACGAGAGCACTGCGCACTGTCTCACTCAAACGCTGCGTGCCAGTGACTGACGCTATCGGCAGGCGGGAAAAAATTTGTGCATGCGCACGAAGGTTCAAGGTAGGCTGGTGCAAGCGTGCTTGTTTCAAATCCATCAGGTGTTCGTAAAAAAAAAAAAATAAAGTCGGATACTTTTCTAACAGACCTCGTATGAATGTAAAGTAGAGAATGATCTTCTGCTAATATGGCAATTAATCCAATTACGCTAGCCAGTCACATGCTTAAGGCGGAGCTTATGTGCACCCTCTAAATTTTTTTCCTTTCCTCTTTATCTTCCGTGCTCGACTGCTAACCAAGAGACGCGGGTTCGATCCCGGCTTCGGCGGCTAGAATTTCTTTGAAGGAGAAATTCTAGAGGCCCGTGTACTGTGCGATGCCAGTGCACGTAAAAGAACCCCAGGTGGTCGAAATTCCCGGAGCCCTTCACTACGGCGTCTCTCATAGCCTGAGTCGCTTTGGGACGTTAAACCCTATAAACTAAACCAACCATCTTTATCTTCCCCATATGTTCTTGCCATGTATTTCTGTTTGGTCATTTTATATTGCATCGTAGCATCCGCAGCAGCGTTTAAGAATTTGTGCGGTCACTACAAAATTTCAGTGAAATACAAACCCATAGAGTCTTCGTTAAATATACGCTCCTCTAAACATGCTGCTGGGCTATACGTAAAGGGTCTTTGTTGTATCCTCGTCACTTATAAGGACGGAGCGGAGAGAACCAGGAGCCCCCTACTCACTGCTCCTCCCAAAAGCGAACAAGACGACCTCCATATTTTGAAAAAAACCTGTTTGTAAAACACTTTATCTGGATTCTACAAAGCTAAGCTGCACTCCATTAATCTCACGCATTTAGCCGCCGCGGTGGCTCTGTGGTTATGGTGCTCGGCTGCTGACCCGAAAGACGCGTGCTCGATCCCGGCCGCGGCGGTTGAATTTCTTTGGAGGAGATATTCTAGAGGCCCGTGTACTGTGCGATGTCAGTGCACGTAAAAGAACCCCAGGTGGTCGAAATTCCCGGAGCCCTCCACTACGGCGTCTCTCATAGCCTTACTTGCTTTGGGACGCTAAACTCCCATGAACTAAAACTAACTAACTAATCTCACGCATTTAAAGTCATATTCGCCAGAACTTCTTTTCCTAACAAACCATTGTTTTCTCATCTCTCTGATGTATATCATCGAAATAATCGCTCGCTGCAACGTAATCTCACAGCTCTCCTTTTTCCCGACCATACCGCATTAATTATTGCACCCTATATGCTCGAGCGCTATTGCACCCTATATGCCCGTTTCGCGACGCTATGCCGCACAACAAAACAAAGATTTCCTCCCGACTCGCAAAAATGCGTGTCAAGCACAGCGTACGCCCTCGACGTCGCTCGCATAAGCGATGAGCCCCATGACCCCGGGGGTGTAAAGTGAACCCCTATAGGGCTAGGCGGACTGGTTGCGCCGGGCGTGCGGTTACACGGCGTCAGCAGAGCTCTTCGCGCGCGGCGCAGAAACGGCATTATACCGCGGCGGCGACCGTTTGCGAGATGACGACAACGAAAGCGCAAAGTCCGCAGAAACGCGCCTCATTCCCTCTTCGTCGTTTTTTGTCTCGCAAACAACGCGAGGCAATATCATATCTCATCAACTGGGCTCGTTTGCCCCGGAGCGTATACGTAGCAAACAAGGCGCCAGTAAGGGACGCACCGGTGTTCGGAAGGGTGGGCGAAGGACCGAAGTAGTCTAGAAAAGAGACCTCCTAAGTAAAAAAGCGTGAGGGAAAATGAGAACGGCAACAAGTCCTCGGAGAGGAAAGGGAAAACCAGCTTTCGCGAAGGGGAGTCGCAGCCCCTCCTGCGAAACGCCAGTGGAAAGGCGAAGCAATATCCAGCAGGCCTAAGCAACTTGCAAGTGGCCTTTCTCGCGCGTTTCCTTTCGCCAACGCGATGAGGCGGCGGCGATGGAAGAAGAAAAGAGAAAGCTGTCGCCTCCCAGCGAACGCAACAGAGAGCGCCAACCAGCGACAAGTTTCTTTCTTTTTTTTTTTGTTGCCCTTGCTTCGCTTTGTTCCACGCGCCTTCTGGCTAGATCACGCGCTCCCAACTTCTGAGCGCTGTTTTTTTTTTTATTTCTTCTTTATATGCCCGCCTCCCGACGCGAGAGTGAAGGCGCCTGGAGGGAACGGAGGGAAGGGGTATTGTGTTTCCTTTAATACCTCGCGGGAAATCTGGGCTCGCCACTCCTGCGCCTGAGGAAAGAAAGGCTTAGCTTGCGGGATTAACGGTAATCACCGGGCGCGACCTTCCCCTCTCGCCGGCCTTAGTTTCCCATCGTCCGGTGGCGACGTCGCGGCTTCGTCGGCGCTTCGCAGGTCGCGCTCGCTGTCGGGTGTTCTGTGGTACTTTCTCTCTCTCTCTCCTCGCCACCCTCAACCTTCCGGCTTTGGTTTCGTACAAGCCCAGTGCTCGGAAGCAGTGGCTTGCCATCTGAGCCGGGCACATGCTGACCAGAACATTTCCGCGGATATTTGGCCGTACGTGTACGCGTAGTGCATGATGTAGGTGCACTCTGTCGCCGCCTAGGCACGATGGATGCTATATATATATATATATATATATATATAAAGGTAGTAGTCTTTGCGTAAGCTGAGCCACATGCACTGAGGAGGAGTAATTTCGTTTTGTCTACCATGCTTTGTTCCTGTGGTCCATGCATGAATGGCTTGCTGCTGCACTACTGGTTCAGCGGTGTTTGCTCAGCACAGGCGCTGACGTTTCGCATAGTGCTTGTTATACTGCAGACTGTGCGCTCCCTTGGCTTCTTTCCGAACCTTGTTACTAGCTTGGTAAGCGATGCAAAAAATACCCCTTTTGAAAGCAATAGCTATGCTTGGATTGTGCATAGCGACTCTGAACATGGGTGTATACGGTCTCTTTTATATATATATATATATATATATATATATATATATATATATATATATATATATATGCTTTTCAAATCAATTAGCTTTCAGCGATAATATATTCAGCAATATTCTAATGAACAGCACAAAATAAATGAATAAAAATTAAAAAAAATTAAAAAGCCCCTGTGTCCCTTGGTGTCTGTGGCTGTTGGCTTCACTCATTTATATATATATATATATATATATATATATATATATATATATATATATATATATATATATATATATATATATATATATATATATATATATAATAGTCTGGCGCGCCGTTCTTTTGATATTCGCGATGACGCGTACAGAAAGCTAATTGACCATTCAAGAGGCTCGACTCCTTGTTCATTGCATTTCTTTTTCCTTCTGCGTGTTTCAGTGGACATATAGTAAGTAGGTTGACGAACACGAGGATAATTATGGCGGAGTTGGTTAGTTTACTCACCTGAGGGACGAGTAATGCGCTTATTTAGAATTTGAGATTAATATACGTGGCCTGTAGGAGCGCTATCTGTAGAAGGGCATCTGCCTTCATTACTGCCCTTTACAGTTCAACTAAATGTCCGGTAATACTTGCACACTAGATCGGTAATACCCCTGGATTCGCCGTGCAATGATCCTGCGAACGGGGGCGTAACACGCGCATCTTCCATGCGGGGTCGCTACTTAAGTCTTGCATTCCTACAAGTTCTCCAGGGAATACTCAAGAGTGGTACATAATTTGTCATACAGAACTCAAGGCAAGACAGATACCACGCGTACAGTCTTTGTCAAAAGTAACCAGGCTGCATGTTTTGCTTCTAGCTCGTACAGTGGAGCCCTTACAGCTTCCCTGAGGCTGAAATGGTCGTTGAAGGTAAGGACTGGGGCTCTTCTTACCTTCCACCAACTTTTTGATCTTTAGGAAAGCCACAGGCGCTCCACTATACAAGCTAGAAGCAAACCATAACTTAGGAGGGTAGATGTGTAGGCCAGTTGGTGAGACATGAACCATCACTAGAATATGCGTGCACCGTCTGGGATCCTTACACTAAACGTAACATCGAGGCCCTTGAAATGATTCAACGCAAAGCCGTCCGTTTTATTTTTTCAAAGTATCGTGTAACTGACTCACCAACGACCCTCATGCGAACTCACGGTATTGAAACATTACAGCTGCGCCGGAAAATTCAAAGACTGAAACTACTTTTCTTACTAAAAAACCACAAACTGTCTATGAATGCAGACCCCTTCCTTAAACCTAACACTACGCGCCAAACACGAAATCATCATACACAATCATGAACCCCTTACAGTGCTAGGATTAACGCCTTTAAATACTCATTTTTTCCACGCACCATTGAGGAGTGGAACAGGTGTCCGCCAGATCTCTTGACCATAGCTGATTCTTTTGGCTCAATGTTTTCTTGACAGCATTTAATTTGAGGGCCATTTATTTCTACGTTTACTTTTTGTATTTTGCATCTGAGCCTTGTATTTATTGCTGTATTTTGTGTTACAACTTGTATTTAACATTTTTCAATTTTGCTAAACCTGTTCTTTTTTGCATATATGATGTATTCGCCCCTCCTGCTTGGGCCTACTGTAGGCCTGCAGTATGTTCTAAATAAATAAATAAAATAAATAAACACCGCAGCGGACACGGGACAGAGAAAGAAGACGACACAGGGCGGTGTCGTCTTCTTTTTCGGCAAACCAACCATGCAGCATGGTTACTTTTGACAAAGACTGTATGTGCATATGCTCTTCATTAGTATGTTGCACGCGAATGCCGCGCCTCTACTGACTAAAACAAAGTTCGTGTACGCCTTATGACGACAACGCCGCCGCAAGATTTCGTCGGTTGTTTCGGAACACCGTCTGTGCATTTTCGCGGAGAGGGAGCATATTGAACTCCCCCCCCCCCCCCCCTCTCTCTGTCCTTCTCTCCCATCGTGCTCTTTCTCGGAGTACGTGCCCAAGCGTGCTCTCGAATTGTTTACCTACAGCCGAGTAACAACGGCAAGGGCTGAGGCAAGGAGTTCACGTCAGCCCTTCGAAATTGATGGCGCGGTGCGCCCTCGAAAAACTGGCCCGCGCTCACGCTGGCGCGGGAAAACTGCAGCATTCCTGCAGACGGAGTGCTTCCCCGCTATACGCGGCAGTCAAGGTTACGAGGCGCTCGCGGTTAATAAGCGGCCGAAGCGGGGCCCGGGAGGCGCAGCGTTAAAAGCGAAACACGCGTCACCACTTTGCGAGAGCTGGAGGAAATTCCTTCCTCGACGAAGTTTTTACCGCGCTGCTCTCGGCCTGATCGTTGTTGTTGCAGTTGGAATGGCTCGTTCTCCAGCAGTGGCGTCTTTTTATTTAGCCAGCCGGTTTTCTTTCGTTTTCCTGTATACACTGTACAGTAGCTGAGTGTTTTAGAGGAGCGCCGCTTGGTTCCTCGAAAGCCGAGACAAAAAACGAACAGCGTATACACTAACTCGGCGAGACGGCCGCAGTCGAATGTGTCTCGAAGCGATTGGAATTCTTTCTCTCTGGCACGCGCCTCTGGCTCGGAGAACAATAAACGATGTTTACAGTGTTGCCACTAGTTCTCTCGCCTGCAAAGTTTATCCCGAGGAGAAATCTAGGTCGATACCGGGAGAGGAAGTAAGGAAGGTCCTCGGTTTGGTGCTTAAAACGCAGTGCTGTGAGTTTTGTACGCTCTTTTTCAAAGCTCGTAGCCGCGCCCCCTGTTTGTTCCTACTCGCTTACCTATATACAGTATTTTAGTTATTTAGTTTACTTGTTTATTTTCCGAACGCGGTCGTATAAGGACAGGATGCTGCGAGGTGCATTTTTCCGCAGAACGAAGCAGGGACAGAAAACAATAAGAAGCCCGGTTTTCGACCGAAACTTTCACCTTGCATTATTTCAGATTCGCGCACTTGTTCTTTTGTTTTGTCACGCTTACCAGCCAAAAAAAAAAAAAGGAGAAAGACGAAGAACAGCGCGCGGGTTAACCTTGGTATTCGTTAGGAGCTGGATGGAAAAGGAGACTTGTTTGTATTATTTCTGCTGTTATCTGCCCGCTTACCCCTTCCTGAAAGCAAACTTGGCCGCAACTCGACCTTTCTGAAGCGTTTATTTGTACAGGCCCAGGAAGATGCGTTGGCTTGGTGTTATTCCTAGACGATATTTATTTTTTTCCCTTCCGCCTTCCTTGCTTTATTCAAACTTGTTTTTTTCTTCGGAGTGTTGTTTCTCTGAAGGTATGAATCAGTCGTTCCAGCGCCCAACGCACTGGACATCGTCTTTTAACGACACAGAGTTTACTTTGCGGCCGACGCCAGCGCGCCTACGCGTCAAGCTTTTATAACGTGCGCTGGTTACCAGAACAGAGCGCTTGTTTCACGTTAGAATAAAGTTTAGCTAGCGAACGACACAACCAAGGGCATGCTTACGCCTCTTGCAAACTGTAAGTTCTATTATGTTGCCAAGAAAGACGAGGTTGAAGAGCATGGGACAGAGCATCCTGTAGAAAAACAGCTTTAGCATGTTTTTTTTTTCTTTTTTAGCATATACAACACAGCATATACAACACGGCTCTGTGTATTTCACATCTTGGTAAACAGCTGCGGAGGGTTTAGAGAGGTTACAGTTCTTTTCTTTAGTAGTATGCATTTGAATTTTGCGGCGTATTGAAATTCCTGCTTTTCCTCGATCTGGCTACACTAACTACCAGCGTTCAGGTTACAAACCACCTATGGTTAAGCGCCGTAGTGAAAGTACTCGCTAATTAAGCTGAGATAACACAAACCAGCTAAATTTGGATGTGGTTTGGTTTGGTTTGATTTATGTGGTTTAACGTCCCATAGCTACTCAGGCTATGAGGGACGCCGTAGTGAAGGGCTCCGGAAAAATCGACCACCTGGGGTTCTTTAACGTAAATCAGAGAATAGATATGTAAAAAAATGTAAAGAAAACAGAACAGTAACAAAAAACAAATTTCATGCAGGGACACGAATATCAGCTCTTTGCAAATTCTTTGTAGTGGCCCTAGTTTTGTGTAAATACCATCTTTCGAAAGTATCCTGTGAACGTTAAGGAAAAAAAATTTTTTCGACTACCTCAGCAAAGTGAAGAATCGTGCACCGGGAACGATTGCAACATTCAGAACAAAGCTAATCAGTCTAAAATTAGTGCTGGTTGTTCGTACGTTACTTTAGAGCATGCAACTGTTGGCCAGTGGGAGTCGAGTTCTTTACAATCGCAAACGACACAATGCTTGTGCGCCGTCATCTCGGGAATAGACGCAAACAGAAGTAAGGGGACGAATTCGCCTTGCTTAAACAAAACGTAACAACCTGAATCAAACTACAAGCACTTACTCAACCAACCGAGTGCTTAGTCTTGTCCTCTTACAGGTCGATCTTTTACGACACGAGCACACAAACAACAAGAAGTAAAAACATCGAGTCAGGTCCAACGCGGCATCGATTCCATCAGCGTCATACGCGCCCATAAAGCGGATAGACGAGGGCTGCCAGCGGCCGATCCCACAGCGCGGGATGCCGCGCGGTGGAGAACGTCAACCGACCTGGCTTCCGTCAGAGGAGTAATTCAGAAGGACGTGTCCCATTCTACCTCCTCCCTCCCTCGACTCGGCTTCCGTCTCTCGCTTGTAGCAAGGGTGAAGGCAGCGGCAAGGGTGAGAGGTGGGAGGGGGAGAGGGGGGTTGAGCACATTCGGGCGTTAAAGTGGCACTACAGCTTCGGTGTCTT
The DNA here is from genome assembly GCF_055824585.1 of Amblyomma mixtum. Lineage (NCBI taxonomy): Eukaryota > Metazoa > Arthropoda > Arachnida > Ixodida > Ixodidae > Amblyomma > Amblyomma mixtum. Next base: position 68,399,539 of record NC_143017.1, on the reverse strand, counting down.
CCGCAGCGCAAGCTTCCCGTCTCTATCGTTCCTTCCCCAAACCTGGGAGCTGCGGCCGCCGCAGCGCTTGCCGTTATCTGAACGCGGCCCGAGCGAGCGAAAAACGGTGCTGCGGCTTCGGAAGAGGATGAGATAAAGAAAAAAAGGTAAAAACAAACGCAGCGGAGAAAAAAGAGAGAGAAAGAGACCGCACGAGTAGCGACGCTGGCTCTCTCCAACAGCCACCGCGAGAGGCGCGCCGGTGCTGCTACTCCAAAATTCGTCCCCCCGCCCCATCCTGGGCCGCCTGCAGATAAGGAGAGCCGCCGACAAATCTCTGGATGGTCTCACTGCGGTGATCGGGAAAACAGCTCCCGCGGGGACCCCAGCTGCGCACTGTCTTCTTACACTCTTTCCCTCCTCCGTCCTTCTCTCCCAGAGCGCTTCCTTCTGTTCCTTACAGCCCGGATTTCTTTCTTTCTCTCTTTCTGGGCTCCACCCCCACCGCTACTACTCCGCCTGAGCAGTCGCTCTCAGGAATACGGAGCCTTCCTTATTCCGCACCACCACCTCGTCGCTCGTGCTCCTGCGCTCCTATAGCTGCTGCTTGTTCGTCGTCGTCTCGTAAGACGCGCTATCCTCTTTTTTTCCTTGGCTTCGGCGGGCTTATCGTCCAGAGCCCGCTGCCGCCGCACTCTCGAGCCGGTTGCGAGCGTCCGAAGAAGACACACACACACACACGCTGCAGCGCGTAATGTGCGGCCGTTCGTCGGGCAGCGCGAAACAAAGGGAAAGGATTTCCCCGAGATGTCATTAATTTCTAACACAGCTGAACAGACCGTTCGTGTTCGTAATTTGTCCAGGCTCTTATTATATGCGCGCTCTTTTATCTCCGTCCTAGCCGCCGCTGTCTTTCTCGCCTTCGACTCTCCGTCTCTCCTCGCATTTTTTCTTTTTTTTTCTTTTTTTCGGAACCATGGTTTTCTTTAAAACCGTCGCGTGGGTTTTTTTAAAAAAGCTTGCCTTCGTGGGAGAACAATCGATGAAACGATCGAGGACGTAAAACGTTGTAAAGAAAAAGTGCGGCTTAAAGTTCTTCCCAATCCTCCCGCCAGACGGCTCTTTGTGAGCAGGAAAAAATGGAAGGCAATGAAGAGTGGAAACTATAGCCTTTGCTGTGCGGAGGCGCCGAATGACAAATGCCTCGAACACGAATGCATATTGAATTAGCGATGGGAATAAAACGTCAAAAAAAAAAAATGCACGAATAAGTTATGTGGGGAAAGAAAGCAGGTTTGTCCAAACGGCTTAGGGATGTCGTATAGTTGTGTACTGTGATCTTTCCTATGGCTCAGGTCTGATTTTTTTTTGCATTTCTAGTTACGTTGAGCGTTGTATAAACAAGAAACAAAAACTTGCTTATCTTTATACCTGTATGCTTGGACAATAAATCATGTGCAGTTTCGTTTTTTACATACAGCACATACACTTCAGCATAGGCTGAATTCCTCAAACATGTCACTCTCAAGTAACAAATATAAAGAAATCTACTCCGCTCAGTGCTAGTTCTGTCAAAGAAGTGTATATGTGTACCGCGATACGCATATTGACTCCTTATAAACAACTGCTATGAAGCACAAATCCGCCACGAAATGGTGCCCAAAGTTGGGTCATCCAAACTTTCTGTCGTCGCATATTTCTGCACTGGGTACAAAAAACAAAACACGCATTTGTATTGTGCATCAGAATGACCTCCTTTGTTTCAACTCAAAGCTCGTCCACAGTGCGCAAACTGGCCGCGCCCAGGGCACAAATCACCTACTAACTGCCGCCGACCAACTCCAGCTCGTGACACCCGGGGACGGTTATAGCCACGATTGAAAGCGTACACACGACCGCGGTCTATATATGGCTCGCTGCCCAGTCGTTTACAAGGCTCGTGGCCGAGCTCTGTATAGGGTAAATGGGGAAGAGGGGGGGGGGGTGCAGTGCACCATCGGAACTAGAGCGCCGCACAGCGGCTGCGGCAAGCAATCATCGCAAAGGCGTTCGGGCAATCTTGCGGTCCGCGACTCTGTTCCCGACGCTCCGCGTCACGTACCCGCGGCTGGAGCGACACGCGAGACAAAAGGGCTGCGGAAGTGATGGGAAGAAAGGAGTGCAAGGAAGGGAAATGACCAGAGGGAGAACGGGGGTGCCATGCCACACCAACGCCGAGGTGCGATGGCCTGCAGCGCGCGTTCCTAATTGCCGTCGCCCGGCGCACTTAGCCGACTCCTGGCTCCCTAATCGGCGCCCGTGCATGCGGTTGATACGTGCGCGCGGGCCGCCGCCACGCCTATTAGACCCCCCCGCGCGCGCTCTAGGTCGCACCGCGGCGCAGGTGGCGTGCGGGACCCGCCTCTGCTTTACTCGGCTGCGGCCGGGGACAATGCGGCGCTTAGCCCGGCCGAGTTAAGTGTGATGAGGAACGGCGGCGTCTGAGACGGCGACGACGGCGCGACGTGATGGAAGCGGGGGCGGTGGTGTGTGCGAGCGCGGGCCTAGTGGCGCGGCCAACTTGCAGGAGCTCCCTCTATGTGTCCCTTCGTGTCAGCGGGCAGTTAAGGGGAGGCCGCACACAAGTCGACCGCCATCGGAAGAGGCCGCCGACGGATAGATGGCGCTAGTGTGCGACCCAGTGTATGCATTATGGCTCGTCATCATCATCAATGCGAAATGACGGAGCACGCGGGCACGACACGAAGTGCGCTGAAGACCACCCCCCACTCTTCCCATCCCGCCTTCCCTGCTTCCTCCTTTCTTCCCCCTTTGGCTCGCGGCTGCTGTTCTGGGTGACTCGAATAAAAGTTTTCTGCTCGTTCTCTCTCTCTCGCGCACACGCACACACACATGCGCTGCTGTTGTGCACTTGCGGCCGCGTATCGGGACGGCGGCTAATTATGATGAGCCCGGGGACCTGCAGGGCGCGCTCCTCGCTTCCTTTATTTTCCCCATTCTTGAACCGCCCCCGTTCCTCATTCTCTGCTGTGTCGTCCTTCTTATTCCCTTTTCCTACTTTTCTTCCCTAGACGCTTCCAGTTTTCTTCCGCAAAAAAATGGAAACGATGCGCCGTGGCTCACCGCGGATAGAAATGACTCTCGGCTTGATGACGTGCGCGCACTTTGGAATTTTGCCTTCGGCCCTTCTTTATGGGCTGCTGCTATCGTGCGTTCGGTTTGCCATCCTTTCTCTGCCGTTCTTTCTCCTCCTCCTCCTCTCGCTCAGCTCCGTGCACGTCTTCAAGGTTTTGATTCCGTTTGTCTCGTGGCTGCATTGTTCAAGAAACGAAGAGCGCCCTGCTGCCTCTTGATTATTCTTTTTTTATTTTTTCCCCGTCGCGTTGGTTTGGGGAAGCGGGGGGGGGGGGGGGGGGGGGGGCTCTATTTGCCGAACTCGCGCGAGCCCGCCTAGCGTTTGTTCATCTCCTCGTCGCCCCGCCGCGCGTAATGTGCGCGAGATATGCCCTGCGGAAAAGACGAACGCCTCGCTCATCTGACATCGAGAACGTTGAGCCTGTGCCGAGTGCGCCTATTTCGGGCCTGAGAACCTGCTCCTGATTCACTCTTAGTCGCCATCGGCACGCGCTCTTCTCAGAAACCGAAACCATGGATTGGCGAGGCTTTCTTTTTCTTTTTTCACATGCGTGTTCCGCGATTTCGCGTCGTGCACTTCATAGTTAGGTCGAATGATAAGATACCAGCTTAGTTTGCACTTTTTGGTGAGACAATGGGAGGAGATTACAAAGGGCTTTGTGTTTCACCTCTGTGCTCGGCACCTTTCATTTGTGTAGTACAGTTAGGGTCTGGTACCTTTAGGGTAAATAGACGTGAGAGCAACAGTTGCAGTTATAGATATATCCGACGTCCTGCGGATTTACGACGTTTTAATAGCAGTATATACATGCCTTTCGCAACATAAAACTTAAGGACGCAAGAAGTCCGGAATCGTGCGACCACATTTTGACCATTGAAAATGCCGCATTGCCCTGATGACTCGTGAATAAAATCGTCATAATTTCCTGCAGCGTGATCCGATGCTATAATATGTGGACCTGGTAAAGGGGGAGGGTGGCTGTATATCTACTGTCTTATCCGAATATATCAAACTCGAATGAGATCGCTGAATAGTTCGATATATCGATGATTCAGTATATAAGAAATGACGCTATATAAGCTTACCTCTAAACTAGAAGCAAGAATACGTAGCACCGACGGTAGCGAAGCACTTCTAGCAATGACGGACCGCCCGTCGGTGTGCTGGAGCCCACTGCTCGCTAAGCGTTGCTAGGACAAACTTGTTTTGCATCGAAACCGCAGAGGGAGGTGCTTTGAAGCTAGCGTTTGCATTTCATAAGATGTCTAAACCTGTTGCCAACAAACTATAAATAAAATAATGCCATTAAAATTAAGATACAGTTAGTTTCCGCAACGCCTTCGGCAGCAAAGCGAGCGAAACACGTCAGGCGAGAGCCGGCGATGAGCTCTAGTTAGTTAGATCCACTTCACCGCACGACAGGGATGCGACGTGGGAAATGACTGCAAGAGACCGAAGGACACCCTCAAGCACACCCCACATTCACCTCGTTACCGCGTTTCACAGCGCCAGCGCTGCCATCAGATGCCCAAGGTCGCGCTGCCGACACGTCTCCGCGCGCGAAAGTGATCGAAAAGCGTCATTAGAAGTGCCACTTGCAGGTGTGCGGCGCGTCGTTCGATATATCGAATGTCTATCGAAATTAGCGTTCGATACGCAAGGTAACTTTCCTATGCCTTTGCACATGATTTTCATAGGGATAATGCGTGTCTTCGATATAGCCAGTAATTCGAAATATCTGGGCTCGATATATCCGGGCTCGATTGCTGTATTGTGGGCTGTATTGCTTTTACTTTTCCCTTGAGGAAAGGAAATGATGCTGTTGGAGCGCTTTCGAATCTCGATTTCTGCGCAGGCTCCATTGCTTTGAGACACTGTTATGCAGGAAAACAGATTTATTCACTTTGCCACAGGCTACCAAAGGCACCTACCTACATTCCCAGGCTACAGAACATCGACAGTCGTGCCAGTACGTTAAACCTTGTAAGAAAGTTCATGGGACTCTGAAACTTTACTTTAACCTTCAACATCGTGTGAGTCATGTGTGACATCATGTGGGGCCGTACTCACCTGCGGGCAGAAACGTGGAAGCTAACGAAAAGGGTTCAGCTTAAGTTAAGGACAACGCAGCGAGCTATGGAAAGACAAATGATAGGTGCAACGTTAAGAGACCGCAAGTGGGCAGAGTGGGTGAGCGAGCAAACGCGGATTATGGCATTCTAGTCGAAATTAGGAGGAAGAAATGGGCTTGGGCAGGGCGAAGGCAAGATAACCGCTAGTCCTTAGTGGTAGCGGAGAGGATTCCAAGAGAAGGTCAAGCGTCGCACGGGGCGCCAGAAAGTTAGGGGGGCGGATTAGATTAAGAAGTTTGCGGGGATAGGGTGGCTTCAGTTGGCAAAGGACAGGGCTAGTTGGAGAGACATAGGAGAGGATTTTACCCTGCAGCGGTTGCAGTCAGCTGTTGATGATAATCATGTTAATACCGGAGAGGTAACCAATTTAAGCAAAATTTGAAATATGTATACAGCTCCCTGCACATAACAACGCGCCCGTTGTTAAGCGATCGTGTTAAGAACAAAACTTTGCTGGCTGCACTTATATCACCTAAGGGAATGAAGACTACGCAACTTGCCGCGGTACAGCAACACTTAGTGCTTCAGTGAATGTCTCAGATTAAACTCTACCAAACAAAAGTTCATGGTGGTTGATTGTTCTTTTTTCCTCAAATGCGAGGGCGCTCTTCGAAAGAGGTGCTGTGTGGAAAGCTTCCCACCATGGCGCACGACCTGCGTGCTCAGCGTCTTTGCCTAACTCCTACAAAAAAAGTTTTAGACAGTCTATAGAGTGTCTATAGACTGCTGTCTATAAAGTCTATAGACTGTCTATAGACAAAAGTCTACAGGCAATACAAATTCCATAGATTGTCTATAGACAATCTATAGATTTTTTTGTGGCCAGACGCTTTTAGTAGACTTTTGTCTATAGACATTGTATAGACTATGGATAGACAAAAAGCAATATCTATAGGAAGTCAATAGAGTCAATAAGAAATCTATAGACTGTCTATAGACCATTTTTATAAGGGATGCAAGGCAGCGCCGACGCGTGGGTGTTTTTACACTTCGCCATTCTGTGCGTGGCATATTACGCGAGAGTTCTGCGCTGCTACATCGAAGTATCGCACAACGTTGAACACGATGCCTTAACAAAGGCGCTGCGCGAAATAGTTTTATACCTCGTTACGAGGCGAAACCCATCCTGAGGGAAAATTGTACCTCACTGAAAAAAGAATGCACGGGTTTCTATGGGCACATTCAAGAAGTGCTAAGAGTCGTTCCCTGCGTCTATTACTCCATTATTCCTCCACAGAGTGCTAATTTTGAAGAGGTGTTAACTTTCCTACCCACTGAGCATTTAAATCCTCATTTTCTATATTTACTAATGCTTAATTCCTACACATTTTCAGGTTGTCTTTCTGGATCTTCCCACTATGGTTGTCCTACATGCTCAACCTTTACTTGCTGCTTTAGAATAATCCTTCATCGATAAAATAATATCGCTATTAATTTCCCATTTATCAACTCCACATATTAATAAAAAAAAGATATAAACATTATTCTATGCTACGTGGTTTCGGTTACTGTTGGCCTCCTCAATTTATTTACCAGTGGAAGAGAGCAAGCTATGCTTGTCCTTGACAACATGCAGCTTCCTTTCCTTTTGTTCTTCATTCCTTTTTGATAAAAGATTCCTTGTCGTGGTTCACGCATCAAGTTTTATGTTCAGGACTTGTGATTATGTGGCCACTGATTTGAGCAAGACTATTTAATTTTAAACAGTTACCCGCGAGCTGATAAACCAACGTAAAGCGTGCGTGCGGGTAACTATTTTTTAATGTTTAATGCTAAATAGTTATTCGTGAGCGGATCAACTAGCATACAGAAGTGTGCGTACGTGTGTACGGCTGCGTATGTTGCTCACCACAGAGGTGATCGCCAGATAAACAGCGCGATTGCATGGCAAAAGGGGGCTGAGTACTGTGGGAACAGCTGCCTCTATCTAATTAATTAGCACGAATACAGGCCGGCGCTACGCTTTAACAAAAATGAGTAAAAATGCAGTAAGCTGTCTTCTAACGCACTTCCTTTTTTAAAAGGGAGTGCACCAGAGAATAGGTTACGCCCCTTTTTACTCCCACATACCGTATTTACTCGCATATAGGTCGACCACGAATATAATCGACCCCTACCGGTACTCACCTATGGGGCAGAAACGTGGAGGCTAACAAAGAGGGTTCAGCTTAAGTTAAGAACAACGCAACGGGCTATGGAAAGGAAAATGATAGGTGTAACGTTAAGAGATCGGAAGAGGGCGGAGTGGGTGAGGGAACAAACGCGGGTTAATGACATTTTAGTTGAAATCAAGAGGAAGAAATGGGCTTGGGCAGGGCATGTAATGCGAAGGCAAGATAACCGCTGGTCCTTAAGGGTAACGGAGTGGATTCCAAGAGAAAGCAAACGTAGCGGGGGATGGCAGAAAGTTAGGTGGGCGGATGAGATAAAGAAGTTTGCGGGGATACAGTGGCGGCAACTGACAAAGGACAGGGTTAATTGGAGAGGCATGGGAGAGGCCTTTGCCCTGCAGTGGGTGTAGTCAGGCTGATGATGATGATGATGATGATGATGATGATGATGATGATGATGATGATGATGATGATGATACATTGGGCTCGGCGAGAAATAAAAAAAAATTCGAGTATAAGTCGACCTGTATCTTTTGAAAAACATGCACATGACAAACTTTTATTCGCAATAAACTTGGCCACTAAATACCGCTAGTCGCTCTCGCAAGCCACGTCCTCGTCGGAACTGTCGGGAAAGTTTCCCTCTTGGGATGCTTCGCAGGCGACCTCGGCATTCCAAATGACGTCATCCTCGCTGCCGTCGAGTGCATTTGAAATGCAGCATTCTTTGAACCCTGTCCTGATGATTTCCGCTGGAAGATCCTCCCACGCACCCTTAACCATGTGCAGAAAGAAACCTCATGTGCGATCAACAGAACCGTTCAAGATATGAAATCTCAACTTTAAAAAGGTTCACAGATGTATCGCTGACACAACTTTTTCCTCTTTTTCTTATGTGGTACGTCTCCAAAACCTCCCGTGCTTTACTATCACCGCTCCTGCCCAGAACGCCAAAATATACTGCTTCCTAAGCTGCCTACAACGATAAGATGATAATGAAGACCTGAGTCACGAATATAGGTCGAGGTTCTTTGGTCACGAATATAGGTCAATAACTAATTATGGGCAACAATTCTGTAAAAAAAAGGTCGACCTATATGAGAGTAAATACGGTAGGCGTATTCCTGTTTAGACTGTACCGTACACAGCCTGGAAGCGCTGCGTGGGAGTCATTTTCATGTTGCTGGTTGAGCTTAACAATTGCACATCACGCTGAGCTTTGTCTCGATGCCCGATATGATACCAACGAAATAAAGTGTCTAACTGCAGAAATCTTCATGCAGCACAAATCTGAACTGCAGGCGCGAGAAAAATCTGGCTCCGCTGAGTAAAATTTCGGCAAGGCGACTTTTCTTCCTGTGAGCAAGTGCAGTCATCATTCGCAGGGGCTGCACTGGCATCTCTTTCTCAGGGCCTACATAATCTCGGGAAATGGTGACCGTACTTGGCTCGACGAAGGCAAGTCGTCATGTCGAAATATTGGCGAGCAGACAAGGACTTTCTTCCAGCATCTTAATTTGTGGGCTGAAGAAGTTAGTCTTCCTTGCTTTCTCTCTGCTATGAGGCTTATGAAGAGACTCTCAGGAGACATTGACTCTCCAGAACCTGGCCGCACGCATCTAGAGAGACTCAATACCTCTCGCCTTCCAAAACATTGTCCGCATTTCCGGAGAGCTAGATCCCGAGGTTAGATCACAGTTTTTTTTTTTTTTGCTTTCGCTGTTACTCGGGCACTCGAAACACGAATACGCCTATATGGGAGTAAAAAAGGGAGTAAATTGTCATCTAACGCACCCCATTTATCAGAGGGAGTGAACTAGAGCACAGCTTACTTGTCGCTCCTTTTTGTTTAGACTGTATTCTTTACCTGTACTGTATGAGAGGAGTGCACCTTGTGAGTTGTGCTCCTTTTTTTTCCTTTGCATTTTTATTTCTTTCCTCTGCATCTTTCCTGTCCACTTCATTCAGGAGAGCAAGTGGGCACTATGCCTTCGTTGAGCTTGCACGTGCTGTCTTGCCTCCCTCGTGTTTGCAATAAAATTTGTAAATTGTGGGATTTAACTTCCCCCCATGAAAAAAAAAGGGGGGGGGGGGATTCATGCTGGCTGACAACGAGTCGTATGTACAAAGCGTTTATTGTGTTTTGTTAATTTTCTGTGTCAAAGCTAGGCAGTAAAGAAAAAAAAAGTGGGATTTAACTTTCCCAGTGCGACTCATAAGTTTGAAACATTAGAGGGCAGCGCAAAAAGACGGCACGGAATACAGCAGAAACACTGAACACAGGACGGGTGCTGACTACCAACTGTTTTATTGGGAAGCCACCCCGCACATTATAAAGCCATAATAAACCACGCGACAGGGATGGCGCACGAAGCAAAAGCGATAATGTTTCAAATATGAACCAACTAGCCCAAGCTCAAATTTTAATCGACTCACAGGCTCTGAGGGGAGCCATAGTGGAGAACTCCGGACTAATTGATACCAGTTGGGGCTCTTTAACGTACGCCGAGATCGCACAGCACGTGGACGTTTTCGAATTTCGCCTCCATCCAAATACGGCCGTCGCGGCCAGGATCGAAACCACGACCTTGACATCAGCAGCCAAGGTTCTTTTTCGGAGCTACGAGTATTGCAGATATGACTAGTAACTAGGTTTTTCAAGAAAGAGAGTCAAAAACAAATTGTTCAGTTAAAGTCTAATTGCAATCTTTCGTGGGTTTTCAAAGAGATTAGAAAAAATCAATATCAAAAGAATAACTTCTGCCTGAAATTGAAACTTTTTCCCCTTCGCAATATGTATATATTCGCGGCAGATCAACGGAGACTACATTATTACTGCAAAAGAAGCTGTAATGGGTACTATTGAAAATCGGGAAATTTGTGTCGCAAGCTGTAGATTTTTGAAAGGCGTTTGACCATCACAAACTTGAGATATACGGTTTGTGTGGCACTCTCTTACTCTCATAAAAACATCTTAAAAATTGCTTCAAAAAGTCAGGGTAAGGTCACACACCTCTGCATTTAAGCAATTACTACCGGCATACCACAAGACAGCGAACTGAGGCCTCTTCTGTTCGTTCTGTATGTTAATGAGAAAGTTGCATTTCGTGGCAGCCAAAAACATGTTATTTTTGCAGATGACAGGACTTCAATTTTTTCAAAGCACCTTCTTTCTAATTCTACTCGCCGTTATTACAAAGATATTAAATCGTCTAAAACCATAGAGGGACCGAAAGGCACTACTCACAAACACTGAAAAGACTAAAAATTACGAGGAACTTTAGCGGCTAAAGTGCTGAAAGGCGAAAGCCTGAGTGCTGCATTCTGCTACGCGATTGTTCACTGCACATTTTGTTGGTGCATTAATTAACTGCCAATTAATGACGCTTAAGCTTCACCTTTAGGAGTGGAACGCGACAGCGTGTTGTAGCGCTGCCACGGAGTCCATTGAACGCCACCACCCGTTCGGCGCGATGCCTTGCCCTTTGAACGCAACGCTTTTTAAGGAAAGTAAATGGCGCAGTAATTCTCTGTCGTCTCGGTGGACACCTGAGCCGCACTGTACAGGAAGGGAAGAAGTGGAGTGAAAGAAGAAAGAGGGGCCGTAATGAAGAAAATGAAAATTGTATTTGAGGAAAGGAAATTACGCATTAACTGTCTCGCATATCTCAGTAGCACTAGTCGAAAATTGTATTTGACGAAAGAAAGTTGCGCAGTAACTGTCTCACATATTTCGGTGGACACCCGTCAAAATTCGCGCGTGGTGACATCACGACTATTTGGACCAATCTGAAACGCGGACAAATACGCCTTGCTCGTCAGGAAATTGTTTTTTGAGGAAAGGAAATGTATCTGTCTCGCATACCTCGGTGCACACCTGAACCTCGCCGTAACGGGAAAGGAGGAAGATGGGAGTGAACGAAGACACCGTATTCACTAGACGCACCTTTGCTCATTCCAAACCATCGAGCTGGCATAGCGGAGTGGTAGCGTGCTCGACTCGCACTCCGGAGACCGGGGTTCGTTTCCCAAGCTCGGCCAATTTCTTACTCGGTTTTATTTATCTGGTCTGACTAGAAAGGTTAATTGGACTAATTGGGTTAAGTAAGCAATGAACTAAACTCAAACTTACTTGGAGCATCACTATACGATCCCTTTAATTGGTTGCATGGTTAGTAGCCAAAGTACAATTAACCCCGTTTGAAATTCGCGCACTGTGACGTTACAACCGTTTCGACCAACTGAAAAGCGTGACATCTCTTGTCGACAGCTCCTGCTTACAACGATGAGGCATTAAAGGATTCCGCCTTAAAAAACAGTTGTTTTAAACGCGAGATAATCTGTAACTAGATCGAATTTCGTAACTAGATCGAATATATATTGTACCTTGTCACATTGAGCCCACAATCCTGTCAAGCTCATCAGAGCTTTTTCTACTGCGTCCTCTGTCTTTTGCAGGACAAATAAAGATTGGTTGGCTGATTGATTGATTGATTGATTGATTGATTGATTGATTGATTGATTGATTGATTGATTGATTGATTGATTGATTGATTGATTGAAACTACATCGCAGAAATAACAAACACCACCGAAACATTGGGAATACATTTTCATAAGCGCATGAGCTGGGAAGCTGGAGTAGAATCTAAATTATTCATTTATCAAGAAGCATTGGCATTTTTGTGTAATTTTGGTGTTTTTTTTTCCGCCTGAATTAAGCTGAAAATGTATAATTCCCTTTTTCTTTTTCACCTCAGCTACTGTTTTTTTGTTTTTGTTCTTTAGTGTGAGATACAACAGAAACGAATATCCTTACAATATATATGCTACAGAAAAAAAGAAGGCGTCCGCAACATAGCGAACGTTGATTATCTGGCCTTTCCAGATCATTCATTTTCACACAATCAGGTTATTCTAATCGAAAACTTTTATAACTATTATTTATCAACGATACATAAAAAATCCGCAACTGTTTATTCCTTGTTTGAAGCACCACCTACAACAATCAGATGCTATGCTTCACTATGGCTCATCTATTAAAAATGTACTGTTTTAAAACAGTTTCAAGAAGCAGCTTGCGAGGAGTTCGCTGTGCATTACTTAAGAGTGTTTAATACAATAATGTAATCTTCTCGATGTCTACTTGAGCATGTATTTTCCGTATGTTAGTCTATTTGAATGATTTTATATCAAATGAGTTTGATCTTTTGGTAACGTGTGTTCTATTGTATAATTCTGTGCACTCTCGCTTCCTGCTGCTGTTCAGGACCCTCAAGTGATTTCCTTTCACTTTTCCCCGGGCCCACTCCAGCTCCAGAAACAGCTTGAAACTTGAAGCGCCGAAGCCACTGATCCCACCGCAGCGGCTAACCATAATAGGAATTTTCTCCTGGAACCCCGTGACGTAACTCTGCATCTAGCTCCAGCGTTAACATGTTTCCAGCTATGGTCATTACTCAGATCATCCAGGATCCCGCATACACTACGGACCAGTAATGACCAACAGGTGGAAAAGGGGTTGGCTTCCTGGGGAGCTGATCTATTAGCCCCGAAAGTACCACCACTATTACCTGAAACCACCAGCAAAGCGATCACCACACACAGCCTCTCCACGAACTAACTGTTCGTTGCGAGTAGTAAGCGTAGCGTTTAGTACTTTCTTTGGGTTAAAGGTTATAGGTTCCCACTGCGTACCATGCATACGAGGCAGGCCTCCATTTCTTGTCGATTCCTGCCTCGGCCACTTCATTATGCTACCCTGCATTTGCCGTCTCAGTGGCTAGCATTCCGAGTCGCATATTTAGCTCCGCTGTCGGGAGCTCTTTAACGGGATCCGACCTGATTCCTGGTACGAGAGTAAGAAAACGACGATGACAATAATAATAAGAAGAAAGGAGGTATATGGTGCATAGTCGACGCGCCGCCGTCGCACCATGCGTGCGTAAGCACGTGGCTTCTCTGGCCGCGCGGCAGCGGAACGGTTCCGGCGTTGGCGCTGCCCCTGGCAACGACGCACTGGGCCCGCGCGTGCGGAATGGGCGATCGCTGGCGGCTGCGGCGTCCTTCATCTGTACACGGCCGGGTTTTCTCCCGCGGGCCCGCGCTCCTCTGAGCGGAACTGGAATTGAGCGCGGGAACAAAGACTTCGGCGGGGCGGTGCCCGGATCCGCGATCGCGCTTCAGCGCCCCTCATGTCTGATCGAAAAACTCGACGCGCACCTTTTGTTTCGGAGAAACCCTTCTCACTCGCGCCTCCTCTCCCTTTCTCGCTGCTCGCCCCCGCTTTCTTTTTCCATCGCACGACACGCCTTCCATGCGCGCTGTGCGCTTATTTGTTTATGCCTTGCTGCTTCCAGCAGCCTCCCGCCTTCGTCCCTAACGGCTGTGAGGCTCTTTCTGTCTCCATCCCTGCATCCTTCTGTCTATCTACGCACCGACGCGCCCTGCCCCACAGCGGCACTCGAACTTGTGGGCGGAGCGCTTTCATGCCCGCGAAGGGCGATGTTCGCCGTACAGTGGACAGCTTCGTTTAGTGTCACCTCACGTGCTGTGTAGCGGGCACTTCGTTGCAGTTTGCAATACTGCGGACCACAGAGAGTCAGGTTAGTCTTCGTATTGCAGCGTGTAGCAGTTCTGATGAACGCTTTTCTTTTACCTTGCGTCACAGTCATTACTGTCTCCTTTGCCAGGATCTCTAATCTACTGAAATGTGATCAGGTTGCTTTCCTCAGGATGCATGGTTCCTGCCTTTTTGGAGCAGTCTGCCAGGTGGACTATCAGGCTAATATTTCCAGTGTTAGTTAAAGAGTGCCTATCCCTTTTCCCTGCTTCACTTTTCCGCTTGTTGTACAAAGAAATGGTAAATCTTTACTTTTTCTGATAGGAACACAACATCCTTCGGACATATTATACAATACTGCGCGCATCACGTGCCCAGTATTTGCTGCCTGCAAACTGAGGACTCATGCGATATCCTAATGACGATGACGACGTGCAATTCGAACTCAGTCCAATTTACGCGAAAAATTTCTTTTTTCCACTCGGTAAAACGGTTTGCTGCGAAATTCATGGCTCCTATTTTTTAGAATGTTCTTGCAAAGAGGGGCTCAGTCGCATTAACTGAGCATTATCGGAAATTAAAGGTGCCTGAGAAGACGCAATGTGCCGCTTTAAGTCGCACACTGTTTTCCATGTGGACGTCATGTAGCCGATAATCGCAACTTGCACCCTTTACTATTTTTTTTTTCTGAGCTGGGCTCTAACTATCCCTAAAACACTTCTTGCTCCGTATGAGATCGCCAGCACGGCGGATCCAACAATGATTTTTATTGCTGTACCTAACTATGATCTGGGCTAGTTCCTGTAATTAAGGCGTCAAGTTTGTAAAGCTCTACTGTACACTCACGTTCCACTGCAAGGCGATGCGCGCCAAAATCACGTCTCGTCTGCGAACAGCGGTCGCTGTCGCATTAACCGGACGTCACAGCGCGCGTGCGGCAAATGAGACGCCACGCACGAAGCCAGCGCGTCATCCAGGGGCGCCGGTGGCCGAGTGCGGTGGCGAGGAGGATGCTGCGCTGTGCGTCTCGTCCCCAGCGGCGCGTGAGTTTTACGCTCCGTGGCTTCACTGCACGACGCGCACGACGCAGCCTGCGGAAATCGCGCGACTTCTGGCGCTGACAACGGCGAATTCCCCGGTTCCCCGTTCATCTTCTCTCAGCTCCCTTGGAATAAAGCGCCGGTCCACCGGATCACGGCTCAAGCGGGGCGCCTCAAAAAACAAGGCCGGCCCTGATCGTCTCCGCGGCGCAGGTTGGGAGCGATGCTTTATGTATACAGCAGCCGCGCCTACTCTAGATGCTGCGCGCGTCGGGAGAGCCATGTGCGCTAGGTGCTCCACGGAAGGGGGTGCTCTTCACGATTCAGCACGGCAGGGAAAGTGTGTGTGGGGGAAGGGGAGAGGGTCAGGAGAGCGCGCAGGGCGGATGTAGTCGTAGAGAGCTGAGGAGCACTTTATTGATTGGCATGAGTTGGGTATAATGCGAGACACTATTGTATGCGACGTATACTCCGAGTATACGTCAAGTTACAGCTCGTATGCTTTGAACAAACTGCACTTAAGCGGACAGGTGATAACTCAGTGTCACATCTCGCTTGAAGTTTCTTAGTACATAGTTTGACGGAAGTCCGTGTGGCTAACGGCATTCATATTGCATAGGGGAAAAACAAGCTCTCGCCAAGAATGTGGAAGGAAAATAAGGAAGATACATTGTCTCTTAGTCACGTAGTATGAGTCTCTTATGTCGCCTAGAATGAAAACACAGAGGGTCTAAGGAAACGACACACAAGGCGATACTAGCTTCATCGTGAGTATGGGTGCCTGCTGTCTTCTGTTTTCATACCTACAGGATTTGATGTAGATGTACCGACACATTGAGTGTCAGCTATATCTTGCGTGTGAATATGTCAGACATATCTGCGTGATGTGCGTGTTTGAAGAGCTCATTTCGTGCAGCGTATATTTCACTTACCTCAAGGGTATGAACTATGATTTTCTTTCGCCGATAACTGTTTCACTGTTTTTTTTTTAACTCATCGACGAAAACCGGTGTCGCTGCAAATTAATCGAAACGTGACAATTAAATATAGGTGCATTAATAACCGCATTACATGGCTTTTCAGCTGCAATCGTAGATAAAATCATACCAGCAGTGAGTAGGTGAGAAAATGCAAAAACAGAACACACCACCAGCGGAAAATGTGCAGTTAGTTGGGGCAGAGCGGTGAGAATGCGACCAAGGAGGATGAAGGATTTGTCTGGAGACGAGTGCTAGAGATGGGGAACGCGGGGAAGAGCGCACGAGAACGTCTAAAGAGGGGATAGGAAGAATTGTTGGAAACTGATATTCGGGAGAACAGGTTATCAGTGGGGACAGCTGAGGGCTGAAGAAGAGTTGAGTACATACTAGTAACAAGGACGCCACATTTACAAGTGGCGTAACCTGAATTGGAATAAGGAAGACGAAGAAAGTGTTGGGAATTAGTACTTGGGCAAAAAAAAAATAAAAAGACCCTGTTTAGTGCCCCGGAGTGCGTCAGTCGGAAAGCGAAACGCAGAAAATTGTGCTCATTATAAACTGCTGACGGGACAAACTCTGCTCTGCGTATACTGTTTCGTCTCCTGTGCAGCTGAGGAAAGACATCTGTAACGTCTCACACCTGAAGGTGCTGCTGCGTATGCCCAGTGGCAAGAGCATGGCCGGGTATACGACCACTGCGCATGCGCAAAAGGCTTACCTAAAACTGGCATACGTCTCCGCTAATACGTCTCCGGCATGCTAAATCTCTCTATTAAACAAAAGGTTCGTCTCGCCGCGTGTCGCGAACCTCGGAGCTGCCTCCTCCATCGGGCAGGGAGAAGCAGATGGAGCGCGTTTCGCAGAACGAGCAAACGTATTGATTAAGCATTCCGAGCCGTTCGTGCAATTCGGCCGAGTTTCTCAGCGAAAGTAATTAAGGGTGGAGCACCGGACGCCCTTGTTTACGCCTTTAATTTTGAGTATAATCCGCGCGCCCGTAAAGGGAAAGCTGCGTCTGCAGCGGGGGTGCAGAAAGCCAGCGGGGCCTCATTACTTTGCTAATTAGCTCTCGTGTTTATTATTCAGGCGTTCCTTGTGCCGCTCTTCCGGCTTTCCTGTCTTTGCTTTCGCACTTCCTTCCGCGGGAGCGGCTTCTGAATGCGCATGACAGTGCAATTACCTTTCGATTGTCGGAAATCCTTCCTTTTCCTTCCTGCCTTCTTTCAGCGACGCGTGCTCTAGAGGGCATCTCTGTTTGTTTGCAAATAATGCCGCGGATTGCAGCTCAGGGCGTTGTCCACTTGGGGCCGATGTCGTTATATTAGGCTGATCCTTTTAAAAAGTTTCCTCGCGGCTTGTTTACGAAGGGCCGCAAATGAGGCAACGTGCAAAGACGTTTGTGTATCGACCGACCGCTGTGATATATAGCGAGTTTTAAAATAGGGTCGACTTATTCTAAACTCGCTAATATCGTGCGTCAAGCTTCAGTTTAGTTTCCGTGGTCAAAGTTCAGTGCTGTGGAAAGCGCAGCCTTCACCGTCGACTCATTGGCGTGGTGTTAGCGTGTCTGGTTCAAAGTCCCACATTGTCGCAAGGGACCATCAGGGGCGCTGTATTTGAGGGCTCCGAGGTCATTTAAACTACCTGGGGTTGTTTAATGTGCATTGGCATCGCACAGCCCACGTGGCTGCTTGGTTCTGGCCTCCACATAAATGCGGCCGCCGCGGGCGGGATTCGATCCTACGACCTTGGGATAAGCAGCCGAACGCCAAAGACCCTTTAGCCACCGCGGTGGTTCGACCCTGTAGCTTGTTTTCTTAGGGCTATCAGGACTTACGGAGTTGCGTAACCGAAGAATAAACAGCCACAGGGGAAGAAGAATAGCCACAGAAACAGAAGTTATTGTATGCTTTACGGAGTATGGGTTTGCTTGTATACTGTGTGCATGGCCCACGCCTCTTGAATGTCGCCATTCGCATATGCGAACACTCAGGCAAAAAAAAAAAGTGAAGAGAATGCTCGCTTCCTAAACGGTGCCTAAGCCGCATACCTCATGTTCGGAAGATAAGTCTTCAAAGTGGAATTCGTCTCAGGCATCCTTGAAGGCCGATTCCTTCCCACGCTCCGTCTGTTCTGCAGCGCCAACATGTATAGTATCGCCATAAGCTTAGCCCTACCTAAGGACAAATATACATGCATGCAGGAACTCGCTTTTTGCATTTTAGTTCTCTCCTCCCAGATCTGTATAAGACCCAGATCTCCCGAACGCGCGCGCCAACGCGCGCCAACGCAGACGACACAAGGCAAGACGACGGCAGGCCCGGATTTTCTCTAAAAAATAATGCGGCTTCCTGGGTGAAAGACAATGGTCAATAAGACGTAGCCGCTGTCGTCTTCCTGCTTTACTTCCTTTTTTTTTTCTTTCTTCGGTCCCCGCGCTCTTTTCCCAGT
This sequence comes from Amblyomma mixtum, assembly GCF_055824585.1. Lineage (NCBI taxonomy): Eukaryota > Metazoa > Arthropoda > Arachnida > Ixodida > Ixodidae > Amblyomma > Amblyomma mixtum. The sequence goes on along the minus strand of NC_143017.1, from coordinate 68,381,149 downwards.
TGCCGTATCGCAACACGCTATTGAATAACGGTCCAGCCTGGGAGGAAGAACGGAGCCTCGGTTCTCATGCGCCTCCGGCGCTGAGAGCTATTTGGTGTTCGGGCGGCGGCGGTTCGTCGTCCCCGGTCATCGCTTAGCGGAGCGATCGTTCTTCGTCCAAAAAGTCCATCATTATTGATCAACGTCGGAACATTGCAACAGACCGCCGCGGAATTGAGTGCGCGGTTGCGACGCGACAAACAAATCGAGAGGCGCGCTCCACGGCGTTGTTGCTTCTGCTGCTGCTGTAGCTACCGGCCGGCGCGCGGCTTGCTCCTATAGGGGCCCCGTTACCGCGTGAGGCCGTCGCCGCCGCTCCCTCCCCCCTCTCTTGTTCCCCACCGTTTTTTGCCGGCCTTTATTCCTCATTTTTATCCGGCCCTCCTCTCCCCTCTTCCTTTCCTTTTATTTTATTTGTTTTCAATAGCCGCAGTTCTCTTCATTCGTGTTTCCCTAGCCTTTAAAGAAATCGACGAGACAACGCGGTGCGCGAGCCTCCTCCCCCGCCCTCCTTGTCTTTGGGCGAGACAGGGAGAAAAACGAAGCCCCGAAAATGTAGAGAGTGAGAGAGAAAGCAAATAAGTACTAAGAACGAACGTCGAAAGAGCCGCCAGTTCTGGAAAAGTGCCCAGATAGCGCGGCGGCGGCGGCCGTGTTTACCTGGCCCCAGTGAAGACAGCGGAGCGGCTCTCGAAACCGGAAGTGCTCGGGGTCTTTGCTGTTTGTTTTTCGACGACCGCGACGGAAGAAAAAAAATAAAAACGGAAATAAAGGAGCGGAGAACCCGGCACGAACGAAGAAGACACCGGAGCTCGGAATTAAATCTAAACTATAGGTTATATTTATGTCAATGTTATTCGGAACGTTCCCTTCAAGGTGTATACATTCTGGAGTAGAAGTTAAACAGCTACATGTGCAGTACGAATGCACGTGGGCTCTCGCATAGGAAAAAGGGAGGGTGATGTTTAACTCGTGAGTCGCACGAACGTAGGTGACCTATTTCCGAGGTGCCGCTCTTCATGCAAATGCTTCTCATTAAAGCTTGAACGGCGAGGCTTCCTTTCACGCACGACGTAGTGGAAAGTTAATGTAATGCCGCTACTTGAAACAATCTCCATTCACTTACACAAGAAGGTGTCAGCACGAGAAAGAAAGGGGGTTATTACACCTCATCGGTGTACCACTATAGCGGCTTTAGCCTTTTTCAGAATGATGAAAGGGAAGTGGCTGATATAACCGTGTTTGTTCATTTCGTTGTTCAGCTAAGGAAAAAATGCTGACGTAATTATCAAGATAGATTCTCAACTTCTTATTTCGACGAAGAACACTTGAGGAGTCGCAATGTGATGCTAAGGATATGTGAAAAGGAGTACAATTATTGCGTACGCCGACTTCGCAGGTTTTGTCCTCCTCCTACAAGCATGGACGCATCATGCAGATTACTGACTGAACATTTTGAAGGGAACTCTCTAGAAACGCGGACATAGTGCACGGCCCACTCAACTCAAGTGGTTGAGAGAGAGAGATAAACCTACTACATAAGTGTCAATGTTCAGTTCTTTCTCCTCAATGAACAAAGACGCACTAAAATTTCCGGGTTTCGTCAACGCATCTGAAAGAATTGACGACGAAAAAGAGCGATGATGCCTAGCACTGGTGCCAAATTTCTACGAGCGGACTGCCATCGTCAGAGTAACAACGGCCATGTTAAGTGCGATAGAATTGGTGATTGCTGTTTAGGGATAAGCGCTGTTGGCCTGACGAAGATAACTCTCTCGGTCTAAACACTGCTGTGCACTTAGCCACTGGTCACTTTTATATATTTAAATTTAAAACGCCTTGCTGGCCGCTATGTTCACGTTTCCGTCTTGCGGGGCACTCTGGATTTTTGCTTCTTCTCCAAATTCTTCTCCAATTTTCACACAGCAGAGTGCCGTTGAACTTACATAGCTTTTGATCATGTTTAGGAGTTACAATCATTGGAGTGTAATAGTGCTCCTCAGATACCATAACCTGCCAGAGGGCTCTGTCGGCTACGCCTCATCTTAGCAGAAAACTCCAACCTTATGTTTGGCGCATCATAGTCTCAGTTGCCGTTGCGCCATTAAACTAAATATAACTAACTAACAGCTTAAACCTGCCTTAGCGAAAACGTAATAGTGCTTTTAATACTGCAGGCGCGTCGAAATTTCCGTGACACACTAAAGCGATTGTTAATGTACATCTACTCTTAGCGCACATGGATCGCCGGAGAGAGGACACAGTCTTGCCGCGAAAGAAGAAAGAATAACGGAGAAGCCCCCAAAATGTGCTCCAAGTTCTCACCCCGCCAAACTTTCGCCCTGTGGTCGTGCCTCAGAAACTACAGAGGCACCGTAAGACGCGCGGCGGGGGCAGATCGCGTCTTGGCGTCGCCATACATCACGATGCCCCTCTCCACCGCGTTTCCTGAGCGGCGACGGAGTTTTGATGCCCCCGAGTAGAAAGCGCTAAGCGACTGTGTGGGTTTCTCCGGCGACGAGTGTCCCGGAAACGCGACCAGGGGGCCGCGCCTTCGTTGTTCCTTTCTCCCTCTTTCTGTTTCGTCCTTTCATTCTTTATTTATTTACTTATTCCACTCTCAAAGAAGAGCCCCATAAGCTCCGAACACCGCCATCCTGCTTCTGGATGCCTGTCAGTGAAGTCTTCCTCGCGAACGAACGGCGCTAGAACAGAGACGTCCCGGCCGCTGAACTTGGCGACGTGCTCCTCTCGGTGTATAGCATCACGATGCGATGCTGCGGGGAACTGCTCTGCTCCACTTTTGGTTATATTCGGACTATAGAGCGGCTGCAAAGGGCGTTTGAAATCACCACGAGTGTTCCGAAGGAGATTGGACCGAGAGAGCATAGCGCGACAGTGCTCCATTAAAGGGACGACGGCGAATTCGAACCTCTCCAGTCTTGATCCCGCGCCTCACTCCACCGTCACACGAGCACACGCTTCGCTTCCAGCTCTGCCCGTGCCTGTGCGGGCGCGAGCATCTCTAGCCCATCTCAGTTCCATCTTCCATAACGACTCCTCCCCGCCGACATCCGCATCCCGGCAGGGTCCCCCGCTCTCTTGCGCAATGAATGTCCGAGTGCAGATTCTTTTTTTTTTTTTTCCCCGGGCTGTGCGGGCAATGGCCGGCGGTGATTAAGTGGGGCGGCGATCGCATTCGATGCTCCGTGCTCCGGGGGCAATTCTCCACGCTGTCGTCGCGAGCATTTTGCTATTGCTTCCGGGCATTTTGATTTGTGGCTTCCATACTAAAGCACGCGGAGAGGCAGCGGCGCGGATTCCCGGGAAACGGGGGGGGGGGGGGGGGGGGGGGGGGGTTTAAGAGGCAGAGCGAGCAGGACGAGTGCGTAACGCCAGGGGAGGAGCTCTGAACATCAGATGCCTCTCAGATTTCGTAATGGGAGTGAACGCTTACACCAAGTGTACAGCGTGTGAGCACCGTGACGAGTGTGCCGTGGCGCGGGTAATGCCATATGGACATGAAAGATGGAAAAACGCGCTAAGCAATAGTGGCACAGGAAAAAAAAATATTTCGGAGTTAGTGCTGGGCAGAATGCCAGGAAAAAAAGGAATTGAATTCTGGCCGAGGGCTATTAGAAGGGTATGGTGGACACACAAGATACATTGTGTATGGTTATAAAAAAAAAAATGGATGGCGGATTCGTAGTTCTAAGAATACTGCTAGGAATGCTTTGTAACTAGCCATAACCTCTGCTGCTACTTTCTTAGTCTACAGTGAATAGCTGTACCCGTGTTCTGGAAGGCAAGAATGAATGGTTCTCAGGCGTGGTTTTATTTTTAAACTTGGCCGCTTCCGTTTGAGACAGTCAGCAGTTTTCTGTGTGTGCAGTTCGCTCACAATTATCTCATCCAAGCCCTGAAATGGTGAGTTCTAATATTTCAAATCACTCTTGTGCTTTGAGCACGTTATCCCAGCGGCGAACAGTGCAACATTTTTGTATTGCGACAGTGTACTTGCTGGCATAAAGTAATATCTACAGTTAGAGATGCACCACTTTGAGGATGATTAAGCGATAGGAACACACCTTTCCTAAGGGCTCCGGGTAAGTGACTTTACAAGTTTATCTTGCATAGGCGCCCTGAAGAGCCTTCTGTTTTTAATGCCATAAAGCTGTGGGAGTTATTAGAGCTAGTGCATGCTATTTACCGTTTCGCGGCTGCGACAAAGCAGACTTCTTGCCCAGAAAAATGAGCGAAGACTCGGTTAGCCACAAAAATGGAGCGACTTAGACGCTTACATTCAGAGCAAACGAGACGCCAAATGCCGGAAAGTCGCGAGAGCAGAAGGAAGAAACTGTGGCAGTGTACTCGCCGCGCAAGGGAAGAAAGGAACGCGAAGCCAAGTGCCTTCAGCGCCGCTATATATATATACACGGGCCGAGGAGCGCGCGTTCGACCACAGAACAGCGGGAACAGCGGCCGCGTTTTAATCATCCCCACATCCCTACAACGTCCTCATCCGTAACCCCCGCCGTGCGCTGCTCCGGGCGCCGGGTTTCCAAGACAATGGCGATGGCCCGCGGAATATCGCGGTGGCAGCTGGCGCCGACCCTTCATATATCAAGTGGGAAGAGCGGCCCGCACAAAGGAACGGCCCTCTTTCTCCCCGTCCGGCTCCGTCGGGTGCCCAGTGCCGCTGCTGCTACTCAAGGCGGCCGCAATAAGCCTGCGAGAGAGCACCGATACAAATGTGCGCTTCTTCGTTGGAGGCACTGTCCGCGCCGGCGACGTCCGTTGTCGCTTTTTGATTTTAGTTGCCTATTATGTTCCCTCTCTTCGCAAAGGGAGAGGAATCTTTGGCGCACGTGAAGTATAGGTGCTGGCATAGCGAGCGCATCTCGTGGCGCGGATTTCACTTCTTGCTATTTTGGGAATATACCAAGTCTGCGCCTTGAGTGTCTTATCGGATGGTCCGCTTTGTATGCTCTACGGCAAGAAGTCGCCAGTATGCCCTCGATCGAATCCTTTGCGTCTTCCGTGCTCTATTTGCAATGAAGCGCGTTAATTTTAGAGTGTCCAGTCTCCTGTTTTTGCAGTTTGCAGATGTGTGTTTCTTGTTCTTTTTAATGACGTCAGTGTCCGTCTTTATACAAGCTTTCTTGTCACTCACATTCTTGTTTACCTGGATTTGTAGTGCCGACTTTCACGTGTCTTTCCTGTACTTACTCACGCCTGCCTGGACTGGCAAGAGGCAGTATCAAATGAATAAAATAAATAAAGTACATGAACGGCGCGATACACCAGGCCTGGGGCAGCTTGCCTGATCCGGCGGGCAGAGCCGACGTCCAGTGAGGCTATGGTATAATAAAGGTTCGGACGCGCTAGAAAGGCTCACTGAGCGAACAACGAAAACGCCTCCTGTCGCCATAACAGCATTTGGCCACCCTGATGCTGTACTTGGCCACCACCTGCTGTACGAATTCACTAATTAATTTCCGGCCTTCACTCCCGAGGTGGCGATCAGGCCTGTGACGCTGCGGAAAGTGCGACGGGCCACTGCATCCGGACAAGCCGTCGTTGAAAACTAAACCTGACAGCGCTTAAAAAATAAATACACGGTCAGTGAAGGTTAATGGGAGAGGCACTTGCCCTGAAGTGGACGTATAGTCAGGATCAATATGAAGATGGTGGTATGACGCTAAGAAAGCATCTGATCTGAGGTCGCTTGCCTTTCAATATTAACTATGTAGCTTCTTGAGCAACGGTGTAGGAAGTTAAAATAAGGGATGGAGATAGAAGTAGATTAGCACTTACGAAGGGCCTGGTTTGTGGGTAATGAATCGTTTCTACTTAAAGTGTAAAGCGTAGTGTCAGCGCCCATGTGCATTCGTAGCTTCAGAAAAGCGTGGACGAAAATAAGATTATTTCCCATAGGACCGCATCGAGGACAAGTTATATATTAAAGCTAGTGCGTGCTTAGAAGGTTTTTTTTTTTTCAGCTTCTAAGAGAAGGCTCACTCTGTTAATATTGCGCTTCACACACTTGGTATAAAAGCAGAATTGGCCGGATCGAGAGCCAATCTTAAGACAAATGAGGACTTCGACATATATGCCGCGCGCTGCATGAATGACGTGCGGTAACGCTGCGTTCTGCTGACTTCCACGCCGGAAGTGAGGATAGAACCAGAGCCCCCGGGGGCTTACGAATCCAGTGTAGCACCCCGCATACAGACCAGGAGCTAGGAAGCTCCCCATGCGCGCTAGGAAGCTCCACATGCGCGCTGGAAGCGGTCCGACAGAGATGACGTTATGACCGACGCCCTGAACCAAAGCCTGAACGCGGCCGGAGCCACCGACGGGGAGGGAAGGTGGGATGTCCCGTCGTCAGCACCCCGGCGCGCTTTGTGTTGACAGTGTTTACTGCCTTCATTCGTCGCGCTCTCGCCGGGGACCCAGCGGTGGCCACCCCCTCACAAAGAAATTCCGGTTTCCTGTTCTTACTCCTGCCGCGGTCCCGCCCGCTCGCCGACCGCTGGAAGGAAGACACAGGAGGCGATTACGGGGTCTTCTTTGTTCACCGGACGGCGTTCGCTGGCCGCACAAAGCGAGGTCGAGCTGGTCTCGTCTCTCCAGTGCGAGTGAGCGCGCTTTTGTTTTGTCGCCCACGTTGCTTTAATAACGCCGCGCACGCTGCTTCCATCTGCCTCAGTGCGTCGCAAACAGCTGCCGTTTTGTTTTGGGGTATGGGGTTGAACTGAAGAGGCGATTAAGGCTCTCGGGGAAGCGGTGTAAAGAGAAAGCGTTTCTTTGTTTTTGATTGTTCGCGTTGCTTTTGTAGCGGAAGAATACCGTTGGTACTGGACTTGAACGAGCCTAATCTAGAGGCGTCACGTTTGAAGGCGACGCCTCGTTGAAATTAGCGGGCAACACCGACGCATCTGGACACAGACGGAGCGAGAAGGCTTGCTTGGATGCTGATGCTAGCGGAATAAATTGTTCCGGGAGCAAGGGCACGACTCTGCGGCGAAAAATGGTGACATGATTGATTTTTTTAAATGGGCTCCAATTACGCTGTGTAGATAAATAGCGCGAAGAAAATCAGTCTCTTCTTTGTGGGAACATGTTGAAAAAAAAATTACTTCAACAACAATCTCGTTGGGTATTGCTTAGAACCACCTTATTATCTAAAGTTGTCCTAAAAGGACTGCTTCAGCCTGTTGTGCTGAGATTCAGTGAGCGGAGATATTTGTATTCGATGAGACGGTTTCGAAATGACGCTTTAATAACCGGGAGCACTGTTACTCGATTGAATTGATTCTTAATTGTCTTCGGGACCAAATTCGGTGTGTTCATCGACAGCAGTCAACAAGCAAAAGAACGATCGAGGATGTTTGAAGTTTGAAGTTTATTTCCATTTCAGTAATAAATGAGGGACCCGAGACAAAAAGTGAACGTTAATTCACTTGACGGCGCTCGGGCCCCATTACATGGCAAGACAGCGAGGTGTCGGTAGTAACAGTTGTACGAGTACATTTACAGACATTGTAGCTTTTACTACCATAGTTCAGTTTTTGTGTGTGTGTTAAAAGCAAAGACACAATGTGAAGGATAAACATGATCAGCAAATAACAGCAATTGTGAATAGTAGCAAACCCAAAAAATACAAAAAAGACATAGGAGGAAACACACTGCAGGAAACCAGAAAAAATTACATTTGTGAGAGAGAGAGAAAGAATGAATGTATTGTTTTCTTATTAACATTTTCAATATTAACATTACTATGGCGAAAATAGTTCGACAGAGTGGGGAGAGTATGTGCGAGCATTTGCTGGCCAAACGTCGTTCGTACGAAAGGTACCGTCCAGTTATGAGCAGAGCGCGAAGGATATGTTCGTGTTCACTATGACCACCAAGCAGTAACATCGAACTTCGAGCCGAAGCCACTGCTGCATCAGTTACAGCACCGCCCACCAGCTCAAAGTCTTGTACTGGCTTACCTGCTAAATGACCAGGCTTACTTGCGACCAGCAGCGCTTAGTGGTAATGCACTGAGCCGCTTTCCACCAGAGAAAAAAGAGGCGTGCGCGACTTGTTGCGGAACTGGTCGCTAACGGTCATTAGGAGAGGCAAGCAAACAAACAAAAATAGCGAAACGTAAGAAACGCGTAGTATATGGGAGACGCGTCTCCCGCGACCGAAGCCACCAAATTTTCTGCTTGGCTTGGCGTCCGTGAGTTGCATGCCCGCCGTTCGGGCGTCGTTTCCATTCCGCTCGTCTCCTCACGTTATGCCGTATGCATGGATCCTTCCCCCTGCATCACCCCTCCTTCCTTCCCGCCTTTCTCCCCTACGGCCTATAGACACGCGCATGTTCGCCGCTCCTGCCGACCCGAGAGAAAAAGACGTGAGTGGACCCACCGCAGCGGCCGGCGCAAGTTCAAGGCCAGCGGTGGAAGGTCAAACTGGCCAGACACAGACGCACAAACACGCACGCGCAGCGTGCATGCCATGCACACAACAGAAGCGACGGCAGCAGCAGCGATGGTCTTGGCGCAGCCAACCTGCCGTACGCCTTTCTGCGCGCGCGCAGAGCGGTTGCGTGGCGTGTGGCAGCAAATTACGAGGAATTCGTGACGTGTACTGCACGCGCGTCAGTCAAGCGCGGCACCTTGCGTCGAGTCTCGTCCAAAAGGAGGGGGGGCTTCTCTTCTGCCGAAGGGACGGCTATTTCTGATGCGGCCGCACGGACGTGTGCGCAGGGAGGTATATTTTTGTACGCACGCACACACGTACACAAAGGGAAAGAGACACGACGAACGGGCCGGCCGTGGCGTGCCTTGTGAAGCGGCGAAGGGCGCACCGTGTGTGTACCTAACGCAGCGCGGATGACGGGGAAAATGGTGGCCCTTGGCGACAGCGACGACAGTGAGGATACGTATACGGTGGCGAGTAGCCTTGGGGAGCGCCGAACGATTGGGAGGGGGGGAGGGCGACGGCAGTGGCGCCTCCAGACCCGGCTTTTCGCTGCCTGGCGCGTCTGAAGTGGATAGTCGTGTCTCGACCGGCGTATTGATGCGGTATGATTTACAATTTGGAATGACAAGCTTGGTGCCAGCGTACGTATGATCCGTCTAGAAAGAGGCATATATTTAAGTGGAAGCGGGTGTTCTTGATAGATGATCACTTTTGTTTGTATTTCTATCCTGTGTCAGCTGCGTCTTCCTGTTTGTAATTCTTTTTTTTTTCGATTTTTCGTGAAAACTGCAATTTAATATTTGCTCCTACTGTGAAGCGCGGATGACGGGATAAAGTGGCCGTGGCTGGTACAGGACAGGGTTAATTGGGGAGATATAGAAGTTGCCTTTTTCCTGTATTGGATGTATTCATACTGATCATGATTATGACTGTGCAGCGTGCACTATGTACTTGTCTTGGGTTGGGTCTTTTCGCACATGCTGCACTTGCGTTCAGTAAAGTCGAGAGTTCGACGAAAACTCGTCTGGTCGGGGACAAACATGTTGACGATGAAGAAGGAACGCCTACCAAAGAAAAACAAAAACAGACGTTTCGGCTCCCGTACGGGAGCCTTGTTCACATTGAAATGAAGCAAGCAGCTGAGTGGCATTACATATGCTTGAAAAGAGGGCGCAGGCAGCGTGCGTAGATGGGGTTAAGATTTCCGTCGTTGCGGTTGAGGGTGTGACTAGTAGTTTGGATGATTAATGATTCCAAGTGCAGGCGAGGGCGTAGCTTCTTTTCCGTTGAAAGCACGTGTGCCCGACCCCAGTCGATGTCATGGCCTGTAGATACTGCGTGCTCGGCGATAGCATGAAATCCACTTTTTTTGTTACGTACATTCCAACGAGCAGCCCTGTCTCCAGGAGGCATCTCTATCCCGTGTACGCCTAGCAGAGGCAGGCGCACCCCCTTGTATACCGCCGCTCCAGCATCACGTGTTCACTACAGCGCAACTAGCGGCAGAAGCAGGAAACACATTGGTCGCGACGCCTCGCGCGACGGCGCGAGCTGGGGCCCCGTTTCTCCTATGTCGTTACGTCACGCATCACGTGGTCCTCCTTGGTCGCGACGCCTCGCGCGACGGCGCGAGCTGGGCCCCCGTTTTCATCTGCTGTGACGTCACGCATCACGTGGTATGACATGGAGGTCACGAAAGGTCAATGGTAACGACACCGCCGCGCTCGAGGAGCTGGGTTGGGCTATTTTAGTATGCTTCGCATAAAACTAGATACTTTTGTCTGGTAGCATGCACACGAGGCAACTTGTCGCTGCATACCAACTGTGCGGTACTAAAATGGTTTTCCCTCTTGGATAAATTTGTCTTCCCTTAGTGTGCCCTGCATGCATACATACTGTCTGAGCAACATACGTTTCAGTCGGATACTGAGGATTGGCGCACTTGTATCTTGCTTTCTGTGCTGAAACGATGGCCACAGACTCAATACCACAGCTTATACAGGGCGATTTACACAATTCATTAAGGCTTTACACAATTTTTAAAAATATGCTTTTTGAGTTAGAAGAGCGTTTTTAAGCATAGCATTGTTAGCGGAGTAGTACATCAGAATACAGCTCAGATGTGCTAACTAGCGGGCTGGTTAACTGATGTTGAATTGTTAAATTTTAAACTATTACTGTGACGCTCCTTAAAGGTGCACTGAAGAGGAATCTGAACTCGTCTTTTTGCGGCGGGAACTCAATCTACACGTTCCGAGCATTCTTAGAAACAGCAACTTATTGCCCTGTGTGGCCGATTTCCCTAATTAAATCGAATTAACGCCCGGCTCCCGCCTCCTTTTTGAATTCTGCCTCGTACGGTGGGCGGAGTCGACCGACGCGGGGAGTGCCTTTCAGCCAGCTCCGTGGAGGCTTTGCTTTCACTTCATTTTGTTTTTTAGGTTTCCGTGAATAAATAGTTTCATTCGCAGATAATATAGTCGCAAAATAAGCCCGCAGAAATAAAAATACGCGCGGACTATTTGCTTCTACGGACTACTACGTATTACTCCGCCGATGGCAGAGCGGCAAGCCGCCACGGGACTGGGTGAAAGGCACTCCTCGCGTCGGTCGACGCCGCCCACCGTACGAGGCAGAATTCAAAAAATAAAGGCGGGAGCCGGACGTTAATTCGATTTAATTAGGGAAATCGGCCACACCGGTCAATAAGTCGCAGTTTCTAAGAATGCTAGGAACGTGTAGATCGAGTTCCCGCGGCAAAAAGACGAGTTCAGATTCCTCTTCAGTGCACCTTTAATTATTGAGAGGCGTGTAGCCCACCGTAAGTAATACCCATATCAATTATTAGAATTTCGAAGATGCGGTTACCGTCGACACTGTGGCCCAATTAATTTTGGCTATTTGTAGCAGTTACCTGCACTGAAGAGGTTGCTTTGCCTGCGATCGTCTCGAAAGCGCGTTCATTTTGCCGCGATGTAGCCTAAATTTGTTGGGCCACAGCGCCGAGGGTAAACGCGTTTTAGAAGATCTAAAAACTTGTATGGATATTACTTACGGTGGGCGACACGCCTCCCAATAATTAAGGGATCTAAGAGTAATAGTTAAAAAGTTAACTACTCAAGGTTAGTTTACCATTCTTCTAGTTAGCTCGTTTTAGCTGTATTCTTATGTACTACACCGCTGATAATGCTATGCGGGAAAAAGCGATCTTCTATCTTAGAAGGCCTTTTTTAAATATTGTGTAAAGCCTTAGGTGAGAGACAGTGTAGAGCACGCGCCACTCCTCCATAAAATTGAAACTTTCTAGTTGACATTATACCCCCGGTTGCCGGTGCGTTGTTCTATCGCAAATGAGCAGCCACTTCGCTAACGTTATTATCGGCAAACATGAAGCGCATCAGGCATCAACATCAAAAAATATATCTGTTCAGAATGGGTCGCAAGAAGTCAGGGAAAGAATATTAATAAGCTTGTCTGTAATGTTAAATAATATTCTTTGTGCCAGTGCCCCGGATATGCGGTAATGATAATTGGAAAAACAGAGAAAAGTGGAGTCTGTGAACGCTGGAAAGAGCGCTGCATTCTAATGAGAGTCTCTTGAAAATTTTATTACAGGACACTTGTTATCTGCATGTATCGCTGCGTAAATTTACCGTTGGTCACCCTTCAGTGAAAAAAAAAGGGGGGAACGTAAAGAAAAAATTCGCTATGGCTTAGCTTGGTTAAGCCCGGTAATTGCGAAAGCAATATCCGTACCTACGCCATGGTTCAGCTGGTAGTGCAGCTGGTGGTGGTGCTTGTGGTTAGACTTGCGGCGATGCATCTGTTATACAATCCAATCCAATCCAATCCAATGTAATCTAATCGAATCTATTCTAATGTAATCTATTCTAATCCAAACCAGTACAATACAGTCCAGTCAGGCCGCCGTTCATGTGCAGCGCCGTCGCACATGGACGGCGCGAGATCGCGAAGCAATGTTAAGCCGTTGGTGGTGGTGGTGAAAACTTTATCTACAACTGGGGAGTTTGGGACACACAGGTCCGTGGGCCCCCGCACGGCCCCACTGCACTCAAACGTTCATGTCCCGGAGGCTCATGACGCTGGCAACCCGGCTGCACAGCTGCTGCTTTCTAGCGACGTGGGTCGAGCCTAATCTCTTCAGCGTAACGCCACAATCGCGCTCCTAGCGGAGAGCGCAGGAGTTCGGCGCCGGTGGTGGCACCGCCGCGGCTTGCGACGGCGCGAGTCGGTCGCCCTTCTCTTCGGCGTGACGTCACAAAGCACCTGTTGCGCTCCTAGCGGAGAGCGCAGGAGTTAGGCGCCGGTGGTGGCACCGCCGTGGCTTGCGACGGCGCGGTCGCCCTTCTCTTCGGCGTAATGTCTCACATGACGTCACACAGAGGTCAACTAAAGGTCAATGGTGGCACCGCCGCGCCACGGCAAAGGCTGAAAGTGCAAGTAGTAAAGCTTTCGCTTTAAAAAGAACAGACAATGTTTACTACATTCGACCCTGAGTGAAAGCACGGATTTGTGCTACGTAGGAGACGACGGTGAGCAGGTAGTGCCACGGGACGGAGCAGATAGATGTTGATGAAGACGACGCTCTCCAGTGCACAGCGCTAGAGCGTGGTGCAGTTTAACACGAGGCGTGTTGGCTGCGTCGAGAGCCTAGTATTTTTTCTACATAGGTATGTACAGAAAGAATATATATATATATATATATATATATATATATATATATATATATATATATATATATATTTGCCGATCGAAACGTCGACAAAAAAATATATGTTTATTTTAACGAAGCCATTACTTCGCATATTGTGTGTGTGGGGGGGGGGGGTCTCGCTGAGCGGCCCTTAAGACTTTGCGCCAATGCGCGGCTTTTCCGGCGTCGGGTTTCAATCTGCTCCCTCGTGGCCTTTCTCGCCGAGGTGTAGTTCTAAGTTCGATGCAGGAGAAGCCAGGCAATGGCTTAAAGTGATGGTGATGACTCCCAGTCATGGATATTGATTCAATTTATTTTTCTCTCTTTCATAGTTTGACCTCTAACTGAGCTGAAGGTCAAATTTGCACAGTCCGCGATTGAAGCCCGACGTGCCGTAGGGAAGCTTTCGCTTCAAAAGAAAACGAGAATCAACAATTGAGTGACAGTCAATGAACCCCAAAAGTTTCTGGTGCGCGACTGCTAAGTCACTTTGTATCCATGCATCTCCACCTGAACTACGTATTTATGTTGCTAGGCAAATTTTCTGCTTGCAGTACTTTGCGCGATACAGCCTCACTGAGTCAATAATGCTACTTAATTACACACGCGATGCCACACAGGTATTCCTAGTGAACTTAGATGCATCTGAAGCGAATATGTTTACCGAAACAAATTTTCCTGGTGATTCTGAGCGCATGCTTATCGCTCAGCTTTACCAAGCATTGTGCTCACCGGTGTGACGACAGAGACGCTAATTGGTTTTGGCGCATTTACCGCAACACAATTATTGGTTAGACCTGGTAAGTGCTTGCAAGAAAAAAACAAAGAAAAACGCAGCTTTCCACGAAGAAAAATCATGAGCAGAGCAGGATAATTACGTTATCTTCTCAGAGCTGCTAACAGGCCAGAAACAATATTTGCAGCTCTTTCGTAAGAGCTCATGGCAGCAGGATGCGCTTATTGGAAGCTTCTCAAACATCGCGGCTACGACACACCCGACGCGTATTCGAAGGCCTCATATAGTGCGCCTAGTTAACAAAGCGGAACGCTTAACGCACTAATCTCGTTTGCAAGTTTGCGTGTTTACTCACGGTACTGTGCCGAGGAAAGGCCTTTCGATCGCCTCTCGATGGTATTTTTTGAGGCGTTAGTGGTTGATTATGCATAACTATGCAATTTTTCTTGGGGCGGTAAGCGTAAGGTTACAGTGTTAAAGTCTTCTGAAACCTGCTAGCTCTGCGCTGTCTTTGCCAGTAAATGTCACATTTTTTAGTACAGAAGTATACCTTATTTAACCGTAACTGTAAAACCAGTACTGCGTTTCCCGCCAACAGTGAACAAGGAAGAAGCGTGGGCTCGCATTCTACACCTTGAGCTGTGAAATTAAGCAGGAAACACTTAGTTAATGAGTGTCTGAAGTTGCAAGCACCAATTTATCTCATCAGCATGCCGCCGTCTGTTAGAAGAACGAAAAAAAAGGACGTCTGCACCAATATTTGCCGAAAATTCTTCGCGATTGAAATTTTTTGTCGCGTAAACGACATAATCAATTCCAATATCAAGAAAGCCTGAATCAGTAACTTTCAATAAAGAAAAAAAAGTGCCTTGTTAAAAGCGGAGATTTGCTCCTTTTTGTTCAGAGTGCACTCCCCATACGTTTTTTTGTTTTTTTTTGCGACGCGAGTGATTATTTTGAGAGATAGAAGTCAACCTGACTCGAACTGCACTTTGCTGTAAGAAACCACGCCTAATCTAATATAAAACTGGGTGGTCCAAGGTTGAAGGAAATTTTCTGCTTTCTTTTTCTTATTTTCTCTGAAGTTGTTCGTGAGTAATGTTTTGCGTAACACAGGGGGCATTTATAAACGACGAAAAAGAAAGGCCCGAGTTGATGGAGTCGCGCTTTCCCTCCTCGTTTCAGCTACGTGACGCTAAATACGAATTCGTCCATCCGGTTGCAGCCCACAATAAAGCCCGAGGTTTCGTCGACCGGGCAGGGATGAGTCTGGCTCCCTGAATTTCACGAAGGACTCCGTGATCACATATCATGATCTCACCAATTTTTTTAAACTAGAGAGGAGAATTTTCCCCCCTCCAGACAAAAGACTTACTAAAGAACAAGAGGTTACGTGGCGTCGTCTACAGACGAGATCGATACGCACCCCATCACTCCTCGCGCACATTTATCCAGATCTTTACAACCCAAACTGCAAACACGGTGGCCAACGTGCTACCTACGATCACATCCTGTGGGACCGCAAAATAGAGCCACCTCCGGGTGATCTAGTTACAGCTCCTTCTCTCGAGCGGTGGGAGACCGTGCTGGCTAGCTCTGACCCCAGAACGCAAGTTTTTGCGGTGGAGTGGGCTGACAAAGTCGTCGAGGGCTGCGTACTCTCGACCACTTAACGCGACCTCTTGCCAAGCTCTTTCCGGCGAATAAAATGTTTTACAATCAATAAGTGGCTGTTGAAACTGCTTTCCTGCACTCCAAACACAAATACCCCGTATGGGAGAAAAAAAGGAGCAAGGTCTCTTCTGGCGCACTCTCCTTTATATAAAGGGATTGCACTAAAGGACAACTAACTCTCATTTTACTCTTTTCTTTTTAGAATGTAGCCGAACAAACGGTAGCCACTGCGACAGGCACAGCAGTCCGACTTTGCCAGAGAAATTAAATGACGCCGAAATTATGATGAGTTAAATTTATGTAACTTTAAGCGCTTATTTTAACTCTGTGTGTGCATGCCTGTACGTATACGCTTATGTTTTCTTTACACCGTGCTCCATGTCTGTATAGCTGAGATTACATGACACGCCGTTTACTCTCTCCATAGTCGTGCTTTGATATAACAGCAGTACTAATTTCGACCATACGAATGCTGAAATTATTCTCAGAAAGGAATTTCTGCTCTGTGCATGTCTTGAACAATGTCATTTCGTTTCTGCTGTTGGCTAAAAAAAAAAAAACGACTCAAGTAAAACAAATGAACAAGCAAATAAAGAAAGCAGACAAACTTACTGATCGATGGTGTTCTACTTTCACAGTCATTAGTCCGTTCGCGCTAACAATGTTCTCATATAATTTTGTCTCCGAATACCAGACTTCCACATGGTTGCCTAATCAGGCAGGGCCTCAGCATGTAAAGGGGCCCACGCTATAGCCAATAAGAAATAGCAGAAAACAATCGAAAGCGAGCAGCGCACTCTCCGCCGTCCCCGCCGAAAGCAGGTCATCAGATCAATAGAGGGCCTCGTAAAGGCGCTTTATTTTCGCCTCAGCAGCGTTACCGAATCCCCGCCAACAAACCACATTTCAACACAAACGCCGGCGACGGCGGCCGGAGAAAATCCCGCTGCCGCAGCACCTAACGGATCCGGCAACAGGAAATGTCGGTGCTCTCTTGATGGGCTGCAGACACCCCCCCCCCCCCCCCCCTTTCACTTTCACCCTTTCGTTTGGACCCCCTCGAACGCCGTCAGAAGACGAGTGGTGGTAAAACGGGAAGCTCGTAAAATATAATTTTCACTCGCAGCCTGAAAAGACTGCGAGACTTTAGCGGCAGCGATGAAGAAAGGGGCATGTATAGAAAGGGGCCCTGGATTTTCTGTGCCATACTCCCCCTCAACACCCAGCTTGCCTCTTCGAAGCCGATGAGTCTTTCTATTGCTCGATCCGATTCTCTGGTGAGCGCAGCGTTATAGAGACTTGGAGGAGCCATCACTGTGGTTATAAAGTATAACACTTCGATCGATGCGCACGGTGTAGGGGCTCCATTGTCCACCACTGTCGCTGCGGTGACAGATTTATTTTCGTTTTCGGCGCGAAAGGCACTCCGCACGAACGACAGTCGTTTACGCTTTGTTTCGCCCCTCCCCTTCACCTTCTCCCCCTTTCCGCCTCCGAAGTGGCTGGCGCGCACAAAAAGGTAGGATAGGGTTGTAACAGTGTTTTTCATCGGCATACAAAGGACGGTACGGAAATAGCTTGGCACACGGGTATATGCGGTCTAGTGCGACCACTAAAACATGTAGTGGACATCACTGCGAACTTCATGAATTCAAAAGAGAAGCAGTGACTTGCATTATTCATCTGGTGAATAAATAGATAACTATTAGGATTTCCGAGGCGTTCGTTGAAATCTAGGGTAATGAAATTGTAATATCCTTGAACGGGGTCGTTGACGAAGCCGCCGGATGTAACATATCATTATCTTCAGCACACGTGTAGGGCAGTACGTCCCAAGGATTAGAATCTCTAGCAGCCACGGTTCGTAAACTGACCAATGAGCGCACACCAGTCTGAATAAATTATTCATGATGGCAAAACAGCAGTAGCCCTAAGCGGAAGTGAACGAGACCGGGGGTGGGGGCAACAGGAAGGCAAAGAGGTCTCCGTCCTGTTTTACTTTGTGTCCGTCTTGTTTTAGCGCTGTTATCTTGTCATGGTAAGCGTGCGCCAACACTCGCAGTTTCCAGCCTTATTACAATGAATCAGAGAAAAAGAGTATGCGCAGCTCTTTCCAGAAGTGCACAGGCCGCTGCGCTTAGGACCAAGGCTGCGACACAGCTAGCACAGCCCGGCTTCAGTGACTGTATGTGACTGTATGTGATTGTATGTGACGGTATGTGACTGTATGCTACCGTATGTGACTGTATGCGACTGTATGTGACTGTAAATGACTAACTGTACGTCCTTGCACAGCGAGATTATGTGTGTCACTTTATTTGACAGCGCAGATCAAGCTTACGAAAAGTAAGGCTTTCAAGGGCAGGCAGCCATGCAATGAATTTACTGCTTTTTAAACAAAGCCAACTATTAGAATGTGTCGGTTAGTCTACTTGGAGAGTTGAGAATACTGCCTAGCTTTAAAAGCAAGCAAAAGCTAGCAAGAGATATTCATAAGTATTATATAAGTATTATATATTCATAAGTATATTCATAAGAACTTATATG
This sequence comes from Amblyomma mixtum, assembly GCF_055824585.1. Lineage (NCBI taxonomy): Eukaryota > Metazoa > Arthropoda > Arachnida > Ixodida > Ixodidae > Amblyomma > Amblyomma mixtum. Next base: position 68,362,961 of record NC_143017.1, on the reverse strand, counting down.
TATTCATTGCGGTCATATTGCTCACTTTTTTTTCAAATTATTTTTTTCATGAACACTTGCTCCACAGAAATAGTAACATCCTTGGCTCTTCCTCTGTTAAGAAAAAGTCACCTCCTTCTCCGCCATTTTGTTTATGTTTCGTGAAAATATTGGCGCAAATGGAGCTTGAACTCTTCCAATATACTCGAAACAATAAATAAAAATGGGGCTCACCGGTTGGATCATATTTACTTAAGCCTTGCAGGCTCCTGTCAAAACTTTGGGAAGTAAAAGGGAAAAGCGCCATTACACGTCGTTCGTAAAAGGCGGCTCGGAACTAACTTTTGCCCCGGCGGCTTTTGTTTTTTACGCATTTTTCACTTGAGCGAGTGCATGCCAACGAAAACTTTTTTTTTTTTTCAGCGTCGCGCGAGGGAGCGCTAGATTAATCTCTTGTAAGCGCTCTTCATTGGAAGTAATTAGCACGCCGGGCCAGGAGCGTCCAACCGACCATGAGCGCTATCCAAGTTTGTTTGACCGGATTATGAACACGCTCTGAGCACATTCAAACGGGGCATCGGGCGATGGACGGCACACAGTTGAAACTAATCCATCGCGCCGTTATTGCACGCGTGACTAACTTAGCATGATGTTGCTCAGCTAGGTTCCTAACAATGGCCTCTGTTTCGTTCACTTGTGATGCCTTCGTCGCTGCTACAAAGCAGCATACCCAAGTGCGTGGTGCTGATGGGCTTGAAACCGTTGCGCGATGTTATCACTTTTGTTTGCGTTATTTGCCCTCTATTCATGAAGCTGATCGCATCCAGTCAGGTGAGCCGTAGGCGTGTCAGATCCAGCCAGGCATTTGTAAAGAATAATTTTTCGTCAAATTCAATTATTTTGCTTTAATACGCTGCTCGCAACTTCGTTTCATGTCACGCTGCGTTGCGTTTCATTGTTACTGCGTTACCAGAAAGGCGAACTTTATACGAAGTTTTCTGAACCCCAGATTGTTGCTAAATATATTCACGACATCGATGTAATGCACACAACTGTTGCTCAGCCAACTTAGTAGTATGTGTATTGTGTGTTTTTTTGTGAGGCGGTGGGATAGTGATGATAAAACACAAACCTGGGTGTTGGACTCTGGTAGGAAGTATGCAAATGTGTGAATAGGGGATATGCAACCCGGAAGGCGAACGCGCATATAAGGTGAATGCCTAACGTGCGTCTAGAGTTAAGCTTGCATAATGGCCCTCCAGCTACACTAATAAGCTAGAGGACTCAGCGACGTCGGGTCCCTGGAATGCTACGAAGCACATGCGCTATTAATATGAATATTAACTAGGTTCGTTAAAAGTCGAAATAAAAAAATCCTTCATATCCACATATTTTGCTTCCTTGTGAACGAAGCCAGGCAATACAAAGTGCGTTTGCTGTGGCAGAAAAAAAAAAAAAAAACGGTTGAAAGTGATCCTGTGAGTTACTTCCTTATCAAGTACTTGCTATCTAGGACCTCTTGGAATGTCTAAAGGAATGATAAGACGATGTTTTATTTTATTTAGAAGCGTAATGTGTAAAGTTACATATAGCTCCTTTCCCGGTTTACAGTGGTTAGCGGATGGTGGCCGCAACTGTATCATTTACTGAGAAACATCTGAAAAGTTTTTTGCTCCGTGTTTCCCTTCATTTCTCTCTACCCTCATATACTAAGTAAAAAGAGAGAGGGCATTTCTACTGTACGAATATTTTTATATAATTTTTACCCTACTGCTCACACGAGCACAACGAATGCCTCTTTAATTTCGAGGCAACGCTTTGAGCACATCTTATTAAAATGAAATTTTATACTTCACATTTCGTCCCCTTGTTCCTCGTCTGCCTCCCCTCTCACAATTTTCTTGTTTGCTGGAAGCAGCAAGATATCCAAAAACTATCTCGCAAATTAATTTTCAACTGTACCAAATTAAAGAAGTTCCTCCGGCGTAGCATCGACGGCTCTAAAGTAATTTTATTCTATCCTAGACAACCAAGCTCCCTTGACAACCTCCGTTGTGCCGGCATTCTTAATAACGAAACTTGTCCTGAAGTCATTAAGGGTTAATTCAATTTTCTTCATTAGGCTTAAGAGCGTCACGGATTTTTTTTTTTTTCATCTCAGTTGTGAAACTCCCACTGCAGCTGCGGGCCAAGGTTCGTGTAGTGCGTGCAATTAACTTCGAGAAAAAAACAAAAAAACAAAAAACGTTCATGTCCCGAATCGCCTGCAGTATACAGACTGGAGAGATTCAGTTTTCTCCAACAGCCTCTGTACAACGCGATCGCATATTTCCTGCTTTGCTGCGAACGCGAGTTCATTGCTAAATTGAACTGTTCACCTCGACATAACTTCCCAGCACGTGAGAACGTACAGTCTTTGTCAAAGGTAACCAGGCTGCATGGTTTGCTTTTAATTCGTATAATATATCCCTCACGGCTTCTCTAAAGATCAAAAAGTCCTTTGAAAGTGAGAACAGAGGCTCTTCTTACCATACAGCGATTTAGAGCTTGAGGGATGGCATAATAGCTTTACTATATGACCGAGAAGGAAAACGCGCAGCCTGGTTACTTTTGACAAAGACTGTACCTGGCAGTGTTGCGCACTCCATCTCCTCAGACTTTGCGCGCAAGATTGTAAGCACTTTCTTTAACATTGAAGTCGCTTTTCTTAACGGTGAAGGCCGCTACAAAACTGCCATCGAAAGCTGCGAAGGCGGGCATCTCAGCAGATACATTCGAAAAGAAGAAAGTACATAAAAGCAGATGTAATTCTGAAGCATCCTCGATAGCATGACAGAATTCATCGTGCATAATCCTAGCGCGAAGCACGCAGAAACATTGTGATTTTGCCCAGGTACTGGTTTGTTTTTGGTAGTGTTCAAGGGCAGCCGACTATACGTTAGGTTAGCGCAGTGTGATTAGCTATGCATCTTGGAAGTAAAAAAAAAAAAGGCCTTTGAAAAGTTCTCCTAAGTCCCGCTGCCAATGCCTGACGGTCCGCGATAATCCCTGTCGCCAGCGTCAACGTATAGCGAAAGGTGAAGGAGTGTATTCAACACTGGCCTCGGCCGACTCGCTTCTCCTTTAAGCGACGTGGACGTGAAGGGTGTCTATAGTGATCCCTTCGTGACTCTATGGGGAAACCACGGTGACCCCATCGTCACCAGGGTTACCATGACGATTCCTGCAGAACTGCTCGCTCTGCGCCACTCGAATGACTTCAAAAAGGGCAGCATATAAAGCAAGGACAGGTTTGAGGTCGCATAACTTTGCACCCTTCGCGGTGCTCTCGGGACAAGAACAAGAAGCTGCTAAACACGCGAAGAAGTCAGACCCCGCCCTCGCACCCTTGCACAGCCACCCGGCAGTCGTTTTCAGCCTGACTTCGAGACCTTTAACAAACAGCTTTTTCCTGTACGACTCCGCGTCAGCAGGTTTCTTTTGAGAGAGAAAGAGAGAGAGAGAGAAAGAAAGGGCGCTCTTTCCAGGCTCTAATAATTATTTCTTTTCAAACATTCGCTGCTGCTCCGCTCGCGGTATGCAGCTCACACGTGACTGAACAGCCTGGTAACCCCTGTTCCACAACGCTTCCCGCCGTTTGTTCTCGTCGCATTTTCTTTTTCTTTCTTTTTTTTCAAGTTCCTACGCGGTGGTTTCGCCGGCTTTTCAGCGAAGCCAGCGCACTGTGGCGGTGGTCCCCGAAAGTCGAGGGGAAACACGAGGCCCAAATATTGAACCTCGCCGTTCGTCGACTGCGGGGAGGTGGTGGCGATGAGCTCGCCGGGCGCCCGTATGCAAATGCCCACACATAAACGCAGAATCCAGAACGGAGAGCACACATCTCTCGATCCAGGAGTAAAAAAAAAAGGAGGATGACGCATTTGATTGTGTTTTAGTCCCCGCACAATCAGGCTGTGTCGTATAAAGAATTCAACACTTCTTTTGCATACATTGTCTTTACGAGCTGAATTTTAACGTCCCCGCCTACTTAGGCACTTCGGGAGGTGCCTGGAAAAGGTGGCGTTTATATTTTTTTTTTCTACCGAATTCGCTAGGGAGAGAAATGTTGGCGAGGTTTTCGAAATAAGGTCGGTTCGACGTTCAAGCTCCTGTAAGCTGCTGCCTTGTTCCAGCACTGATGACGTGCCGGTTTGCTTCGAGTCCAAAAGCCGTTGAACCACTAGACGGCTTGTTTGCTGGGAATTAGCAAGACCTTCGATATCTCCTTTGTCCTGCATCGAATCCCGCCGTTCGCAAAGATGGCGTATTCAAACCTTGCAGCTCCCAGCTGTCCTGCCTCTTAAGCAGCTCACTTTTTTTTCATCCAGTTCCCTTCGTCTTATCGGTCAACGAATAAAACGCGATGACGCAAGTACATTCTGCGCCTTGGTTACGCACTGGGAGATACTTAGAAATGTGCGCCCAGCTCATGAATCTTAATTTCAAATATAAACCATCGCTGAATGACGGGTTTAATAACACAACGTCCCACTGTGCTAAGGCCGCAAGCTGACGTTATCGCGTTTGACTGCTAAACCGTATTACCTTATAATGACAACGTCGTCGTCACGGTGCAGGGGTACAGTATACTGGTATATGTCGGGTTCAACGCCGCGAAAAGAGGCGTCGTAGCGCAGGGCTCTGGATTAATTTCGACCATCTGGGGTTCGCCAATGTTCAGTGTCATAGCGAAGCGTACAGGGGTCATTGAATTTCGCCTCCGCTTAAATGTGGACTCCGGCGCGGGGACTCGATCCCGCAACCACCTGCCACTGAACCACTGCGGCGGATTACACAGTGTGGTGGAAGTTTACCATTTCCCCAGTACCATTATTTTGCAGTTTTCTCGGAATTTTGCTTTCCCGTTGCCTATGTGCATTCCTGTTATCTGGTTTGGTTTGGTTTGGTTTGGTTTATGGGCTTTACCGTACCAAAGCGACTCAGGATATGAGAGACGCCGTAGTGAAGAGCTCCGGAAATTTCGGCCACTTCGGGTTCTTTAACGTGCACTGACATCGCACAGTACACGGGCCTCTGGAATTTCGCCTCCATCGAAATTCGACCCTTGCGGCCGAGATCGAACCCGCGTCTTTCGGGTCAGTAGCCGAACACCATAACCACTGAGCCACTGCGGCGGCACCTCTTATCTATACATACTTAGCCACTTTTCATGAGTACCTGCGGTTATCTATACGTTCATACCACAGCGTCCACTTTCGCGTTTCGCGCACTGTAACAAACGACCCGCTATTCCTGGTCCCTTCAGGCTGTTCCAGCTGAACCTCCTCTTCCAGCGGCAATAAGTGCCGAATTACATTCGCTCCAGCCGCTGATGATAACGGGCAGGAAAAAAAGAGCTTCTTCCGTGTTCCGCGGCCGGATGTTGCGGGCAGGGTGGGCAGCAGGCACGGAACTACGCTGCCTGCCTCGTTTGGCGAGAGCGCGCGCGCGCACATTCCCAGTGATAGATTAGGAGCGTCTGAATGTGATATCTATCACTGCCACCCTCGTTTCCCCCGGCACATTCCTCGTTCTCCGGCACGCCACGCTCACTGCTGTTGCCCTGTGCTCCACTGCAGGCCGTGTGTCCTGCCCGCCAGGCACGCGTCATCTTCAGTGACGCCGGCTTTGGTAGAGCGCTGTTCTTTCGCATAAGCTCGTCCCGATCTCCCACTTCCTGCCCTTTTTGTTTACTTCTGCCGTTACTCTCGCCTTTGCACGGAAAGTGTGGAATGTTCTCGGCAGCGAAACCATGTGGAAGAAGAGGGATATAGGGAATCGTTCAGGTTGTCGTTGGCGTTTAGTTTCAAGCGATGTACAGTACGGTCCACTGTTAAAGGGAACATGCGATCGCGTGCCCTCCGCGCTTCGTGGAGCGCTGCCGCCGAGAACGTGTGGGAATTGTCGGCACAAGACGCATGTACAGTAAGCATGACGACTGGTCATCCCGCGCATGCGCCTGATGCCACCTATTCTCGGCGCATCTATGCGGCAGGGCTTCGTGAAGCGCGGAGGGCACGCAATCACATGCTCCCTTTAACAATGGACCGTACTGTACAAGTCGGCAGCTTGCTGATAGTGTAGGAGGATGGTGACGTGAACTAGCTTGACCGTTTCGCATAAATTCACGTTAGCAGTGCACGTAAGAACGTCAGTAACCAAGCAAAACCAACATAGCAGCTTGGTTTGTCTTTTTGTTTTTATTCGTCGAGTTTGCAATAATGCAAAGGTTTAGAGATGGGGATGGAGATATGGGAGGAAGTCGGAGGAAGTGCAGAGGAGTGCTGTTCGGTTCTTCATTTTCGCTGCTAACTTGCATTCAAGCTTGAAACTCGTTGTCTTCCCTATGGCGCGAAAACGTTCAAAGAATCTAAACACACAGCGCGACGCGATTCTAGCGGATCTGTTTGAAAGGAGGTGACGTGGTTGCTAAAGATACGTTACATAGAGCCTCAGCGGTATGCCGCGCAACGACCCGCTTCAACACGTTGCGGTTTGTTGGCACATATCTGGGCGGTGCGCGGCACGGGGTTTTAATGGAATACGCTGTTTTTTTTTTCTCCAGGGTGTGTATATGTGTGCGTGCGCTGCGTTGGCTCAAGTTCTAGAGTGACAGGTTTACGCGCTGGGTTACGACTTCTTTCGCAAACCGGGCCGGGCAATAATTTACGAGGCTTTCACCGGCGCCCCCAAACCCGCACTTGCTGTGCCGGGAGGAAAGGGGCCAACATGATCGTGGGGGAGAAAATTTATTCCTAACCGCATCCGGGCACGCTGATGGCGGTGACGACCGCCGCCTCCTCCCCAGCGCCCTCTCTTGGCGCGCAGGGCAAATAAAGCAAGTAACGGGCGAAAAGGGGAGAAAGACTAAGCGATTTGGTGAGCAGACGGGACGCGCAGCGTGAGGCCCGTCGACTATCCAATACAGCGCATTCTACGCCGCGAGATCCGGGCTTAAGCGCAGCGTCCGCTGTTGCGATCCCGAAGAGTCATGCACTGTAAAGGCGGCCCGCTTGTGGCCGCCGCGAGAAGCCGCTCGGCCGCGTTCCACGGGCTCGTTTGTTTTGGTCCGTTCGAGGCGAGGGAAAAAAGAGAGACTCGGAACAGGGCAAGAAACAACGCCACAAGCAGACGCGCAGCAAGCTGTCCGCATGGTCCCGAAAGATGAGGAGACAAGGCCTTTCCAGCGACCAACAATGATGAATGGCTCGCGGGGGGGTGTCCTGACACCGGGAGCCTGGAAGCCGAGTCGGAGTGCGCGAGCTGGCGGGGGAGGGAGGGAGGCGATGCCCAAGGGAACCCGGAGGCTGCGTATAGGAAGTGGTGCGCCGCGGCGCGCGCAAGGAAACGAAGAAGGCGCCCGCCAGTCAGTCACACGGTTCGCGCGTCGCTCCCGCTGTTCCTTTGAGGACGGGAAAGAAGGAAGGGGGGGGGGGGGAAGCCTTGGTGCGGCGGCCGCTGAGCTGCTGCCGTTGTCAGAGACAGGTGGTGCGCGAGGAAGCAGGGCGCAGAATTTTATGCCCCGGAGAGGATCCATTACCATCATTTAAACAGCGCGCTGAAGGGGACCCCGCTTGTGTCGACGACGTCCGCGCGGCTCTCCGTTCCCCCCGCTGCGTCAACCAGCGCGCGGGCAGTCCGAACCGCCGGGCAAAAGAGAAAGAAAGAAGAAAAAAAAAAAGGATGAATGAAAGGAAAGGAGAGCGGAGGAAAGAAGCGAACGAAAGAACAGAAGTGGGCTTTTCCGCGCCTCTGGGCTTCCGCATTAATGACTTGCTTAGCCGATCGACTCTCTTCGGTTATGCTTCTGCCCAAGCCTTTCTCCGCTCTTCCAGCTGGCTTCTTTTCTTTTTCCTTCAATCCTTTTTTCTCTCCTCATTTACTATTCTTCCCTTCTTTCTTTCATTCCTCCGTCCTTCCACTTCTGCTCGAAGTTTACTACTTCCGGTTTCCTCTCCCCCATCCTCGTTGCGCACCTTATCCGTTTTTTTCTTTATTATTATTTTTTCCCCCACCGAGGAACAACTCCTTCTCGGTCGATACGTGTGCCCGCGAAACAGTTTTAATGACGATAATTTATCGCGTGACAGAAAACCTGTATTCATTGGGGAAGGGGAAGACAAAAGAAGAAAGAGAAGTTCGAGCGGTGCGCTGGTGCGGGAAATTCAATAGCTTGATGAACGTCCCTCGCGCTCTGGGGGCTTTGTTAGGCAGCCTCCGGGAGGTGACATATTCGCTCGTACCGAGTTGGTTTTTCCGCCCGAGCGTTTTTCGCGCCACTATGTTTGCTTTCTTATCCGGGGGAGGCCCGGGACCCGCTGCCTGCGGAATACGTGTTAGCTTTTCCTGCTGAGACAGCGCGCGCAGTCGGGCTAAAAAGGAAAGTTCACAAAAGTCTAATTAAGACCACGACGACCGGAGAGTGTTCCCTCTCATTCGCGCACCTTTAAAAAAAAAAAAGTTGCCGTTTTAATTTAATTTTTTTATTTCGCTTTTTCCTCTTAACTATTTGTTAAGCAGTTTTTGCGGTCGTTTTCGGGCATACCCTTGTTAATGCCGCATTTCTTTTCGCATTCTTTCACTGCTAAGAATTAATTGCACCTGCAACCGCGTCGGAGCTGACGGGGTTGCTCGAGCACCTTCGGCGTTCTCCAGTCATTAAGAGCACAGGTAGTGATTTTCAATGTCCGAAAGTTAATTGGGTGAAAGAGCGCTTTGTTCCTTCGAAAAAGCTCCTCTTAATGCTCCGCCTTTATCTGATTCCCGGTAAAATTCATTTTTACGCTGTCGCGATCGAAGCGTACGAGGCGTGTAAGTGTCGATTGCTCGGGGGAACGAATCACAATGGCTCTTCATACTGGTGCTTCGAAAAATCCCCTGTCAAGAGTGCGCCTCGCGAAGCTTCGATGACGTCACAATGTGCAAAAGAGTGAAACAGGAGGCCGATGCTCGGTAATAGAGTCAGGCATGGTCTGTTGTTTCGCAGTAAGTGTTTCGATCGAATCAACTAGCCTGTATTGGCTCATATCTTCCGCAAGGGTGACCTCTCGTGGTTGGCTTTTCCTGAAATTCCTCAGAAATAGTGCTTTCTTCGTTCGTGTCGGAAACATCCAGTGCCACGGAGGCCTGTTTTGGTGTCCCTTTTTAAAGTTTTCATGGTTTCTTGCTGCCGTTGACTAGAGTCATGATCCAATATCTTTTAAAGAAAAAGTAGTAAGTTACAACTTTTAGCGCTCGAGCAGTGAAAAAAAAAAGAGAGAGTTGACAATGACACGGCTTACCGGCCACATAGCGTAAGCATGGTCGCGTTTGCCGCTTGATGCAGTGACCGGCTGGCGTAGCACACTAGTGCAAAATGTTGATATCTTATCCGTAATCTGCCACCTGCCAAGATTTAAGGATTTATCGGGGTTCTCTCGCTCTTAGAGTCGACACTTACTTCTTTCTCGAATGCAACACTTTAACGTATTATTCTTAAAGGAGAATAGACATCAGATCATTGCTTGCGTGTTTTCTTCTTTCAAATGATGCGTTAGGCATCATACGTAGATCACCCTATGGTATTCACCCACGACTGCTAGCATTTTATATTTGAATTGCCTGTTGATCTGTTTCGATTTCAGTTCCATCAGCCGAACGGTGGCTGTGATGTGTACTTGTGTTTAGATCACCTGAAGCGTAAAAAAAAAAAAAAAACGGGAATACAACTGCGGTTGCGTCGCTTATTGTCATTTCAGCTCTTGAGTCAGGCTGGCTTAAATGTTGTAGAGAATTAAAGCTACTCATCAGTGATTACATTTCTGTTTTTTCTATGCCTCAGGTGACCTAGGCACCAACTGCGCGTCACAGCCATCGCTCGGTTTATGAAACTGAAAGGAAAACAGCATTAAGAAGACATTCAGTTATTAATCAATGAGTAGTCGGAGGCGAATACCGCGTAGTGATCATTGTATTCTAGTGTCTTACACATCATTTGAAAGAAGAAAATATGCAAGTAAGCTTAGGTGTCTGTGGTCATTTTAAGGGTTTCCGTCCAATACAGAAGGAAACATAAAAATAAGCAATGAAGTCCTCTTCTATATGGGCGAATGTGGGACAGGTTAAAAATTGCGAGGACACTTTGGCAGTGAAGTGCAGAGAGGCGAAAGCCGAGGCCACTATGCCGTGACGACTTCCGGTGGATGTGACGTAGCACCGTTCCCGTGGCTTTATCGATACCCAATTTATACATCTTTCCGGGGTCTTAGGTGTTAATAACGCGTAATTACACATTTTTCCATCTAATATGACACAAATCCGTCGTTTTTCTGACCGTTCTGTGACAATTTTAACTATGCCGTGACGACTTCCGGTGGATGTGGCGCCACACCGTTCCCGTGGCTACATCGACGTCCGCGCTATTTCGACGCAATTTCGACATTGTGGCCTATAACTAATTAACTAATTAATCCACAGTCATCAAACTTGGCTTCTTGGTTCATTTTTTCCTCCTCTATCTGACGCAGCCATTGGTTTTCTTCTATCGTTTTTTGTTCTCGAGTTAAACGCGTGTGACACGCTTTGTTAACGGACGACAGTATGAGCCATTGAAGGCTTTCGCCTTAAAATGTGCGTGTGTTTACAGGAGGGCCAGAGAGTGTCATTGAGCGTCAGTTTTTCACATATTTTGAGGGGCATTCCTTCGTATCTGCTCTCCTATAGCTTACGCCTTCAAACTGAGCAAAAACGAAGAGGAAACCAAGCAGTGGTAATGTAGGGCACATGTGCGCAGCTCGTATTTTATGCTCTGAGAAATCGCCACTCCTTTACGTGATAAAATAACCGATATATCTTGGTACTGTTAATTTCCCCACAAATATTGTGTAATTTTCAAAGATAACGTCTAAAACGTAATTTTCAGGAGAACCTGGAGATAGTGTACTACGTTATACGCAATTTCGAGGTTACTTTGCTTGCGGGCGCCATCTTTCATATGCGACGCGATATCAAGTTTCAAATAAAAAGACCTTATGTATCTTCATTGCCGTGGCTGTGCCAGGTCGTCGCAGAATATCTTAAAACCCATATCTTATGGTACTTAAAAAGGGAGACTTATTTGATACTTGTCTTTGTTACGCCGCTATATTGTACTGAAGTCTGAAAAATAGGCAAAATTCAGTCAACCCCCATAGAAAGCATTGTATAGTATTCAAATGCGCTGGGAACCTCGTGTGTTCACAGCAAAGAGCTGAATCTTTGCCAAATTACTCGGCTGAGTATATATTATGCAAATTCGAGAGTGCCTTTTACAGCTGCTTGTAGTCACTTTTTGTTATTTTTTTCACTGTTTCCCATTCAGTTACGCGCCACCTCGCCACCACAACGGGCGGATAGCGCAAGTAGTATGTTTGGTTTGGTTTATGGGGTTTAACGTCCCAAAGCGAATGAGGCTATGAGGGACGCCGCAGTGGAGGGCTCCGGAAATTTCGACTACCTGGGGTTCTTTAACGTGCACTGACATCGCACAGTACACGGGCCTCTAGAATTTCGCCTCCAAAGAAATTCAACCGCCGCGGCCGGGATCGAACTCGCGTCTTTCGGGTCAGCAGCCGAGCACCGTAACCACTGAGCCAGTCCCGGAATACTGGGCATGTATTGCTACCCCCCCCCCCCTCTTTTTTTTTAAGGCGAAAGTCTCATGCTGTCGTTAGCAATCCTTGTCGGCAGCCGTGTCGACAGCCTTGTCGACAGCCGTGTCGGCAGCCGTCTCGACAGATCTGTCCGTGTTTTGACGGGTGTTCACCGAGATGTGTGAGACAGTTACTGCGTAATTTCCTTTCCTCAAATACAATTCTCAGTTTCTTGATTACGGCCCCTCTGTCTTCTTTATCTGAAAATTCAATAAAACATAAAAAGGAACAAAATAAAGTAAAAATAAAATATGAAAAATAAATATAAAAACAAAAATAAGAACAGAAAACAAAAATAAAAATAAATTACTAAAAACTAAAAACTACGCCAGGAAACGCTTTCGCCTTGCAGCACTTTAGAGAGCCAAAGTGCCCCCTGAATTTTTTTTTCTATAAAGGGTTGATATGCTATACAATTTGGTCAGAGATTTTGGTACTTCTTTCTGTTTTTTTCGTAAGGACAAACTCCAAATGCTAGACGCAGGCTCAATGCTGTAATCCCGCAAGCTTCGTATTAGACGTGTATTCGCTTCAAACAGGGCTAGATATCGCCATGCACCGTCGAACTTTATACCCTGCTCTAGTTCTCGCGAAATCTCATTTCATTGTTACTTATGGTTTCCTTTCTTCAAGCCGCAGAAAAAACCGTCACTTAAAAATACCCAGCCTAATGGGTTAACGCTGCTGCTAGTTGCCAGCCAGACTAGGCTTGCATTGTAATGCAGCAGTAATGCAGCTTAGATAAATAGTGAATTAAGGCCAGCCAGTCGTGGCACATTCCTCTACCTCAGCAGACCACTCTACCCGCTCACTTGGGCGCTCCTGTAACCCATAGCTCAAGCACCCAATCATCTGGATACCAGTGCACTCGGGACTCGAGGAAAACGAGGTCGTGGATAGCATAGTTCGAGGACATACAAAACTGATCAGGCTACACACAGACTCACGGCACCCAACTAGGCACCACATCAATACCTACGGCCTGCTACACCAGACTGCTGTACTTTCGATCGAAGCGTCAACTCCTCCCCACACCACACAAGGGACCGAGAGCACAGGAGGCTAGGGACTGGAGGCAACTCCAAACCAACACCTTCCCAAATTTACATTTATTTATAAATACAGCATAATATTCCCTGAACACTACAAAGCCGCATGCCCGTGGTGCGACGAGAGACCCGCAGCATACCACGTCACGTGAGGCTGGAGGGGTGAAAAACTAGACAACCTACAAACGCACTACACAGTAGGAGTAATAGGAGGCCGCACTGTCCAGCTCGGACCTGACGATTCAGCGTTACCTGATGTCCCAGGCAAGGGAAACAGACATGACCGTCGGAGCCTTGAAATATCACCAATGGAGATTATTTTGAATGGTCTTAAATTTTCAAGTGTCAATAAATGTTTCCGCTACTACTAGCTCAGTGTCATGAAGGCAGTTTAGAACAAACCGGAAGTCTCCCTCCCTCTTTCCCCAGTCTATAACGCAGCGCATTCGTTGCTTTGCCACCCGCAGATGGCGTCGGAGCCATCGAGATCACCAAGCTGACAGTGCCTCAGGTGGTGGAGAGCGGCAGGCAGGGCCCGTTCGAGCTGGACTGCCAGTACCGGTGCAACGAGTCCGACTCCAAGCTGGTGGTCAAGTGGTTCTTCAACGGGGAGTCGCAGCCCTTCTACCAGTGGATCGCCGAGCTCGAGGACCCCGTGGTGACGGACCGCTACGCGGAGGCCATCGACATGGACCGGTCACACACGCCGGGCGGCGCCGAGGCGTGCAACGTGCACACGTGGCACCTTCGGCTGGTCAGGCCCACCATAGACATGAGCGGAAAGTACCGCTGCGAGGTACTGACCCTGGCCAACCAGGACAGCGCCGAGGCCTCCATGATGGTGTTCGGTGAGCGCCCGTTTACTTGCAGTCATGTTAGGTTCTTTTCTTTGGCTTTGAGGAAAAGAAAATGGCTGAGTAACTATCTCACATGTCTGTGGACACCTCAACTGTGCCCTGGCCGCCGCGGTGGCTCAGTGGTTATGGTGCTCGGCTGCTAGCTGACCCGAAAGACGCGGGTTCGATCCCGACCGCGGCGGTTGAATTTCTTTGGAGGAGAAATTCTAGAGGTCCGTGTACTGTGCGATGTCAGTGCATGTTAAAGAACCCCAGGTGGTCGAAATTTCCGAAGCCCTCCACTACGGCGTCTCTCATAGCCTTAGTCGCTTTGGGACGTTAAACCCCATAAACCATAAACCACAAACCATCAACCGTGCCCTAATGGAAGGGATTTATTTATTTATTTCGCATACCCTCAGGGCCATTGGCATTAGAGATGAAAGTGGTTACAGGAAAAAAAAACAAAACATAGCAATGCAATAAGCGAAACGGGGCTGTCATCAAAAAGTTGCAGATGTGTCTAATCATACAATGTTAGCTAAGGCGTTCTTGAAAAGCTGGTAATCTTTGATGGTTGCTGTTGCTGCGGGAAGGTGATTCCACTCTGCTGCCGTTCGAGGTAAAAACGACTGAAAGAAAGCGTTAGTTCTGCAAAATGGGGCACCTACTTTGTATGCATGATCTAGTCTTGATGATAGGTGATGCGGGGGAGAGATTAATTCACTGCGCAGGTGTAACAGAGTAGATTCGAGAAGGCAAGCGTAGCAGCGGGCAGCAGAAAGTGAGGTGGGCGGATGAGATTAAGAAGTTTGCGGGGTTGGTGGTGGTGAAAAACTTTTTACTTCTCAGAAAGAGAGTTTGGGGGTCGGAAGACCCCGCTACATGGTCGGTATCCTTAGTCCGAAACACCACACGACGAGGCCCCGTCTCGCGCCCTTTTTGCCGGAGCCCTTGGGACTCCAGTGTGAAGCAGTTGAGGAGGGCAGACCCCCATGCCTTTCGTGTATGGGAAGGGGGAAGGTGAGTGTTCTGATTACATGCCCACACCATGTGAAAGAGATCGCAGATCTATCCACAGTGCGGGCAACGCCCATCTATGTTGGGATCAAAGTGTTTGACTACGGCAGGACTAGAGAAGAGTTCCTGTCTGCAGACGCCACAGAGTTCGCTCCTCCGCCTTACTTAGCCCCTTGGCAGGGGCCGGGTAGAGGCGGTGGCTGTCGCAGTAATGGATTAACATCTCGCGGAAACGCAGAAGCGGTTGATGAGCTTCTGAGCCAGCATAGCTAGGATTAAAATGTGATCATGTGGGCCGTGTACTGAATTGAGTGCGAGCTTGAGTGCACAGAGACGGTCTCCGCATTCTTGGCCTCCTTCATCATCATCAGCCTGACTACGCCCACTGCAGGGCAAAGGCCTCTCCGATGTCTTTCCAATTAACCCTGTCCTTCGCCAGCCGCGGCCACCATATTCCCGCAAATTTCTTAATCTCATCCGCCCACCTAATTTGCTGCCGCCCCCTGCTACGCTTGCCTTCTCTTGGAATCCACTCCGTTACCCTTAAGGACGAGCGGTTATCTTGCCTTCGCATTACATGCCCTGCCCAAGCCCACTTCTTCCTCTTGATTTCAACTAGGATATCATTAACGCGCGTTTGTTCTCTCACCCACTCCGCCCGCTTCCGATCTCTTAACGTTACACCTATCATTTTTCTTTCCATAGCTCGCTGCGTTGTCCTTAACTTAAGCTGAACCCTCTTTGTTAGCCTCCACGTTTCTGCCCCATAGGTGAGTATCGGTAAGATACTCCTGTTGTATACTTTTTCTCTTGAGGGATATTGGTAAACTGCCATTCATGATCTGAGATAACCTGCCATATGCGCTCCACCCCATTCTTATTCTTCTAGTTATTTCCCTCTCACGATCTGGATCAGCTGCCACTACCTGCCCTAAATAGATATATTCTCTTACTACTTCCAGCACCTGGCTGCCAACTGCGAACTGCTGTTCCCTTGCTAGGCTGTTGAACATTACTTTGGTTTTCTGCATGTTCATTTTTAGCCCCACCGTTCTGCTCTGCATGTCTAATTCATTGATCTTGGCGTCCTTGTAGTATATCAAGTAGTCTTACGTAAAAAAATACGGCAACAAAATCGGAATTTCTTTGAGGCCACACTAGATCGCGTGGTGCAAAGGGTATTAGTACTGCATATAACGTAAGTACATCGCATTCCGTTATGGTGACAATAAAAGCGTTGTCGCCCAGTACCGTCACTTGAGGCAAGTAAGGATGAAGTTCAGCATGCTTCTTTTTAGCTACATGTCTAGACCAGCTAGTTTAGAATTCAATGACCTGTAATGGGTTATAGGTGTGCTTCTATTAAATTAAGCATGCGAAGTCTTTTCACATGCGATTTGAAATGGTGGCGTAATCGCCAATTAAAACTGGGACTGCGTTCACGCTTCTCCGCAGTGCACAGCGCCAGGTCGGGCGCCCCGTTGTGACGTCAGTAATGACTGTGGTAGATTTCCAGTGACGTAATGCTTTCCTGAAAAAGGAAAACAAAAGAAGCATTCCTCTGAAGTGTGTTGTTCAACGGCTTTCGACGGGACATGGCCGGCAGGGGCGCAAGCAGCATAACCGAGAAAGCCGACCATTGTTTTGCACTGCCCTGAAGCTGCAAGGAGAAGCATGAGCATCGTCCTGGTTTCGGTCGGTGATTAGGTTGCCATTTTAAATGCTAGCGCAATAACGCTTTACAAGCTTTACCTTCAAGCTTCGTACATTAGAATCCTTGAATCTCCTCGAATAGAAGTAAGAAAGCTTCAGCCGGTTTTTAAGTGAAGAAACAACTCTAGCGGTTTTGTCATTACTAGCAGCAGATGGTCAAGGCCTCCCCACTCCCCTCCGCACCCTAAAGGGGTACTTTGTCTTTACTATTTTCGTGCCTAGTAAAAACCAATGGTATCACTCTATCTGTCTATGTTGATGTTTGTTCAGCAGGTAAAGACGCATCTCTTTTTCAAACTCATGACGTCATGGATCGAACTCATGACGTCATGATCAGAACGGACTCGCAGATCAACATATATGGAAGTAAAAGCCGGTCTAGCGTAGCCTCAGGGATCCTCGAAGAAAACAAAAAGAACAAAACGCCTTCACTTCACCCCGCTTGCTTGCGAGAAAAAAAAAACGATGGTGTCAAGGTCAGTGCTCTGTTTTTCTACCTTTCGTAGGTTATAAAAGCTCGGTTTTCAGCGAGTATAGCTGCCTTTTCATTAAAATTCGGCAATTCGTTGATACAAGTCAACTTCAATTGGTTCTCATAGTCTCTTTAACTTGGGCACTGGAGACGTCACAGTGGTGTGGCACTTTTCTATCATCTCTTAGTTCGTAATTTCAGTTCTTTGTACGGAATCATAAACTAACCGGCCGTCGCTTTGCTACAGATGATGTTTCCCCATTTTTTTTCCCGAAACTGTTTAGCTATATCACGCGCTTTCTTTCAGTTCTGCTCCTATATTTGCCTATCGAATATGTTTCGCAACCCTGCCAGATCCAGAAACGGCACCGGTTCTGGTCGGCTTGCGAAACATAGTCGATTTCTCACAGGCCGTAGTTGCTTGCGCGTTGCAGTCGTGCCAGATAAGGCAAGGAACATTCTTGAACGCCGTTATGGCGTATTTGAGTTGGATGCCAGCGCGTATCATCTTTGTTGAACTACACCTTCGCGAAACTTTTTCGGCCACCATTGTTTGCTAGGGCTCAGACTGCACGATCATATCGCGAATAATAGCTTGCAATTCTTGCAACACACAAAGTTGCGACTCAAATTTCTGGAGGTCCTTACAATGGCGCAGCATTCAGGAGTTCATTTCTTGTCTGAGCTGTTACAAATTCGTTCCGCTAGCGGCTTCCAAAAGACATGGTATACGCTTGCCTCTATTTATGCAGCTTTAGCGTGCCAACGTCAAAATGAGTTTACAGATCTCGCCTATACGCTTGCTGAGTAGAACTTGCAGCGTGCCATACTTCACTTTGCGCAATTTTGTTTGCCACTCGCCGAGTCAGAGCAGCCTGCAACCATTCGCAGATAGTTAAACAGAGAAAAGTCGCACGGGCTGTTTCCAAGTTTTGTTCCTCTCCAAGTCTTGAATCTAGCTTTGAGTTGCCATGGGGACCGCTGTGTTCGTGTTGCTGGGAACTTCGCAAAGCGTTTTATCCTTCTTATTTTGTCTCTATAGCAGTTCACGGATTTATGCCCCGAGTGTGTCGATTATTCGTTCACCTCTTGCTCCATTCGCTGAAGTTTTTTCTTTTGCTAGGTATGGGTTTGCATCTGAGGCGCGTGTGTCTCAAGCACCGCATTTTCTTTTTTTTCGGAGAAAGAAAAATTACGTGTTTCAAAAGCAGGTAAACAATCACAATGTCAATTATCTGAATGCGGCCGCGTCTGGGGCTATAAAAAAAACAAACAAAAAAACTTACGTCACGCGTTCATGCCTCTTAGTTACAGCCATTGATATAAAAATCTATAACGCGTTCTACTGCGCACCTCTATATAGGAAGTTTTTTCGAAAGAAGTGGACTTACGGCTACGCCTTTTTGACATATTATAAATGAAGCGAGAAATAGTCTGTCTGCATCGCTGTTAATGTGTCAGGGGATGGCTCAGGAAACAGTAGAAGCGGGAAGTTTGTTGGCGCTGAGGTGAAGACAGGGCACTCACTCACTCACTCACTCACTCACTCACTCACTCACTCACTCACTCACTCACTCACTCACTCACTCACTCACTCACTCACTCACTCACTCACTCACTCACTCACTCACTCACTCACTCACTCACTCACTCACTCACTCACTCACTCACTCACTCACCCCCCACCCACCTAGCCATTCACTCACTCTCACTCACTCACTCACTCACTCACTCACTCACTCACTCACCCCCCCACCCACCTAGCCATTCACTCACTAAGTCCCATCCCCCCACTTATTCCTGTTCACACTCACCTGCCCACTCATGAACTCACTCACTCATACTCACACTCACTCGCTCACTTGCTCTAATTCAATCATTCACTAACGCTCAACTCACTCACACTCACTCTCTCACCCAACTATTCACTCGCACTCACTCAACACTGCTGTCGATGACATTACGCCTCACTTTCAGAACGAAACGACCCATGCCATCTCCGGCTTAGAGCAGCATTCAGATTTCAAACACCTAGATAAGCAGCTGCTCACAGGCACTTAAGCAGCTAATTAAGAAGTTTAGCTAAGGCAGCTAATTTAGTAGCTGAACGCAAACTCATTCTTTCGCTCCTCTCTGCTTATCCCATGCAAGCGCAGCTTATGCTAAAAGTTTGCTTTCACATTCGCTTCGTCACATTTGCGGACAAAAAGCCTTCACCTGTCTAATTTTCTTTTTTTCTCGCATGCGGAATAAATTCACAGTGCGCAATAACATGTATAGACAAGTAGGCACCCCTGGCTTCCTTTGTGAATACATATTCCTCCCTGCGCCCCGCATTTCCCCTGACAAGAACTGCGCTCCATACTGTCCGTCGTTGACTAGCTGGGCCGTAACCCTAACCGCAGTGAATTCTTGATTGCGTGGCGCACGGCTGCGGGGGAGAACGTGCAGACATGCCTCTCCTAAAACGCCTCCACCTCTACTGCTACCGATTTCGCAAGACATGCCGGAAGCAACATGCCCGTCACGACCGAGACGTAACACGTGAAACAGTTTCAGAACTTCGGTGTGCCGTAACGCAAGTTGCTCGAGACGGCGGAATTTACACAAGCCTCGATGCGTGCACACACGCATGTCGAGCATTTGCTTCACTTGAAGCGTAAAATCGCAAGCGAAACGCTCATTGAGTCACAGAACTCGGAATTTTCGCAAAGACAATCTACCGAGAAGAATGTAGATGTAGGTTATTCAAAAGGCGCGTCCTTGCAAATGTAACCGCCCAAGGCGTCAATAAGAAAAAAACGTTGCGTTTCGGGGGGTGTCGGCGCACTTAAACCAGCTATTATAGTTATGAATATCTTTGACATAAGGTGTATGTTAATGGCGTTCAGACAAATATAAAAACAATTAAAGTCAGGCAAGGCTGGATAAAGCCTTGCATGCTTAGGAAAGATGTCGCGGCCAAACGGACCCATTTATGGTTTATTATTTTCTGCAGTTTCGATAATTACCGCACTCAGACATGGCAGCACACCATCACCCAGATAAAGATAAGCTAACTCTGAGCGATATAGTGAACATAACCGGCTCGGCGTGCCATCGGTTATGCAACCCTTACGAGGGTACACGCTTCCACGCTTACACCGCGAGCGCATTTTCTCCTTTAGCCGCGCCCATATCTGGACTAGCCCCTTTTGCCCCCACTCCTGGACGCGTCAGTGTCGTTGGTCAAAAACCATTTCCCATTAGTTCTTGCCCAACACTCCGCCTTTGTTGCGCAAGCACCCTCTGGGCTAACTGATAGCACTCAACTTTTTCCTTCTTGCCTTTTCTTTCCCGCGATTTTTTTTTTGTCTTTGTTTCTTCGCGGGCATTGTCAATTAGCGCCACCGAAGTGTCGCAAACGCTCTTCCTTCTTTTCTTCCCCTACCCGCGGCGGTAGGGGAAGACCACTCGTGTCACGGAGTATTCCCCAGGCGGACGACGCCAAATGCTGCTCATAAATCGGCCGATCCAGAACACTGAGGACCGACTTGAAGTCGTTAGCGTCGAGCGTGCGCGAGGCTGAGAAAGCTGCTGCGCGCGCGTGTGGAGAGGAAAGGTCGTTACTCGTTCCTTGTACGCAGTATCTCCGGGGCCGATGTTGCCCACTGGGGAAGGCGCCGGGTGACGCTGGCTTCTCCGCCCTCGCCGGAGCTCTTTCTGTGTTATCAAGTGTGGACGTGTCCGCCTGCCAAATGAAGCCAGCGCGCCGGACACAAAAGAGGACGACGTCGAAGCTGCGATGCTAGCTTAGTTTTATTTTTTTTTTTTTGGCTTTGACACCCGCTTTTTCTCTGTACCATGCTTTATATTTGATTCTTCCTCGCATGTTCCTTCCAACTTTCTTTTTTTTTTTCTATTCTCTCCGCCCTCTCAGGGCACTCGTCGCCGTTGTTGTCGTAGCTGCTGCGGGCCTCGATTCGATTAAGACCTTTATGACCCTCTACCCGTGTTATCGGTTCGTTGTGCCTTGTTCGAAGAGCGCTTGCGGGAATACACGCACTTCATCTTGGCTTCCTTTTTCACGTTCCCTCTTTCTATTTCGCTCCGCCGACGTCACTTTCGCTTTATTAAGTTTTCTTTCTGTATTTTCTTTCCTTCTTCGCTCCTCCTCTGAATCCTCCCTCTCTTTCTCTCTTTATTTTCCCCCCACACAACCTCCTTTTACTTTTAAGCTTCGCTCCGTGCCGAAAGGCGATATTGACTCAACTTTGTTCAATCTTTCGGTCGCCTCCCGTTCTATATCTCGCTCGCCTTCCTCTCCGTCTCTCTGCTCCCCCCTTGGCTTCTTCACCTCATATACTCTTCGCGGCCGTAGCAGGAGTGCATGTTAAACAGTGCCTCGGGGCTCGCATTTATTATATCTCATGCTCTCCCTCGCTCCCGTCTTCTCTCCATCTACTCTACCTCCTCTCCTAGCGGGGCTGGCGCGCGTGCGTTCCGCGCTGCAGTCACGCGGCAGCATCGGAGAAATAAGCCCCCCCCCCCCCCCCCCCCCCCCCCCCCCTCCCGCAGGAGCACCAGCAGCGGCGCTGCCCGCGGAACCAAAATATGTGCGCACGTAGCCCGAGAAAGCGGCCCCGTGTTCATTAGTGGCGCTGATCAATCGACACTAAATGAATGTGACGCTGTCCTCGTCGACTAAGGTCGTTTCGCTTATTCCTCGCGTTTCCCCCCTTTTTTTCTTCTTATTTTTGTTTTTCTTTGTGCTCTTCTTATTGACTTTCTTCCACCGCCACATCTCCGCCCTCTTTTTCCCTCATCGTTCCCGTAATTTTGTGATCCTGGGTGTACAATCTTTTTTTCCCTCGCTGGAGTTCTAGCTCATCTAATACTTCATCGGCGTTCCCCGTACAGCCCGTGTCTATCTCTTTTCATGTATGTTGTTTGCTTCAACGCAACAGCCCCCTTTCTTTTATTCTTCTTAGCCAGCATGTTGCGCGAACTTTGCTAAAATATCCAGTCTCCACATTCAGTCATCCTTTCTTTCTTGTTCTGCGGTGTTTTTTGGGGTGGATACCAAGTCTATGATTAGCGTGATCGAACCGCAAAGATATGCGGGTTTCAGCAGTTCGCTGCTTGCTAGGTTTTGCATTTTATTTTGTCAGTTTTTTTTTTACTTTACCCTACGCTGCTCTAAAAAAGCGCAGGTACTGCTGCGCTGGTCCAAGGGTATTAGAATACATTTGATTCGGTCCTCGTCCTTGTGCGTTATCCAACAGATAATACCTAATTACCCGGCTGCACTCTAAACTTTAATACTCCTATATGGGAGTAGAAAGAGAGGAAGCTATCCTCTTGCGCACTCCTTTCTATTCTCCTTTCTATTTATAGCACGGAGAAAGGTTACATTTAATGTTGGTCATGCCTAGTACACGTTGGGGGGGGGGGGGGGGGGGGGGGGGTGATATTTTTTGACTCATAACGCGTTACTTTCCTTTGTTCCTCAGCCAGTATAATACCCGTGCCACACGGGCAGATTTAATGCCATTAAGTGCTTACTGCCTTATGTTTTAATGGCATACACGCGGTGCCACACGCATAAATTTAATGGCACTAGCCTTACTGCCATTCGCGACCTACTGAGCTCGCCGCAACTCATTCGCCCGTGCAATGCGTACTCTCGTTCCCATTCCACACGCAGAAAAGCATGCAGCTTTGTTATTAACAGCTTCCTAACCAGTAGGAAATGGTTAATTCTTAATTTTCAGTCAGATGAGGCATCTACACCGCATTTTCGATGCGAAAAGTGCCATTTTAACCAGCCTTATTGACAGGTACTATCGCGCTCAATATGAGTTGCAGCGCGCGGTCATCGAACGGGGCTCGTTCCGTGGTGTGCCTCCTCCAAACAGTCGCTCGGAATTCTGGGAGAAACTTTTTCCTGAGCGGGGGTGCTGTTGTTTCCTGGAACATGCAGTTTCTCCCACGGTTCTTCCCACGGAACGAGCCCCGGTCGATGACCACGCGTTGCAACTCATATTGAGCGCGATAATACTCTTGACTTATGTGCTGACATGCGACATTATGGCTACTTTTTCGACTTGTAAAGCAGGAACAGCCGTATTTTCCGGAAAATTGTTTTTACTTTAGATTTGAAAAACATTCCCTCTATATTGTGCTCATTAGGAATGTTGATATTCAGATGAAACTTTTCTGACTACCTTGAAAGCGTTATCGCCATCGTCACTTTCGATAATGGCATTAAATGTGGACGTGTAGCACCAACTCCGAAAATAATGGCATTAACAAACTTAAGGCCTTAAGCATTTACTGCCATTTCTTGTGCGCGTGTGGCACGGGTATAGCTGTCCACGGAATCAGTTTTCTACTCGTTTTCTAACGCCGTGGGGTCATTCGTGTCTATAAGGGGCTCTTCACAGAGCTGCTGTGTGCGGCGTGATGTCATGGACACCTCGTACAAAGACATACAGCCTTTGTCAAAAGTTTGGAGCCCAGGGGGTTTTCTTTTGAGCTACACTGTGTCGTTCTTAATGGATCTCTAGCGCTCCAATTTTCCTGGACATGAGAATATTCCTGGTACTGCCTCCTGCAATAGGCAGGACTTCCATGAATGCTCCTGGAGTCCCAATATAAAGCTTGGAAGTGAACCCCCTGGGCTCTAAACTTTTGACAAAGACAGTACCTGCCCTGACACGAAGTTTTTGCTTAATATTAACGGCACGCAACAAAGATTCCCTTTCAGAGCTACAAACTCTCTCGGTGGGAACTGTTTTCGTGATGTTTATTAAGAGGAAGACCTGGAACTTAACATTCGCAAAACACGAAAATGCACATATTTTTCTTCCTGTCGTCTCTACCCTTTTTCCTGTGAACGTCTTTTTAGCGCACAGCCTTTCAAATATTTTTCTTCGGGCGAATGTATGTGTAAAAAATGTTATAATAAAATATTTAAGGTTTGGTGAAGAGGATTTGTTTGTCTTTGAAATATACGGGTTTTGTTATGCTAATGTATCGACATGAATTGATATCGAAATTCCTTTCACCGAAGAAGACAGTCTGAAAAGTCTAACGTAGGGACAATCAGAAACCAAGCTAGTTTCAAAGTTTCGTAATTGATCTCTTAAATTCGAATACTTGTATTTTGTTTCACTGGCATCAGAAATATCTCCCCGTCACTGACAATGACAACAAATGCACGTTACATATCCCACCCGATGCCAGTGAAGGAGTGCGTAGCTAATTTATGTTGTGTTCTTTGCAGCTTAGTTATTACTGTGTATGTCTCAGAAATACATAAAAAAAATGACGTTGCTTACAAGGCACTGCTTGCATATTTTTAATTCTGGCATGATAATATTGCTGTGACTGCTATGATGCAGTCAGCTGTTTTAAAGATACTTGAACAATTAAGCGCCCGCTCCCTATCGGATCAAGTTGCAAGCGCTGCGGAGTGTTTCCTGTAACGCTTTTGTTAAACTTGCGTCGATTATGGGCAGTCAAATATTACCACTATTACTTGCGCATAATACGGAAGCGTTAATCAAGAGTTTCGTGCTCTGTAATTATGTGTACGTGAGTCGCAATCAGCGCTGCTTCTAAGGCACTAAAATATAAATAAATATAAGAAGCGACAGGAATTAAAGAGCTGAAGCTTTTAGAGACAAGTGCACTCTCCGAAGTGCTCCTCAGGGTCGCCTTTCAGCCGGGAAGCTAGAATGCGCTGCGGCTTTTACATTAGTTATGCAGATGAGTGCCGAAGCTGAATCTGAGCCCGTCTTTAAATGATTGATGAAGGCGTACCAGAATGTGCTTCCTATCGAAAAGTGACGAAAAAAAATTACTCCTCGAGGAACTCGAACGTGAGCTTGTTGTACTTTTATTGTCACCCGGTGCGAGGAGATCTTGTTCTTGCGCTTCCTTACACGCCCTTAAGTGTACCGCCGCAGTAACAAACCTAGAAAGGCGAAACTAAAACACGTTTAGTGTAATTATACGCAAATTAGTTTACGCGCGAAGACGATGAAAGAAAGCTTAGCGTATCGGCAAACGCTAAATAACTTAACTCGTGAACTTAACTTTAACGCAGCATTACCTTTTTTTTTCTTTCGCTGAATACGTGCGAAGGCAGTAATTGTCACCTATGATTAGCTGCACTCTGAACATAAAAGAGTCAAAAGAGAGTGAGCAGTTCTCTGGCGCACCCTCTTTTTTAAGAGGGAATGCGCTAGAGAACAATTTACTTCCTATTTAGTTCCATATAGGAGTATTCATGCTTACAAAGTAGGAGTGATCGAGACACACGAACGGTGTACTTCCAAGCGCAGCATAGCAGGCCATGTATGGATGGTGTCAGTGAGTAGTGAGCGGTTTATTTAAAAATGATAATAAAAGGAAGGAAAAGATTTTTGCTCGCCCCGGAATCTTCCATCGTTACAGGAAGTACATGAGATGGGGCAGCGGAAGCAAAGAGATATCAGGCAGAGTGGAGAAATTAAATAAAAGAGGAGAGAGGACAGGCAGAAAGAATAGGAGAAGAGAGGTACAATATACAGGTATTCTATTTACACTGTAACATATATACATGGTGTCAGTGACGCAGCTTCTTGAAGTGAACACTGCCATCTGCGTGTGAACGAACTGGACGCATCTCTCTTCATCCAGGCTCTCAGTATTAGCGTGCTTACTTATTATACTTTACTGCCTATATTGAATACTGCGTGAGGGGTTCCCACGTCGATAACAAACATGAACGCAAATAGACGCACGTAACGGAGACAAAGCTCCATGGGTCTACTTAAATGTTGCAGAGAACTTCCGGGAAGTCCGACATTTCCTTATTATTCTTCAGGGAACAAAAGCTCTGATAAATTAATGGGGCAACAACGAACAGCTACGTTGCTTTTTGCTATGGTCGCACTTTTACACACCTGAACAAGTAACAGACTGGTGCAAGCCCAATGAGTACGCGAACGCAACTAGAATACTTTGTACACGAGCCTGACTTTACTGTAGCATATTCACAGAAAAAATATCGCTTTTACACTATAAAATACTAACGTGATAGGCGAAGCATGGCAGTTTTTACGCGTTTTGCCTGAACGCGTCAGAAGTGTACCTCAAAAGTGCATCAATCATTCTTGAAACGCCTATGGACGTTAAAAAAGAAAGCGAAAACTGAAACTACCGGCATATGCTTCGGTCATTTTTGTGTGTGTTGTGTGTGCAGGCAGCAAAATTGTTTCTCCTTGTTTATTGTTTTATACTCTTCTTTGTTCTTGATGAGCTTCTGTTGGTCGTCAGGCCGCATAATTTGACATTCGTTAAGGCTGCTAGAAGAGGAAGGAAACCAAAAACTGCAGCAAATATTTTTTTGCCCGCGAACTTCATCGGAACTTCAATTTCTGCCAGTAAGGTGGTGGCGGTTGAGGGTACATCGTTGGTAATAATCATAATGACGGGTGAGTGCAAACTAATCAATGGGCGCTATAGGGCCTCCAATAAAAATAATAAAAATTAAGCGAAAATTTAGAAATCCAGAATGACCGGCGGCGTGCAACAAAAACTGGATCTCAGTAAAATAAACAAAAAAAATAGCAGATACGGCTAACTGACACACGAAACGTACATGCTCAAACAAGAGCAGGCGCTCAGCTAGTAAACGATGTTCGGGAGTGATATCGTAATTCTTTCTGACAGAATACAAGTGACAGCTGGCTAGCCTATCGATCTGGCCACCGAACCACAGGTCCACTCGCGTTAACGACATGCACGTGTTCAATCTCTGCGCAGTTCTGCACTGTAGCTGCGTCATTAACCGTACATACTTTTTTCGTACCGATCAATTTGTCGTCTACAGATGACATTTCTCCAAGGTTAACACGCCACGCCGCAGTCGTTGGCGACTAAATCAGCGTCCGCTTGGGGCGCCGTGTCTCTGACGTCACCACGTTTCCGCGCGGATGGCACGTATAACAGTGTATCTTATCAGACATTCAATAAGAACGTTTCTGTTCATTTTAAAGTCAACAGTCAACAACTCTTGCTTTAAAGAGACGAGTACAGCAATTGCAGCTTTCCGCGTTTTCCAAATACTATATATAGGTGGGTATCAATTAGGCGAATCAGTTTACCTGTACCGTCAGTATCTGCCAGCAGGAACGAAGTGTATATACACAGGGGGGCGCAGCGACCACTAACGCTGACCACAAACCATCAATCGCTGCTGCCAAAGGAGCCACCGTCGTTGCCCCATGATTTCTTCATCAGCCGGACGCCTGGTTAGGCAGCCACCGGTGGAAAAAAAAAAATGGGGCACGAGCGCCAACAACGTCGAACATTGGCCGCATGCTTAAAAGCTGGCCCGCCATCTCGTTGGAGCGAAAGCATCCGGTCTCTGCTGCTTTTTTGGCGCGGGTAGGTCGGAGGGGCCGGCGAAACTGCGCGCGTGTTGTCCAATGAAGTATTCGGGACACGCTCTCGGGAGCACTTAGGCCGAGTAACGTTGAGCCCGGCGGCCGCGGCAGGCCAACTTTTTCTAGCCGACGTCGGGCCAGTATCGGCACAATAAGCACAGCGCGCGCTCGATGCAGCTGAGGCCCGTTCAGCTGGAGACGTGGTAAAGCAAAAGACTGTTTTCGTATTCGGCGGGAGACCGCTAACCGCCGGCTTACCTTACGCAGAGGCCGCGGAAACCCGATTCTTCGATCGGAATACGGTGCGTCCTATACTAGCGCGCCTAAAGTCGAAGAAATGGAACGACTATACGCGGAACGGATGGATCTCCCAGAATGTGTCGTGTCGAAGCTCGCCGTTGTTTTGAATCGCGACTGTGTGCACGACAGTCTTTGTGGGAGTAATAAGAGCAGCGGTAGATTTCGCGGCACATGTGTGTGAGTGAGGTTGCCTTCATAGATTGAAGGTGCCCTGCTCGAAACAGCCACATTTGGTGGACGAACTGGCGCGAAGGTTAAGCGTGTCAGAGAGTTATTCTGGCGTCTTAGCACAGGGCTTTATGCCTCAGTGAATACTTTTTCTCTCTCGCTTGCCCTCTGTTTCCCTCTCCCTCATGATCCTGCTTGAATCACGGCTTAAATTTAGCTTGCAGTAAGTGGCGCGCAATACATTCGGATGTGAGAGGATTGTGAAAGTAAAGGACGGGATCATGAGTATTCTGTTATTACCGTATGTGACGCTAACCCGTTCGGGCTGTTCCAATAAAGCCGGTCATTGACGAACTTGCACGCGTCGATACAGCTTCCTCTGAATTTTTGCAGCGGAAATAAGCCTGCTATAGATTATATCACAATGTCGTCGCTTCACTAAAAGAAAACAAAATACGAAGGTTTCGGGAATAATGTCGTGTCTGCATTAGCTTTTGCTTTTAACACGATAACGTTAAAGGCACCATTACCAAGAAAATCCGGCGTCGGCGTGGACGGTGTCGTGAGCGAAAAATCACGAGCTTGCGGTGTCCAGAGAGCAACCTAGGAGCCAGATGAGCCGCCTAATTCATGTGTTTTTGTTGCGTGATCACAACCTGCCCACCCGATAGTGAGCAAACTGCCAGCCATGCAGTTAAATTAATGATTGATCGCTCGGGAAGAGTAACCCGGGCCGCACAAGGTCTACCACTGGGAGCACCTGGTATTGCAAGGCAGTGGCGCATCCCTTAACCGCTGCACCACTGCACCACTACGCCAGAAGGGGTATGAGGACTCCCAGGGACCTTTTAGTGTGAAGTAGGGAATAACCTTCTGTATATGAGGGAATTAACCCATTACTCTATCGCCTCATACCTTTAAGGCGTAGCTTAAGTGTCCCTTCCAATTTTAATTCCTACTACCATCGTTCACCGCTAAGCGCTGCTTCTCCCAGCTCTCACCAGTGAAAAGGTGTAAGAAAAAAAATACGGAATTGATTGAATTAGGTTTAGGGTTATGGTTTTCGGGATCCAAAAGCGACTTAGTCTATGAGCTACGTCGTAGTCGAGGGCTCCGGGTAATTTCGACCACGTTGAGTTCTTTAACGTGCACCGACATCGCACAGTACGCGGGACCCTAGCATTTAGCCTCCACCGAACTGCGACCGCCGCGGCTGGGATCGAACCCAAGTCTTTCGAGCCAGCTGCTGCATACCATAAGCACTGAGACACCACCACGGCTGCCTAATTATTTTAACTGCGTAAAAGCAAGCTTTATTCTCTCCAGTATTACTTCACGCACTGTCGCGAAATAAAACACGGGTATACAGCAAAACGCGCAGCGAAGCCCGAGCGGCGAAAGCGAAGAGTCAAGGTGGCGGACTCGAGCAGGCAGCCCGCGCTCACTGTTACGACCGGTGCTTGGCGAGAATGGGTGGGCCCGAGGCATCACAGGTGTGAATACCGGCCCCCACAGGTACGGCAGACCTACGCGAGCCTCCGGCTGCTGTCTGAGCAAACAGGTTATCGACCGGCCAGCCCGGCAGCTTCCCGCGTCGCTCCTTGGTCTCTCGAGCGAGGTTCTTGGAGACTCGCACCTTCCACCGACTCCCCCCCCCACTCTCCATCCCACCATCAACTCTCTCTCTCTCTCTCTCCTTGTGCTCCGCGGAGAAGCAGCATCGCAGCAGCCACTCGTGGGACTTGCAGCCATCTCCGCCCCCTCGGCGTTTCTTTTCTTTTTCTTCTCGTCCTTTATTTTCCCCTCTTTGCCGCCGGGAAAGGAGAGAAAATGACGTCATTGCTGTTGGTTTCTTCCAACGACTTCCTCTTTATGCTATCTTGTTATCCTTTCTCCGCGGAAGCCAGCGCCGTGGCGTCGGTGGGTGGTGTGTTTTATGCCCGCGCGTACCTACCTAACCTGGTCCCGACGGCAGCGACAGGCCTGTCTTTGTGTCGCGTGGCGTGCCTTCCTTAGCGGCGATGAGACTGCGGTTATTGA
This sequence comes from Amblyomma mixtum, assembly GCF_055824585.1. Lineage (NCBI taxonomy): Eukaryota > Metazoa > Arthropoda > Arachnida > Ixodida > Ixodidae > Amblyomma > Amblyomma mixtum. The sequence goes on along the minus strand of NC_143017.1, from coordinate 68,333,258 downwards.
TAACGCGTGTCTGACGGAGGCGGCTGCGGCATGTCTGCGCTGGTTCCCAAAGAGATGGAGAAAAAATATATATATATATAGATAAACATTTTCGCTTTCTTTCTTCTTGGCGCTCGAAGTAAAAATCGCGGCTGCACCGCCGCAGGGCCCCTTGTGTCGGGGCGATGTTCCTTGAAGTATCGCCTATCTCGCCTTACCCTCGAATCGGTGAAAGTCGATTTATTTTTTTTTTCTGAATTTTTCTGCTTTCCACAGACAAACGAGAAATTGCTTTCGTGCTCCTCCGGCTCCGTTGCTACGCGCGGCAGCACCTAATCAGTGTTAGAAAAACCTGTCTTTTTTTTTTTTCGTACGTTCGCGTTGAAAACGTACCTGGTTGTTGCCGAGTTTCTCTCAAAAAGTGGAGAAGGCGCCGATGAGGCGAAACTCCGATAAGAGACGTCTTAGCCATATCTGTCTCGCTCAGCCTTGATTGCCGAAAAATAAAAGCTGCGCGGTATGACAGGTGCGGGTGTCAGGCTGCTTCCAGATATCTGGTGCTTGGATGCTTGAACGGTACCGGCATTAAGAAGTAAGGGGGCTGTTAAGAAATGTTGCATTCAGAAAACATCCAAATACCGTATAACATGTTATGCCTTTTTATCATCTTCGGAACTCTTTTATATGCCGTCCCTTCCCTTTGCAGCAGACCTGTTTTTGCTTCTAAAGCCTGCCTCTTCAAAGCAGTGCTAAACTTTAAATTATTAAAGCAGTTTAGCTTCACAGCTGGATAGAAAGAGTTGTAGATTATGCGCATAGTGTTTTAATACGGCCGCATGTTCGCCGCTGGCATCCATTTAATTTCGTACCTGAGCCGCCGCGGTGGCTCAGTGGCTATGGTGCTTGGCTGTTTGCCCAAAATACGCGGGTTCGATCCCGGCCGCGGCGGCTAGAATTTATTTGGAGGAGAAATTCTAGAGGCCCGTGTGCTGTGCGATGTCAGCGCACGTCAAAGAACCCCAGGTGGTCGAAATTTCCGGAGCCCTTCACTACGGCGTCTCTCATAGCCTTATACCCGTGCCACACGGACAGACTTAATGCCATTAAGTGCTTACTGCCTTAAGTTTTAATGGCATTCATGCGGTGCCACACGCATAAATTTAATGGCACTAGCCTTACTGCCATTCGCGACCTACTGAGTTCGCCACAACTCATTCGCCCGTGCAACGCGTACTCTCGTTCCCATTCCACATGCAGAAAAGCATGCAGCTTTGTTAGTAACAACTTTCTAACCAGTAGTAAATGGTTAGTTCTTAACTTTCAGTCAGATGAGGCATCTATACCGCATTTTCGATGCGAAGAGCGCTATTTTAATTAAACAGCCTTATTGACAGGTACTCTCGACTTATGGGCTGACATGCGAGTTTATGGCTACTTTTTCGACTTGTAAAGCAGGAACAGCCGTATTTTCTGGAAAATCGTTTTTACATTACATTTGAACAACATTCCAGATATATTGTGCTCATTAAGAATGTTTATATTCAGATGAAACTTTTAACTACTTTGCAAGCGTTATCGCCATCGTCACTTCCGATAATGGCATTAAATGTGGACGTGTAGCACCAACTCCGGAAATAATGGCATTAACAAACTTAAGGCCTTAAGCATTTACTGCCATTTCTTGTGCGCGTGTGGCACGGGTATTAGTCGCTTTGGCACGTTAAACCCCACAAAACCAAAACCAAAACCAAACCAATTTCGTACCTGAAGGTTGTCGTCGGTATCTTTCCACTTTTGGTCGAAAGAAAGGCCTTCTCCTCTCCACTTTTCCTTTCCTGTTAGTGAACGCGTGGCGAAAGTTCACAGTAACCGCATTTTTCTGTACAAGACTTCGCGGATTCCTCGAGGGCGCTTTTTCGTGAACTGGTCGTGTATATTAGCACCGGCTTGTCCTCCTCATTCTCTCTCTTCTTGTATCACCGCAACATGAAGGAGAAGGTGCTAATAAAACATAATAAAAAAAAACATCGGCCTGTCACATTAAGTTTACGCAACTTGCACCCGCTAAGTGCATACCGGGCCATGTGGAACGATATTCTCTTTACCAGACGAGCTTCTTGGACGCTGTCTAGATAGCATTCTTCGAGATAGCGCCCGCTTGGAAAAATTTACGCATAGAAACAACTTAGCTCCGCATTTCCGACCACGCTCCAGCATCCCTCCTTGATAACATAACCACGGAGGTGGCGCAATCTGTGCTTCTGGAAAGCACATCAAGTAATTACGCCGATAGGCAAAGGCGTGGCCGATGTTCGCACGCGCACAGCTCCTCCCATACGTGTATTTATTTTGCTTACATCGTATACAGTTCAATTTGAGTTCGATTTCTTGAACAACTCAATGAGTTTTCCTTAATAGCCGCCGCGGTGGCTCAGTGGTTACGGTGCTCGGCTGCTGACCCGAAACACGCGGGTTCGATCCCGGCCGCGGCGGTTGAATTTCTTTGGAGGAGAAATTCTAAAGGCCCGTGTACTGTGCGATGTCAGTGCACGTTAAAGAACCCCAGGTGGACGAAATTTCCGGAGCCCTCCACTACGGCGTCTCTCATAGCCTTAGTCGCTTTGGGGCGTTAAGCCTCATAAACCAAACCAAACCAGTTTACCCTTAATAGCAGACCACATTTGAATACTTATTTCTGTTTGTTTTTAATGTACGTAACTATTTTCATATCCGCCGTCGCGGTGGCTCAGTGGCTAAGGTGCTCGGCTGCTGGCCCGAAAGACGCGGGTTCGATCCCGGCCTCGGCGGCTGAATTTATTTGGGGGAGAAATTCGAGGCCCGTGTACTGTGCGATGTCAGTGCACGTTAAAGAACCCCAGGTGGTCGAAATTTCCGGAGCCCTCCACTACGGCGTCTCTCATAGCCTTAGTCGCTTTGGGACGTTAAACCCCATAAACCAAACCAAACCAAACCTATTTTCATTTCCTCTCAGCAGCATAAGCACGCCGTCAGCGGAAGTAGATGAAACAAACCGACGTTACCTGAACTTGCTTTTTGCATTGTCTACCACTGTACAAGGCAGTGAGCCTGTGCACCCGCGCACATAGGTATGCGTCGTTTCTCAGGTTTCTACACTGTAAACGGAAAAGAGTGAAAAGAGAGTATGCTGTACTCAGCGTACTCCCTTTTACAAAAGGGAGAGTTCTTGAGGACAGCTTACACCCTGTTTACTCCCATGTAGGCGTATTTGTGTTAAGAGTGTAGGAAGGCCTTCGTATCATCAGACAGCTCGCAAAGGAAATCATGCTTGGAGCCGTTTTTCTGACGCACTGTCGTGAACCAGATTGCATTTTAGGGCGACGCGTGCATTCCCAAGCTAATGCGTTTCTCACCTATGTACATCGCTCGCAGCGCCACCGTCCACGTTCCACTTCAATTACACCAAGTCGAGCTCCGAGCGCGCCACGCTGCTGTGCGAGGTGGACGGCGCGTTCCCGATGCCGCACCTGAAGATGTACCGGCTCCTGCCGGACTCGGAGGACGAGAAGGCCGAGCTGGTCAACGTGCAGCTGACCACGGCGAGGAGAGACGGCCTGTACCGCGCCGCCATGACGAGCGAGGTGGTGGACGCCATGCTGCCCCAGGACGAGGAGACCGTGTTCATATGCAGCTACACCTTCAAGGAGATCAAGTACCACCGCTTCCAGAGGATCGTCTACGAACCTGGTGAGCCGCCATTGCTCTTCTCAGCATGCATGCACCCACCACCACTGCTTTGCGGCACTGTATAGAAGCATGCGCGAATTGCGTGGGCCGAACACGCTGAAGCTGGTTTTGCTCCAGAAGTAGGAGTACAAATGCGCTTCGGCTAGCGTTTCCTCTGTGTATGTTTTGTGTAATAATACGTAACTCGCAAGACATTCTCATGGCTAACAGGTCTGGTTAATTCAGCGCAAATTCTCGAGCAAAGTGATTGACTTTTCGCCCCCTTTATGCGGCTTAAGATTTTGTTGAAAGTGCTAGCATTTCTAGAAACTCAATAAAGAAAGGCGCAGTGCACGGCCCGTTTCCACCGTTAATTTTTGCTTCGGACATTACGCTTTCACTACGACGTGTGTCAAGTGAAAGTTAATGCTTTGTTCAATGAACTATAACGGACAATATGAGACTCAGTCCACGAGGACGCGTCCTCCTGTCTGTCTGCATCCAACATTTCTGTCCGTGCGTACCGTACCGTACTCTACGCTGTGCCACGCCAACTACGACTAAAGGGCAGGACGCAAAGCACTTCTGTGCGCATGTGTAAGAGACTAAGCACTAGGGCCGCTCAATCGCCCACGTCAATAATGGAACTCTACCAGCAGCGTCTGCTCCGCAAGCCTCGAAAGGCGGGCGTGCTTCGCGAAGTACAGCGCATGTTCTTGTTTCCGTTCTTGTTCCTTTTTTTTCGTCTCAATCTGTGTCGCGACGGTTTGGGGCGAAGCGTACGTGAGGCGTAATCCCGAACTAAGGGCCGGACCGGTGGTGCAACCGCCTGCACGGTCCAGTCCGGTGACCGACTCGCGAAGCGCGAGGAGGAACGCGAGGGAACTGGACTCCTGGGTTCAGGAGCGCGAGCGGAGAAATAGAAGCCGGGACAGAGTAGGGGAGGCAATACTAGGGGAAGCACAACTGGAGCGAACGCACCTATGCTCGCCCTCATAAACGGTCCCGCGCGCTATGAGACGTGGCGAAATATACTGCACGCAAAGCCTAAGCATCCTCTAACGACAAGCTCCAACGTTGTTTTCAAGAGCTCGTGTTACTTTACTTCTTAACGGAAACAACTCAGAGCGGGAAAGAAGCTTCGGATACAGCGTTGCACCTTCGGCTAAAAGATGTGCCAGCGTACAAAACCGAACGTTGTAAACTTGCAGTGCTCGTTCCAGAGTATTCTGCGTTCGGCGTTGCCTCCTTGATGTGTTTACTAAACTGTCGCCTACTCTAATCAATGGTTATGCCCACTTCGTTCCTGGCGAAGCAAGAAAACAAATAAGTCGCGTGCAAAGATGCAGCTTACAAAGGAAGGCTGAAAAAGGGCGCCACTGTAAACTGCGTTTCCGTGTCTCGCTTGAGTGAACACGAATGAAGTCAAAAGGAGAAAAAGAAGATAAAAAGACGGGGTGGGGGGCAGGATAGCGGGAAGCAAGCAAGAAAATCATGGCCTCTCTATCGCTCTCTTCCTCGCGAAAGATTTAGTCAACCCTGGGGATACGTTTGGAGTAAGCATTCACAGACCGTTTAGGAAGAGAAAGAGACGCGCGCTACGGTGGCTTTCCCGCTGTAACAGTCGCTCTGTTGTGAAGCCGACTTCCACTCCGTGTGTATGTGTGTGGGTGCATGCGGCGCTGACACGCACACGCACACATATATACGCGCACTGCCCAGGGATTTTGCGCTTCCGACTCGCTTGTCTGCCGAGCAGAGCATACTGTCACAAACAGATCGACGCTCGCATTGGATGCGACGACTGTGTCGGCGGGGAGGCGACAAAGAATGGGTACGCGAGCTCGGGCAGGGGGGACTCCTCCCGCGATCTCCGAGGGATACAGCGAGAGAAGCGGGCAAACAAACGACGCCAGCCTGCGTCCCCTTCCTCCCTTTAACCTTTCGCACTTGTATCCGGAGATGCCGCAGATTCGCGCCTACAACACTCCGTCTGTCTATTCACTGCTCCTGAATCGCGATCGACGTGCGTTATCTCGTATTTTTCCTTTAGTGATGAAGTCGTAACTCACGACTTTGAGATCGCTTAGCGCGAAGAGACGGCGTCGGAAAGAGAGAAGATTGTCTAGTTTGTGGGAAGCCAGAAATTGTATTTTGTTCTTGTTGGTGTCATACGGTATAATTGCACTTATAATGTATCTCTGTATCTATCTCTCTATAATGTAAAGTTTTTTTTACGTATCCTGAGCAAAGTCTACTGACAGTTTCAAAAAATTACAATGTCATTGCAGAGTTATCATTATGTTCTCGTATCGTCTGCTGTGCTCGACGTGTTGTCGAAACAGTGAATACAACAGAGGCAAGGAAAAACATGGCTTATGGCCGTTACTTTAAGTGAAAAGCCATTTGCTCCAATTTACGCAGGAGTCGCGTACTGTGTGATGTAAGCAAAGGATGCTTTAAAGCTACAGATGTACATTGCCTAGTAGAAGCTACAAGTATCTCCACCGTGTAATCGACGCGTATCGAGTGCTTTTTGTGAGCTCCGAGCAAAATAAATTTATGAGCGTCGATATTACTGAGGCAGTGAAATGGCCGTATGTCGCTCGAGGTTAGGCTCAACGCCCAGGCTCAGATCCCAAGGTAGCTTAACTTTTCGAAAATGCCATGAAGTGGCGGATTGAATAAAAGAGATAGAATTTCGGGCTCGCTGACATGCTATCCTGGGTGTAAAGTTCAGTCGGCTTCATTAACAACCAACCTAATCTTGGATACTAAACTTTTGGTAGCCTCCTAACTTATTTTCTAGTAAAAGCCTCCTGGTGTAATAAACAGCTGCTCTCTAAATTACCTGAAGTGCGTACAGTACGGTTCACTGTTAAAAATAACATGTGATCTCCGCGCTTCGCAAAGCGCTGCCGCCGAGAACCTGTGAAACTTCTCGCCACAAGGCGCATGCGTGGTAAGCATGGCGGCCAATCTTTCCGCGCATACGCCTGATGACACCCATTCTCGCTAAATCTAAACAGCAAGGCTTGGTGAAGCGCGGAAGCCACGCGATCGCATGTTGCCTTTAATAGTGGACCGTACTGTACATTATGTTTAGAAAAACCTGGCAAGCTGTTGAGTGCGCTACCTGCCCTTAAACCCAATTTTCGGCTGTTATTTGAGCGTCATCTGCCCAGTAACAGAAAGATGGGTACAACAATTTACAGGGCGGTGACACGCGCTGTCTGTAAGCCTGAAAACACGGTAGTAAACCACGTGGCAAGAGGGGAAGCGCTCGTAAGGCGCAGGGTTCGAGCCGTTCTCCGGCAACAGGGCGGGGGCGAGGACACGCGCTTCCGACTCTGCGCTGATGGCAGCCGCTCCCCGTTCCTCTGCCTTTCCACCCGCGGGGAGCTTCGGCAATCAACTTACCAAGGGCCGAGCACCCTCGCTCCCGCCGCCCACTGCTGCTCCTCAACAGATAGATGCCTGTTTGTTGGCCTGTTTGTATGCTCATCTGCGTACGTAGAAATGCGCCCCTCCTCTGGCCCTGGTGAAGTAAGTGCGCGCTTGTGCGTGTTCTTGCCGAAAGCTTCTTCCTTCGCCTCCTTCGTTCGTTTCTCTCAGTTCGCTCATTCTTGGCCAACTTCACAGCCTTCCCTTCCATTTTTTTTCCGGGTTTGTTGCATAACACAGGAGCTGCTTTCCTTACTTCCGAGTCGTGTCAAGTATTGTGCACGTTTTTCTTCCGCCACCTTCTCCCGTATATTTTTTTTTTCCTGTCCCGCAACCCAGAGGCACGTTACTCATCCAGTGGTTGTTTTCATATTCCTTCGCTTCAGGCAAATAAAAGTGAAGAAAGCGGTATTGGCTATCTCTCGTGACAGCGCCTGTTTCCTTTCGAGTACGAACGTGGATGTTTTTAATGAACATTGCCGCAAAGGCTACTACTACGTGCTTGTAGTTGGGACAAATAGGAAAATATTTTGAGATTATTCCTTGTGAAATTTTTACCTTTGGGCATTCAGGGGAGCAGAACATGATAAGCCGACGCTGTGGCTAATGTGGTTATGATGCTCGGCTGCTGACCCGAAAGACACGGGTTCGATCCCGACCGCGGCGGTTGAATTTCTTTGGAGGAGAAATTCTAGAGGCCCGTGTACTGTGCGATGTCAGTGCACGTTAAAGAAGTTCCCAGGTGGCAGAAATTTCCAGAGTCCTTCACTACGGCATCTCTCATAGCCTTAGTCGCTTTGGGACGTTAAACCCCATAAACCAAACCAGAACTTGATAAGACGGCGAAACAGAACATTGCAAATAGTAACAAGAGGCGAAAACGTGCAAGGAAGTATGAAATATGCTCGGAACACCCAGTGACTGAACAGCTAGGGACATAGTAGTACAAATTGCAAGAGACGAAATATTTTACACGTATCAACGACGAAGAAGCATGGTAAGGCACATCGACCTAGTAAACATGTCAGTGCGCGCAAAACTGGGCGGAGAGAACAATCTAATGCTATCGATAGAATTGTAAGGTCGACCGTGAGGTTTCGTTAGTTGTTTCACGACGTGGAGGATTTTAAGATACTAGGCCAGTTATTGAAGCCGCTTGTTCAGGTACTATCGCAATGGAAAGAAACACGTACAGCACGGCGTCCACGCGTTAAGCTGTTGGAATTTATTTTGATCGCGCTTTTACATGGGTGGTAAGAAAAAGACGTTTGAGTCGTCCTAGAATGCATTACGGACGACTGCCTTTTTACTGCCACCGAAGTAAAAGCGTGATGAAAAGAAATGCGATCAGCGGAGAGCCTAGGCTCCGCTCTGTTCGCATTTCTTTCCCTCGCTCTTGTACATTCGGTGTCCAAGGACTTTGGAAAGGCAACAAGTGGCAACGCTCACACACATACCTACCCACCCATAGGCACACAGTTTATGTTTTATTGTATACAATCAGGATTTAATCGAATCACTGCGGGTCATCGGATTTGTGCGGCGACCGTAACCAGGTTTCAGCTCGCTGTCCTTTGTAATGACATTTTTATGAGGTTTAACTGCGTCGCAATATTTAAAATAATTTCTAGGAAACAGGCTGGATACGCACTGAGTCGAGCGACGTTTTAAAAACAAACTTGAATTTCATTTGATTCGATTTCTCCTCATAAGTCTGCACTGCATTGCAAGAAATCATTCTCGTTTGTGCAGCCGCTATGCCACCTTCATTCCGTATTCAAATGAAGAGGATTCAAAGGGGAGAAAGCCTTTGTTAAAAATGGAGACTGTATGGCAGAGTCATAGCTTGTTCGGCAAGCATGAAGCACTAAAAAAATGCACAGGGACGCCTAATAACATTATGCGTTGGCATGGTGATAGTGTTAGGAGCTATTGATGCCATTAGCGGAAGTAACGTCTCGTTATGCCACACCCCTCCAGCCAAGTGGTATTTTATGACCAATGATACATGTATTTTTTTTTTCTTAATAAGATTTTGAATGCTGTCGCAATAAAACTAATCGGTGCCTGGCAGTCCTTGAGACCCATAGATAGCTGCGACCACGATCGAGGACCTTCGTTTCTCCAGCGGCCAAGGGTGAAGACAGTCCACTGAAAAGCATAGAAGTAGTAAAAGTTGTTGGACGACTCTGTAGCGATCGATCAGCGGAGGCATTCCGCCGCAATTTCTCGGAAGTTAGTTGTTTGAAACCCACGGCCGCCATCCTTTCTTCCTCTTTTAGTTTCGCGCTTTCTTGGAGTCAGCAACAGGTTCGTCGTAGTAGACCTTCTTTGTGCTCATTACAGTAGCGCAGCTAAAGCCCTCTAACACCGGCATCGCCGTGTGGTGCTCTCATCATCAAATGACCGTCTCTTTCGTCTCGTACGGCCTGTTTACAGAGCGACCTCCAATACGGTTTCCGCGCAACCACCCATAGTGAGTGGTCCAGAAATTGAACATCGGCCGTTCCCACAGAGTGTGCCCACGCTCACATTTCGGAGCATCTGAAGCAGCCGCGGAAGCTGCAGCGTAAGTCCGACTCTCGGCTCAGCGAGCGAAGCAATCCAGGAGGGATGTGGTGGGGGGGTAGCCTTCTTCTCTGGCAAAGTTCCGCGACGTCGGTCAATTCATTCCACGCAGGGGGGTCCTCGCTAAGGGTCAACCCGTCCCGGGCTCTTTAGTCCCCCTCGCCTCGCGTCCCGTCCGGCCTCATCCCGAGAGCGTGCCCGAGACACTCGGCTTTCCCTCCCCGCGACGATCATCTGCAGGCCGTGGGCAGCGCGCACGAAGCCATTCATGAGCGGATTTCTTACTCGGCGGCCGGCACGGACAGAGACTCATTTGGGCCACCGGTTCCGCGGGCCGGTTCGCTGGGCTCGTTCCGCGGAATGCCGTTTTAATTACGTCTTCCGCCCGCAATCCGGGATCCCTTCCTCCCCCACTCGCGTCCCTCACATCCCCAGCACCCCACTCCCTTCTGGCGTCCTCGGTTGCACGGTACCCGGCCAGGAGGGGCGCAGGCATTGCCTTCCTGCTTCCTGCTTGCGTAGAGTGCGAAAGCGACGCCCGCTGTACCTCGCTGGCGTGCTTCTGCGAAAGAAGAGGACTTGAGAGATTCATCTTGCGGCCACTGCTTCCTTCGTGTGAGCAGTGCTGCCCTCTTTCTCACTCCCTTGATGCCACTATCCCACGCATTGCCTCCAGCGAGAAAGGTGTATAGCCAGTCGGAAAACTTTGGCGGTCGTGGTTACGGCTTCACTGTATACGCGCGCGCCAGCATTCAGTGAAACGCTCGTGAAGCGATGGGCTAGTTTCTTCCTCCACCGTGTACTCGTCCAGTTGTGGAGAAGTACGTGATTAAATGTCACTTGGGACTGAACTCGCTGCCGACCAGAACAACGCATCTCTTAAAATAGTAGACAGATAAGCAGAAATTCCCGCGGCGGTCTATTGAATATAATGTCGCAAAGAAGGCTGCTATTGTAGATAGAGCAGGAAGCTTGACGGGGGGGGGAGTCAAGAAATTGGGGACCTATATTTCTACTCAATATTTCAGTTACTGTGAGCAAGCAGGTCGTGTTCGTAAGCCTTTCCGCGTTATCACAAAAAAAATTAATAACAACTTTGGAATCAAGGAAGAGGAATGGAGAAGTTCCTTTTCTTATTTTTTTCATTCAAAGAGACCTCCCGCTAACGTATCTTGTTCACGTATAAACTGCTCACGTGTCTCTTCGCGCTTTACATCTATTCCCAGCCGGAAACGCCGGTGTGGTCTCGCTCTGTAAGCAATCGGCGAGAGAGCGCCGATCTCCACGCATCACCGGCGCATCGGTTATATAGCGCCATTTACAGCGGACGTCGGCGCGCCGCCTGTCTAAACGAAAACCGCGCCTCGTTACGCTCGCAATTTCCCCTGAAACCGCCCGTTTTTAGCCCGCACAAAAACGCGTACTTCACGCGTCGTGGATCCCACGCGCGCATCTTTCCTCGCTCCGAGCCCATATGTTTCCGCCCCCTCTCTCACGCAGCCGTCGAAGCGGTGATCTCGCGCATAGGCGCGCCGCGCGAGCGGAACCCCCGGAACAAACTTCTCCCGCCCCATTTATCGCGCTCTCACGAACGCGAGCGAGACGCAGTTTCCGGAGCTGCGGCGTAGACCACGTCGCAACTATGCCGTGCTCACGTCGGGCTCCCACCGGAAACCCGCCGCCGCCCGTCGCGTCTCTCGGTCCTCTTCGGTCGCGCTGCTGAACACCGCTACGTTGCCGCCGTATACTGAGTATACTACTATACGGGGGGGAGGGGAGGGGGGGGGGGGGGGGGGGGGTAACGCACGTGTCCCGCAGGCGTTGCCCGTAATAGAAACAAATTCCTCCGGTGCCCGTGACCCGTCGTGAGTGGATACATGAGGCGTGCGTTGCACACATGCCTTCCAAGTCCGCGTCAGCGTAGTCTTTCCCTGTGGCTTTCGAGAAAGCAGAGCTGAAGCTTGCTCGAGACGGCATCCGGGCCATACCTCGAACAGAAGTCCTCCGTGACCTCTTCCAGTGAGGGGAACGTCGGCGATAAGCTGCGCATAGCGCGCGGACCGGGAGACACTGGGTCATCGTGCCAGAGGCGTGAAGCTCTTCGAGGTTCTTTGGACAGCGTTGTGTGAGCGAGCATGGACCAGAAATACGCCAGTGCGGCTGTTTTATTCAGCCTTTGCGCGCCTTCCGTCTTGAGAAGTTTGCCAAGTTTTTCTGCGAGCAAGATGAGCACCCGAGTGAACGGACTGTCCAGTAGCAACTGTGATCGTAACAGGAGTTGTCCTCAAAACTCTTATAAAAGAACCACAAGCTTTTGGCATAACGTCGTTTCTTTTCTTTGGAAGGTATAAGCGGGCGTGCACGCTTTATTTATTTATTTATTTTTAGGCAGTTGGCATGCTGCCGTGTTTATCCTAAGCTGCCAATCTTCAACACTGAGTGCAAATTTATCTGCACTTGTTTTTTGGGATTGTGGTCGTCTACAGACAACAGGTACGAACTTTTGAGTAGTCTCAGCAGTTGTAAAAACAACCACAGCATAATATTGTCCAGCTCTTAAAAGTCGCAACCGAGGGACAAGATATGTGCTTCTGCGCTAACGGGCCAGCTATTAAAACAAAAAAAAAAAAAACAGGCGTCAAGAGCACGAAAAGTTTCTTGCAGAGCTACCTTTTACTCGAATCCCATAAAGGAAACAAGGCAGGACATAATTTGACGTACAGTGGAGGGCACGTGTCATTGCAGCACCAACTGTCAGAGCGGTCATTTCCATCGCACCCGAAGGAGCACCTTGCATCACACCGCGCACGAGCACTCCCCGAGGGGGCGCCGACGGCGTCGACGACGATGCAGCCGCGCGCGCACGGAAAGCACCGCCGCGGCAGAGCCGGCCGCGAGCGCTCCGCGGACGCCTGTCAGCGGCCGGGAAGAATGGCGCCGTTATTCGCAATGGGCAGCCGTTTGTAAGGCCGTAATTGCTTCGATGAAACTGCTGCTGCCCGCCCCGGCCAGTGAGCGAACGAGCGGGCAAACTAACTCTTGCTGCGGTCTCGCCATCATCGTCGCGCCCGGCCGAACCGGTGGCCCGTCCGTCGCCGTGCGCGGGCGAAACCTACCGCGATTAAAAGGGATTTGCGATGCGAAACGACCGTCGTTAAGGGGGACCGCCCCTCGAAAGCAAGCGAGGTCCGGCGGCCCCTCGAGAGCGTCGCGTCTTCCCTCTCTTCGCACGCTCAAGCCGTCACTGGCGGATATAGTTCGTTCTCGTTTCCACTCGCTTCGAGATGACAGAAATGATGGGTTTGGAAGACGCTACGCCGCGGCTACTTGCGGAAAGCGCTTGTGTTCTTAGTGTGTTATTAATGCGAGAGCATTTACAAGCCCTTTCGGAGAAAAAACAAATGGCGTTGTGCGTCATAAAAATAGCAGATTGATCGAGAAGGTGTGACGTAACAATGACGTCACCAGACTTCAAGTGACGTCACCAGGCCGGAAGGGACGTCGCGTCCGGTAAAAGAATCAACACCTTCTAATGCTATCGCACTGCCAACACACTGTAACTCTATGTGTCCCTGAGCTTTTTTTCTTTTTTTAATATCGCCGTTAATAATGCTTGCTTCGCTGACCTAGGTATAAAAAAAAACGTGAGGTATAAAAAAACGCGACGTCGCGAATTTTTGAATTTAACGAATGATATTGAGGACTTTTCGCTGGTATTCAGATAACTAATTATTTTCGCACGACGTGTATGCAAGACTTACGAGGGCTGCACGTGCGTAAACTCTAACAGGAAACTGAAGACTATGAGTTTTTACTGTGCGAGAGGTAGTCTCGCAAAACACTACTTATTGCTCTTGACAAAAATTCTTACCTAATTCCCCTTAGCCATCTCCCATATGATTCTTTAACTTAGCTTTGAGTACGTATTCCGCCTCTTCATTGGAGACCCAGCGTCGAACCCTGGTCAATCCCCAATCTTGTGCGTCATTTAAATCGATGACAGCAACAGCCGAAGCACAGGCTCGCCAGACACAACGGTGGTTTGTGCGAGAACCACGCTCTGGCAATTCCTCGCGGCTGTGGTTATGACATGCCATTTTCATTTCAACTCCACACCCCAACATCAAGCAAAAGATTTCGGGGCTTCGTCGAACGTAATTAGGTGCAGCTCAACAATCGGCCGTTTCGGCCTGCTGACTTGGAAAAAACGTCGCTTTCCACGTCTATTCTGTTATCTTACCTCAGACGAAGTTCCAGTACTAGGGGGGTGAGTTTTTGATCATTACATTTACTAGACTTCACGGTCCAACAGCGGTCTCAACGAGCGCGATAAACCGCTGCTTAGGTTCTCGCCGCAGAAATGATTAATTTCGCGCCCGAAACACTCGACGGGTTTTTTTTTTTTTTCCCCCGAGTTCTTGAGAGCGTTTTCAATTAGAATTCGCCCTGCTGCTTCCATACTTCTGTCCAGGAAATGTGAGAGTGGTTGTGTGGACACTTGGGGATACCATTGCATTTAATCGCTCCTCGCTCTTCTATAATGCTGATTCATGGCCCATTTGGTAATTCATTCGGAAGAAATGGTGCGCTGGCGCGATAAAAAACGCTAGGTGTTTGCGCTCTGGGTTCCCAGCCCTCGTTCAAGGAAGCTATAGGCTCGTAGCTAGTTCTTGCCTCTCCTACAGAAAAGAGACGAAAAAAAGGAAAACGAAAAACGCGCTACTGTTCTGCCTTGGCATAACTACAGCGCTTACAAGTGTAGCAACGCAAGTGCGAAGCTCGGTAACCATTTCTTCCTTTTTTTTTTGTTATCTCGAACCTATTTCTTTTTGTTCTCTTCTGTCGCTGTTTCCGTCCCTAGCACGGACTGCGAGCAGTTCTTTCAACACTCAAACGAGTTTTACATTTTATTTCTTTCCCGCTTTCTCCGTTGTTCAGTCGTGTGATTGCGTTTCTCGTCGAAATGGAAATGCCGGAGAATTTGCATTTCTTGTCGCCCCCCCCCCCCCCCTCTCCTCCTCACATTCTTTCCTTCCTCTAGAGAATAGCGTACGTCGGGCTCTACGTGGCTACGCGCGAAATGTGTGTGTGTAGCTTGTGAACAAGGCGGGTCTTGCGATATGAGTGCCTTTGTCCCGCGATCCCTCCTCCCCTTCTCGCTTCTTCCTCTTCAGACCCTCTTGTGTTCTAGCTTCACAACGGCCCAAATTGAAAGTAATGATAACGTCACTGGTGCTCGTCGGACGTTTATTAAAAGTCCGCCCGTGTCGGCGAGAGCATAGGCCCACCTTCTATGTGCGCGGAAAATTATATGGCGCTTTTGCCTGTTCAACGTTACAAGACGAAGTATGCAGACGCTGCGCCGTAATTTGAATAACAAGATGGTCTTGCTTGTTTCTGCCTTAAACTTTTTCACCGGAAAAGCGGGAAGAAATCCGCGACTCCTGCCTGCCTTACGCGCTTCGTGACTCCCTCCTTTCATGCTTGCTGTGCGAAGCCTCACTATAGATTCTGCGCGTTGTGCGATTTGGCGCAGGCTTCTTATGTAAACTTGTTTTAAATATACTTTGAATGTCATCGCGTGCACTGTCTCAGATGGTGCTTCGTGTAATGTGAATCTATGTTCTCCAGAAAATATCGAAAACCAATTTTGCAGTGTCTTTTTTGTTTGTTTACTCCAGGACCACTTGTTTGTCCTTGCGAAGATTCTTGTTTTGTTTAGTCTCTTGTCTCCCAACAACGCGCGTTTTCAAAGCGCGGTTCAACTGAACCGACATGAAGTGTCTCGCTGATCATACTGTGCCATAGCGGTGCTCAAATCTGACAAAACAAAAATGTTAGCATTCTCAGCGAGCATCCGTTTACGCATCGTTGAACAGCGTAGCGAATTGCATTTTCCAACAAATTTTGCCAGCAAGGCCCAGGATGGGTGTAAACCTCAGGGGCAGGCAAAGGTCTCGAGCACAGCCTTTGTCGAAAGTTTAGAGCCCAAGGGCTCACTCACATACTCGAGCTCTTGTAGAATCTTGTGGAGATCTCGTAGAGCTCTTGTATGGACGAGTATGAGAGAGTCATATAGCCGGATACAAGTCAACAAAAATGCGGCTTTTCTCTGTCAAGAAGATCCCCAGGATGGGTGTAAACCTCAGGGGCAGGCAAAGGTCTCGAGCACAGCCTTTGTCGAAAGTTTAGAGCCCAAGGACTCACTCACATACTCGAGCTCTTGTAGAATCTTGTGGAGTTCTCGTAGAGCTCTTGTATGGACGAGTATGAGAGAGTCATAACTATAGCCGGATACAAGTCAACAAAAATGCGGCTTTTCTCTGTCAAGAAGATCCCCAGGATGGGTGTAAACCTCAGGGGCAGGCAAAGGTCTCGAGCACAGCCTTTGTCGAAAGTTTAGAGCCCAAGGACTCACTCACATACTCGAGCTCTTGTAGAATCTTGTGGAGTTCTCGTAGAGCTCTTGTATGGACGAGTATGAGAGAGTCATAACTATAGCCGGATACAAGTCAACAAAAATGCGGCTTTTCTCTGTCAAGAAGATCCCCTTCCATCCAAAGGCGTCGACCGATTCTCATGACCCTGCTAGCGCGACAATGCAGGGAGGGAACTACTATCCCCTTTCCTCTACCACTCCCTGCATTGTCAGGCTAACATGGCTCATATCAGAACACGCCGATCCCTTTGTCTGGAAGGGATTCCTTCGACTGGGAAAAGCCGCTTTCATCTTGACTTGTATCCGACTATAGTCACATGACAAGGTTCGGAATGGTACCTCTTGGCTTTTTTTAGTTTCGACAAAAGCTGTACGTGATACGTTTCTTTGCCGGAAAGAATGAAATAAAGTTCGCGGTAGTTCTCCCAGTAACAACTCCTCTCTTGAGCCAATGGGAAGGGGTCGTTCTGCTTATCCGCGGTCGTTCTGCTTATCCGGGTCCGGTCCTCGTAAATCCACTAATGGCAGTGTCACCAAATGCAAAGCGTCGAGGACCACCGACTATTACGAAGCTTTCTCAGCAAGTGCTTGACGCTTGGCAACTTCTTGAATTAAACGGGCAGAAAAATTTTGTGTTAGAGCTTGCTTTAAGAGGACTTGCTAAGAACCTAGCTGGAACATACTTGGAGTTAAGAAGAGCTCGATTATGAGGCATCATCGCCTGTTACGTTTTCAAGTATCGTGTCAGACTTCGCGCTGTTCATGCCTTTCAGCGTGTACCAGCGAGATATTCAGCAAGTTCTGCTCGAAACATTCCTCTCTCGTCGTGCTTTGTGTCAGTCGACGAGCTAAACACCACTCATTTGGTGGTCTTATTTTAGAATGCGGCAACACGTTCCACGCTTCAATCTATGCTGACTTATTTGAGTTGCACGTGCCAGCGTCTCCATTCATGGCAGCATTGCAGACCCTCACTTCAAAACTTCGGGCGCCGCTAACTTCGAGAGTCATTCTGAACAAAAAAGAAAGCACAAAACCCGCGAGTCCTCCCAGCGAATTGAGTAAGCTTTATTGTGGCGCTGATAAATAGACGAGTGCTTTCGAAATCTCACAGTGTTATTGATACAGTGGAACAGTGTGGCGCAGGGCATTTGAGACGAGTACCGAATTCGAAACAAGCTCAACTTTCATTTCGCTAGTGCAAGCGGTGGTTGGAATGGCGACGTCTACGTGCTTTGATATTGGTGATAAAACTCGCTGAACGAAAACGGCCTGCCTTAGCGGCGCCGGTTTCTGGCGCAGATAAACGAATTTAGAAGTATTTATCTCTCTCTGCGAGCTCGTTAGCGCATTCCGAATTGTTTTATGTGTTCTCGATCGCCGACAGGAACTTTTCTGCGGGGATGAAACAGGCAACAAGGTGGGCAGATCTTAGTGGACGATACACAGTAGTGCAGCTCTTAAATCTCAATTCACGACCCATTGAGTTATGATACCGCCTGACTGCGGTCGTTCAACAAAGGATTTTTTTTTTTTACATTGTTGTCTCTTGATTGAAAGAAAAGGCATGCGAGCACATAAGAGTAGAGTACAGGGCGCTAGTCCCAAAGTAAAACTCAGAGCAAAAGAATGTTTACCCGCAAAAAAAAAATAAACAACCACGTTGTCGCAAATTCTAAGAACCTTTTACTTCACCACTAGGAATATGTTAACCCGAGGTCCCCTGAGGTGACAGCCCTGAAAGCAACGTCTTGTTCTCTAGCTGACACTGCCCGTTGGTTTTTCTTGTTTTTTTTTTTATGTTACTGAATCGTGTACAGTGCCTGACGATATGATTTTGATGCGGCCCTCAAGTTGTCTTGCGACGTGAATCGACACCTATCTCGTGAGAGAGTTGGTTCCGTTTATTTTATAGACTTCGTTGACCTGATCACAAATGCCATTACTCGTGCCCTTGAGCAGTCGTAGTTTTTTTTTCTTTCATTGTTTCTCTCATTACCAACGTTCCGAACAACGTATCTCCACCTTACGACGGAACACAATGGGCACGCGCTGAACAAATTGTCACAAAAACAAAAACAAAATGTCCTTAAAGTCATGGATCTCCCGTGAAAGCGTACTCCCTGCCCAACCACGGGCAAAATGCCCGCTCCAACTTTCTTCAAAGGCTGTTAAGCGAGGAGTGAAACAGCATCCCCGTTCCCCAGACGACGTCTTGGTTGCGCAAGCGAAACCAAACTTTTTCGGGGGGGATTATTGCGCGCAGACAGAGGAAATTAGACACGACTCGGCCGCCCACCCCACTTTCTCCTTCTCTTACTTGAAAACCGTGTTTGCGCGCTGCGCGCCGCGCCACGCTGTTGGAAACGAATGAACAGGCGGCTTTGTGTGGCGGCACGAACGCCTTGCAACAAAGCCCACGCAGAGGCAGCCGCTGCCATTGTGAGCCGCCGTCCGAGGAACTGAGGAGATGAGAGCAAGGGAGTGAGCAAATGGAGGCGGTGGAAAGGGGCAGCTCCTTTCTCGGCCCTTAGAAAGCAGATTCGCCATCGTCCTCTCCCTCTGAGCCTGCTTTTAGCTGACGCTGGCAGCACCATGACACGAAAACGCGAACCCGGATTGCCCTTACAGGAGCCGGAGCACTGCCTCGGCCGCCGCAGCAGCATCCGCGCTCGCGCTAGCTCCTCTTCGTCTCGCTGTCCTCTCGAACACGATCGCCTTTTGTGATGCCGTCGCCAGCCAACACGTCTCACTCTATTACATCGTCTTTGAGATGGAAATAGCGGCAATGCACGGAGCGTATGCACGTAGTCACCGCGTAGCAACACCGCTACTCTCCCCCCCCCCCCCCCCCCCCCCATCCTTCCTTCCATCGTTTCGCCTCTGGACTTTCTCCTGGCGTTGCGTCTTCGGCACCTGCACACAGATCGCCGGCGCCGAGAGGCAACAAAGTTATCAGAAAGGAGGGAGAATGACTGGCCGATCGCCGAGAGCTCTTCTTTATTGTGGGCCGCGAATCGAGCCTCGCACGCGATCGGAGGAACACTGCGTTTCTTTCTCGCAACGATGGCCGATCGGAGGCGCGTTGCGCTTTCGTGCACGCCGATGGCGCCGGCGGCCCCACCGCGGCGCCTCTCAATCGCTGCTCCTTTAGCTGCTCCTCCCGGCGACGCGAAACCACCGGAACTTCGTCCGCGGCGACGCGAGGACAGGGACCGGGGCGCCGTGGTGTGGTGTGGACGCCTGGACGCCTCCCCCCCTCCTCGACTTGCCTTCACCACTGCAGCCGGGCTTCGCGGTCACGCTGGAAGCGGGCGACACTGCCGCTACGGCTGATACACGGGCGGTCCACCGTTGTCGGCCTTTTCAGAAGGGATCCCGCATTCGCCGCTGGCGCTTATTTACGACGCGTCCTCCCCTGCGCTGGACAAAGAAAGACGAGCCGCGGAAGAAGAAAGTGAGGAAGAGGCCGAGGGAGAGCGCGGGGATCCAAACAGCAAGCAGGACCAGTGCTTCCAAGCCACCGCGGTTGGTGGTCAGGGGCACAGGTATATATATACATATACACACACACATACACATACACATAACGCTGTAGAGCGCGTCTCTCTTTTCTTCGGCAGCACTTGTTTTCCTTCCGCAGAACGCGCGCGCACGCGCACGCTCGGTTTATTTGCCGTTCTTGTGTTCCTCCCTGATGCTGTCTACCTCCGGCCGCCGCCGCCGCCGCCGCTGGGCCTTTGTGCTGCGGCTGCCCATGGCGGCGCAACCAAAAAAGACCCGCCTTGTTTGACTTCGGGGCCTCGCTCTCTCAACGCGACTCGAACTGGTTTTGTGTTTGCCCTTCGCCTGCGGTCGAGAGATTGAAGCTGCGGCGGCTCTTGCGTTTTAGCACGGTGGCGGCGCTGTACGTCTTTTTGCCTCGCTGAGCCGGGAACATCTTTATTGATTTTTGTTCTGTTTTCTTCGCTCTCCTTCCGTGTCCCTGTCCGTGTTTAGCCAGGTGGCTTTCTTCGGCCGTTTCTCAGGGCGGACTTCTTAATCTCCACTCGTCCGATGTAAGATACCCGGAGAAAGGCGGTTCCCTCTTTGAGCGCCTTCGCTATGAAAACACTTGAGCAACGGTAGCGTGGCTCTTCAGGGGTCCCTCTCCTGCGTTCCTGCGCTGTGGTGAAGTATGCACGAGACGTACGTCCGCGCGCCGGCAGGCTCTCCGACGTCTCAATTGTCTTATTAATGGCGCGCAAGTCTTCGAAGCGGCCGTAGTATCTGCGTTTTTATTTCCATTTCTATCTCCTTGAAGCCTGAAAGCCAGCCCTTGAACTTCCAAAAGGAATTCGCAGGCCGCTCGATGTTGAAACTTTTGACTCCTCACCGGTTGTCGATAAGATTTATCGAACTATGGCGTGCAGAATCTCGAAAGCTTTTCATGACACATTGGAAGTGCCTTGTGGAGAGAACTTAGTGCCCAGTTCGATGGAACTAAGGTACTAAGCCTTGCGTGTCACTCAAAATGTCTGTATGGAGTAAAGCTACGTCGAATATTATGGATGTTCTGTAAAATCGAATTGTTGCCTCACTGCAAGGGCAGAGATTTCACGTTTGCTGAAACCGCAATGGAAACAATTCTGTCTTCAGTAACTATTTGTACTCCCCTGAAAAGTAAACATTGTAGGTATGTTGTCAAAGAATTGGGTCTGACTTGCAAGCGAATATATCGTTAGCCCATCTTAGTTTTGTTGCGCTGGAAAGTAGTGCCTTTCGAACGCTTTTAAACATTCCCTTGCACACACTTCATTGTTGTGTAAAAGTGGAAGGTTCTTTAGAAACGTACAAGAATGAGCTGGAAAATCACCTTCTAACCCTTCCGAACAATCCATCCTTTCTAGGGTCATGGCAACATGAAGCGAGCTCGACGTAGACATACGACAAATATAGACATAACATTAAACATTGCTGTACTACCTGACTTCAGAACAGACAGCCCTTCCGACCGCGCCCTTCTGTACACCGAACTCAACCACGCCTCTTCCGCCAAGCGAAAACTAACGCCTGCTTCAAAATCCATAATCAATATCTTACCGGATATCGAGACACACCTAACTGTACCAACTGTTCCTCGTTACGAGACATCGTGGCACACACCTCTTTGCAATGCAACGCAGCTCAACAGTCGCCATTTTCTCCACGCCCTCTTCCACCACCCGCACCACCACCAGCACAAAACGCCCTGGCGAACTACATCTTTTATTAGTTATACACCATGCGCGGGCCATATAGAGGGCGGTCCTTCAGCAAAAGTCGTTTTCTCTATCTCATCTTTAAACCGTTATCATTGATTTTCTGCTGCCGTTGATTATGACTGTCCCTCATTATCTCTTTATTCAACACCTTTTACTTGTTGCATATTGCTCTAAGGGTCTATGTTGCCGAAGGTTCCGTCTCTCATTGGTACTGCATTACGAGCAGAAACGCGTCTCGGTCCGTCACATCCAAACGCGATTGACAGAAGGCACAGAGTCCCCCGTCGCAAGGCACAGAGCAAAGCATAAGCACCGCACGGAAGATGAATGGCGACAGCTTGTCGAGGTAAGGGTCATCAGAAAAGCGATCGGCACCGGAGGGAAGCTTTTCAAGCAGTATACCGAACGAGGATCCCCCAGCTGTGGTAGACGATGTTGCCGATGAGGAATGATCGCCTTTTCCGGGCGCTTCGAGAAACAATGCTTTCTCTCTGAAGTCAGAGCACAAAAGATCATCCGAGGGTGGGAAACACAAACAAAGGCAGCTTCGTGAGACAACAGCGCCACGTCAGAGCACGTAGGCGGGAACGCAGCGCCATCTGTTCCAGCGCGATGCAGTTAGAGCATCTCTTGAAGCTCTAACGCCCGTCGGTATGACGGTTCGTACGTGAGTTGCGTGCTTAAGGTTTCCAAGGAGAAGGCAGAGAGTTCTAGCAAACGTTTTTCAAAAGTTTGCACTGAACAGCAACGCGAATGGATTGTTCGCGCTGGGCAAGATTATTATTTCTCCTACCCATTAGCGGTATAACCCGCAGCTGCTGGAAAGCAGTGAAAGCACGGTGAAAGCAAACGTAGCGTGTTTATGATATTATAATTTATTTTCTTTTTCCGCGGAAAACATTCCATTACTTTCATTTGTTAGAATCGCACAGCATTTAATTACCAAAGTTTTTCATAACTTGCGTCAGATCTTCATTGCAGATGAAACGAAACAAAAGTTTATGAAAGGAGTTTTTTTTCTGTTTCCTCCTTCGTCGTGAGCGAACGCATAAAGGGCGGGCTCCCGCGCACAGAGAAATCATTTAGCTGCCAGTAGCTCGCGTCGTTCGCTTTATTTCAGAGTGCAGTTATACGGGCGCAACAGTGCAAGAAGATTCCCGGGGGAAACTCAAGAAAACATACTCTCGCCGCTGTGAGCCCCAGCAGTGCTACGACACCGGTACGGGAAGAAAAGGATGGGTGAGCGGACTAACCGACGTTTAGGGCGCAGATTTGCAGCTTCATTCCCTTGAATCCTTTTTATCCCTTTTGCTCTTTTTATGTTTATTTTCTGTTACGCACTCGTGAAGCTCTTGCTATGGTTTTTAATTAACGAGCCAAGCAGCTGAAGACGAACAAAAGGGAACCTTCTTCCTTTCTTCCCGAATCTTCTTCTTTTGAAGATCCCAAGGATAGTGCTCGGGCTTCCCGCAGCTATAGGGGCCTCTCTTCCATCTCTTTCTTCCTCCCGAATCTCTCCCTTTTTTTTCTTTTATACACGTCGGTCCATCGCGCATTTGGTTTGCGCGCTGATGATGCGAGTGGGACTAGGGCGAGTACGAAGCGATTGGGCCGGGTGGCTGGGGAATAGAAAAACGATTCTCGCAACGAAACGCAAGAGAGGGGATAATAGAAAGAGAGAGAGAGGAGGGGGGGGGGGGAGCTCCTGCAGTAGCAGCAGTGCCGGGGATTCGGCGGGGGGGCGGGGTGCTCAAGAGAGCCCCCGAGGACTCGCTGCGCGCCGCAGCAGTAAACAGGCATTGCTCGCTCATATGTACGTCGAAAAGGGGAAGAGCATCAACTTCGGCTGTGGACGCGGAGAGAAGGAAGAAATGAAGCACAAAAGAGAAAAAGGCGAAAGGAGAGGGTAATCACTGCTTGTGGGAACAATACAATCTGGTATGCGCGTGCCGAGTAATAAGGACCGTGTGCCGCCGCTGCCATTGCCGCTGCTCGGAGGTGCCTGCCGCTCTCGCTGGAAGTTTTCCCTGCGTCGGCACTAAGACGCTCAGTTTTGGTGCGCTATACTGTCGAGCGAGTGCGAAGGGGTGTATTTTTTGCCTTCCGTTGAGCTTTTTTGTTTTTGTTTGCGCTCCGCATCGTATACGTGATTTACGACCTGGTTTCCGCGTCTAGCAGGAGCTGCGGCGGCAGCAGCAGCAGCAGCAAGCCTCGTTTCGCACTGTTAGATGAGAGGGCCCGCGAGGAAGAGTGACTCAGCGACTCGGCGGGAAAAGCGAGAAATAAAAACAACAAAAGAAAAGGAAACTGCACTTTCGGTCTCAGTGGTTGTCCCAAGTTGGATTCTATCTTTTACGTGCTCGGTGTGCGCTAACAGCCATTCGCCGGTAAAGTGCTCCGATTGCAGCTTTACGCTCTGCCGTGCGTTCCTTTGAAGCCGCCTCAACCTGGAAGCTTGCTGAAAATGCGAGAATGAAGTGCACGCAATGTCCCTACACAACGTCATTGAGAGAATAGCCCCGCAATTTTCCAGGAATGCACGGTAATTTTATCTGCTGCGATGCTCCGCACTGCAAACAGGACTCGGCTGAGTGTGACGTGATTGCACGGCACCGACGTGACGTTTATCGACACTAGATACGGGTTAGCGTGCAGAGTTTGTATTCGAAAATCTCTGTTTACAAAGGCTCTTGCATTCTACCAATCAAGCGGCATGGCCCCCTTTTTCTTTTGTACCGCTGGGATAATGTGTTTCGTTGCAGTAATTAAGGAAGAGAAAATACACGCTCTTTTGCGGAAGTAACTTGTCCATGTTTTCATGGGAAGTGGCAGAGTGATTGAGTTCTCGCGTGTTCTCGCTGACATCGAGCTAATGGTGTGATCGCTCAGGACAGAGATGGCAATCGCAACCCGTGATAGCAGCAGGACGGCACATAAGAAAAGTAAAGAGAAAAAGAAGCTTCGTCTCCGCGTTGGCGAAAATTGTCGTGCTAGCATCGCATCAAGCATTTGGCCATTCGCAGAAGGTAGAAAAAACTCTGTTCGCGGTACATAGGCTGCGGAACAATCACCCGGGCGCCGGACGAAGTGGCTTGTATCCAGGGGAGGCCCGCCTCTAGTAATGCTAAGTGGCGAGCTCGATATCTGGCGAAATTACAGAACAGATTGAAAATAAGACCCCTATTCTGAGATTTCTTTGAATATTTCCACGGGCGGTCGAAGTTAATCGGAAACACTGGCTGTACGTCGCCCCCAGGTCAATGCAAGCGGTGCTTTGTAGCGCAATCCTTCCCAATTCCGTTCCAAACCCTATGCGGCGCCGACCCCCCTCCTTCCCCCACATAATAGAATCTGTTCAAGTGCTATGAGGGTTGTTGCTGTGTCGTGACAAATGCTTATCTGCGAATGAGAGCGTGTACCTAATAGGTTCGTATAGCAGAGAAAATGCATTGACGTTTCAAAAACTCGATACCTTTGTGTGTTTGGTTCGGTTTGCTTTATGGGGTTTAACGTCCCAAAGCGACTAAGGCTATGAGAGACGCCGTAGTGGAGGGCTCCGGAAATTTCGACCACCTGGGGTTCTTTAACGTGCACTGACATCGCAGAGTACACGGGCCTCTAGAATAATACCTTTGTGCGTGTGTGTGTGTGTGTGCGCGCGCGCGTGTGTATGTGTGTTGGTGTCTGTGCGTGCGTGCGTGCGTGCGTGGGTGCGTTTTGCATGTCCTAATTCTTGCTTCTTGATGGTCTCCGTCTTATTTTACCTTTTTTTTTACCTTTTTGTGAAGCCTTTGCCCTCTTTCATCACGCTTACTTCGTCGAATGTTTTTCTCCCTCTTTTCTCTTTTTCGTCTTTTCCGTCACCTAAGTAATCAAAAATCGGGCTCCCCGAACTGATTCATCCGAATGATTTCAACTCATCAAGAGCACTTCATAAATTTCGCGGTGCGCGCGCTTTCATTCTCTTGACTACTCCGACGAAGCGCAATGTAACGTGCCTCTGACAACTCGCATGCGAGGAGACCAGATAGAAAGAAGGGGATGGCGAATGAAAAGAAAGACGGCCGACGGTATCGAGCGTCTCTCGCAACGTGAGCAATAAGCGGACAGCCCTGTGCCAGGCAGGGCGAAGTTCAATAGCACGGAATGATGGGGCGCGCGCGCACGCGCCAAGGAGAGATAAAAGCAAATGGGGAAAGCGGATGAGGGGGAGAAGGGTGTAGGGTGCAGCGCCCTGTCCCGCTGCGGTCTCTCTCACGTGATATACCGTGCGCGCCAGGCGCCCAGCGCCAGGAGCAGCAGCAGCAGGCGCCACGCCTCGTCTTCTTGCATGCGTTACTACCAACGCGCTCATTTATGCAGACGAAGCGCGTCACTGCCAAATAATGGCGCCGCGGCCGCACCCGTGTCATATGCGGTTTCATTAAAATGCAAATTCGCTCGCACGTTAAGCAACGAAGAGTGATGGCTCCGATGGAGTCAGCAACATGGGCCGCCGCGGTATATAAGCTCGCAGAATGGAGCAGACCGACCGTGCCCTGGAGTTAGTCGCGCTGCGCTAACCTGCAGCTATGCCAGTGATCCCTGCGGCAGCCTAGGGAAATGGCGAGTGCGGTACCCGTGGGCTGTAACTAGCGTGACGCGGAGAATCGCTCACGCTGATTGAGTTTGATGAACATTCAATATACAGGAGCCGCGCTAGGTAGAGCTGCGCGAAGCGGATTATGGTAATATAACGCGGAAAGAATATAAAACCAAACTAAGCTCAAATATGTCACCTTGCGATTCCCAACAAATGCGGTGACTCGTGGTCGGAAGGCTAGCCTGCATTAATGCCAGTTCAATAAGCTGTCTATATTGTATGAAAATTTTTACTTGAGCTGACAACAGTTGTGTGTGCGAGCAAAATAATTGCACCAAGTTTTGCATTAACCCTTCTATCTCTCTCTTTCTTTTAACCTTTTTCTTTTTTCTAGTCACGCTACTGGAAAGCTTTTGTAAGGCCTGGTGATCGAACATGTCATTCACGCTGTACAACAAAAGGCTCTGCAGTCTCGAAACTCAGCCGTTTGTTGTTTCCCAACCACTACAACTAACGCAAGCGGCGACGTACCAAAACTCACTTTCGGCGCTCACCCACCGTTCTCGGGGAAGCAAAGCCGTCGCAGCTTCCGTCAAAAGGCTGTATTTTAAGCTCGTATTTTGACGCACTCGGCTGCCCTCGCGTAACGGGAAGCCAAGAAAGCAGCGTGAAGAGGACTACTTGGAAGAGAAGAGCGCATTCGTGAGCCAAAGGGGTTTTTCACGAACTGTATAGAGCAGCGCTGTTTCCAACACAGGCATTGTGTGAGAGGCGCATTGAGGACGCCAAGAAGCAGCAGAGCAAGCAACGCCGTTCTTTGGAGTCGATGAGCAGTCGGCTTGCTTCCTCTCCGCTTTCTTCTCGTCTCTTGCCGGCAACATCCGTGGCCGGCGTTGTTGGCAGTCCGCGGCTGGTTTTCGCCGCCCGGGGTCGGGATACTTGGCGCGATACCAGCGCACCCGCACGGACCGTGAAAATCCTTTTCTCGACCGACACAGAAAACTCTCTTCGACATCCTCGTCCGCAGTGTGCCGAACTTCGTCCTTTGTCTTTACTTTTGCGCCTTGCTTCATCGTTGAGGACCGATGTTGAAGCGACTTTACGTCGCGTGAACTTCGCATCCATCCGCGTGGTGGCGTGCAGGTCAAAGCAAGCTGCTATACTGAAAAAAAAAACTGGGATAACTTCCTCTCTCCGAAGAACGTGTAAGCGAAAATAGTCACGTACCCAACAAAAAGCCTTTCTGATTCTCCTCACCTTGATACTAGGAAGTTTCATTTTGCAAAGGTGTGTGTTTATTACGTGTTTCAGGAGGGCTAAACGAACATAGAAAGAGCAGAACGATATATACAAAGGCCAGCGCTTGATGTCTGTCTCCTCTCTTCCTACAGTGCACTATCTACAGAGTACATGTGTGTCGGCGTTTGATTCTTTTTTTTTTTTTGTTCGCATCCTTGTTCCCTGTCCCTGAACGCTTCAGGAACATGCACTGCGTAGCTTCCTGCTTCATTTCAGCCGTTACCAGTTCGTGTAAGCACGCGCACTGAGAGTTATTGTTGCTTTCGCCGTTATCCTCATTGCAAGGCCGCTGCAGTGCACTTGTACCAGCGCATGTAATGGGTTTTTACAGGCTCTTGTTTCATGTGGTGAGACACGCTGCCTCTTTGTTTCCTCCCTCCCCTTCTTCCCGGCACCCTTGCATGCTTTTTTGTTTGTTTGCTTTTGTGTTCGCAATACAGAGACAGAGCGGAGCGTCCGCTGTTTTATGCCATTTTGCAATCGCTAAGGCGTCCTTTACAAAAAAGAAAAGTTTTCCCCCCCGAATCTGTTCCGCGTCATTTCGAATTCGCTGTCCTTCTTAATTTCCATCTCACGCATCCCTTACGCGCCAGCTCGGGCGTAATGACGGATCGGGTGATTTACCGCCACGCAATTAGGCCGCTCGCTCAGCCCGAAACTCTCTCAACTTTTGCGCCGCAAAAGCGTGCGAGACCGGATGCGTGCGTGCGGCCGCGCGGACAAATCGTACAGCGGCAGAAACGGTTCTTGTCCTCCCCTTCCTCATTCTTCTACTCCCTTTCTCGTCCGCAGACGCTTCTCAGCCTTTTCCCCCTGCGCCCGCGGCACGCCGGAACGTGCCATATTACCATTGATCCGAAAACCTCTCCATTAACGCCGACTTATGAAAAAGCAGCAGCATTAGGCAGCAGCAGCAGCAACAGCAGGAGTTTGCGATTCCCCGTCGCCAATAGGGAAAGCGCCCGCTCGTCGGTCTCGCTCCGAGCCCAACCCGACAACATGCGCACTCACCAGAGAAGAGTAAGCGCTTGGCGAAGCACGCAAATCGCACCAGGTAGCGCGCCCAAGGCTGCGTCGATTCGGGAGGGAAAGGGAGCGGCAGCTGTTTGGGGAGAAGATGGGGAAAGAGGGGAGAGAAGAGGGTGAGTTGGGGTAAGAGAAATAATGAAACGATTCTGCGAATCCGCAAATGGAACGAGCACGTATACGAACATGCAATCACGCACGCACGCACCGCTTCTCCTGCGCGCGCATATACAAGCGCAAACTTGCGGCCCGGCACGGCATATAGTGGAGAGGAGTCGCCTTGGGACTGGGTTGGGTCAGATTGGCAGCAGTATCATGCGTGCCCACATTCCCGCTCACCTACCACCACCACGTTGGTGAACAGGCGGTAGCGACGGACCGAACACAGCCAAGAAGAACGCAGAGAAAGGGATACGTGAGAAAGAAGGAAGAAACATGAAGGCGATGCGTCGCGGGGCAAGGAGCGGGAGGGTGAGAAGAGGTGAGGGGACGGCCGGCCACCAATATTTTGTGTAGCCGTGTGTGACCCGAGCTGCCGCTCCGAATGACCATTTCCAACGTGTCGGGCGCCGCTAATCACTTCGGAACACCGGCTCCCGACGTGACCCGTACGGCGCGTCCCGCCGGGACGAGCGACGCGGTGTGTACGGGGAGAAACAGTAGTACCTGGCGACGACGCTACGCCGCATAATTAACTCCGAACGTGACGCTGTCCACCGACGCGTTATGCTTCTCCCCCGCCACCACCGTTCGCACTCGGCATGCGCCCACCAGAGACCTGTGTGCGGCCGCTGCTGCTGCTGCGTCCATTTCCACGGTTGCGTAGAGGACGGGAAAGGGTGTTCCCCATCACGCGCACCTATCATTACTCTCTCTCTCTCTCTCTCACTTCGTCCTCTTCCTCAAATCTCATATACCGCGCGCACTATCTGTCCGGACGCCAGGCGCGCCATGACATTTCAATGACAGAATCATGTCGCACTGACACCGCTACGGTTCCGGGCTGCCGACAAATTCGCGTCCGACACGCGAATGGCGTGCTTTTTCGCGTGCGGCGCAGTGTGGCGTGTCGGTGGCGACGCCTGGAAACCAACTCTCCCCACTCTCACTCTCCCGCTCTCTCTCGCTTGCCGTCTCGCGTGCTCGCTGTACATAGCGCTTCTGATAAATACGGTTCCCGCCGGTGTATTAGTATAGCAAGAGGCACAGACGGCGGATCGCTGGAACCAGCACTCGGCACAACGGAAACCCTTTCCTTTTCTTTACGTACTGAATTTCGATCCGCTCCTCTCAACACCCCCCCCCCCCCCCCCGCCCCTTCCACTCCTTATTCTCTCGTTTTTGTTTTTCTTCTTTCACCGGTCAAAACACTGCGTCATTACCAGGTGGCAGTGCGGTAGCAACGCGTGTGACACGCACAACCTGGGGTAGGAAGCTTCGATCGGACCCGTCTTTAGCTTGCTGATGATATTCTGGGTATAATCAAACCAGTGCGCGACATGATTCGTGCGGAAAGCGGCACGAGTATGCTTAATTATGTGTCCCGAAAACATCTAGTCTCTACCACGCCAGCAACATGTTCATTTCAGCCCTGATTTTCTCGTTAATGAGCGCTGATCGCATGTTCTCATGTGATTAATAGAGAAACATTGCGTGGGATTTCTATATTACCCGCCCCCTTTACTGCAACATGTCAGAAGGACTTGTTTAGCGTATGTGCGAGATATCGATATTCAGCGAGCTGTTGGGATAGACTCTAAAGCTTTGTGTGCGAGTCTCTATAGAAGGCTTAAAGAGCAGTAGCAAGAAAGGAGCATCACAGACAGCGAAGCGGCTTTCTTTTTTATTGAGCGTCAAAGCGACGGCTCTGAAGAGAGAGAGAAAAAAACGTAGTTTCAAGATGAAGTGCCTTTGCTAGCTAACCAAGACAATGCCTGTAAAGTTTCCTGGCTCTGGTAGCCTTTGAGTGGCAATGTATATGTGTTCCGAGTTCCAATCTCGTGTGACAGTAGCGACCTTACAAAAAGATTTCCGCCGCCTTTTAACCGTGTCTATAGCGAAGCC
Source organism: Amblyomma mixtum (assembly GCF_055824585.1). Lineage (NCBI taxonomy): Eukaryota > Metazoa > Arthropoda > Arachnida > Ixodida > Ixodidae > Amblyomma > Amblyomma mixtum. The sequence goes on along the minus strand of NC_143017.1, from coordinate 68,302,909 downwards.
TGGCGGAACACTTTTAAGTTCCACTGAGACTGACAGCAATTTTGAGGAACCACAACAAAATTTTTCCTCTCTCGAGTCTTGAAAATGTCACAAGAATTGCCTGACTATGCTCATGGCGAAAGACGATGCATGAAGAAGGAGCTGGTGTCGATAGCATAGTGCGTCCAATGATCGATGTTGAAAAGTCGTTGGCAGCAGCGTTGTTTGTTGATGTATTTCATGGCGACATAGATCGATACATTTCGCACAGGTGTTTTTGACATTCTCCACCTTTGTCGCGCCAGCTCTTGGTTCATGGGAACTGAATAAAAGGTTGTTCCTTCTCATACTCCAACATCCGAACTATATGAGCAGTATCCCAAGTTATTCAGTGTGCTGCATTTAACAACTGCCTCTTTGTGTCTATTCGGTGGCTCCTGAGTAGTCACTGCATCTAGGCAGCTGCTTACTACGCATAAATTATGCAGCTGTTATATCCATAACTCTACCGTATTAGCGCAGAGTGGCGGGTCTCAAGACAAACTGTGTGCTGCAGGGACTACTCTGAGTGCAGACAACGTGCTTAATAATCAACACCGGCGTACAATGTCGGCACGTTTATTACGGAGTCAGTCGTCTAAAGGATGAGCGGCCCCTATTATTGGGGCTTCAGGGTCTAGCTATAAAAAGGGAAAATGTTTAGTTTCAGTGAGAACAGCGCCGTGCTTACAAATCAGAAGTCGCAATGGACCCAAGTCGCGCAAGCGGAAAACGCGCGCGATAAAAATCGCAGTAGCTCGAAAGGCGCGCGACGAAGACGAGTGTCTGCGGAAGCAATATGCTCCGGGCAACGTTTCCTGCGCAGTGTTGAGGCAGCTCTCTGAGCGTCAGGCAGCACAAGTGGACGCTATACGGGGAAGGCGCAAGTGCAACAGCTGTCGCAGAGCATGCCACTATACCGCGCGTGTCCCTGCAAGGAGACCGCATCAGGCAGGACCGAGAAGTGGTACGCGCGCGTGTGACCGTGGACGGGTTATTAATAAGAGAGGGAAAGGGACAGTGAAAGAAAGGGGAACAAGGGCTAGCGTGAGCTATTGGGGAACAAAGGGAAAAAGGAAAAGAAAAGGGGAAAAAGGTGGCGGCCGAGTCGCGGCTCGAATTCGCGGCGGCGAGTCCTCGGGCGGGCGGAGGTGGTCCTTCCTGTATTATTCTCCGAAGCAACTGGAGCAGCGATGATGGAGCGTCGGGAACCGGGGCTCCAGACACTGGGTCGCCACAGCCCAGCGCCGTCGGCACAACCACCGACACGTCTCCGCGTCTCGCACTGCGATGGAGGAAGGTGAAGGGAGGAGGTGGTATTTCCGCCGAGCATCGGCGTCGTCGTTGACGCTGTCCCCCTGCGAAGTTGCTGGCATGGAGCTCATTATTTCCGGCCTTGTTTGTGCTGTCGCTGCGGTCGCGGCCAGGGTGCACGGGGAGGCAAGGGGTTGGAGGACGCGCGAAGGGGATAAATTGCACATCTGACGACGGCACAAAGGATCGTCGGGAGCGGCTCTGCCTTGAAGGCGCGTCCTTTCTGCCAGTCAGTTGGGAAGGCGCGAATTGCTCACATTAAACTCTGCTGAAGGTTATAACGTTGCCATCCTGGTTGACTACGGTGTTCATGTATCACTTTCCAGCATCACAGCATGGGAACGTTGCAACAAAGTAAGGAACGATATGAAAGCTTACTGGCGCACTTTGCTGTATTCCCCCCCCCCCCCCCCCCCTAATGGAAACTTTTTTATGTAAAATAATGTCATTGTGTGCCTGAACTAGAGCAAACTAAAACAGGGACAATTAGTACGGGCAGGCCAGTTGCTTATTTCAGAAACAAGAAGAAATAGTATTACATGGTCTGTTCTGAAAGTAGTAGGACTGGTTTTTTCCTGGGTGAACGGGCGGACGAGAGGTGGTCTGCTCATGCAGGATCGTTGAACGGGGATATTGGGAATGCAGGGGAAAATTGGCAGTCGGCTCTTGGCCGTTGAAGAGAGGAGGTCGCTTGTACTGTGAACCCCTGTCGAAACGTCTCGTCACGCAGAATCGTCGAGCGTTTACTGCATCAGCGATACGCGATCAAATTTTGAGCAAATCTTGGTAAAACGGGCAAAAAGACTCACAACATGATTAAGGAGTCCTACGGTGACGCTTCCATGGGTAGATCAGGTGTTTTTGAGTGGCACAAGCTTTTCCGAGAAGGTAAGGAAAGAGGGGAGGAAGACGACCGCTTCAGACGCCCTTCGACCAGCAAGACCAACGAGAATGTGTAGCGAGGGAAACATTTACTTAACAGTGATCGTAGAATGATATCAGAATGATTGCTGATGACTTCAGCATTCCTCAAACCCAAGTTTTTGGGATCGTGACAGAAAACTTATCCATGAGGAAAGCGTGCGCGAAGTTGGTGCCGGGAGTGTTGTCAGAGGAGGAAAAGGCCAACCGGTAGGATCTTCTTCGTCATCTGAATGAGGACCCCGATTTTTTGTCCCGCACAAGGCGGCAACGCTGCCTCAGCCCCCGTATACAGCCTCGACTTGGCCCTGCCAGACTTTTTTCTATTCCCGAGAATAAAATCGACGCTGGAGGGGAAGCATCACGGATCGGTAGAGGTGGTTCGACAGGCCGTGACGAGGGAGCTAAACAGCATTCCGGTCCAGGCGTTCCTGTAGGCGTACGAAAACTGTAAAACTCATTGGCAGCAGCGTGTAGGTGCGGAAAAATTGTAATCGTTTGTACTATTCTCTCGAATAGATTTTGTTTAAAAAAATCAGTCCTACTACTTTCAGAACAGACCATGTATAATCTGCGTGCAAAAATAGTCAGTATTGTGATGACGTCGCTTAGGTGGTTGCAGTCGGCTTTCGAACTGCCATCGTTCCGTTTTACTGCTAACACAGTCTCATAGGATCCCATCTCGTAAACAATTTGTGCACAGTAAGCTTTCACCGAGACACTCCAAGGATGGCACTACCACAGCTGAGCCAAGTTATCCCCAGTTCCAAGTTCCGCGTAGAAGAAGAAACGAGACTAACTAATTCGTTTTACCGCGCGCAACGCGTGCAACAACGACACGTGCATATTGTGAGGAGGTAATTAACCGCGGTGCTCGCCGTGGAGTTTGCTTCCTTACAACTCTCGCGCGCAACCAGGACTATGATATTTGGCGATGCAAAACTACCTCCATGTCGCTCACTATCAAACAGACGAGTATGCCCAGAAAGTAACCGCGTGTATACCGAGGAAGAGTTTCATCACAGCCGGTTGAACTGCAGGCGGGTGGAACCCGTTTTGGCCGCACGGTTGCCCCAGAATAGCGAGCGCAGCTGCTCGCCGCCACAGTGCGTAATTCTCCACGCCCTGTTAGACACGCAAGGCGCCCGTTGCATCAGACGCCCGCGCGCGAACACCGCATAAACTCGGGCGCACGTGTGTAGCCGAGCGGAGAAGCTCGACGAAGCAGCCAGCGCTCGTACAGCGCAGGCAGCGAGCGAGATCTCAGTGACTGGCCACGCTGTACTAACTCGAGTGTTGGCGCGCTCCCAGCTGCCCACCCCTAAGTCGACTTGGGACCGGCGGAGCGAGCGAGCTGGTTCCAGTGGATACGCTAACGGCGTCGCACTGTAAGGACGTCGCCGAGTGCACAGTCGTTGCCGAAGTCACGGCGTCGGTCTCGCTCCTGAGAAAGAGAGAAAAGGGAGAGGGGGAAAGAGGAAGGAGAGAGAAGAGAGGGAATTCAACGACGCCTTCATAAGCGGGGCATATTGGGCCCCAGGCAGGAAACCGCTTGGTGCGACTTAGCCAACGTGGCGTGTTGGGCGCAGCCTGGACGGAGGCAGCGCTGCGATGCGTTAAGCCTTCACGTGTGGCCAGCCGCGGCGCGGTGGTTGTCTGGGGAGGACTGCGCCATGTTCGTGGTCTGCACACACACGCACGTACAAATGCGCGAGGCAGACAGACAGGCAGGAACGTGAGTGCTCTGCTCACTCCGAGGCAAGCAAGCAGGCAGGCAGTCGGCATGGCTGCCGGCTATCGAACATGCCAGGAACATATGCGACCGCTTCTTTGGGCTCCGCGGTGTATACTCGGCGCGGTGAACTGCCTTCGTGTGGTTAGATATATATATGTATATATATTTTGCCAGTGCAGGCCCGGCCGCCTCATGAATTAGAGATGCGACGCCGAATTACGATACGCCGAGCGGTGACGAGCAGCGGCGGGCGGCTGCGAGCGCGGATCTCCAGAGAGCCACTTGACAGATGTTTCTGCTGAGTCCCGAAGACTCGCGCGTAACGCCGCCGCCGGCAGCAGCGGCGAAGGATTGTCAACTTGTGGGAGTTCGCGCCGCTTGTTTGGGGTGCCGGTCGTATCTCTTTCGGAACCTTTTTTTCTTTCTTTTCTCGCTTCGTATTTCTCTTCGTTCTTTCTCGGCGAGGTGCGGTGAGGCGGCTTCGGAGGAAGGCGCGATAAGGAAGAAGAAAGTTTGGGCTGCATCGCATCATCTCAGTAGTATTGCGCCAGACGTTGCGTCTTGTTTTTGCCGCTTTCAATTCTCTCTTTATCTCGACGGCTTTGGCGGTGCCGAATGGCGCCTCTGGCCACGAAAAGAAGCGGTGTTTTTGTTTTGATGCTAGGGTATAATGCCTCATGGCGGATGGACTGGGCGAGACGTAAAGCATCGGGCTTCAGTCGTACATAGTTTATGGCCGTATTTCTCAACGTGCAATTTGCGGTGCGCGCTTCGGCGGAGCTCTGCGTTGCCTCTCCGACTTTGCGCCTCGTTCGGGATACGACTCAATGGCGGTACATAGCGAGAGCAACGTTTGAGTAACGACATAATTTGGAGTGGTGTGACGTGCACGTAGTATAGTTGAGTTATTATTGATCGATGTCATAAACGAGTTACGAGGATTAAAAATCGCTCCGGCCATACTGTGACCACGTCGTTTTCTTCTTTAGTTGCTGCCCGTCTAACGACGAAGATGCCATGTCGCAATACAGTGTATAAAATTTTTTCCGCGGATACTTTCGCAATAATGTCGCAACTATAGGGCGGAGTAGACTCCTATAGCTACCAGAATCGAGGCTTCGCAATGCGCCGCTACTTTTAGACGTATTTGTTCAAGGGGAAAAAAAAAAGAAAAAGAGCCACCGCTTTCGGTTGTTCGTTTCGTTGGAGCTCTGATATCTAATCTGACGACGTGTTCTTGTACGCTTTTTAACGCGTATACTAAACGGAACCTACAATAGCGCAGCATCCACTGATCTCTTTTGTTCATTTTTGCTCTCGTATACATGTCTTCAAAAGACCACACACGCGCGCGCGCTCTCGTTTCGTTTTGTTTTTTTTTTCCCCTACTGGCTATGCGTTTCTTCTCTCGTTTAGGCAACATTTCGCGATTGCTTTCTTTATTATCCCGCAAATACATAATGTATCTATATATGAAGCAAGTTTTAATTTCAACATTATCACGTTCCTCCCCAGAAAAGATATTGCGACACGGCTGGCAGAGCGCTGTTCTCTCCTTTACGCGATTTTCGGCCGCCTGCAGCTAAATATATTCTCCTCGGGCTTTTCTTTCCTGATTTTAAGAGCCGACAGCTACCACTGGGTTTCACGTAGCGTCGCAGAGCTTGAGCGCGATACCGAGAGTTTTAAGTTTGTAGCAGAAGAACTGGCGCTCAGGGCGCCGATCAAAAACTGCAGCGAAAATTGCAGCGCACGAGTTATTAGAAGCAGCGTGTGCTTCAAGCGAAAGAGAAGAAGCTAAAGTTGGAAGAAATAAATTAGTGTGGACTTAGGAGCGAAGATGTGTCGAAGGGAGGGTGGTGGGAGGATACAGAATACTACATAGTATAAGCGCAGTTCACTGACTCCATATATCCTGCAAAGTGCGCTGTGCGATAAAGGAGGCTTCGGCTGAAGGAAAGGTAAGTGAGCAGAGGAGGAGGGAGAAAGAGAGGGGAAAGCGCGAACAGAGCTTTTGGACACGTATACCGAGGTGACTGAAAGAAAGGGAAAAAAAAGTAATATCAAATCAAGCCCTGCAATGTCAAAGAGGTGTGCGAGACTCCAAAGATGGAGAGAAGAAGCACTCGTGCCTGTGAAACGAGTTATAAGGGACGTGAAAAGGTGGTGGAGGAAGGGGATGTGTTGGAAAGGAGGAGGGGGGGGGGGGGTTGGATGCGTTTCTTAATTATGACATCGAAGCACGGAAGCGCGGCTGTTAATTAACGAAGTCGGCAGCGCACCCCGAGAGGGATGACGCGTCGAGCGAGAAAATTAAGGAACCACCGTCGTGCGAGCAGAGAGCAGGCGTCGACGGCCCGAGCGACTTCCCGGCTTACGCGCGCAGACCCGTTGTCGACTTCGGAGCGCGGCTCGGCACGCTTGGCGCTAGTTGTCCGTCTTGCGCATCGGCATCATCCCGCCACGACGGCGCACGCTCGTTTCCCTGCGTTCTTCCTATTCGGCTATACTATTTTGCTTACCCCCCCCCCCCCCCTTCCCCCCTCAACCACCTGCAAAGTTGCCTAACTTGTGAAGTCAAGGTAAAGTGGTCGAGGTGCACGTGTCGCTCCACGCTGATTCTCGCGAACTCACGCGACGCACTGAGGCGCTTGCAGTGCGGCCGCGCGGTATTGAAGCCCCAACGCACGGCTCCTGTCTGTCACGCGAGTGCTTTGCTCGGGTTTGAAGATTTGCATGCGATAACGCGCTCGAGTGCACGGGTAAGAACTTGCGCTTTGCTGACAGGACAGAAGAGCTTGAGTTTAGTTTGTGCCTTTTCTTTGTTTTGGAACGAGGTGTTTGTTCTGTAAGAGGGGGTTGGTCGGCATTAAGGTCGGCATTCAGAACATTCGAATAGGAGCCCTAAGCGTGAGAAGGGTTCGCGTAAGGGCTCTTCCCTCGTCCTTCCGTTATTCCGGTGGAAGCAGCGTTTACTGAGCGGTAAAACCTGAGTTGTAACAGTAATATATAGTGGTAGAAGCATGAAAAGGATTCCAGTTTAAAGTTTATTAAAAAATATGTACAAAGCTAACGTTCACAGAATGACACAGAAGGAGGTCCCAAAGTTGAGCACTGTAGTGAGACTTCTGAGCGTAGTGTAGTCACAGCTTTGTTAGAGTCCCAAAATTGAGTGTAGCAGCAATAGCACATTTAGTGTAAGTATCAGCAAGAGATGTTGTAATGCTGACAGTAGCACCTGCCAGTAGTTGTAACTGTAGCAGCAGCATTGGTATTTCCAAAAGTAGAATGAAGTATAACAGCAGTACCGTAGTACCTTAATGCGACTGTTTAGCGGTGTTTTGTGACGAATTTTCTTAATTATTTGCGGTAAATACCAATGAATTGCAGTTTGTCACGACAATTGCATTAAGCCTTCCTATCAGCGGTATAAGAGAGCATGCTATGGTAGCGCCTGATCTCAATTGTGGCAGTATGGTTGGTCTGGCACGCAAATTTTCATAATCCTGGATACGTTGGATAACAGTTATAAGACTACATACTCTACAAGTGCAGGTTTGGCGATTTGGCACGCTACAAGTGCCCCCTTTCTCTTCACTTGTCCCTCCCGAAGCCCTCTTCATGTTACCGGGAGACGGACGTGCATAGACTGCGCCCAAGTAAGAAACGGCTTCCGCGTCGAACTGCACACGCGCTTCCCGCTCCAAAAGAATGAGCCTTTCAAAAAGAATTTGCACACTAGCTTGGCTTTGAGCGTCGACAAAGGGCTGAGCAGCAGCAAGGAATGCATTAGTCGGCGGCAACGAACACTGCATGTTGAACGAGAGCAATCTCGCTGCGCCGCCTGACGAATGGGAAGGTCCATTACTGTTCACAGCTGTACACATGTCTCCGGGACACAGGCTCGCTGCAGTGATTTCCTGCAAGCTGGGGAAGGGGGGGGGGGGGGGGGGGGGGGGGGGGGGATGAGGGGGCAGAGGAAGAGAGGGTGGACCTCCCCATCACGTCTGCGCGCCACCGAGGGCGTTTGGCTTTGACGTCCAGTTGCGCACGCCAGCAATGTAATCGCGTGGCGGCCACCGCGGCACAGCCCGAGAAGAAGACGACGTCGCCTTCCGCGCAATCTAATTTAAGCAGACCGTTAGCCCGTTGGCCTCCGCAGGAATCGATCGGGTCGAAAAGCACACCCATTAAACTCGACCCCCCCCCCCCCCTTTTTTTTTTCTCCCTTCGGTCTTGTGGAGGGGTGAGAACTCGGCTGCCTGACGCTGAGGCTAAGGCTTCACTCGCTCGCTGGCTTTCTTTTGTCAGTCTTCACTCTCTCTCTATTTCTCTCTCTCCCTCTGTCGCGGCTGACAAAGGCGCCTGCCGGACCGGGGGCTTTGTTGGCGGCGAGGTCCCGGAGTTTGGGCGTCGATCGGGCATGTGCGGCATTCTCCTTGGCTGGAGTATAGGTTTCCCCCCGCACTTGCGAAATGCGCGTCCTTCTCGGAGCGCGAGTTTGCGGTGACTCTCTACTAATGAGAATAGCGCAGCTTTGTCCCTTCCTTTTTCTTTTGTTTTACGTCAGTCCCTTACGGCTTGGACGGAGCATTGCAAGAGTGGCTGTCTTTGCCACGCGTCGATAGAAGGGGGCGAGTGCATGCCCCGTCTGAGCATAATTTGCCGTGAAACGGCGTGCCGTAAAGATAAACCGCTGCGTGAGGCAACCAGTGGGCTTGTCGGGGTCCCTCTACTCCCACGTGCTGCATCGACCCATGCGTGGAGCAGCACGAACACAAATTTAAGTTCTGGTAACCGCAGATTCTTCTCTTCAGTGTAAAGTTTCAGAGTTCGATCCTCAAGTCCGAGTTATGTTACGTGGCCTGCGAGTAAAGAAGAGTCGGGTATCGATGCGTCCATTTCTGTAATGAACGCGCTTCAGCTAGCGAGCAGTGTGCGCAAACATTCTCACGAAGCACGCTGACGTGACCCACCGTAGACAGAGAAATTATAAGAGCAAAAAGGGGCTCGCGCAAGGCAAAGGAAGACATTGAATAAACTGCCCGACATGTTTCTTCACTTACAGGTTTCGCAACGCAGTTGGAGAGTGGAGTTTGCGCGCTAGTAATCTCCCTACGACGTTCCTGAGTCTTGGAAACACCCACTAGGGCCTTAAAAAGGAAGAGAACTTGAAGTTAGGTTAAACTTCTCTTCGAGTATGAGTTTCAACACCACCTTGTCTGCGACTAGCGCTCGGGAAAAAACAAGAAAGGCCTCTTGGGCGACGATAACTTTTTAATCATCACGACACGTTTAGGAATACGAAAGTACAATGAATTTTATTTTCAGTCGCCCGTTATCGTGATGTAACTGTACCCGACTCTCGCGACTTCTCCGTGACCTGTTCTCAGTTTCCAATTCGCAAACTAAATTCCTGTCGCGCACGTGGTTTCGGAAGCGAGAAGATAGAAATGGTTCAACGAAGAAGAGTACTCAAAAAAAAAAAAAAGCCGCTGAAAAGGGGAATGCTCCTGGAGCTTCCGGAACAGCTTTTCAGACGACACTTTAGGAGCGGAAGTTACGTATATCAGAGAATGAATATGGCAATAAAGAGCTAGCGCACATTTTGTGATACGATATAGCATCCAGAGTGCTGCCGTGAATTAGAAAGCTATGCTTACAGTCGGATACCTTCCTAAGGAATGCAGCCAGATTTATTATTTACTTTTTCTTTCTTTTTTTTTTTTTTTGGGGGGGGGGTACTTGGTGCATGACGAAGGAGGCACTTCTAGGAAGATTTGGGAAGGGGGGGGGGGAGGATGAGCCGAATTTCGGAAGGGGAGGGGGGAGGGGCTTTCGGTCCTCCTTTGGTCCCCTCTTGGATACGTGCCTGCTTCTTATCCATATTGTTCATTTTTCGGGCATATTAGGCTAGTGTCCTCGATTCAAGAAGCTGAAAACTTAACCTTCCGCTTTACAGGGCATTTAAAAGTAGGTAGAATTACCTGCGCAACGAATGCTAAGTAACTAACGTAGAGAGTTCATCATTGCTCACAGCGCAACAAAAATGGGAACACGAGACAAAAGACTAACACAAACAAGCGCTGTTTGTGGTAGTCTTTCGTCTTGTCGCCCGTTCGTGTTGCTCTTTGAGCAAAATGATGATTACTTACCAACTCGCCAAATTTCCGCCTTGCTTAACATAGAGACGTTTCCTTAGGTGGTCCTGGCGAATAGCGTCATTAAAAATACGGCACCAAACATTCCTGGAAGTCATTTCCTGTGGTGCTTTCAATTCTTTCAGGTTTCGTGGCATTGGCATAAATTTTGTAGCTCCGTTAAGAACAATATTTCATTCTGTGCTGGCTTTCTTGCTTGAGGGGGAAGTAGAGCTCGTTTCAGGATTGCGCCACTCCTGAACATACGTTTTTCATCATTTTGGCACCGTCCGGGTGCTTCAGAGCTTCCTCAAAACCATTCAGAAGATTGCCTCGGCATATCTCACGTAAGGTTAGCGTAAGGTTAGTGCTCAGAACCATTTGGTATACCAGCATTTCTGAAGCGACTCTAAACCATTTCTCATCCATGCATGGTGGCTGCCGTTGATGCTATGTTTAGTACTGCGGGGAAATTTCGTGCTCCCTGCGATTCGGACATTTAAGAACAAACAAACAGGACACTTAGAGGTACTTACTGGAATTCCTCAACTCGTGAAGGTGGATGCAGAACTGCATCTCGGACGCTGTGTCACTGAGGAGTTGTATTTTGGCATCATCTTTGTCATCATTCTTCAGTGCGAATCCGTTGCTAAATTTCAGTCTATGACACGTGCCGGTCCCGAATGCAACACGAACTGTCTCATCCTTCAATTTGATTACAGGTGGCAGTTGCTAGCAGCTTCCTTTATTTCACACATCAAACAAATCTGCATCTTTACACACACTCTCGGAAAAGCATAGAGTGTTTGCCTCCGTTGGAGAGTTCTACTGGACGTCGTTCTTTTATGCGAAGCATATTACTAGAGCTACACTACAGCCCGTCGAGCGCGGCGGTGGAGCTACCATTGACCTTTAGCGTGACCACGTGACACCACGTGACAACATGACGTCACAGCAGAGGAGAGATGGGCTGCCGGCTCGCGCGGTCGGCCGCGGCGGTGGAGGCTCCACATCAGAGGCGCGGCGGCTGACCACGTGACAACATGACGTCACAGCAGAGGAGAGATGGGCTGCCGGCTCGCGCGGTCGGCCGCGGCGGTGGAGGCTCCACATCAGAGGCGCTGCAGCTGACCACGTGACGCTACAGCAGCGGTATAAAGCTGAGCTTGCCTCGCTCTCCGGGCGCTTACGAGGCGGCCAGGTGTTGGGATGCCGCCTAGAAGCAGGGCTGATTTGAACGAGAAGCGAAAGCTTCAGCGTGCCACAGAGACCGCAAGGGTGTTTCCAATGTACACTTTCCACGGGTGCCAAGAATTCTGTTGTAGCCGGTGCTGGGGCAGCGGTTGTACACTCTGCATTGAATTCACCGATGATCCCGTATATAGCTGCCACGGCAATCCTTGCTACACTTCTAGTGGTTGTATTAAAATGATCAAGTATTCAACCAAGGAAAGCCATGTATTACCAAGCCTAGCCATCAATATGCTTCGCATCTGACTAGGCTTAACCTTAGCTAAGCCTCAGCCATTTTTTTTTTTTTTTTTTGCTTAATGTCCCTTGAGAACAGCCGTCGGCGACTGAACTTCACAGGAACATAGCATACGGTCTACGGCGTTCAAAACACGACTCCAACTTGCCAAATTGTCTTATCTTTGAAATATGAGGACCCGCGCCAATACTCATGATGCGTTGGGTTTTACTCTCGGAATTGAGTTATCCCGCCAAATATCTCTTCTTTGGCCACTCTGTGATGGGTATTCATCTCTCGATTTAAATGACAGCCATGGAGAGTTTCTGCTACTGCACGTTCTTCTGCAATAGCCGATAGCGTCAGTTATTCAGAGTGGTTAACACAACCCGCCTCCTTGGGCTGTGTGGATTCAATCCTGGCCCCGGCGGATTGACGCAAAACGCAAATACGCTCTTGCGCTGTGCGAGTCAGTGCAGATTATTGAGTCCCAGGTGGCTGAAATTAATCCGACGTCCTTTATTACGGCGTCCCTCATAACCCATGTACAGCTTCGGTACGTTAAAACCAATATACCACAATCTTAAAAAAAAAAAAAAAAAGATCGTAGAATTCACTGAGTAACTACTAACCAGTTAACCAGTTACTTGTCGCACAGATCACCACCTTCTTAGTAACTGGAAATAATAAAATTAGGATTAGTGAAAGTTACTGCCTCAAGAAGCTGGCTAGTGGAGATCACTACAGTTATAAACAAAGAGCTAGTAGTATTAACTAAGAAAATGGGTAGAAACTGCTTTCGCATGTTGCTGGGTTCTTCGTACAGTGTGCTGGCGTGACTTTTTTATATTTGTGCACACTGGAAAAATAAAAAGCTATATCTTCAATTTGTCTAATTCCCGACACCAGTCAGAGAGACCAGAGTGTGCTAGCCTAAATCACACACTTAGGTTTAGACACAATGCGCATTACACGAACAAATTATGCGAGATGATAGCATCAAACAACCCAACCGTGCACAGGCAAAGTTCAGATTGCAAGAAAAGCACAAATAATAAAGGCTCACATAAGCGGGACACTAGCATTGCGCGTGCACAGGTAAATCTTTCCCTTCTTATACACTCCGTAAATCTGACTATCAGTACCAAGCTAGTGGCTCTTACCCGTTGAGCTAAGATACGAGCCTTAATTAAGAAGTTGCAACTGCAGACACAGGTCAGTGTATCTAACCGTATGCCGCCGCAGAAGCATTTATTCAAAAACCGTTTTGGTTGGTTTGTTTTATGGGGTTTAACGTCCCAAAGCGACTAAGGCTATGAGAGACGCCGTAGTGGAGGTCTCCGGAAATTTTGACCACCTGGGGTTCTTTAACGTGCACTGACATCGCACAGTACACGGGCCTCTAAATTTCTCCTCCAAAGAAATTCAACCGCCGCGGCCGGGATCGAACCCGCGTCTTTCGGGTCAGCAGCCGAGCACCATAACCACTGAGCCACCGCGGCGGCCAAAAACCGTTTTATTCATACAACAGTATGAGTCAATTATATTCTATGATTTCATTTCAGGATTAAAGGAACGGTTACTAACCAGGTACTAACTGGCGACCATAGGTAGTAAAAAGGTAGGCAGGGCTTACTTTTACTAACTACCTTGAGGAGGTAGTAAAACGCAGTCAGAGGTAGTAACCGTTGCGCTTACTACCTTTTTATTAGCCTTTTTTTTTTTTTTAAGAGTGCATACTTGCCATCCATAGAAACCCTTTCCGTGTTTTTTCTTTCTCCATAACTTAACCTAAACAGTTGTTTATCGCTGCTGTTTTGCTGCACCGTGTCCTTAGTCCTCGACACTTTTCTTCCCTACTTGCGGGTGCCTATTGTGAGCACATGCCGTTTATCACGTCAAGTTTGTTCTTATCGCTTTCACCGGTCAGTTTACGACTCTTCTTCTCACAACAAGATCCATCCTCCACCCAGATTTAGCGCCCTTTCACTTGGATCGGTCATCTGCGGCGATTACGGCTCCCCGGCCCTTTCATTTTCACGTTCTGTAGAAACAACCGCACGAAGCCACTAGGGCAGGCCTCGACTCACGCACTTCGCAGTACGCTTGCATAAGAGCGTCGTTATATCCGATGGAAGAAGGTTGTTCGACCAGCTGAATTGGCTAGCAAACCGGTTCTCGGTTACATCATCAGGCGCTCGTCCCGCCACGCTAAACCCTGTAACTCTACGTGGGTCGGGGCTGCGGTCCGGTTTACGCGAGCGCTTTACGAGTGATCGCGTCCCCTGCGCAACGTCCGCGCTGCTCGTACTACACGCATAGGACACGTTCGTGGGCCCGTTCCTTTCCTCGTTCTCTTCGATCGCAAAGATTGATTCTTGCGGTAGGGGAAGGCCTTCGCGTAAAAAGGCAGCTTTCTTCCTCGTTCTCCCCCTTTCCCATATTCCCCCTTACGCTCGCGCAATTGGCGCCTCGATCAATCGGCCCCGTAATAAGAAGGCGTCCCGAGAATAATCAATCCATCATGGGGTGACTGCGGATGACTGTTATTTGCGGAGATTTCGCGGCTAGGCCACAACGAGAGGGAGAGGGAAAAGGAGAGTAAGAGAGAGAGAGAGTCGGCCGCCACGCCGTCACGTCGCGAAGGAATGGGATGTGAAAGAAGCGCGGTCGCATGCGGCGTTGGATTCCACGCAGGGCGCTCTTCTTTTCACTCCTCCTCCCCTCCCCCTCTCCCTGCACCACATTCCCGCTTCCCCCTCCCCCGCTTCGCTTCTCTTCCTGCTCCGTCGGGGCCGATTTGGCCGCGCTATCTGGCCGTCACGGGCGAAGCACCCAACTCGATACGTGATTTGAATGAAACAGGAGCCGCCGCGTTGCTGCCAGCTCCGCTTCGCCCCCTGGCGCGAACCTTGATATGAACATTATGTAAACATATTTCGACTGAGACGCCGACCACGAGGAAGGCAGTCAGCGCTCGCAGCCATAACAGGGCTGGGTGCGGATTGTTTTGCGTGGCGATTTTGTATTGTTGGGTGGAGGCGTACGCGCTGTTTCAGAAGTTGCTTGCAGTGGAGTCGACGTTACAAACGCGAGCCGACTGTGCCGAGACCTGTATGGGAGGCTGGTGAGCGTTTGAGGACGTCTCTGTGAAAGCCGTCGCTTCGTGCTCGTAACTTCCAATCTACTGCGAGCAAATCGTGAGGCCGAGCATAGTTATGTAGCTCTGCGGCCTTCTCGCTAGGCGGTTTTAGTCTCCAGATATGCTGGAATATGCGTTACGAGGTATACGAATACGAACCTGTTTCGAGTCTGATTGATAGAGAGCGCCTGCTTTGTTTTGCCTCGCGGTGTGGTGCAATCGCTTTGGAATATCAGAGACGACGCGACAACGTACCGGAACGCCGTTTGAATAATGGAGTTTGTTTTTAATCACCTGTGAGGGCGCGACACGGTTCGCATACAGTTTGATGTATGATTGTCCCTGTGGTCAGGCCTGCGTAGATAATATTCAGTTCGGAGTGGGAATAAAACAAAGAACGAAATAAAAGTACACCGTTCATATATGAAGCGTCGCTGCTTATTTTTGCCTCGTCTATATCGACATGCCGTCTGTGTACACATCTCAGGGCTAAAATCTTTGAAGGGCAAGCAATAATAATTGGGCATTTACCGTCATTGCGTGGCATTGCATAATTGTGTGGAAATGACAAAGCAGGCATATTTTAATGGTTTCTGAAGCTCCGAAAGTCCGAAACCTGAAAACTCCGAAGTCCGAAACGTATTCATGCGTTAGGACTGAAGCCGCCGTTTTATCACTTCGACCCGCAATATTGGTATTAAAAATGTCTTCTGCACATAACAGTCTGTTAGTGTGGTACGTTTGCCTATGCTTGTGTACACGTCTCAACGTTTTTATTTTTTTTATTTTTTTGGCTTCTTGCCCTTGCCCTCCGGAGCACTGTAGTCGCCACGAAATTCGGCATTTCCATTTGCACAGCCAGAATCCGCCCACTCGTATCTTTCTCAAAGTAACCGGGTATCTCCCCTTTTCTATATGCAGCGTTCTAAAACGAATCTTTTAAATACTTATCTCTCCATCACGTTCCAAAGCAACAAACTCGGTGCAGTTCAGGACACGAACGCGATCGAACCGCTGTCCCTCCCACGACATTTTACTAACGTTCGCCGAAGTATCTATTCGTCCGGCAACCTCCCGTGTCCCTCAAAGTCTGGGGCATGTCAGCATAACACCGACCACACGAGAGAAACTTTCTTTCACGTCGTCCAAGGCGTCCGCACACGCCTCCTCTCCATTACCGAAGCACGCCACCGGGGCCGTGTAACGCCCGTCGCTACCGCCGCGCAGGAGGGACAGCGAGGCATCGTGAATATTAAACGCCACCAAGAAACGAAAAAGGTGGCCGCCGCTGCGTGCGGGCCGCGCGGGGGGTGATCAATTTTTACGAGCCCATTTTGCGGGCCACCCGAAACCACGCCCCACCCGCGCGCGGGCGCGTGCCGCAAAAACCGCGTTCGAACGTGGAGGTGTTTAGCGGGTTAGCGCGGGGGCTTAAATAACTCCGCGATAACGGCGTGTACACGCCCTGTTATGTCGCGGTAAACCGCCCGAGATTAAGCGTCGTGCCATCAAGGCACGCGCCTTGCAGGCACCGTGAATCAAGGCGGCCGCTTCTTTCGGCGTGTTCTTTTGTTTCCGCGCCGGCCGCGGCGGCGCTGCCGTGATCCCCGTGAATGATGCTTGTCCTTGGGCGAAGGCCCCCCGACGTCGCCGGCCGTTATGGCCGTTAAGTAAAATGACGGAGCCCCAACTGCGCGTGACCCGGGAGAGCAAAAAGGTTAAGAAAGGCTCCTAGGGCCGTCTTTAAGTGGCTTCTTAAGGGTGATAAGAGCTGGCCTGCTTTTTGAACGCGTGACGTCGTTAGGCCTTAATACGCTAAGAGGCATGTTCCTAAACGTGCTTCGCTCATGGTTCAACGTTATTATCGTTGTGTCTCGTTATTCGGACCTTCGTGCTGTATTTCCAATGTTCGAATGAAGTATGTAGACTTTTTCTGACGCACAAAAAATGCTCCGACAAAAGGAAACGAAATGAACAAATATTGATGCAGCTCCAATATGGTTTTCTATTAGGGGTGTGCGAATATTCGAAATTTTCGAATATATTTCGAATATTATATTTTTAGTGTTCGTATTCGATTCGAAATCCAGGTATTCGTGTTATTTCGAATATTCGACCCGACGCGAATATTCGTATCCACCCGAATATTCATTGTGAGCACCGGCGTTCATTTCGGTCCGCAAGCCCTATCAACAGAGACATAACATGGCGGCGCCCAGAGCAATGCGCATGGATGAAGGAAAAATTTTCCTTCGAATTTTTCCTTCGAGGAAGAAAAATTTTGCCTTCCTCCAAGGGCCATGCCGTAGCTGACTGCGCTGGTGAGCTTTTTTGTCGCTATACCTGCGAAGCTTCTATGGTCAGAGCTGTGCACGAAGTACCTCGCGATACGTTCCAGGCCAGTGCCAAGTGAGAGGGCATTTTCTGTGGCTGGAGGAGTCATTTCAGCTTGAAGGGAACTACTTCTGCCTGACCATGTGGAGCAGCTGGTTTTCCTTCACGAAAACCTTTTATGTTCATCCCAGCAACGCGCTTTTGTGCTGATGGCAAGCTAGCCTAAATCAATGCTGTGTACCAGCCATCTTCTCTGATATTTGCACTCTTCTAAGAATAATGTTCGACACTTTGATACTTTTTGTGCAGCCACACACACCTTTTGTGTTAATTTATCATCGATAGTTGAACTGTGATGTTCTTGGGTGGTCAAATAAAGTTTTGTAGTGGTTAAATGCGACTGTCCTTGATTATTCGATATTCGATTCGATATTCGGAATCAAGTATTCGTATTCGATTCGTATTCGAAAATTTTGATATTCGCACACCCCTATTTTATATTAATGTATTTACGAGCCCTTGGTTACGATACCATTTCCGTCGATCTGGTACTTAAGGCTGCTCGCTGCGTATTCTTAAACGCATCACTACGAATGTGCCTTAACTTGAAGAGGCATTGCTTGACGTCGTAAAGTGGGCATAGGGCAGTGGCTGCTGGATGCTATATTGCATAACCTCGGTTGGCCTGACGGAAGCTCCTCCTGGCATGAATGGCTACAGCGTCTCCGTAGAGGCAGTCGCGGACGCTCTTTTTTTCCTGGGGGATCACATGTAGAGATGTCTTTAAGATATTTGGGCACTACACGTGGCATGGCTGGTTTCTCAAGAACAATGTTGACGCAATAATATAGATGTGATCATCGGCGCGGCGCAGAAACCTATTTTTCAGGCAATTAAAGAAATATAAAAAACTGCGCGACTATACTTTGCCGCGAACACTGGCTGAAGGTAATAGTAATGTTTTTTGAAGAAGGGAGAGCATTGAATTAACCTCATTTGCAAACTCATTGCCTCACAGCAGGTATGAAGCATCGAGGTACTGAGACTGCTAATGGCGGATCTGCTAGAATTAATTCGTTCCTTGGACTGAATTAGACTGAATATAGAATGAAGTCATTGGTTTAGACTCTTGCCACTCTTGAAGCACGTATTGTTAGGCCATAAATGTCAAAGTGACATGAAAAACAAACTAAAAATTAAATCATACGCCATTTTGATAGACATCCAGGCTCTGAACATTCGCTCGAATACAAAATTTATGGCTAGTTGCGATCGCACTGTTCCTTGAACGCTTGCAAATGTTATGCATTAAATACAGGGAGTTCAGTAATGCATCAAGAGTTGGAAATAATTTTCGCCCGCGTGCTTTTATCGTGGTAGAAGAATATTACCCGTACCACAAGAACAAGGCTGGTTTTAAGTGCATAAGTCGATTAAAGATGTCATTTTCGCTTATTAATGATTCAATGGACGGATACGAACGACAGAACGGAGGAATTAGTCGCGAACGCATTCTTTTCTATCATATTATTCAAGTGACGCACCGAGCTAATGCATATGGACGACTGCATTGGCTATGATAATGTTCCTGTTACTAATCTTTTGCAGATATAACGCAACTCGCCATGCTTGAATATATGAAATATAAAAGTCTCTTTTTTTTTCAGTGATGGAAAATTAATTCGTGTGCTGGTCATAGCAAGGTGCTTCCTAATAAGCTCTGTGAGGCCTGGGATTAGTTTTGCCGGTTTTATTGTTTTGTTCGGCCTTTTCTTGAAAAAAAACAAGGATGTGGGGATATTTCTGCTGATAAAGCATGAAAGGCAAACATATTTTTATAGCGTGATATTAATTTTTTTTAACAATGAAAAAGTGTTTTCACTATTTAGCATTGCAAATACCTGCCATCAGACGCTTAATTCTACGGTGTGTGTCTTCGCAATATCTGCATTTTCCTGCACTATCGACCGTTAAAATTTTGTTATCAGTTCCCATATCATGCATTTGTAGACACTGAAAATATTTGAATGTTGCTCGAGGTGACTTCCGGCAAACGTTAGCTCCAGCTTGTCATTATGCAGCCATGTTTCTTCATAACGTTTCTGTTTGGGTGGGATGCTTTCTATATGAAAGTGCATGTGGTTTGTGTGACGAAGTGTTAAGATAGGTGCGCGTGCAAGAGCGCACACACACACACACACACACACACACACACACACACACACACACACACACACACACACACACACACACACACACACACACACACACACACACACACACACACACACACACACACACACACACACACACACGCGCGCGCGCGCACGCACGCACGCACGCACGCACACACGCACGCACGCACACGCACACCTCTTTGCGCTGTTACCGTTTCCCTGTTGCTTTCAGCAGCGTGGACTATTAAGGGGTAGCAGAAAACAGCTTCCGTTTCCCCAAACTCAGACACAGTCACGTAATCGCAATCATTATTTCAACGAAAACAGAAATAGAGAAAAATCCGAGTTTAATCACACAAAAAGAGGCACTAAGATCACATGAAATGCTGAGGGACGCTACAGATTTGCAGCAGCTTTGCCAAGACCGTGTGAAAGCAGCGTCAAAAAGTAACAGTGTAGCAAGACCACAAGCCGTTAACCAACCGGGCCACGAACACAGAGAGAGCCGCAAACATTTCGCGGATGGTGTAGTAGAGCGAAAGGACTAGCACGCACAATCACCAAATGGTCGAAGCGACGGCTGAAGACCGCCGTTATAGAAACCGCAATCCCAGGATAATCCTAAACTATCCGCACGGGAGGTAAGCTGTCGATCCGGTGTGTGCACTGCGCACCGATAGTGAGAGGAGCCGAACACCTTTATAAATCAAGAAAAATTTCGGACGCAGGGAGCAAACACGAAGTAAATTCAGTCGGCAGGAGCTTCTTTACGTCCTCGGCCTAATCCCAGCAGTAAAAACCCGAGTGATAAGGATCATGGCGGATTTATCGCTTTGCACTGGCCTTGCCTGTTGGGATCTCAGTTGCGTCACGCGCCTCTAGCTTCGATGGCAGAACGCGAGCACGTCTTCTGGCCAGGTCTTTTGTCTTATTTAGTTTCCATACTTCCTCTATTTATTGCTCTCTTCGTTCACCGCCGGAAGAGGAGGATGCTATGAAGGAAAGATAAGTATGTGGACTGTCTCAGTATGGGTGGACATCTGAACAGCTTCGTTAGTGACGGAATGAAAGCAGGTAAAAGCTGTGAAGGAAGGAAGTTTATCTACACAGCACCGTCACCCTCATCTCCCCCTTTCGACCCCCGCTGAAGATCGACAGTCGTGGATAAATACCGCAGTCTTAAGAAGAGTCCTGAGCCGGAAAAATGCCCTCACTGCGAAGCACCCGCTTCCGCCATTCCTGTGCCCCTCCTGCTGTGGACATATGCCCAGGAACTTCGCTGGTGCGCGCTCGTGTTCTTCAAGAGGCAGGCCTGTCTTCAAACAATGACTCCAGTTTGCACTTGTGGCTAACGGAAAACATTTGTGCCCGAAGTTTACGACTTTGTATACATAACCGGACTTCATGCATTTTTGTAACTTTTCATAAGGTTCCTTACTGACATCACGTTTTATGCCATGTCGCATCTTTAGCGTCTCAAATAATAATAATAATAAGCCTGGCCACCTTTTTGCTAGAAACATGAGAGTCAAATGGGGTTGCACACATACGACGCACCCTACACACAAGGCATCGCACATGAAGTCAAAGTTATCCACACCTTGGGCAGAGCGTCTGATTATAGTACCCGGGAACTGAGGCATCCTTGTCTGGCTCTCGCAGTAAATACTTTCTTTCTCCCGGCACCACGGGCATTGCTCCGGCCGCCAAGCGCGCGGTTGATACGTAACCGAGTGGGTGTTGCGACAATGCACCGAAAGAGCGAGGAGTTTTGGGGTGTCGGACCGGCGACCGTCGGGACAACCGCCTGCTGGCGACATGCCTCGGCGATCCTGACATTCTCGGGTTGGCGAGGCTTCTCAACCCGTACGCCACGCAAATGTCGTGGTGTTAACACCCGGGACGCTTGGTGCGTGCATATATTTATTTATATTTAACGCGCACCTGTTTCTCTCCGCATTTCTCTGGCCGTGGGAGTTTGAACACTGAGTTGACAGTAGGACAAGTGCGGCGGGCTTGACACAGTCGTTTTTTTTTATCGTCTTTTCTTTTTCTCTGGAGTAACCTTGATCTCTATCATTTTCCCTGGAATCGATACTCAATGCGTCAGTTCTTCATGAGGCGCTATGATTGTTATGTCGAAGAGGCAACCCTTTCAAAATTTTTTTGATAGGGTTTAAAAAAAGGGTTTATGGAAAGTGTATAGACTTTCCATAGACAAATCCTAGAGAACACTCTATAAGCAATACAATTGCTGTTGGCAGTCTATAGACAATCTTTAGCTTTATGACCATAGACTTTTAGTAGACTTTTGTCTATAGACAGTGTATAGGCTATGAATAGACAAATAAATATCTGTAAGAAGGTAATAGAGTCTATAAGAAGTCTATAGACTGTCTACAGATCATTTTTATAAGGTAACACACATCGGGCGTAGATTCCAAGTGAGATCGTGAGTGATTGCAGCACTGGACGAGATATTATGATGAGTAACAGTGAACGCAGGTTGTCATGCTGCCCTGAACTGTGCTTAGTTTCGCGCAAAGTATTTTATACCGCTTAAATCGTATCCTGTGTTTATTCCAAGGGGAAACATTGTTCAATGTTCTCAATAGACCCGGTGTAGTGAGCAAAGGTTGGATTCGTTCCCTGCTTTTGTTGCGACCTTTCACACTATACGATGTGCTTTTATGAGACAACTGCAACGCTTGTGCCTCTCTTGTTTGTTCATTTGCGTTCTGCCTCACACCAACAATTTCGTATCACGCGAGCTTAAGTTCCTCAGCTTGTTCTATTAGTGTCGTCAGCTAACTTCATGGTCATTTTCTTGTCCTTGGTTACTTAGTTTATGTTTTGGCATAAGCGCTTCACCAGAGACCACTGCCCTGGTATTTCTTGTCGAATAATGTTGTTGGTGCGATATCCGGGAAAGCTGGATTGGCAGTAACGGCGATACCGCATAAAACACCCTGCTTCACTTTTCTGGTCACCAGATATCGCCACAAAGTGTGAAAATTTTGACTGGACCAGAGAACGTAGCTTATCGTGGCACTACAGGCATGAAATAGCAAGCGCAGGTTTCGTTCGGACGAAGTGAAGGCTTCCAATTCACCATTCCTGCTGCAGTCCGAATTTTCGCAAACGGTGTACACCCAAACAAGAGTGCTCTGAGCGAGACACTCTTGGTAAAACTTCACTCGTCGCACCACTTAGACCTCGCAAAGAACGGCAAGTACGTGGAGAACCAAACTGTGGCTGATGTTCCCTTGCAGTTGTCTCAAAGCGAGTAACGGTTGATTCTGCAGGGACTAATTGTTGAGGCAACGCAGTTAGTTCTCGAGGGACCAACCCCTGTAGTAGTATCAGACTGAAAGATAATATTGGCTGTTCTTCTGGGGACTAATGGTGGCGGTTAACGTATTTAGTCCCCGAGAAAAAAACCAGTAGCATGTCTGAAAGGGTGTAATCGTTGCTCCTTTCGGGACTGACGGTTGCGGCAACGCAGTTAGTCTCCGAGGAGCTAACTCCAGTAGCAGTACCAGCCTGAAAGAAAGTTGTAAATGCTCCTTTAGAGAATAATGGCTGTGACTAAGCAGTTAGTCCT
Source organism: Amblyomma mixtum (assembly GCF_055824585.1). Lineage (NCBI taxonomy): Eukaryota > Metazoa > Arthropoda > Arachnida > Ixodida > Ixodidae > Amblyomma > Amblyomma mixtum. The sequence goes on along the minus strand of NC_143017.1, from coordinate 68,280,056 downwards.
CAAGGAACTAACCCCAGTAGCATTTCTGAAAGGGTGCAATGGTTGCTGCTTTCGGAACTAACGGTTGCAGTAACGTAGTTAGTCTCTGTGGGACTAACCCAGCAGCAGTAGCAGCATGAAAGTAATGGTTGCTCCTGCGAGGATTAGTGGTTACGGCTACGCAGTTAGTCCTCAAGGAACTAACACCAGCAGCAGTGCTTAGGACTCTGCCAACAAACCGCAGGCTTGCTCACAGACACCGCCAACATTAGACAACGGAGCGGAGGTGGCAAAATGCATTTAAGACTGCATCCTCCCGCATCGAGTTCGTCGGTACTGCATCTGAGTTCGTCTAGCCCGCGGCGGCAGAGCTGGAGCTAGCAGCGTGAAAGCCGCCGGGAGCCGCACGCTTTCTGGAGCGCCCGGTGCACGGGAAGCGAGCGAAAAGGAGGCAGCGCACGCGGCGAGCCGCTCCCTCGCGCCGAAGGACACCGGCTGAAGGACATCTGCGGGCTATTTTGGTGGAGGCGACCCCCTCCTCGGGCTTATTTCGGCCTGCCTCCGCCAGTGTGCCACGTGGGCGTGGAACAGGGCCGCATCGGCTGCAGAGCCGCCGGCCCGTGCTTCAGACTCTCGGTTACGAACCGTCTGCCTGCCTTACATAGCGCCCGCAGCCGAGGCCGCCGCTCGCCTACATCGCTTGTTTTGGCTTCGCTTTGCGCCCGGCTGGCGACGACACGGCGCGGTCCAGTCATGCACTGTTGTTCCTAGTTGCGTGGGTTTGCAGGACCTCGCGCACTTCGCCAGTCAGCGCAATTGCCCTGGTTAAGCTATATTACTCGGAAAGGTTACCGTGTGCAACCACTACTTCGTACTATTGTCCGTGTTTCGAAATATTCGACAGATGACTCGTTCACGGCCTTTCTGGAAGCCGTGAAAGGTCGATCTGAGCGTTAAATGATCCAGGAAACAACCTCCGCGCTGATGGGGAAGTTTCATCATCTCCGAGGGCTTCCCTCGCCTCCCAGGAATGCAATTTCTTTCTTTCTTTCTTTCTTTCTTTCTTTCTTTCTTTCTTTCTTTCTTTCTTTCTTTCTTTCTTTCTTTCTTTCTTTCTTTCTTTCTTTCTTTCTTTCTTCCTCTTTCTTTCCCTCTTTCTTTCCTTCTTTCCTTCTTTCTTTCTTCCTTTCTTTCTTTTCTTTCGTTTCCTTCTTTCTTTCTTTTCCTTTCTTTTCTTCCTTTCTTTCTTTTCTTTCCTTCTTTCTTTCTTCCTTCCCTTCTTTCTTTCTTTCTTTCTTACTTCCTCTCTTTCTTTCTTTCGTTCTTTCTTTGTTTCTGTCTCTCTTCCTTTCTTCCTTTCTTTCTTTCTTTCCATTTTTTCCCGGAAAGCATCCTCATGGCCGCACTACGCTAAGGGTGCCTATAGCGCTTGAGAGCTACCAGTACAGTAGTATTTCTGACGCTGCACAAGCCCCTACTTATACAGGGAAGCACAGGAACGGGCCAGGAGAGCTGCTCTATTATATATATAATTACTTGTCTGGATACACACAAATACACGCACGAATACGAGAAAAAGTGACTGAAGAGCCTTGTTCCTTGTTCCCTGTCGGGAGTTAGCGTTTCCACGACGATGCGCTGCTGCATCCAGAGCACTGCAGTCGTTTCGAGGATAAGCGGATTACTCTCTTGGTAAGCTCAAAAACAGGAGAACCGTACTGCCACCGTAAAAGCTACAATCCATGAGGTTGCAGGACTAGCAACATACCACTTGCGAATCCAAATAAAGTAAAATACAGACCACCGGCTGTAATGTTTCACCGCTTCAACTTATTTCACTTTATTTACTTCATAAAGAATGCATGCACTGGGCTGATGTGATTGTACTGAAGGAGATCCTATAGTGAAAACAGTGCACCGGAGCCTCCTTTCATAGTAAGATTTGGAATTTATATTACAGGAACGACAGTGAGGGCGGATAAGGTAACGTAAGATAACCAATCTAAAATATACATTGCATAACAAAGGCGCCCAGGACCAAAACAAGAAATGAATAGTGACGCACTTCACATTACGAGTACGTGTACATAGGGATTATAATGTAGGAGGTGCTGGTATGATTTTTTGAAGGATGCAAATTTTTATTGTCATGAGGAAGTTTCTTGCAAAGTTTAACTTCTAAAAACTGTGAAGTTTGCTTTTCCGTACATTCTCAGGCGGATGGTGCCATTCTTTTGTGCATTAATAAGGGACACTCAGAAGAAATCGAAGCAACGTTGGTGCAAACGTAAGCGAAGCGACGACGGCTGATAGAGGCCTTCAGCGTCTGGCCGGCGTTAGTTTTCATTTAGGCTGCTGCAAGGCGGGAGGGAGCGCGAGCGTGGAGCGCCAGCGATCACGGAGTCCTCGTTTCCGTTTCCGACGCTTTACGTCACTGTTCTCCTATTTCGTCGTCAGAGAGTCCCCAGTTTGAATCGTAGCGACGGTAAAAAAGTTTTTCAACTTCGAATCCAAATCTCTCAGCAATAAATGCACCACTCGCTGCCTGAGAAGCCGAACTATCGGATTTTACGAACAAAAAAAAAACGAACTTAATAGCGTTTTCCTCAGTGTCTCAGGGGACAAGCAGTCGCAGGTGACAAGCAGTCGCATATTTGGTTACAGACGAGAAAAAAAGGGACTAGTACTACACTGTTTTGAAGGATGAGGTCGTGGAGTACCCGTATGTTTATATTTACGAGCCATTTTCGAAGCAGCACCGTTTGCACGCCGTTTCATTTGCGAATAGACGCGGCTGATGCTCATAACACTCGGATCGATAAAAACAAAAATAAAATGTACAGGGTCGCAAATATCCTCGTGGTGTTGTAAAATATGTAAGGAAGCTTCTTGTAAACTGAGCGTCCCCGATGTTCATTTCGACCTCAATAGGCCGACTAAAACAATCAGCCAGATCTCGCTGGAGCAGCTCGCATTTTAGAATATTGATTCTGGGAAATGAAAACAACCTCTCAGACGCCGTTCAAGCTGGATACAGATAAGATTCGATTGACTTTTTTCAGTCGTAGTTCCTGAAAGATTACAATCGCACTTTATTAATCAGGACGCGAAGCTTTTGTTTAGTCTTTCGGTACTTTCGAACTTCATGTCCTTGCGGTCCTTGAGCATCGGCGCTTTGGGGGCATCGATTGATAGCCAGGGCCCTATATACAGGGTGTGTCACCTAAGACTACACAATTTTTAAAAATAGGCTTTTTTAGTTAGAAGAGCGCTTTTTTCGGCATACTATTGTCAGTGGTGTAGTACATCAAAATACAGCAAAGACGTCCTAACTATTAGGCTGGTTAACTAATAATGAATAGTGAACTTTGAAATATTGCTGTTAGGCTCCTTAATTATTGGGAGGCGTGTAGCCTGCCGTAATTAATATCCATATCAGTTTTTAGAGTTTCTACAACGCGGTTACACTCGGCACTGTGGCCCAACAAAAAACACTGGCTACATCACGCCAAAATGCATGCGCTTTCGAGAAGCTTGCAGGCAAAGCAACCTCTCCAGTCTACGTAACTCGTCGAAATAGCCGAAATTTGTTGGGCCACAGCGCCGAGGGTAACCACATTTTCGAAATTCTAAAAACAGATATGGATATTACTTACGGTAGGCTACACGTCTCTCAATAATTTAGGAGCCTAAAAATAATAGTTCATACGTTAACTATTCAATATTAGTTAACAATCCTGCCATTTAGCACGTCTTAGTTGTATTCTTATGTACCACACCACTGACAGTAGAACGCCGAAAAGCGCTCGTCTAACTCACAAAGACGAGTTTTAAAAATTGTGTAAAGTCTTAGGTGAAACGCCCTGTATTGCCCCTGCGGGGCGAATTGTCAAAAAATTGGCAGTGGTTCAGCTCTGGTTAAACCTGGAGGATTGCGAAAGCAACGAAGAGAGAGAGAGGTGATGGAGAGCGCGCTGCGGCGGCGGCGGCCCCGGCACGCTAGCTATGCGCCGCTACTGCGCATGCGCAACTGGAGATTGCGGCGGCGGCACCTCTGAGTCACCCGCGCAGCGACGGCGGCTGCGCGCCAATTGTGCGCCGTGTGACGTCACTGCTCCTCGCGCATGCGCAGTGTGGCCTTTCGTCAGCTCCGCAAAATGGCTCGGCGACTGGCGTAGTGTTGCTTTCGCAACAAAAGAGATGTTGTCAGATGTGTTTCTTAAAAGAAGCTTATTTTTTCTCTTTTCCTTTAAAAGGGCACTTTCTTTTTCTAAAAGGTTGTTTCAGAGTTTCCAGTCGAAACTATGTGAGTAGGAAAACCACAGATTCTAGTAACCACAGCTGGTGGGTCACTTAAACGCATTCAGGCGTCTGCAGTATAGTACGAAGTGCAAGAGAGAGGAGGAGTTAACTTAGAGCAAGGGGAAGAGTGTGTAGCAACTTCGGGCTTAAGATTCACAGGTGCAGCTGAAAACTAGCAGGAAGAAAAAAATATGCAGTATGAACAGGTTCCTTAAAATATATTTAAGTAATGTTTCCTGCTCGTTTTTCATACCGTTAAGCCCGCGCAAATTGTCGGAGCGAGGAAGGGGAAAATAACTTTTTGGTACAATTTTTTTTTACTCTTTCAGCTCGCCTTAAGGTAACCTAAGCCTACCTCGTCTCTCCGCTATGTTTATATATCCATACAGCGCGATGGAGTAAAAAAAAAGAACGCAACTTTCTCTGCTGGAATTTAAACGAGGGCTTCGCGAAATTCTTCTCACGTCGTCGTCTCCCTGCAAAGTCGTGCTTCCGCGACGTGTGATAGATCATCGTTAATCGATGCTCGGTGCTACGCCTCACCAGAAAGGTCTCGAAGAAAGAAAGAAGGAAAAAGAAAAGAGCTTTACGCATTCATTTTTTTTTTCACCCGCATTCTTTTTCGTAGTTTCGTGTGAAGACTTTCTCTACACACGGCGTTCTTCGTCCATTTCCACCATCGGCGCTTTCATACCTGTCAACGGCTTCTGTTCTTAAGGCGACGCTCCTAAGTGAAGGTATGCTGTTTCATATTGGGGCAGGTTTTGCTTTATCACCGAGTGCGCAGGCGCGCGCGCAAGCGCGGGATGTTTTTGAAGAGAATAAAAAAAAGTAAAAAGAAATTCCGAAGGTGCCGGGAATGTTGAAAATTCAGTCACGTAACTGGGTCGTCGAGTTCTGCCCAATAAAAACCGTTTTGATGGATTCTGGACTCGCGCGGGGATGTTTTCGTTGCCCGCTATATAACTTATAGTCTCTCTCTCTCTTTTTTTTTTCTAGCTCTGAGATATCGCGCTCGCAGGGTCCATTCGCTTAATAGGCGTTCCTTAGCATTTACCGAAAAATGACGTATGGCGCTGTCAGCGCTGGTTTTGAGAGACAGACGTCTCAGCACGAACTGCATTATCTGCCGCGAGGGTTGAAAAGCGCGACGAGATACAGCTTAAGCGGAGACAGCTTTGAGGTAGTCTTCGATGGGGAATAGTTTATGATGTAGAGTAATGGTCTCTGGTGACGAAAACGAATTCTTGAAACGTTTAGAACGACTGGTGAAATGGGATTTTTACGGCCAGCAGCTTGCTTATCAGTGGTCGCGGAATAGGTTTCAGTAATTACTATCGCACCTTACGTTAACCGTTAGCAATACCGACATGTGAGCTAGTTAGTAAAGCATCTTGGGAAAAATAGTGCAAAAAAAAAAAAAACGACGCAGGTGGTGTCTGTTCTTTCTACTTTCGTTGTTTTTTTTTTGCACTTTATTTTAAGACTTTGCTATTAGATAGTGGTGGTTTGCTTAAACATCTTCCGGCTTGTCCAACGGAGTTTTCGTGTTCACAGTATGAAATTGCAATAGTTAGCTGACAGTGAGCCAGTTTTTTTTAGAGCTGCACTGTGGTTTGATTACTTTTTTTTTGTTTGCACTGCAAATAGTTAGCACTTAAACTTTGCTGATTAGATTTTACGAATTATTATTAAGCACATATTGAAAGAAAAGTGTTATTTGTGTCATTGCACGCAGAAGACAATCGTCATCGTGGAACAACCCTAGCCGAAGGGATCAGCATTTTCAGTTAGTGATGCACCAATTAATTTATTTAATTAGCAGTACATGAACATAATGTTATTCTTCGTTTAAAACTTGGATGGCATATTTTTTTTTATGTACAGCCATGATATACCGACTGCCCTAGTTGCAAAAAGCGACGAAGTATTCTGGTAGTAGATAAACTTCACCGAAACAAGATCAATCAGGTTTATGCTGTTACGGACTAGAAGACCACTGTGCAAGCAATGGGGTGAGATTGAGCGATTGCGCTAGGCTCTCCTGCCATTGAAATCAAGTAATCGCCATCTGTCATAACAAAGTACTCTTTGGCTTGCCTCCACGTATCAATATCGCAAAATTCGATAAGGTTATTAGAAAGCATCACCCATGGTCTACAAGGCCTGCAGCGAGTGGTAAAGTCGAAGTCAAATTCAGCCACCTGAAAGCTCTCTGACACCTACCGATATCTCTGCACACTTGCGTTCTTTTATCTCGCCGCGCGCGTCGTCCAAATGTGGCCTTAAAACAGGAAATAAAACCCACAATAAAGTCATATGTCTCTGGACCACAGATGTCAAAGCCAGCTACTCTACGAAGTTCCAAACTCCAGTCAAAGTAAGCTGCAATAATTTCTTTTATTTATAGGCTATTTTTCATTACAGCAAATATTAAGTGCTGGTCACTGGCCGTAAACTGATGAGTGACAATTCTTATTTCAGTTTCTTTTCCTTTAAGCGATGCTAGCGAATGTTTTTTGACAAAAACGGTACGCAAGCTGCAGGTTTACTGTCACAAGCTGAGAGCATTTTCGGATCGCTACCGGTTCTACGTTGTCGTTCCCATTTCGATCCCGTTTTTCTCGAAGTGCTTGTTTTTCGTAATGTAATAGCACAATGCACAGTCATGGACCCTAACTAAGCCCTTCGGGTCCCTTACCCGCAGTGTACAGGCAGCATTTAGGTTAGCTTGAAGCGTGTACTCCACATTCCCCAGTTTTTTAAATATTCAGTGAGAACTTCCCGAGCGCGTTGTGCTCTCACAGATGTGGGGAAAAAATTACCAGAAAAGGCCTCAGCGAAAACGTGCTGAAAGAAAAAACTTCCTCGAGTGAAACAATACCGCACGAACGCTTTTGTATAAAAAAAAGCTACAGTAAGGTTAACAGCGAATGGTTTGTCCAACAGCAGACAGAAAATCTTCAATTTCTTTTTTTTTTCGTCTGAAAAGTGCACTGTGCACATAAGTGCCGTAGAAGGCATCGCTTGTCGACGAAGCGCCAACGGGGTAGTCGGCCTAGTTAATGGTAACGGCTGCTTCTTCAGAACGCATGACGTGGATGGCCGTCCTCAATTTAGGGGGGAGCATGTTTGGTGAAGTTGGTGATTCGTATTCGAGAGGGAAACATTGAGCACAAACAGAGACGGGACAAGAGACCAGACACGATGGGCAAGTTTGCGGAGTTGTGGGCGGCTGTGCGAGACCATGCTTGTCAACTTCTAGGTTTTGGCTTCGGACTGACTGTTTCTTCTGTGACCTCTATCTACAGTGACTGAGTGGATCTACATCTCTGTAAGGGGGCAAGTGGGAGGCGTTCGCCACAAAGTTAGCGCGCCGTTCGCTCAGTTTACTGGCGTGTAGCGTCCGGAAACATATATGGAATCACAAAACCCTCTGTATCCCAAGGCAGGGTCCGAGAATTGCGACCATTTAAAATGCTGCGAGGTTATTTCCAGAAACTGTAACTAGAAGTTGATAGCTGTTGCACTGCAACCAGTGCGCTGCACTCAGTCGCGTTCCCCAGTATCTTTCTTTTCACGATGATCTTAATTGTATGTAGTCACCTGACGTCTGATGGCACTAGTTCTCGCATTTCTACTTTTTTGATATCGTAAGTAACGTTTTCTTATGTAACCCGTTTTATCGAAGGCTCCAAGGCACCTGCAATCAGAACCGGTTTTGTAGCCATGGAACCAGCCATCAGTAGACTAGAATCGCCTTCCCTCCTCTGTTGCGATGATCACTCAACCTTCATTATTTCAGTCGGCCATACGCAATATATAGTTACTAGCAAGTTTTGTACAGTATAACGGATCACCTTCCTAGTTTCTTTCATTTATATTTTTGCTGCTCTCTGTGTACTGTGACATGTGACATTACAAATAGAAACTGTCCATTAGGTTGTAATTATTCACCCTGTTGTATGCCCGCACACTTGGTAACACTGTTACAGTTATATTGCAGACATTCACGTTATTTGTTACTTGTATTGTGAAATTCTTGCTGTATTCATCGATATCGTTGTATTAACCCACTCCCTTCTGTAAAGTTCCCACCCTGAGGATATCAATAAATAAACAAAAAAAAACTCCGACTGCCAGCCGTGGCAATGGGAAATGCTATGGCTGGAGTTCCGATGGCGATTCCAGCCATCGTAATCATAGGTTCTGAACGCAAGAACTATTAGAACCTTGGGTTCCAGCAAAGCCACGGGTTCTGGTGCCATAGAACCTTTGGGCGACAGGGGGCCGTCTCTTCCGGGAACATTGCTTCCAGGGCCATGTTTTTTCCCGGAAGCCGGGCTCTCACACGGTTGAAAAGGGCAGAGATGGAGAAATAAGTCGGACGGGTGCAGGCACCGCGGATTTCAAGGTTCCCTTCTTTGCCACGCATTCAAACATAACGTAACCGTAACGTAAAATATAAACTTTAACAGCAATATGACCTGACTACGTTATCGAGAGCACTAGCTGGGTTCTTTTCAAGAGTCTGAGGAGCCTGAGGACGGCAGACGCTCGGGCTTGTAGATTTGACATATGGGGCGTGAAAACAGCGCAACGTCAGCGGACAGTATAGACGTTCTACAACAGCTGCGATATGTGAACTTTAGCACTTTTTTTTTTGCATATTGTTCTTGGCGTTGTTACGGAGTCTCACACGTTAAGATATTGTTGTTTTGTTCCACTTTCGCGATAGTGCTTATCTGTAAAGCAGCTGTGTGGTCCTTCCCTCGAAAAAAAAAAAAAAACACTGTGGTATAGCGCGGCCCTGCCGTGTTATTTCGCCGTCCCGGTCCCCTTGACGGCGACATATAAACGAACCAGCATTTCAGGCACGTTTCCGCGCCCCCTCACTTCCTGTTCCCCTTCGCACCCCCACCCCCGCGCGGACCTCGCTCTTTGCTTCGTCGCCTGGGAATCCTGCCAGAACTAGTTTCGGAAATAACCCCTTTTTTTCCGCGAAGGCCGCGACGTGACGCAAGTTTGAACATCGCGCAGGGCAGCGCGTATGCAGAGTAGAACGAGATCAATAAAAAAAAAATGAAAAGTACGAAAACCGCGAATCTTTCTGTTGAGATTCGTTAACGCGGTAGTTTTTGGAATCGGAACTGTGGTTCGAAGAACGCAGTCAGGAGTTGAATGGTTTGACTGGCTCGGAGCGGCCCGCGGTGATGACTCAGACGGTCGGGCGAAGAAGGAACGCTCCTCTAGGTCCATGTTTTTGTTTATTTCTTGTTTCTCCTCGTTTCTCCTTTCCCTTTACGCCTTTCAACTCAGACTCAGAAGGGCAACTGAAGAGGTTTATAATTTGACGAGTTTAAAGGGGTCGAATATGTGGAACTTGCAGGTGAAGTATGTGAAGTATTTTTGTGCAACAATTTGAAATGGCGACGTAATCGAAGAATAGCGCCGCATTGGCGTTCCGGCTTCTCTGCAGTACGCAGTGACGCGCAGAGGCCGCAGTGGGGATGCCACGTATCTCGGCGCTACTTTTCCAGCTGAGAAACGGTTGTTTCAAGGAAGAAAGACTACGCCGCCGACGTTGAAGCCCGCGAAGCATTGTTTAACGGTGTTCGAACAAGCACTGAAGCTCGCATGTGAAGGCAGCGGACATACGAAATTTCGGCAACAGTGACGCGAGCGCTAGTTTCTTCGCACGTCACCAACGCAGTGAGAAGAAGCCTGATTACTGTCACGGTTTTAATCGGCGATTACGTCACCACTTTAAACGCTGTGCAAAATTACTTGGCATGCTTTGTCTAGAAGCTTCATCGATTTGATTTCCTGAAAAACCTCGAATTCTCAAGAAACCATTCCACCTTCTCTTTAAGATATGCGTAACGGTTTTCTGCTCTCAGTCTTCAATGAAGGATGTCGCGTCGCAGTTAAATGTAGTGAAAAATTGAGTTAACTGCATGAGAGAGGGAACAAGAATTAAGTAGAAAAAGCCTGCAGTCGTAATCCGTTGGTGATGTTCGCTGATTACTAACTATTAAAATTTTAATTTTTCGTTTCTTTTGAAATATATTATATGGTCAGGTTACGAAGTTGTCCATATATACTAGAGCTCTGAAGCTGGTCGGTGATGTAGCCCTGCCATTCAGCCAGCTGGAACTCCGCGTTCGGCTTGAGCACAGCGGCACTGATCCGTGTTAGCTAGGGGCCCTAGCCACTGAATTAAGCACTCCATGAAGGCAGAAATACGTATACCACGAGTTGAATCCACAGCGACTTTGATGAGTGACGGGAAACCAGATGTCTGCCATTGATATTTGTTCTTGGCAATTCAGCTCCGAATTTTGCACTACTGTCGGCTTCACAACTCGCCTGTCCGTAGGTATGTGTATTCCGCGGCACACAAAATAAATCTGACGTCTTGATCTTACAGCATGTGGTGGGCTGGACTCGCAATAATCCAACTTTAATGCCTACAGTTGAGTTCTTTTTTAGTAAATCTCTAGCACGTTCGATAAGCTTCATTTTCTATGCTTTACTTACGCAAGTTCGACAGTGTCTAAACCGTCACACGTCTCTGAGTCTTACTATGGTTCCGATGCAGCTGAGAATGAAATAGATGCTGCCATTTTTACTTTTCTGGGATCAGTTACCTCCTGTGCTTTTTTATTTCGAATACTTGACTAAAAACTGCAAAAAAAAAAGTCATTGCAGATTTGGTGTTTGTGCTTCTTCTTTCAGAAACAAAACTCTACGCTATGTATGCACTTAAGCGAGTGCCTCGTCACTGACACACGTTAATAGCATCCTATACTGCGTAAAGTTTGCAAACATAAGCTCATTAAATATCTAAAAAAAAGGATAGTGGGAGAGGCTGGAAGAGAGCATAGGGTTGTGGCTGATATGAAAGAGAGCAATATATATACATCTATGCCTACATGACAGGTGAAGGAGGCAGCTACTGACTACTGGTATTTTCCTGCACCATCAAAACGTCCAAAAATCTTGTTGGCAGTATCTGTAACCGGTCTTCTCGTAGCACAAAGAAGCACTTTAAGTTGGTCCTCGTGGCTATAATGTCACAATGAACATAAATTGTAACCTAGGTGGAAGTTTAAAAATCAATGATAGGGCGGTAAGTAAGAGGAGATAAAATTCGCCCACACCACCTAATTACAACAGGGTGTGCTGGTTTTGAAATGGGACCTTCCATCAGCATCGCGATTCTTTGGAGCAAACATGCATGATCTGACGTCACCGTCCTGTACTGCTGTCAACGCCATCTGCAGACAGCATATAAAATATTAATATATAAACTACAAGCTCACACGAACCTGCAGGATGCCTTCGAACCTTCAATTTTTCATAACAATCCCCCTTTACAGACACGAACTGCCTGCTCGCTCAGTCCTTAATCTCACTCATTTCAAAAGGCAGACGCTGCTAGCGGCGTATGCATATTACAGGTATCAAACGATACTGATATATGGCATCACCGTTCATATGACATCACGGGTGAGTCGTACATAAGCTTCTTCTCTCGGGGTGTTACATAACCCGGTCTTCTCACTCGCGCCACTATTCTGGTTTCTTCTCCACTCAGTGGGCAATTTAAGGGGGCCGCCATCCTGGGCGTTCCCAAAAATATGACGAGCCGCGAGCCCTCATTAAAAGCTCGCACCGTCCCAGGCAGACCGAAAAACGAGACGGCGCCTTCGCCGCCGCTCGCGGTCGCCCTGCGTTTCGTCACCGCGTTTCGCGCCTCACGCACTGCGACCTGTCTTCCCTCGCTCTGTCCCGGCTCTCCATTAAAAAACGCGGTGAAGCGCGAGCGAGAACAGCGCTGCCGTCGGCGGACGGAAGGCGCGCAATATAGCGGCGACGAGCAATTTGTCAGCGCGACGCTTGTCGCCGACGCTTCCTCGCGTCGTGCACTTGACGCGAACGCGGAGACCGGCGACGCTTTTGAGCAGAGGAAGAAAGGGGGGGAGAGGAGTTGTAGCGTGACGTGAGCGCGGTAAGCAAGATGGCGTGGCACGTGCGGACGTCGTCCGGGCGTACCGCTGAGACTGAGAAGCTCCCGCGTAAAGCGGGGGCAGAGGAACGACAGAGCGCGGAACGAAGAAGAGGGGGCGCTGCGCGTAAACATATAAATAAAAAGGGGGGGGGGGGGGGGGGGGCGTATGCGGAGGCGAGGACTAGGTTGAGGGGAGGGGGGAAGGAGGAGGATGAGATATGCACGTACACGCGCACAGCAAGCACACACGCACACACCAGACACGACGTGGCCGGAAAAACGCGGCCCAGCGCGATTCGCTTAAGCTAATTTTATTGTCTTAATTAGAACCGCAGATAATGAGGCGCGGCGTTCCCGCCGCGCCTGATGCACCCGCGCCTCCCTCTCCCATCTCCTCGCGAAACCAGGCTTCCCCTGCACTGGCTTGTACGGCCACTGCTGCAGACGGTCTCAACAAGAGGAGGATGTGGGCGCTTCAGCGTGCGTAACTAGAGTAGGATGAAAGGATGGAAGGAGAAAACAAAAAAGAAACAAAGGAGCGCTTGAAGTAAGAGCGAAATGAGTAAATATAAATAAATTTCTGCTCGAACGAGCCTGAAATGCTGTAATCGTCAAACAGGCTGTTTCAAAGCACCCCTCCCCCACCCCTGTCTTGACTGCGCTTGGCAACGCTGAGCCCCGGCTGCCTCTTCCCTTTGAAGAAGAGGCGCGGCTTTGACGCTGGGGCTTGAATTAACGCCGCTGCCATCCAGCGATGAGGTTTGAAGAGCGGCTTCGTTATTGTCTGCGTGCGCTCGCGAAGCTTCCGGCGAAAGGCATTCGCGTTATTCTTCGGTTAATGGTTAATTTCGCGAGAGAGCCCTGCTTTCAGGAAGTTGGTAGTTCGTATTCTTTTTACTTATATCCTACGAGAGGCTATGTATAATGCCAGCCATCTTAATGCCGTTAATGAACCTTCCCTTTGGATTTTGAATGCAGGGCGTCAAGGCACAACAAGTTTCTGTCGGGCTTACGTCATACGGCCTTTGTATAGGAGTAGCGATAGCAGAGCGGGGCAATACAGTAGAGCTTTGAGCGCTGTCGCGCTGCCATAATAGACAACAAAATCTAGCTGCCACTGTTTTGTACTCCAGCTCCAATCATCACCATCAGCCTGACTTCGCCCGCTGCAGGACAAAAGCCTCTCCCATATCTCTCCAATTAAACCTGTGGATAGGTGTCCTAATATCGTCTCATATCCTTTTTCTTTTTACTTTTTTGACAGGAGACTCTTGAAGCGAGTTCTCTGGCGTTATCTTATCTCGGATTTTGGAAACTATCAATCAAGCGATATTAAGTAAAAGGTGACCAGGCACGCTAAACAAGTTATGCTCGATTATTAGTGCGAAAGCGCAACTGTGATGGGTCAACCCCAAGCAAGATCTTGGCATGTTTGTATGCTTGTATGTTGCGGTTTGTGCACTCATGGTAACAAAGCTAGGCTGCGCCCTTCCTACGATTTTGTATTTCCTCCGAACTTTTCTTGGCCATGCCGTGCTCTATCTCATCTTATTGCATTTGGTAAAGCGAAGTTTTATGCCTAACAGCCCAAATTTTACTCTCTGAGTTTTCCAGCTCATCAGTGCTTCGAGTTTGTTGTTACCATCTCCGAAATTCCCGAGTACTCATGCGCGAACGCGGAGTACAAGAAAAGGGAGAGATTAAAAGTTTAGGTTCTTTCTAGGGCTGTAAGAATAGCACATTTAGTACTTTTAATAGCAGTACGAATCGAATGGAAGAATATTCGATTCGTTATTCTCACATTTCGAATATTCGAACGCCCCTTATCCGTACACCGCTTATCGGCAAACCCCTAATCCTTTCGCGGCGTGAAATGCCAAGTATTTGTATTTAGGCTTCTATTTACCTGCATATATTTAATATAATGCCTCTCTGCACAAGCATTTCTGCTTTTTCGGACGCCAGGAAAGCCCGACAAAGTACAAAGTACAAACAAAATATGCAGTTATGGGAGCTGTTTCGACAACTTTTCAAGAGAGGGCTACAGTCTAAACAAAAATGAGTAAAAAGGCAGTGCTCCAGGTGACATCTTACTCTCTTTTTACTTTCATATTTTTTACTCCCATATATAAACATATTCATGTTTAGAGTGTACAAGTTCACTACAGAACGGGCTACTGTTTATGCAAAACAAGACATGTCAACGATAAATGACGGAACGACACTTGTTCATAACGTGTCACGAATGCACAAGAAAGAAACCATAACAGGCCAAGAGGAGAACACTCAGCGTGAAGTCGCGTAAACTACACCTTGTGAAATGGTACCGGGTGTTTCAGCGAACACTTTCGAAAATTTTCAAAAATATGCTTTTGGGGGTAAAAATAGGACTTTTTTGCGGCATAGTATTACCAGTGTTGGCGCACACCGGAAAACTGGTGAATCGTCTTAAGTAGTAATCTGGTTAATTAATTATTAATCTAGTTGCAATTAGAGATTTGTAGCCGGTCGTTACCAATAGCAGTATCAGTTTTTAGAATTTAGAAAACTCGATTACCCTTGACGCTGCGCTTCGACAAAATTTGGCTTCTGACTAGTGACGTGCACTGAAAGGGTCGCTTTGCCTGCGTGCTTTCGAAAGCGCATGTGTTTAGCCAGATTTTGTCGAGCCACAGCAGCGAGGGTAATCGCTTTTTCTAAATTCTAAAAACTGGCATGACTATTACTAACGACCAGCTACGAATCTCTAATTGCAACTGGGCGTCGAACTGTACTAGTTAAAAAATTAATTATTAAAAATTAGTTAACCAGCTTACTACTTAAAACGACTCACCGGATTTCTGGTGTCCACCAACACTTTTGATACTATGGCACAAAAGCTTATTTTTACCCCAAAAACCCTATTTTTGAAAATTTTTGAAAGTTTTCGCTGAAACACCCGGTTTAACACGCTGCTTGGGCTCTAAAACAGAAGGTGCTACTCAGTTTAGAATTCATTTTATTTTACTTCTTTCTTCAGGACAGAACGAAGGCAAAAATTAGAAACAAATAATAAAATTATCAATGCAGGTCGAAACCTAGAACTGCTCCACTGGTCTACGAGGCAAGCATGACAAGGTATATTCAAATGACCAAAAAAAAATAGCAAGTAGGCTCCTCACTAAAACAAAACATCCGAATAAACAAAACTTACAGGCAGAAAAAAGATATTACTTGCTGTCACGTAGTATGTAACGCAATACATTTCTAGACAAATTTTCTTGTCTTTGTAGTCAGAACTTACGCTATTTGAAAAGAAAACTGATTGAAACATAACGAAGTGTCAAAAGTCGTATTAGTCTCTCCGTAACCTGATAATACTATTTCTCGAACACACTTTTCAATAGCATGCAGTTCGCACAGCTTTTCCTTCCATATCTTGAAAGCTCAAGAACATAGCTGCTTTCTTCGGTTAGGAACAACTTCCTGGTCCCAAAGTACTCTAACGGGCTCGTTGGTTTGGTTTTACATGACTCAAAAGCAACTCCGCTGACACAGGTCGGAGTCGAACAGCGGCTGCGTCGTTCATCTTCATCGTCCTTTGTCTTGCGACTTCGGGAAACAATTGGAAAAACTGCAAGTGAACCAAAAAAAAATTGCGGATGTCCACAACCTGTCGCGGAACTGGTCAAGCTGATGACAGCTGCATATCTTGTGGGAAGACGCGTAAATGCAATACGATCAAATATGAAAGCCACTCCATCCGGCTGTGTTTATCATTTCGCGGATTTTGGGAAGGATAAACAAATGGCGTGCCAGCACGCGCACGCGTTACCTGCCACAAACAAACCCACGTCGTGTTTAACGCAACAAACCGATTCCAACTCAATACGGAGCCGTGCCGTCGCATTCGTCATCGCTTCTTCTTCTTCAACACGCACTGCGGCAGAACCTTCGCGTGCCACACCGTCGTCGTTCAGAGAGAATCCTCCTACCTATGTTTGCCCCGGAAGAGAAAAAAAAAAACACGAAAAACGGGCAAATTTCTCGCGGCGCACGCTGCCATCGCGCGCCACACCCACCCTTTTGCGTGGAAATATGGGGCTCCGTCATGTCGCGGATGGGGAAAGCCTCCGCTACGAGACGAAAATCCGCGCGTAGCGATCTCTCATCGAACTTTTGTAAACACACGTCCCACCCATCCAGCTCAGTCGGGAGAGGGCGAAAAAATGGTCCAGGGTGGGAAGGAGGGGAAAACAGAGACGCCAAAGAGATGGATCGGGCACCGTAGCTGCTCTGCATACGCGAAAGAGGGCGCCTCGCGCTTCGGTTCTCGCTTCGCGCGCCACGAAACACACACGACGGCGCTGCGCCGCCGGCCCGGTGTTCGCGAGCTCATCCGTTTTGGAGATGCGCGCCCGCGCCCTCTTTTCCTGTCCGCGCGAGCGGGGCACGCGACAGCTGTAGTATCGGCGGGAAATCGCGGCGAGTCGCTGAGAAGAGTCCACGCTAGGCTCGAGCGGCGTCGCTGACCCAACTCTTTCCTTCACCCGTTCCTCCTCCCCGCTCGCCACGTCCCTTTCCTGTTCGCCCCTCCAGCGGGAAAGTGGTCGGGCGCGCGCGTTCTGCCCGTCTGCCCGAGGAGCGTCCTCGAACCGCGGGCCGGCTGCTTGTCCTCCTAATGGCCCTCATTTGGTCGCGGGGTCCGAACTCCAGCCCCGCCCTCCGCGCCGACGAAGACGGAAGGCGAGCCCTGTGTAGGGCAGTGTTTAGTAGCGCGCAGCCAAAACGAGAAAAAGATGAGACCGAATCACCTGCTCCCGGGGAATTAAGTGCCTTAATTCGATGCAGCTTAAGTCTTAATTTCGATTTGCCCCAGATGAATGGTCCTCCGGCGGGAGATGATGGTAATCCGGCGCCTGCGCATGCATGGGAAGTGCGCATTAGCGCGCCGGAGAAAAAGCAGACCGCTTCCGTCTTTCTTTTTTTTTTTTCTACATCATGTCCACCGCGAGCCCAAGTCCAGCCGTCGGCGTCGGCGCCGGGTTGGCTCGAGCGAGTCGTAACTGCGTGCTTCCTAATGAGCCGAACAGATGAAGCTGTCCCAGACCGTGCGCCACTGTTGCTCCTGCTTTGAGCGCTGCCCGATCGGCTCGTCGCTCCTTTTTTTAAGGGCAGCCTCTCCTTTCCGGTCTCCTTTCTTCCGGTGGTCGCCTTCTCAAGAGAAAGATGACCTCGCCGCCCGACGGTCATTTGTGGAGCGCGGTACGGCGCGCGACCGATTTGCGCTTCTCTCCTCCAATACGCCGATGAGGTGGAGTGCCTGGGCGTGAAGCTTGTCCGCTCTGCTGGCTTTGAGTACAGCTTTCGCGTTGTCGTGGTCGTGTCGTGATGGTCATTGAACGTTTCTCCGGCCCTCTTCAGCGCCTCATCATCGTTGGTTGTAAGGAACAGAAACCTGTAACGTGGCTAGCTGTTAAAGCTTTATTTAAATTGCTAGACCCCCCCCCCCCCCCCCCCCCCGAAAATAAAGCGTAAGTAAAACACGGGAAATTTTTATTTTAAAATGTACGCTCAGTAACGTTTCTCTGCACTTTAATCTTGCGATGCTTTGAGGGAAGATTTATTCCTCTGTATTACACATCAAAGGATATGTGGCGCCATGGGGAGCATTGGGGGACGAAGGCTGCCGTCAAACTAGTTCAATGGCTAGCTTCTTGTACCCTGCGGCCTGCGTTTATTGCTTAGTTTTTGCGGAAAGCATAAATAGTGTTAATAAGACAGAACTAACAACTTTTACCCAGTAGGCTTGCTCGGTCTCTAATTTCTGATGCTGCCAAATTTTACCGGTTGGTGCATCGACCTCGCATTTAGCTCGCTGTAGAGCTTTACGGCGACTTAAGTGAACATAACTTATCTTCTCAATACAGCAACTCGATACCTGAGCTGTCCCTGCCTGGCTCCAACTGTTTTTTCGTCGTAGAACGACGTCAGTGCAAGCAAAAACAGCGTTTGTTGTCACTGGCCAACCGCATCTTATGAAGGACGTCGAATGCTGACTACCGCGTAAATTGCTAGCGGGGCGCATTCACGCGCAATGCCAGCTTCTGCGCCGATCCTTTCGACAACCGCGCAGAGCCTCGCCGAAGCTGAGAAAGAACAAAGAGAACGTGAGTCGGCACGCGAGTGCCCATTTATTCGACGCAAAGCAGGGAGTGTGGCGGGGATTACAAAAGTGCTGACTCGCGGCGAACCTCCCTGCCTACAGCCCCGACTGTACCCCGGACCAAAACCAGCTCTGCCACGCGCGCGGGGGGTATACGCCTCTATTCCCGCTGCTCTGATTAATGAGCTTTTTGGGACGAAATTCCCGCAGAATAAATGATTGTTCTACAACAACGAACGGCAGCTTCTGGGGGAACCTGTCTGCTTCCGTATCTCTGTATGTATATACTGCGCAAGCACTGACGCACGGTAACAAACATTCCCCACCAGCCACCACACTTGACGTACGAGGCTGATGGAAGCGATAAAAGAGAAAGAGCGAATAGAGCTGATGCACGCCGCACACGGAGATAGATAGAATAGGGTACACACGCAAGCACTTGCACAGAATGAAAGAAAGAACACAGGAAGAAAAAGTGACTGACTACTCTCTATGTAAGTACCTTCGCGAGCGACGCGCACAGTACGTGCAGGCAGATAGTTCGCGTTTTCATTCTGTCTGCGGTTTAACTCGCGAAAGAGGAGAAAAGTGAAGCGTGCGGGTTCGGTGAACGAGAGGGGCGGAGAAGAGGCGAAGACAAGAGTTATGTACCGGGGGTTCGATTTGCGTTGCGCGCGGCTGTTGCCTTGGCCATTTCGTTTCAGCAGGGCCGCGCGCGGGGGGGAACGGGAGGGAAGGGGGCAGTAAAGGCGACGTCATCGAAGCTGCCCGAGAGGGATGAAATTCAAATGTAACGTCGACATACGGAAGGCGGCGCCCGAGCGAGGGTCTGGGCCGCAAGATAAATAATTCTGCCGAACGGATCGACGCAAGCTCCAGCGCGGGGAAGAAGGAGAGATATATAGACGAGACCGCGGGGAAGGGCCAGAACCAAGAGCGGAGGAGGCAAAGGAAGAGGGGAGGAAAGCCATGCGCGCAGAACAAAGACAGCCGCATCAGCGCGCCGAGGGCGAAAGGAATGAGCGTCGTATATGTATGCCGAAGCATGTTACGTTTTCACTGCGACAAGGATTCATTAGGCCCGTCTTTATGTACTTCCTGCACCCCCCTTCCCCCCCCTCTCTCTCTTCAACGGATGTGCGCTGTAGCGGCGTCGCTACCGGCGGCAGGGTTCGAAGTGAAGGCCACCGCGGTTCGAAGTACGTACGCGGTACGCTACGTGGAACCCGCGGAGGCGGAGGCGTTGTTCGCCCGCGCCTGAGTGTAGTATAAGAAGCAAGGACACGCATAGCACCACCACGTATCTCGGCAGTTAACAGTGGCTCACCACCGGCGTGCCGCGCATGGCCGCCAGGCGGCATAAATCAAGAAACGTTGCGGGACGGATCCGGTCTGGCGTGCCCCGCGCCAACCGCCCGGTTCCCGCGCGTCGTTTGATTGGCCGGGACGGGAAGGTAATGGCGGCCATGCAGCTGCTGCGGTGGTGTGCTTACTTGCACGTGTAGACGTTCGCGACGAGGCCCAAGCGCGAGTCTTGAGGCGGAATACTTGCCTCATCAACGTCGAGCGACGTGTTCCTTGTCTTCTATGCGCTCCCCTTCAACCTTGCCTCGTTTCTCTGTCTCTGCATTCGCTCTCACGTCCTCCGAGACCCGATGGGTCTGTACTGTTTGAACGAGCAGCTTGCACAGGACCGGTCGAACGTGTTGCGCGCGTTCTTCGAGTACGTGCTGCTGCCACCTGTCTTGTTTTATGTAAATACAGGGGTACATGTTCGTGAAAGTTGAAGTGTTGGGCGTAATTGTACTTCAAGGCTCTTCGCAAAGTTCCCTCGCCTTGCTATAACGACGCACGCGTTCCAAACCTGTCGCGACGTGTGTTCGGGACGTTTCTTCGTTTTATTGAAGGGCCACGCTAAATCGGCGGGCGGTTCTTTTTTATTTGTTTCTTTCAATTTTTACTCTGATGCAGTAAGACGCAGGTGCCTAGGGTTAACAAGCGCGCGTAAATCAAAGTCACGAAAGTTGAGTTTGTCAGCAGGCGCGTATGTTTTCTATCCGTTTTCTTTCCTTCGGGCGAATAAATTGTCACGTGTCGTCTGCTTCAGAGCGGCAAAGTCACTTACGGTTAACGAGTTGCAACCTTAAAGAGGACGCTCTGAAAGGGGCTCTCATTATGGTTACGGTATGCATGAGGTGTTAGAAGACGCCGCTGGACAAAGAATTTTTAGAGCGAGAATTCTGCTCCTCGGAGTACAGGTACAACCTCCGGTTTCGATGTGCACGAGACAATGGCCTTCAATGCCTCACAAGGTCAAACCGAACTTAACTGCGTGGTGGTATCGCCCAAGCTATGGTACTATGACCACGTGATTATATGGCTATGACCATTGGGTACCTGACCTTTGACCTTGACCTTTGATTAGAGACAGTGGAGGCCATGCTTATGAGAGTTTTCGCTCGTGTAACTAGGTTCAAGTCACTTTCTAAAATCCTATTAAATACTTCCGATAGAAGCCGAGTTACATCTTTTCAGATTTCGAGTTTCGGCGTATTCGCGCCTTTCCCTTTCCTCTCGTCACTTTTTGCGCGATGAAAAGCCGGCCCCACCGCCAACGCGCGCGGGAATTTCCCGGGGTATGGAACTTCCTGGCCTACAGGAGCGAAGCGGCTGACTGGCCGCGTCGCCAGTCAATGACTGACGTCACGCGACCATGGTGGCTGGGTGAAGAATCTGACTAATAGCCATGTCTAAACCGGCATACCCAGGAGCGTGAAACGGAGAAGGGTGTGAGCATGACAAAGTCGCAGGAAAGGGTATCGCCAACTTTCGCGCGGGATTGTCAGTTCTCTGCTGCGTGTAGAGGTGCATTATTTGGCTCATGTTCATGTTCTACTAGATTCTACTTTTCTACTTTCGTTTTCTACTTTCGTCCACGTTGTTCACGCGTGTGGTCAGTGTTTCAGCTTTCGCGGGTGATTATGAAGTTTAATTTCACGAGCCCACGATCACCATTGCTCCGCGTAACCACACAAGGCTGCCGGAACACCCTTTAAGTTACTATTTCTTTCCTTGTGTTTGATCCGTAGGTAAAAAACTTGTGCTAGTTCGCCTCTAGGGTGACTTACATTATAGAACTAATTTCTTACTCCTTCTATCTGTAGTTAGCACATTCTTCATGAAAACGTTTTGAAGTTGCATTTTATCTTTG
Organism: Amblyomma mixtum; assembly: GCF_055824585.1. Classification (NCBI taxonomy): domain Eukaryota; kingdom Metazoa; phylum Arthropoda; class Arachnida; order Ixodida; family Ixodidae; genus Amblyomma; species Amblyomma mixtum. Next base: position 68,258,405 of record NC_143017.1, on the reverse strand, counting down.
AATTTTCATATTCTTTCCTTGGTTTTAGTGACCACTGTCTTCCTTTATTTGTATGTCATAAGGAGTACCTCATTTTCCTAACATTTTCTCAGTGAAGTTGTTAATAACCACTTAATTCACTGTTATCAGAGGTACCAGCCTCGACATTTTTTTGGGAAAGCCTTGTGCTTACCGTAGATATATAAATATTTGAATGATAAAACGAGAATGAGATATAGATTAAAAAAAAAAACATTAGACTTAGATCTGTACAGCGTTTGGTTAAAATAAGAAGCCCTATATTCTATTTACGAGGCTAACCAATGCAAAGTCTTTACGCCAGAGTCCCTGCTGGGATTGGCTTTTAAAGAAGGGGTCGTCTGTGTTATCAAGAAACTCGTTAGGAGGACGTCCACAAAAACCAACTCTCTAAGCGGGGGGAATCAAACCCTTATAAGAACTTTGTTTAACTACCAAAAAGTCTTCCAATGAAGCTGTACCGAATGACTTTTCAGTACCAGTGGGCTTTATCAAATACCGTCTCTTCGGAATTAAGAGCTTGCAGTTGTCGGCGAAACAGGAAAATAAGTTAAAAGGCGTAAGAGAAAAAAACATTTGTCTAAGAAAAATGAAAACTGCTTCCCGAGAGCACCATGTGTAGTTATGGGTACATTCTGCCTTTCACTTCGTGCGGTGCTGTGATCATTATTTACTCTGTTTACCGTTTTTGGAGAGCGTGCATTTTTAAAGAAAGAAAAATGAAACATAAAAACTTGCCTACGTTCGTTCACTCACAACGTTAATCTAAAAGGAACGTACGTACGTCTACTGCCTCCCACCAGCTTTGATAACATCTTGAGGAGCTTGTACGGCGCCATTTATCTCAATCCAAGGAGCGGTAATCAACACTGCTTCTAGACAGCGGTACAGTTGTTCGGAACAGTCTTCCATGCTCCGAACTGCAGTAACAAAAAAAAAAAAAGAAGCGGTCACAGTTTAATCTACGTACTCGGCGAGTGCCGCCATTCGGCACGCGCTCGGCAGGCTCCCTGAGATAACCAAAGGAAGCAGCCGTTGTTGTGTAAATCGGAGAAAATTGGAAAAGCGTATCGATCGGCCGCGGAATTGTTTTGCGAACAGGCCAAATCATTCACTGTTCATTCCAGCTGCTCCCTTTCCTTACCTCTGACGTTCCACTCTTTCCCTCCTCTTCCTTCAGTCTCCGCAGCTTCTTTCTTGCATCAGCGGAATGAAAGCATTCCGCGAATTCTTCGGAAATTTTCCGCCCGAAGACCGTTGGCACTGCGAACCTTAGGAACGCTCGCCGGGAGAACTCGAACGTTTCTTTAGTCGAGGGACGCGAATGCGAGCGTTCCTCAACGCCTCTACCGCTCTTAGATTAGGTGAGTGAAACAAGTAAGCTGTGCTCAAAAAAAAAAAAAAAAGGAGTAATACTCGAAGACACAGAAGGTCGATGCATGTTTCGCGAAGCTTCCCCAGACGCGACGGCGGCGAGACGCTTTCGTCTCCTGTGTCGGCGCGCACTAACACGCGGAAACATTCTCGTTCGAGCCGGATTCACAAAGACCGTGATTAAACGGTCGGCGCGACAAACGAAGCAAGGTATGGCCAGCATTATTGGAAGCCCGTGTCGTAATTTTTCTTCTGTCGCTCACGTTTATCCCTTTTTTTTTTATCCTTCTTCTATTTTCTGTATACGTACGTTCGGACGGAACTGCGACAGATACTGTGCTGCTCTGCGCATATCCTCAGTAATAACTCCACCAATCTCGGCCTTAAGAACGTTCAACTGAATGTGCAGTTTTTTTTTTTTGTTCAAGTTCTCGAAAAGCACTCGAAATTAAGGAATGCACAGTGCTTCTGTCCTGCACAGAGAGATTGTCGACCCGAGCTACGTTGTATTAATGAGAAAGTTCTGCCCGTCCCAAGAGCCATCTGATTACAGGTCTGCGGTATAGCGCAATCTGTGTGGCACAAGTCAGCATGACCAGACCGGAGTTACTGTAATGATTTCTGCGATTACGTTTCGATTTGGTTAGCGCAGCGTTGCTACGTGTTTCAAGCCTTGCTATCTAAGATTTCAGTCGAATTCCGCGCCTTGTCCGGTCGGTTTTATATACGTTTTTGCCTCTTTTTCTTGCGTGGTTCCTGGAATGCATTCTGTCCCACACACCAACTGCCGCTCATCTGTCTGTCTTAAATTGCTAATAATCTTCTCAACCTGGCGTTAAAAACATGCTAGAGTATTTGATCCCTTCCGACGGCGACCTTCAGTTACTAACAGGGGCAGGTAAATCTTATCTAAGGCTGCGCCTCTTAAGCTTCCTTCTTTTCTGTTAAAAAGAAAGATCTTGATTTAGAAGTCCAACTTACAGATGAGGAAATACGGCACTTTAGAGGCGGCTGTGTGCATTCCGTCGACAGCACGATTTCCTAAAAGATGTTACAAGGCGTCTGCAGTTCGACAGCTGACGCAGAAATACAAATACAAAATGCCTTTATTTCAACATCATGGGATGTTAGAAGGTGCACCCAAAAGCCTTATATTGTCTTGATCTCCAGTTCCTACAGAAAACAGCGGCAGCAACAGCGTACAGATAACAACAACAGTAAAAGGTAACCAAGCTTACTTAGACACATTTAAGCTTAGAATTTGCTTTGAAGAAAAAATTCACAAGCATTGAAATTACATGAATTATACTCAAAATAAGACTACATAAATATACATTTTTATCTAACGAGCAGGAACATACAATAGACCTAAGGAGGCTCTCAACAAATCACTTTGGGTGCCAGGTTTTAAGGCGAAAGCCTTTAATGCCTCATACTGTCGTTAGCAGACGCGTCGGCAGATTTGTCCGCCTTTCGGCGTCACTGCTTAAAAATAAACTGCGCCGAGGGTGGCAATCGAACCAGGGCCTTCGGCATTTGAAGCGGAGACGCTACCACTCCGCCACGAAGGCTCAAGGTTCGAGCATGAATAAAGGCGCATCTAGTGGATGCATGGGTTTCATAAATAAAATAAAAGGAATAAAGTCAAGAAAAAAAATAATAAAAATAAGAAAATAAACAAAAATAAAACAAACGAAAAATAAGATGTGAAAATAAAAATAAAAACCAATAAATATAAGAAAAGGAGCAAAAATAAAAAATAATAAACAAAACATGAAAAATAAAAAAGTAAATAAAAACAAACAGTGCGCCAGGAAACGCTTTCGCCTTGCAGCACTTTACAGAGCCAAAGTGCCCCCTGAATTGTTTAAGACTCGCTGGGGGAATTAAGAAGGTTTGGGATTTGAAAGCGAAGCATTGGACGACCGGTATTGGTCTTAAAAGATGGCACATACCAGATGTAGCTGCTTCCTATCGTGTAATATTTATTTCTTTGTTGCAGGTGCGCTCCTAATTAGAAAATTTCTTACTTCTTGGTCATACTCGTTATGCATGGCGCTCGCCAGTCCACTCACACTGTTTCTCATATTTCGAGAGGTAGACACGCCGCGGTGGCTCAGTTGCTTTGGCGTTGTTCGGCTGCAGAGCCAAAGGTCGTGGGATCAAATCCCGGCCACGACGGCCGCATTTCGATTGAGGTGAAATGCAAAACGGCCCGCATGGTGGGTGACGTCATGATACGTTTAAGAGCCCGTAAGTGCCGGTTTGGAGCTTTGGACATTGAATCACACGCACCACACTAAATGCTATTTAGAGTGGTGGTTGGTTGGTTTACGGGGTTTGACGTCCCAAAGCGACCCAGACCATGGAGACGCCGTAGTGAAGGACTCCGGAAATTTCGACCACCTGGAGTTCTTCAACGTGCACTGACATCGCACAGCACACAAGCCTCTGAAATTTCGCCGCCACCAAAATTCGACCGCCGCGGCCGGGATCGAACCCGCGTATTTCGGGTCAGCAGCCGAGCACCATAACCACTGAGCCACCGTGGCGGCTTCGAGTAGTGCAAAAGTCTTCCCTTTCTGAAAATTTCTTAGTGATTCTAACGTCGCAGAGCCGCTTACGTTTTAAACTCCTGTCTCAAACTAAGGTGAAAAATGCGGAGGTCGATACCGTATGACAGACGCCTTGGAATAACAGAAATCCAGTTATCGTTCACTGAAAAGCACGAGACTGCTTCCTTATTCGTTTCTGCCCCAAATAGTACGTGTACGTATTAGCGCGTTCATCGACTCGCTGAAAAAAAATATATATATAATACGTTTATATTTGTTGAAAGGCAGGAATACTGTACACAGCTTCAGTCACAATTCCTTGAGAGTTATGTGCTGGCGGGAAGGAAAATATATTTCAGAGTGACTCCGGCTAACCTGTGTCCATTAGACGCAGCCGAATCTCGGTTCACGACTGTCACATTTCAATTCCTTACAAAACCATTAATCGCGATCCAGAATCTCGCTTTACGCGAAAGGTCGGTTATGACCACAGAGCTAGCGTTGCGTAACGCTGCGTAAAAACGTAAGATAAGTTGAGGCAAGGTGTGAGGTGGGTTGCAGGGAATTAAATCGTAATGCTGCGAAAGCCCCTCCAATTATCCGTAATCGACGATGACCAAATCAACGTCCGCCGTGCGAGACCACCTTAATGATGATGGACTGACACTTCCGCTTGGATGCCAGAAGCAACAGCGCATTCAAAGAGGAATTTTTTTTACAAAAAGCTACCATCAGCTATATTCGCATCGGTTTCGGTTAAACCAACGTTTTCCTTTGACCTCACTGAATTTTCAACCGTTCCTTCCTTAGTATCTAGCTCATTTAGGAGCTTTTAGTCCTGTCTCCTTCTCCAATGTAGAGAAAATAAAAGGCTGATTGATTGATTGATTGATTGATTAATTGATTAATTAATTAATTAATTAATTGATTGATTGATTGATTGATTGATTGATTGATTGATTGATTGATTGATTGATTGATTGATTGATTGATTGATTGATTGAGTTTGCTTCGCACTCAAAAAGGAGGTCCTAACTAGCTTTGCACGAGGGGCAGAACGCAAGAGGAGTAATGTGAACGACCTGCTCCAACGTCCGCTATAAGTTTCAAGCTACGCAGGGTGTTGAACGGAATCTGTCCCTCTGGACTACTGAGCCGCCGCGGTGGCTCAGTGGCTGCGTCATCTGGCAGCTGATCGCTAGCTTCGTCGTGGGTTCGAACCTGTCCGTGCCGTGTGTGGTATTTCAATAAAAGCAAAAACCCTTAAATACCGAGATTTCGGTGGTTTAAACGATTACCAAGAGCTCCTTTAATGCGTGCCCCACAGCTGCGTTTTGGCTTTTGCGCGTAGATATTCAACATTAATTAATTATCACTATCATGAGAGGGAAATAACTAGAAGAATAAGAATGGGGTGGTGCGCATATGGCAGGTTCTCTCAGATCGTGAATGGTAGTTTACCAATATCCCTCAAGGGAAAAGTACACAACAGCTGTATCCTACCGGTACTCACCTATGGGGCAGAAACGTGGAGGCTAACAAAGAGGGTTCAGCTTAAGTTAAGGACAACGCAGCGAGCTATGGAAAGAAAAATGATAGGTGTAACGTTAAGAGATCGGAAGCGGGCGGAGTGGGTGAGGGAACAAACGCGGGTTAATGACATCCTAGTCGAAATCAAGAGGAAGAAGTGGGCTTGGGCAGGGCATGTAATGCGAAGGCAAGATAACCGCTGGTCCTTAAGGGTAACGGAGTGGATTCCAAGAGAAGGCAAGCGTAGCAGGGGGCGGCAGAAAGTTAGGTGGGCGGATGAGATTAGGAAATTTGCGGGAACACGGTGGTCGCAACTGGCGAAGGACAGGGTTAATTGGAGAGACATGGGAGAGGCCTTTGCCCCGCAGTGGGCGTAGTCAGGCTGATGATGATGATGATGAATCGTTTCTCTGCATTACAGGGGCCCTGGTAATGTTCTCCTGTATGACTATGTGTTCGTGATGCACGAGTCACGACCAACTCGGCTGTCCCGGCGTAAGTCTAGCGAACTAGGTCGTATAGTCTCGGAAACGCGCTCCGATCCACTCGGCCGGAAAAAGAAAAGGGTGCCAGCGGTACTCTATGCGCACGTGCCATTAACCGCGGTCGCTCTGCTCGATCCAGCACTGAGCACTCATCCCAGCCAACCGTGCTGAGAGGAAGATCACTGGGTGAAGTGCGTTTTCCTGTTAGGGGAGCCGACGTCTTGCCGAGTAAGCGGTCGACGGGGAGGACGGAAAAGGAAGAACTCGGGATGCAAATGATGCGGCACGTGTTTGCACAGCACTGAACGAGCGCGCGATCCTGAATCCAGCCGGTCTTTCCTCGCGCTTGACCGACGGCCGAGCCTCATTCGCCACGTGGCTGAGCAAACTTCGCTCCCGTATGCGTTTTCCACGGGGAACGACATGCTTCCCGTCTTCCTATAGAGCGCTATTCGGGAATCGCACTCCACCGTCCCGAGCTGTGCATAGCTGATTTCTTTTCTTAAGTCCTTTTCTATCCGAGTGCTCATGTCGATGGGATAGCGCTCATCACGGGCAAACTTCGCCCACTATAGAGGGCAGAAGTTTGCCTGGTGTTTTGCTGTCCGTAGTGATAAGCGTTAAATGTTCGATTCTGCTCCAGTGATTTTGAATCCGAGCCATTTCTGCCACGGAAAGAACATTAAGTTCCGCTTGGTTCCACTCACCTCCGCTGCTCGTCCGCTTCTAGAAAATTCTGTTTGTCTGACAACCGCTCGTTCTCTTTTTCAGTGTCTGCGACAGTTCCTTGTAATAACCTCTGGTTTATTTATTACGTGAATTCAGTAACTAATTATCGAGTATAGCCTGCCGGTAACAGTAATAAAGCACGCGCTGTGTCACCGTTTTAAGCCAGTGCTATTTGAAGGTTCGAGAAACTTGTAAGCTCTAACATCACATTGACATGATCAGCTATGCTACCGCATCTGCTGGCCTCTCTACTCGCCGAACCTGTCAGTCGTCGCAAGCTGGCTTATTATGGCCACTGATCCGACACCGGCGCCGTCAGCATCGAGCTTCTGGCACGCTGCTAATAAAACGCAAGCTCACGCGAGCCGCCGCTATTAGCAGCATGCTGTATGAGACGGATTATGGGGATCGGGACGGCGCTCTTATTTTTGTGCGCAGGCACGCCATCGCTTCGGCGGGGGTTAATTACCGAACGTGTTTATCCCTAGTCTCTATCCCGTCACGCGTCAGCGAGCCGAGGCAGAGACTCTCCTGGCGGTGTTTGTTGTTTATGCGATGCGCGAAACCTACTCGCCATAATGTGCACTGTATCGACGTATAATCATTATGAGGGGGCGCAAGACAAGGCGTCACACTTGATGCCACAGTGGTGGTTGATAGTTTAAAAGCGTACGTTGTTGGGCTAGTCGGTCAATCATGGTGAATACAAGGGGGGTACTGCGCACAAAAAGACAAGGACAAGAAGATAACACAACAAGCGCAGACTCGCGACTCACGACTCGAGTCTGCGCTTGTTGTGTTATCTTTTTGTCCTTGTCTTTTTGTGCGCAGTACCCCCCTTGTATTCACCGTGGTTGATAGGATGTCTAGAAACCCTAGTCGTGATGAATATCTTACTCGCGTCAGATATTCTGGCGCCTCCTCTAAGAGCGCACGTCTTCCCTTTTTCCCGCAGATAAGATCGGATCTTACCGCGAAGTCGCAAGTACGCCAATATTCCCGACTGAAATTCAGACCAAGACAGCTTTTGTAAGTCCGCGGTAAAATTCGTTTGGGCTGGCAGCGTATTGCAATACCACGACACCGTTATGTGGCTACTCTCAATGGGCCGTGATTGATTGATTGATTGATTGATTGATTGATTGATTGATTGATTGATTGATTGATTGATTGATTGATTGATTGATTTTTCCGTGTCAGAACAGCGCTGTTCCCCAAGAGCTTCGATATTGTTCTTTTCATAGGGTGTTCGCTCGCAGGTTTTCACCCCTCCAAATATGACAGGTGCGGCATGGTACTGAATGCAGCAAATGTACTTTTAGAATGCCGTAGCGCGGTGACCTTCGCTGCTTGAAGCAGCTTATATTTCACAGAGAATTTGCGTAAATAAAGAGGTAACACCACTGTAAGGTCGTCGCTTGCACCCGCTTGTACGCGTTTCTTTTGCTTGTGTTTTTTTTATACAGTTACGCCCCGAGCCGCTTCGCCGGGATGCCGGGCGTCCCGGGCGGGGAGGAAACTTTTATCTTTTGTATGCTGTTTCGAGTTCTGTTTCGTACAGCGGTACCCCCGAGCCGCGTCGGCGGGGTGCCGCGTGCCCTCGGGGGCGGACCTTTTGTTTGTCTGTTGTTTGTCGTGCGGAGCGGGCCCCCTGGACGGACCGCGCGTTCATCACCCGCATTTGAGATGTTTGTTTCCGCGGGTGAACTCGCACTTTGCGTGGAGTGAGCATTGAGTGTGCAACTGGTTTAGTTGGGTCTCGTTCTAGCACCGACATGTAAGGCGTCGTGTGTCCCCGTAGACGGCGCCGCTTCGCGCATGTGCGGGGCTCCGGACGCCTTCGACAGACCACACCTCGCACATCTGTTAGGTGCCTGGGCTTGCGTTGTTTTTCTTTGCCGTATGTCGCAGCCACCGGTCGTAAATTTGCGCTTCTCCGCGGGGACGGACCAAGGCCCAGACGCGCCGGCGCCCCAGCCCCGTCCGCGGTAAATGGATTCCCCGAAACCGGGGGAAAGCGTCCTTGGTAATATGAGAGCGCTGAACGAATACATGTTTTTGTAGAAGCCCAGCCACGGCCGCGAGCTCTGAGCGGGCGGCAGTTGAGGTCGGAGCTGGGTAGGAGACGGACTTCCTCCCGCATGCTCGCTTAGGACGACGGATTGTCTTAAGTCCAGGGGCGACCCAGCTCGGTTATTCTTTTCAATGCTGCTGTCATCATTATAACTGTACTGTACCTTTTTATTGCAATCAAGTGTTAATTAAATAAGTGTTCTCAGTTAATCCGGCGGAATCGAGAGGTTCATTGGGCGAAGCAGGGAAACGGGACCTACTAAGAAGAAAGAAGAAACTACAAGCAACAACGAGTGAAGAAGGAAAGAAGATCAAGTGAACAAAACAAACCGAAGAACAACATCATAATTGTTTTACTGGCGCAGCCGACAGGATCGCCGTTTCCTGTCAGACTTCGGCGAACATCAGGCCTTTCGAGGACGAAGACGATCGGGCCGACGGACCGTGCCTGAGAAACGTCTCCGCCGGAAAGAGGACAGCAGCTGAAGAATTATCACAGCATAGTGGCCAATGGACCGAGCCAGCTGTGCTTGCCGTGCCGACGGACCGGCACGTGGACTGCTGAACTACTAGCGACGCAGCAACAAGAGGCGTCCAGCACTGCGGCCAACGGACCGAGCCAGCGGTACTGAACGCTTCAAGGTTCAAGGGAAAAACAGATCAGCGCTGAGCGACTGACGACGCAGGAGCCATCGACTCCCAGCGCAGCGGTCGACGTGCGGAACAACCGGCTCTGGGTGTGTCAACGGACCAACACATTAGCGCTGACGGACTAGCGTTACAGCAGCCGCAGAGTTCCGGCTCGACGGACAACGGATTGAGCCAGCGGTGCCATTAAACCACAAGAGGCACATCAGCCGCTGACGGACTAGCGGTGTGCTTTCGCGTTCGCCCTGCCTCACATCGAGAGCGACAACGGAAAGCAGCGAGAGCTACGGGCGGCAAGGGACGGAGACTGTGCCTAAACTCGACCGGAGGGAGAGACGCAAGATCAACAGACGCGGGTGTCTCGGGGACGACAGGGCATGCAATTCCTGTAGGAAGGTGAGTGGTCTTTCTGCTGGTCCTCGGAACCCACTGACGCGGAGTTGAGGCGTTAAGGCGAGCCACAGTCTTTTGTATGATCCTACGTAGCGGTGCAGTGGTGGCAAAAATGAATACGGATGAAAGTGGGAGTAACGCCACGGAGTCTAGCATAGATCAACTGACGGGGACAGAAAGTGTGATGGGAGTAGCGAAGGGGGCAGGTGATTCATCAGATTCAGATGTGGCCATGCGGCGGCTGGAGATGGAGATGGAATTGGAGTTGAGGAAAACTACGCTGCTTATCGAGCGAGAGAGAACCCGGCAGTTGGAGCTGCAAACCGGTTCAGTACAGGGCTCGCAAGCGGGCGGGCGGCAAACGCGCGAAGAGACGCTTGCATATTTTGCTAAGCGTCTAAAGAGTTTGCTGACCCCGATTCCAAAAGATCCAGAAGTGCCGGTATGGCTTGAAGGGATCGAGGGCATTTTTCGCTCATATAAGGTGCCGGACGAGGTTAAGAGCCATTTACTTTTGCCTCTTGTAAGTGGGCGGATCCCACACCTGTTCTCCAAGCTCTCTACCGAAGAGCTCGACAGCTACGATCAGGTCAGAAAGACAATTTTGTCCGAGCTCCGTCTGTCCCCAGGTGACTACCTCAGGCAGTTCCGCAACGCCGTGCCGGCGCTAAACGAGACCTGGCAACACTTCGCGTCGAGAATTGAGAGCTACTATGCTTTTTACATGTCGGCACGGGGAATCAAAACAATCGAGGACCTCACTGCGCTGAATGTGGCAGACCAAATGAAGCAGGCACTAAGCACCGAGGCCTACAAATATGTCAAGAGAGAGGAAGGAGACAGCTGGGTTAAGCCTCACGAAGTAGCGAAGCTAGTGGAGGCGTTCGAGGACTGTGAGGGAAAAGGATCAGGCAAGAGGCAAACATTCGCTGCCGAAAGCCCCTCCGGAGTCCACAAACCATCGTGTCCGCAAAATTCCGCCCCAGCTTCCCGGGAAAAGTCGCCTCCTTCGAAATCCTTGGCATGCTTCATTTGCAACGGCCCACATTTTGCGCGGTCATGTCCTATGAACCAGGGAGCTGGCAGTACGCAGCAGAAAAGCGTGAACAGGGTAGCGCAGGCTGATTATAACGTCGCTGGCAGCTGTAGCGGCGGAGCTACGGATATTGCCGAGCAGAGAGCTAACGTTGATGTTCAGTCCGGTGCGGAGACACCCAGGACAGAAGAACTAAATTCGCCAAAGTACGTTGACTTGAAATGCGGCGACGTGGTTGTGAGAGCGCTAATCGACACGGGCGCCGAAATCACAGTGATCAAAGAGGGCGCTATACCTAGCAACCTGACGGAGGATGTTGGCAACATCACGCTTGTTGCCGCGTTTGGTGCTAAAGTAGTAGCAAAACTAGCTCGGGTACCACTTGTCTTAACAGCAGGTGACACTCGGCAGGTGAGAGGAGCGGCACAGCTGCTATGCGCCGTAACGAAGGAGCTGGCGTCGAAAGACGCAGACTGCTTGCTCTCCAAAGGGGCTTGGCACCTGCTTGAACGGACACGAAGCAGCGCTTGCAGAATGCCCGACAATAGAAGTAAGGTGGCGAACACCTTAGATGCAGGCAGCGGGCAGGTCGAAGAGTCTCCGTCGTCGGAGAACATCGAGACAGATCTGAGTACAGATGAGGTACGCGTAGCGGTAAACGAGACGCTCGCCGAGGAAACGAGACCGCCACAGAATCGGGTATCCTGCGAGGCGCAGCGATTGAACCAAAGCCTGTCAGATGCTTTGCCTGTGGTGACTGGAACCAAAAACAAGAGCCGGCATCGCCACCTGTGGTTTCCGAGGGCTGGTATAGGGACCACTTCAGTGGTTGTCGTCATGTAAGATGCATCTGCACGGTGCCATGTTATACGCCCTGCATGTGGCGACTACCTTTTTGTATCACGTAACACGGCACCGCATAGTTTTTTTGAAACAGTTGCATTCTGAGCATTGGGGTAGAGTTGACGACGACCTTTAGTATGTTACTTATCGTGTGCAACAACCAGTGAGGTTGTTGCAACGATCTTAGAAGGGGCGTGTAAGGTCGTCGCTTGCACCCGCTTGTACGCGTTTCTTTTGCTTGTGTTTTTTTTATACAGTTACGCCCCGAGCCGCTTCGCCGGGATGCCGGGCGTCCCGGGCGGGGAGGAAACTTTTATCTTTTGTATGCTGTTTCGAGTTCTGTTTCGTACAGCGGTACCCCCGAGCCGCGTCGGCGGGGTGCCGCGTGCCCTCGGGGGCGGACCTTTTGTTTGTCTGTTGTTTGTCGTGCGGAGCGGGCCCCCTGGACGGACCGCGCGTTCATCACCCGCATTTGAGATGTTTGTTTCCGCGGGTGAACTCGCACTTTGCGTGGAGTGAGCATTGAGTGTGCAACTGGTTTAGTTGGGTCTCGTTCTAGCACCGACATGTAAGGCGTCGTGTGTCCCCGTAGACGGCGCCGCTTCGCGCATGTGCGGGGCTCCGGACGCCTTCGACAGACCACACCTCGCACATCTGTTAGGTGCCTGGGCTTGCGTTGTTTTTCTTTGCCGTATGTCGCAGCCACCGGTCGTAAATTTGCGCTTCTCCGCGGGGACGGACCAAGGCCCAGACGCGCCGGCGCCCCAGCCCCGTCCGCGGTAAATGGATTCCCCGAAACCGGGGGAAAGCGTCCTTGGTAATATGAGAGCGCTGAACGAATACATGTTTTTGTAGAAGCCCAGCCACGGCCGCGAGCTCTGAGCGGGCGGCAGTTGAGGTCGGAGCTGGGTAGGAGACGGACTTCCTCCCGCATGCTCGCTTAGGACGACGGATTGTCTTAAGTCCAGGGGCGACCCAGCTCGGTTATTCTTTTCAATGCTGCTGTCATCATTATAACTGTACTGTACCTTTTTATTGCAATCAAGTGTTAATTAAATAAGTGTTCTCAGTTAATCCGGCGGAATCGAGAGGTTCATTGGGCGAAGCAGGGAAACGGGACCTACTAAGAAGAAAGAAGAAACTACAAGCAACAACGAGTGAAGAAGGAAAGAAGATCAAGTGAACAAAACAAACCGAAGAACAACATCATAATTGTTTTACTACCACCGAAGGATCACAAGCATATCGTAAAATTAACTTTGTCATCGTGGGTACCGTAATGGTAAAATCGTCAGTAAAACGTTTTGCTGCAGCGAAGGCCTCACAGACAGAGCCGCGGTCGTCGATCGCTCTCTTTGGTGCGTTCAGTTCCTACTGCGGCTTGAAGATTCACGAACGCAACTTTACTCTGTACTGTCGGGTTGCGAAGGCCGGGCACCGTAGCATGGGCGCAGAATAGTTGTACAAAATGCCTTCGCAGAAGAACGCAGTTTTCGTTGACTGCGTCCATGCGCTCGAAACTACTCTTCGCCAGACTCTAAATACCGTCCCAGGGTTACATCGCGCTGTGTTTTGGAATAATTTTTGCAGCATACCCGCCTTTATCGAAATACTGGTTGTGTCGAATATTTCGCGCGTCTTTCATTGCAACGCACAATCAGCATCATCAGTCAGCTTTTAGTCGCTGCAGGCCAAAAACTTCTCCCAAGGGCCTTCAATTAGCCCTTCCCTTGTTCAACCGCGGCCACCGTATCCCCGACAAATTTTCCCTTATATCTCATATTAAGGCGAAAGCCTGTAATGGCTCATGCTCGCGGTGTCCGTCCGTGCGCTGGAATCGTGCCAACTGTGGCCTCTCCTCCGCGCAGTGGCGCAACCTCCTCCCCCTTTAGCAACCGGCACGCCGGTGGGGGCGCAGCTGTGCATAGCAACCGTGACGTCACACAGTAGCGGTAGAACGAGCGCGCGCGCGCTTCGGCGGTGGCAGCTGCACCGGCGCTCCTTCGCCAGACGTCTCGTTGCAGTCAAGTGAGTGAGACGCATGGCTCCGAAGCGGCCCAGTGATTTCGCGCCAAGCGGTTCGGGGAAGCGGCAGTGGGTTGACCAAAAGGCTTTCGCCAAGCACACTTTAGAATTTCCAAAATGTATTCGGTAATTTTTTCCATCCCGTCTTCCCACTCTTTCCTTCCTCTCGCAATCCAGCCTGTTACCCCTAACCGGCCGTAGGTTATCTGTTCTCCGCGCCGTGACAACGACGGCTTATTGTTCGCCTGAATGGCCAGTTCTTGTGACGATATTTGCATGCAAATCGCGCCGTCACAGGGTGCCACCAAGATTGCCACTCTATAGAGGTACTTTTCCCGGTGACTGAAAGCACGGTCACTGACGCGTGAAATGGAGCCATCTAACAGCGAGAACCCTCCCGGACTTCCTGCCTGGTGCCTTCCCTTTGAGGAGGAGTCAGCACGCTATATATAGGAGGAGCGGCCGTAATCTTGCAGCTTTTAATCCGCACTATATTAATTGCCTGCCCATGAGCTAGTTTCGTGAAATTAATTAAACAAACACCAGAAGCTATTTCTCCCTTGCTATCGTCTTGCCTCTTTTTGCAGTCGCTTGCGATGTTTGCTTAGTTTTTGTAATCCCTTCGACGAAAAAGAAAAGAACTTAGAGCTTTTATTTAAAGACATAGCCTCCGTGACAGCTTTCATCAGACATGTTTTATGTTCCGGGGGTTCTGCAGAAAAGAATACTTAGCGAACTGAAGTATTTAAATATGGCGCATCCTGAACGCGTGATTCAGCGGGCTTTGTGCAGGAAAAGGAGAAAGGGGGGGGGGGGGGGGGGAGATTGCTGACTTCTTGCGTCTAGTAAATTTTTGCCTTGCGGCATATAATAATCTTTAGTAAGGTGCTGTAGGTTATACCATACAAGAGGTTAAAGCATCGTACCACAGCGCCGCCGCTGCATCTTTATTGTTTCACACGATTACTCGTTTTGTACTAATGTTCGCAAAAGTAGCGAACCATTAGCACAAATATTCGATTCGTATTCGAATCGGCTCTACCACTATTCGATTCATATTTTATTCGGTAGCGAAGCTACACTATTCGAGTCGATTCGATACGATTCAATTCGATTTGGTTTGGAAGAAAGGTATTATTCGCACACCTTTAGCCCTTTGTCATTGCACTCGTTTTTAAGTGGTGACAGAGAATGAATTTCACGTGCCAAGAAAAGTCTCGTGTAAATGGGCGGCATCGCAGTGTGACTGGAACTGGACAGCTCTGAAAAAAAAAAAAAAAAATCCATGGGCACTCAGGTGCGGCGACGCTTATTCCCCAGGTCATACCTCGCGTGCATTAGCACTCGCGTTGCGTGCGAGCCGCTATCATGACGCGAACAGGAAAAATACATTAGTAATAACGACAGCGCCGGGAATAATGCTTTCTAGTCCTTCCTCGACCGGGAACCTTCACATTTGCGATTACAGACATATAGCATTGAAGACAAGAGGCGGGTTCCTATCGACACAAAGTATATACACTAATGCTCTCTCTTTCTTTTTCCTTCACTCAAGTAAAGGTGAAGGAATAATTCTACGGGGGTCACAGAGCTGCTTTCTGAAGCCATTGCAGCGTACCTTCTCAGCAAAAGAGAACAAAATGTCGCGAGGAACCTTCAACCTGTCGTCTGCCGGACGGGGCACAATATCTGACCCCGAGGCTCCATATATCTTCCCGTCGGGGTTACGCCGCCGTCCGTCGGCCTTTCATCAGTGGCGCCTTTGAGCGGCACTCGGAAAGATAAACTCGTATAAAAGTTTTTGCTCGTATGTATATACTTGTACGCATACGCGCACAAACACACACACGGGCGCGGACGTTTCCAGACTACGATACGTTATCGTTAACGGGGTTCGCTTCTCTTACATCCCCTCTCAACTTCCCGGAAAAAAGCCGCCTCAATCCGCAAGGCGGCGTTGCGGACTCAAGTTGGTGGCGTCTCATCCTCGTCACTGCGGAAACTATGGCCAAAAGGTTCTGGACGCCTCGAGAAATGCTTCACTTCTTTGTAGAATGCAAGTGAAAATCTTATCTGTACATACACGGAAGGTAGCTCAGAGAAGGGACAAGAGAGGGGTTTTCTTCTCTTTTCTACCTTTTCATTTTCACAAACCACCAACGACATACATCTCGGCGGCAAACTTTTCAAACAACACTGAAAGGAAGGTTCCAATCTTGCGGATGAAGCCACGATTCTAACATCTTGCGGCATTGTGTGCAGCATATGAGTGTACATAATATCGCGAAAGGAGTCTGAGTTATACTTCCGTCCTTCGCAGTGACGTGACAGCCGCACCGCTTCTTCGAGGGATGATAAGGCAGACACCGCTGATTACAAGGCCTTGTCTCGAGTCGGAGGCGCTATACGGCACACTCGAGTTTTGTTTCAGCCCCCCCCCCCCCTCCCCTCCCCTTTTTTATGGTTTTTTCGCTTCGATATCTGTTCGGACCGGCGCGGAGGTGCGCGGCGGTATACACAAACGCCATTTTTCTCGTCGCCTTTCCGTGCTCCGTCGACGACGCAGCACACGCGCGCGCCCCCTCTCGCCGTGTTGCGACTGCATTAGCGGCGCTCGCCCGATATACGTGACGTGAGGCCCAGCTCAAGGCATAACATGTCGACAAGGATCCGCCATTTGCCCGACCCGAGATGTAAATGCGAGCCAGTCGACGACCTCTCCGCCGTCGCACTTTTTCTCCTGTTTATTTATTTATTTATTTTTTTTTGCTTGGCACGGCAAGTGCAAGAAACGCGCCCCAACCTGTATAACCCGTGGGTTAACTTATAAGTATGCAGCTGTGGAATGTTGCAGGACGCTAGATCTTCTTGGTATGCAACAGGGCTCCTATACCCGTTAGGGTCACTGTTCTCAGTCCGTTTCATTAGCAGTCGTCTGCTCTTGCCTTTAGTCTTTCGCGCCGTAAAGGTTGCGTGATACTCTCTAATCACAG
The DNA here is from genome assembly GCF_055824585.1 of Amblyomma mixtum. Taxonomy (NCBI): domain Eukaryota; kingdom Metazoa; phylum Arthropoda; class Arachnida; order Ixodida; family Ixodidae; genus Amblyomma; species Amblyomma mixtum. The sequence goes on along the minus strand of NC_143017.1, from coordinate 68,241,703 downwards.
GTCATGTCGTTAGTTAGGTCACGGCAGTAGTCCGGATGGCTACTAGGCGGTGAAAGAGACAGCGCTGCTGCTTCAGCGCAGGCGGTACAGAGATTGTCACGTGGTACGTCCGGCACGGAGTGGCATGACTCACTAGATGTCGCTTCTCACTCTCCGCAAGCCCGCGCTTTTCGAATGGCGTGAGCTTATTGAGACCCAAACTTATTGAGGCGCAGTGGTGAGGGTAATCACGTTTTCGATATTCTATAAACTGATATGGCTGTTATTAACGGCCGGGTACAAATCTCAAATTGCAGTCATGCAACTATCGATAATAGTCGGGTTGCCAATTATTAGAATTTACTTCATCACTTTACTAGTGAACATGATTCGACTGTTTTCTGACGTCCGCCACCACTGGCATCACTATGCCGCAAAAAGGGTTTCTTTACCTGACAAACCTACTTGTGTGTGTGCTCGAGCTTCGATGACTGGCAGAGAGCGATCTTCCGCGCCTATGGGGAATAAATTCGACGCATGCGATTGAGTCAGCCACACCGAAGTTTAAAGCTGTACACATTCATATCTTCAGATTTGTTAGTGTTGTTCAACATATGAATGCTCATCTAGCACCTGAGGCGGTGGAAAAAAATCTCTCTTGTTTAGGGTGGTAAACCTGACGTCGCAGTCATTTAACTGGCGCGAAAAATACTGGCATTGTTCAGTACCCTTCTGTACCTGTTTGCATAGCGTCATGGCCTTTCTGCACAGCGGTGAAGTAGGGGCGTTTATCGCGACCAGACGAATGTGCGATCCTTAATAGGGCGCAACAGTTCAGTACTCTAGATTGAAAGATACCTTATTTAGCCAGTGCTAACGAGCATACTGTCTGAACACGCAGTACCTATATAGGCGAGCGGTGTGTGTGTGTGTGTGTGGGGGGGGGGGGGGGGAGACCTTATTTATCCCATGATAACGAACATAGTGTTTTAACACGCAGCCTATATAGGCGAGCGGTTAGAGGGGAAAGCGGCCAACAGGCGCGGAAATGAGACGTATACCGCAGGAAAATTCAGTGCCACCTTAATCGCTTCATCTGACGCTACGCTTTGCCCCCAACAAACGATGGCGAGTAAATTTTTGAAAATTCCCATCTTTCGATATCAATTTTCCAACAGCCAAAGCGCTGCATTGTCTGGCTACACCGCGCATTCTTGACCGCGTCTATCGACGTCAAAATACCAATTTCTTCTCTTTTTCTTTCTATTTCATTGCCTTACACTTTATATATACTATCTTCTTCCACCGGCTTCGATAGGCCCTGTCTGTTCGTCCCAGTGTACGGGTTGGACCACTACAGAGGCTCGAGATCGATAGGGGCATGGCAGCTCAATGGGACGCGCATGCATCAAAAGCAGCTCACGTGGAGTCCCGAAAGCTTTACGGATTATTGCTGAAGCTCCGCTTACAGCGGCGGCGGCGGCGAATATGGCCCGCCCGGAAGATCCAGCGCCGAGACAGGGCGACAAATACACAAAGACAGACGCGGGCGCTCGGGCCTCCTTCGATGTACATCTATTTCTTTCCCATTACTGGGCCTTCTCCCCCGCCGCCGGCGGCAACTAAATCCCATTTTGGGCGCGGCTCCGCCCTTCAAGGTGTATTTGTAGGCTCGTCCCAGCCTTGTCGAAGCCTTCTTACCCCCCCCCCCCCCCCCCCCCCCCCCCCCACCCACCCCCCAACACTCTTCGCTGCCATTTTTACGAACGAAACGCATTAAAATACTTGTTCTTGTATATTCTTGGATCGTTTTTTTTCGCCGATAACAGAGGATGAGAAAAGAAGAATTCGAGGCAGATCCGCCGCCGAAAAGCGCGCGATAGCTGTCGTGCCTTGGCCGTCGTCTGCCACCCTTTGGTTATTTCGTTTCGGGCCCTAGTGGAAAATGGAATCGACCGCCTTTCGAAGAAAGCTGAGGACGAAGTGGTGCACTTTGTTGGGACGTATATAGAACGGGAGGAGGTTTATACTTCGCTCACATCATTTTTTATTTCCATTTTCTTTTTTGTTCATCGCGTTGAGCTTCGTGGTGCAGAGTCTGAGCTTGCACGACGCGTGGTATGCGACCTCTTCGTCCGAATTAAGGAAGCAAAGCGAAAACACAGCAAAAATCCACCGGTCTTGATTGCACTCAGTTCTCGGAAGAAAGTAAGTGCAAATGAGCTCGCTCTTTGGATGCACCCAGGATTGCGGCGTAATCTCAATTCGAGGTACAGACCGATTTCCCTAGGGCGCCCCATCTTGTGAAAGTGGCGCCATCTCTTGCGTGACCCGATAAGAACACCAAGCTGGGATGTACGCCAGGCTTCGCGCAGTGTGTGGCTATGCAATCGTGGCCGTTTGTAGCAATTTACAACCGTTTCTTTGGGACATTCTAGCTTTAGTGAAGCGCCGATTAAAGGGCAACTACCTCACTTTTTGATAATTCTGCGATATTCCAAAATTATAATCTATATAGGCTGTAGGTAAAGCATGCCAAGTGTTTTTGCACTAGCATTTAAAATAGTGACGTAATCGACGATTTAATTTTCCGCTTCTCCTCAAAATGCCGAAGGAGTGCGGGGAAGTCCTCTGTGATGTCACGGAAGGTATGAGTTCAAATTACCGCTGTCGTCAGCCACACCCTGCCGTGCCTGGTTGGACGCTGTCAAACAACTCTCGGCGAGATTTACTTTCGGCGGCGTTGGTTTTTTTCTTTCAAAGTAGGCATTTATGCGTTGGAATTTTACCCATACCTTCGATGACGTCATCATGCACCCCCATTTGGCGTTGTGCGCTGCGGAGAAGCTAGAAGAGCGTCACTATTTCAAATGCTAGTCCAAAAAGACTTCGCATGCTTTACCTGCAAGTTTCACACATTCGGCCCTCTTAAGCGTGTTGGTTTCTAAAACTTAAGCAGTTTCCCTTTAAAGGTAGCTGTGGCTGTCGCGTCGAATACTCGCAAGCTTAGACGAGCCTTTGTTATGCGGGGGTGCGCCGTGTGCGTTCCATATGGCAAACTTGCTTGGAACGTGCATTGTGCGTTCGATAGAAAAAAAAATCCACATGGGCATCTAATTCCATCACGTGCTTGCAGTCCGATAGCATTAGCAGCTATTGATGCAGTTACCGGAAGTGACGTTACTTCCCTTCAGCAAATGGGAATGCTCTGGTCTGATGACGTCACCTCCCTCCAGCCAATGGGCGAATTTTACTACCGAGAACGCATTTTGGCTTCATGGGGCTCCTAATGTCATCGCGTTAATAAAACGTGGTCTAGGGAAAAAGCTACTTGTATGTGAATTCACGCTGTTTGTGGAGTTGAAGTGAATTTTGTGCTGCATGATAAGCCTTGAGTTGAGCTAGTTGGTGAATAGTAAACACTACAGAAAACAGCGCAGAGACGAGTCAAGAAGGAGACGACACGCACAGAGAGCTTTACTTCGATAGCTGTGTATTTCACGTACGCTGGAGTGTATGTATACCATAAGGTTACCGCACTCCATCTGCTGCCGCGTACTGATATAAAGATACGCTGCCTAATAGTCAGTTAGGCGGTTACCACTACTTTGCTCGACAATTTTTTTTTAAAGGTGAACAGATATATATTATTGTATTATACATAGCGAAAGTTCTGACATGTCATCATTTACGCATTGCGTCCCTTGTCGTATTTAAGCCATTACGTCGCGACTAGGGGTGTGCGAATATTCGAAATTTTCGAATATAATTCGAATATTATATTTTTAGTATTCGAATTCGATTCGAAATCCAAGTATTCGTTGTTGTCTCGACTATTCGACCCGACGCGAATATTCGTATCTAGCCGAATATTCATTGTGAGCACCGGCGTTCATTTCGGTCCGCAAGCCCTATCGACTGAGACATAACAACATGGCGGCGCCCAGAGCAATGCGCATTCCTTCCTCCAAGGGCCATAGCTGACTGCGCTGGTGAGCTTATTTGTGGCTATACCTGCGAAGCTGGTATAGTCAGTAGCTGTGCACGAAGTACCTCGCAATGCGTGCCAGTTCAGTGCCAAGTGAGATGACATTTTCTGTGGCTGGAGGAGTCGTTTCAGCTAGAAGGGAACTACTTCTGCTGACAATGTGGAGCAGCGGGTTTTCCTTCACGACAACCTTTTATGTTCATCCCAGCAACGCGCGTTCGTGCTGATGGCAAGCTAGCCTTAATCAATGCTGTGTACCAGCCATCTTCTCAGATATTTCCACTCTTCTAAAAATAATGTTCGAGACTGATACGTTTTGTGCAGCCACACACACCTTTTGTGTTCATTTAATCATCGATAGTTGAACTGTGATGTTCTTGGGTGCTCAAATAGATGTTTTTGTAGTGGTTAAATGCGTCTGTCCTTGATTATTCGATATTCGATTCGATATCGGAGCAAGTATTCGTATTCGATTTCGTATTCTGAAGAATTTGATATTCGCACACCCTAGTCGCGACCCGTAGAAATAGTGGGTGCATAAAAATTATTTTAGATACTAAGGCGCAAGTGTACATGTTCTGACCCAGACCACACCTTTTTTAAGCTCAGGAAATAAATCTGTCTAGCTAATTCGAGAAAACGCTCAGAAATGTACCTCTCAGCGCTTCATCAAAAGGGCGCATTGTTGTTGTTGAAAACTTTATTGTAAGACTTCCCGGATGACGTCACAGGACTCCTCCGCGCTGCAAGAATTAAATGCGTCATTTACTTGTGTCTGACCATGGAAAGGAAAATGCTTTACATTTTTTCATACAAAGTATACGTTTCCACTAGCTTGATGCAACTTTGATCTCTGTTGTGGTGGCAGTTTATCGATAAACAACCAACAAATTTGTATGTTTTTTTTAATGCAGGATTTAATTTTTTCATGTTTTAGAGCTAGACATTATGTCACATGACCTTAAAGATCAGTAATTGAAAACAGGGCTCAAAACTTCCCTGTTAGTCTGTTGATGGTCGGAAATGGTTAAAATATTAATTGCCGGCAGATTTCGCATTAGTGGCTGATCTTCGAAACACCAACAAGCAGTGTTTAGTTCTGTCATATCGAAAATTATATTTTTACTAGCAGTTGTAGTCGTAAAAGTTTTCCGGCCTTCTCCACGAAAACTTCCTGGCACTGTCCAGTCTCTCAAAGCCGGAGTCTCTTATTCTCTTATTTTTTTCTGTCTTTTCTTGACATTTAACCGCCTGTCTCGATGACACCTGCCACCGCTTCGAAGTGACCATATATCCATGTTTCACATTTTGCTATAAATCTCTTCGCGAAATTGAATTCATCAGAAGCAGCTTCAGCAAATTCGATACGTCGGCAGAAAGTAATTCCTTCTTCAGCTGCGACCTGCGACCGCCCGCGGTGGCTCAGTGCTTTTAGTGCTCGGCTGCTGACCTGAAAGACGCGGGTTCGATCCCGGCCGCAGCGGTTGAATTTCTTTGGAGGAGAAATTCAAGAGGCCCGTGTACCTGTGCGATGTCAGTGCACGTTAAAGAACCCCAGGTGGTCGAAATTTCCGTATAGCCCTTCACTACGGCGTTCCTCGTAGCCGGAGGAGGTCTCTTTTGGACGTTTAAATCCCAACAAAACCAAACTAAACTAAAGGCGGAGTCTTTTACGTTCTGCAGATGCCTTCACTAAGTCGAATGGGGTAGGATGGTGAGCGCTTGGTGATCTCCCATCGCACATTTCAGATGAGAGAGGTAAAAGGGTGCGACGGTTCCCTTCCCTCTTCTAGCTTACACACCCCCCCCCCCCCCCCCCCCCCCCCGCTACATGAACACACATACACTGTAACATTCCATGTTCACGTGTTATATACATTCCCGCCCCAGTTTTATTTCATATTTTGTTTAATCGTTACGCAGTAAGTTTCAGTGAATTCTGATACCAGAACTTCGCGACTGCCAAAGAAAAAGGAATGGTTTTGCGAAAACTGCAGCCGCTAGAATCGCTGCAGTTCGGGGAATTTCTGCGTGGCACTGAATGTTGAGCTGCTGAACAGCGCTGAGATGCGACCGGGTTGTAAGCGGATAACCCTCAGGCATACAAGAGCTAGCCCCAAGGCGCTACTCGCTAATCGCATAGCACCGTCGGTGCTTCCGCTCAATCGGCCTCTCGTATAATAAGCAGAAAGACAAAGTTAAATTTCTGCTATTGTAGAGCGCGTACATTCTTGTCCCCTTTGCAGTCTTATTAATCATTTAAAGGAAGAAAAAGAAAGAGCACAGAGCAGCTTTGCTGTTCAGGTGGAAGCGCCTTTCTTTTGGGAAATTAATGTTACCGGGCAATATAAGTGCGCGCCAAAAAAATTCTGAGGGCATTTTGGCTCTCTAAAGTGGTGCAAGGCGAAAGCCTTTCCTGGCGCACTGTTTGGAATTGACTGCGAGACTGTTTGTGCTGTACTAGTGCTTTATTTGACTACACACTTTGACTGCCGACTTTGACTGCTTCTTTAGCACGACTCACTCTTTGCTTCGATGAGTTCGGTTCCATCCGTGACTCTGTCCGCTGTAATGAGGTATGTAATGTGGTCACCCACGGACGCCTTACGCCACCTGTCGGAGCGGACGACAACTATTTTATTAGTTGCCGTGTTCTCCGAGAGGGGGCGTGAGGCATCCGTGAGTGACCTCGTTACTTCGAATCCGCGCATTCTGACGTCATAAGCATTTCGACCAACCGAAAAGCGTGACACCTCTGCTGAAAACCTTCTGTCGACAACGATGAGGCGTTAAAGGCTTTCGCCTTAATAAGAAGATATTATTATGTGACGGCAAGCTGGTGATCAGAGAACGACATGAAGGATGGCAGTGGCATGGTTTAATGGCATGCGGTCCTAACGCGAGCGCTCCTGCCCGCGCCACTGCCCGCTTCGCCTTCTTCTAGTCCGCGGGTGAGTGAAAAGCGTTATTTGGCTTTGTGATGTTGGTTGGCCCATGATGGCTTCGTCTCCGTTGACGTCATCTGGATCTATTAGAGCGACTTGCTCCACCTATGCCAATGGTCGGCTGCCCTTATTCCAGGGCACCGCTGGCTTCTGCTGCCCTTCGAGCTCGCTCTATTAGATCTTTCTGGATCTTACAGCGGATGCTGGTCAACATCTCCTACTGCTCTACCCTTGGGTTTCTTACTTTGGCTGCTGCATCTATCTGCTGACATTCCCATGTGATGTGGTATATAGGGTGGGTCTAGCTTGACACCATGGACACTTGTCCTGATTTTTGGCGCAGTAAGTAGAAAGCGCGCGCGCGCGCGCGCGCACACACACACACACACACACACACACACACACACACACACACACACACACACACACACACACACACACACACACACACACACACACACACACACACACACACACACACACACACACACACACACACACACACACACACACACACACACACACACACACACACACACACACACACACACACACTCTTCTATTGTGTTTATTATGTTTTGGCAATGCTATAGCATTTGAAGTTATTGATGACTTTACCGGGGCCTTGTGAGACCCAGATTGCTCTTTCCGACTTCTTTCTGTACACCGCTTGCCAAGGTTGGCAGGTGAAGCCTGCACATTCCAAGGTTGCCAGGTGGAGGATTCACAAAGAAGAACCTGGTCTGCTGAGGTCACTTCCCACCGACCAATGGAATTTCTCCACTATGGTTTATCTGGACGACGCTCACTGCCGGATTTTTAGCTCCTGCGAGGCTTCCTATGCCTTCGCAACTGCCAAAAGACAAATGCAGTTCTGACGTGGCAAGCATATGGCCATAGGGAACATTTGGAGCGGAGAATGGGCGCTTTAGAGAGCGTGTGTCATATGCAGGTGGTCCTGCTACTGGCCACTCAACATTTTTTGTCGATCGTTTTTCTAGGCAGAGAGCGGGAAACCTGGGATCTACTTTTTTTTTTCTTCAAGGCGTTTAGACAGCATCAAGGCGTAAGAAAGAAGACTGTAGCATAAAAATTAACAGATGAATTGACCGAGCAGATATACCTGTAGTCTAGCACTGAGCTTCGTGGAGGTCGCTATGTGCGTGCCGCATAAGATGAAGCATGGTCACACTATGTGAGCGTGGCTGAAAGATCTAAGCTCCTGGCTCGAGGCAGATATCGAATAAGCTCGACATCGACTGTTGTCCCGGCAGCTTCTTCAGAACGGCACCAAGGGGAAAGCAAGATAATAATGTAAGCAAGATGCGGCTCATATGAATCTTCCAGAGGTCGATCCGTGACATAATTTTCTTCTGTGTTTAAAAACTAGCCATTCGGGCAACACAACGGTCCCAGCATTGTGCTGTCTATTCCAGAACTCAGTGGTAAATCCGATGAACATCTCACACCGTTGCACAACCCAGGAAAACAAATACTGCTTGTTTCTTTGGGTAGTCAAATTCGAACGCTAATATTGCTGACGAATTTTTTGTTTTTCATTTCTACTGGAGCTGAAAGAGTCAGCAACGCTCCGTCGACTCGTGGAAAATACAGGCGTGTCGCCTGTATGCAATTTCCACGAAATAGAGAAAAAAGAACAAGCAGAAGGCAGTGCCAGGCGATATATTCCGTCGTTCGAAAAGAGGCGAAAAAAAAAAAACAAGCACAGCGGTAAAGTTTTTGATTGTCAGCTCAAAGTGTCGTGAGAAGTGCCGCGCCGTCGTCGCGCTATAACTTCGCGCCGAGACACAATACGACGAAATATCGCGCCGCTTTCTCCTATGATTTTGACCCGCGTAGCCGCGGCTTGTCTGGAGCCGCCGCCGTTATCGCGGTCTTCTATCGCCATCTAGCGAGGAGCCTCCCTGTTCCTATGAGCGGCGGCCTTTTTGAAAGCGCCTCTTCTCGGAGCCATCGAAAGAAATGGCAGACACGGGCCACAACCTCGCATCTTTGTCCGTCCCTTTCTAATCGCACCCGTCTATAGATGCAGGCGAGGCGAAAGCAAAGGTCGCATCGAAGCAGAGCCTCCAAAAGACAAGTAATAAAGGACGTTTCTTATCGCATCACCGTAGACACCGGAGAGAGTTTGCTACGCCCCCTCTCCCCCAACGGCGGGAAGCAAAATAAACGCGCCGGTCTGAGTGCAGGTGCCGGAGCGGTCGAGTTGAAAAGGAAAGCAAAGCGTGAAAGCAAAATTTCACACGTACGCATCCCCCCCCCCTCTCCACCACCGCCCACACCTTTCTGGCTCAGAGGGCGGGTCGCAAGCAGATCAGCATCGCACCACGGCGTCGAGACGTCAATTTTCACGTCATCGCGTCGTCGACGCTCCTCTCAGTCTGCCGCTATGGCGTTCGGTCGAGCAGCAAGCAATGTCGGGGCTCTCTGTCCGGAGGGGGCGCCCTCCCATTGTGTGCGCGCCGTGGGCGTGCAACTCACTCTCGCTTATCGCGCGCCCCTATGTGTGAAGAGAGGGAGAGGGCGACGCATGCTGCTGCGCTCATTTCTCGCTGGAGGCGTGAAACGACCCCCTAGCCGCATTGTCTGTCTTCGCCCTGGAGAGATGATGTGCCTTTTCGCCGCATCGTTGAAGACGGAGAAGGTGCTGGCAGGGCCGCGAGCCGTTTTCACTGAATGGATGTGCGCTGACACCGTCCGGGTGTTTTGCTGCCTCGCGGAGTAGGTGCCGTATGGAATGACGAGTGGCCTCCACTTCCGTGCGCACCTGCCTGTGTGGAGCCCGCTGTTGATGTACTGCTTTGACTGCCTCGATGTGAGAACAAGAAAAAGAAAATTAAATAAAGTTTGCTTTTCGCTCGCGATCTGTCGACGCGTTCCTTTGACCAGGAGATGCGGAAAGCAGCTGCGGATGGTGTTGTTTCCTGTTCTGCCTGCACTCAGTTTTGTTTTCTTACTGTTTAGTACACAGTCAGATGATGCTTAGACTTGTACTTTCTAGTAAAAACCTGTGCTTGTGTACTTGTTAATATTTGAACCGAGCCCGCTCTCAAAATTACGAGACGGGCTTTTTAATTTACGTTGTCCTGCAGCCTAGCTGCTTTTCTTTCTGACACTTCAACGCAGTGTTTTAAAAACCCAATGGTGGTCAACGAACTTCGTCGCGCGAGCCCGAACCTATATGGAGTATAAATATGCGACGGGCCTAAATAGTGTTCATTGCTTTGCGTCTTGCCTCCTTTTGAGCAGAAATGGGACCCATTTTGGGCACTGGACATTCAGTTGGCACTAGCACTGAATCACCTGAAGGAAACCACGCTCGAAACTGCAGTCATTCAACATTAGATCTGGGTCGAAATGTTGACGTTAGGCATTTTGTGTACAATACATTGGGCGTGCATTTCTGAAAGCGCTGTCTGTGCATGAGCGTTGGTGTTTCTTACACTGCATGTGCCCTTAAAACATTGCACACTGGAGCCAAGCGCCTCATGTTAAGTAACTGAGTGTGTTTATGCTTTGGTGCTGCTTTCTCGTAACATCGCTGACAGCTGGCGTGCCTAACAGAGTGGCTTGCACGTCTTTTTTGCGCACCCCTTCTCCCTCATAGGGCGACCAATCAGGGCTGGAAGCCACAGTGCCCGGTCTATGAACAGGGACCCCCACGGTAAGCCTGCACGTCGCATGCATCACGTCTCATCGCTTGGCGGTTGCGCTCTGCGCTGTTCCGTTCCTTCTTTGCTCCTAACTGAGTACTTCTCCTCAAACTGGGTTACTCACGCGTATTGCTTCTCTATTGCTTCCCCTCTTCCCCTTTCCCTCACCCTCAAAACCACAGTGATGAGGCAGTGGCAGAAGGCTAGTGATCGTTCTTGTCGCCTATGTCATAATCACTGTCACGCGTTTTGTGGTCGCGCTTATTACTGGAAAACTTTAGCGGAATAGTTCAGTCAGCTTAGTAGCTGTTTGTGGTGATCATTAGTCACCTTAACTCATAATATATGAGAGCGCTGCAAAATCACGAACTTAACGGGACAGTCACTTTGAAGCTAATGACAGAGAGCCTGTCTATTACTGACATACACCGACATGAAATCTTTGGGTAAAGAAAAGAAAAACAGCTGTCTAAAATCTTAGCAGTTCGTGAAAATTTCGTCATGATGCTCTGGAAAGATTTCACAAGCATCGCCAAGTTATAGATCAACTGCAGATCAACAAAGTGCAGGCCAAAGCAGTATTCGGCAAACCTGCGCGAACCTTGGCTGGTGACATACCCGGAACCGGTCCTGACAGACCTTCCTGAAGACTCCCCCAACGAGGAGTGTTCGATAATTCAGTTAACTGTGTTCCTTGAAGCGAGAATCACGCCATATTAATGCGCTTAGACTACTCTCCCAAGAAGGTTTCTAAGGTGAAATTATTACGGTTAGCATTCACCTGGAACGTAGACTGTTTTTTTTTCAAATCCCGTGGCTGCAATGATCGCAGAAAAGTTATTCGCAGGCCAGGTCGCAGGCCAGGGATAAAACCTGAGAGAAGCGTTAAGAAAAAGACTACTCGTGATTGTTGTACCGCTGGAGGTTATCCACACAAAAAACAAATAGAACCCACACATTTGGTAAGTCTTCAATGTACAGCGACCGCACGAAGCACAAAACCGTTGTTCGTGTAACGCGCGGACACCATACACATCCAAATGTGAAAACGTTTGGTTTAAAGCTCGATCACTTCCTGAACGGCGCATCAGTGACATATTTGAACATATTTGAACAGTGACATATTTGAACATATTTGAACATTTTTGCATTTTGAACATGCCAGCACGACTAGCAAGAGAGTGTGGCATCCGCACGCTGTTTATGCTTTATCACAGCTTTTATCTTTTATGGGTACACAAACATGTCGAAAGAATTCTGCGCTAGAGGCATAAAAGATAACCTTTTTTTTCTGTGTACGTGTACATATATCTATAATGTTAAATTACCTCATGTTAGCGACAACATCCTCTAACTAATCAAACAGATATCTCTCAGAGGCATCTCACCTTCGCTGTTGTACACCGTTCATAAAATGAACCGGACATTAAAGCATCCTCCGTCACAACCATTTCTTAAGCCTGAACCGTGCTAGAGCTTTCTTGCAAAACCAGTCTTTAGTAAACCGCGCTAAAGTTCCTAACGCCTTAAGAAAACTTTCAACTTAGTGCAGTGCGCTTCGGAAAACCCACGCAAGAAGAAAAGCGACAGGCAAACGCTATACCAAAGCAACTCAGCAAAAAGACGAAAAAAAGAATCCGAGTAACACTGCCGGACCGAATTGTTGGTAACACGTACACTCGAGGGCGCACGTTGCTTCTTTTCCTCCTTAACAGCCTCGTGGAAGAAGCTCGCACTAAAAGCGTAGATGTGTGCGTGCGTACGAGAAAAGTGAATTAGAAGCGAAACACTATACAGCCCTGAACAACGAAATAAGAAGAAAAAAAAAAGAAGCGGCCGTACAGGACACCAAGACAGGCAGACAAAGGAAGACGGTTGCAGGATGTGGGACGAAAAAGAAAAAAAAAACGGGATAAGCTAAAGGGCGTACATTCCAATGCGGCAGGAGAATCCGGTTTCGTCAAGACGAGGCGTCAATCGGATTCCGGTAATCGCGTTGGCCAGATCAGCAGAAAATATCAAAGGCGCCGGTTCAGCATGCAGTGAACACGCACATACACTCGCACGAACCGTTGCTTTCCTGGAGACGCGGGCAGCGGGTAGGAGACGCGCAACTATAGCTGCCAGGTTGGCAGAAGATCAGCACAGGAAGCGAGGCGGCTGTGGGAGGTCCAGCAACGGGTTGCTAGGCCTAACCATTGCATGCTCAGCCGCGGTACACAAACAAACCGATGCAGCGGCGGTCTTCCAAGCCCTTGGCCCGACAAGAGCTTTGCCAGACCTCGGGACAGCTCGCCCGTCAGGGGTCAAACCGAGCTCCCGCTTCCACCCTGCGGGCGGAAGAGACGCAAAGACGCCGCCGCCGGCCTCCATTGTTTACTAGTGACACCGACTCGTCTTTTTGCGCCGCCGACATCCGCGTTAATACCACCTTGCGGAAAGCGCGCCATGCCTTCTTCGTCTCCTCCGTGTTAGCAAACACAAAGGCGGAACCACCTCTATCTGCGCACCGCCCTTCCCTCGCCCTCTACTTCCCTCACCCTTACTGCAAAGACGCCTCCGAAACGCAATCAATCCTCCTCCTCCCTATCCTCCGAGAGAGAGAAGGAAGCGACCTGGCGAAATCCTGACGGCACCGGGGTCGGTCGCGCTCGAAAATGAAAGGCGTGAACAAAAGGCGCGTCGTCGTCGGCGTGATGCCCGGATTAAGGGGCCCCTCTCTTTTTGGGCAGCAGCGCGCGTTTTCCGCGCCCCCGTGTATCGTATACACACAGGGTAGGATTGGAGCCCCGGCGCTGTCGGCTCATCGTCGCCGTTCGTCGCGCGCATTCAAAATTAGCAGTGCGGCCTAAAGCTGTTCGTCGACTGCACGCGGTCTCGTTGTCGCTAACGGTACACAGTTCGAGAAACTTTCATGCGCACGCGCGCTCAGCCTCGCTCGCTGTCTGTCTCTACGTGTCTTTGGTTTGAATGCGGAAAATGTCACTCGGCTCGAAATGTCACTCGGAGTTTGAATGTCACTCGGCTCGAAAGGACAATGCTTATAGCGTTCCCCGCTGAAGCTCGCGGAGTTTGCCGTCCTTTCAGGACTACTGCGGCTTGATTAAGGGATGTTTTCTGTGTCTTTGCCTTTCGGAAGAGTGTATACATGTCAACTGACGCAAGCGCGCGCCTCTCGTGCGAAGGAAAATCTATCGATGCGTTGCTGAGCTTGTTGATGCACGCTGAAAATAAACTGCCCGAGCACGAACGCACTAGTATGGCAAGCACATTTGCTTTGTTGGTATACACTCCGCGATGCTGGCGCTAATTTCGTTATGAAGCGTGCTGCAGTAAAATGAATGCGAACAGGCAAAGTTCAGTGGCTATCGCGTCAATTTCGTTACTCTACAGGGACGCGAATTCGGGGAGGAATTCGCGACATGCCTGCGATGCTGCTTGCAAGCTCTGAAATTAACGGTGACCCGTTGGTCACGTTAATGGCCGCATCTTCGTTTATTCTTTGGGAAACGCAGTGTCCGCTGGTGGTGAAAAAATGAGTTAAAACCCAGATGTTGCAGGAAGTGAAACGGTGACTGGTATCGTTATCGTAATGTGCACTGCATCGTGTTTAAAACTGGTAGTGGCAGGAATATGACGTCATGTTCGGCCAGGGTTGATAATAATTCAGCGAGCTAAATTGTTACGCTGTCTACCTGTACAGGCTGCAATTGCTGGCGTGCGAGATCAGATTCTTCCTTTTTACTCTTTCTTCATATCATTAAACTTTTTTCTCCCGTATTTCATTCATTCATTTGATACCTTGCTCGTTCTTCATTTTGTCTGGGGCTAAAATTCATTTCTTTTTTTTTTCTTTCTTGATGCAGGTGCGCCGCCCGAAACGGACGAAAGTGAGTAGCCATAATCGCTGCTATTTCTTAAATTCAGCCCATCTTCCAGAGGCTGCTATGTCGTCGTTCCACTCGTGTATGCTTGCGCGCGTGTGCTTGTCTCTTCAGACCTTGAAATTACAAATAACACTGCTGTGCTAGCTCCAAAGTTTGGGGGAAACCCCCAAGGTGGAGTAGATTTGTAAGGGAGTAATTACTCACTAGCATCCTTCCAGCCTTACAACTACAAAGGAAAGCTATACAGCTTCCAGAGAAACTTCGTAGTTGAAGAAAATTCGATTTGCTACGGGGTTCGAACCCGGGACCATTACCTCACTGGGGTAGTCGCTCTACCAAGTGAGTTAACCAGAACGGCTAGCATATGGTAGGACGAGAGCGAATTGAGGGGACAGTGTCGGTCCAATGTTTAGAGGAATCCCCAAATGTGGAGCAGATTTGCAGTAATTAAGGGAGTAATTACTCATTAGCATTCATCCAAGCGCAGAAATAGGGCTATGCCATTAAGCGTAGAAAGTTGGGCTAGTTGGTTGGTAGTACTATTATGATACATTCCAGCGGCTAAAAAGACGTTTAAGACGTGTAAGGCGTTTTTAGAAAGGACAATTGTGATGCGCAGATTTAAGACTCAAAAGAGCCGAGAAATTTTTGAAGCGTTCAGTATTTTCAATGACAAAGAAAACTGCGTCAGCAGCCCTTCTGTGGCGCTAAACAAAAAAGAAATAGATTACCTGAAGGCAAACGGGTGGATTCAGCCAGGTAGGCGATAGATAGTAGGTGCGCCGATGTGGAAAACATGAGTGGCATGGCAAAGGAGCCTTCTGCACTTTTTTGATTATGGGTTAATCTTGTCACGGATTACTTTTCCTTGCGCCCCCTTTTGTATATTATCGCTGTTTGTGAAATAAACCTCAGTTGAAGTCCGGCGCTCGTCCTGTCTCGTCTACCTTCGTCCGTGTCTTTTTAGCCGCTGGAATGTATCATAATAGTAGGGCTATGCTTGGTAGAGAACAATTTAACTGAAGTATTATCTGTAACCATGGTTATTTTATTAATATAGGCAATAAAAAGAAGCGGACCCAGTGCAAAGGCATGAGGCACACCTTATTAAAATTAGCTGAAGATGAGTGCGCGTTGTTAAAAGTTACTAATTGTTAACTCAGAGTAGTCAGGCTGGGTTGTTCATGATACCGCTGGTTGTAGAGGGGATCTGTGACCCCGCTCTAATCATTCTAGTTAGTAGAAATTCATCATTTACATATTTTTTTGCATGTTCGTATGCGCTTTACTATTTAAATCTTGAGCTCATTCTTGCTCAGGTTTTGCTTTCTTGCTGAAGCACTGAGGCCGCAATGCCAGCCTCAGAAGTTTTTTTAGTATCCGTGAACGTTTCCAGACTGTTTGTTGTGGAATAACCAGAATTAAAGCACGCGAACGAGAACAGCGAAGCTATACATTGATTACTTATAATTAATTAATCCCGTTCTGGTTCTTGCAGACATCATCAACTCGACCAGCTGCCTGAAGCCACTTTTGCTGACTTTGCTTCTGTGCCTGATCCTTCGGCTCTCCTAGCCGCGTGCTGCCTTGTTATTGAGGTACGCTCGCCAGAGCTCAAGTTGTTGGGGTTGTTGCAAGGGCTGAGGCGTTGGCGCGGCCAGGGCAGATTGATAAATTGCGTTCCCTGCTTCTGTACCCTGCACTGTGACTCGAAACGCTCAAACTTTTATCCACAACTTCTTGGGGCTCGTGAAAGGTGCTTCTCGGAAAGAGGAAAGTTTGGAACGTTGGCGGGATTTTTACAAGGGCGATAAGGCGGTTTTAAAATGTAGTCAGTTCTGATCGTGCTTCTTTCTTCTCCTTTTCTGCTATTTAATTAACGCAAAGTCGAGTAGAATCGAGTAGGGTAGTGTACTCGTACTGTAGGACAGAATGGGGAAGTGTACTGCAGGGCAGAATAGGGTAGCGAGGGCAGGGCAAGGCAGGGCAAGGTAAGGCAGGGTAGGGGATCAAAGTTGAAGCCATGCGGTCGTGGCTAGCCTGTGTACCTTCCTCTTAACAGAAGAATCTCTCGCTTACTCTTGCACGGAGCGAAACGGTAGGAACTAAGGAGGCCTAAACTTGTAGCAGACTAATAACGTACGTTAATTACAATATCTGTGTAATGCAGTTGATTAGTTTGCATTGTCTACAACTCTTATGCTTGAGGAGAACAGCAGAATGATTTTTTTTTTTTCAGGACATGGGGTAAGGTCTAAAATTAATTTCGTATATCCCTACGGGAAAAGTACCCACTGCGGTTCTATACTCTGTGAACTTAATATTAAAATATCCTTTCTGAATAACCATACGTTATAGAAACATTGTCCTAGACCTGTCGCACCGTATCGTCAAATTTACTATGGAATCATTTTAAGCTCTTTGGAAATAGCGTTTGTTTGTCTGGAATCCACTTGCCCCCCCGCCAAATCGCCTTCACTTCTGTTTGAGAATTAGACGGTCAGCTAACACGTCTAAACGATGTCTAAGTGCCATGCTGGTAGGCTCGTTCCTTTCAATGCAAGAGATATGAAAGACTACAATATGCAGGCATATGAGTACGCATATGAGGGACGCGAAAGAGTCGTAAGAATGCACGCCATCACGCACATTTGTATTACGCGAGAGCGTATTTCAGCTGGTTCAGTCGATAAGCCGTCGGCGTCGTAGTGGTTTTCTTCCGTTTTCCGCAAAATAATGAAGTTTCTGTCCTGCGGACGAATCATTTCATACATGGATCTGGAACACTAAGTAGAAAAGCAGCTTACCTTTTCTATCACGACTACATTGCATACAAGGTCAGCACGGCCTTTTGCACTGTTCAGCATTCCACGCTAATTTTACATTTTTTTTTCGTTGATTTTATATTTACGTAGTTCAGCCCGCACGACGGTGGGACGGTTATTAACATGTAACGGCATGTTTTCTCTTTCTTTCTATTTTACTACAGCGTAGTCACCACTTTCGTCCAGCGAACAAGTCCAGAAGAGTCTTCAGCAAAAGGAACGACCTTCGAACCCCCTCTCTCACCGCGAAGGGAACGTCGCAAGATATCTTCAAGACGTGCCTTCCTCTCTCGTTTCTCACGGCTGATCGCCACTCGTCTAAAACCCGTCATCTTTTTTTAAAATCTACCTGAAGTCGCTATCCTAGAAAACGGAAACTCGGGTGACAAGTATTTCTCACAGCAGAGACCAAAGAGGCGTCCCATGCCAGACATGTACAGTGTGTAACCCAGCGTAGAGTGTAACACTCCGTGTCCTGAAACTGTTTTCTTTTGTTGCACTTGCTTGTCAGGCTATTCGCGAAGCACTGATTGATTATGGCAACGCGTAGTAAAGTGTAAGACGGGTTTTGAGGAATAGCCCGACATTGCAGAGGTCGCGGGCCACGAGTATCAGATGCAAACCCAGCCTCGATCTCTAGGATGTGTCTGACAGGCTACATGCAGATACTTGGCAACAGATGGTGCAGTAGGTGAAAACAGTACATGTGACTGTTTACTTACTTATTCAAGCTACTTAAATTAATTCTTGCACTACGAAGTGCATTGCAGTGCCGAGTTAAGGCTTGCAATGCGGCACCCTGTTCTTCGGTTTTTGTTTTTATTCGTCAAGTTTTGCGATTTCTTGTTAAGTATAGTTAATGATTTTGTTGCTTAGGGCAGCACACTCCTCTTTGTCACCTTCGCTCTTTATTTATTTTGTATTGGAGCGTAGGACTTTCTTGCACTAAACAATATTTGAAGCACCGAAATCGCGCTAACGGAAAGTTTGCGAACCTTCTTTAAAACGAACATAACTGTGTACACTTGTTCCGTTGCTCCAGTCGTTGACGAATTCGAAGTTTAGCACCGTCCTTGTAATTGACTGATTTCGCGTGAATAACAATAAAAAAAAAAGAAAACATCGGCACCAGAAAGTAAAGTCAGGGCTGACACAAACGCCCATGGTCACAAACCTGTAAGAGCTGTCGCATGTATAGCTTTCAAGCCTCTTGTATAGTTGTGTGTGGTGAGTGTGTTTGTCTCCTTGTTGTATGAAGGAAAATGCTAGTCTTACCGAAGCCGTCCCTTTACGTTTTTGATTAATATATTCGGGTTACTTCGTGGCTTTTTACACAAACATCAGACCTAGGTACATGATGATTTTCTCAATAAAATCAAAGAAATAGTTATTCTCGACGCCTGAAATATGTCACCGTAGCAGCAAGTCTATTGGTGTGAATAAAAAAATGCATATCTGTAGTGCGGCGAGGGATAAAAAGTTGGAAGGTATGAAGCACGCTGTTGATCTCTGCGCGCTTATCTGCTTAGCTCTGAATTTTTTTTTCTCACAGATACGCGCAGTATATCTTGTCTGGCTGTGTACATGCTAACTGCAACGCTTTGCTTGTTTTTGCCCCCTCAGCAAGTGACTCAGTGAGGCATGAAACAGATTTTGTATAGACATGGGGTTGTAAGACAAGTGCCCTTAACTAAAATGTTCCTGCAGGGCTAGTAATCTTTGCTAGTGGTAATCGTAATATCGCTAGAGTAGGTTTAGTCTACAACTTGGGAAGCGTTCCTCTAGTAGCCGTGCTTATCCGACCGCCTCAAAGTGAAATAATTTGTTTAGCGTAGCACTAATTGCGCGCTGTGCGCAATACACTTGTGGTTGCAAGCAGAGTAAATGTGTTGGGAAGCAAAAGTTTGAGTAGGTTGGTCAATTTAGAACACTGCCGTTTAGAGGTGAGGTGCATGTCAACAGGAGATGGACACGGCTATAGTTTTTGCTGATGTAATCTTCAGTTTTGTGGTAGTTCATTTTGTCAGAATCACTTGCGAGGCATCTCAAAGGTAGCCTACTCGGCATTTATGCACAATGTACAACACTCAGCGTTGAGCAAATCTGTAAACTCGCCGCAGCAGTCCGACATCGGAGCAGTTATTTCGGGCTTTTAAGTGGCTGTGCACCTAAATGTGCGTAATAAAAGTTTAATTTGCTCTGTTTAAGATAACAATGTTCTAGCTAAATCATCGCATTGAGAGAACAGAGAAGATTAATGGCGAGGTAAGGTATTTACGTTGGATTAAGAATTTTTTTTAATAATCAGTGAACACCATTAACAAGATGAAGCCTGAAGTGGAGCATTTCGCGTGATGAAACACACTTAGTGCGCTCGGGCTTAGGGCTTTTTACTTTTATAACCAGAAACTAGTCAGACTGTTAACGAGAGAAAATACTTTGGTGTAAAAATATTTATACGAAATTCTCTTGCTCGAACACGCAAGCTGTTGTAGATTACTCACGCAGTTTCGTTATCAAATATTGTATGCAGTCACGTTAGCTTTGTATATACTATATTTGGATTATGCGCTTGTTAGGGCCATTTTATAAGCTAAGTTTATTCTTTATCGCTTTTTTTTCATGCGCACACTCACAAAAACAAACTATATCAACACTACATAATGATGAATTAATAATTGCAGAATAAGCTGAAGTAGTTTAGGTACACTGCAAGCAAAAGACATAGTAACTGTCTGCTGCGTGTCGGTTTATTAAAAGAAATATTAACAGTTCTGCATGGTCACTAATCAACCGGCCATTTGTATGTAACTAGCAGCAGAGCAGAACTTGCAGTACTGAGGCGTTCGTCACCGCTTCTGTATTGATGGTTGTTTCAACCCGAACGATACAAGCAATTGTTTTATTTTGGAAATCTAAAATCTTTTCGCGGCAACATTGCCTCAAATGAATTGATTTGCGCGATTTTTTCTTCTATATTGTCGTTGTTCATTACATGTACTTACGCACTTTTTTGGCTGTTATTTATCTTGACACTTTGTGTGCTGTTTTCCTTGCCTGTGCTTGTCCAGCTGCGGAAAGAGGAGTTATTTCAGAAAGCTGCGCTTTATAAACGCAACGCCTCCAAAGTCATGATAATGCAACGACTCTATTCTAATTATACTCATTTTGATTCGTTGTAACGATCTGTTCTAATTATATTCCTTCTGATTCGTTTCACCTTTCGTCGCGGGCTAAGTCGCTGTCATGTCTTTTTTACACCGCGATCAGCCACTAGGCACGGCTCGTGTTCAGCATTAAAAAAAAATCAGATGAAATTTATTGATTCGGAAGAATCGTTGTATTATACCGGCTCAGTTTCGGCAAAACTTTTTAAGAGAATTTTTTTTTCGCACTGGTTATTCCAGTTTTGGCTGACAAGCTTTTAGTTTAAAAGCCACAATATTTTTGTAGTGCATCTGTATACCTGTTGCAGTTTGCCTTGTACAGCGTTTGGAGTAATAAACGTGATCATCGCCAGCAGCCACTGTGCTGTATGTGTCTCTCTCTTGAAATGTGCATGGCTCTGTTATATAGGTTTCTCATCCGCACAATTCTGTGGTTCGTCCTGCTCGCAAAAAGTGATAACGACGTCTTACCAGCGTATGAATAGTAATGACCACCTAACTCATCGTTGCAACTCCTATCAGAGGGATGGACGCTTATCACAGAAAGCGCAGCCGAAAACAGCTTGCATGTCAACATGGAGCAGAACTTTAACATATGAGTGGAAGGCTTAAGAAAATTCGGCAATTAAGCGTTTTAAAGCCTAGCTGATTAATGCTGACTTGTATGTGTTGTTGGTCACCTTTGAAGTGTTAATTTGCTAGCTCAATCAAAATGATGCATATACCCTTTAGCGAATATGGGTTACAGATTGGTTGCTGGAAAGAGCAAAAAGTCCGTGAAAAATTATATGCTAAAAACAAAAAACTGGTAGCGCCGTGTGCATTTTTTATTAGTAACTGTCATCCCAAGAAAGAACAGACAAAAATGATAGAATGGCGAGAGAAGAAATGGCGACTGAAGAATGCGACTGGACGGCCTGTTAGGAAATAAAAGCGTACCGTATTTTCCGGTGTATAAGACGCGTTTTTTTTTTTTCAAAAATCTTGCTGGTGCGTCCTATACAAGGGTGCATCTTATATGCGAATTACTCAGGTTCATGTTCAAGCTTTTTTCACCGAAAAAATATTACTACCAATAACGCGGTTGTAACATGGTTAATACTTCAATACGGAGACCGCCGTGCGCAACTTTTTTAGGTGAACTTTATCATGAAACGGCGGGGTTGACCACTTCCGGGATCTTAAACACGCGGCCGTTTCGGAGGCCCCAAGCAAAGGTAATGTGAAATGCCAAAAGATGGCGACAGTCGCGCTTTTCGCCATTGTCAAGACAAGCCAAGAGAAGCCGATATTTTTTTTTTAGTCACCCTTTGCAAGTACGAAGTGCGAAGAGAATGCTTGAGACGTGTTGCCTTTTCGATAGCGCATCCGAAGATGAAGACTTTGAAGGTTTTATGTAAAAATAAATTGTTATGGACATAAAGAGAGTTCTTTCGCTTTTTTTTCTTTTGTGCTATAACGTGGGCTGGTATGGCGTGAGTGTTGCCTTTTTCAATCACTTAGCGTTGCTTAAGAACTTCTAACACGTACGGTGCATTTTGCGATGGTCGCATAAGCATGTTTAATTAAGCCTCACTAGCCTAACTGGGTAAATTGGGGTGCGTCTTATACACGGGTGCGTCTTATATACCAATTTTTTCAATGACAGCCTGCATATATGGCGGTTGCGTCTTATACAAGGGTGCGTCTTGCACACCGGAAAATACGGTACGTCAAAAGCTCCTTGATGTGGTTCAAACCAAGAGCTTAGTGCTCAAGAAAATGGATAACTGAAACACCTAGATGGAGCCCAAGCTTTTTAGATGCAGCTTCCATTATCAGTTTCCTTTAAGACAAAACTCAACGACTCAGGTGAAAGAACAACTCAGGATTCACGCTTTTTGCAGTAATTGCATACAGAAGAGAACGCACCAAAACGGTACACGATATCAAAAATTTAAGGACGTACATGAGCACAGAATTTTTGCTAAAGTTAACATTCAGGTTGAGGCATACAAGATCATTGGCTTTTTTTTTTTTTTTCAAAGAAAGCGGTGATGCCTGAAATGAGAAAGAATATCAGTGACAGTTTAGTGAATAAAACAAAATAGCCAAGATACTATACACAGTGCCGTTGACTGCAGTGACAACAGAGAAAAGAGAGAACAAAGAGCCTTTGAGTGAGGTTTCATCGAACAAATCCTTTCAACGTGTAGCTTGGCGAGATGCTCTCGGACCAGGTATAGGCATTTCTGCAAAACCAGTCGATTATTATTCTGCGCTACATGGCAAGAGCAAGCGGATAACTACGATGTTGGTCTGGAGCACACTGAGATCCTGAAGAATATAATAACTAAAGAAAAGCGAGCCCAGTGTAGAAGAGATGTACTTTAGAAGAGTGAACTGTTTGGCTAGTTGGTACTGTATCTTTAAGGTCATATTTTTACATAGCAGCACGACTGCACACGGCCAAAGAAAAACGTTAAGTTAAAAGCGTGATCTTAAATCTACAGTACCAACTAGCTCAAGAGTTGACTCTTCTAAAGTATATTTCTTCAACATCGGGCTCGTCTTGCTTTAGTTATTCTGTTCTGCAGGATGTGAATGTGATACAGACCAACATTGTAGTTTCGACCAGCGCTGGGTTTCGCCCTTTCTGCGCTTTCTTCTGCATCTTTTTGACCATGTGCCATTTCACTGCTATGTTAAAAATATGACCCTAAATATAAAGCACCAATTAGCCCAACAGTTAACTCTTCTAAAGGATATACGGCCTGTGACAATATAGCGTAACTCCCGCCGATAGATTCGAAAGCAATTTACGTACAGTTAAGATGATTGATACAGTGATTCATCCAGAAAGATTGTAATGAAATGAGACACGCGGACATAAATACGTCAGTAGAGCGCAGGTAGATATATAACACCAACGTCTGCCTACTGTTTACAAAAGAATTAAGACATCAGCCTCGATCATATTTCTTTGGATATGCATCACCTTGCCTTAGAAACTAAAGGCAACTCGAACACCTTGAAGACAGGAGCTTAGCATCCTATGAAAATATATAGCGTAATTTTTTTAACGTTTACTGGTACATATTTTAGAAACTGTGGGACATACGTCAGTGCGGTCTATACAGGTGCGCGGTGCGGTCTATACAGGCGGACGTTGTGTAGGTGGCATAACAGAATAATTAGACGATTAATGAAGTAAACTTAACTAATCAACTTTTTTAATCTTTTATTTTAGGATTAAAGATAGGGCATTGAAGGCTAGCCCAGTTTTTACATTTTCTTAGTACGCATTGTGGCTCGAATATCGAATGTCAAAAATACGGATTTGAAAGCGTGTTGAGTTGACTTTGCCGCGCTGCATATTTATAAAATTGCGTCGCCCGTCCTTCTAACGCAGCAAATACAGACGCCGTTTGTGTATTTTATGTATTTAAATGGTGTCACAACTCTCAGTGACACCATTTTATAAATGTGCAACTCGATTAAGTCAACTCCGCGAGCTTTCAAATGATCTTTATTTTTTTGAGGTTCGACAGTTCGAAACCATGTTGCCGATTGAGGAAATCGAAAAACTGGGCACACCTTCCATGTTGGCGGCCTTCAGTTTCGAAATAAAATATTCCCTTATCAAAAATTAAAAAATGGCTAGTTAAGCTTAGTTGGTTAATGATCTAAATTATTCCGGTATACCACTTTTCAATAGTCGGTCGAGCGAGGCCGGTAGTATAAGGTTTGCAATTTTCTTTTCGTGGTATATAGATGCCGCGCCACTCTCTTTCTCTCCAGATTGATTTCCTTTCTAGCTTTGGACGTTTTTTTTTTCTGACTGACGGCATCGACAAGATTGCGTCCAACAAGACTGCAGTGTGTGTTCACAAATCCCATCATCGGTCTTAAAACGGGGCATTGATGACTTTCCGCGATGTTGACATTTAAAGTAAAACTCTTGTTTGGGCTAGTTAGTTCATGGTGAAATTAATATGAATACGGTACGACCAAAGGGGACAGAGCAGACACACAAACGAAGGACAGTTAAGGCATTCATAATCATACTGAAGTATTCTGATTTTACTTTAGCAAATGTCATCGATTTTACTGCTTTTCCGGAGGTAAGAAATTGTGTGAGGCGAGAAAACGATGTAAGTTTACTACAGGCTAGCTCTTTCAGCGTGGGTGTTTTAATTCCACTCATCGCTGCATACGATACAAATATTCCCTTCAGAGAACAACAGCTTTGTTCTTACGCAAAGGCAAGAGAAAGACAAGACATTTTGTAAACAACTTTCAGCGGTGCCATCGCCCGTCACTTATCGCGCTCGGGTTCAACGTCTCAACTGTGTCTATATGTAAACCACGAGATAAGCTGCCGTTCAGACCTTACACCAATGGAGTTAAGGGTATTTACTGATACGTTTGGTCGCTCTGGTTGGTGATAAATCAGCCGCTCGCAGACTACACTGCTACTCGATACTGGCTGTGCGACGCGTTGGTGCCCAGCGACTGGCAACAACGGTGCGTTTCATCATAGAACGGTAAGTGCTGAACTAATATTCAAAGTTCCACAGGAATAGTATGCGACCGCCATAGTGTAGACTGAATGCTTAAATGTTTTATTTTTCTTCATTAATGCTCGTTGGCAACTTACTGTTATTTAACCAACTTCAAGAAATGAAATTTTGAAGTTGTACTTACACAATACTTCTTTGAATCTTCTGCAGCTGCGAGCCCGTACAGCTACGTATAGTTATGAGCGAATATTGAGAACTGGTTGTGTTGGGTGGATTGGCACAAGTGGATGCGGGTAGACAGCAGTAATAATGCTTCCCATGAAGCGAGCACCGCTGTCTGCCTATTTGGTATGGAGCAAGGGTGAAGGGGATGGTGGGCTGGCTCTAAGTGCAGTTGTCCGCCTGGTAGCGCTCAAATTCAAATCTGAAGTGCCTGTCTAGAGCATTAGGAGCAAAGTTTTTAGTTTATTTCTTTGTTTTGTTTGTTTGAAAGGAAGCAGATTTGAATAAGCGCAGCTATACTAGTTCACATTGCGAGACAATTGTGAGATTTTACATATTTCCGTCTTAAATTGGTCACTTTTTTTTTACAATAGGCGAAGAACCCACACGCTTATTATGAGTCACCTAGGTGCAGAGTGATCTCTTAAATTTTTACAGAATTTTATTTTAAAAACTCGAAAGAAACGTCAGCGCCGTATGTTGAGCTGTAGTGTACAGCAAGGCGGACATTATGTACTTCATATGAAACAATAATTAGACGATTAATTAACTTGAATTAACTGCAAAACTTGTTATTTTTGATTTTAGGGGGCAAGGTTATAATGCGAAATTGATGGCCGTCATCGCCGAAGCTGAGACCTGTTTTTAAATGTTATTAATCTGCAATGTGGTTTGCAATATCGAAAGTAAAAAATACTCATCTGAAAGCTCGTTAAATTGGCTTTCCCTCATTCTAAATTTATAAAATGGCGTCTCTCGCGCTTCTAATGCATCAAATACAGGCCCAGCTGGTGTATCTGATGGTGTAGAAGAAATTAACTTGATTTCGGCGACAATAGCAGGCGCAGCGACGCCATTTTTTATTACATAATGCTGGAAAGCCAACTCAACAAGCTTTCAATTGCTTATTTTTGACGTTGGATGTTTCGAACCACATCGCTGATTAAGAAAATTTAAAAACAGCACGCATCTTTCATATTGATAGGAATTAATTTCGCAATATAACCATGCGTCCTAAAATCAAGAATTAAAAATTATTTACTTAATTTAAGTTAATGTCTAATTATTCATCCATATGAGGTACATAATCCATATGAGGTACATGTACGATCCAGATCAACAAACCGCATCGGCGTATCGCTCACAGTTTTTAAAACAAAAGTCTGTTGTAAATGTTGAAAAAAAATCAGCCAATATAAACAGTTTACTTCGACGACCTTACAAGAACAAGCAGCCTCGCCTTCTGTAGCTTGTGCCTCTACCATCAAAACGGTTGCATGGCTCAGCTGAGAAAAGTTTACTGGAAGCAGCCAGCAAGTTCCTCAAAATTTGAATGTTTGACCACATTTATCTGAAAGGACTGCCACAGTATAGCAGGTCTTTAGCGCATTGAGGTGTTGTGCTCTAAGCATCTAGGGCTCTCGTGGTATTTAGCGTAAAATTTAGACTATGAGAATTGAGAATACTAACTACACTTCAACGGCTCGGGCGATTCCCATTCAGAGTTCATCTATCGTAACGTTTGCAACCCTCGACACAGGTGTATATGTCACAAAGACATCATGCGCATGGCTCCTACAGAATGGTGGCCGCGGACAAATGAGCTGCTGAAAAGATGCTCGGTAATGATGGGCAAAATACGTTGGGGCACAAGTTTAGTAGAGTCCAGATGTTCAACTGCGTCTCTTTTCTGATTTTCTTTTTGTTAAATGCAACTGCATCTGAAACAAAAGCAAAGAAAGGCGGCGGTCTCATATCTGGAATCGGTAAACCGTGCACCTGGAATTCACTCAATGCGTTTGGGAGCAGTCAGAAAGAATAGTATACGGAAAAACGGCAATGGTCTACGTGGCATACGAGGTATTTCCGGAGCAAGTAAATACGAACAAAACCGTTCAAGCACTGGAGAAAGTGAATGCGAAAAGTCATATGGGCACCCCACACTGAATCCTTCTCTCTCCATGATTCCGCTTTTATAGCATCAGCGTTAAAGGCCCGTTCCATTCTTTTAGCATCGTAATAGCAGTAGTCAGTGTAACCGGAGGTTGGCAACCAGGGAAGAGGAGGAGGAGTGTTACAGTGGAAAGAGTAGTCTATGCTGAGAGCGGGGGGGGGGGGGGGGTATCCGGAAAGAGAAGAGTGTAGCGAGAGTGGCTGAATGCGCAACCGAAGGTGGTTACCATGGAAGGTGGGGGAGGAGTATGGCGCGCTCCCTTTGCAACTGCGGCTGCGAAACGCGCCCCCTGATGACAGGATCAGCGATGGTGGCGCCGCGCACTTGGAGCGGCGGACTGGAAGGGAGCGCAGTCGAAGAACGAGTATGGGAGGAAAACTTTAAAAAAGTGCTCTATAACGAAATATAAGCATGTCGCCCTCATATTTTTTAGCTCTCTATATATCCCAAACGAATATAGCTGAATAGCTGTCGACGAATATCGCGTTACATAGTGACAACCTTCCTTTAAGTTGTTTAGAAGAACTTCTTGTTGGGCGAGTTGGTGCATTGCTTTGAAGAACCACGTTGCGCTATAAAAAAGACAAACACAGGAAAAAGCCAAGAGACAGACAGAGCGCAAACTATCAACTGAGTTTATTTGTGTGAAAGTGCCTTATATAGTCAGAATCACAGCAAAAGAACAAGGGGAATGAGGAATTCCTTTAAGTTACATAGTCGTTTCATATTTTTATGCTCCGCTAGGTACTCAGTATCATTATTTATCCACACCTCAAGGTACTTGCAGCCGCCGCGGTGGCTCAGTGGTTACAGCGCTCGGCTGCTGACCCGAAAGACGCGGGTTCGATCCCGGCCGCGGCGGTCGAATTTCGATGGAGGCGAAATTCTAGAGGCCCGTTTACTGTGCGATGTCAGTTCACGTTAAAGAACCCCAGGTGGTCGAAATTTCCAGAGCCCTCCACTACGGCGTCTCTCATAGCCTGAGTCGCTCTGGGACGTTAAACCACATAAACCAAATCAAACAAACCCAAGATACTTGCACTTCTCCACTACCTCTACAGGGCTCTCCTGTATCCTATGCTCGCCGCTTTCATCACTAAAAGTCATGACTGCCATTATTTTTCTTGCTAAACTTGAGAGCTAGTATATCTCCCTCTGTTGCGCAGATGCCCTTCCAAAGCTACATTCAAGCCTGGAGCGGCCTCGTTCCTTCTGAGCGCCTCAGCGAACGGGCGCTGATCGTTCGAGCCACAGAAGACTCCTGTTCAGACATGGACACGACGCCGAACACGGTAGAATACTACCCCAGTCAGCTCCATCGCTGCGCCGTTGTAGCCGCCTGTCTGGGCATAGCGCTTCTGTCCGTACTGGTGATTGCTCTTCTCTTCACAAACATTCGCCTCGAGTACGCTCTGCTATCAGGCATGATCATACTGACACTCTGGATTGCGGTCGCCTGTTACGACGATCAGTACAGCACAAGGCGGTTGTACGAAGACATTTCGAGTGAGCGAGTGAAGCAGCAGACCAGTTGGACGCGCTACCGAAACCAAGGTATCATCTAATATTACAATAAAAAATAAAAAAAAATAAAAATTTCTGTCGTGTTTTCCTTACATACAGTGCTTGTTCCATATTTGCTGTTCTTTCACTAGAGATAAAACCGACGCTTAACACAGTACGCCTTAACGTGAGAAGCATCCGTTAGAGCTTATTTGCACATTATGGTACATCTATCTAAAAATGCACGAAGTGTGTTCACGGAACATCACGCATATGTTTGCGCGCATGGCTGGCGATGTTTTCGTAATAAATTCGCAATTAGCGAAGCCCCGAAATGTTCGTCGTAGACGGTAGGGTTTGTTTCTTTTTTTTTTGTCTGGTGCAGCTTGGTGCAGACTGCACCAAGCTTAATGGCCACGAACCAATTCCGCATTTTGTCCAATTTCCTGAAGCTGAAAGAAAATTCGCGACTGGATAACAGCCACATATTAAACTACTGGAGGGGCGGTTTTGTGGGCGAGCTTGTTTGCATTCTCTCCACTTATTTCTGTCGAGGAATATGGCGGACAAAGCGGATTCTGCGCGGAAAATTGCGTCTTCGCCCTTTGAATTCGTTCCTGGGCAGCCAAGGCCCGTGGTATCGGCATTCGCGACGTCCTATCATCTGACACGTACGATAGCCAAAGTTCCGGATATAACGCATCAGTTTTAAGCACGTCGGCACTGTTAGCTGATGCCTGTCTGCGATTCCGCTTCCATGCCAGTTAACGAGGGTAACACCTCTGCTGGCTCTATATCGGCTGTTTCACCTGAGATTTTAAGCAAGTTTTAAAGAATAGGTTTTTTGAGTTAGAGGAGCACTTTTTTCGTCATAGCATTTTCAGCTGTGTGGTGCATCACATAACCGCTAAGAAGTGCTAACTAGTAGGCTGGTTAACTAATATTCAGTAGTTAAGTTTTTAACTCTTACTGTTCATCTCCTTATTTACAGAGAAGCGTGCATCCAAACGTAAGCTATATTCATATCAGTGTTTAGAATTTCGATAACGCCGTTACCCTCGGCGTTGGGGCCCCAACAAATTTTACCTACATTGGGCCAAAATGCATGCGCCTTCTGAAAGCTTGCAGTCAAAGCAACCCCTTCAGTGCACGTAACTCGTCGAAATAGTCCGAATCTGTTAGGCGACAGCGCCAAGGGTAAGTGCGTTTTCGAAATTCTAAAAAATGATATGGACATTTCCTACAGTGGATCACGTGGCTCTGCGTAAATAAGGAGACTAAGAGTAATAGGTAAAAAGTTAATATTCAATAATATTTAACCAGCGTGCTAGTTAGCGTGTCTTAGCTGTATTCTGATGCGCTACACCGCTGACAATGCTATGCCAAAAAAGCGCTCTTCTAAGTGAAAAACTTATTTTTAAAAATTGCTTAACATCTTAATTTGGTTTGGTTTATTGGTTTATTGGGATTTAACGTCCCAAAGCAACTCAGGCTATGAGAGACGCCGTAGTGAAGGGCTCCGGAAATTTCGACCACCTGGGGTTCTTTAACGTGCACTGACATCGCACAGTACACGGGCCTCTAGAACATCCTGTATAGTTTAGCTTAGCAGCGCCATGTTTACATTCTTTAGCTTTCTAGTTGTTTCAGTTCGCGTCAGTCATTCACTCAGTGAATTCGCTACTTTTCCAAGCACTGTACCAACCATGTTAAGACGGCGCTGGAGGAATACAGCTTGCTAGAAATCGTGTATACGGATGTTATCATACGAACGCATATACGTTCGATTCGCTCCCATATAGCTACAACCCGGCAGCTTCCGAAAAGAGAGTACACCTTTTCGTGACTTGCAAGCATTGCGTCTCTTTCCGCTGTGTAGCTGCGATAAAACGCATCCTCGATCAGTAAAAGTTGCCGAATGACGACGCGCAATCTTCAGCGTCATGCAGGCGCTTCGCGCGCTGGCGTGTCACGGTCTCGTGCCCAAGAAGAATTTTGAACGTCTTTCCAGCTCTAGCGGTTTGCTCTTTGAACGACGCGTAAACCGACGCACGCTTCGACCGCGATAGTTTCTCGCTGCAAACGAGTTGATTATTATTCTGCGCTACATGAAGAAAGCAAGCGGATAACTACGATGTTGGTCTGGAGCACACTAACATCCTGAAAAATATAAGAACTAAAGAAAAGCGAGCCTAGTGTAGAAGAGATGTACTTTAGAAGAGTGAACTGTTGGGCTTGTTGGTACTGTATTTTTGAGGTCATATTTTTACATAGCAGCACGACTGCACACGACCAAAGAAAAACGTTAAGTTAAAAACATGATCTTAAATCTACAGTACCAAATAGCCCAAGAGTTGACTCTTCCAAAGTATATTTCTGCAACATCGGGCTCGTCTTGCTTTAGTTATTCTGTACTTCAGGATGTGAATGTGATCCAGACCAACATTTTAGTTTCAACAAGCGCTGGGTTTCGCCCTTTCTGCTCTTTCTTCTGACGCTCTTTAGCCATGTGCCGTTTCACTGCTATGTTAAAAATATGACCCTAAATATAAAGTACCAACTAGCCCAACAGTTAACTCTTCTAAAGGATGCACGCGCGGCTTGTGACAATATAGCGTAGCTCCCACCGATAGATTCGAAAGCAATTTACGTACAACTAAGATGATTGTTCTAGTAATTCAGCCATAAAGATTGTGATAAGACAAGCGGAGATAAAAAAATACGTCAAGAGAGCTGATAGGTATCTAACACCAACATCTGCCTACTATTTACAAAATGATTAAGGCGTCAGCCCCGATCATATTTGTTTGAATGTGAATCACTTTGCCTTAGAAGAAAAAAAAGGCAATTCAAACACCCTGAAGAAAGAAGCTTAGCATCCCATGAAAATATACAGCGTGATTTTTTCGACGTGTCCAGGTATATATTTTAGAAACTATGAGAGATACGTCATTGCGATTTATCCAGGTGTGTTGCACAGAAAGTCAGACGCTATGCATATGACATACCGGGATAATAAGACGATTAATTGCGTAATCTTAACAATAAACTTTTTAGCTATGATTTTAGGAGGAAAGATTGACAGCTAGCCCAGTTTTTACATTTTCTTAATACACACACTAACTTGAAATATCGAATGTCAAAAGTGCGGATTTGAAAGCTCATTGAGTTGATTTGCCGCTTTGCATATTTATAAAATGGTGTCGCCCGTATTTCAAACGCAGAAAATAGGGACGCCGTTTGTGCATTTTATGTATTTAAAAGGCAACTGCGCCAATTTTTGAGAATTTCGCGATACTCAAGGATTCAAATCTACATAGGCTGTAGGTAAAGCATGCCAAGTTTTTTTCACTACCAGTGACGTAATCGACGATTGAATTTTGCTCTTCTTCTCAAAGCACCAGTGTAGTGCGAGAAAGTTTAGTGTGAAGTCACGGAAGGTACGATTTCAAATTACCGCTGCCGTCAGCCACGCCGGGCTTTGCCTTCGGTGGCGTTGGTTATTTTTTCCTTCAAACCAGATGTTTATGCGTTGGAAATGTACTGATACCTTCGATGACGTCATCATGCGTCCCCCACTTAGCGTTGTGCGCTGCGGAGAACCTTGAAGGCCGTCGCAATTTTAATTGGTGTTACGTCCCCGTTTCAAATGCTAGGCCAAAAGGACTTCGCATACTTTACCAAGTTTCACACCTTCGACCCTTTTAAGCTCGTCGATTTCTAAAACCTATGGAGTTGCCTTTTAAATTGTGTCACTACTCTCCGTGACACCATTTTATAAATGTGCAACTCGAGAAAGTCAACTCAACGAGCTTTCAAATGCGCATTTTCAAGGTTCGATAGTTCGAAACCATACTGCCGATTGAGGAAATCGAAAAAGTGGGCTAACCTTCGATGTTGACGGCCTTCAGTTTCGCAATAAAATCTTTCCCTATCAAAAATTAAAAAATGACAAGTTAAGCTTAGTTAGTTAATCGCCTAATTATTCCGGTATATCACCTGCAATAGTCGGTGTAGCGAAGCCGGTTTGTTTGCAATTTTTTTGTGGTATATTGATGCCGCGCAACTCTCTTTCTCTCCAGATTAATTTCCTTTCTAGCTTTGGTTGCTTTTTTCTCTCTCTCTGACTGACGGCACCATTAAAGGGCAACTGCAGCACTTTTTTGAGAATTTCGAGAAATTCAATGATTCAAATCTATATAGGCAGTAGGTAAAGCATGCTGAGTGTTTTTGCGCTAGTATTTAAAATAGTGACGTAATCGACGATTGAATTTCACGCTTCTCCTCAATGCACAAGAGAAGTGCAGGAAAACTCAGCGTGACGTCAAAGAAGGTATGATTTCAAATTACCGCTGTTGTTAGCCACACCCTGCCCTGACTCGTTAGATGTTGGCAAACAACTCTCGGCAGGGTTCGCCTTCGGTGGCGTTGGTTTTTTTTCCTCCAAAGCAGGCGTTTGTGCATTGGAAATGTACCGATACCTTCGATGACGTCATCATGCGCCCCCCACTTGGCGCTGTGCGCTGCGGAGAAGCTTGAAGGGTGTCGGGATTTTAATCGGCGATTACTTCACTATTTGAAGTGTGAGCCCAAAAAGACTTCGCATGCTTTACCTCTAAGTTTCCCATATTCGGCCTTGTTAAGCTCGTTGATTTCTATAACCTGTGCAGTTTCCCTTTAAGGTTGCGTCCAACAAGATTATGGGTTCAAAAATCCATCGCTCTGAAAACGGGTCATTGAAGGCTTTCCGCGATGTCGACATTTAAAGTAAAACTCTTGTTTGGGCTAGTTAGTTCATGGTGAAATTAATATGAATACGGTACGACCAAAGGGGACAGAGCAGACACACAAATCAAGGATAGTTAAGGCATTCAAAATCATACTGAAGGCTGCTATAGTCTGATTTTACTTTAGCAAATGTCATCGATTTTACTGCTTTTCCGGGGGTAAGAAATTGTGTGAGGCGAGAAAACAATGTAAGTTTACTATAGGCTAGCTGTTTCGGCGTGGGAGTTTTAATTCCACTCATCGCTGCATACGATACAAATATTCCCTTCGGAGAACAGCAGCCTTGTTCTAACCGAAAGGCAAGAGAAAGGCAAGACATTCTGTAAACAATTTCATCGGTGCCATCGCCCGTCACTTATCGCGCTCGGATTCAACGACTCAACTGTGTCTATATGTAAACCACGAGATAAGCTGTCGTTCAAACCTTACACCAATGGAGTTAAGGGTATTTGCTGATACGTTTTTTCGCTCTGACTGGTGATAAATCAGCCGCTGGCAGACTACACTGCTACTCGTATACCGGCTGTGCGACGCGTTGGTTCCCTCTGACTGGCAACAACGGTGCGTTTCATCATAGAATGGTAAGTGCTGGGCTAATATTCAAAGTTCCACAGGAATAGTATGCGACGGTCATAGCGTAGACTTAATGCTTAAACGTTTTATTTTTCTTTATTAATGCTCGTTAGCAACTTATTGTTATTTAACCAACTTCAAGAAATGAAATTTTGAAGCTGTACTAACAAATTACTTCTTTGAATCTTCTGCAGCTGTGAGCCAGTACAATTACGTATAGTTATGGCCGAAGAATAAGAACTGGTTGTGTTCGGGAAGGGGGGGGGGGGGCGGTATTGGCACCAGTAGACGCGGGTAGACAGCAGTATTAGTGCTTTCCATGAGGGTGGCACCTCTCAGTGCCTGTTTGGTATGGAGCAAGGGTGAAGGGGGGGATGGTTGGCTGGCTCAAAGTGCAGTTGTTAGCCTGGTAGCGTTCAACTTCAAATCTGAAGTGCCTGTCTAGAGCATTAGGAGCAAAGTTTTTAGTTTATTTCTTTGTTTTGTTTGTTTAAAAGGAAGCAGATTTGAAGAAGCGTAGCTATCCTAGTTCACATTTGCGAGACAATTGTGAGATTTTACATATTTTCGTCTTAAATTGGTCACTTTTTTTTTTAACAATGGGCGAAGAACTCACATGCTTATTGTGAGTCACCTAGATGCAGGGTGATTTCTTAAATTTTTACAGAATTTTATTTTAAAAACTTGAAAGAAACGTCAGTGCCGTATGTTGAGCTGGAGTGTACAGCAAGGCGGACATTGTGTACCTCTTATGAAACAATAATTAGACGATTAATCAACTTGAATTAACTACAAAATTTGTTAGTTTTGATTTTAGGGGCAAGGTTATAATGCGAAATTGATGGCCGTCAGTGCCGAAGGTGAGACCTGTTTTTAAATGTTATTAATCTGCAATGTGGTTTGCAATATGGAAAGTGAAAAATACTCATTTGAAAGCTCGTTAAATTGGCTTTCCCGCATTCTAAATTTATAAAATGGCGTCTCTCGCGCTTCTTATGTATCAAATACAGGCGCAGCTGGTGTATTTGATGGTGTAGAAGAAATTAACTTGATTTTGGCGACAATACCACGCACAGCGACCCCATTTTTTAATTACACTATGCTGGAAAGCCAACTCAACAAGCTTTCAAATGCGTATTCTTGACGTTGATATTTCGAACCACATTGCCGATTAAGAAAATTTAAAAAACAGCACGCATCTTTTATGTTGACAGGCATCTATTTCGCAATATAACCATGCCTCCTAAAATCAAAAATGAAAAAGCTATTTACTTAATTTAAGCTACCGACTAATTATTTATCCATATGAGGTACATAATATCCACCTTGCTATACTATCCAGATCAACAGACCGCATCGGCGTATCTCTCACAGTTTTTAAAATAAAAGTCTGTAAATGTGGGAAAAAAATCACCCGGTATAAACAGTTTACTTCAACGACCTCACAAAAACAAGCAGCCTCACCTTCCTCACCTTCTGCACCTTGTGCCTCTACGATCAAAACGGTTGCATGGCTCAGCTGAGAAAACTTAACTGGATGCCGCCAGGAAGTTCTTTGAACACATTTATCTGAAAGGACTGCCACAGTACAGCAGGCCTTTAGTGCGTTGTTGTGTTGTGCTGTGTTGGGTTTAGCCCGTACAAGCATCTAGAGCTCTCATGGTCTTTAGCGTAAAATTTAGACTATCAGAACCGAGAATACTAAGAACACTACAACGGCTCGGGTGATTCCCATTCAGAGTTCACCGATCGTAACGTTTACAACCCTCGCCACAGGTCGCTATGTCACAAAGACATCATGCGCATGGCTCCAACAGAATGATGGCCGCGGACAAATGAGCTGCTGAAAAGATGCTCGGTAGTGATGGGCACATGGAGGAAAAAAAACTGAGGAGGGAGCGGCCGGCGACAACCTTGAAGCCTAGTCTTAACAAGTAAAGATATAGTAAAAAAAAAGAGAGCCTGTTCCCCCGCGATCACACCACGTGATAGCGTGCGGTAAAATCTAGCCCCGCTGCGCGCGCGCATGCGCAGATTAGCGCGGCAGACTGACTGTAGATCAACCTCCTTGCTGCAGACGCCCGCGCCGTGGGTCGCACATACGCGCGCACTAAAACCTACCAGAATGAAAACATAAAGGACAGACTCGGAGAGCGAAAAACGGAGGGAGGAAACGGCTTCGTAAACACTCGGCTTGCGAACGCTGGCCGCGTGACGTCACGCTCCCTCCTCAGTTTTTTTTTTCCTCCGTGGATGTGCAAGACATGTTTGGGCCAAGTTTAGTGGACGCCAGATATTAAACTGAGTCCCTTTTCTGATTTTCTTTTTGTTAAATGCAACTGCATCTGAAACAAAAGCAAAGAAAAGCGGCGGTTTCGTATCTAGAATCGGTAAACCGTGCACCTGGAATTCACTGCATGCATTTGGGAGCAGTCAGAAAGAATAGTATACGGAAAAACGGCAACGGTCTACGTGGCATACGAGGTATTTCCGGAGCAAGTAAATACGAACAAAACCGTTCAAGCACTGGAGAAAGTGAATGCGAAAAGTCATATGGGCACCCCACACTGAATCCTTCTCTCTCCATGATGCCGCTTCTATAGCAACAACGTTAAAGGCCTGTTCCCTTGGTTTAGCATCGTAATTGCAGTAGTCAGTGTAACCGGAGGTTGGCAACTATAGGAGGAGGAGGAGGAGTGTTAGAGTGGAAAGAGTAGGCTATGGTTAGAGAGGAAGGGTGGTTACCCCGGAAGGAGAAGAGTGTAGCGAGAGCTGCTGAATGCGCAACCGAAGGTGGTTACCATGGAAGGTGGGGGAGGAGTATGGCGCGCTCCGTTTGAAACTGCTGCTGCGAAACGCGCCCCCTGATGACAGGCTCAGCGATGGTGGCGCCGCGCACTTGGAGCGGCGAACTGGAATGGAGCGCAGTCGAAGAACGAGTATGTGGGGAAAACTTTAAAAAAGTGCTGTAGAACTAAATACGAGGTCTGTTAGAAAAGTATCCGACCTTTGGCCGAAAAAAAAAAAACTGGCATAACTGGAGCGTTGGAAACCTAATTACCTTCAAAGTAGTCTCCTTGGGACTCCGCACACTTCTCCCAGCGGTGCTGCCATTGTTGGAAGTATTCCGAAAAGGCCTCTTTCTGAATGGAGTTTAGCTCAGCTGTCGTTGCAGCCATAATGTCCTCTCTTGTTTAAAATCGCGCTCCTTTTAATGCCCTCTTGACTTTGGGAAACAGCCAGAAGTCGCAGGGGCCATATCAGGAGAGTAAGGAGTCTGTTGAACTACAGGAGTCTGGTTTTTCGCCAAAAAAGTCTGAATCAAGTGCGAGGAATGTGTAGGAGCATTGGCGTGATGGATGCGGCAGTTTCCTGTTGACCTCAACTCTGGTCTCTTGCGCCGCACAGCATCACGTAGGCGAAGGAGGACGTCCCTATAGTACTATTTGGTCATTGTTTGACCCTGTAGGGTGCGTACTCGTGGTGTGCCACACAGAGGGAGTCAAAGAAAGCTGTCAGCATCACTTTGACATCGCTGCGCACTTGGCGAGCCTTCTTTGGTCTCGGTGACATGAAATGCTTCCACTGTGACGACCGGGATTTGGTTTCCGGGTCGTACCCGTACACCCAAGACTCGTCACCAGTGATTATGGTGTTTATGAAGTCGGGGTCACTGTTTGTGGAATCTAGCATGTCCTGCGAGACTTCAACACGAAGCTGCTTTTGCTCCGCCGTGAGCAGCTTCGGCACGAATTTCTCCGCAACTCTCTCCATGGCCAAATCTTCGGGGATAATGGAATGTGCAGAAAAATTGCTGATGTCCACCTCTTCCACAATTTCTCGGATAGTCACACGACGGTCCCGCATCACCACAGCGTTCACTTCGGCAACGACGTGGTCATTTCGGCATGGGGATGGCCGAATGGAGCGTGGCTCGCTCTCCATCGATGTGCGGCCATCTTAAAACCAATTGAACCACTCTTTAATCTGTGTGCTGCTCATATCATCTTCACCGAAAGCCGCACTGAATATTCCGAACAGTTTCCACTTGGTTGTCATCTCGTTTCTGGCAAAATTTGATTCAGTAGCGCTGCTCCTGTCGCTCCGCCATTTTCCTTGTAATAAAAAACCGACGAGAGCACTGCGCACTGCCTCACTCAAACGCTGCGTCCCAGCGACTGACTCTACTTGCAGGCCCGAAAATATTCGTACATGCACACGAAGGTTCAAGGTCGGCTGGTGCAAGCGCGCTTGTTTCATATACATCAGGTGCTCGCAGAAAAAAATAAAGTCGGATACTTTTCTAACAGACCTCGTATATGCATGTTACTCTCAAATTCTTTAGCTCTATATATCCAAAATGAATACACCTTAATAGCTGTCGACGAATATCGCGTTACATAGTGACAATCGTCCTGTGAGTTGCAGAGTTGGTACATATTTTTCATGCTCCGTTAGATACTCAGCGTCATTATTTATCCACACCTCGAGGTACTTGCAGCCGCCGCGGTGGCTCAGTGGTTATGGTGCTCGGCTGCTGACCCGAAAAACGCGAGTTCGATCCCGGCCGCGGCGGTTGAATTTCTTTGGAGGAGAAATTCTAGACGCCCGTGCACTGTGCGATGTCAGTGCACGTTAAAGAACTCCAGTTGGTCGAAATTTCCGGAGCCCTTCACTACGGCGTCCCTCAGCCTGAGGCGCTTTGGGACGTTAAAGCCCATAAACCAAAGCAACCAAGCCCAAGATACTTGGACTTATCCACTACCTCTAGAGTGCTCTCCCGTGTCCTATGCTCGCCGCCCTCATCATTAAAAGTCATGACTGCCATTTTTTTTTCTTGCTAAACTTGAGACCTAATATATCTTCCTTTGTTGCGCAGATGCCCTTGGAAAGCTACATTCAAGCCTGGAGCGGCCTCGTTCCTTCTGACCGCCTTAGCGAACGGGCGCTGATCGTTCGAGCCACAGAAGACTGCTGTTCAGACATGGACACGAAGCCGAGCAGGGTAGAATACTACCCCAGTCAGCGCCATCGCTGCGGCGTTGTAGCCGCCTGTCTGAGCATAGCGCTTCTGTCCGTACTGGCGATCGCTCTTTTCTTCACAAACATTCGCCTCGAGTACGCTCTGCTATCAGTCATGATCATACTGACACTCTGGATTGCGGTCGCCTGTTACGGCGATCAACACTGCACAAGGCGGTTCTACGAGGACATTTAGAGTGATTGAGTGAAGCAGCAGGCCATTTGGACGCGCTACCGAAACCAAGGAATCGTCTGATATTGCAATAAAAAATGAATAAAATGAAAATGTCTATCGTGCTTTCCTTACATACAGTGTGTGGAGTTACAATGGGGGAGATAAACACGTTCTCCCCGTTTAAGCGCGGCTGACTCAGTTCAAAACCGCGCGGACCCCACCCCGTGGTCGCGTACGCTACTGAGCGCACGCCGACCACGGCGGGCCGTGCTCTACGGGAACAAAGGAACGACACACTGGCTGACACAAACAAGGCATTTATTGCTATAGCAACAATAACGCCAGCTAGCAACAAAATACACTGAGGAATCTAGGATGTCCGACTCACCAGCACGGCTACGAGCGAACGTCCGCCCACGGTAGGGCAAAGGGATAAACTCCGAGGCCCGACGGAACGAGCTGAGGGGAAGACGTTTCCACACGACGACGCCCGCGGCCAAGAGCGGAGCTTTGCGCGTGAACGTCCACACGCTATCCTGTCCCGGGGAGAAGAGAGCCAGCTATCCCTCGCGCGCGCGCAGCAAAACGCCATCCGTGGCGCTGGTGTCGCTGCGACGCGAGCGCCCTCCCTTGTTAGTTAGAAGTAACCGAACCGAGAGGAGTGCTTTTCGGGGGCAGCTGACAACAGTGGGGTGCAATGCGGGAAAGTGAACGCAGGGGACGAAGGCGTCCCCACATCCCCCCAACCTTAAATAGACCCACGCTCCTGCAAGTTACATGCTATGGAGGAGTCTCCTGGTCTTCATGCACTTGAGGCAGGTCGTGCAGCGGAGGTCACGCCGACAGAGTGCACGCAGTCTTCCGCGTTATTCCGAAGGCGGCGTGAAGGTCTCCGCTGGGACGACTCGCATGGCCCGCGGACTATGTGCCCGCAGGCCCGCGAAGAGGAGGGCCGGTTGACCACTGCAGGCCAAGATTCCGCAGTAGTCGCCAGGGCAACAGCAGCCAGAGGTGGCTGCTGTCTGGTCTCGCCACAGCTGCCCCGGATGGATGCGGCGAACAGGATACAGGCCGCTCCGTCGCAGCAGGCGGCAGCGAGACGATGTGCACAGGACAGCAAGCCGCAGTGGCTCCGCTGGATCTGAAAGATTGCCAAAACACACTCCGCATGCCTTTAACGTAGGTCACGGGAGGGGAAACGGCGTACACAAGGGCCACGTGGCTCAATGCTCAACTCGCTAGCAAAACGTGTCGGGCGGCTGTGCAATGCAAAGTTCGAGTGAACAAAGCCCT
Source organism: Amblyomma mixtum (assembly GCF_055824585.1). Taxonomy (NCBI): domain Eukaryota; kingdom Metazoa; phylum Arthropoda; class Arachnida; order Ixodida; family Ixodidae; genus Amblyomma; species Amblyomma mixtum. The sequence goes on along the minus strand of NC_143017.1, from coordinate 68,201,206 downwards.
TTCTTGAGTTGAACGAGAATGCTCGGTTCATGCGAGGTTAAAAAAAAACGGGTGGGCCAGCAAAGTGCGCCCCCTCTCAATACCACGGTCCAGTGGTCGTGTCACTTTTGACAAGGTGCAGGCAGCTATGAATAGCCTTAGGCCTCACTACCACTGTGAAGGTCGACGACCCCCAACAAAAGAAAGACCCGAAACGGGTTTCGTGCGCGCAGCCGCGAGGAGACATCAGCTTTGTGGGGTGGTTCTCCCCGCTCACTGCACAAAGCAGCTTCTGAGCGAACGGCGCCCACCGTATCGGACGGTGTCGGAACGCCCGGTGCCGAGCTGCAATACCAGCGAGCTCGTAACGGCACCCGGCTCCCAGAGTCGAAAAAGAGACAGCGAGAAAATATATACAGAAAACTCGGACCACCCACGCGGCTTCCGTACTCACTCGCTTCGGGCTCGGCAACTCCGCGGGCGCTAGGCCTCGCGCTCCCTCGATGCGGACCAAGTGGTTCTTGAAGAAACTCCAGGAAGAAAACTTCACAAAAAAAACATGCTGAGCATGTCGAAAAGTTCAAACATGCTGCAGCGCAATACACCTCGCACTCAAGAAAGCATGCCGCAGGTCCTAGCGATCAAAATTCACTCTAGGCCTAGCACTTGTCAAGTCCGGACAAAGAGCGTTCCTCGAACCGAACAGACTGTCGTCCAATGTTCCAAGAGCAGGCCCCACGTTGGGCTGCCAGATGTGGGGTTACAATGGGGGAGATAAACACGTTCTCCCCGTTTAAGCGCGGCTGACTCAGTTCAAAACCGCGCGGACCCCACCCCGTGGTCGCGTACGCTACTGAGCGCACGCCGACCACGGCGGGCCGTGCTCTACGGGAACAAAGGAACGACACACTGGCTGACACAAACAAGGCATTTATTGCTATAGCAACAATAACGCCAGCTAGCAACAAAATACACTGAGGAATCTAGGATGTCCGACTCACCAGCACGGCTACGAGCGAACGTCCGCCCACGGTAGGGCAAAGGGATAAACTCCGAGGCCCGACGGAACGAGCTGAGGGGAAGACGTTTCCACACGACGACGCCCGCGGCCAAGAGCGGAGCTTTGCGCGTGAACGTCCACACGCTATCCTGTCCCGGGGAGAAGAGAGCCAGCTATCCCTCGCGCGCGCGCAGCAAAACGCCATCCGTGGCGCTGGTGTCGCTGCGACGCGAGCGCCCTCCCTTGTTAGTTAGAAGTAACCGAACCGAGAGGAGTGCTTTTCGGGGGCAGCTGACAACAGTGGGGTGCAATGCGGGAAAGTGAACGCAGGGGACGAAGGCGTCCCCACATCCCCCCAACCTTAAATAGACCCACGCGCCTGCAAGTTACATGCTATGGAGGAGTCTCCTGGTCTTCATGCACTTGAGGCAGGTCGTGCAGCGGAGGTCACGCCGACAGAGTGCACGCAGTCTTCCGCGTTATTCCGAAGGCGGCGTGAAGGTCTCCGCTGGGACGACTCGCATGGCCCGCGGACTATGTGCCCGCAGGCCCGCGAAGAGGAGGGCCGGTTGACCACTGCAGGCCAAGATTCCGCAGTAGTCGCCAGGGCAACAGCAGCCAGAGGTGGCTGCTGTCTGGTCTCGCCACAGCTGCCCCGGATGGATGCGGCGAACAGGATACAGGCCGCTCCGTCGCAGCAGGCGGCAGCGAGACGATGTGCACAGGACAGCAAGCCGCAGTGGCTCCGCTGGATCTGAAAGATTGCCAAAACACACTCCGCATGCCTTTAACGTAGGTCACGGGAGGGGAAACGGCGTACACAAGGGCCACGTGGCTCAATGCTCAACTCGCTAGCAAAACGTGTCGGGCGGCTGTGCAATGCAAAGTTCGAGTGAACAAAGCCCTTTCTTGAGTTGAACGAGAATGCTCGGTTCATGCGAGGTTAAAAAAAAACGGGTGGGCCAGCAAAGTGCGCCCCCTCTCAATACCACGGTCCGGTGGTCGTGTCACTTTTGACAAGGTGCAGGCAGCTATGAATAGCCTTAGGCCTCACTACCACTGTGAAGGTCGATGTCGTGTCCGGTCGCTGTGTTGAATGCAGCGAAAGACGCACACGGTACTTTTAGACTTCGTTTATTTAAAGCCGATGAGGGTGCGACCAGCGTCGACCGAGGCAGGAGCCGAACTGGCCGCCCGAAGAAAGGAGGGAGTGGAGAAGCGTCCACGGCAGGGAGTGGCTTCCCAGAACAGGAGGAGGGTGCGGGGGCGCACCGTGGGGGGGCATCCGGCGACAGCGTGCGACGAGGGGCAAGCGGTCGTTAGGAGAAGGATTGAGTGGTCGTTAGGAGGAGGATGCGAACTGTCGTTAGGAGGGGAATGCGAGTGGTCGTTAGGAGGGGGCGCACACACAAAAGCAATAAGGGGGGGACACAACACTTCCTTCCCCCTTAGAAAGTTGCCTGGTATCGTGCAGGGGGTCGGCGCTCACGCGTGGAGGCGCGCTGGCTTTGTGCGCTCGGGGGAGAAACACTTGTAGGCTGGCTGTTGTTCGCTGTGTCTCCTAGGTCTGTCCTGGGCGAAGTCTCTTCTTCCGGGAAGAGGTGCCAGGCTATGTGGGAAGATCGTGCACGTGTTCTCTCCGCTGGCGGACAGCTCTCAGACGGCGTCGTAAATCTACGCAGCTGGTTGAGATGTCGGCGTGCTACTGTGCCATGTATGTTGACGAGCCAAGAGCGCAGGCCTATGCGTCTGACAATTGTAGCTTCCTCCCAGCGTGGCTTTTTCAGAAACTGTCGGGCGAGGACGCGCTGCCCCTCATTAAGCGTGCCGCAGCGCGGAATTGCTTTTTCTTCCCGGAACGTCTCTGCCTTTGGCTCGGGGAGGATGGCTGTGAGCTGGGTTCGCATTTCACGCTCGAACATCATTTTCGAGGGGGTCTCGCCTGTTGTGCTCTGAACCGTCGTGTGCTGCTTGAAGAGAAAGCGCGCAAGGCGGCGCTGCAGCGAGCCTGTCTGATCTCTTTCAAGGGCGCGTTTTAGCTCGGCTACGTAGCGCTCGGCTTGTCCGTTTGTCGCTGGGTGGTAGGGGGCCGATGTAACTGATGAGATCCCGTTGTCGCGATAAAACTTGAGGATCTCCGCAGACACAAACGGTGTTCCGTTGTCCGACACTACCTTGCGCGGCAGGCCGAACGTTGCAAATAGTGATCGGAGGTTGTCAATGACTGCTGCCGAAGTCGTCTGTCCCATTTGCCTTATCTCAAGCCACCTTGTGTAGGCATCTACGACCACAAGGAAAGTGCAGCCCTCAATTGGTCCTGCAAAATCAATGTGCAGTGTGTGCCATGGTGTGTCTGGCTTTTCCCATTCTGGGACAGGAGCTTTCGGCGGGGCGCTCCGGCTGCTCTGGCAAGGCTTGCATTCTCGCACCACTGTTTCGATGTCGTTGTCAATGCCAGGCCACCACATGTAGCTTCTGGCACACTTTTTCATTGCAACGATGCCCCGATGTCCGGCGTGGATGAGAGACATAGCTTGTGCGCGTAGTTCTCTCGGCATCACAACTCGGGACCCAAATATGATGCAGCCGCGATGGGTGCTCAACTCTGTAGCTCGCCTGCGGTAAGCGTCGAAGTTGTCCCCTTTGAGTTTATGCACGTTGCCTTGTTGAACAGCTGTGTAAACTAGCCGGAGAGCTGCGCACTTCTGCGTAGATGCTGCAACTGTACCTGCTGTAAGCGGAGGTTCTGGCAGTGCTTCGAACATCAGAACGTCTCCTGGTGGAAATGGTTCGTCAACAGTTGCGTCTAGTGGCAGACGGCTTAGCGCATCGGCGTTTTGATGTTTACTCCCATTGCGGTAGACCAGAGCGTAGTCGTACGCTGAGAGTTTGATGGAATGCTGCGTCGGCTCGATGACACCTTGCTGCTCCAGTTTGTCCAACTCTTTTTCAACTGAATCTCGGAGAGCAAACGGCACCGGCCTGGCCTTCAGAAATTTGGGTTGCGCGTTGTCCAACAACTCCAGTGTGACCGGGGGCCCTTCGTTTCCTGGAATCTCTTCCGAGAATACTCTTTCGTATTTCTCTTGCAGTTGCTCAACCATGTTCTGGCTCGGCGTCTGGTGTATGCCGCATATCATCACGCCTAGTGGAGAAAACCAGTTTCTCCCTAGAAGGCTTGATCCTGTGCCCTTCACAACAAGCAGAGGTAGCGTATGGGTCTGGCCGTTGTAGTTAACCTGCACGTTGGCAGAGCCCAATAGTGGCAGATTCTGTCCTGACCACGTTCGCAGGTGCGTGTCGTCTTGTTGCAGGGCGGGTGCGTCAGATGGCCATGAAGTTCGGAACGTGTCCTCACTGATCAGAGTACAGGCTGCGCCGGAGTCCACCTCGAACTTAATCAGCTGGTGATGTACGCTTACTTCTGTAAAAATCTTCGGTCGCGTGCCGAGATTCATGGTGTTCAGGTCGTACAACACAGATGGTGTTGCTGATGTTGTTCCATGGAGATCAGATAGCGGCGTATTCTCTGAGGCGTTGACGCTGTGATTAGGCTGGGAAGGTGACTTTATCTTGGCAAGTCTCCGTTTCGTAATGCATGCTCTTTCGATATGCCCTCGCTTGTGGCAAAAATTACACGTGGCTGACTGGAATCGACATCCCTGGGGGTTGTGTTGGTCGTCACACCGCCAGCAGCGTTGTGCCTTTTTGACCGATTTTACAACAACAGAAGGCTTGCGCACCTGGTTGCTTGTCTGGTGTACCGGCTCGGTGTTCCGGCGAATCCCTCTCTGCTGGTGACCGGCGCTCTCCGCTCGAACGGCGATGTCGTAAGCTTTGCTGAATGTGAGGTCCTTCTCAGCCAACAGGCGCTGCTGCAGTGACTCGTCACTCAGTCGCACACAAATCTGTCGCGTAACATCACGTCCAAGGGAAGCATGGCGGTGTTAGCAGAAGAAGCTGCGTCTCCCTCCTGCCCGGTAGCTGTTGTCGACAGCGTTCCAAAATTGCAGTCGGCAGCGAGCTTCTTGAGCGCGGCTACGTAGGCGCTCACAGTTTCTCCTCCCAGTTGATCTCGTCGTTGGAAGCGAGCCCGGCTGTAGACCTCGGATGGCCTTGGGTCGTAGTGCTTTTGCAGCGCTTTTACGATGTCGTCGTAAGACACTGCCGCTGGTGTGCTTGGCTGAATAAGGGCGCAGACAGTATCGTAGGTCTGCTCCCCGCACAGCGTCAGCAGGTTGGCCCTCTTCAAGGCTGGGTCTGTGATGTTGTTAGCTTCAAAGTAGAACTGAAGGCGTCCAACCCACGATGACCACGATGAGCCGTTGAACTCTGGTATCTGATTGGAAAACCCTCGCGTAGCCATGGCTTGTCAATAGCGTTGCGTAGCGCGGGTCGAATCCACTTTCTCGTCGCCACTGTCGTGTCCGGTCGCTGTGTTGAATGCAGCGAAAGACGCACACGGTACTTTTAGACTTCGTTTATTTAAAGCCGATGAGGGTGCGACCAGCGTCGACCGAGGCAGGAGCCGAACTGGCCGCCCGAAGAAAGGAGGGAGTGGAGAAGCGTCCACGGCAGGGAGTGGCTTCCCAGAACAGGAGGAGGGTGCGGGGGCGCACCGTGGGGGGGCATCCGGCGACAGCGTGCGACGAGGGGCAAGCGGTCGTTAGGAGAAGGATTGAGTGGTCGTTAGGAGGAGGATGCGAACTGTCGTTAGGAGGGGAATGCGAGTGGTCGTTAGGAGGGGGCGCACACACACAAAAGCAATAAGGGGGGGACACAACAGTCGACGACCCCCAACAAAAGAAAGACCCGAAACGGGTTTCGTGCGCGCAGCCGCGAGGAGACATCAGCTTTGTGGGGTGGTTCTCCCCGCTCACTGCACAAAGCAGCTTCTGAGCGAACGGCGCCCACCGTATCGGACGGTGTCGGAACGCCCGGTGCCGAGCTGCAATACCAGCGAGCTCGTAACGGCACCCGGCTCCCTGAGCCGCGACTCCCAGAGTCGAAAAAGAGACAGCGAGAAAATATATACAGAAAACTCGGACCACCCACGCGGCTTCCGTACTCACTCGCTTCGGGCTCGGCAACTCCGCGGGCGCTAGGCCTCGCGCTCCCTCGATGCGGACCAAGTGGTTCTTGAAGAAACTCCAGGAAGAAAACTTCACAAAAAAAACATGCTGAGCATGTCGAAAAGTTCAAACATGCTGCAGCGCAATACACCTCGCACTCAAGAAAGCATGCCGCAGGTCCTAGCGATCAAAATTCACTCTAGGCCTAGCACTTGTCAAGTCCGGACAAAGAGCGTTCCTCGAACCGAACAGACTGTCGTCCAATGTTCCAAGAGCAGGCCCCACGTTGGGCTGCCAGATGTGGGGTTACAATGGGGGAGATAAACACGTTCTCCCCGTTTAAGCGCGGCTGACTCAGTTCAAAACCGCGCGGACCCCACCCCGTGGTCGCGTACGCTACTGAGCGCACGCCGACCACGGCGGGCCGTGCTCTACGGGAACAAAGGAACGACACACTGGCTGACACAAACAAGGCATTTATTGCTATAGCAACAATAACGCCAGCTAGCAACAAAATACACTGAGGAATCTAGGATGTCCGACTCACCAGCACGGCTACGAGCGAACGTCCGCCCACGGTAGGGCAAAGGGATAAACTCCGAGGCCCGACGGAACGAGCTGAGGGGAAGACGTTTCCACACGACGACGCCCGCGGCCAAGAGCGGAGCTTTGCGCGTGAACGTCCACACGCTATCCTGTCCCGGGGAGAAGAGAGCCAGCTATCCCTCGCGCGCGCGCAGCAAAACGCCATCCGTGGCGCTGGTGTCGCTGCGACGCGAGCGCCCTCCCTTGTTAGTTAGAAGTAACCGAACCGAGAGGAGTGCTTTTCGGGGGCAGCTGACAACAGTGGGGTGCAATGCGGGAAAGTGAACGCAGGGGACGAAGGCGTCCCCACATCCCCCCAACCTTAAATAGACCCACGCGCCTGCAAGTTACATGCTATGGAGGAGTCTCCTGGTCTTCATGCACTTGAGGCAGGTCGTGCAGCGGAGGTCACGCCGACAGAGTGCACGCAGTCTTCCGCGTTATTCCGAAGGCGGCGTGAAGGTCTCCGCTGGGACGACTCGCATGGCCCGCGGACTATGTGCCCGCAGGCCCGCGAAGAGGAGGGCCGGTTGACCACTGCAGGCCAAGATTCCGCAGTAGTCGCCAGGGCAACAGCAGCCAGAGGTGGCTGCTGTCTGGTCTCGCCACAGCTGCCCCGGATGGATGCGGCGAACAGGATACAGGCCGCTCCGTCGCAGCAGGCGGCAGCGAGACGATGTGCACAGGACAGCAAGCCGCAGTGGCTCCGCTGGATCTGAAAGATTGCCAAAACACACTCCGCATGCCTTTAACGTAGGTCACGGGAGGGGAAACGGCGTACACAAGGGCCACGTGGCTCAATGCTCAACTCGCTAGCAAAACGTGTCGGGCGGCTGTGCAATGCAAAGTTCGAGTGAACAAAGCCCTTTCTTGAGTTGAACGAGAATGCTCGGTTCATGCGAGGTTAAAAAAAAACGGGTGGGCCAGCAAAGTGCGCCCCCTCTCAATACCACGGTCCGGTGGTCGTGTCACTTTTGACAAGGTGCAGGCAGCTATGAATAGCCTTAGGCCTCACTACCACTGTGAAGGTCGATGTCGTGTCCGGTCGCTGTGTTGAATGCAGCGAAAGACGCACACGGTACTTTTAGACTTCGTTTATTTAAAGCCGATGAGGGTGCGACCAGCGTCGACCGAGGCAGGAGCCGAACTGGCCGCCCGAAGAAAGGAGGGAGTGGAGAAGCGTCCACGGCAGGGAGTGGCTTCCCAGAACAGGAGGAGGGTGCGGGGGCGCACCGTGGGGGGGCATCCGGCGACAGCGTGCGACGAGGGGCAAGCGGTCGTTAGGAGAAGGATTGAGTGGTCGTTAGGAGGAGGATGCGAACTGTCGTTAGGAGGGGAATGCGAGTGGTCGTTAGGAGGGGGCGCACACACAAAAGCAATAAGGGGGGGACACAACACTTCCTTCCCCCTTAGAAAGTTGCCTGGTATCGTGCAGGGGGTCGGCGCTCACGCGTGGAGGCGCGCTGGCTTTGTGCGCTCGGGGGAGAAACACTTGTAGGCTGGCTGTTGTTCGCTGTGTCTCCTAGGTCTGTCCTGGGCGAAGTCTCTTCTTCCGGGAAGAGGTGCCAGGCTATGTGGGAAGATCGTGCACGTGTTCTCTCCGCTGGCGGACAGCTCTCAGACGGCGTCGTAAATCTACGCAGCTGGTTGAGATGTCGGCGTGCTACTGTGCCATGTATGTTGACGAGCCAAGAGCGCAGGCCTATGCGTCTGACAATTGTAGCTTCCTCCCAGCGTGGCTTTTTCAGAAACTGTCGGGCGAGGACGCGCTGCCCCTCATTAAGCGTGCCGCAGCGCGGAATTGCTTTTTCTTCCCGGAACGTCTCTGCCTTTGGCTCGGGGAGGATGGCTGTGAGCTGGGTTCGCATTTCACGCTCGAACATCATTTTCGAGGGGGTCTCGCCTGTTGTGCTCTGAACCGTCGTGTGCTGCTTGAAGAGAAAGCGCGCAAGGCGGCGCTGCAGCGAGCCTGTCTGATCTCTTTCAAGGGCGCGTTTTAGCTCGGCTACGTAGCGCTCGGCTTGTCCGTTTGTCGCTGGGTGGTAGGGGGCCGATGTAACTGATGAGATCCCGTTGTCGCGATAAAACTTGAGGATCTCCGCAGACACAAACGGTGTTCCGTTGTCCGACACTACCTTGCGCGGCAGGCCGAACGTTGCAAATAGTGATCGGAGGTTGTCAATGACTGCTGCCGAAGTCGTCTGTCCCATTTGCCTTATCTCAAGCCACCTTGTGTAGGCATCTACGACCACAAGGAAAGTGCAGCCCTCAATTGGTCCTGCAAAATCAATGTGCAGTGTGTGCCATGGTGTGTCTGGCTTTTCCCATTCTGGGACAGGAGCTTTCGGCGGGGCGCTCCGGCTGCTCTGGCAAGGCTTGCATTCTCGCACCACTGTTTCGATGTCGTTGTCAATGCCAGGCCACCACATGTAGCTTCTGGCACACTTTTTCATTGCAACGATGCCCCGATGTCCGGCGTGGATGAGAGACATAGCTTGTGCGCGTAGTTCTCTCGGCATCACAACTCGGGACCCAAATATGATGCAGCCGCGATGGGTGCTCAACTCTGTAGCTCGCCTGCGGTAAGCGTCGAAGTTGTCCCCTTTGAGTTTATGCACGTTGCCTTGTTGAACAGCTGTGTAAACTAGCCGGAGAGCTGCGCACTTCTGCGTAGATGCTGCAACTGTACCTGCTGTAAGCGGAGGTTCTGGCAGTGCTTCGAACATCAGAACGTCTCCTGGTGGAAATGGTTCGTCAACAGTTGCGTCTAGTGGCAGACGGCTTAGCGCATCGGCGTTTTGATGTTTACTCCCATTGCGGTAGACCAGAGCGTAGTCGTACGCTGAGAGTTTGATGGAATGCTGCGTCGGCTCGATGACACCTTGCTGCTCCAGTTTGTCCAACTCTTTTTCAACTGAATCTCGGAGAGCAAACGGCACCGGCCTGGCCTTCAGAAATTTGGGTTGCGCGTTGTCCAACAACTCCAGTGTGACCGGGGGCCCTTCGTTTCCTGGAATCTCTTCCGAGAATACTCTTTCGTATTTCTCTTGCAGTTGCTCAACCATGTTCTGGCTCGGCGTCTGGTGTATGCCGCATATCATCACGCCTAGTGGAGAAAACCAGTTTCTCCCTAGAAGGCTTGATCCTGTGCCCTTCACAACAAGCAGAGGTAGCGTATGGGTCTGGCCGTTGTAGTTAACCTGCACGTTGGCAGAGCCCAATAGTGGCAGATTCTGTCCTGACCACGTTCGCAGGTGCGTGTCGTCTTGTTGCAGGGCGGGTGCGTCAGATGGCCATGAAGTTCGGAACGTGTCCTCACTGATCAGAGTACAGGCTGCGCCGGAGTCCACCTCGAACTTAATCAGCTGGTGATGTACGCTTACTTCTGTAAAAATCTTCGGTCGCGTGCCGAGATTCATGGTGTTCAGGTCGTACAACACAGATGGTGTTGCTGATGTTGTTCCATGGAGATCAGATAGCGGCGTATTCTCTGAGGCGTTGACGCTGTGATTAGGCTGGGAAGGTGACTTTATCTTGGCAAGTCTCCGTTTCGTAATGCATGCTCTTTCGATATGCCCTCGCTTGTGGCAAAAATTACACGTGGCTGACTGGAATCGACATCCCTGGGGGTTGTGTTGGTCGTCACACCGCCAGCAGCGTTGTGCCTTTTTGACCGATTTTACAACAACAGAAGGCTTGCGCACCTGGTTGCTTGTCTGGTGTACCGGCTCGGTGTTCCGGCGAATCCCTCTCTGCTGGTGACCGGCGCTCTCCGCTCGAACGGCGATGTCGTAAGCTTTGCTGAATGTGAGGTCCTTCTCAGCCAACAGGCGCTGCTGCAGTGACTCGTCACTCAGTCGCACACAAATCTGTCGCGTAACATCACGTCCAAGGGAAGCATGGCGGTGTTAGCAGAAGAAGCTGCGTCTCCCTCCTGCCCGGTAGCTGTTGTCGACAGCGTTCCAAAATTGCAGTCGGCAGCGAGCTTCTTGAGCGCGGCTACGTAGGCGCTCACAGTTTCTCCTCCCAGTTGATCTCGTCGTTGGAAGCGAGCCCGGCTGTAGACCTCGGATGGCCTTGGGTCGTAGTGCTTTTGCAGCGCTTTTACGATGTCGTCGTAAGACACTGCCGCTGGTGTGCTTGGCTGAATAAGGGCGCAGACAGTATCGTAGGTCTGCTCCCCGCACAGCGTCAGCAGGTTGGCCCTCTTCAAGGCTGGGTCTGTGATGTTGTTAGCTTCAAAGTAGAACTGAAGGCGTCCAACCCACGATGACCACGATGAGCCGTTGAACTCTGGTATCTGATTGGAAAACCCTCGCGTAGCCATGGCTTGTCAATAGCGTTGCGTAGCGCGGGTCGAATCCACTTTCTCGTCGCCACTGTCGTGTCCGGTCGCTGTGTTGAATGCAGCGAAAGACGCACACGGTACTTTTAGACTTCGTTTATTTAAAGCCGATGAGGGTGCGACCAGCGTCGACCGAGGCAGGAGCCGAACTGGCCGCCCGAAGAAAGGAGGGAGTGGAGAAGCGTCCACGGCAGGGAGTGGCTTCCCAGAACAGGAGGAGGGTGCGGGGGCGCACCGTGGGGGGGCATCCGGCGACAGCGTGCGACGAGGGGCAAGCGGTCGTTAGGAGAAGGATTGAGTGGTCGTTAGGAGGAGGATGCGAACTGTCGTTAGGAGGGGAATGCGAGTGGTCGTTAGGAGGGGGCGCACACACACAAAAGCAATAAGGGGGGGACACAACAGTCGACGACCCCCAACAAAAGAAAGACCCGAAACGGGTTTCGTGCGCGCAGCCGCGAGGAGACATCAGCTTTGTGGGGTGGTTCTCCCCGCTCACTGCACAAAGCAGCTTCTGAGCGAACGGCGCCCACCGTATCGGACGGTGTCGGAACGCCCGGTGCCGAGCTGCAATACCAGCGAGCTCGTAACGGCACCCGGCTCCCTGAGCCGCGACTCCCAGAGTCGAAAAAGAGACAGCGAGAAAATATATACAGAAAACTCGGACCACCCACGCGGCTTCCGTACTCACTCGCTTCGGGCTCGGCAACTCCGCGGGCGCTAGGCCTCGCGCTCCCTCGATGCGGACCAAGTGGTTCTTGAAGAAACTCCAGGAAGAAAACTTCACAAAAAAAACATGCTGAGCATGTCGAAAAGTTCAAACATGCTGCAGCGCAATACACCTCGCACTCAAGAAAGCATGCCGCAGGTCCTAGCGATCAAAATTCACTCTAGGCCTAGCACTTGTCAAGTCCGGACAAAGAGCGTTCCTCGAACCGAACAGACTGTCGTCCAATGTTCCAAGAGCAGGCCCCACGTTGGGCTGCCAGATGTGGGGTTACAATGGGGGAGATAAACACGTTCTCCCCGTTTAAGCGCGGCTGACTCAGTTCAAAACCGCGCGGACCCCACCCCGTGGTCGCGTACGCTACTGAGCGCACGCCGACCACGGCGGGCCGTGCTCTACGGGAACAAAGGAACGACACACTGGCTGACACAAACAAGGCATTTATTGCTATAGCAACAATAACGCCAGCTAGCAACAAAATACACTGAGGAATCTAGGATGTCCGACTCACCAGCACGGCTACGAGCGAACGTCCGCCCACGGTAGGGCAAAGGGATAAACTCCGAGGCCCGACGGAACGAGCTGAGGGGAAGACGTTTCCACACGACGACGCCCGCGGCCAAGAGCGGAGCTTTGCGCGTGAACGTCCACACGCTATCCTGTCCCGGGGAGAAGAGAGCCAGCTATCCCTCGCGCGCGCGCAGCAAAACGCCATCCGTGGCGCTGGTGTCGCTGCGACGCGAGCGCCCTCCCTTGTTAGTTAGAAGTAACCGAACCGAGAGGAGTGCTTTTCGGGGGCAGCTGACAACAGTGGGGTGCAATGCGGGAAAGTGAACGCAGGGGACGAAGGCGTCCCCACATCCCCCCAACCTTAAATAGACCCACGCGCCTGCAAGTTACATGCTATGGAGGAGTCTCCTGGTCTTCATGCACTTGAGGCAGGTCGTGCAGCGGAGGTCACGCCGACAGAGTGCACGCAGTCTTCCGCGTTATTCCGAAGGCGGCGTGAAGGTCTCCGCTGGGACGACTCGCATGGCCCGCGGACTATGTGCCCGCAGGCCCGCGAAGAGGAGGGCCGGTTGACCACTGCAGGCCAAGATTCCGCAGTAGTCGCCAGGGCAACAGCAGCCAGAGGTGGCTGCTGTCTGGTCTCGCCACAGCTGCCCCGGATGGATGCGGCGAACAGGATACAGGCCGCTCCGTCGCAGCAGGCGGCAGCGAGACGATGTGCACAGGACAGCAAGCCGCAGTGGCTCCGCTGGATCTGAAAGATTGCCAAAACACACTCCGCATGCCTTTAACGTAGGTCACGGGAGGGGAAACGGCGTACACAAGGGCCACGTGGCTCAATGCTCAACTCGCTAGCAAAACGTGTCGGGCGGCTGTGCAATGCAAAGTTCGAGTGAACAAAGCCCTTTCTTGAGTTGAACGAGAATGCTCGGTTCATGCGAGGTTAAAAAAAAACGGGTGGGCCAGCAAAGTGCGCCCCCTCTCAATACCACGGTCCGGTGGTCGTGTCACTTTTGACAAGGTGCAGGCAGCTATGAATAGCCTTAGGCCTCACTACCACTGTGAAGGTCGATGTCGTGTCCGGTCGCTGTGTTGAATGCAGCGAAAGACGCACACGGTACTTTTAGACTTCGTTTATTTAAAGCCGATGAGGGTGCGACCAGCGTCGACCGAGGCAGGAGCCGAACTGGCCGCCCGAAGAAAGGAGGGAGTGGAGAAGCGTCCACGGCAGGGAGTGGCTTCCCAGAACAGGAGGAGGGTGCGGGGGCGCACCGTGGGGGGGCATCCGGCGACAGCGTGCGACGAGGGGCAAGCGGTCGTTAGGAGAAGGATTGAGTGGTCGTTAGGAGGAGGATGCGAACTGTCGTTAGGAGGGGAATGCGAGTGGTCGTTAGGAGGGGGCGCACACACAAAAGCAATAAGGGGGGGACACAACACTTCCTTCCCCCTTAGAAAGTTGCCTGGTATCGTGCAGGGGGTCGGCGCTCACGCGTGGAGGCGCGCTGGCTTTGTGCGCTCGGGGGAGAAACACTTGTAGGCTGGCTGTTGTTCGCTGTGTCTCCTAGGTCTGTCCTGGGCGAAGTCTCTTCTTCCGGGAAGAGGTGCCAGGCTATGTGGGAAGATCGTGCACGTGTTCTCTCCGCTGGCGGACAGCTCTCAGACGGCGTCGTAAATCTACGCAGCTGGTTGAGATGTCGGCGTGCTACTGTGCCATGTATGTTGACGAGCCAAGAGCGCAGGCCTATGCGTCTGACAATTGTAGCTTCCTCCCAGCGTGGCTTTTTCAGAAACTGTCGGGCGAGGACGCGCTGCCCCTCATTAAGCGTGCCGCAGCGCGGAATTGCTTTTTCTTCCCGGAACGTCTCTGCCTTTGGCTCGGGGAGGATGGCTGTGAGCTGGGTTCGCATTTCACGCTCGAACATCATTTTCGAGGGGGTCTCGCCTGTTGTGCTCTGAACCGTCGTGTGCTGCTTGAAGAGAAAGCGCGCAAGGCGGCGCTGCAGCGAGCCTGTCTGATCTCTTTCAAGGGCGCGTTTTAGCTCGGCTACGTAGCGCTCGGCTTGTCCGTTTGTCGCTGGGTGGTAGGGGGCCGATGTAACTGATGAGATCCCGTTGTCGCGATAAAACTTGAGGATCTCCGCAGACACAAACGGTGTTCCGTTGTCCGACACTACCTTGCGCGGCAGGCCGAACGTTGCAAATAGTGATCGGAGGTTGTCAATGACTGCTGCCGAAGTCGTCTGTCCCATTTGCCTTATCTCAAGCCACCTTGTGTAGGCATCTACGACCACAAGGAAAGTGCAGCCCTCAATTGGTCCTGCAAAATCAATGTGCAGTGTGTGCCATGGTGTGTCTGGCTTTTCCCATTCTGGGACAGGAGCTTTCGGCGGGGCGCTCCGGCTGCTCTGGCAAGGCTTGCATTCTCGCACCACTGTTTCGATGTCGTTGTCAATGCCAGGCCACCACATGTAGCTTCTGGCACACTTTTTCATTGCAACGATGCCCCGATGTCCGGCGTGGATGAGAGACATAGCTTGTGCGCGTAGTTCTCTCGGCATCACAACTCGGGACCCAAATATGATGCAGCCGCGATGGGTGCTCAACTCTGTAGCTCGCCTGCGGTAAGCGTCGAAGTTGTCCCCTTTGAGTTTATGCACGTTGCCTTGTTGAACAGCTGTGTAAACTAGCCGGAGAGCTGCGCACTTCTGCGTAGATGCTGCAACTGTACCTGCTGTAAGCGGAGGTTCTGGCAGTGCTTCGAACATCAGAACGTCTCCTGGTGGAAATGGTTCGTCAACAGTTGCGTCTAGTGGCAGACGGCTTAGCGCATCGGCGTTTTGATGTTTACTCCCATTGCGGTAGACCAGAGCGTAGTCGTACGCTGAGAGTTTGATGGAATGCTGCGTCGGCTCGATGACACCTTGCTGCTCCAGTTTGTCCAACTCTTTTTCAACTGAATCTCGGAGAGCAAACGGCACCGGCCTGGCCTTCAGAAATTTGGGTTGCGCGTTGTCCAACAACTCCAGTGTGACCGGGGGCCCTTCGTTTCCTGGAATCTCTTCCGAGAATACTCTTTCGTATTTCTCTTGCAGTTGCTCAACCATGTTCTGGCTCGGCGTCTGGTGTATGCCGCATATCATCACGCCTAGTGGAGAAAACCAGTTTCTCCCTAGAAGGCTTGATCCTGTGCCCTTCACAACAAGCAGAGGTAGCGTATGGGTCTGGCCGTTGTAGTTAACCTGCACGTTGGCAGAGCCCAATAGTGGCAGATTCTGTCCTGACCACGTTCGCAGGTGCGTGTCGTCTTGTTGCAGGGCGGGTGCGTCAGATGGCCATGAAGTTCGGAACGTGTCCTCACTGATCAGAGTACAGGCTGCGCCGGAGTCCACCTCGAACTTAATCAGCTGGTGATGTACGCTTACTTCTGTAAAAATCTTCGGTCGCGTGCCGAGATTCATGGTGTTCAGGTCGTACAACACAGATGGTGTTGCTGATGTTGTTCCATGGAGATCAGATAGCGGCGTATTCTCTGAGGCGTTGACGCTGTGATTAGGCTGGGAAGGTGACTTTATCTTGGCAAGTCTCCGTTTCGTAATGCATGCTCTTTCGATATGCCCTCGCTTGTGGCAAAAATTACACGTGGCTGACTGGAATCGACATCCCTGGGGGTTGTGTTGGTCGTCACACCGCCAGCAGCGTTGTGCCTTTTTGACCGATTTTACAACAACAGAAGGCTTGCGCACCTGGTTGCTTGTCTGGTGTACCGGCTCGGTGTTCCGGCGAATCCCTCTCTGCTGGTGACCGGCGCTCTCCGCTCGAACGGCGATGTCGTAAGCTTTGCTGAATGTGAGGTCCTTCTCAGCCAACAGGCGCTGCTGCAGTGACTCGTCACTCAGTCGCACACAAATCTGTCGCGTAACATCACGTCCAAGGGAAGCATGGCGGTGTTAGCAGAAGAAGCTGCGTCTCCCTCCTGCCCGGTAGCTGTTGTCGACAGCGTTCCAAAATTGCAGTCGGCAGCGAGCTTCTTGAGCGCGGCTACGTAGGCGCTCACAGTTTCTCCTCCCAGTTGATCTCGTCGTTGGAAGCGAGCCCGGCTGTAGACCTCGGATGGCCTTGGGTCGTAGTGCTTTTGCAGCGCTTTTACGATGTCGTCGTAAGACACTGCCGCTGGTGTGCTTGGCTGAATAAGGGCGCAGACAGTATCGTAGGTCTGCTCCCCGCACAGCGTCAGCAGGTTGGCCCTCTTCAAGGCTGGGTCTGTGATGTTGTTAGCTTCAAAGTAGAACTGAAGGCGTCCAACCCACGATGACCACGATGAGCCGTTGAACTCTGGTATCTGATTGGAAAACCCTCGCGTAGCCATGGCTTGTCAATAGCGTTGCGTAGCGCGGGTCGAATCCACTTTCTCGTCGCCACTGTCGTGTCCGGTCGCTGTGTTGAATGCAGCGAAAGACGCACACGGTACTTTTAGACTTCGTTTATTTAAAGCCGATGAGGGTGCGACCAGCGTCGACCGAGGCAGGAGCCGAACTGGCCGCCCGAAGAAAGGAGGGAGTGGAGAAGCGTCCACGGCAGGGAGTGGCTTCCCAGAACAGGAGGAGGGTGCGGGGGCGCACCGTGGGGGGGCATCCGGCGACAGCGTGCGACGAGGGGCAAGCGGTCGTTAGGAGAAGGATTGAGTGGTCGTTAGGAGGAGGATGCGAACTGTCGTTAGGAGGGGAATGCGAGTGGTCGTTAGGAGGGGGCGCACACACACAAAAGCAATAAGGGGGGGACACAACAGTCGACGACCCCCAACAAAAGAAAGACCCGAAACGGGTTTCGTGCGCGCAGCCGCGAGGAGACATCAGCTTTGTGGGGTGGTTCTCCCCGCTCACTGCACAAAGCAGCTTCTGAGCGAACGGCGCCCACCGTATCGGACGGTGTCGGAACGCCCGGTGCCGAGCTGCAATACCAGCGAGCTCGTAACGGCACCCGGCTCCCTGAGCCGCGACTCCCAGAGTCGAAAAAGAGACAGCGAGAAAATATATACAGAAAACTCGGACCACCCACGCGGCTTCCGTACTCACTCGCTTCGGGCTCGGCAACTCCGCGGGCGCTAGGCCTCGCGCTCCCTCGATGCGGACCAAGTGGTTCTTGAAGAAACTCCAGGAAGAAAACTTCACAAAAAAAAACATGCTGAGCATGTCGAAAAGTTCAAACATGCTGCAGCGCAATACACCTCGCACTCAAGAAAGCATGCCGCAGGTCCTAGCGATCAAAATTCACTCTAGGCCTAGCACTTGTCAAGTCCGGACAAAGAGCGTTCCTCGAACCGAACAGACTGTCGTCCAATGTTCCAAGAGCAGGCCCCACGTTGGGCTGCCAGATGTGGGGTTACAATGGGGGAGATAAACACGTTCTCCCCGTTTAAGCGCGGCTGACTCAGTTCAAAACCGCGCGGACCCCACCCCGTGGTCGCGTACGCTACTGAGCGCACGCCGACCACGGCGGGCCGTGCTCTACGGGAACAAAGGAACGACACACTGGCTGACACAAACAAGGCATTTATTGCTATAGCAACAATAACGCCAGCTAGCAACAAAATACACTGAGGAATCTAGGATGTCCGACTCACCAGCACGGCTACGAGCGAACGTCCACCCACGGTAGGGCAAAGGGATAAACTCCGAGGCCCGACGGAACGAGCTGAGGGGAAGACGTTTCCACACGACGACGCCCGCGGCCAAGAGCGGAGCTTTGCGCGTGAACGTCCACACGCTATCCTGTCCCGGGGAGAAGAGAGCCAGCTATCCCTCGCGCGCGCGCAGCAAAACGCCATCCGTGGCGCTGGTGTCGCTGCGACGCGAGCGCCCTCCCTTGTTAGTTAGAAGTAACCGAACCGAGAGGAGTGCTTTTCGGGGGCAGCTGACAACAGTGGGGTGCAATGCGGGAAAGTGAACGCAGGGGACGAAGGCGTCCCCACAAGTGCTTGTTCCATATTTCATGTTGTTTCGCTAGAGATAAAACTGGCACTTAACGCAGTATACGCCCTAACGTGAGAAGCATTGCTTACATCTTATTTGCACACCAAGATACACCTGTCTAAGAACGCACGAAATGCGTTCACGCAACGTCACGCATATGTTCGCACGCATGGTTGGCGATGTTTTCGTAATAAGTTCGGAATTAGCGAAGCCCCGAAATGTTCTTCGTAGATGGTGTGGTTTGTTTCTATTTTTTTTTTGAATTCTATCGTCATTCCGCACTGACAGCTTGGAGCAGACTGCATGCAGAAGCACAAGCTTAATGGCCACCAACCAATTCCGCATTTTGTCCAATTTGCTGAAGCTGAAAGAAAACTCGCAGCTGAATAACAGCCATATATGAAACCACTGGGGGGGGGGGGGGGCGGTTTTGTGGGCTAGCTTTTTTGCATTCTCTCCACTTATTTCTGTCAAGGAATATGGCGGACAAAGCTTCTCCGCGGAAAATTGCGCCTGCGCCCTTTGAATCCTTCCCTGGGCAGCCAGAGCCCGTGGTATCGGCATTTGCAACGTCCTATCACTTTACACGTACGATAGCCAAAGTTCCGGATAATAACGCATCAGTTTTGAGCACGTCGGTACTATTAGCTGATGCCTGTCTGCGCTTCCGCTTCCGTGCCAGGTACTCTACTGGCTCCATATCGGCTGTTTCACCTTAGATTTTCTGCAATTTTCGGAAAGATAGCGTTCAAGAGAAGTGATCCAAGAATCCTTGGACTGCTCGTTGTGCATACCGTTCAATGACAAAGGGGCGCAGTCAATGGCGGGAGGAGTGGCGCAATCATTGGCTAGAGGTGAACGAGACAAAGCGTCGGCGTCGTTATGCTTCCTTCCAGAGCGATATATCACACGAATATCGTACTCTTGAAGGCGCAAGGCCCAGCGGGCGAGGCGGCCATTTGGGTCTTTCAGGGAGGACAACCAACAGAGGGAATGGTGGTCCGTGACGACCTCGAAAGGCCGGCCGTATACGTAAGGCCAAAATTTCCCGATCGCCCAAACGATCGCCAAGCACTCTTTTCAGTGACGGAGTAGCTCTGCTCTGGCTTCGTCAGGGTGCGGCTCGCGTATGCAACAACATACTCCGCATACCCCGGTTTGCGTTGAGCAAGAACAGCATCGATATCAACGCCACTGGCATCTGTGTGGATTTCAGTTGGAGAAGCAGGGTCAAAGTGGCGCAGCATTGGTGGAGAGGTAAGTAGACGGCGCAACGTGATGAACGCTTCGTCACAGGCAGGACTCCAGCTGGATAGGTCGCTGCTGCCACGAAGAAGGGCAGTCAGAGGTGTGATGATAGAAGCGAAATTTCGGATAAAGCGTCGGAAGTAACAACATAAGCCGATGAAACTGCGAAGTTCCTTCATCGTAGAGGGCTTCGGGAACTCAGAGACAGCACGAAGCTTAGCTGGGTCAGGAAGGACACCCTGTTTCGACACGACGTGGCCCAAAATCGTCAACTGGCGAGCGGCGAAACAACATTTCTTTAAATTGAGTTGAAGCCCATGACGCCATCACCCGATCCCCGACGACGTGGGCGCGAGACCGTCCACGTTTCTCGTTTGAAGCCACACTACGACCCCTGCGTCCTGTTGACACCCTAAATCGCCAGGATGGCTCTTTTTCCCCCGAAGCCAAATGTAAAGAGGAAGATGCTTAGCAGTCGGAGCAACAGAACCGATGCGCGGCGCGAGGCGAGAAGACGACGATCGGCAGCTGAAGCAGCAGAGCCGACGCGCGGCGAGAGCGTGAACTGTTCTGGGACCGGACCTGCCCTTGCCCGCTCTAACCGGCCTTCGCAACCAGTTATCTCTTGCCAATAAAGGCCGTTACAGAGCACTTTTTTCGGCGCAGCATTTTCAGCTGTGTGGTGCATCAGATAACAGCTAAGTGCTAACTAGTAGGCTGGTTAACTAATATTGAGTAGTTAACTTCTTCACTCCTACTGTTCATCTCCTTATTTATAGAGAAGCGTGCATCCAACCGTAAGGAATATTCATATCAGTGTTTAGAATTTCGAAAACGCTCGGCGTTGTGGCCCAACAAATTTTACCTACATTGGGCCAAAATGCATGCGCTTTCTGAAAGCTTGCAGTCAAAGCAACCTCTGCAGTGCACGTAACTCGTCGAAATAGTCCAAATTTGTTTGGCGACAGCGCCGAGGGTAAGTGCGTTTCCGAAATTCTAAAAAAATGATATGGACATTTCCTACGGTGGATCACGTGGCTCTGCGTAAGTAAGGAGACTAAGAGTAATAGGTAAAAAGTTAATATTGCCACGTATCATTGCAGTGTCCGTTCATTCGCGCAAGGCCGCAGGAAAGGAGTGTTATCATTTTTGTTCGTGACGCGAGAAGCGACCGGACTAATCTCGATTGATCACAGCCATGCCGAGCTGCATCTACGTGTTTCCGATTACTCTAGATGATCTCGACCTGTTATCTCGAAGTTTCCTTGCCGGCTTTAAATTGAAGGATGCCGCGAGCCGCGGGCATTCGTAGTTCGACGACCGACGAGCACGTTTTTTGCATATTTCATCGTCCTGCGCGGCGGTCGAGTGTCGGCTTTCTTACTGCCTTATTGACGTGCTCAGTGCTGCGTCACTGCGCATGTGCTTGACTGATCAGAGCATTGAGTTCAGCAGTTTTGCTTTGTATTTTTGTTGACATTAGAAAAAAATAAACCTCTTTTTACGCCGCCGCCGTGTGATTCAGTTCTTTTGCGGGCGCAAGTCAGCCCGAATAAAGAGCTTCGTTTCCAAGACTGGTTGGTGTCTTCCTGACCGTTGGACTGCCGTCACTACAACGTGACAATATTCAATATTAGTTAACCAGCCTGCTAGTTAGCGTGTCTTAGCTGTATTCTGATGTGCTACCCCGCTGACAATGCTATGCCAAAAAAGCGCTCTTCTAAGTGAAAAACTTATTTTTTAAAATTGCTTAACATCTTAAGTGAAACATCCGGTATAGGTTAGCTTAGCAGCGCCATGTTTACATTCTTCAGCTTTCTAGTTGTTTCAGTTCGCGTCAGTCATTGATGAATTCGCTACTTTCCCAAGCACTGTACCAACCATAATAAAACGGTGCTGGAAGAGTATACAGCTTGCTAGAA
This sequence comes from Amblyomma mixtum, assembly GCF_055824585.1. Classification (NCBI taxonomy): domain Eukaryota; kingdom Metazoa; phylum Arthropoda; class Arachnida; order Ixodida; family Ixodidae; genus Amblyomma; species Amblyomma mixtum. The sequence goes on along the minus strand of NC_143017.1, from coordinate 68,179,852 downwards.
ATCGTGTATACGGATGTTATCATACGAACGCATGTAGGTTCGATTCGCTCCCATATAGCTACAATCTGGCAGCTTCCGAAAAGAGTGTACACCTTTTCGTGACTTGCAAGCGTTGCGTTTCTTTCCGCTGTTGCGATAAAACGCATCCTCGATCTGTAAAAGTTGCGGAATGATAACGCGCAATCTCCAACGTCATGCAGGCGCTTCGCGCGCTGGCGTGTCACGGTGTCGCGCCCAAGAAGCATTTCTAACGTCTTGCCAGCTCTAACGGTTTGCGCTTTGAACGACACGTAAACCGACGCACGCTTCGACCGCGATAGTTTCGCGCTGAAAACGAGTGTGCCGAAACGAAGTGAGGTTTACGGCAATATCCCGTAGTAACGCGCACAATTCTGTTATTCCTGCTTCTGTGACCGCGTTGGAAGTGCGCGCACAGTTTTCGTCATGTGGAACATGGCTTCAGCTTTGAATTGTGCGACAGACCGAGTACGAAGCAATACCGAGAAGAACATGGAAAGAAAGGCGCCCGAAATAGAGGCCGAAGATGTGCGTAAGTACGCCTATATTTATCAAGCGTGTCTGAATTTGTGATGTGTGTGTTTTCGCATTCTTAGCGCGTTGGCAGAGATGCTGCCCCTTCTCCAAACGCCATTTTGTGCGCTGCAGGTGTGGTCAGGAATTAAGACAATGAATTCTAAGTTTATAAGGGGCACTTGTGAAACAAGTTGAAAATATTGCGGGCAGTGTTTTACGAAATTGAGACCCTCTGCCCCAAATCCCAGACAGAAAAAAAGTTCGAAAATGAGCCTTATGACATGTGCGTCAAAAACGGTATATACAAGAAATAAACACAGATGACGTTTTCTTTGTTATCGCCGTACGAAGCGTGTTCTTGTCGAATTACTGTTTCAAGGCCACGAAGGAGTGCCTAAGGAAACATGAAATTAAATTTAAAAAAAGTTGGAGGCTTATCAAGGTTAAGCCCAGTGGATGCGAAGCAGCCTTCGTTTTGCATTCTTATTATTAACGTCCTTAGCGTTTGGAGGCATCTTGACCGCATACACGCCCGGCGCAAAGACGCTGGCGCGGTTGCGGGCACAGAGACGCGCCGCTTCACCCCTGGCGTGACGTCACATATCACGTGTTGCAGCGATGGTGGCGCCGCCGCCGCGTCGCGCGCGACGGCGCGAACCGAAGCGTGGAGGCCTCCGCCGGGCGACGTCCGACGGCGCGATATGAGGCCCCATCTGCAGCCGGTGTGACGTCATCACGTGACGTCACATCATGTGATCTCACTTCAAGGTCAATGGTGGCCACCGCCGGGAGTCGCGCGAAGGCCCGAAACCTACGTTAATATGCTTCGCATAAAAAAAAAAAAACTCTTCTTAGTAGCTTTGAAGCCAACGGGCTCTATACCGTTATGACCGTAGTCGACGGGCGCATTTCGACTCCATTTGCTTGGAAGGTGTTTCAGGAACAGATGCACCTAAGGTTTTCATGAAGCTTTCCCTTATTCCTCAATGTTAGTACCACTCGTGCTATCGCATTATTCCATCTTCTTCACGTTTAGCTACATAAATAAGACGTCTGTGAATTATGGCAACCCTTTTTGTACAGTCTAGCGTGACTTGTAGGTTATCGCGCGAGCGTCGACCAGGCCTGCATTACGAGACACCTAGCGGCCGATATCGGAGCAGTGAAAATCGAGATTGCACATTCTTATCTCCCTCGTTGGCTGTTCCGTGCTACAACCAGCATCCCGGCGACAAACTCACCATCCTCTCCTACTTTTTCCGCTTTCCGTTCGTCGCGATCGTTTGTAGACTTCGCAAATCCCGAAAATACTGGAAGATATTTATAACGACTGCACACCTACCATAGTCCTTCATAAAATCAGCAATAAAATTTTATTAAGGAAGGGTGTCAGGCAGGGAAACACGATCTCTCCAATGCTTTTCACCGCCTGTTTAGAGGAGGTGTTCCGAGGCCTGGATTGGGAACAGATGGGAATAAGAGTAAGTGGATAATATCTAAGTAATTTGCGATTCGCTGATGACATCGCCTTGCTAAGTCACTCAGGAGATGAATTGCGAAGCATGATCAATGAGTTAGCCAGGCAGAGCAGAACGGTAGGTCTAAAAAATAACACGCAGAAAACCAAGGTACCGTTCAACAGTCTCACAAGGGAACAGCAGTTCACAATTGGTAGCGAGGGGCTGGCAGTGGTAAGGTAATGCGCCTACTTAGTAGGGCAGGTAGTGGCTGCTCATTCGGATCATGAAAGGGAAATAACTAGAATAATAATGGGTGGAGCGCATATGGCAGGTTCTCTCAGATCATGAATGGCAGTTTACCAATATCCCTGAAGAGAAAAGTATACAACAGCATTATCTTACCGATACTCACCTATGGGGCAGAAACGTGGAGGCTAACAAAGAGGGTTCAGCTTAAGTTAAGAACAACGCAGCAAGCTATGGAAAGGAAAATGATAGGTGTAACGCTGAGACCGGAAGCGGGCAGAGTGGGTGAGGCAACAAACGCGGGTTAATGACATCCTAGTTGAAATCAGGAGGAAGAAATGGGCTTGGCCAGGGCATGTAATGCGAAGGCAAGACAACCGCTGGTCCTTAAGGGTAACGGAGTAGATTCCAACGGAACGCAAACGTAGCAGGTGACGGCAGAAAGGTAGATGGGCGGATGAGATAAAGAAGTTTGCGGAGATTCGGTGGCCGCAGCTAGAAAAGGGCAGGGTTAATTGGAGAGACATAGGAGACGCCTTTACCCTGCAGTGGGCGTAGTCAGGCTGATGATGATGGTGATGAGTGGAGGACCCCAGATTAATTTCTACCACCTGTGGTTGATCACTGTGCGCTGGCATGCACAGCACACTGGCTTTTGCATTTGCCTCAATCGAAACGCGGCCGCCGCCACCAGTACTAGATCTTGCGTTCTCGAGCTCAGCAGAGTCACCACGGCGGATTATTGTGGGATCGCAGAGCTCCATTCTGCTCTGTCACAGCTGTCACATTCGCTCCCGGTTAGAACCAGAGGAGCTCAGCTATTGTTCAAGGACCTATGAATCCGTAATAAACCCTTGGCGGTGCAAACGGCAAGTGCAACTGCGTACATCCAGCGAGAAGTGTTTTATAATATAGACTAATTCGCGCCACAGTATTAACGCCGCATGAGGGGGCCCCTAAAACCGAAGACCCTTTTTCTTACAGCGGGAAATGTATGATTTCTCCAAAGTACATCCGTTGTTAAATAAGTATGTCTTGAACGTCAAAACACCCTGTTTATTTAAACTGCAGTTGTTTCGGTGCTCAAGTCTGCTTAAAGGTGCACAACGGTTAGAGTAATGTCGCGGTGCGAACTACGTCACATGCAGGACACGTCTTTCCTAGTTGATATCAAAAACATTCTTGTGCTCATGCAATCTCCAAGACCGCATTTGCAGTAGATAATAAAGTGGGGTGCAGAATGAGTGTTATCGGTATATACGACACCCTCTTCCACTAAAAGTATCGGAGTTTTACGTGTAGTATTAATGGCACTATGCTTATAAAGGTGTATAATGGTTTTCAGGGCACCCTTGAAAGTTCGGACCGAATGGTATCTTTAACCAGCTAGTACATGTGCAACTCACACGTGGCACTTTTGACCTGCACGCTACCCATGATTAAAAAAAAAAAAAATAGTAATCGCTGAAGCTTTCAAATTTAAAGTCTCAGCTAAATTTCCTGCGATGCGCAGAAATCCTTCCAGACTGAGGTTCATTGACTGATAGAAAGAATTAGCAGCCGTAAGCTTGATTACCCCCCAAAAAGTTTATGCTCCTAAGAAACTACGTGAGGTCAGACATACGCGCTATTTTTAGGCTGCCTTTTGGCGAAGCACAGCGTCAACGTTGCTCGTCACAAGTCTATTCTTCCTTGCGATATTATCTACTCCTTTCCCCCGCACTGATTTCCGCACACACCCTCTTGTTTTTCTTAAGGCGCGCCCTTAATTTGTAACGCACTTGTATTTTTACACAAGTCGGGGAATTTTGTTTAATATCGCCGGAAGAAGGACACGAGCTCGAAGGGACACATTGTCCATAGCTGGCTTGTGGTGGAAGAAACCACGACTTCCGCACGAAATTTCGTACAGCGAATATGACGACCGCCCAGGCTTCAAAGCGCCGCTACATGGCCAGGGTCAGGGCTCAAACATGTGCACCGTGCAGCAAGACGGTGGCGCCGCGTGGCGACACCCAACGGAAGCCTGTGGCAAGTTGTCTGACAACGGCATAGAGCAGCGGCTGCCGCGCGCTTGCAGTCCTAAGGGTTGCCCGAAGTGTCGCGATGTCTCGCGCGAATTGTTGAATCTATAGTTGCATTGTTGGACAGGTTGGGCGAAGTGCCCTCTAGGGACGAAAATCTTTTTCTCACCACGGCTGTGCTTCCGAGACCACCTGAAGCGTCGCATTTTCATCGCACGTCGCATAGAGTGAGTGCATGTGTACGGGCCAGTAACGTTGCACGGGCCTTGCCAGGCAACGCGTTTAGAAGTGTATCTATAAACGTTGTAACCAAGTGCGCCTGTGCACGCAACGAAAACGCATTTATTTATTTACAATACCCTCCGTCGCCGAAGCATTGCAGAGGGGAGTGGTGTTGAAATGGTATTACATGCAAAGAAAATGAATACGCGGCTACAGCAGTGAACATTTGTAGGCATCTTGGTCAAAGAGTAGGAAGTTGTATACAGAAGACTTTAGGTTAATAACCAAATTGCAACCACATTAGAGTAAACGATAACAAATCATTAAAAAGCATGGCATAATTGTCTTCAGGAAAGTAAAAACAGCGCTAAATTCTACACAAACCACACAGAAAGACGGACAGGACGAGCGCTGACTCCAACTAAGTTTATTGAAAGCCACATGTAGCATATATATAGCCCGAAGAAGGTGAAAGCATGTGCATTTCTTACATGACACGCACGCGCGCACGCACACGCACACACACACACACACACACACACACACACACACACACACACACACACACACACACACACACACACACACACACGCACGCACACGGACGATAACTTCTAATAATCGCGTATTTTTTAACTATCTGTGCTCACTTCCTCGTAGGGAGATAGAAGTGGTGCTAACGCACATGCCACCCCTCTCTTTGATAAAAAAGGTTTCTGCCAGTTCGCGAGCTAATCTATCTTTACTTCTGGTTAGAATTTTAGTCTCTTCAAGTCGTGGTACACAGTTTTTATTTTCATCAATGCAAGAGCGGCAATGGGCGGGTAGGTTTTCGAACGAATCTGATGCGTTCCCTAACGACCTTCTATGTTCCCCGGCACGCTCGTTGACGCAGCGTCCAGTATGACCGAGGACCATGAATCGGAATGAACAAATCTAATGGCGCGATTTTGATAGTTTCTATTCTCTCAGAAAGGTATTCCTCATGTGGGTTCCAATTGGCGGCTGCATATTCTAATTTTGGGCGCATTAATGTGGTGTAGGCGAGTAATTTTGCATGTGCTGGGACAAACTTCATTCAGCGTTGAAGATAGCCAACGGATCGGCTGGATGCTGCAGTGATATGGTTGATGTGCGTTGACCGCGTAAGATCGTCAGACAGGTGTAATCCAAGATATCTGTATGCTTTAGTAGCATGTAAATGAGAACAGCAGATAAAATAGCTGTGTTGTATTAGATTGGGGAGTCTATGGAAATACATTGCCTTACGCTTAGCAATATTTAGACATTTGCCATTTTTAACACTAGTTTCTTTCTGCTATTAAGTCACGTTGTAAGCTAATACTGTCTCACAAAAGTATTAGCTATACTACAGGTTGGTAGTTATACGAGTGCAATTCGTACGTGACTGTCGAGGTATCGTGGTACTGCCGTGCCTTCACAATTACTTTTGCACTTCATGACTGGCACTATCATTCAATTTGAAATATTGTGAGATAAATAAAAGTACCGGGCATGACGCAGGCGATCAAACGAGTCATCAATGCGGGGCAACAGATAAACGTCCTTTTTAGTAACCTTGTTGAGGCGACGATAGTCGACGCAAAATCGGAGTGTGCCATCCTTCTTGGCGACCAGCACCACGGGCGAAGCCCACGGGCTTGTTGACGGCTGGATAACCTCGTCGCGGAGCATTTCCTCAACCTGCCTCCGAATCAACTCCCGTTCTTTCGCAGACACTCGATAGGGGTGGTGTTGTATAGGCCTCCCGCCTTCATCAACTGCAATGCGATGTTTAGCGACCGAGGTTTGCCGTACTTTAGAAGTGGTCGCAAAGCAGTCACGAAAAGAGTCGAGGATCATGTGGAGGCGGTGTTTCTGATCGGCGGTTAGGTCGGGGTTCACATCAGTCATAACGGGGGCGTCAGACGTCGATTCATGGGTATCGTTGATCAGGGACAAGGCGCAGTGGGAGACTGACTCATTAATTTCATTGAAATAGGCTATGGCTGTTGCTTGGGGCAAGTGGCGGTATTCGGCTCTAAAGTTGGTAACAAAAAGCTGCGTTCCCATTCCGCGGAGGGAAGTAACACTCCGCGCAACGCAGACTTGTTGGCTCAGCAGTAACGACCGGTTACCTTCCGCAATCCCGTGAGGCGTGCGTGGGTTGGAGCATTCCACCGTAATAACCAAACTGGAGCGTGGTGGTAGCGTGACGTTGTCGTCACGCACGCGACAAACAGGCCTGTCGGGCTCGCTCCTGTCGGCTATGGCACACTGAGTTGAGAACGTCACGACAAGTTCGCAGAGGTTGATTATCGCACCGTGTTCCCGAAGAAAATCAAACCCGAGGTTGAGGTCCTTCGAGCATTGAGCCAACACAGCGAAGCCGGCAGTGAAGGTTACACCGCGAATCTCCATTCCAGCTGTGCAGACGCCAAGCGGTGTCACCAGATGGCCTCCAGCTGTCCGGATGTGCGTTCCAGGCCAAGGTGTCAGTACTTTCCTCAGGACAGTCGCCAGACCACGCCTCATGACGGAGAAATCGTCGCCGGTATCTACGAGAGCAGTCACGTGGCGGCCATAAACGATGATCGGGATTTCAGCCGAAGCTTGATCACCTTCAGGAAAACGCTGTGTGGGGGAGGTCGGACTGATCGTTCTCGCGGTCGAGTTGGGGCGTCAAGCGGAGGCGTCTCTGTTCGTCGAAAGGTCGTCGGACTTAAGGGTCCTTCGGATTGTCCAACTGAAGCGTCAATCGACGGCGTTTCTGTGCGTCGAAAGGTCGTCGCGGCGAGGGGTAGGAGGTCGGGTAGCATGCTAACGTCGGTGAGCGGAGGATGTTTGTCATCATGTCTAGTGACGGCGGCCCTACCTCCGGGGGTCGCCGTCCTCAGTTTTCCCGGCGCGGGCTGGAGGACTGCCAGACGCAGGACTGGCGGGTTGGTGAAGACAACCGTCGAGGCGACGGTGACCTGGACTGACGTTGGGCAGTGGGTGCATGTGGGACCTAGGCCGCTAGGTACTGGTCGATCTCGCGGGGTCGTTCACCATAGCGTGGCGGGGGTGCGTCTGGCGAAAAGCCGCGCAGGCCAATCCGGCGGTACGGGCAGTGACGACGGATGTGGCCTGCTTCGCCGCAGTGAAAGCACAGGGGCCTGTTGTTCGGCGTGCGCCACATGTTTGCCTTCGTGACGGGTGGGCGGTCGTCTGGCAGCGCTGTCGTACACGGGAATCGGTGGGACGGCGCGGTAGGGACAGGAGAGTAGAACGCCGGTGGTGGTGGCACAGGGCTACGCAATGCCTCGCTGTATTTTTTTTATTTGTAACATTATTTCAGACACAGGCGGTCTAGGATGACAGAGCAAAAGGCAGATGTTCTCTGCCTGACGAGGGCCCTGTCACCCTTACAGTGCATAGAAAAGTACAAAGGATTACAGCATTATACAAGTGCTAATGTAACAACATTAAAATAAATAACATCCAATAAAAAGTTTAGTTGGTTATCAAAACATGTATGCTTAAAGCTTTGAGTTGGACAGTATGTAGGTTCGGAAGGCATTTTTGAAGGTTTTGAGTGCTCTACATTGCTGTGATATGTCAAGAAAAGGTGGGTGTGTATTCATAAAATTGGGGATTAAATACGACATTGTTTGTGTACCATAGCTCGTTCTTATGGCGGGTAATCTAAAGAAATTCTTTCGAATGTTATACCGAGTTGTACTGGGCTGGCGCAAGTTAGTAAACACTGAAGGATTTGTCATGATTTCGTTCCTGATATGGGTAGCAAGTTTCAGCTCATATAACTGATTTATTTTTAGGGCGTTATGTTTTAGGAACACCGGGGCCGTATGTTCCAGCCGCTCAAGGTTTTCGATGCATCGCATAGCTCGTTTTTGAAGAAGGATCAATTTGTCAAGGTTAGACTTGGTAGTAGATCCCCTGATTAGTAAGCAGTAATTGAAATGTGATTGAACAAGGGCGAAGTATAACCGGCGCTTTAGCCAGGCAGGAAGCAGGTACCTAATTTTGTACAGCATGCCAACAGATCTGCAAGCACTAGCATGTATCTTGTCTACATGAGGAGTCCAGCTCAAGTGCTGTTCAAAATAAACGCCCAAGAATTTAAAACAAGAGACCCTGTCTATTACTGAGTCATTGTATTTAACCGTGATGTTTTCGTCATCAGGTTTATTTCTTGGTTTGAATATGACATATTTAGTTTTACTAACATTTAATTGCAGTTGATTTACACTCAGCCAAGTGTACAATTCATTTAACCATGCGTTAGAGGCGTCTGCAGCATGCAGACGTTGGTGAGTGGCGACACCACGGGGTTAACCCGAGCATCCGCAGGGACATCCCCGCAGGGGGATGATGGTGAACAATGCGTCACCACGGACCCGAGCATCCGCGCTTAGCCGTGCGTGGCATCGCCGTGACCGGGGAAAAGGGAATCCTGGTGGTTGAGCCGATGCCGAGCGTTTGGACCCTTAAGGCCCCTCGGCGGAGGCAACACACCACTTTGGCCCCAGCTTCCTGTAGACGGCACCTCCGGCCTGACCCGACCGGGGGAAATCGGCAGTCGCCTTTTCCTGTCCTCCCCTCTATCTTTCGCTTTCCTATTTCCTTTCTTACAACTTTCCTGTATCCTCCTCTCTTCTTTGTTTTTTCCTTCTTTCCTGGCGGCGAGGGTTAACCGTGTGTGACCAACTACCCTGAGTTGAGTCATATTAGGTTATAGTTAAGGTGTACAGCTGGCGTGGGCAGGACTTGCTTTCAAGTTCCTGTCGCGTCCCCCTGTTGGGCTCCATGGTGGGTGGCTGGCACCATGACCGAAAAACCTCAATTTTTTATGGCTCCCCCCCTTTCAAAACTTGATCGCTCTCTCAAGAGAGGGCGGACCGAAGCAGACGACTTTTTTCAAAAAAGAAAAGTATCATTTCCAAAATTTCACGTCATCCATAGCAAAGCAGAAGAAACGCAAGCAAGGATAATATCCCCATTCCAAGTCTCAAAACGCTTGACAGATGCCTTAGGCCTTGGCTACAAGGTGTCAAAAATGGCCAGTGGCGACTTACTTCTTGAACTGCGCGACAGCACACAACACTCAAAAGTTGCAACAATTGTATCCATTGGGGACATCCCTGTCTCTGTGACCCCACATCGGTCTCTGAATACTGTACGAGGCGTCATCTCTGAAATAGATTTTGTCCACCTTTCTGAAAAGGAAATGCTCGAAGGACTTACTGACCAAGAAGTTACAGATGTCCACCGGATCAAGATCCGGAAGGATGGCAAAGAAGTGGACACCAAACACCTGATCTTGACATTCAACATGAGCACATTACCCGAATCCATTGAAGTAGGCTACCTGAAAATAAATGTAAGACCGTATATTCCCAACCCACGCAGATGTTTCAACTGCCAGAGATTTGGCCACGGCTCACAGAGTTGTCGCGGCCGCAAAACTTGCGCAAAATGCTCTTCGAAGGACCACCAATCCGAAGAATGTGTTGCTAACCCACGGTGTGCAAACTGTGAAGGCGACCATGCTGCCTACTCCAGGGCTTGTCCGTCCTGGAAGAAAGAGAAAGAAATCATTACTCTCAAGACTACGCAAAACATTTCTTTAAAAGAAGCAAGAAGGCAATACTCTCAAACAAACAAATTCTCCTTCACTGCAAAAACAAACTTCGCCGATGTGGTGCGTGGGCGCGGCGCACCACACTAGGCTTCGGCACCTGTCCAGGTCACACGTAGTGAGCCTGGGGCGGGGCCATCCGCGCCGTCTGGTGGAGTAGCTCACGCTACTCCGCCTACCCCAAAGGAGGGGACGCAGACCCCCGGGTCGGCGGGCCCAAAGACCTCTTCCCACAGGTCGAGGTCTAACTAAAAAATCAATGTGCCTCCTGCACGGTCGTCCAGTGCCTCTGCAGAGGCGATGGACACGACCCCGGGCAGCCCCTCACCGTCCACGTCGGATGGTCGGCGGAGCTCCCTGGATCGGTCAAAAAAAGACAGGCCCCGAGTCACGGGGCCATAAACAACTTGATCTAGTTTTTCAATCAGTACAAACACAAAACTAAGATGGCTTTCATAATACAATGGAACTGTAGAGGAATGTTGAGGAACTACAGTGATATAACTCATATTCTAGGGTCAGTGATGCCTCTAGCTCTATGTCTCCAGGAGACCAATCTTGGTCCACAACATTCAAATATCTTAAAACATTATACAACTTTTAGGCGTGATCGCGAACATGCAAATAGACTCTCGGGAGGCGTCGCAATCATCATCCAAAGCGGCGTCCCGGCTCAAGAAATCAAACTGAAAACAAAACTTGAGGCGGTTGCGGTTAGCGTCATCAGCTACAAAACCATAACAATATGTTCTGTATATCTTCCCCCACACATCACATTAACATGCCAAGATCTAGAAGGCCTGATCGATGAACTGCCGGAGCCATTTCTGGTAGTTGGCGATTTTAACGATCACTCTCCGTTTTGGGGAAGCGAACGCTGTGACTCTAGAGGCCAAACAATCGAAGATTTTATACTTTCGAATAATATCTGTCTTTTAAATACGGGAAAAGCCACATATTGCTGTCCAAGCTCAGCAAAAATGAGCTCTCTCGATTTAGCTTTCGCATCACCATTACTTTTTAACGATTTTAAATGGGACGTTTTAAATGACCCCATGGGCAGTGATCACTTACCTACCATCATCAGGCTCTCATCGTCGACTCCAATCATCCCCACAAGGCCATGGCGCTGGAAAATTCAGCTCGCCGACTGGTCACTTTTTACAAAAAGTGCCACTCTGGAAAAGGAATTTTGTGAGGACCTAAGCACAGATGAAATTAATAAGAAGTTTACTGAATGCATAATATCGGCCGCAACACTCGCTATACCACAAACAACAGGACTCGCACAAAAGAAACACAAAGTGTGGTGGACAAAAGAATGCACATTAGCAAAAAAACAAAAAAACAAAGCATGGAGCACTCTGCGTCGATATCCCACTGCAGAGAACTTACTTACCTTTAAGAAGGCAAAAGCCAGAGCGCGCTATGTGCGAAGAAATGCAGAGAAAACCTCTTGGCAGAAATATGTCTCCTCAATAAATAGTTCAATAACATCAAAGAAAATGTGGGAAAAAGTTCGTAAATTTACTGGTGACCATACCCCTTTCACACTTCCTCTCTTGACAGCACCCGGGACACAAACATCTTTAGAAGAACAGGCCAACATATTAGGCGAGCATTTTGCTGAGATCTCAAGTTCATCCAACTACACAAACACATTTCAGAAACACAAAGCAATAGCTGAAAAACAAAAATTCCCATCCGGAGCAGGTATACATGAGGATTACAACCAGCCTCTCACACTGCAAGAATTAAATAAGGTATTATCTTCTGGAAAAAAGACAGCACCAGGACCGGACAATGTGCATTACGCTATGCTTGCCCATCTCTCGGAGGCTGCTGTAGAGGCACTGTTAAATTTCTTTAATAAAATCTGGATAACTGGAAATATACCTGACGAGTGGAAAAAAGCAGTCATAATACCCTTTCTCAAACCCGGAAAACCACCAACAAGTCCTAGCAGTTATAGACCAATAGCCCTCACCAGCTGCATTGCTAAATCTTTCGAAAGTGTAATAAACATTAGACTAACCTTCGCACTTGAATCTCGGCAACTACTAGATATACACCAATGTGGGTTTAAGAAAACATGCTCCACCACAGATCATCTTGTCCGCCTAGAAAACACCATCCGGGAGGCGTTCATCCACAAGCAGCACTGTATTGGGGTCTTCTTCGACTTGGAGAAGGCCTACGATACTACGTGGAAGTTCGGCATCCTCCGTGACCTAGCAGAGCTAGGTATCCGCGGCAGGATGTTGAACTGCTTGAACGACTTCCTGGCTAACCGCACATTCCGAGTCCGCCTAGGAGCAACTCTCTCCATGACTTTCACCCAAGAGAACGGCGTACCCCAGGGGTGCATTCTAAGCACGACACTCTTCATTGTAAAAATGAATTCCTTAGCTAAAGTAATACCCAAGTCCATAATGTATTCAGTTTATGTAGATGACCTACAAATAGCATGCACGTCCTCCAGCATATCAACCTGTGAGAGACAAATACAAATCACACTAAATAAACTAGGTTCTTGGGCAGACAGAAATGGATTTAAATTTTCCCCTCAAAAAACAGTAGCTGTTCTTTTCTCATTGCGACGAGGCCTACAGGTCGATCCCAGTCTATACCTGAATCACACTGCGATACCAATTAAACAAGAACACAAATTTTTAGGCCTAACTTTTGACAAGAAACTCACATTTCTACCACACATTAACAACCTTAAAAAGAAAGCTTCTCAAGTCCTCAATATCTTAAAAGTGCTCTCACGGAAGCGGTGGGGGTCCGATAGAGCAAGCCTTTTACAAATATATCGCTCTCTGGTGCGCTCCAAGCTGGACTACGGGTGCATAGTATATGGTTCGGCAAGAGCATCCTACTTAAAAAGATTAGACCCCATTCATAATCTTGGTCTGCGCCTATCATCTGGAGCATACAGAACATCACCAGTAGCCAGCCTATACGTTGAAACTAATGAGCCCGCTCTTGAGGACCGAAGAATCGCACTAACATGCACATACGTCTTAAAAATCCGTTCTCTTCCGAAACATCTCTGCCATCCAGTTGTCACCAAGTGCCCATCTAAAAGATTATTCATCAACAAACCACATTCTATCAGACCATTACTATTGCGCTTTGAAGACGAATGTGAAGAGCTAACAGTACTAGACTGCTTACCGAATATTGCACAAAGGAATGAACATTTACCACCATGGTACAGCCTGCCTTCAGTGTGTGACCTCACAATGACACATTTAGATAAAAAGCAAACGCCAAACGAGTACATATTACAGGAATTCTTTGCACTACAAGAAAAATATGACACCTACATTGAATTTTATACCGATGGCTCAAAAACAGAAAGTCACGTTGGAAGTGCAGTAATCCAAGGAAACAATAAACAGATAATGCGACTACCAGACTGCGCATCGGTTTTTACTGCTGAGTGTTATGCCATCTTTGTAGCTGTAGATAAAATAGTAAGAGAGAAGATCAAAAATAGCATCATTTACACCGATTCCCTGAGTATGCTTAAAGCACTGCACTCCAGAAATGCAGCCGAACCTATAATAGGAAACATCATACACAACATAGTTAAAATCACAAAACAAAATCATAACATTAAATTCTGCTGGGTTCCTAGCCATGTTGTAATTGTAGGTAATGAGAAAGCAGATGTATGCGCTGCACAAGCCCGGAATGGCCAAATAAAGCAAGTGAGCATACCGCACAGGGATTGTTTAAAGTTTATATACAGTAAACTCAAAAATAAGTGGCAGGCTGCATGGCAAGAGCACGTAAACAACAAACTACATTCTGTGAAACCAATTCTAGGGGAATGGCAATCATGTCGGCATCAAGAACGTGTTACCGAAGTTATTTTATGTCGGCTCCGCATTGGACACACCCACCTCACGCACAGCTTTCTACTAACCAAAAAAAACAAACCTCTCTGTGAAATGTGTGGTTCCGAACTCACAGTGAACCACATTTTAATTTCATGTGTCAAACTAGAAGAGCTAAGAAAGAAATATTTTACAACATTTTATAGGGAAAGACTCCCATTACACCCCATGTTACTTTTAGGCGATCGTGCACTGGTTGACATCTCATGTATTTTTAGGTTTCTCAAGGAAGCCAGCGTTTTAAACAAACTCTAAGTATAAAAAGCTTCACGTTTAACAAAAACTCCAACCTTGCGTTTGGCGCATCATAGCCTCAGTTGCTTTTGCGCCATTAAAATCAATATAACTAACTAACTAACTAACTAACTAACCATGCGTTAGTTCGGCATGCAATATGGCCCAAATTATTTCCATAGAAAAACAAGGTAGTGTCATCAGCGTAGATAATTGTGTGAGGGGTACGTGGAATGCGTGTGAAGTCATTAATGTAGATAATAAACAACAAGGGTCCCAGTATAGAGCTTCGAGGAACACCATATTTTATCTCTTTTAACTCAGAACGAAACCCATTAAGGTGTGTGTATTGCGATCTTCCAGATAAATACGTTCGAATCAAACTGAGCGCTACTCCTCGAATGCCGTAGAACGGGAGTTTTCGGTACAGAATATTATGCTGAATTGAGTCGAATGCCTTCCTGAGATCTAAGAACAATCCGATGGTATATAGTTTATTCTGGAAATTACACAACAGTTTTTCTTTAGCTTTCAATAAAGCCATTTCTGTAGACTTATTTTCACGAAAACCGTATTGCTCTTCGGCGAAGGCTTTCTTCTCTTCAAGAAAGCTAGTTAAACGAATTTTCAGGAGACGCTCTAAAATTTTTGAAAAGACAGGCAAGACTGAAATAGGGCGGTAATTATTTATATCATCATGTCATCACATACGACGCTGGCGGTTGGGGAGGTGGAATGGGCTGCACCGTGCGGCGTATCTCGTCACGGACAGCATCCGAAATGGCGGTGACACTAGGAGGCTGCTCCACAGAGCGAAACTTCTGCAGCTCTTCGCGGACAATGCTCCTGATGAGCTATCGGAGGATGGTGTTCTCATCTCCGGGCTTCAGCATGTGGTACTCCACAGAAGTGACGTTTGAGGGACGGTTGTAGTGCGCAAACCGCTGTTGCAGGACGCGCTCCATGCCTGCCGCTTCCTTTGCAAAATCGGCGACTGTAGCCGGAGGATCGCACACGAGCCCGACGAACAACTGCTCCTTCACTCCCCGCATCAAATGCCGCACCTTCTTGGCTTCTGACATCGAAGGATCAGCGCGGTTGAAAAGCCGGGTCATGTCCTCCACGAACATCGCCACGCTCTCGTTTGGCTGCTGCGCTCTGGTTTGCAGGGCCAAATCAGCACGCTCCCCCCGTTCGTTGCTTCTGAACGTAGCAACTGCCGCCAGAAGTCTTGCCAGGTGTGGATGGCGTACTCGTGGTTTTCGAACCACGTCTTGGCGGCATCCTGGAGGGCAAAGTAGACGCTCCGAAGCTTGCGGTCCTCGTCTCACAGATTAAATTCAGCGACCCTGTCGTACCCGTCCAACCAGTCCTCCACATCCTCAAACTTGTCACCATGAAACGACGGGGGCGTACGAGGCGTATGAAGAAGTAGCGGTGGCGAATTCAGATTGCTGGATGGTCTGGTTGTCCGCCGTAGAGGTCATCGTGCGGGGTGGCGCGGTGAGGGGATTGTATTCGTGGGCTGAGCCTCTCAAGCGGCGGCTTGACTCGTGGACAGGTGTCGTATCCAGGGGGTGTGACTGAGCGCTGGAGGTTCCTGGGACCTCTTCGTACATGGATAGATACCCAGCACGTACACCAAAATGTCACCGGACGCCGGTAGAACGTTCTCCCTGGCAGAACAGTACTTGGCAAGAGCACTGGGCAGAGCGCAGCCGACCGACAACCGAGCAGAAGACGACGAAGTCCGGCGCGCGACAAAGGACGAAGACAGACCACACGGGGGCGCCGGTAGAGTGTCTAAAATAAGTGTGGCAATATCTGTTTTGTTTGCATGTATTATGGGGGTTTAACGTCCCAAAGCGACTCAAGCTATGAGGGACGCCGCAACGAAGGGCTCCGGAAATTTCGACCACCTCGGGTTCTTTAGCGTACACTGACATCGCACTACGCGTGCCGCTAGAATTTTTCCTCGATCGCAATTCGACCGCCGCGTAAATATATGTGTGTTGTGTCCCCTTATTGCTTTTGTGTGTGTGCGCCCCCGCATCCTCCTCCTAACGACCACTCGCATCCTCCTCCTAACGACCACTCGCATCCTCCTCCTAACGACCACTTGCCCTTCGTCGCACGCTGTCGCCAGATGCCCCCCCATGGTGCGCCCCCGCATCCTCCTCCTGTTTTGGGAAGCCACTCCCTCCCGTGGACGCTTCTCCGCTCCCTCCTTTCTTCGGGCGGCCAGTTCGGCTCCTGCCTCGGTCGACGCTGGTCGCACCCTCATCGGCTTTAAATAAACGAAGTCTTAAAGTACCGTGTGCGTCTTTCGCTGCATTCAACACAGCGACCGGACACGACAGTGGCGACGAGAAAGTGGATTCGACCCGCGCTACGCAACGCTATTGACAAGCCATGGCTACGCGAGGGTTTCCCAATCAGATACCAGAGTTCAACGGCTCATCGTGGTCATCGTGGGTTGGACGCCTTCAGTTCTACTTTGAAGCTAACAACATCACAGACCCAGCCTTGAAGAGGGCCAACCTGCTGACGCTGTGCGGGGAGCAGACCTACGATACTGTCTGCGCCCTTATTCAGCCAAGCACACCAGCGGCAGTGTCTTACGACGACATCGTAAAAGCGCTGCAAAAGCACTACGACCCAAGGCCATCCGAGGTCTACAGCCGGGCTCGCTTCCAACGACGAGATCAACTGGGAGGAGAAACTGTGAGCGCCTACGTAGCCGCGCTCAAGAAGCTCGCTGCCGACTGCAATTTTGGAACGCTGTCGACAACAGCTACCGGGCAGGAGGGAGACGCAGCTTCTTCTGCTAACACCACCATGCTTCCCTTGGACGTGATGTTACGCGACAGATTTGTGTGCGGACTGAGTGACGAGTCACGCAGCAGCGCCTGTTCGCTGAGAAGGACCTCACATTCAGCAAAGCTTACGACATCGCCGTTCGAGCGGAGAGCGCCGGTCACCAGCAGAGAGGGATTCGCCGGAACACCGAGCCGGTACACCAGACAAGCAACCAGGTGCGCAAGCCTTCTGTTGTTGTAAAATCGGTCAAAAAGGCACAACGCTGCTGGCGGTGTGACGACCAACACAACCCCCAGGGATGTCGATTCCAGTCAGCCACGTGTAATTTTTGCCACAAGCGAGGGCATATCGAAAGAGCATGCATTACGAAACGGAGACTTGCCAAGATAAAGTCACCTTCCCAGCCTAATCACAGCGTCAACGCCTCAGAGAATACGCCGCTATCTGATCTCCATGGAACAACATCAGCAACACCATCTGTGTTGTACGACCTGAACACCATGAATCTCGGCACGCGACCGAAGATTTTTACAGAAGTAAGCGTACATCACCAGCTGATTAAGTTCGAGGTGGACTCCGGCGCAGCCTGTACTCTGATCAGTGAGGACACGTTCCGAACTTCATGGCCATCTGACGCACCCGCCCTGCAACAAGACGACACGCACCTGCGAACGTGGTCAGGACAGAATCTGCCACTATTGGGCTCTGCCAACGTGCAGGTTAACTACAACGGCCAGACCCATACGCTACCTCTGCTTGTTGTGAAGGGCACAGGATCAAGCCTTCTAGGGAGAAACTGGTTTTCTCCACTAGGCGTGATGATATGCGGCATACACCAGACGCCGAGCCAGAACATGGTTGAGCAACTGCAAGAGAAATACGAAAGAGTATTCTCGGAAGAGATTCCAGGAAACGAAGGGCCCCCGGTCACACTGGAGTTGTTGGACAACGCGCAACCCAAATTTCTGAAGGCCAGGCCGGTGCCGTTTGCTCTCCGAGATTCAGTTGAAAAAGAGTTGGACAAACTGGAGCAGCAAGGTGTCATCGAGCCGACGCAGCATTCAGAATGGGCCACACCACTTGTCGTAGTTCGCAAGAAGAACGGAACCATACGCCTCTGCGGAGACTACCGGAGCACCGTCAATCTTGCGACTAAAGCGTCCTCTTACCCGCTACCGACACCTGAAGAAGTATTCAGTGTACTACGTGGCGCAAGAGTCTTCAGCACATTGGACCTCACCCAGGCGTATCAGCAGCTGAAGGTGAGCGAGTCAACTGCTGAATTATTGGCAATTAACACACTGAAAGGCTTGTACAAAGTCAAGCGACTGCCTTTTGGCGTAGCTGCAGCCCCGGCCATATTTCAAAAATTCATGGAGACAGTGCTTCAGGGCATCCCAGGAGTTTGTGTCTACCTTGACGATGTCATCATCAGTGGCACTTCCACTGAAGAGCATGCAGTGCGCCTAGAGCTCGTTCTCGAAAGGCTAGCAAACGCTAATTTGTGCATAAGCAAATCGAAGTGCTGTTTTGCGGTGCCAGAGGTGCAATTTCTGGGACACCGAATTGATGCGGAAGGCATTCACCCTACCGAGGACAAAGTGCGAGCGATCACAGAAGCACGAGCTCCAACAAACAAGCAGGAGCTACAGGCTTTTCTCGGACTCTTGACGTTCTACGACCGGTTCTTGGAACAAAGAGCTACCGTGGCCAACGACTTATACCAACTCCTTCGGAAAGATGTGACATGGACATGGTCGCCACGCCATCAGCAGTCATTCGATGCCCTGAAAGACCTGATTCGAAGATGTACAGTCCTCCGCCACTACGACGAAAGGAAGCCTCTGCTTTTGGCTTGCGACGCATCACCGTACGGAGTCGGCGCGGTTCTATCGCAAACTGACGAGCAAGGAAGGGAAGCTCCCATCGCCTTCGCCTCACGTACGTTGTCGCAAGCAGAACGCAACTACGCGCAACTTGACAAAGAAGGGCTAGCCATCGTCTACGCGGCGACACATTTTCACCAGTACATTGCCGGCCGGAAGGTGACCTTTATAACCGATCACCGACCGCTATTGGGCATTCTGGGACCACAAAGGCCTATGCCACCAACTTTGTCTCCGCGAATGACACGTTGGTGCATCAAACTCTCAGCGTACGACTACGCTCTGGTCTACCGCAATGGGAGTAAACATCAAAACGCCGATGCGCTAAGCCGTCTGCCACTAGACGCAACTGTTGACGAACCATTTCCACCAGGAGACGTTCTGATGTTCGAAGCACTGCCAGAACCTCCGCTTACAGCAGGCACAGTTGCAGCATCTACGCAGAAGTGCGCAGCTCTCCGGCTAGTTTACACAGCTGTTCAACAAGGCAACGTGCATAAACTCAAAGGGGACAACTTCGACGCTTACCGCAGGCGAGCTACAGAGTTGAGCACCCATCGCGGCTGCATCATATTTGGGTCCCGAGTTGTGATGCCGAGAGAACTACGCGCACAAGCTATGTCTCTCATCCACGCCGGACATCGGGGCATCGTTGCAATGAAAAAGTGTGCCAGAAGCTACATGTGGTGGCCTGGCATTGACAACGACATCGAAACAGTGGTGCGAGAATGCAAGCCTTGCCAGAGCAACCGGAGCGCCCCGCCGAAAGCTCCTGTCCCAGAATGGGAAAAGCCAGACACACCATGGCACACACTGCACATTGATTTTGCAGGACCAATTGAGGGCTGCACTTTCCTTGTGGTCGTAGATGCCTACACAAAGTGGCTTGAGATAAGGCAGATGGGACAGACGACTTCGGCAGCAGTCATTGACAACCTCCGATCACTATTTGCAACGTTCGGCCTGCCGCGCAAGGTAGTGTCGGACAACGGAACACCGTTTGTGTCTGCGGAGATCCTCAAGTTTTATCGCGACAACGGGATCTCATCAGTTACATCGGCCCCCTACCACCCAGCGACAAACGGACAAGCCGAGCGCTACGTAGCCGAGCTAAAACGCGCCCTTGAAAGAGATCAGACAGGCTCGCTGCAGCGCCGCCTTGCGCGCTTTCTCTTCAAGCAGCACACGACGGTTCAGAGCACAACAGGCGAGACCCCCTCGAAAATGATGTTCGAGCGTGAAATGCGAACCCAGCTCACAGCCATCCTCCCCGAGCCAAAAGCAGAGACGTTCCGGGAAGAAAAAGCAATTCCGCGCTGCGGCACGCTTAATGAGGGGCAGCGCGTCCTCGCCCGACAGTTTCTGAAAAAGCCACGCTGGGAGGAAGCTACAATTGTCAGACGCATAGGCCTGCGCTCTTGGCTCGTCAACATACATGGCACAGTAGCACGCCGACATCTCAACCAGCTGCGTAGATTTACGACGCCGTCTGAGAGCTGTCCGCCAGCGGAGAGAACACGTGCACCATCTTCCCACATAGCCTGGCACCTCTTCCCGGAAGAAGAGACTTCGCCCAGGACAGACCTAGGAGACACAGCGAACAACAGCCAGCCTACAAGTGTTTCTCCCCCGAGCGCACAAAGCCAGCGCGCCTCCACGCGTGAGCGCCGACCCCCTGCACGATACCAGGCAACTTTCTAAGGGGGAAGGAAGTGTTGTGTCCCCTTATTGCTTTTGTGTGTGTGCGCCCCCGCATCCTCCTCCTAACGACCACTCGCATCCTCCTCCTAACGACCACTCGCATCCTCCTCCTAACGACCACTTGCCCTTCGTCGCACGCTGTCGCCAGATGCCCCCCCATGGTGCGCCCCCGAATCCTCCTCCTGTTTTGGGAAGCCACTCCCTCCCGTGGACGCTTCTCCGCTCCCTCCTTTCTTCGGGCGGCCAGTTCGGCTCCTGCCTCGGTCGACGCTGGTCGCACCCTCATCGGCTTTAAATAAACGAAGTCTTAAGGCCCGTTCACACTTGCCCAAAAATCCGGCGAGCGAAGCGGATTCGCTGGCCGCAAAAGCAAGGACGTGTTCTCACTTGTTCACGCGCGAGCGAGGCGGATCCGCCGCGCCGCTGCTGTTTCTCGCCTTTCCACACCGCTTCGCTGATAGCGGCATACACAGACATAGTGAGAAAAGAGCATAAATTTACGCTGTATGCGTACCATAAGCGTATGCGTGCTTACGTACGTTAAACGCAGGCGCATTTTCACTTTTAGTGCAGCGTATGCTAGCGCAGACGCCAAAATAGACTTTACCTATAGTGGCGCCATCTGGTTGTCAGGGCGGGAACCATTACTGTCAAAGAACCGACTCTGCTGTTAAGCCTAGAAGCGGCAGAATCGTCTCTCTGAATAAAAAAAATAAAGCAAGTTTATCACTTATACGTCTTTGTAGAGGCGAGATGAAACGAAGCGAAAGACCTGTGCCGAATTTCTGGCCAGTGAACGCATTGGAAAAGCCAGCAACAACGAGAATTCAATCCGAAGCGACGGGTCCGGCTTCGAAGAGCGCCGCCATGTTGGTCGTCGCGCGGCGGAAATGGGTCCAGCCCGATCGCCCTCGCCGCGCCGCTTTCCGCGTCGCTCGGCGTCAAAAGCGGCCGAATCCGCTTCGCTCGCCGGATTTTTTGGCGAGTGTGAACGGGCCTTTAAAGTACCGTGTGCGTCTTTCGCTGCATTCAACACAGCGACCGGACACGACAATGTGAATTATATAAGTTAATGGTTATGTGAGCAATATGCACATATAAATCATAAATAGATATTAATTACATATGAATATTGTTCACGTAACCGTTAGCAATCAAAACATGAGTTAAGGTATAACAACTTACCGTTCGCCATTAATTTTTCAACAACAAAGTGCACAAAGGTTGTTTTACAAACAAATAGAGTGTAAATAATAAGTCATTGTTTCTATTTTTTTAATTTTGGTATACGGAAGTCCCCCCCCCCCCCCCCCCCCTTAGAACCAATCGCTGGGACCGCCACTGCTCTCCGGTCTCTCTCCGCCTTCCTGGATTGCGGCGCGCGTCGGATTTCTTCGCTTGTCACTGCGACAAAGGCCGTGCGAGTGGCTCCAGAACTCGCGACAGAAAGAGGCGGCAGAGGTAAACTGAAACCATATGAGTGAAGGCAATGCCCTGGCTCGCGTTTGCCCGAGGGTGCCGCGCGGCGGCACGAGCAGACGATTTTCACGGCCGCCGGAAGTGTGCCCGTGACGTCGTGGCTGCCGTGGCTCCAGCGAATGGCAGCGTGTGGTGGCCTGCCGACGTCATGGGACTAGTGACGTCTATTTTCACGATTTTAGTTTCACAATCGGCCACTACGAAGACACAAATCGGTCCGGGAATTTTAAAAAACACGGTTTTTAAAAATTCATAATAAATTGCCAGCTCAGCTCCGAAGACTCATACTTGGTGTGAATGCTTCTTAGCATCATTTCTAAGCACTGAAAACATTTACAAGCGACTTTTAATTAGCTTTAAGGTTGTGCCCCGCCGCGGTGGCTCAGTGGTTGCGGAGCTCGGCTGCTGACCCGAAGGACGCGGGTTCGATCCCGGTCGCGGCGGCTGAATTTCGATGAAGTCGAAATTCTAGAGGCCCGTGTACTGTGCGATGTCAGTGCACGTTAAAGAACCCCAGGTGGTCGAAATTTCCGGAGCCCTTCACTACGGCGTCCCTCATAGCCTAAGTTGCTTTGGGACGTTAAACCCCAACAAACCAAACCTTTAAGGTTGTTTGCTCCAACCCTGAACTCTGCAGTCACGGTGCGGCCGTGGCTTCTTGCCTTTCGTTCCCCAACAGTGTCATCACTGCCTCCCGAAAAACTGCATCGTTGAAGGTACCCCCTTTTTCCTTTTCAGAATGCGATTTCGCGAGAAGCAGTACAGGACGGGCATAGTTCCTTATGCTTGGCTTATGGCGGATGCAACGTCAACTGCTCGGCAGGCTTGTGCGGGCAACTACGGCGGTCGAACGCGCAGGAGAGCGCATTGCATGAACTGGTTAATCAGCCCCGAGAAGACAAAATTGGTCAGCTCTCTCCAGTTCGTTTTGAGGGAACCTAGAGGACCAAACTTTGGGACGCGGCCAGCTCGTAGCGCAGTTGTTCCTGCTTGAAGACGTGCCCCACAGTTGTGAGCTTAGTTTTGAGGTTAAATGTGGCTCCTGGCGGGTTACATGGTTGCCACGTAGCGGTATCCTGCCACTCGCCAAATCTGAGAATGAATAAGGCCTATTTTTTCTTTTCCAGCTTTCACAGGAAGAGGCATGCTGTACGTAGGCCGGCAGTCGGGCGACGAAAAACGTTTATTGAAAGAAGGGAGCGGTTAAGTACACTTGACGTAAACGTCACGTGTGACGAGATGGATGGATATCAGGATGACAAGACCACCTAGCCACACATGCGATTCGGGGTTTTTACAGCGACAGCTGTTAGCGCCCGTTCCTGGTGTCGCGTTGTAGTAGAATGTCGCTGTCGTAGTCGTCGGCGTAATCGATGGGTGAGTTGCCATGGGAACCACTCGGAGGGTGGTGTCACTTGAGCAGAAAATGCGTAACCGGAGTGTGGCTACCGTGGAAGTAGGGTATCGGGAAAGCGGAGGAATGTTTTTAATGTTCCACGGGATCACCCAAGTTTGCCTTTATATGAAAAATTAGGGATTATAAAAATCACCCAGCTCTACCCTTACCGCCTGTGCTTAACTTACAAAAAAGATGTCAAACAAAACATCAACTTCCTTTCTTCCTTAGCTTCCTTAACAAAGAGAATACCTTCGCATGATACACGTTGTCGGGAAATCTGGAACATTGAGAGATGCAGAACAAACTACGGAAAGCAAATGATTAAACATAAACTGCCAGAAATATTGAATATTTGTTATAGACACACCGTACATCCCGAAAACGCATCAAAGCAGGACTTAAGATTTTTTTTTTTCATGCTCAAATGTGTTTACTTGAAGATCATGTTTACCTTCATCCTACTGTGCCTGAATTGATTTTTTTTTCTCCTTTCTTGGATCTTGTGCTCTTTTTGTTATGGCTTGAAGTCTGCTATTTTCCACGCGTAAATATGCATTTGTAGTTTTGTGTATGTCTAGAGCCATGTGAATGCGATATATCCTAAATAGCACTAGAGTTACATCAGTGTATACAAATGGTGTCTGTTTGTTTCTTGTTACTACGCTGCGTTTTTTTTTCATGATAACTTGCTTTATTACGTGTTATTCTTATTTGTCATGTTAGCTATGATTGTTCTTTGAAATGTATTCTGTTGTCCGCTGATTTCTGCCTTGATGGAAGCAATCATGTATTTGATATGGGGGGGGGGCGGGAACCAGTCAAGCTTTCCAGCTTTTTTTCCCTAACCTCCCCCATCATGTTGATGGAAATAAAGGCTATTATTATTATTATCTCCAACCGGAGTATGGAATGCAGAGGGTATGAAGAGAGCGTAAGAAGGCGCAATCAGTCGGCAGTTAATTGCCACGGAAACCACCCAGAGGGTAGTACCCTGAATGTATGAGGAGAGCTACTATACAAGGAGGCTCTACAGAGAGAGCATAGGAAGGCATAACCAGACAATGGTTACGACGGTAACCGTCTGGAACGTAGTTACCGTGGAAGGTGTGGCGAGAGCAGAAAAATCCCAAACCGAAGGATGATTATTGTGAAAGAAGGAAGGTATGGCGAGAGCATAGGAAGGCGCTACTGGTACATGGTTGCAATGGGAACGAACAGGAGGGTAGTTAACCTTGAAGGAGGAGGAAGGTTGCCATAGAATGTAGGTAGGGCAAGAGGAGGAGGTTATGGCGAGTGTGTAAGAAGGGGTACCGTGGCAGCTATCTGGAATGTGGTTACCATTTCTAGAAGGAAGGGTATGGCAGAGCGAAGGAATGTAGCACTGTCCATCTGTGAACTGTGCTGCACGGGGAGAGGTTCACCGGTGGCGCCGGGCTTATTGGAGTTCAACGTCCCAAAGCAACTAAGGCTATGAGGGACGCCGTAGTGAAGGCCTCCGGAAATTTCGACCACCTGGGGTTCTTTAACGTGCACTGACATCGCACAGTACACGGGCCTCAAGAATTTCGCCTTCATCGAAATTCAGCCGCCGCGGCCGGGATCGAACCCGCGTCTTTCGGGACAGCAGTCGAGCGCCGTAACCACTGAGCCACCGCGGCGGGGCACTGTAGAGCAGACCTAAACGAAAAAAGACTATGTGGAAAACTAAAAAGAGCGCCCTAGGACTGTACAGATGTGAGATCGCTCTCATATCTTGTGCATATCGTTAAGTATAGATACCTTAAAAGCTGTTGCTGAATTTCGCATTAACCGTACTGCCAATTTTTTTCATGTTCTGTTCAATGCTTAATGATAAAGCCCTGCAAAGAATAAAACAATGTCTTTTTACAGCTGTTTTATATGAGGTATGTTCATTATGCCTGCCATTTATTAGTACGAGTCTGCGCTAGGCCAGGCTGCATACGAAGACAATCTGGGTTGAACTTTGAGCCTGGGCCCACCAGTGCTCTTCTACGAAAATCGGAATGCAGTAGCCATGTTCAGATAGTGAACCATAAAGAGGATCCATATAATAAAACTTTTGAAATCATGCATTTCACAGCCTACAAGCAGACGACCTGAAATGCCACAAAAAATAGGTCACTGGAACTGTTACATTTTTGTCCAGCATAGCAACCCGAAATATTCAGATTCAGTCCAGCTTTGGCTATTATTTCTTCCAAGCCCTCCTGCTAGCTACTGTGATTACCACAGTTTGTACAGCAACAGCCCTAGAGTGACAGTGGTTTCGGCTTTGAGCCCTGCACCAAGGTGAATTTGCAGTTGCAATGATTTGACACAGCTGCATAGCTTTCCACTCGCAATTTTCAGGTGAATGCCACTTAAATAATTCTCATTATAAATGCACTTAACTATGGGGTATGCCTCGAAAGACTGGCAGCTTCTCCTTGGCTGCCCCTTAGATGTAATTTAATCAATGAATTGCTATGAGGAAAAGCTGCACCTGTGCAGAGGTACTGTGCAGTGAAAAGCTTCAGACTGATTTTGCCCGTCAGTACACGGGTGTTTTCGGTTAGTGTCTCCATTCAAATGCACCTAAGAACCGAACCGATGACCTTTTGGCGAGTGGGTAGCAGGATACTGCAACAACTTAGCCACTGCAGAGGGTGTACTCAGTACTCAAATGTTTTGACTGCGCAAAGTAGTCTGCACTGCCCTTGTGTAGCGTGCTTGAGCAATGTGTATCGTGCACGTAATAAAAACTGGAATTAGACCGAGGTACATTACTTTCGGGTAAAAAGCTTGAACCCTTCCTGTTTGTAGGTACACCCCCCCCGTCAAAAGTATACAGTCTAGCCCGTTTATAACGAAGCCACTTATAGCGAAATAGCGGTTATATCGAAGGGATTTCAATTTCTCATTCCAATTTTTGCATTTTCAATACATTTTGGGTCCGGTTTTAACGAAGTAAATAAGAGCGCGTCAGCGGATATAACGAAGAGATTTAATACCAACCGAAAAATAATCTGCCAATGAACACATTTTTTCGTCCTTGAGGCGATTTTTTCCGCGAAAATAAGAGCAAAATTCGGCTGACGGCGTCCTTTCGTAGCGCCTCCGACAGCGAATGCGATGATGCTAGTTGTGCCCCTAAGCCGGTCACCCCCGCAGCGGCCATCGCAGCTGTTGACACGCTACGGATGTACCTCGGGAGTCCGGAGTTCGACCAGATCTTTGGTTCGCAGTTGGATGGTATGAAAGCCGCAATCCTGAAGCCCGCACTCGCGAAACGTGTTCAGGGGACGCTGGACGACTTCTTTCAGCGGCAATAAATCGGTATGCCGATGTTTGCATTTTTTTTTCGTAGTCCGCATATTACGAAATAGCGGATATAGCGAAGTGATTTCCGATTCCCGCCGACTTCGTTATAACCGGGCTAGACTGTACAGCCCAAGGGGTTTGATTGTGAGGCCTGCAGCATGGCTCGTTATGCATCCTCAGCAATCATGATTTCTCGAAAGAGAAGAGGCATTGAGTCCTCAATCCTCCTAAGGTTTGGACTGCTTGATGTGCCAGGGAGCCATGGTAAACAGCTTTGAAGCAAACCCCTTGGGCTGTATACTTTTGACGGGGGCTGTACATGTGGCTCTACTTCCGTGCAAGCGCTACCTGTAGAACCCGGCAGCTGCGGCTATACGTTGCTTTGCTGACAGCACAGTTCACCATTCGTGCGCTCTGCACAAGGGTGATGTGACTTTACATGAGCAATATCGAAGCAGTTCTGTTGTTCAAATTCAAGAACAAAACTTGCTTCTAAATTGACCTTGATGGCTTTGAGGGGATGATGGGCACAAAGGAGACTACTTAGAAAATGGCAAAAAATTATTCTCCAAGAAATACATGAGCGCAAAAAATACAAACACGGACGTAGTGTGGGAACAGGACAGAGCGCTGCCAGTGTATTTTTTTGCACTCCTACATCTTTCCTAAGTATGCACTAACAAGCCCAGCTACAAGTACTTCTATTACTCTTGTACACACCTGGGGACAGACTACATGGTACAAAGCGTTCCCTTTCGTATTGCTTGGACTTGCATTTGTCCCCAAAGCACTCGTAATTGAAAATACGTCAACAGTAATATTCCTTCTACTAAGGTCAGCTGTGCGCACTCCATGCAATGCCGGTGAGAGATGACAAACGCTCAGATAGCTTGAAGAAACTTTTATCTTCAGGGCTAGTGTGATCAAGTGGATCATACAGCAATGAATACAGCCTAGAATTCTTGTATCTTAAGAGGGACGAAGCTGGAAATAATAAGCATGCGTGTCTGGCACTTGTGATGCAGCTTTCATTTCATGTCTGGAGGTGCATTACGCCCTCTTACTGCAGCAATGGCGGGTTTCGTCGACCTCAGAAACAGTCGGTAAAACATTAAAGCAGCGCAACCAATTGTGACACAGACAAGAATGCTACAACAAATTTTACAGGCCTTTTTAACTGCAGATATGTACAGAGTTAATGCAAGGACTTGATGGGGGGGAAATGAGGAAAATACATGTTCAACCCGCCCTATATACAAAGTGTTGGCTCAGTCACTGTACAGTCAACATGACTGGACAAAGCACACAATCAAAAATAGGCACACTTCCAATTCATGCTCAATAAACACTACAAAGCCTGCAGTGTACAGCATTTCACACGCTGTGCCACGCAGATGATAACAGTGGAGAGAGGAAAAAAAATGTAGGTGCATCGTGCTGAAAAATAAATGTGAAGGCAATAAGAAAATGCAACAGCACAAAAGAAGCCATACTAGTAACAAAAAAATGGAAAAAATAAAGCATGTGGTTGTACTGGCATCTGTCATAATGAGTAGAATTTCTAGAGAGGGAAGAGAGAGGTCTACACTATCTGAGGGTATGTATGTGTCAAGATGGGTTACAAATGTGAAGAGATTGTGAGTACAAGCGTTGGAGAAAGGCAGCAAAACTGCTACCACTAGTGGTGGTCGTCGTATCTTTGCATACATTTCGCTCAGACAAACTGCGCAGCTAAAGTGTTCTCTTTGCACAGCAAGAAAAAAGCTCTAGCTTGCACGCAATTTCAGCCCCTGGCCTGCTCACCGTAGCACAAGTGGACAACGATTGCAAAATAAAGCAAAAGGAACCAATCTCTTATCTCAGTGTGTTGCAAGTATGGAGATACCAAGTGGTACACAACTGGACATGGCAGTAAGTGACGATGAAAGCGAGCTCAACAGCAAGTCTAGGAAATGATAGAATTTGAGCCCAAGTTTGATACTGGCCAGGGATGGTACAGGGCAAGCACAAATGAAATATGAAACAAGATGCTTCAGAGTAGAGAACTTTTTTTTTGTTTCGAAAATGACATGCTGTGTGTAAAACTTTGCATTTGCATTACTGCTACTAAACTACAGTATTTTTTTTTACATTCAAATTTCACACAAAAAATGACCTGGGTCATGTGTGAGGTCAAATGACATGGATGCAATGGCCTTCTGATAACCTTTTGAGACTGCGCAATCTCCTAATAATCGAGCACACCTTTGAAGAAAAAACGCAAACTGTTAAAGGTATACGGAGGACAGTTTCATCCAGCTGTTGTTCACAGTAAAAATTGATGTTATGCGTTTCTGGGGCATGCCGACGTCCGTCCGGCAACAAGATGCATCTTTATTGCCTAGAAAGTTGCATTTAAGAATTTTCCCGCCACTTAATTCAAACTTGTGGCGTCTACACCAAAAAGAATGCGTGCAGATGCACCACAGACGCAAAACAATATGTTAACATGAACCCTAGTGATGCCACAATGACTAGCATCCCATAGCAACAAGCAGCAAATAGGTTTCTGCGAATGTGCTGCATTGCGCAAAGAAATGCGAATGAGAGAGAGAGTACTGACATAAAACAGAAGCCCTGGGGATAAAAGAACTGCTTTGAGCATGCAGGTGTTCCCACCAGGCAACAGCAATAGCGAACTGCAGTTAAAAGTATTCTGCACTTAGAATCCAACAACAGCATATGTGTGACAGAGGGGCTCGTCATAAAAAGGCTAAAACCCACAAATTAATGGCTGAATGAAATATGCCGTGAATGGGACTTCTAAAGCTACTTGCCGAGCCTAATCTGTGCCTCCTAGTAGACACTTCAAGTGTTTTTGCTGACCACTCAGCCATATGCTGCTATAAACCTGAAATTTCAGCCATTTCAGTTAAGCTGAATAGATCTGCCCAGTCCCGTAGCATACATCTTGGAGACACTGTACAGTATTTACTAATGCATGAAACAAGGGGGCGACACACCTTTTAGTTACTGTTAACCATTAGTAAGTTTATCGTACCACTACATGGATTTTGCAGATGAGTCATCTCTTGTCAAGAGTTATGAGAAAAAAACTCTCGTCGAACTGTACAGCCAGCAATACATACCCAAACAAAACCTGCGGGCAAAAGGGACTTTAAAAACGCTTTTTGCTGCGATGTTCAGCACACTGTTTACTACAGAAGTTGTCTCGGCAGCAAATGCTACATAGCTATACGGGGCAATGGATAGCCAAAGCTGTCATGACCCAATTCTTAACAATAACTAAAGATGTACTGGCAATAACAAAAGGATGATAAGAAATGACGGAGCCTTGCAAAGTGAACACAACACAAATGTAACCAGTTGTCCACAATGTGCAATGCAACACATGCCATTTGGCACACACACCGAGAAAAGAAAATGTAATTCAGGAAACATAATGTCACTTTTATTCCATGACCATGGTGAGAACCAGCCCCCTGCAAAAATTTCTTCTCATTGTCATTTTGCAAGAGTGCAAAGCAACTCGCAAACATCTGTCTCCTAAAACATTTGCTGCAATAAACAGACAATGAAATTCCTCTTGGATGTGCTGCTTGTGATAACTTCTAAAGCTAAAATTGCAACATGATTCTTGCAGCGCCTCGCTCCATGACGAGAATGCACGTCATTGACATACGGCCTGTGTATGAAAACAAAAACGCGTGAACATGACAGACCAGAAACAGGAAGACAGACAACTACAGACTCAACTCCTACACGGGGAGGGGGAAAAAGATAACAGTAGCAAGCTGTGCAAAGTTGTCAAAAAATGAAATGGGGATTGCAATCATCAAATGAGCAGAAGTGGAAGAAGAAAACGCTCAGCGTTTTGTCGCAGTTACACTGTGTCCGGCCGCATCGGAGGGTAGTACCGGCAGACGAAAACTTTCTCCAGTCGAAGCTCAAAACACGAGCTCAAACTCGTCCGCCTCAATGGGCTTGGAGACCCATGTCCCGAGGCCCGACGCGCTGAAGGCCTCGCTGACGCGTTGCTTGGCCTCCTGGTACAAGCCGGCAGACTTCTTGGCCTCAGCGTAGAGCCGGGGCGGCTGGGCGGGGTCCTGCGGCTCGATGGAGGGCACGCTGCCCCACAGGTGGCAGAAGCGGCCAAACAGGGACCGCTTGGAGAGCCGCGACACCTGGCCCTCCTCGGTCTTGCCCGTGCTGGCGTTCACCACCTCAGGACCCTCGCAGCCAGCCGTCCAGTTGATGCTGAAGTTTGGAGACTTGTTCACCTGGGCACGTGCGGAGGGGCAACAGCGACGTTTAGACCTGGAGCCGGCTACATACATTAGTTTGGTTTGGTTTATGGGGTTTAACGTCCCAAAGCGACTAAGGCTATGAGAGACGCCGTAGTGGAGGGCTCCGGAAATTTCGACCACCTGGGGTTCTTTAACGTGCACTGACATCGCACAGTACACGGGCCTCTAGAATTTCTCCTCCGTAGAAATTCAACCGCCGCGGCCGGGATCGAACCCACGTTTTTCGGGTCAGCAGCCGAGCACCATAACCACTGAGCCACCGCGACGGTCTACATACATTCCACTGCACCAGAAACTAGACTGCTAGTGACCAACAGCGAGTCTTCCCTAACCAAACCAGCTCCGAATTTCGGTTGTACGAAGTTTGGGCTGTCTGCTTCTTTAGATGAAGTGGAACATCACATAGCCTGCCAAACCAAGTGGTAGTTGCACTTGAAATGCGACTATAGAAAAAAATTCAGGCTATCAATGCGATTCCTGCGGCAGAGCATGCGTTGGCATAACAAATTAAGATCAGCATCGAGATCTGATAATAAATTACAACGTTACAATACCGTAGACATTAGCAAAAAGAAATAATAAACAAAAGAGAAAAAGCTTAAGCATTTCCCATTTTCCATCAACGCAATGCATCTTAGGTCTGTTCCATTGCTGGCTTACAAAGGTTGCGTAGCAGCTTTTATTTGGCACTAACCACCTGACTGTACCCAAATGAATGCAGCACCTTTTCAGACAGTCCAATTCTTCTAGTGATAGTTAGACCCCAACCTAAAATGATCTTACTGCAGCCATTGGAATGGGTTTAGGTTTGGTTTATGGGGGTTTAATGTCCTCAAGCGACTCAGGCTATGAGGGACGCCGTAGTGAAGAGCTCTGAAAATTCCGACCACCTGGGTTCTTTAACATGCACTGACATCACACAGTACACAGGCATCTAGAATTTCGCCTCCATCGAAATTCAACTGCAGCACCCGGGATCGAACCCGCGTCTTTCGGGTCAGCAGCCGAGTGCCAAAACCACTGAGCCACTGCGGCGGCGGAATGTCAATCCTTGACTGCCGAGCGGTGTAGACTAACTTGCACTACAGATGCTATATTGGAGGTGTAGTCGTATACAACTCAAGAACGAAGTGGCAAACACCCCTGAAAGAAAGTCCTTCAGCCAAAGGTGCATACTAATTTTCATGATGTCATCATTAATCCCATTGCACGGACGCATCTGGCAGCCAAATGGGATGTCACGCTAGGGAATCAACCGCAATATCATAGCAGTTGATGGCACTGGCCGATGGCACTGGCCTTTTCTGAGAGGTGTCTGCTGCTCCATTCTTGAGTTGTACACAACCATTGTTCTAGCTGCCAACAAAGCAACGCGAGCCCTGTTACTAAAATGATCTCGACACTACAATGATACTCGCCAGTCGTCCCTTTAGGTTCTAATACAGCAACACAATCTCCAATTGCACCACACTCCGTCTTTCTAAAAAAAAAAAAAGTTTTATGTGAATGAGTAAAATTATTTTCCAGGGTACTGTGACATCAGCTCCTACAACAAAAAACAGAGGCTGCAAGATGGCTTATTTTTGTACAGTATCGACGGCCTGTCCTTCTGTTACGACATTTTTTTCTGCATTCATGGTGCTTCTGCCCCAGCTACAAAATACACACATGAAAAGATTTATACAAGTGCAGAGCTCTGCAGCTTTCTACTGTAGGTTAAAATGAGCAGATGATGTTCCTGCTAAACACTGCAACTGAACTAGCATAGCTGTTTCCCATTGCCCCAGCCAACTGACGCACACTTCTAGGGAGCAACCTCTGCAAGAATAAAGTCCTTGGCTTATGTGAGAACAGCAACCTGACTTGACAATTTATGCGGCAGCCAATGCAGTCTATCCTAAAACCCCTGAAAAGTAAATATCAAGCCAGTACATACAATGGCCCAAGCTCACCAGGGAAAAGTCCTGGGTTTTTAGCCTGCATTGTCCTCGCACTTGTGTACTATATACTGATCCCTCTCAGCAATCAATGCTCGATTTCTGCTGACCCCCGCGTTTTGTCTCCCGCTCGTGAAGATTGCGAAGAAGCACCTGATTGGTGTGATTGATTGCTGTTCATAAATAAGCTAACTCTAATATGACAGCACCACTAATGGACATGTGTGGGGAGCCACAATCTAAACTGCTATCCACCCTTTGAGAGAATGTAGCATATGAAATTGCAAATCATCTCGCTGTCCTGAGTTTTCCGAGCGAAATACAAAAATTTTGGCATTTTTTTTTGGAACATTACAGACAAAAGCTATTCAAGATATATTAGCCTTAATTCCATACAGGTGCACCTTGCAGTATGTCCAAGTGGCTTTGGTATGAAGGCGCTTCTTGGTTACTTTTGCACAGACAACTTGTGTTAAGATAAACTTTCTCAGAGCAATACAAATGCTAAACACAAGCAACATCAAGGTTAAACTCAAATGAAAATTCACTCAGTTACGTAAACTAATCATAATAAGCACCACATGTACATACAAAAATTGCAACATGACACCTCAAAGGATGACGTGTGCACATCTTGAAGTAAATTCCAGTTACTGGTAATGGGGCTATGATGGATCTCCCGATGTATCCTCCCCTAAAGCATGCCTTCTCCATAGCAAGTTTTGCTTGAAATTACAGCTGAATCTCACGGGGTGAAAATTTGTTTGAACTACGCACGTCTGGACTAAAGGAAGTCTGACTAGAAAAATCGGCCGTGTACAGTGTTTCAAGGGTGTATAACTATGCTGGAGACACAGCTGCGTTCACATGTGTAAAGCAGTGAATTGGCAGTGGCCTCCAACACCTGCTGGCACTGCACTGGTACCACTCAGGTGCCAGAATGAAACTAGTCTTCTATTGTGCAGGGAAAGAAAGGACGGGGTAAAGAAAACGGAATGACAAACTATGACGGTGAAAAGGAGACGTGCACAGCGCATATTATGGCGTGAGAATGCTGCTGGCAGTGAGTGGTGATAACAAGCTGTGCGTCGTCATGCAGCACGAGTAGCCTCCTGATAACCGCACCCTCAAAGCAATCGTATGACGGGTTTCCATGGTTATTGGTGCACGTTACCCGCTTCTGAGTGAGAAGCGAGCTGCTGCACACTTGCACTTTGCTGGCCAAGGGTGCATGGCTCATTCAAATGAACTGCTTGAATTTACCGCATGTCTGAACAACTGGGCGTTTTCTCGCCATCAAAGAACATGCAATTTTGAAGCGACTGCAGAGTCGATTCGAATCAAATGGTCCCTCGGGATAAAGTGAAGTTGGCCTATATCAACAGATTACCACATTCTAGTGAAAGGCTACTGTCACTCAAAAAAGGAGCTTTTATGAGCTAGAAAGCATAACAAACTGAAATACATGCATTGTCGCCACTGACAGTTTCCACAAGCAAACTGCTATGTCATGGATGTTTTTTACATGTGGATCTTTGAGGTTAGCCGATACTGCCACCCTTTAGAAGGTGATCATGGAGACCTTTTTCGTGTTGATGTCATAAACTTGAATCGAGAAACAGGAACCAATTTTTTCCAGCCATAAATGTATTTTGCAGGCAAACAAACACCAACATAACCATAAAGAGCCACATAACCTGAATTTTGTTCAGTAAAAACACTGCACATGGTACACAAATGTGTTAATTGCAAACTTGAGGCTTTCTGTCAGTTTGCTCTACCTAGCACTGAATTCTTCGTTTAAGGTGAATTTATTGTCCTTCACCTTGCAAATACTAGTGCTTTTCTGCACTAACAAGTGAACGCAAGAAATATTTCACAAAGCAGTGAGCTTCGTACCACATGTTCCACCATTCTATTGTCGACAGATATTGCCACCAGTACTGAAATCAATTTTCTTCCTGTATGTCTTTGACATTGAGACCAATTGTTGAGCCCCTGGGGTGCTAATGTCATAAATCCCGATATCTGAATACTGATGTTTCTACAATTTTATGCACGCATGTAAAAAAATTAATCATCGGTGTTTTTCACCGGAAACAAAGAATTAGCTTTCTTGAGGTGTGGAAATACTACTGAGATGGACAAAAATGTCTTTTGGATCCAAATGATAAAATGCACTGACAGGGTTAACCAAGTTCAAATGAATGAAATTTTACTGAACTACCTTGCATTTTCACTTCAGTTCGCTGTTGTGCACAGTCGCCACGATCTTTGCATGGAGTAGTACTCAGAAGAACCAAACTGATATTCCCCTGATTCATGCATTTCCCAGTTCATATATTCAAAATCATTGATAAAAATGACCCATAGACTTAATGTTTTTCTTGCGATTGATACATCCCTTAATAATACGATATCCCATTAGCTATGCTCATAATTTCACGAAAATTGGCAAATTCTGCTCATATGTTTTGTATAGCTATTAACCTTAGGTGTGCCTCACGATACGATCAGATCAAGCCCCAGGGCATCAGATCAGCAGAAGCACAGGAGCAGTAAGCCACTGCAGTGCACCAAGGCAATGAAGCAAAGCATAAAAAAAAAATGCTACAGTACACAAACACACATGCAGGCCAAGCCTGGAAGCATGCAAAACAAATAGCAGAATTTCAGTGGCACTTCTCCACAGTGCATTATTTCCCATCATTTTTGTACCTCATTTTATAGAGTACAACTTGTTCACTGGAAGTTAGCCTTTCAATTTATACATAGTGCCATAGTGTGATCTGTGCTTTACCTCTCATTCTACCCATTCCCTCCTCAATTTGAACACTGCATTTTAGATCTTTCCTCTCAGGTCTCTGTTGCTTTATTTTTGCTCCCTTTTCCTTCTCTCCTCCTGTCGCCGCAGTGGCTCAGTGGTTATCCCTTTTCCTTTTTTCCTCCTGTCGCCGCAGTGGCTCAGTGGTTACGGCGCT
The DNA here is from genome assembly GCF_055824585.1 of Amblyomma mixtum. Taxonomy (NCBI): domain Eukaryota; kingdom Metazoa; phylum Arthropoda; class Arachnida; order Ixodida; family Ixodidae; genus Amblyomma; species Amblyomma mixtum. The sequence goes on along the minus strand of NC_143017.1, from coordinate 68,143,749 downwards.
CGGCTGCTGACCTTAAAGACGCGGGTCCGATCCCGGCCTCGGCGAAATTCTATAGGCCCGCGTACTGTGCGGTGTCAGTGCACGTTAAAGAACCCCAGGTGGTCGAGGAGCCCTTCACTACGGCGACCCTCATAGCCTGAGTCGTTTTGGGCCGTTAAACCCCCATAAACCAAACCAAACCTCTTCCCTTCCACCTTGCCTACCTATAGCATATATGTGTGTCCTCTGTTAACAGCTTGTCTGTTCTACTTCCTTTCATCTACTCTCTGTTCCCCGTAATGCATATCTGCACTAACATTCTTTACCAGCCAACGCTTTATTTTGGCGTTCACCCTTGCCATATTTCCACTGTTCTTGGCTTCCTTTGCCTGTTTTGTTTTCCTTTTGTTCATATTTCCAGCATCCTGGCCCTCCTCTGTCGTCTACCATCCTTGCCTGGTGTTCCCTATACGCCTTGCATGTGTTTCCAACCTTTTTTTATGTTGTTCGAAATTGTACGGAGAAGACTTTTCTGCGGGTTCAAGGGTAAAGCATTAAAGAATGGCAACGATAACAACAAAGACATCTCGACTGCTTTCCCATAACCGGACTCCATGCAGTGCGAGGTTTCTTTCACGCTAAGGACCGTGCGAATGCGGATGGAAGTCCATCAGCACCAGAAAAAGTTCTTAGATTTTGCGCCAACAAGTGCTGACTGACCTTTGTATGTGAAATTGTCAGTAAATTGGGCTGTTCTTATTCTCAAGTCCAATTTCTCAAAATCTTAGTGGTTTTGAATCGTACCATCCCTTGAATAATACGTTTTTCCTCAGCATTAAAAAAAATGTCAACAAGGTTCTACTGTAATGAACAACTATGAATATACGCAGCCTTTTTTCAAAGTATCAAGAGCAACCCATAAACCTGCCCCTGCATTCAATACGCCTGTTTTTGCATCGCCAGTGCCCCAAATGGCACATTTTATTTCTCAATTACGAAATATGTGGAACCAGAAACATATGGGACTGGTTCCTCCAGAATTGGTTGTAAATGCACCTCTGCGTAACTGTGTTATCGTTGCACATCCAGAAACTGTGCTTACACCTTTCAAATATTTTTTGTTAAGTAATGGTCTCTAGAGATATGGGAGCGGCCTTTGCCCTGCAGTGGGCGTAGTCAGGATGATGATGATGGTCACTAAGCAACTATTCTAAAGGCAGCATATCGTGCTACTTGTTGCCTGTTCCCAGCATTTTCATCAGCCTCAGAGTACAGCTGATCCTGGATACATCAAACCCAGATATATCTATTGTCTATTTTAGATTTATTGAGCAGTCAAAACGTCACCTTGGAAATCCCCTGCAAAAGTATAATGCTGTCATACGCGTGTATCAGACTTCTGTTCAGCGGCACGTTTGATATATCGAATGCCTCTTTGCGCCATTCCGCTAAAAATGCGTTTCTCCTAATAGCGTTCCGGCAATTGCTTGCTGTGCATGGTGCCGTGGCCTTGAACACACTGCAGTGCTAGAATGTGTAAAAGCCATATGAAGAGTTGAATGCAGGATGTGATTGGGTGTGAAAGACAATAAGGTAGGAGGAAAAACCTCTCAGTGTCTGCAGCAGGAATTTGGATATAGCAATGAACTTGGGACATCCTTCGGTGAGCGGAGGCTAGTGAAAAGAAGTCATTTGTCGTCGAGCTGTTCGGAAATAATTGAAGCACGTTAAGAATGATCCTGTGGAAAAAGGCCGACTTAAAGGTGAAGGCAGCACAGCTCAGCTGTTTGGCAGCATGTTGTGTGCATGTTCTGGCATATGACAACGTTGAAGAAGCCCTGCACGCCTGGTTTTAGGAGATTTGTGTCAATAACATCCCTGCTGACAGCTCAATGCTTATGGAAAAGGCAAAGTAGTCTGCAGCTGCAAAGTGAGAAGACAACTTTTTTTAGTGGCATCAGCTGGCAGCAACGTTTCAAGAAGTGCTATGGCACTGTTGGAAAGACCCTCTCTAGCGAAAAACGCAAAAGTGGCTGTCTCGAGAGTAGCCACATATCTGCAATAGCTTTTCGCCGTGGAAAATATTCAATGCAGATGGAACTGAACTGGCTTGGCAAACGCTGCCAAACAAAACTGCATCTGAAGGGCAGTACATACTAACAAAGAAATGAATTTATATTATATTGTTGTGCTCAACGCTGCTCCCGCACATGCCCGGGCACATTCGAACACCCACTGGTCTTGCCAGTTTCATGCCTCAGCTCTGGGCCACACAAAGGGTGCTCTCTGGTTCGTGTCAAAGTTGACACTCTCATCATACATGGCAGTTGAGCTTGCACCAACATTCAGTGCCATTCGCTGCTGCTGTGGTGCAATGGAAGGCCTTTCTAATCTGGACGGCGTCAATTTCTAATCTGGACGGGTCAGTTTAATGAACTCAGTGGTGCAGAAGAAGCAAGCTAAGCTCAAACCTTCTTTTGCTAGCCAGATAAGGTGCTAGCCAAATAAATGTGTTTTGCTGCTGCAGCTTCACGTATTCGGGAGAAAAGGACTCTGCACAGATAGTGTTCCACGAAATTTTACTTTTTTGCACATAATCCTGGGGTGTTGAGTGCAATAAAGCCCTCGATTTATCTCTGTGCGCGTGCAGTAGTTTATTTCCATGAGTACTGGGCAAAAAGAACTAATAGCTTTAATGCATAGTACAAGGCACTGTGAGCATACTGACATAAAAAACTTCTGTACTTTCCGCTTAAGGGGGTGGGGATCAAAGGTGAAGTTTATTTTTTGGCCTAGAGCAATGAAATTCAGCATGCGTATCTGTACCTGCACTGAATGATTAAAAAGTAGTTTTGGCATCATAAATAACATACGCAACAAAACTCGATAAAATCTGTCAAGCCATTGTTGTGCTCCACTTTCTGCAAGCAGGGCAGTAAGGTGAAAAAAGGTCAAACTGGGGCAGGATTCTCAAAATGCCCCAGGACTGTAATGCTTAGTGCCCCTGGCTGTGGGGGGCATTTGTATACAGTCGCCGACTGATTTTTCGGACAGTCTGAAAAATCCATGAACTTAAAAAAATTAACTTTTCTGTGAAAAAGTGGCTTTCAAAATCGCGGGAATCGCTGCTCCCCATGTTCCACCTACAAACGATAATATTAGAATATCTGAGGCTATCATGATACCAGATAGTGCAATGGGGCCGCGGTCATGCCGCGAATGAATGCACTCGCTGCGCGAAGCAAGAGTAATCAGTTTGCATGGGGCAATGATGTCTGCGAAGACCAAGAGGTAACCCATGGATAACCCACAGGAAGATGTGAGCGGAAGCGAACTCCTCCAAATGCAGTCCCCCCCCCTCCTGCCCTGTCTACCGCGTTTGCTGTCTCGCACCGCGGGGTGCGGCGTCCACGCCGCGGCGGACACTGCAGCTGTCTCGCTATACCGTTTTCAATGCGATCGTGCGCCCTTTGTAGGCCATCTCGATGGCAATGGAGAGCAACTCATTATCTTGAATGGCAATGATGGAGAACAAATAGCCAAGCCTATCCAAGCCAGTCCGATTGCGCCCGCCGAGCAGATTCTGTTTTAATCCAAGATGGCACCTTTAACGGTGGCGGCAAATGGGTTGGTAGTGACAGCAATGCCCGCTTGTGTTTATATTAGGCCAAAATAACAAACTTTTGGTTGAAAAACAGTACCACAATGTTGTTGGCGTCTATTTTAGTCCGAAAATTCGAACTTTTAGACTCCGCAAAGTCTGAAATACCGATCGTGAAAATGTACACGTTCCTATGAAATGAAGCGAAGTCCGAAATACCGGTTGGTTACTGTATCTTCATCCTTTTGTTTACTCGGCACTGCATGCCTTTTTTTCGCTCTGGTGGTGAATTTCTGCTTAAAGTGCGTGAGGGAGTACAAACTCGCGCTCCGTCGCCACCACCGCACAAAGTGAATTACGAATGTCGGACGCTTCATTCTAAATCATTTCTAAGGTGACAAAGCTAGTTACAAGTGCCACTGAATAGTGCAGCATCAGCTAGACAAATGTTCGCCGTCATGAAAAAGAACTCTGCCCATGTCGGAACTGTGCTGCAATGCCTTGGCTACTTGTTTATGTGCCACCAAGAGCTTCGCGTTTGCTACTGCGTGCAGGCTCTCCTCTGGTGGCACATCGGCGTGCGTGGCCGCCACTGGATGAACCTAGATGTCAATGCTGCTGCAGTTGGTGTAAAGTGCCGTGTGCTGTAGTCACATCGCAGCCCCAAAATAATGCACAGGATCCTTGTCGCTTTCGCTACTAGTCTCATTTCTTTGTGTTCGTGACAAATCCCACAGCACGCTGATCGTTTTTCATCGCTAATGGCGGCCTGTTCCTCACTTTGTCCGACCCATTTGCCGACGATGGTTTTCTCCTTTTCTGGATGACAGGCTTGCACTTCCACTTTCCCCATGCATGCTTCGTCTCAAACGTGCGACGATGCTGGCACACAGAAGAACCTCGCACAACAAAGGAGTGCTATCACACGCAATAGCAACAACAGGCTCGCGGGTTGCCAATGAGTCAGCAAAAGCATGCACGCACGTCGCAGAAGCAGATTGCATACGAAACGGTGCCGATCAGCAGCCACATAAAAAGTTATGCCGGGCGTCACGTGACAGTTCAATCAACACTAAGCAGCGGTTTGGGTGATACCACCCTTGCTGTGAGCCGCAGTGCAAAAGCAGAGCTATCGTGCTAGAAAATTGGCCACATTTACGGACATTTCAGCCAGTTTACTGGCACCTATTGTTGCAAAAACATTTTTAAAAGTAACTTCTGGGCTGTTTTCAGAGAAAAATTTCGGGGATGTGATTAAAAAGACCTTATGGAGTCCAACACGGATATATCGAACTCTAAGGGGAATGATAACTCGATCTATAAGAAATGGTAGTAAACAGGCGTATTTGCAGTCTAGAGGCAAGAATACATTGCACCCAAGCTAGTGCTGCAGTTCTTGCAGGGGCGTAGTGCACTGATCGCTAGGCATTACTATGCCTAACCAGCTTCGCATTGAAGTGGCAGTGTATGGACCTTTGCAACTAGCCACTGCCTATTACACGATGTCTAATCCTGTTACCAGTACACTATAAATAGAATAGTCACTCATTAGAATTAATGTACAGCTGGTTTCCACAACGGCTTCGGTAGTGAAGCACACCAGGCGAGTGCTTCCCATAAAGGCTTTAGATATTTGAGTTGGCCTTACCGCATGACAGCAATGCGGCGTGGAAAATGAGTACTGCGATTATCCCCTGATAATCTCTTATTTCATTTCCATCAAATATAAAGTTTCTCTACATAAATTACAATTGTTATTACTGCTAAATGTACCTGTCTATTTTGCTGCTTGTTTGTCATTCAATTTAGTATTGATCTGCCGGGGGTCCCATGACAGTCGCTCGCTTGACTTTGGGACCCTCGCCTGTATACCGAATTTATGTACTTATCCGATATACACCCAATAAATTTTTATTCTTATTATATGAGAGATCGATGATACCCCACGTTCACCTCATAACATGGCTTCACAGCGCTAGCAACAGGTGCCCAAGGTAACGCAGCCGACCAGTCTCCACACGCGAAAAGTGATTGAAGGAGACACGCCACTTGCAGGGGTGTGGTGTGCAGTTAAATATATCGAACTAATATATCGAAAGAAATTCGAGTTCGATATTCTGCATACCCTTCCTATGCTTTCAAACAGGATTTTCAAGGAGGTAATCATTGTGTTCAATACAGGGTTTGATGTATATGAGCTTGACTGTACCAAATCTGATCTCTCAAATCCAATCTTTTTCGAGATTTTTGCACTTTGGTTTGGTTTATTGGGGTTTAACCTCCCCAAGCAACTCGGGCTATGATCCCTGCGTCTCCTCTTATTTAACCCTTTCAGACGCCATCTTTTGTTTTGACTGAAATCAATTATTTTTTCACCTAAGTAGTATATATTCAGGCCTCAAGAAAGGGAATTTGTTTGAACGTGAAAGACCAGCAGGTAAGTTTTTACAACGATGTAAAGAATTCCGTACAAAGTGTCATATTTGTTAGAAATCGTAACATCGAAATGTTCTCGTATGTCAGGTAAACACCCTAGGGATCGTGGAATCGCTCTGTGTTTCGAAGATCCACATTACGCTCGAAATTTTGCAAAAACAATCGATGTTTTCACTCGCAGCAAAATCTGTCTGCACAGAAACAGCAGACAAAGTGTTATCTAGCTCACTCTTATATGAAATATTATTTACTGCATTAGCTACATGCCACAAAAAAGCAACTTACTTGCAACAAGAAGGCTGCTCAGTTTTACTGAAATAATAAAATCACAGTTAAGTGCTCCAGTTTCTCAGAAAAAGCTGTACGTCTGCCACTTACACAATTGTGTACAAAGCGCCTGAGAGGGTTAATGCCCTGGGCATTACTTCACGAGGATTTTAATGGTAATTACTCAGGCTATATAACCAGGGCATGGACTGTTCAGTTTAAACTGAAAAAAGCAGAAAAAAGTAGGCTGAATCCAGTTTTCGAAACTCGGTTTGAACAGAATAAGGTCAGTATTCTTGGAATGCAAGGCACAGCTACTTGGTTGTTGAGTACGCATTACACTCCGTCAAAGTTGAAAATTAAGTAGGGAAGCCAGGGGCATGGTGCTACAATGATTTTTTGAATAAGCAGAGAAATTGCACAATTTGAGGGTATTGCTCTACTAGCTTACACACTTCTGCAGACCAGGAAGTACCACTTCCTTGCCGCTTGCTAGCCAAGCACTGTTTGTTCACTATCATCACTCACATAGAGCAGTTAACTGGTTAAGTAGGCTTATAAACTGCATGTAGGACAGTGACACAAAACCATGCATGGACGTCTCGAAAAAGTATGATGTCCTGGCTACTGTGACAACTGAGCAGCAATTCCATTGCTGCCATCAACCCTCAGACTAAGTGATGACCGACGCTCTCGCTCTATCAAGTGTGAGAACCCAGCAATAATATGTCAAGCCAGTTCGTAAAAGAACTTTCACTCTCGTTTTTGTCTTCTGGCTATCTCATTTGACTTGCCCTTTTTTTGAATGATGACTGTACTTTCTTCTAAAAGCACAGCTCTAAGTACTACCATTTGCACGTTAATTACTGGTAAATGAACTGTTCCTGCTGAGACAAGACTCAAAATGACTTCTGACCACGCAGGATTGCCACATTCAATCACCGGAAAAAAAAGTCAGTAATTCATTCGCCGAGAAAAAAAGAAACGCATTCTGAAATAAACGAAAAAATAAAAACCAAAAAGTCCAACCCCATACACAACCTAGCTTGAAATAAAATACAACTCCGAATAAGCATAGAAAGTTTTCAATGTCAAATATGGTAACATTTTATGCCTAAATAACGAAAACAGTTTTACTTGCCGCATCGCCCGTAAAGGGACTAGGAAATGGGTTCAAAAATCGCTGTTCAGTATGCAGAATGAATGCATTAGATCACACTAAGTGCGAGTCTTTGGAACAGAGATAGTTCTACGAATTTTTGAAACTAGTGCTTTAAACCTGTGGGCCGGCTGATCCCCACATAGATACAATGTTTGGAATTATTTTTCTAAACTACGTCACAACTATGGTGATGGCACGGTGAGCGATAGGCCACCAGATGCTGCCACACTGTGGGCACACTTCTGCATGTGTTGCTGCGCAAACCTCTCGGGCGTGTGTGAGCTAGGTCAATGCCTTCGCGCACATAGTTCCGATTTGCTGCTGTTGCAACTCTCTGTCGGCAGTTCTGAGAGTTGGTAACTTCGAGCAGTCGTGCCTCGAGCTCTGGGTTCATTAATGTCGACGATAGACAAGAAAGAATAAGGCGGTGACTGACATGTGTTGTGTGACAACCGGAAGTCGGCAAACCAAACATCAACCAATGATGTATTAAAGGTGCACTGAAGAGGATTCTGAACATGTCTTTTTGCCGCGGGAACTCGATCCACACGTTCCTAGCATTCTTAGAAACAGTGGCTTATTGCCCTGTGTGGCCGATTTCCCCAATTAAAACGAATTAATGTCCGGCTCCCGCCTTTTTTTTTAAATTCTGCCTCGTACGGTGGGTGGAGTCGACCAACGCGTGGAGCGCCTTTCACCCAGTCCCGTGGAGGCTTTGCTTTCGCTTTATTTTGTTTTTTAGGTTTCCATGAATAAATAGTTTCATTTGGGGGTAATATAGCCGCAAAATAAGCCCGAAGAAATAAAAATACGCGCGGACTATTTGCTACTACGGACTACTACGTATTACTCCGTCGATGGCAGAGCGGCAAGCCGCCACGGGACTGGGTGAAAGGCGCTCCACGCGTTGGTCGACTCCGCCCACCGTACGAGGGAGAATTAAAAAAAAAAAAAAAAAGGCGGGAGCCGGACGTTAATTCGATTTAATTAGGGAAATTGGCCACACAAGGCAATAAGTCGCAGTTTTTAAGAATGCTAGGAACGTGTAGATCGAGTTCCCGCGGCAAAAAGACAGGTTCAGATTCCTCTTCAGTGCACCTTTAATGGGCGCGGCGCAGTGCAGCCTCCAAGCTGTTTTCTTTCGTTTTTTTTTAAATGTCTTAGTGGGTATGAGTGGACGAGAGAGAGGAGTGTCATTGTTATTTACCGATACTTTCGGTGTTTATGAAGCTAGCCAAAAAAATTGTTGCAGTGGGGTGATGAGTGATAAAACACCAATCACTCATCTGTGTCACGCAACCATGGAAAATGGCGTTCCGTAGCTCCTTAAAAGCACTGCACCCTGAGAAAATCATGGGCCTTCTACTACCGAAACAAAGCTCATTGGGTATGAAGGAAGATAAGTTCAAATGCAACGCCCACTGGTAATGTGTTGCAAGGCTCACGTCACCCAACTCAAACTGTCTACGCGGTTTTACAGCAGCATGCAATTTCTTCGCTTTGCTTCAAGCACTTTTTTCCCCTCTTTTTAGGACGCACAGCGCTGACCCACCCGAAAGCAAAAATATGTCACCCACAACACACGAGTGCAAAAGGAAAGGTTACGACAATGATGCATTCATCGTTGGGTATCTGTACTTACCCTGTAACGAGCATAATTGCCCTGTAAAGACCAATATCCATTCATGTAGTTCAACAGTCAGACGCGGTTGGCAGCACTAACAGCACATCAGAAATATCTGCATGGCTTCGTGCTTTCCAAAAGACTATCCCCAAGAGCGATACTTGGCACTGCTGTAGCTCAACTTGATGAACTAATTCGATTCGGTGAAGTGGATAATCACATGACACACCTCTCAACTTTCTTAACCTAGTTGCCTGCCAACAATCACTATCTGTTGAAGATTACGAAAAATCCCATAAACACAGTTCCTTTTATTATGCTGTAGTGCGGATCCAGCTAGATGCCCGTACACCTGCAGCCAAAAGTTTATGGAGCTCCATACAGTAGAACCTCGATTATAACGAACTTCAATTTAACGAAACTCGTGAAGTAACGCATTTTTTTTCGTCTCCCAGTCTCTGCTCCATTGAAAGCCATGCAGCTTATTTATTTATTTTTTTTTTTGCGATTCAGCAGCTAATTTTATACCGCACTTTCGATTTGGCAAAGTCCTCATGAATCGCATGCACGTGCCGGGAGCCTCATTGACTAGATGATGAAAATAAGTTTAGTCGAGGCAGACCACGATTTGCACGCACCTTTTATGCACAAATGTTGCTAGTGAGCTTCAATCAGAAGAGCAGAACATACCGCTGCGCTTGTGTACTATCAGCGTCAAATGAAACGCGAACAAAACAACTGGAACGCGAGCACAAAAAATCAAGCATTTTAGAGGCTGGAGGTCAAATACAGGCGTGGCCTATTAACATTTCAGAAGAGCGGTCTTTTCGGCTTCGATGGGAAAATGAACTGCTCATGTATTTTGCCTCCCTAGTATAATATCTGCGAGTTGCGCTGTTCGCGTTTCAATTGGCTTGTTCGCGAATCAATTGACGCTGATAGTCCATATGAAACCCTCGGTGGGCGTGCTCCATCACCTGACATTCATGTTCTACGTCATTACTACGTTATGTTCTACGTATTGTTCTGTGCCACCCGTCATTGGCATCGGCACCGCTTCATGCGGGGGGTTCAATACCCCCCCTTATTTTAGCTCAATTATTTTCAGCCTCGAAAGTATAAAATGCTCTTTGGACCTTTTCTCTATATGTCACCAAAAAGTTTCTTTTGAACAGCAAAATTCTGATCAATCATAATCCTGTCATGAGATTCTACTGCATTTAGACTGCTGGAACAAGGGAATCTCAACTTAACGAATTTTTGGCTACGACTGTTATATCGAGGTTTGGCTGTATTAGCAAAAAAGCTATCTTCTCCTTCATCTCAGTCTTTGCATGCAGCCTTGAATATAAACATGAAGAGTAACTCTGAGCGTGCATATATAACAAATTACACCCCGGGACCATATCTCAAGCAGCACATGGTGGATGCTGCCGAAGTGGTATTCCATAAACTTATGACAGTGGATGTATAAGCAGTGCTTATCAACCACACCACACACACGGAGTATGCAGCCATTAATAAACAAAAAAAAACCCAGCAAAACGCAACACATGCAGAAGAAAGCGGTTTTCTAGCTTCTCTCAGGGTTGCCACTGACTACAGGGTGTACAGGGGAGCTTTCAGCTCATGTCAAGTAAAATGTTGCAAGATTGTAAAACATTGGTCTATTAAACTGACTGATGCAATCTTTAGTTCAGTTCACGATGGCAAAAAGTGACAGTTATCCTTTTTTGCTCCTCACCAGACAAGCGTACAATGTAAACACAGGTTCTTAAGCTACACCTTGAGCTCTCTGTAGCTAGAGGAGCATGATGATCCTAAATGCTAGAACCTCTTCACAAGACCACGACAAATTAAATGTCTGCAGCAGTAGCAGAACTATGCCAAAAAAGGCAAAGGAGAATACCGTTTCGTTTGGTTTATGTGGTTTAACGTCCCAAAGCGACTCAGGTTATAAGGGACGCCGCAGTGGAGGGCTCCGGAAATTTCGACCACCAGGGGTTCTTTAACATGCACTGACATCACACAGTACACGGGCCTCTAGAATTTCTCCTCCAACGAAATTCAACCCTGGCCTCATCAGACAGCTGGGACATGTCAGTGATCACTACTGTCACCTTTGTATATATATTTCTCTCAAGACAAATGATGAGATGAAAGACTTTTTGCAGACACCTAGCCGAGCAGCAGCCGAAAAACTGAAGACACGCAAGATTTGTGCAGTGGCACATCCACACACCCGACGGTGCTTATCTACTGCAAGCACTAAGCCCACAAGCCAATTGATGTGGCACCAGGGACGCATGCAGAGTGCACTTCTCCAAGCACTGGCAGCTTCGCAGGGCTAACTCGCTGATCGCGCAACTGACGACACACACCTGTCGGGACTCGGGGCTCGATATGGCGCCCAGCAGTGGCCGGTGCAGCTGGAAGGGGCTCTGCGACTCCAGGCAGAGCTGGGCCTCGAGGCGGCCCCACATGGCGCGCTGCATGTGTCCTGGGTGGTACAGGGAGCCCAACACCACGCTCTCCAGGTACACGGGCTCAATGAACAGCGAGAGGAGCGAGCCCTGCAGGCCCAGCACATTCCAGCGGGCCAGCTTGTCCGAGCACGACATGGTCAGCAGCCGCTGCTGGCCGTGCAGCACTCCGTCCCACGTCTGCAGCACGGGGCCCATTCTGCACGCAGCATCCCCCCCTCCCCTTTCAGCCAAACTGACAGCGTGCAGTGTAACAGGCTCGCAAAGCCCAATGCTAGACAGGTCACCACCCCGCACTCTACATAGGGCTTTGGTACCCTTTCAGATGCCTGTACACACAACTCTGTACAGTTTTCGCCAAAAGTAAAGAGACCAGGGGGGAGTTTGCTTCCAAGTCTTGCAGTGGCAATAGATGTCCCAAATTCCAGGGGGTTGCTGATGAGTGTTCCTCTCACCTTTAAGAGATTTGAAACATCGGCAATCTGTGACAAGCCCCACAGCATATCACAAGCTTTTAACTAGCGACTTCCCGCAAAAGGCATGCCATCCATGCCTAGCGGTGATTTCCTTGTTTCAGATGAATTCAGTACTACATTCATAATATAAATTGTGTTTTTTTCTTGTCACAGCAAGCACAGTAAATATTTCTCAAAGCAAGTCAGCTTGGCAGCACTTTCAGCACAGTAATGCAGACTGACTTTTATCATATCGTTATATTCTGCCTTTCTATCATCTGCTGCTATGAAATAGTCTCTCAGGTTAACATGTTAAGCACCCACAGAAACTTGGCGGTGTTCTACATTTCAAAGCACTAAATGGGTGGGTTTCTTTAAGCCCACATGGACAAATTTAGGCAGGAAAAAATTTACCACATTGCATGATGACCTCATGCCGATTGAACCCAAAGCAACGCCTACCAGTAAAAAGGAACACTACTTACCCAGTCGGAAATGTCAAACACTGCGTTAAAACAAGGCTTTACACATGAGCAAAATTAGATGCATGTAAATCAGCTGCTTTCGAAAGCAATGTTTTTGACCGAGAAAGTAACTGTATATAGCCATAAACTTTTTTTTTTAACAACTACAGGGTTCCGCATAATTAGCAATGCTTTTCCCATTGAAACTTCGACCTTTAACCCACCTATGCTTGCTGTAGTGACACTTTCGATGCCCAAGAAAAAAAATTAAAATTTTCGACTCGCAAGTAAGACATCAAAAACCTTCTAAGTAGGACTCGAAAGAAACTGACAAACCTGAGTGGAATGGTGCCTTCACCAGCCTCAATCTTTGTTCTGAGCAGCCCTCGCACACGGCGGTTGGGGTGTCTGTCAGCAGGGAGAGGTTCGGAGGTGCCCAGCAGCTCATGTGGAGAGAAAATGCGACCATCTCCACATGGAGACGTACTAATGTACAGGTGGAACCTGGAGGAGAGCGAGAGAGAAAGAAATGAATGAAGCTCACATCTGTATGACCTCCGTTTACAAAGTTTACGAAGCACTGAAAATTCTTTCAGCAACCTTTGAACCCTCTGTCAAACGAAACGCTTATATAATCCTACCGTACATATGGAACACCAGTAAAAAAAGAAAAAAAAGGAACGAAACCAGCAAGCAGGAAAGTTGCTGTCACATATTCATCAAACAGACAAATGTAAAGGCAATTATGTAAACACATTATGAACACAGCTAGTGTAGTAATTCCATTACTCATGCTTTCACTGCATATCTACAATAAAGGATAGCCTGTTATTGCCTTACTTGATGTCTGGCTTGACTCGAAACCCTCGCTTGTCTGGCCTTTGTTCGAGGATGGATTCCTCTCCCTTCCCGTTCTTCCAGAGCTCAAGTTGCCCAAACAGGAAGTCCTTGAAACAACGCCGGGACACAACCTCCGCATGGCAGTCTTGCAGCACAGCGCCATTCATGCTGATGTACTCGCCGTTGATGCACTTTGTGCCCGTGGCCACGGTGAGGACCTTGACGTCCTCCTCTTTGTCGCCCTCGGACGCAGGCATGGTCATGATGATGCCTGCCAGCACCTTCCACTTGGCACTCTCTGCGCGGTCAGCCATCACCTTCTGCAAGGTCTCGTTGACAGTGTTGCCCAGTCGATCGGCCAGTGCTTGCGGAAGGGTGCCCACCTTAGCGCCAGTCTCGCCACACTGAACAACTCCAGATGGGTTGGCCATGATGTTGTACAGCTTGAGCAGCGCCGCTCGTGCTGCCGCAGCCTTGGCCAATCTCTTGTTGGAGCCGCACCCTTCGTACACATCACCGTTACTCGTCGTCACCGCCATGGTGAAGCGCTGCGTGGGCACTGCCGCATTCTCTGACACGAGCGTGTACTCCAGACCTGGCTGCAGCTCATTCAGCAGCATCACAGGGTTCTTCTTGTCTGCCTCCTCCGCAGCTTTTGTTGCCTTCTTCTCTGCGTCCCCATCCTTGCCGCCCGAGAACCGCTTCAGCTGATCCCTGTGGAATTCCTCAATGGTGTTGCCATCTGAGGAGAACCCGCTGAAAATGCCAATGCCTTCGTCCTGTTCAACTTCATCGCTGGTGAAGTCCCCACTTCGTACAATTGTGCGGCTCATAGCCCAAAAAGCTTCGGGCACATTGCGGAACTGGACGAAAGACTTGAGAGCGGCCTGTGCAGCAGCGTGCTTTGCCAGCTGCTTGGACTGGCCGCGACCTGTGAAGCGCTGACCATCGACTTCCACGGAGACGACGAAGCTAGGCTGGTGGGCTGGCCCTTCCTGAGATTCGACAGAATACTTCAGGCCAGGTTTGAGCTCGTTCAGCTGCATAAGTGCATTCTTTGGTTGCACCATCTTCGGCGAAATGCTATTCTTTTTTTGCTTTTTGCGAGCGCTGCCTTGGGAGCCCCCGGACTTGCGCTTCGTTCCGGGTGTTGTGACACCTTCGTCCGCTTCTTCAACTTTGCCATTGGCTTCTTGGCCTGAAAGTATAAAAGCTGCAAGTTCTCAGACAACAATCACAAACTGTAAGATGGTCAGTCATGCATGGAGCACTTGTCTGACATTAACTTCAGTTTAGCAATGCATTTGCAACTGTAACATTTGAACAGCAATATTTTCAACAGAAAAAAAAAATATACACAGGTACACAGGCTGAGAAATGTGAAGAATGCAGACAGATTCCTCACACAATTATTTACAGATACCAGGGCACTTGGCTGCAGTTGCTGAGTGATCAGCAGTCTCATCATAAACCTGTGCCTAGTTGGTATGATCAAGCTTCAAGTGTACAGAAGTTTATGTTAATGATGGCTAGCTGCTCATGCTGCTTTTCGTTAAAAGGCACACACCAAAAGCCGTTTTCTTGAAATAATTTTCGGAAGACGCATAACTAGTCGAAAGAGAACTCTACGGCATAAAGCACGAGTTCCACAATAACAAAAACATTACAGCTGTTGATGGGATCACCAAATTAAGTAATCACGGCATGAAGACACAGGTCCACAAATGGAACGATGAAAAGTACTCGGAGTGAAACAGGTTTCTGTTGCCGTTTAAATGCGGCGTATTGACGCCAAAAAGTTTCTTTCAACTGCAAACAAAGTGCAAGATTTCAATAATGGCCGTTTTTTCCTGGTTGCTGCTCTGATGCTTTCACGGACCGCAACGCGGTAGCGCCTCCGCAGCAGCCACCGCTACTCGCACAACCTTTCAAGAAGTTGCGATCCTAGTTCATTGGATCAGCTCTGGCACAATGACCCTGCCGGCCATTGAAGCAAATATTTCATGCAAGTTACGCGCAAATTTTCCTGGTATCTTATCTTTACACGCAGCAGAAAATAAAACTGCAGCACCCATGCTCTTGAACTCCGTTCGCATTTGATAAGTCGTCTTGCACTACGCAATCCGTAGGAAAGCTAACCTGGATGCGTTTCCATCAAGCGCATACATTTGCAGCTACTCGAGAACAACCGTGTGTCGAACGACGCGGGCACAGATGATTTGTTTACAGCTGCCCGACGTGGAACAATTCCCCAAGAGCATCAAGCGTTTAGGAAGCTAGGCCTAAAGCCGGCAAGGTACTGTTTAGGCTCTCTTTCAAGGGGTTAAAGCTCATGATTAAAGTGAAATAATCGAGCGTGCTTCAAGTAGAAATCTGGCAACTGCTCAGCTTATATCCTAACTGATCAGTAACTAAAGGGAGTGCAAAAATTCAAAAGCGCATAGCCACCGTACCGTGCCCATCTTTTGTCTTCTGAGGCGTCTGAACCATTGTTACGTCTTCTCTGGAGCTTGCTGTTACCGTCGACATTTAGAGCAAATACGCTAAGTGAACTGCGTCCCTAGGTCCGGATCTCGACGCGGTATCACAAATTACTCGATACTTAAAATCAGCAGGGTAAATGCCAAGGAAAACTGAAGCTGGCAAAGCATCTAACAGCGTAGCCAGACTCCCTTAATTTACACGCCAGACTACCACTTGTGTTATTCAGAAAAAATGTAGTTTCGTATCTTTTAAAAACAAAACAAAAATTAATAATTTGTAACAAATGTGGAGCAAATTGAGTGTAAAAACTAGTGTGAAAAACAATCTCGCTTCGGGTTCAGTGGCATTCGCGTAACATCAAGTTGACAGGTGACCACCTCGCACCCCCTTGATCGGCAGAAATGCGCTCGTCCGTCGCCATCAGAATCTCGGGGGATCTCGCCGCCAGAGTGTCGTGGTGTCGCTAAGCTGAGGGAAGCGGTCGCTACGGTGTTATTGTTCATCAATGGCATTAGACCCAATGTATTTCTTGTGTGTTTTATTCGTGTGTTAGCCAGGACTAAAAGCCCTCGCTAAACACCCGACAGACCCAGCTTGTGCGCTTCACGGCGATGGCAACGATACCCACGGCCGCACCGACGTCTGCGGATGCCTGCCTGAGCATCGTGCATAGCTTAATGTGTCACAGGCAGGGTGGTGAATCTGAAAGCTTCGCCAAACGCGCCATCGAAAGCTTGGTTAAAAAGCTAAAGGAGAAGAGAGACGAACTTGACAGCCTCATCACCGCGATCACTACTAATGGTGCTCATCCGAGCAAGTGTGTGACCATACAGCGAACTTTAGATGGTAGGCTTCAGGTAAGGTACTCGGGCATCCAGCGTGCTCTTCCGATCCGCGAACTATTGCGCGCATCGTGAATGAGTTGTCACGTATTCCACGCAGGTCGCAGGAAGGAAAGGATTTCCGCACGTTATTTATGCTCGCATTTGGAGGTGGCCGGACCTCCACAAGAACGAGCTGAAGCATGTGAAATACTGTCAGTACGCATTCGACTTGAAGTGTGACAGTGTTTGCGTCAACCCCTACCATTACGAGCGGGTGGTATCTCCTGGCATCGGTATGGCTGTCTTTCTGCTCACTTTCTGTCGCGCTGAAAGAATGACAGACTGAGTGCAAGCCACGCTGTGTTTGTCAGCTCGCTGAGCATGTCAGTAGATGTAACGGTAGTCTCGGTTTTGCCCGTGACATATGCGTCGCTCATGTCATAAGGCTCATATTATCTCAAATTTCATTTGCCCACTGCTTCTGTAGTGACCTTTAGAAGCAGCGCGACTCAAACCAGGATCTCCTCTTTTGGGGGATATCTTCTCTTCCCAATATACTTCGAGAGTATAGCATGTTTTTAGTAGCCGGGTTCTAATGGTCTTGCCATTACAAAGTGTATGGATCTGTGTCTGTAACAATTTGTCATCTTTCACAATTCGCAGATCTCTCTGGCCTGACTCTCCAACATTCAGGTAAGAGATGCTTTGGAAGTTTCTGTTTGCAACTTAACATATGCATGCACGCTTTGGGCCAACTTGTGGACATGCAAAGAACTGTTATTTCTCTGCGCTATTGTGGGGTGATAATGTTGGGACACTGGCATTGAAATGACAGTATGATTATGCCGAAGTTGAAATGTGTTTAAAGGAATCAGGCTTGCAAAGTAAAAGTGCCCGCTGAAAACTATTTTGTAAAAGAATTGTGCAACTTAATGGGTGACTTTACATGTAGGTGACCATTTGCCTATATAGCTTGGTATAACATAAGGTGCAAGAATGATCCGAAGTTGCTGTTCTCAGTTTTATGTCAGTTATCATAAACTTCATGGAAGTGTCGTCATAGCCGTCTTATCCTTGAGAGCTCGTCATTCTGACATCAAAACTTCATTTTCACCACCTTGTTAATTGACCATGAGGCTGCCTGCAGTCGGTGGCTGTTGAGATTACAGTGGTCTTTCATGATGTACTATTCAGTTGATGCTTATTTAGTGTATTGGTTATTGAAAATTTTTGTGAGGCACCTTGAGAAGCACCACTGATTTGTGTCATATACTCTACAGGTGTTGAAACTGCTCTTGTTATGGGTGACAACAGAAACCTTGAGAGTTGTGGTGGAGATAGCTAGTCGGTGTTGGGGAACTCTGTATACCTTTCTTATGTAATCGTTTTTTTTTTCTTAACAGATGTTTTTGGGGGTGGTGATGGCCACTACGTCAAAAATGAGTACGGGGAGCTCGAATGTGGTCCAAGTGGCTTGCAGCATGTTTCACAGACCATTCAGCATCATCCCGCCCAGACGTCATCACAGGCGTCGACAGCGGACCCTTATGGGCGGCCAATGCTGCTGTCTCCCTCAAGCACAGGTAGGAAAAGGGGAAATGGCGTTGTGACGTTTTCGCACCTTATGTGTCATGTCATGCTCATGACTGGAACTCGTCAGTGTTCATTTCCCTTGGACAGTGTTAAAGGGGCCCCGCGATGATTTCCTCAGTACCAGTTAATATCATTAAATAGATTCGTCATGCTTTTTAGAGATCAGAGCAAAAAGAATTATTGAAATCGGAGCATGCGAACGAAAGTTATTCCACTCTGAAAATTCGAAATGAAAAGCTCAGACTAAAACGCACTTCACTCGCCCATTTCACTCACCCAGTACCCAGATTGGGCGCTACCAATCAGAACCACACCTAGAACCGCACCTAGTTTCTTTAGTCGGACTGGAAGGCTGTGAACAGTAGCCCCCCTCCCCCCAAACTCGACTCCCGTGTCCTGTCTGGCCTTTCTCTTCCCAGTTCTGGGCGAGGTGTGTCGACTGGCTTTTTTTTTCGCTGCCATCTTGGTATGGTCACGGCCGGTCTCGACGCGCGCGCTTTCTGTTTTGAGCCAACGTTTTTTGAACAGCGCTGGCCGCCACGAAGGTTTGAAGCGGAATGGAAAGTGTCGCCCCTAGCTGTATTCTTGTTAGTTTTCGTTTGCTTTCCCTGCTTCTTTCCAGTTTTTGTGGCATGCGAAAAGCTTTCAGTGCTCAGAGACATAATATTTTGGATCCATTTCGCAAGTATAAAGGAACAATATGCAAACTGGACGCCCAACCAATGAGAAATGCAGCGCCCTATCTGGATGCCACCTCATTTCCGCTGCCGCAAATGGCCGCCGCGTTGCGGCACCATCGGCTCGAAACAAGCATTTCTAGCGAAGATTAAAATATCAAATATTATGATTTCGGTGATCTCATTGCACATTCGGGACTCACAATGTCCCTTACTCTGCATACAAAGAATAAAGACCCCATGCTTTATCTACGTCGCAGGGCACCTTTAAAGCAGTATGGACACCAAATTTCAGTTGCATGTTTTCTTCTTTGTAATGATGCGTGAGACATTACTATACATGGGTCAACATGTGGTATTCGCCTACAGCCACAAATGTATAATCGAATTTCTTCTCCTTCCTGTTTCAGTTTCAGTAGCGAAGCTACGACTGTGATGTTAAAGGTTCGTATACGTCACATGGAGCATGAGAAAAACTGCGATATAATCGCTGCATTGCCATTTTAATTCACTGCAATGCTAAAGTCAGCCTACCCCAAGAGTCGGAACACATCAAATGAAAAAACAGTTATTGTATCAGTTTCTCACTTGCTTCATGTGACTTGCTTCATGTGACTTGTACTGACCTTTGACGTCATAGCCATTGCTTGGCTTTTCAAACTGAAACCTAAACGGGTGAGGAAAAAAATTGTGATTATATTTTATTTAGCAGTTCCAGGCGAAAAACATGTGGGGATCATTGTACGAGGGGGTACCCAAAAGAAACAGAACTTATTTTTTTTTTTTGACCTATTTATTCACATTTTAAGCAGAAACCTTCAATCTCCTTCAAAGTGCTCTCCATTTGCACTAATACACTTATCTAATCTCATTCCTCTTTTCAAAACATTGTTTAAATTCATCTTTTGTGGTGCTTGACAGCACATCCGTCATTTTTTTCTTTACCTCCACAACATCAGCAAAATGCTTTCCTTTCATGTGTTTTTTCATTCTGGGGAACAAAAAAGTCACACGGTGCAAGGTCCGGTGAGTATGGGGGGGTGAGGAACAGGGGTCATACCATTTTTGGTCAAATATTGTCGCACAGACAAGGCTGTGTGAGCAGGGGCATTGTCATGTTGGAGAAACCAGTCACCCGACTGCCACAAATCAGGCCGCTTCCGCCGCGCATTGTTGCGCAATCTTTTCAAAACTTTCAAGTAGAAAGCCTGGTTAACTGTCTGACCTTGCGGAACAAACTCTGAATGGACGAGTCCTCTCATGTCGAAAGAACAAATCAGCATTGTTTTGAGGTTTGATTTCACCTGACGAGCTTTCTTGGGGCGAGGCGAACTTGAAGTCTTTTACTGGCTTGATTTGTTGCTTTGATTCAGGATCGTAAGCAAAAATTTGGCAGCTACCTTTTTCATTCCCAAATCTGCCAAAATTCGGTGCACTGAACTCCAAGTCACTCCCGACAGCTCCACAATTTCTTCAATCGTCCGTCATCGATTTTCGTTGATGATTGCACAAATTTTTTCAACATTTTCATGTGTTCGGGCTGTGGAAGGACAACTATAACGAGGTTGGTCACCAATTGACATTTCACCATTTTTGAAATGGGAAAACCACTCACACTTGAGTTGAGTTTTCTCCATAGCATCATTCTTGAACGTCATGTTTAACATTTCAAGAGTTTCTGTTCCATTTTTTCCGAGCAGAGAGCAGAATTTCACCACGACATGCTGTTCACGAAAATCAGCCATTGCAAAAACGACACTCACAGAAAACAGTTGTCACTCTAAACTCTGCCGAAGCTAGTACATCTGACCTTCGGCGACGGCACTTGGCTGACTGACTCTGGAATGTTCACTTTATGTGCTCCTAGTGGCAAAACACGGTACTATGAAAGTGCTGCCCACCAAAAAATTTATTTTGTTTTTTTTTGGGTACCCCCTCGTACACTTATGTCTTCAACATCATTACAAGGGAGAAAACATGGAATGGAAAATAAGGTGTCTAGTTTCCACTCCCTTAAAAGATTGGTTTGGTTTGGTTGGTTTATGGGGTTTAACGTCCCAAAGCGACTAAGGCTATGAGAGACGCCGTAGTGGAGGGCTCCGGAAATTTTGACCACCTGGGGTTCTTTAACGTGCACTGACATCGCACAGTACACGGGCCTCGAATTTCTCCTCCAAAGAAATTCAGCCGCCGTGGCCGGGATCGAACCCGCGTCTTTCGGGCCAGCAGCCGAGCACCATAGCCACTGAGCCACCGCGGCGGCACTCCCTTAAAAGAGGACAGACACCTAATTGTCCATTCCGTGTTCTCTCCCTTGTGATGATGTTGAAGACATAAGTATACATTAATCACCACATGCTATTCGCCTGCGACTCCGCATTGTATCCGTATTTCCACATTTTAGCGGAGGCTAAATGCAACAATGTCTGTACTTAGCAATGTCGTTACACGTTAAGAGAACTCTGGGTGATTGAGATTAACTGGAGCCCTCCACTTCCCTGTCTCTCGTAGCCCCATATGCAGTTTTGGTATGTTGGACCTTGCATACTGTTACGCTTTTGAGGATTGCTTCGAGCTGGTTTAGTAAACATAGCACTAGAAGTTAATCCACATGGATTGTCCAGTCTTCTGGAAAGAGCCATCTGAGCCTGCCAGAGTTGTTAAATTTAATATTGTTATGTTGTTCGCGATTGTGAAATAGTGCATGCTTTAGTGTGATATCACACTCACCTTACATTTAGCTAGGAGGTGACAGAGTAACTCAGGCCGCCGCGGTGGCTCAGTGGATATGGTGCTCGACTGCTGACCCAAAAGACGCGGGTTCGATCCCGGCCGCGGCGGCTGGAATTTCTTTGGAGGAGAAATTCTAGAGGCCCGTGTACTGTGCGATGTCAGTGCACGTTAAAGAACCCCAGGTGGTCGAAATTTCCGGAGCCCTCCACTACGGCGTCTCTCATAGCCTTAGTCGCTTTGGGACGTTAAACCCCATAAAACCAAACCAAACAGAGTAACTCACTCTTCTGTGAGCTTCTTTCACCTACTTGACTTAATCTACTGCTGTGCACTTGTGAATAATGTACTTATGCCATGTAAACAAAGCTCCTTTCTCTTGTGAGCTAAAGCCGAAACACAAATGTTTGAATTTTGTTGGGGACTATTGGGGGTCTGCTAATGCATACAGAGTCTACTGCCATTGTTCATGTTAAAGGTGCACTGAAGAGGAATCTCAACTCGTCTTTTTGCCGCGGAAACTCAATCTACACGTCCCGAGCATTCTTAGAAACCTCGATTTATTGCCCTGTGTGGCCGATTTCCCTAATTAAATTGAATTAACGTCCGGCTCCCGCCTTTATTTTTTGAATTCTCCCTCGTACGGTGGGCGGAGTCGACCAACGCAGGGAGTGCCTTTCACCCAGTCCCGTGGTGGCTTGCCGCTCTGCCATCGGCGGAGTAATACATAGTAGTCCGTAGAAGCAAATAGTCCGCGTGTATTTTTATTCCTGCGGGCTTATTTTGTGGTTATATTATCTGCAAATGAAACTGTTTATTCACGGAAACCTAAAAAACAAAATGAAGCCTAAGCAAAGCCTCCACGGAGCTGGCTGAAGGGCACTCCACGCGTTGGTCGACTCCGCCCACCGTACGAGGGAGAATTAAAAAAAAAAAGGCGGGAGCCGGACGTTAATTCGATTTAATTAGGGAAATCGGCCACACAGGGCAATAAGTCGCAGTTTCTAAGAATGCTAGGAACGTGTAGATCGAGTTCCCGTGGCAAAAAGACGAGTTCAGATTCCTCTTCAGTGCACCTTTAAGACAGGGCAAAATAGGAAGGTCTCTTTCATTGAATGGATTAGGTAAAAGGTTAAGAAAAAAAATTGCTTCTTGTGTGAGGTTCAGAAAGTTTGCCTCTTCGTAAAAGAGGTTCTGCAAGTGAGTTGTTTTTCTGAGAAATCAGCTGTTAACACTGCCCATGCCACAGCCTCACGTTGTATTAGTCTAGCTGTAGTTGTTTACTTATGTTTTTCAGTTGTAGTTACTTGTAACGCCAACCCGTACCTTTCGGTTAGAATGGTAGAAGGTTATGCTGTTGCAGTTACTGTTGTATCATGTTTGTTTCATTATAAAATAGATGTGAAAGTACACATAAAATTATTACTGCATTAGATAGGATGGAGTAAAAGGAAACACAGACAACAGCACTGGCTTTTACTTTGCCACATCTAGTGCACTGCTTAGTTTATGTGTAGCGTACCAACTGGCCCGTCCAATTTCTCATAACTGTAAAATGACTGCCCATATTCATTGTACAGTCGCCCTTTATAGGAACTTCCAAGCAAACTTACAAAGTAGTGCTGATCTTACGATTGCATTGCTTTCACAATGGTAAACTTTATTTATAGAGAACGCCATTAGATGAATTCGCTATTAGCGCAGAAATGCTTGCAATAATTTTGAAAAACATTTTTAGCTTTTGCATGTTTTGTTAACGAAAAAAAAAGAAACTTTTGTAGGGAGCAAAATGTGTCAAAATTTGTACCAAGCATTACAACAGTTGAAAGTCTTAAACTGCCAAGATTTAAAAGAACAGAACTTTTAGAACCTTACAGTCTCTTAGACTTTGATATTGCTCATGACTCTAGAAACTTCAAATAAAATATTGTTAAGGGAAAAAAAATGTGTCTGCACGACTATGTTGAAGGGCATGCATCCAAGTCGATAATAGCCGATAGCACACTCTTAAAAAGATGCAATTTCGCTGTTTACATGATTGCGCACATGGTATCTACATGGCAATTACATTTGTTTTTCGTGTACAGCCTTGCTTCTTTTTACAGGAATCTAAGTAGCTTTCTTACGTACTGGTATGGCTGCAGTAGGATACAACTTAAAAGTAGTAGGATACAACTTAAAAAAACAGCAGTTGCTAACACTGGGCCGCGGTCTCCAGCATCCTGTATTACTCCGCTTGCTAATCGCAACTGTAAACGAAATCAGCTTTTTAATGTATGTCTATATCAAACAATCCATGTATCAAAATTCTAGAGCTCATAATTTTTTTTCTTGTGATAAGCTTCTTGTTTACGTAACAAGAAGCGTTTAAGCAGCGGACTACTTTTTCGTCGTGGAGGAATTCTGTGCGCAAAGGCTGAATGTGGGCGGAGCTTCACTGCAGACTTAAGTTGTGTCCGACTATAATTACCTCTCTATTTAAAAAAAAAATCTACGCCATATTTTATAGTTCCCCTAAACATGTTGAATAACATCGTCCTCTTTTCCAGGTACTGATAAATTTTTGTTTTTTCCTGGTAAAAAAAAAAAAATTGGAGCAGCACAAACTTTGTATTACTTGCAAAGGTTCAAGAAAGTTGGAGTGACTTTTCTCTGTGGCCTTAACGCTGTTTTGGGGAAGCGAATCTTAATTGTAGTTACATTCAGGGTGTCTATCAACTGGAAAACCCCTAATTTTCAGGGATTTGGAAAAAGCTAGGGAATATCAGTCCCCAGTCACTTTCAGTCATTTAAGTTAATATCGCCCTAGTTAGCCTCACATTACTCCAAGCCAGGGCCTGTCCGAATCCCAATGTCACACGGATCCAACTCTGTTCTCCCATTTGTGGGCACCCCTCACCCTTGCTACTCTCAGGTGTGTGTCCTCCTGTTCTTGCCTTACTTGCATCCTAGGGTGAGTTGTCTCTAGCAGCTATTCTCGCGACGATCACTTCTAGAGGCCTGCGGAATATGGTGCGATTTCCAACTACCCCTGCTTGTCCCAAGTGGACTTTCTCCTCCTTGCTGAACTTGCATTCCGGATGATGATGATGATAAACATGTTGGCAACCCTTGAATGGTTGGGCATATCGTGGTGTCCAGCAGCTTCTTGGATCGGGCCAAATCAACTAGGAAGCTTTTCACTATATTTGCGTCCACCATTGCCGAAGGCACGCTTTAGTGGTGGAAATGTCCGGGCCACACCCTTCTCCATCTCTGTTCTCTGTGGAGCTGTTCCTGGTGCACCGAGACAAGGTCGTGAATGGATTGTTTCCGCACGCTAAATGCATCATGATTGTTGATTCACTGGTCGCTTTGGGACGTTAAACCCCATAAACCAAACCAAACCATCGCTGGTGGCATCTGCCACGGCGGCTAAGTGGCTTTCGCATTGGCTGTTGGCCCAGAGTTGTGCGTTTAATCCTGTCCACAACAGCCGTATTTCGACAGAGGTGAAATTCAAAAATGCCTCCATGCTGTACAATGTCGATGCTTGTTAAAGAACCCCCCGGCTGGTTTAAATTCATCCGGAGCCTTCCACTGCGGCATCCTGCATAGCCCATGTGCTGTTTTGGGGCATTAAGTAATGCGATTTACGATTTCAGTTAGCTCAGGAATGGAGTCTCGCATTTCAAAGGGGGGGGTTGTGAAAGTGCTGCATTTTAAAGTGAGGACATTCGATACGACGCTGTCTTGCTAGTTTTGTGCAGTAGTATGGAAGCTACGAGTGTATTCTGCCAGCTTCCAACTCTGCGTTGCGGACTTGTGTGTCTGCGAGGCAAATGTGTTTACAGAAGCTGCTGGTGCAGGCTCATGGTATCTACATCGCTGTACAGAACTTGAGAGGACAGTCGCAATCAAAAGAAAGAAGGCCTTGCTGGCTGGAGGCAGTTCACTGCAACAGTGAATTTTACTGCTGTATGGCTGAGGACACTACCATTTTATCTGTTTGGTGCCGCTTGCAAATCTCACAATGAGTGTGATAAACTGTTGCAAGTGTAAAAATGGTAAAAAACAATTCAGGGCAAGTGGAATCCTAAGATCAGCGAAGGACCTAAATTTCCGGCAAAGCTTAGGCAGAATGGATTGAGCTGAAATGGGCTGATATTTGAGCATCCCAGAAAGATGAGGACAAAGCGCAGAAAAGAGTTGTTGCAACTCCTGTGAAGTAAGTGTATTGATCGTGCATTGTAAAATGTTAGGCATTCTGCTTAGTATTTGACAACGGGAACTCTACCGCAGCAGGTTATGTTTCTAGGCTAGCCGGCACGGCATGATTAGACTAACGCACAACAGAGACAAGACATGAGAGGAAAAACGATTCAGAGGTGCCACTTTCAACTGTTTATTGGCAGCACAGATACACATTCTCTTAGGCCAGAATATTATGCCCAAGCAAGCAATGAATAACTTTTTAATTTTTTTTACCAATCTCTGTCGTGAAGCATTTAAAGGGACACTGCGGAGAAATTGAAGTTGGCTTGTATCAACAGAATACCCGCTCCTGATTACAAAAACGTCAATTATACTGACAGCAAAGCTCTTGTAACGTAGAAAAGAGCAAGAACCAAAATACAGGTATCGCCGCCACAGGCCAAACTCGCAAGTACAAGCGTGATGGCGTCATAGGACAAAACAGTGTTGCCAGAACCAATGCTTCTCGTAACACTGGGACGCGAGAAGCCACGAATCACTGAGGCGCAGCCAATGCATGCGGAAATCTCCTTGACGTTGCCAGATGGCGCCATGTACTCGGCAGGTCCGCGCTCGCCTGCAGCATCAGGACCAATCAGCGCCTGCTCACCGCCGGCAGGCGAGCTCCCGGTATTCCGCTAACGGTAACAAGGTACATGGTATGCTAAAGGTGTCTATTTGTGAGAACTTCGTTGGCGGCTTCGAGAACGGGATCCATCGTAACGCTGGCAAAACGGTGGTGCAAAACGTAAACGAAGCGACGGTAGCGACGGCCGCAATAGCCGATAGATGCCTTCAATGTGCGGCCGGCGGTAGCTTTCTTTTCGTCTGCTGCTAGGCCGCACTGCTGGCCGCCAGAAATCACGGAGTCTGCGTTACGTCATGTCACGTCATGTTTCACGTCGCTTAGTCCTGTGTCATCATAAGAGAATCCCAAGTTTGAATCAGAGCGCGGGAAAAACTATTTCAACTTCGAATCGAAATTTCTTAGAAATAAATGCATCTTTCGCTGTCGGCCAAGTGGCAACAAAGCCATGAAATGCCGAACTATCGGATTTTGCTATAAAAAATATTGTAGCGTGCAACGCCAAAAAGAACACCTGCGCAGAGACGAAAAGCCTGCGGCGGTCACCCAGTGGTTCGAGCGCGCGCGCCATACCGTAGCCAGGCACGCTTCCGTGACATGTGCTGATGTTGCTCACGCCAGGCGTTGGGGTAATGGGACCGTAGCCTGTCGTGCGACGTACAACGGATGCGTACGTGGGTCTGTCATCCGACCGGGACGGCGCTTCGGGGACAGGAGGTGCCTGCGCAGCCTGTCGCACCTCGTCCCTGACGACTTCAGTCAGCGCTGCCAGCGGCACAGGTGCAACCTGGGGCAGATGGATCCGTTGCAGTTCCTCCCGGACAACTGAGCGAATTAGTTCGCGCAAGGTGTCTGCACTGCCGCCGAGACACGACGAAAAGCCTTCGGGCACCATGCAGTTGATGTCCCGGTTGTACTGGCGGGCCCGTTGTTGCAGCGTCGTCTCCATCGTGGTCGCATCGGTTAGAAATTCCGCCACCGTGCGGGGTGGGCTGCGCACGAGGCCCGCGAACAGCTCCTGCTTAACCCCACGCATGAGATGGCGCAGCTTCTTCTCCTCTGTCATGTTGGGGTCGGCACGCTTGAAAAGACGGGCCATGTCTTCGGTGTACATGCGCACGCTTTCGTTCGTGCGCTGATTTCGGGAGTGCAGCGCAGCTTCGGCCTTCTCCCGGCGGTCAGCGTTGGGGAACGTAGCCAGGAGACTCCGGCAGAACGTCTCCCAGGTGGGACGTGTAGCCTCGTGGTTTTCAAACCACGTCCGAGCAGACTCTTCCAGGGCAAAGTAGACGTTATTCAGCTTGCGCTCGTCGCACCAGCCATTGTAGCGTGCGACCCGCTCGAAGGTCTCCAGCCAGTCCTCAGCGTCTTCGAACACGTCACCGTGAAAAGATGGCGGTGTTCGCGGTGGGTGGCAAAGGATCAGCGCCAGGGGCCTGGTGTCAGCGGCCATGGCAGTTGGACTCGACGGTAGAGGCTGGATCGGCGGCGGGGTCCTGGTGTCAGTGGCCATGTCAGTTGGACTCGGCGGTTGAGGCTGCGTCGTCCTTGTTGGCGGGGGAAGGGGCCCAAATTCAGGCGACTCTCCGCGGAGACGGCGGCTGGGTCGCTGGTGAACCACTGTGAGGTCCGTAGTGACGCTGTACGGAGTTTGCAGGTCGGGAAGCGTACCCAGCACCTCCACCAAACTGTAGCGTGCAACGCCAAAAAGAACACCCGCACAGAGACGAAAAGCCTGCGGCGGTCACCCAGTGGTTCGAGCGCGCGCGAGAGCCAACTAACTTCTTCCTCTTCTAGCGCATGCACTACTTCTGTCTCTTCTTCGAATGCATGTATCAATATTAATAGAGCTCTCCTCACTGTCCCTTTATGTATCGGAATTGGTAAAGGGAAAAAACCTGTCACTGTCTGCTTTGACATGCAGTTTCGGCCTATGGCCCAGGATAGAGAGTGCATGTTAGAGAATGTAAGACAACACACCAGATTGTAGGCGATAATAGACGAGTCAGTTCGCAAGTACAGCCTTTGTAAAAAATATTCGGCCCAAGGAGTTATCTTCTGGCCCATGCAATGTGGCTTGTTTTGCAGCACTGGAGTTCGCAATCTCTTGTAGGTGAGAACTCTCGTCCTTGTCTTTGTGAGGCCTAGGATCTGCATAAGGGCTACAGGAGTCCCACTGCACAGCTTAGAAATGAACCCGTTGGGCTGTATATTTCAGACAGAGGTTATACAGTCGTGCCCCGTAATGTAGACGACTCGAGTTATGGTCAGTTTTTCTAGGGACCAAACTTCTTCATTGTAATAAGGGAGTAATTACTCATTGACATCCACCCGAGCGCAGCCATACGGCTACAAAGGAAAGCTATACAGCTTTCTCAGAAACTTCGTAGTTAAAGAAAAATTCGTCCTGGTCCGGGGTTCGAACCCAGGACCACCGCTTCACCGGAGCAGTCGCTCTACCAATTGAGCTAACCGGGACAGCAAGCTTATGGTAGGGTGAGAGCGAACTGATCAATAACTCGAAGTGGGAACAGGTTTTGGTCAAATGTTTAGGGGAATCCCCCAAGGTGGAGTAGGTTTGTAATAAGGGAGTAATTACTCATTGACATCCACCCAAGCGCAGCCATACGGCTACAAAGGAAAGCTATACAGCTTTCTCAGAAACTTCGCAGTTAAAGAAAAATTCGTCCTGGTCCGGGGTTCGAACCCGGGACCACCGCTTCACCGGAGCAGTCGCTCTACCAATTGAGCTAACCGGGACGGCAAGCTTAGGGTAGGGCGAGAGCGAATTGATCAATAACTCGAAGTGGGAATAGGTTTTGGTCAAATGTTTAGGGGAATCCCCCAAGGTGGAGTAGATTTGTGATAAGGGAGTAATTACTCATTGGCATCCACCCGAGCGCAGCCATACGGCTACAAAGGAAAGCTATACAGCTTTCTCAGAAACTTTGCAGTTAAAGAAAATGTATTTATGCCTCAGTAACGTGGAAGAACACTGTCTGGACAATGGACAGGATGACAATGCACAGAGTGTATTGGGGCCCACGCGTTTTTGTTGCATTAATATGGACAATGATAAGAACGAAACCTCGACTACCCTAACCAGATCTTTCCTCTTTTGCGTTCTGAGTGCAGGACAAATGTTTAACGCAGTGGAAAAGCGCAACTATTTGAGTGACTTTTTTTTTTCATGGTTTCATGCTTTAGTTTCAAGGTGCCCTCATGCACCTTGGCATTTGCAGTATTGCATGAATGGTTGTAAAGAAAACTCTCTTTGCAACTTGTGCTGCATTGAAAGCTGCATTCAGCAGATGTCTGCGGACTGAGTACCGTATTTTCCGGTGTATAAGACGCGGCTTTTTTTTCAGAGATCTCGCTGGTGCGTCCTATACAAGGGTGCGTCTTATACGCTAATTTTTCACGTTTTCTTTTTTGCGAGTTCAGAAGTTACTCAGGTTGATGTTCAAGCTTTTTTCATCGAAAAATATCACTACCAGTGACGCGGTTGTAACGCGGTTAATACTTCAATACAGGGACCGCCATGTGCAGCTTTTCTTAGGTGAACTTTATCATGAAACAGCTGGGATGACGACTTCCGGGATCACAAACACGCAACCGTTTCGGAGGCCCCAAGCAAAAGTAATGTGAAATGCCAAAAGATGAAGACAATTGCGCTTCTCGCCATTGTCAAGACAAGCCGGTGTTCTTTTTTAGCCACCCTTTGCAACTTTGCTCCGTGTACTTAGTACGAAGAGAATGTTTCAGCTGCGTTGCCGCTAGAAATGGGTGAACTTTTTGATAGCGTATACGAAGATGAAGACTTCATAGGTTTTAAGTAGAAATAAAATGTTGTTACGGACATAATGCAGAGCACTTTTGTTTTTTCTTTTTTCTAAAACGTGGGCGGATATAGCGTGAGTGTTGCCATTTTCGATCACTTAGCGTTGCTTAAGAATTTGTCACAGGTACAGTGAATTTCGCGATGGTCGCGCAAGCGTGTTTAATTCTCACTAGCCTAACCGGTTAAATTGGGGTGCGTCTTATACACGGGTGCGTCTTATATACCAACTTTTTTCAATGACAGCCTGCATATATGGCGGGTGCGTCTTATGCTCCGGAAAATACGGTATGTATACATACTACTAGGTCGTGAAATGTGAGCAGTCGTAGTAGGAGATAATAATAGGCTCTCAAAACTGCACCACACTGTTTCAAAGACAATGGCAACAGGATAATGGACTTTAAGCTCCCAAGATTTTGTCTAAGTGCCACTGAAGTTCCCAGCACTCTAAGGAGACCTACTGGACCATAATTTTTTTTTCCTGGGATGCATTCCCTTCACGATTTGTTGTTACAGATGACTCGCTTTATGGACAGTTTTACGTGAGAACCGAAGGGTCGATATTAACGAGGCACAACTGTATACATAAAAGCTGAAACCCGACAATTAACCATGCCAATCAGTGCTCATAGGTTCATTTCAATTTCTTGAGTATCGTGTTCTGGCCTTGGTAGATGATATTTTATAGTGAGCAGCGTCTTATAGTGAGCAGATACCTTTATGCTTTCTAGTAGCAACTCGCCTTGTACATACTGCTTATTGACTTATGCAGTCTATGCTGCCATTTGCTTATCAGTGGAGGCCTGTTTTACTCTTGAGTTATAAACCAGGTTGCTGTCTGGGAACAAACCATACTTTTTGTATTCTGTCTGTCTGTCGTAAAGTACCCTGCAATTGCTTGGCAGCTGTATGGAAATTATTTTGCAGTTGGAAAAAAGGTTTAGTAGCTCTCTGCAATATTCCTGAGCCAGTATATCCTGAGTTAGGGAAAACTGATACTGCCGTCAGCAGATGCATCCGAACAAATTTCTGGATCTAGCCAACATTCTTGTTGACAGTGACGGATCTAGCCAACATTCTTGTTGACAGTGACTTGCAATGTGCACACTGTATTCGCTGGCAATTTCTGCTGTGAACTTGAAAACAGGCTCAACAATGCTTGGGGCTAAGTTCATAAATGAAAGCATTATTAACGGGCACTAAAGGCTGTACAAAGTCCAGCTGTATTGAGACATTAAATGTCCAAAGGTAACCAATATGTCAATTTTACGAAGAGCAGAGCTTGAACAAGTCTAAAAGCGATGCAGAAGCAAACAGTATATAGTCTCACCCCTCCGACATTCTAGTAGCTGTGCCTGGTCAAGTGGTTCATCGTTTTCTCATGATGATTCATCGATTCATCAATTCTCATGAGCGATGATTGGCTCATCGTTTTCTCAAGCAACGCTATTTTGATGGGCAAGTATCATTGAAATAATGAGGGAAGCAGTGCAGAAACTTGGGGGGCCTTCTTAGCTGCATTCTTGAAGTAAAAAAGCAATAACTTTTAGGCGGTGTCTACACTGCTGCGGCGTCTACAAGTGAGTGTCTGTTTTTCTTCAGGAATGTCAACGAATGGACATCTCTCTTTGTAAAGGCAACCGAGCCTGCAGTGTATCAGCTATCTACGCACGGTGTGCACAAGCGGTTAACGCGAAAATAGAGATTTTGAGCTCGCACGCTGATTGTCCATCTGTGTGTGTCCCATTGCAGGACCTGGAGTGGCTTCCCCCAATGGCAGTCTTGCTAGCCAATCAAGCCAGTCTTCAGTCAATCCAGCTGGGCCTGTGCCACAAGCGGCCCCTTCTGCCGTTCTTCCGCAGCAGCCGGTGCCAGGGGTGGTGGCAGCCTCGCCCTCCCCGCAGCAGCCGCCACCGCAGGCTGGTGGAGCCCCCAACACCATTGCACAGCCACCGTCCAGCACAGCACAGGGGGCTGCCACCAACCAGGCCGGCTACTTTGGCTCTGTCCTGGACAGCAGCCAGTCTCTGAGTAAGCATTGCGATTGGCGCTTACTGGAACTCCCTTCCACAGCGTGTTTGAGTATGGATATACGTTGCTGCATCCACCATACTTAGTCACATTGCAGGTGCACTCGCAGGATGACGGCACCCAATGTTATGGTTGTTAAAGCACTTCTTGAAGCGAAAAGCTTCCCTAGGCTCGTCAACACCGGGTCTGGCGTGCGCCGTGATCAATTTTAGCCACAGCTGCGCATGCGCCAAACCGAGCGACGTCACGCGGAGCGCAGGTGGCTGCTGCTGCCGCCGCTGCCGTCGTCACCGCCGTCCCAAGAGGAGAAGGTTCTTTCGCGAGACGGCCATAGAAGAGGCGGCCATCCTCGCCACTGTTTGACCTTTCGCCGCAGCCGTGCACATTTCAAAGGAGGGGTATATAAGGCGCGCTTGCGCATAGAACAGGCGCAGACACTCGCCATGGAAGGAGAAGAAGCAACAGTCGGACGGCGCAGAAACACCGATCCAGAAGTGGTAGCTTGGGAGTAGGCTGAAAAGCAACGAGAGCTTTTCGCTTATCCAGGCTTAACCTTAGCTAAGCCACAGCCAATTTTTTCTTTCGCGTCTCATGATACACACACCTTCATTTTTGTCCTGTGAACATTCACGCGGAGACTGCACTGCCAGGAAGCATTCGGCGTTGACGAGGTGTGCATTGACTCATGTTGATGTAAATTCAGCAGTGCACACACGGGCTGAAACCACGCTATTCTTGCGGAGATGCACCAGAAATGTGTCTTCTCCGAGTCATCAGGGACGTTTCACGACTCATGGTGTTACCCTGCTATGGTGTGTTCTGCTCAATCTCCACTAGAGCCACTGTTGCATGGAGGCTTTGTCAGGTGCCTCACACTGGTAGCAGTAGGCTACCTGTGCAGGCACCATTCTGAGCTGTTAGTTGTGGTTTAGATTTTTATGTCAGTGGTGAGCGTCATCTTTATTAACAGTTTCTACTGTTTCAAAATTTTGCTTATACCGTATAAACGCGTGTAAGGGCCGCAATTTTTTTTTCCAAATTCGGGGGCGAATTTTCGGGGTGCGGCCCATACATGCGATGTACGCAAAAAAAATTTTTTTTGAAAGTAAAAACACACCAATTAGGGAATGAGCGGCATTTATTATACGTCCAATCGTCACTCGCGGAGTATTTCGACTCTTGAGCTGGTGCTGTGCTCTGGTGCACGCTCATCCCAAAAAGCCGCGCAGCACGTCCGCTGTCAATGTGCAGCCGTTGTTCCGCACTTCCATCACATGGCAGGGTAGCTCTTCTTCCAGTTCTGGAAACTCGCACGGCTTGCCTTGGAAAGCGCGCTTTTTGCAGTTTGTTTCTCAATGCACCCTTTTGGTTGCACGATCATCGGACGCGCTTCTCGGCCACGTCGAATTCCCTGTCCGCCGCACGCTTGCCATGTTCGAGAGCTAACTCCCAGCCGTGTAGCTGATAAGGTGGTTGCCAATCGTGCTAAATCTAAATTACTCGGCGGCAGCACGCGAAACCCACAACCGCCACAACTACGGCACACGCGCTTACATGCCATAAAGGCTGGAGCTGGCGATACTGATGCCGATGTAGATAGCGAAAAGTCGCGGCAGGGGAAAAAAAAAAGATGATGATGATGACTGCGGCCTTGGGCGCCATCCATGGACGGTTTTTGGAAGCTCTTGTGCGCGTGCTTTGCCCTCCGCGATCAAGCCCTCGGCGATCGAGCGCACCGTTGTTCGCAGCCGGAGCCGATCGCGGAGGCCACGGCGCGTGCATTTAGAAGGCTATTACCACCTGGGTCATGGAAAGTTCAGGTGCGGCCCTTACACGGATTTATTTTTTTTTTTAAATATTTCCTTCGGGAAAGCGGGGTGCGGCCCATACACGAGTGCGGCCCTTACACGCGTTTATACGGTATATCTTGCCGCGTAATGAATGTTTCCACTGAATTTTCGAGTGAAAAAAAAAAATAATTAGTTTGTGAGTAATTGTGTTATGTGGCCGTCCATCAAGGTAGTTGAAGCACACCGGCTTAAAGTAGAAACCGCTAGATGCTGTCACTAATTGTTACTGATTTCACAGTTAACTGAAGCTGCTGGTGTGTTTAGACACTAATTTAAGAACCTAACAAGCACATGAATAAAGAATGAAGTGCTTCACAAAAGGCGTATGGTAAGCACTTTAGCCCGTATTTGCCGAAACTTCAGGGATTTGAAAAAAATTTAAATATTTTTCGATATAAAATGTTTTTTCCACTTCATAATTCAGAATCGCCTTTCTATTAGTGGAAATATTTTTCTCGACACTGACTTTTGAGCTGTCCTGCAGTGTAGGATACTAGGCAGAGTTGCTACTTGTTACGTTGGTAAACCTTCAGACATTTGACACTGACATTAAAATCAAATTTCTTGTCATGTGCGGTGGTTTCCTTATGGCAGTGTGAAAAAATAATTTTTTTTCTTGCAGAATTACAATGTGATCGATGGGAGTCAAAATTAAAAAATGGCATCCAGTGATGATTGGCAGAAAAATTTAAAAAATAGCATCCAGTGATGACTGGTGGATCTTCCTGTACACACACAAAACTGACCGTACTTAACACAACCCTTGCACACGAAAAGTTTAGAGCCTCTTGAACCTACGCTAGTGGGCGCAGGCTTTTACACATTAAACTTTTAGTGTTACTGTGCAAAAAAATCATGTGCTACATGTAGGCTGCCAGGCATATATGTATTGGTTAAAATCGAGTCAAAAATTGAGTTCGTTCAGGTGGCTGTTTCAAACATAGCCACCAGTGGGGCTTGTGAGACCCAGGTTGCTCTTACTGAGCAACTTCTCGGGGGCAATCATCACTTTAACTGCCACCTGCCATGGTGGGCAGGTTGTGATGATGTCACAAGGTCACATGACCAAGGTGGCATGGACCACCTGCTTTTCTGGACACACCAGCGAGGCCTGGATTGCCACTGAAAGGGACTCTTAACGCTATTGTGTTAATAGTTACTGAGTCTTTGCTCTTCTAATAAGCGCCTCCTGCTTGCATTGCTACTGCAACCGAGCTTGAGAGCACAGTTTGCGCTTCACACAACAGTTACAACACCTTTTGTTCTCTTATATCCTTCTCCTCTTTCTTTCTTCTTTAAAAACAAGGGACACATATGACCATTCGTCAAGTTGTCAGAACTTCTTTGCTTTCTCAAAATGCGATAGGTATAAGATCCATGACTTTTGTTTGGTGTTTTACTACTCCAGCTATTAAAGGTCTGCACATCACGCAAGAAGGTGCACCTTAGACAGTGAATGTGCATGAGTGCTTCAGCTACAAGGATGTTTTGAAGTCCACACAGCAAGGTGCACTTCATGCAGTGAATGAGCATGAGTGCTTCAGCTGCAGGGATGTTTTGAAGTCGCTTTCACTATTAAACAGGGGTTCGTGTTGTATGAACCTCTAATTCCAGTCTTGGTGGTAATAGGGAGTTATAACTGGTGCGCAAAGTTTGCAGTGATTTGGAAAGAATGGAAAAAAATACAGCTATTTGAAAAAGTGTTATCTTACAGCGTAATTATTCTTTTGGAATCCTATTCTGTTGTGTACTTCTGACCCAGGTGAAGTTATATGCCACTGCAAGTCAAGCTGCCGCAGAGGCTCTTGCTCTCATTCGTGGTGAATCAAAACTGTATACCTTGAGCTAGTTCGTCACGGGCAATAGGCTGTGATACTGTTTGTTTACTGAATGCGGCAAAAGCCTGCTGTTTGTTTTTCATGGGGCCACGGAAATGTGTTAGCTGGAAAACGTAGTACTATAGCCAAACACAGCATACACAAATATTGTTCATCATCACCTGTCGCTTCTTTTATGCGAAGCATACTACTTTAGCTACCACTTCAGCCCTTCACCGTGGTTATGCGCCTCCAAATCACGTGATACATGACGTCACACCACGTGACACGATGACGTCATGACAGTAGAGAAACGGGGGCCCACCTCGCGCCGTCGCTGTGGTTGTGCGCCTCCAAATCACGTGATACATGACGTCACACCACGTGACACGATGACGTCACGACAGTGGAGAAACGGGGGCCCACCTCGCGCCGTTGCTGTGGTTGTGTGCCTCCAAATTACGCGACACGATGATGCTTCGCATTCTCCAGGCTTAACCAAGTTAAGCCTCAGCCATTTTTTAACATTTCTTCGAGGTGTAATGTGCTTCTGTAGAATTTTCAAGACTTTTGTGGCTCTCGTGATCATTCTTCATGCACCAAACAACCGAAACGCCGTGCGATAGCTGTTCATATGCCTGACGAGCTGGCGAAGTTGTGGAACGCATATGCTTATGTGCTGAATTGCACATTTTAAGCTGCAGGCGACATCAAAAAAAGTAAATAGAAACAGAAGCCTCAGACGTCTTGTAAAGATCTGCCTGCATAATTTTAGTTTTGCACTTTCGCATGTTTGCTCAGGCATCGCAGCAGCAATGGAACTGCACCAACACCTGCAACAAAATTTGCATCGCCTGTAAGTGTTTGGGGCGTTGGAAATGGATACATTGCGTTGGAAGCTACTGAACATAATGGTGGTCATGCGCGGATAGACTGTTGAGGCCCACTTTGACTGAAGTGCTATTAACATAGCCTCCCAAAATTCCGGCATGCGGTAAAGCACTATTGCGAAGTGACATAGCATGCAGGAAAGCTGTCACAATTGAGATGTAAGAGCAGAGTTTGTATTGAATGGGTTTCTATGGGAGCTAGAGTGGGAGTGGCTCACATAAACATAACAGCTGGGTAAATGCAGTACACGGGAATGTAACAGTGGGGTTCCCCTGTATTTGAGCTTTAGCAAGCTGTAAAAAGCCATTATTGCGAGTATGAGGCAAGAGGCTGTGTACTGCTCTAAAATGCGACGCTCTGAAATTTTTGAGGTTTTTGAAGTTGCAGCACAGTGAAATGGTCTTGTTATTAGCAGTGCATATATCGGGCTATTCATGTTCGATCAAAACCTGATTTTACTTGAGCTTTGAACTTTGGGCATGTTCTTTAAATATTGGGTTGAACCTGGCTTGTACACAAGAAAGCACCTTTAAAAATGCGTAGCTTGGAGGTGAAAAATTTTGAACATGACGCTTAAAAACTAGCAAGCATCTTTAAAGGAGTATGAGCTGTGAATTTTTGGTTATAGACCTTCTTTAATGCTTGTTTTTTGTTTGTCCATTGTGTGGCTTACTACCTCAGGACAAGTTTGAAAGCTGATGGTAAACTTGTTACTCATTACTCATGTTAATGATACTATACTGTAATGCTGCTTTACATTGCAAATGGTAGCCGTTATATCGAACGAATTTTCTCATACAAACAATGTTAAGCAGATCTAGCGCAGATGCAGAAATGCAGTAAATAATGATGGTACTCCACTGATTAAATAATTGTGCATAATGTAATAAATTATAAAAAAAAATATCTGATTTGGTGAGTAATTCCTTGCTGCAGCCTGCTTTTTATGTGTTGTTTATGACTTTTAAAAATATCCAGTCCGTTATCTCCCGGAACAGTATTGACGCAAATATTTATTTTAATGGCTTGAAAATATCCAAATCATAAAACAGTTTCTTGAAAGATACAACTTGCACCTAATCTTGAGCTAAAAAATGGGGACTGCTTACTGCCCGTGAATTTCGATCCAAAATTTTATAAACGGAAATCAAAGGCCCATGCAAAACAATCTGCATAAATTTGAAATGCAAGCATCTCTCGCATGAGCTGTTGGTTTGTACTCACCACCAGTGTCGTTCAGTGCGGCGCTTCGGCTCTCTGTCGTAGTGGTAATGTTGAAACACCCGTTCTGCAGCTGAAGATGATCGAGCACTTGTTGTGTGCTGTGTATTATCCTTGTAGCAGTGCGCTTGTGAGAAAAGAATGAACTGTGGATGTAAACTGTGCTTGTGAAGCGCACAGTGCTTCAGTTGAATAACGACTAGAAGCAATTTTCATGCGAAAAATTGATGGTGCAGCATGCTGTATTTTTCTGCTTACAGAATGTTCTAATTTCAGAGCAGATGCTCAGAATGCTTACTGAGCTCTGCAAAACCTGGTTGGAGTACCTTAGTTATGCTAAAAACTAGGGGAGGTGGCAGTGGAGAGGGACTTTGCTGTGTAGCAGTGTAATTAAAACACAATTTACTGAACCAGCAATCAATCAATCAATCAATCAATCAATCAATCAATCAATCAATCAATCAATCAATCTTATCAATCAATCTTATCAATAAATCAATATAATCAATCAATCTTATCAATCAATCTTATTTTCACCAAAATAAAATATACATGGCGAAAAAGGGGGGTAGGAGAAAAAGCTGTGCAATAGCAGCTTGACAAAGCTGCAACCACCCTGGCAACAATGACAGCACTGGAACAGTTTAATTTCTGTTCATTTCACAAGGAAAAGAAAAAAATCACAATGAAAAAGAAAGTGTGAGTGTCCAGTCCTCTCAACAATGCCACTCAGGGTCCCTGTGTCACGTGCTGTGGGCTTATGGGCTACTGAAGCTGCTGAGCTTTGGTTGATGAGGAGCATTCGCAAATGCATTCTGGTACCATGTGCCTCTGGGTAACAACTCTCATGGACCATGTGTCCTTTAGCTGTAATAAATTTGCTTAATGACTAAGCACTTATGGTGTGTATGGTGCCATAAGCGATCAGTGAATGTGACGAGTTCTCTGTGTGGAATTCGTCAATCAAGTGTGGGTGGCGCGAGCACGAAGGGGAACTAGCATGAGACACACGGATATGGGTGCCCCTTTCCGACGCCTGATGCATCGGGGTGCTGGGTGCATGGTGTGTACGTGTAGCAGGTGTCCATGGTGTCACTGCTGAAGAGCAACAGGTGTGCTACGATGCAATCACAATTAAGAGCAACAGTCAGAGGTCCCAAAAATAGGCCCCCTTACAAATACATTTATGTCAGCTCCCCCAATTTGTGATGATCATTGTTGCAGAAAATCTACACAGCTTCAGTGAGCTTGACAAAGCTACAATGTACTCCCCCTTTTTTTTTTTTCATTTCATGGCTTTGTGTGTTAGCAAAGTTCATGATTTTGAAAATGGTTATTGTGCCATTCGTATTTCAAATATTCGGTTCAAAATTATTAATTACTATTTGCTTAGAATTTGCTTCGAACCAAAAGCCACTATTCGCACACCCCTGATCAGTATGTATGAACTACCCTTTGTAGTTTACTGTGTGTTCATTTAGAGTTAATTCAGAATTTCTTTCAGGCGTAGCTTCTAGAAGCAAACATTAAGATCCTTTGTGGGTGGCCATAAACTGCAGTGTCTCATTCTCTTTAGTGTCTTTGGGGGTCAGAAATCTTACGCCTTTCATGTAAAGCTTCAGTACTCAGATTCGTCAGGTAGCTCTGCAGCCATAGGGGCTTGCAGACTGAACAGTGCTGTGCTTCACCAAAAAGCCTGCACGAGACTTGGCGGATATGCTGGTGCATAAGTCCGTCTGCAGTTCTGGATTTGGTCTCAATACTGCACTTCCCATCACTCAATGGCACCTCTCTGCCATTCAAACTTACAAAGGGATGGGTGATGGCTTGTGCATCTGCGGTGAAGTCGTTTCTAGCGAGGAGCCAAACGAGATGCAAGTGGAGCCATTGGGTTCGGAGATATACCGTGACAACTGAGTTGCGTGAATGTGGGCATTGATTCTTGTCGGGTACTTCCTCGACAGGTGTCGTGCGTTGAATTTTTGTCAATTTCTCCAATCTTGTTTGTTTCTGGTGCTGCATTGTGATGTGTTAACATGCCATGTGTTAAACGATGTGTTTTCAAACTACTTGTGGTCTGTGCAAGCCATCTCACCTCATTTCATCCTTTTTTTCAAGTTCTTGCATATAACTGGACGCGATAGAATGTGTGGCTTTCTAGCATTGCTAATCCACTAGTGCGACAGTGGTACTCCCTCACATTCTCTTTTTATTTCCTGCCATAGCTTCTGTCTGTCTGTTGAGAGCTGTGCCATTTTGTGTTGACTTGAGGGTGCACTTAAGATGAATCTGAACTCGTCTTTTTACCACGGGAACTCAACCTACACGTTCCGAGCATCCTTAGAAACTTCGAACTATTGCCCTGTGCGGCCGATTTCCCTAATTTAAATCGGATTAAGCATCCTGGCTCCCACTTTTTTTTTTTAACTCATTGCAGACGGTAGGTGCAGTCAACCAACCTTTCAGCCAGTCCCGTGGCAGCTTGCCGCTCTGCCATCGGCAGAGTGATACGTAGCGATCGGCGAAAGGAAAGAATCCACACGTATTTTTATTTCCATAGGCCTAATTTGTGGCTATGTAGTCTCTGACTGGATATATTTACTCTTGGAAACCTAAAAAACAAAATAAAAGTGAAAGTGAAGCCGCCACGCGACTGCCTGAAAGGCACTCCACGCGTTAGTTGACTCCTCGTTACCATCAATGGTGAGTTTAAAAAAGGCGGGAGCCGGGACGTTTAATCCGATTTAAGTTAGGGAAATTGGCTGCACAAGACAATAATTCGAAGTTTCTAAGAATGCTCGGAACG
Source organism: Amblyomma mixtum (assembly GCF_055824585.1). NCBI lineage: Eukaryota > Metazoa > Arthropoda > Arachnida > Ixodida > Ixodidae > Amblyomma > Amblyomma mixtum. Next base: position 68,102,854 of record NC_143017.1, on the reverse strand, counting down.
TGTATATCGACTTTCCGTGGTAAAAAGGCTAGTTCAGCTTCCTCTTTAGTGCACCTTGAAGCCTTGAGAGTCACTGAAACATTTTTATTGACTCCTGCTTCCAATTGTGATTGAATCCGTATTCAATTGAAGCTTCAAGCATGCTTAACATGCAGTGCTGCTGCTTGTTCCCCGTGAATCCTGATACTACTCCAGTTAGCCTGCTCCATACCAGGTGGTGCTGTGTGCAGCTATGGTCGTAAAAATTGCAGCGGGGTTAGAGCTGACAAATGAGCTTGTATTGAGGCGAAAGTAAACAACAATCCTATTGATTAAAATATTGCAGTCTTATATTTGTATTGTGCTCATACAAGTAGTTTGGCCATTTATTATTTCACATTTGATTACTTCCTGAACATGAGAGGCACCAGTAGCAACAACAGTGTAATCTAACTTGAAAATTATGACTGTTTCAGGAAGTAAGCCCGTTGTGCTCTAAGCGGTGTGGGCGGGGCGCTATTATTTTTCATTCCTTTTACTCGCCCACCCTAATTTCTTGTTTCGAGAAGTGGCTTAGTATTGAGCAGGATTGAGCTTGATCACATTTTGAGAGTAACCATGCAGCTATGCCAAATCTACTGTATATTGCCGATTATAAGTCAACTCCAATTATAGGTCGACTCCCCAACTCGCGCCCCCTTTGGGCAAAAAAAAGTTAGACTTCGAATTTAGGTCGACGCTGCCACACCCTGCGGTCCTAGCTTGCCCAAAAAGTTATTCAGAAGGCCGAGTCATAAAGAAGCATTTATTTGCTCACGTGACATCTCTGACTCGTCGTCGCTTGTGAGGACACAGTCGCGATTATCATCTTATGAGCCACTGCTGCCGCTGGTCGTCGGAAGCGGTGCCGAGATGCCGCACGTGGATAACGTCGCAGAGACCATGTCTGTTGGTAGTCCATACCAGGCATCGTTGACCCATTGCACCACTTCGCCTAGAGAAGCTCGCTTCAGCCGCCCTGTTGGTGTCTTTGGGTTTTCTTGCTAGAGCGACTCGTTGTAGAATGCACCGATGCGGTCTTTGAATGGCTTGTTGAGCACCACATTCAATGGCTGAAGAATAGGTGGCAATCCGCCTGGAATGATAACCAGGTCGCATCCCGCGTCCACTACCGCTTTTATCACACGGTCGGTTATGTGACCGCGGAAGGAGGACCGGACGCCTGCACCGAGGACCATTTCATCATCAAAAAATTCCTTCTCATTCACCCGCACTATGGCTTTTGGCGGGAACTTTTCCTTCGTCGGGATCATTTTCCCCTTGAACAGAAGGAATGGCGGTAACTTGCGCCCATCTGTCGTACAGCATAACATGGTCGTGAAACGGTTGTGCGTGTTGCCCGTTGCCCACGGTTTGTCGATAACAAGTTGCTCTCGTATTAAAACAAACCTGTGGTGCATATCTCAATTAAATTCGTTTTTTTAAGAAGATCTACTTTCGCACTGTGTCTGACAACTATTATGGAATTACGAGCGCACGGAGCGTGATATTATCTGCGACTCGGTCGAAATTACTTTTGACCCCACATATAGGCCGACTTTAAGACTCCGCATATACGTCGACTCTGATTATAAGTCGAGCAACCAACCTTGGAAGGACATTTAAAAAAAAAAAAACGTCGACTTATGCGTGGCAGTATACGGTGCATTGAGTGCGATCCTAATTGACCCGATCGAGTTGATCAGGAAAGTGCTCGTAGGATATTCGATAGTTTGGGGCCACCTGAAGAGATTGAAAAATAATAAGCCCCTGGCTGCATTACTGACCACAGCAAGCATGCCCATGACATTTTTTGGGTTGACTGTAAAATAAATAGGAAAAAGTGTCCTGCCCACACCATGCCCGTATGATATTGGTATTAGTATATCAGTTGCCATTCTTTGGGGCTTTTGTTGCTTCACTAAAAATGAAATCCTACCATTGGCTGACTTTTTCAAAAGAAAAATTTAAAAAGAGAGCTTCCTTTTGGTGTTGGTGTAAGGTCTGGTGGAAGGAGCAGCGACTGCAGTGTTTTGTCCATGTGCATTTTTTGTGCTTTAGCCGTGTGTGATTTACTGTGTGTTTGTGTCCTTGTGTGGTCAGCAGCATAGTTAGTGTGTGTGTGTCTGTGTGTCTCTTCTTTTCCCTGACAGTCCAAGCACCTGCGAGCTCCACGAGCATAGATACGTTTAGTTCTCGTGATGCACCGTCCACGTCTTCAGGTACGTCCGCACGATGTAGTGTGTTATTGTCATTGTCCTTCTGTCTCGTGCGGCATGTTTGCTGTCGCATTTTTTTTTTGCATGCTTTTTTGCTGTTTTCAACATGCTTCACGTTTTCCTTCATTCACTTGAAGTGGTCCATGCTGTTCCAACATTCCAATGTTTCCAACATTCCAACGTTTGCTTTCTCATTACTGCATTATTGATGTTAGTATCCACTTACATAAAACGGATTTCTATAAGAAATGAAATGAACATTGTTGGTATTCTTTGTTGCTTTCCTTGTTTTATGAGTAGACCTGTTGTCATTTGTAATATGCAGTAAGTAGAGGTATATGAATTTGAAAATTTTGAATAACAAATGGCAGCCCGGTTGGTTTGGTGGAACAAATTGAAGACTTAATTCAGTTTAACATATTCATTTAGCATTATTCTTGTTCCTTTGAATGGTCTTCAAGTACTGGGTTGTAATGCAGCACCAAAGTACCATTCTCCGAAGCCACCATGGTGGCTCAGTGGTTATGGCGCTTGGCTGCTGACCCAAAAAACATGGGTTTGATCCCCGCCGTGGTGGTCAGATGTCGATGGAGGCGAAAAGCTTGAGGCCCGTGTACAGTGCATTGTCAGTGCACCTTAACAGCTTAAAGAGCCCAAGGTGGTTGAAATTTCCGGAGCCCTTCACTACGGCGTCCCTATAGCCTGAGTCGCTTTGGGACGTTAGAGTCCCATAAACCAAACCAAGGTACCATTCTCCAACAAACAGGTGAAAAATAGCACCATCTTGTTGCTTCGCGTTGTGTTTGTGGGGGGGTTTCCAAAGCTTGACCCGAGCCGCCGCTGTGGCTCAGCGGTTACGGCACTCGGCTGCTGACCCGAAAGACGCGGGTTCGATCCCGGCCGCGGCGGCTAGAATTTCTTTGGAGGAGAAATTCTAGAGGCCCGTGTACTGTGCGATGCCAGTGCACGTTAAAGAACCCCAGGTGGTCGAAATTTCCGGAGCCCTCCACTACGGCGTCTCTCATAGCCTGAGTCGCTTTGGGACGTTAAACCCCACAAACCAAACCAAACCAAAGCTTGACCCGAGCACCTGTCACATTCACTGCACCGTATTGCAACCAGTTTGTTATTTACTTTAATTGTCAGTAATGAAAGCTTATTTTTTTTTATGCGAGTGAGCTCTTTCTTCCTTCTGTTGTCCAGCCTACCACATTTACCCCCATGCTGCTGGTGCCTCTTTTAGTATTCAGGCACACTCTGCTGTAACTATCATGACTGCATCCAGTGTATAGTATGTTTGCAATTTGCATCATATATGATACTGTGACTTGTACTGCGCCAGTGGCAAGCCTGGAACTGTAATGAGGGAGTAATTACTCATTGACATCCACCCGAGCGCAGCCATACCGCTACAAAGGAAAGCTATGCAGCTTTCTCAGAAACTTCGCAGTTAAAGAAAAATTCGTCCTGGTCCGGGGTTCGAACCCGGGACCACCGCTTCACCGGAGCAGTCGCTCTACCAATTGAGCTAACCATGACGGCAAGCTTATGGTAGGCCGAGAGCGAATTGATCAGTAACTCGAAGTGGGAACTGTGTTGGTCAAATGTTTAGGGGAATCCCCCAAGATGGAGTAGATTTGTAATAAGGGAGTAATTACTCATTGACATCCACCCGAGCGCAGCCATATGGCTACCAAGGAAAGCTGGAACTGTTTCTTAAAAAACAAACAAAAAAAAACAGTGGCAACTGCCAAAGAGTACAAGCCATTTTGGTGCATTGAAGTATCGAAATATGCTACAGTGCAAATTCCAAGAAGCATACCGCTACAAAACACCCCTTTGTGTTTCACATTTGCGGTCCTTGCTCCTTGAATATTTGAGGCTGCTATTGTTGTGTACATTTGGTTTTGTTTTGTGACATAGACATGAGCATGAATTGTGAATTCAGAGTAGCGTTCCTTTTTGTTTTCTACAAACAATACTGCATTTTTATTGCGCAGCATTTATTTTTATTGGTGTTATTGCATCTCCCTGGATAATTTTAGTTGCATTACATTTCTAACATTTAGCGGGAGCTGTGTGGTAAGCATTATATATTTGTATTATATTCTTACTGTAGTCTTTGATGTCATTAATACAAATCTGTGACTCATTGTCCAGTCAGGACTAATGTCTATTGGAGTAGTAAATTAATTTTTGTCTTAATTTGAACTAATTCGGCCTAGTGGATGGGCAAAAGCTTTTTGGCCTTTTGTTCTCAAAACTTTGCTGCTGTGACGGATTTTTATACTGATAATGGATCGTGAGAGCAGTCTAACTTTTCCTCATATACGACCTAGAGCCGCCGCGGTGGCTATGGTGCTCGGCTGCTGACCCGAAAGACGCGGGTTCGATCCCGGCCGCGGCGGCTGGAACTTCTTTGGAGGAGAAATTCTAGAGGCCCGTGTACTGTGCGATGTCAGTGCACGTTAAAGAACCCCAGGTGGTCGAAATTTCCGGAGCCCTCCACTACGGCGTCTCTCATAGCCTCAGTCGCTTTGGGACGTTAAACCCCATAAACCAAACCGAATATACGACCAAGAATATCTTTCGTATGCGAATAAATAAGAAGCAGGGTAGGTGGGCTGTCTTTTGCGTCTTCAGTCTTATTGTAGTCATTATCGACAAGTTGCCTGTGCTTGAATCTGTGACAGCCAGCTGATTTTTTTTTCTTCTTTTTTTTTTTTTTTTTCAGTGGACACGACCGTACCTCCTCTCTCCCCGCACATACCTCAAAATGGAATGAATGGAATGAACCAGCAGCAGTCAATGCAGCCATTTTCAAGCACAGGTTCTATTCTCTTTTTACTTATCCTTTGACGTCCTGTCTGTGAATGCATGGCAGTTCCTAATCGCAGCGTGCGCACTCGTCTGCAAATTCAACCTGCCGTCCTTCGGGCATTAAAAAAAAAAAAAGGAAAATCTGTGTTTGCGCCTCACCTTCAGCACAAGATATTTTCTTTTGAAGCTGTTTTTGCGGCATGAGTCTTGAAGCTGACTAGCGTAAGAGTTGGGCAAAAACGTGTGCAAGACAGAAGCAAACTGCGCTTACCGAATGGGCAGCCATCGGCCTAGTGCGCACAAAGTCGGTGCGGACAGAAAAGAATTGTTCTGCGGCTAGCCTGCATGCGTCCTGGGTGACAAATCGGTAGTCACCTTGTTTCATCCCTGTTAAGAGATGTAAGCAGCAATATGTTAACATGAACATGCTCTCAGTGATGGCTTGGGAAGTCTTTTTGTTTTTTTTTCTAATATCCGAAAACATATCCTGGCAACCTTGATGTCATGTAAATTTGGCTTTTCTTTCTCTATTCCTTATTCTTTGTGCACTTTTGTCATTAATCGGGTCATCTAGGGTCGTAAAAGTGATGTTTCTGCGAGCAAACATCCAAGTGGAAATGCAAGGTGACTGACCGTGTCTGCGTTGGGCTCATGGTATATAACTGTAACCTTAACAAGCCATACGTGGCAGCGGAGGGGGAAGAAAGGAGGTGGCATATTGTGTCTGTCTGTCTTCGGATTTGATGCATTGCTCCGGGGCGGCCAGACAACAATGCCTGTCTGACCGCGCTCTCGATGATGCGTCACGCCTGTCTGGTGCATTCTGCTTCCTAGCTGTACTAGTTAGGCTGAGTGGGAGGGAGGTGGCAGCGTGTTCTGGCCTCTGCCAGACGCAGTCTCGGTGGTTGGAGACACTGTTCTCACTTTGCCAGGTGGAGGCACGTGGACGGGGCACAGCACACTGTCGTACACGCAGACGATGGTTCCCCCTGCAGGCACAGACAGCAGCTCGTTACGGCAACAGCAGCAGCAGCAGCAACAGCAGCAGCAACAGCAGCAGCAGCATCCGGCTTTCTGTACGTTGGTCTCATCCTCGCTGCGTTTCATTTTCTCACCTTTGTTTTAGGCTGCTTTGGCTGCCTAATTGATTGATCCATCATGCAAACGGTGGAAATCTTGCCTGACTGGTCTTCCCCCCCCCCCCCCCCCCCCCCCCATACACGAATGCACCTGCCCTCGTGTTCTTGATGGGGCAGGTGACCTGGTGTTCCTCATGGGGCAGGTGTCCGGAGGGGTTGTTTTGGCAGCATATTTGTTGTATTTTTTTCTTGTGCTTAATTCTTGATTTTTGCAACCTGAGGAGAAAATTCAGAGTGTGGTTATATGGAGGTGTTAGTTTTTTTTTTTTTTTAAATCTTTCTTTAGTAAGATAATGCATCCTCTCGAAGTGTTAGTATTGTCTGCATTCGAACTGTTCTGGTGTTTTTTTTTTTTTTCTTAGTGGGAGCATCATGCAAGTAAGCCTTTTTTCTTTTGACGCTGCTGAGAAAAAGCCGTTAGCACCGCGCCTCGAAAACGCAATTATGAAAGCCGCACCGCATAACCATGCATCGAATTGCTTCTCACAACATTGCGTGTGCCACCAAAGTTCACTAGACAATACTGAGAACACAAGTCAGTGTTCCCCAGAATTTACAATTGCAAGCTGACTTTTTATGTGATGGCGTGTTCAGCTACAAAAACTTGTGTTATAATATGAACCACATAGGGCAAAAAGCTGCATTTTTTTTTGGGGGGGGGGGGGGGGGGGGGGGGTTGGAGTGGAGCGGAGGAAATGAAAGCTAGTATAATGGAAATAAATAATGGAAGCTGCTCGTTTGCTTATAATTGTTATAATTCTCGTCCTCTCGTCTTTCTCCACTTTTTCTTCAGGGCAACATCACACCATGATGCAGCAGGACTTACCTGTGCAGGGCACACTGTCAAACCAGCCTGGTGAGAACCCCTTGTGTACCTCAAAAAGTCCATATTTGTCTATATCAATTTCGGTGGAGTGCACAGAATTAATGGCTCTTCTTGGCGGTGTTGCTTTCTGCATGGTTACTCTCTCCCAAAATACTTGGAGGACAGCTTCGTTAATGTGCGGAACAGCATTGATCAATCTGTTCGCACTCCACTTTGCCAAAAAGAGGAAAGAAAAAAAGATAGCCTCTTTGATATTTCATTAGTGTTTAGCTTTCTATTCGACCTTTTTTCTCTGGTCATTTGAATTGCGTCTTGGGAATCTTGCATGGAATCATCCAATAGGAGAGGGTCTCAATGATACATTTGTTGGTGCACGGGACTAATACACAAGGAAAGCTGAAAATGGTGCTGCGTGTTGACTGGACCGAAGTGCAGGCATCTGGGGGGTTTATTTTCCCATTTTATTTTTTGTATTTGCTTTTCTGCAGCCCCCGAGTATTGGTGCTCAATTGCCTACTTTGAACTCGACCAGCAAGTGGGCGAAACGTTCAAGGTGCCGTCGTCGTTCTCGGGAGTCATCATTGATGGCTATGTCGACCCATCGGGTGGAAACCGCTTCTGCCTTGGCGCCCTCTCCAATGTCCATCGAACAGAAAAGAGCGAGAAAGCGAGGTACTCTCCAGTGCGAGACGTCCAGTGCCCTCTTTTTTGTTTGTGTTGTCATCCTTTTAATAATTACGTTTCTGGTTGTGGAAATGTTTAAATTATAGGGTCTACTTTGTCAAGATCAATATTCACATACTCACAGAGACCTCCTCTACAGATCTATTCCACTGGAATATCACCATCAAAATCATTTCAGGGTCCCTTTAACTTACATGTAGCCCTATTATCAAATCACTCACCCACCATGATGCTTGTAGCATTTCCTTGTATTGCTAGTACGACAACTATGTAAGACCTGGTAATAATTAATAGTAATTGATTTGTGCACACAAGCAGGGGCAAGCTGCAAGCTGTACTCAGAATCTAATCTCTGTCATTGTATTGTCTACCTCCTCTTGTGTGGCATTTCATCTTGCTGACATTAGTATGTCCGCTAAATATGTAGTTTCCAGTTTTGGCCTGCCAATGTTTGACTCCCATCACCTGCCCATTACATCTTGCAGCGACTATGGGAAACATCTTTCTGACTCTTTTTCTGTTATCAGTGTGTTTAGGCTTGTTTGAGCGGTGCTAATTTTCAGACAGGCTATTCAGCAGTTCCAAAACTGAGAACTCCCACGGTAGGTTCAGCGTCTAACAAAGACCTACAAGGCCTATCTCATTTGATCTCTATGGAATGTAACATGATAGCAGTGTTTAGCAGCTGTTTAGTTGTGTTGCCATCTCTCATACAGCTACCACTGTCATTCAGCCCTTGGCATGTGCCAGCTCGCTACCCCTGCCATGTACAGTCGCCGACCGATTTTTCGGACTAGGCGGGACCCGAAAAATGGTCCGAATAATCGAACAGTCCGAAAAATCCATGAACTTAAAAAAATAAACTTTTCTGCAATAAACCGGCTTTCAAAATCTCGAAAATCGCTGCTCCCCATGTTCCGCCTACAAGCGATAATATTAGACTCTATCTGAGTCATAGCCGTGCTTTCTTCATGTCCGCACCCTATCACATCATGATACCAGATAGTGCGACGCGGCCGCGGTCATGCCGCGAATGAATGCACTCGCTGCGCGAAGCAAGAGCAGTCAGTTTGCATGGGGCAATGATGTTCGCAAAGACCGAGAGGTAACGCATGGGTAACCCACGGAAAGGCGCAAGCAGAAGCGAGTGACTCTGAATGCAGTCTTCCCCCTCCTCCTCCCCCCCGTCTACCCTCTTTGCTGCCCTGCAGTGCGGGGTGCGTCATCCAAGCCGCGGCGGACGCCGCAGCTGTCCCACTTTACCCTTTTCAACGTGATTGCGCCCCCTTTGTAGGCCATCTCGATGGCAGTGGAGATCATCTCATTATCTCAATGGCAACGATGGAGAACAAATAGCCAAGCCTATCCAAGCCAGTCCGATTGCGCCAGCGGAGCCAGTTTCGTTTAAATCCAAGATGGCGCCTTTCACGGTGGCGGCAAACGGGTTGGTAGTGATAGTGATACTCGCTCGCGTCTATATTAGGCCAAAGTAACAAACTTTTGGTTGAAAAACGGTCACCACATTGTTGTTGGCGTCTATTTTGGTCCGAAAATTCGAACTTTTAGACTTCGCAAAGTCCGAAATATCGGTCGTGAAAATGTGCACGTTCCTATGAGGCGCGTGACGGTTCCTCGGCGAAGTCCGAAATATCGCGCTAGTCCGAATTATTGGAGTCCGAAATATCGGTCAGCTACTGTATTTTTTCCCTCTTGCTATGCTTCACTTTAGTCATCCTTTTTCTACATGGTATGCAAATTCAAGGATATTTTGGATAATGCAATTTTCGGATAATACATTTTAATTTTCAATGCTTGTGAGAATCGTATCAGCAAGATTCCACTGTACATTTTTTAGGTTTTGAGACTTGTAATGAGTGAGAGGCGCACCCTACAACACTCTTTTTTGTTCCACATCTCCTAACAGGCTTCCACTTGACTGTTTCGGTGCATTGGTGATGAAGTGAGTGTCGGAAGCTTCTTTACTGAAGCTAAGCTATAAACACAAACTCTGCTTGCAAGACCAATCAGAAGTCATGTACCCGCAATGCCTCGTCTCGTGAGCCACTTCTGGGGGATGTGTGAAATTTTCTGCAAACCCAGAACCTGAGCGACAGTGGCTTAGCGTACCTCAGCTCATCGTGCAGAGCCGTCGTGCATCTGCATGTTCTATCGCATTGTCCTGACGGTGTTGTCTCCTCCCCACCCAGGCTCCACATAGGCAAAGGGGTGCAGCTGGACCTCCGTGGGGAAGGGGACGTGTGGCTGCGCTGCCTGAGTGACCACAGTGTCTTTGTGCAAAGCTACTACCTGGACCGGGAGGCTGGCAGGGCCCCCGGGGATGCTGTGCACAAGATCTACCCAAGTGCCTACATCAAGGTGCGTTGTTGCTCACCCTTGAGCATCATAATTGATAAAAATAGCAACATCAAAATGCCACAGCTTATGGGTGTTTAGTGTGTTCCTCGTTGCCCATGTGCTCCTCTTTTGCACAGTTTTAACCTTTCTGGTGTTATCAAGTAGGCACCCAAAAGTTTGTAGAAATAATTTTTGTTTCGAAGATGTATACTATTCTTGAAGTTGCGGGATAAAAAAAAATTATTTACTGCTAGTGGCAAAATGTCTGCACAAAATGGCGAACAACATGCCAGCCCGCCCACTGTATCGTGAGATATTGTATGCTGCGTTCACTACATGGAATAAAGAACAGCGTATATGTGAGATGAAGAATGCAGAATCCACCTGAAACAAAGAAATTGCTTCTAGGTGCAGTTGTCTCAGAAAAAGCTAAGGGTTTACTTTGTACACAACTTTTTGCGACTAGCTTATAGTTCAGCCGCCGCGGTGGCTCAATGGTAATGGCGCTCGGCTGCTGACCCGAAGGACGCGGGTTCGATCCCGGCCGCGGCGGGCGAATTTCGATGGAGGCGAAATTCTAGAGGCCCGTGTACTGTGCGGTGTCAGTGCACGTTAAAGAACCCCAGGTGGTCGAAATTTCCGGAGCCCTTCACTACGGCGTCCCTCATAGCCTGAGTTGCTTTGGGACGTGAAACCCCAATAAACCAAACAACTGCTTACATAGCTCGTCACAACGTTAACGTGCACTGCATGAGGCAATGGAATGGGTCCTTGCTGGGGTTGACCCCTGGAATGCAATCCTGTGCGCAGGTCTTCGACCTGCGGCAGTGCCATGGCCAGATGCAGCAGCAGGCACAAACGGCACAGGCAGCAGCGGCAGCCCAGGCTGCAGCCGTGGCTGGCCACATCCCGGGACCTGCGTCAGTGGGTGGGATCGCTCCAGCCATAAGTGAGTCTGCCAGCCGATCGTCTATGTCGGCAGTATTTTTCGTCTCAGCTGTGGTTGGGTGCACCTTGGCAAATGCACTCGAGCTCTGACAGCTCTACCCCGGTAGAAATGGTATGACCTTTCTCCCAACCAATCACAGTGGCACCTGCAGGCTTTTCATATTTATTTATAGTCATTTTTCACCCTCTTTTTGCGGGGCGAGTGCAGTAAAACTTGACAGTAACAAACAGCATGATTCAACATGATTTTTTTCGATATGTGGAATAATTCGATATATTGTAATCCACTTAAAACGAACATCAGTAAACTTCAGTACCAAATTCGTTGTACACAAGGGTGTGAACACTGAAGCGAAAACGTGCTGACGAAAGGAAAACGCAGCCACTTGCCATGAATGATCTACCCCCCCCCCCCCCCCCCCAGCGGTGGTCCCGGGTTCGAACCCCGGACCAGGACGAATTTTTCTTTAACTACGAAGTTTCTGAGAAAGCTGTATAGCTTTCCTTTGTAGCCGTATGGCTGCGCTCAGGTGGATGTCAATGAGTAATTACTCCCTTATTACAGATCTACTCCACCTTGGGGGATTCCCCTAAACATTTGACCAACACTGTTCCCACTTCGAGTTAATGATCAATTCGCTCTCACCCTACCATAAGCTTGCCGTCCCGGTTAGCTCAATTGGTAGAGCGACTGCTCCGGTGAAGCGGTGGTCCTGGGTTCGAACCTCAGACCAGGACGAATTTTTCTTTAACTACGAAGTTTCTGAGAAAGCTGTATAGCTTTCCTTTGTAGCCGTATGGCTGCGCTCGGGTGGATGCTAATGAGTAATTACTCCCTTATTACAAATCTACTCCACCTTGGGGGATTCCCCTAAACATTTGACCATCGAGAAATACACTTAAGACTGCTTACGTGTGAGTATAGGAGAGCATTAAAGAGCTGTGTCATTCTATATTGCAACATGACTGAGTCATTACTATAAATGCATGATTATGCATACTTTGTGCAAACTCCCAACACCTTACATTTTGCCTCGCACAATGCAGTTGGTATCACATTCGCGTATGAAACAACCCGGAACGCTGTACGATGAGCGGCTGGCTGCATTGCAGTTTTGATGTGAAGGTCTGAAAAGGCATGCAGTAGTAGGTGCATATGTCGTCGGTTTGAATCCCTGTTGCAAACTACCCTCTACTTGTACATATGAGAGAAGCTACATGCAATGGGAAATCGTATGACACCACACGGAACGCTGTACGACAGACTGGTATGAATTTTGGTATGAATGTCATTGGGGAAAAGTGGCACCTCATGGAGGTCGCCCAGTGGTGAGTATATATAGATCAACGACATGAATAGGATTCTGAAGCAGCGGTGCTCGGCTTGCTATGTGCGTCATGCGGCCGCTTATGATGCCGCCGTATTTTTCTTGCCACCGCCAGGATATTTTGTACCATCTGCAAGTACATACAGTAGACTCCCGTTAAGACGAACTTGCTTAAGATGAACCCTTGGTTAAGATGAACAGTGGTGGTCATTTGTTTGGTTTCCCATAGAGTCAGTGCAAAAAAAATCTGCTTAAGATGTACACTGCACACGTGCTAATTGGTTAAGATGAACTTTCACGACCAGCCGTGCCCAAGCCATGCAGCTTTACTCGACCATTCGAGCAGTATTTCAGCGGAAGAAAAGAAAAAAAAGCTAAAAAATTGAAAGCTTTTTTGCACCGCCGACGATCCATGCGACACGGGGAGGCACAGAGACCTAACCATGTCTCCGTTGAAAGGGCGATTCTGTGAAAGCAGAACTGTCGCTGCTCCTCCCCTCCCCTGTGAGGGCACTGAAGGATATCTTGGAAGGTTAAGTGATATGCCTACGCTTGTAGCAAGCAGACGATTTTCTTGACAGACACAAAAAAAAATATAACAGACTGGGCAACACTCAACAGTGCCTGATGCACTGCACTAGTAGTGCAATAAATGCTTATGTTGCAATTATTTTTTTCCTAAAAGACTATTTCATGGCTTTGTTCACATATACGAAGTATTTGGACACACACTGCATGCTCGAACATCATTTTAAGAAGCACTCCTAATTAGATGAACTTCTGATAAGATGAACAGTCTTCATGGTCCCTTGGAGTTCATCTTAAAGGGAGTCTACTGTGTGCACACACGCTTGCGCACACATGCACGTGCACACACATTCGCATTGATAATTGATTTTTTGCGAGAAATGTGCATCAATTTGCAGAAGGCAGTGATTTTTGCCTGAACACTGCATGTAGTTCCATCGGTGAGAATCGTATTTTCACGTGCGACGTCATTTGGTGGCGGCTCCTCAGTCTCCTTGGTGGCACCAGACAGCAGCGCACCGCAAACAGTTAGTCAAACCCCACTACAACAAACGCCGCATCAGCAAAATTTCTGCCACAGCTAAGTACTTCTGATTTCTCGTCAGCAAACCATACAAGGCAATGCAATTATTTCCCCCCATAACGAACAATTTTCTGATCGAAGCGGCGAAAAATCAAAGTTGACAGATTTTTGGAACATAAACGTTTTTCATGAACTCTCCACTTCAATCTGTCACTGTTCCGGCCTGATTTCAGGACAACAAAGCGTCCGCTTTCAGCTAAATTTTTCACGGGTCCTGTGAATTTTGTTAAAGCGGAATTCGACTGTACAGATCATAACGGGCTCAATGGCATCTTCTGATGGTACAGCGTCTGGAACATCGGCGAGTTCTTTCACAGTGTGACAACGTCACTATCATCTTGCGCTGTGCGGACTGCACTGATGGAAGCAGTTCCAGGCATGATGTGACGACATTCGGCATTCGGGCTTTCTTGTGTGTTGTCCCTGATGGCTGACTTGCTTTTCAAAGTGGTACTTAGCCTGCTCCTCAGAATCATTAAATGTGCTGCAACGTCCAACTTTTTTTTCGCCATGCCTGATGCAGTGAATAATGCGAAGCTTGTCGGAAAACACCAGGGCTGCCAGGGCCGGGCAACTGTCCGAAGCTGATGCAGCAAGCGCGTTGGCGGCGTTTGGTGGCCGATTGTGGCGTTTGGCAACTGATTGCGGGCGCTCAGAGTTCAATACATCCATTGTATAGTTCATTATAAAAAATGCATCTTACATGCTTTATGCTAGAAGAACTTTTGAGTGTTTGATATAAAGCATAGTACACTTTATCAGAGTTCGTTATATTATTGTTTGGCTGTAAAGGCCTTGCGGATATGTTCTCACTGCATACTTTGTGGACATATTTCTGTTCACCAGTTGACCGTTTTGTTGGTAGCGCGATGTCTAGCAAGAAATGGATATGACGGATTTCCAAGACATAGCAAAGACTCAGGCAGCTTCACTGCAAAAAATAAATAAATGTGGGCAAAGAGAATGAGATTACAGCTTTGCACTCAAAACAGTGCAACTTGTAAAATCCTTGTCATGCCTGAGCAGTGTGGTTTTATTTTTCTGAAATGCGCATTCAGTGCCTATGCCTAATGGACAGAATATGAGGAGCATGTGAGCAATTAAATGAATGAAGGGTATTACTGACAATAAGTTTAAGTTACGGTAAGCTCCGCTACGACAAGCTCAGTTAAGATGAATGAGGTGAGAACATTTTGTTGTTTTCCAGGGGAGTGTAAATGGTGATTGCTTGGTTCGAAGTGAAGTCGAAGCATAGCAATTTTCTTCGAACAATTTGAATTATTTCGAATACTTCTGGCAGACAAGAAAGGTTAAACTGCAAAATAAGCATTTTCAAAATCGTCTATTTTTCTAACACACAAGGCCATTGGATGAAAAAAATGGAAGAGTTAATCGAAGCTTTGTCAAATAATTAATTGCAGCATAGACTTTCTGCAAAAATTGCCTTTGGAAACTGGGGGGTCAGCCTCCATGTGGAGCTAACATATTTGTGGGGTGTGAGACCTATTTGTGGAACCTTAAAGGCCTACTTGACCGAAAGTTTACTTCGGCTAATTTTGTGCTAGATATACTGCGCATGTTAGGAACAATATTTATATTGAATATTAGGGCTGAGAAGCGTCTAGAATTTTAGTTAGAAGCGTTCAAAAACCTCTGTAGCAGACGACGAAGTCCCCTAGCGGTGTGCTCGACAACTAACAAACCTGACCGGTAATGACGCACAATTGAGACACCGGCATCGCCGGCTCGCCAGTTTCAGGCGTTCTGAAGTGAGTGCGCGCCCCTTGTAAGCTCTTCTTCTGGCACGTTTCTGGCTGTTTTCACCGCGAAGCTCGATGGTCTCCGAGAAAAATTAACTGCTGGCACCATGTCGATGAAGTGCGTGGCCGCGGAAAGGAATACGAGGAATGCAGAAAACACCATGTATACCTCTCGGCCACTGCCCTTCACCCCCGATCTCGAAAGCTGGTATAAGCTGTCTGGAGCTCAGGTTTCAACGTGAATTCCCCTGTCTTCTTCAAAAAAGATAATGGTGGGTGACTGACGCTTCTGCCTCGCACTAATCCCTTTTGTGGGTTGGGCTTTGTCAATAGACCTGTCCCGGTCTACATCATGCAACAGAGCACGTACGTGTTTCTGGCCCGATCGGCAAAGCATGCCACGAACCAAGAGGGTTATAATTCGGAGAAAGCTTCGAGGCATTTCTAATCGGGAGCATAAAGAGGATGGGGGAACTGCTTGTCACAAGCAAGCTAAGGCGGTTCAGAAGCTAAAGTGGACGGCTTTGCTCATCGAGCAACGACCTTTTGACAGCACGTTGTTTACACCAGGCAGAAGTCTAAGGAGAGGTCTGCTTCGTCTGAAAAGGAATCCACATATGCACGCGTTTATTGCAGATACAACTCTGTCCAGTGCGCAATAATGCCGTCGTGCGCCGAGTGTATCTGCTGCCTCGAAGATTCGCAGGCCGGGCTGAGAATCCTGAAAGGCCACATGAGCGTTACTGAAAACGTCGAATTTCTTACTGCCACACGCCATTCATACTTGAGGTCGATTACAGGAAGCTTCAGCTTTACCATTCAAGGCGCGTCTCCAAGACCTCATAGAACTGAGCGCATGTTATTTGAATAATATTTACAAAGGAAGAGAACACGTTTTTGATTATATGTTCTGCATTATTACTCAGTCGATACGGACACACTGCCTACGGTAATTTGCGCGGTGGGCGTATACGGTCGACTGGGGTCCGGCAACCGCGTCGTTCTTCTCAGCTGTGTGGTTTGAAAAGATTAGAAAAACTTTTCCGCCCCTGCAGTACACGGGCTTTAAGTGGTTCTAGGCAAATACAGTAACGCAGCGCATAAGTTTTTGTTCAGTTGAATCGGCATGTATTTCGCAACGCGCAGTGGCTTGCCCGTCCGAGGCGCGCAAGGATGAACCAGCCCACCATCGGCACCGCATTGATGCCACGGTCCTCGAAGAGAAAAATGTATATTTATTTTGCAGCACAAATTTTTCTTCCGGCATATTCTTTCGCTTAACGCAGCGCTTAATTTTCTTGAGCTCCCTTTTTAGACGTCCAGCTTTTTTTATTTATTTATCTCGCGTTCACAGCACCTGTTGCAAATTTCTATGCACAGGCAGGAATACCTTTCGAGGGAGGAGAAAAATGAGAAGGAAAAGGAGAAGGCAGGTCATTTTTTTTTTCATCAAGACAACAACCATATTGCACGCACAGCAGAGCACACATGTGCTGTTGGCACGCGCGTGCCCGCTCAAAAAAGCCGACTTGATGATACAAGCACTTCTACTTGGCATCCATTTGAATATGCTTCTTTCGTCCGCTATGTCCGAACTTTGCACAAGCTGTAATCGAATACTGCCAGGCAAAAAACGTTCACTAGCATTGCGGCGCGATCATATTCGCTGACGTTGAGCCAGGAGTTTTCTAGTCTACTACAGCAAATAAAGCACGTTTAAAACTTTTTCTATGGCGTTTCATCCGTTTTAAGATGTGTGTTTTAACATATAACCACTATTTATTGCACAAAGTGCTGCACGTGCTACCGGTACCAGCGCTTTGCTCGACCCGCAACGAGCAGACGCTCCGAACCTGTCCGGACTCTGTTCTCAAACGTGCGTCACTTCCGGCAGGCGGCAATGGCGCCCGTTTTTCCAGTTTCGGTATTGAAAACTCCGATTTTTGCGCGCCTTTGGCTCCGTAACTGCTTGAAACTGGAGCGTAATGTTTTGTGGGTAGCATAATGGGGGGTGTACTATGAAAAAACAACCTTTTTACGGTTTGAAAAATTTAGGTCAAGTAGGCCTTTAAAGGTGCACTGAAGAGGAATCTGAACTCGTCTTTCTGCCGCGGGAACTCGATCTACACGTTCCAAGCATTCTTAGAAACTTCGACTTATTGCCCTGTGTGGCCGATTTCCCTAATTAAATCGGATTAACATCCGGCTCCCGCCTTTTTTTTTAATTCTCCCTATACGGTGGGCGGAGTCGACCATCGCGTGGAGTGCCTTTAAGCCAGCCCTGTGGAGGCTTTGCTTTCGCTTTATTTTGTTTTTTAGCCTTCCGTGAATAAATATAGTTTCATTCGCAGATATCGTAGCCGCAAACTAAGCCCGCAGAAATAAAAATATGCACGGACTATTTGCTTTCACATATTACCACGTATTACTCCACCGATGGCAGAGCGGCAAGCCTCCACGGAGCTGGCTGAAAGGCATTCCGCGCATTTGTAGACTCCGCCCACCTTAAGGGGAGAATTCAAAAAGAAAAGGCGGGAGCCGGGCGTTAATTCGATTTAATTAGGGAAATCGGCCACACAGAGCAATAAGTCGAAGTTTCTAAGCATGCTCAGACGTGTAGATAGAGTTCCCGCAGCAGAAAGACTAGTTCAGATTCCTCTTCACTGCACCTTTAACTGGTGGTCATAGTTGCGACTGCATCGTTGCGCAGCATCAGCAGCGACTCCATGGACATATCGTAGGTGCATGCACACCCTGGACTTAGCACCATACTGTGTCAGTTGTTGGAAAGGGGCACCCATCTCCATATGTCATGTGCTAGCTCCCCTTCATGCTCGTGCCAGCGCATTTCTTTGCTGTAATATCCCGTGTCATCGCTTCCCCCCCCCCCTCCCCATCACCTGAAATTAACAGACCAAACAATCAAAATTTGAAAAGTCAGAAAATATGCATTTTTTTGTTTAAGCGTGGCT
Organism: Amblyomma mixtum; assembly: GCF_055824585.1. Classification (NCBI taxonomy): domain Eukaryota; kingdom Metazoa; phylum Arthropoda; class Arachnida; order Ixodida; family Ixodidae; genus Amblyomma; species Amblyomma mixtum. The sequence continues at coordinate 68,084,674 of NC_143017.1, read as the reverse complement.
TGATGAGAGAGGTACATCATCATCATCATCGTCATCAGCCTGACTACGCTCACTGCAGGGCAAAGGCCTCTCCCATATGTCTCCAATTAACCCTGTCCTTCGCCAGCCGCGGCCACCATATTCCACTCATAGGTGTTCATATTCATGAGTTATTATATTGGTTGCAAGGCTCATCCTGTCCACGAAATCCACTGGTTATGTCGCGCAAGGGCAGCTCCAGAAGAGCACAATTCAAAGCCGTGACTGTGATCAGCCTGCGCCCAAAAGCGAACGCAGACCCCTTTCGAAAGAAAGCGCCACCTGTTGCACACAACTGCAACTAGGTCGGGTGCCATTATGCGGGGGTCATCTGGCAGTCGAATTGCAACGTCTTTGTAGGTGTTGCATAGCAAGGTACAAAGATATAGCGACCTAGTGGTGGGCAATGACTCCGTGACATAATATTTTGCCTAAAGGAGGGGAGCGGCCGATGACTCGGGATATTGTGGCAGTGAATTCCTCATCCCTTGGAAAAGGGAGCCTTGCGTGTTCCATTTGATGCATACTGCCATACTGGTTCCAGTGTGTGCACAGTGGGTAATGCAGCTGCAGATCTGGGCGCCATGAATTAGGTCGGAGGAATTGCGGCATCATATCTGTCAAAACTTTTCTGTCAACGAATCTGCCAGCAACTGTTGTGTTTTAAATCAGCAGCATATGAAGAATCACGTGATAAGGGCTTGAGACTATGATGCTTAGTGCTAACTGAACTAACTGAGGTTCAATTACCGTATTGAACTCTGCAAGCCAGGTTTTTTGCATGGTATGAATTACCTTTTTTTTTACTAGTACTACATTTCTAATCTCAAACTAGTCGGTTTGATTCGGAAATATTAACTTCACTTCAAAACTATTCGGTTGATAGAACAGAAACTGAAACAGTAGGAAGTTCAGTTATAAATTATTTAGCGGTCGTAGGGGAAATACCATGAGGTGACCCATGCCTAACGCATCATTTGAAAGAAGAAAACAAGTATGGGAAAATTTGGTTCCTATAATCAACTGTTTCAAGTGTTCTTCAGTTAAGACAAACTTTTTTAATGGCCGCTGCGATGGCTCAGCGGTTACTGTGCTTGGCTGCTGACCCGAAAGACGCGAGTTCAATTCTAGCCATGGAAGTTGCATTTCGATGGAGGCAAAATGCTAGAGGCCCGCCGTGTACTGCGCGACGTTAGCGCACGTTATAAAGAATTCCAGATGGCCAAATTATCCAGAGCTCTGCACTGTTGCATCCTTCATAGCCTGAGTTGCTTTGGGATGTTAAACCCCATAAATCAAACCAAACTTTTGCAATGAACACGAACCATGATGGCACCACTCAACAGTACTTGCAGAGTGCCCATGTACCGTATAAACGCGTGTAAGGGCCGCACCCGTGTAAGGGCCGCACCCGTGTAAGGGCCGCACCCGTGTAAGGGCCGCACCCGTGTATGGGCCGCACCCCGTTCTCCCGAAGGAAATGTTTAAAACAAATAAATCAGTGTAAGGGCCGCACCCGAACTTTTCACTACCCAGGCGGGAATAGCCTTCTAAATGCACGCACCATGGCCTCTGCGATCAGCTCCGGCTGCAAGCAAAAGTGCGCTTGGTCGCGGAGCGCTTGATCGCGGAGGCCACGCACATGAGCTTCCAAATGCCGTCCATAGATGGCGCCCGAGGCCGCAATCATCATCATAGTAAACTTTTTTCTCCGCCGCAATCTGTCGCCATCCACATCGACATCAGCATCGCCAGCTCCAGCCTTTTGTTGTTTTTGTGGCGTGTTCGCGTGCTCGCCGTAGTTGTGGTGGTCGTAGATTTCGCATGCTGCCGCCGAGCTTTCAGTTTTAGCACGATGGGCGAGTGCCTTATTAGCTACACGGCTGGGAGTTAGCTCTCGAACACGCAAGCGTGCGGCGGGCACGAAATTCGACGCGGCCGACGAGTACGTCCGATGGTGGTGCAACCAGAAGGATGCATTGAGAAACACAAGCTGCAAAAAGCGCGCTTTCTGAGGCAAGCCGTGCGAGTTTCCGAAATGGAAGAAGAGCTGTTCTCATATGTGATGGAAGTGCGGAACAACGACTACGCGTTGACAGCGGACGTGCTGCGTGGCTTCTTTTGGGATCAGCGTGCACCAGAGCACAGCACCAGCTCAGAGTCGAAATACTCTGCGAGTGACGATTGGACGCAGAATAAATGCCGTTCATTCCCTGATTGGTGTGTTTTTACTTTAAAAAAAATAATTTCTAAAACGCGTGTATGGGCCGCACCCTGAAAATTGGCCCTCGAATCTGGAAAAAAAAGTGCGGCCCTTACACGCGTTTATACGGTAGTTCAATCAAGGAAAAAATAAAAATAATGAACCACCTTCGCTCAGAATTGTAGGGATGCTATCGTGTGGAGTCGTGCATTTTGTGGGGACGCCTTCTTTTCAGTGCGGAAAGGCAGTGGACTTTAGTGGCTACCTACAAGATCTAATGCTGCCAAATTTCAGCATTGCGCGTCACATGCCGCGCATTGCCTTCGACGGACTGAAAGACACTTGAGCGCAGATTGCTCCTGCTTGTTTACTCAGGGTCTAAACTATATTTTCAGCTGACACGGCATTGCATCACACATTATTGTGACACAAAGATGGGCAGGTATTGGCACTGTGTGTGCATTGACAGAAAGGCATATGATGCACCTGTTCAAAGAATTGGGTAACAGCCACACTGTAGAAGGAGCGAAGCAAGTCAGAGATGCGTGGCTATCTAGCTGGGCACCTTTTAGGCGCTCAGAACCAGAAGGAAAGCAAAAAATATGGAAACGAGCGCAAATAGCAGTCGCTGTGGAAGAGAGGGAAAGAGACGGTTAAAACAAAAAACTAGACCAGTGCCATTTTCACATAGGATAGGTAGGATTCATGCCCTCACTCTTCAGCTCACTTCATGGATAGTGCAATGAACATTATTTGCCATACTCCTTTTACTAAAACGCTCTGTTGTTCATTGTTCACATAGCATGCCTGCATATCTTTCATGTATCAGGGCTGTTGTGCTAAGGTTAACTTCCGGTAAGACAAATTTTCGTTCAGGGGGCCAGCTTAAAGAGTTATTCCATTTTGTGTCCGTGCATTATTTTACAATGCAGTTTTGCTTCATGAGTGGAGCTGAAGAAGGTGGGAGGAGTGACTGATGATGTGCATAATTCTCACTGCATTAGAAATGTCAATATTGTTAGGCTGGACTATTTGAGATCACAGTTATTTATTTTGTAGACATTTCAGTCTGGGGCCGCCACGGTGGCTCAGTGGTTATAGTGCTCGGCTGCTGACCCGAAAGATGCGGGTTCGATCCCAGCCGCAGCGGTTGAATTTCTTTGGAGGGGAGATTCTAGAGGCCCGTGTACTGTGCGATATCAGTGCACGTTAAAGAACCCCAGGTGGTCGAAATTTCCAGAGCCCTCCACTACGTCGTCTCTCATAGCCTGAGTCGCTTTGGGACGTTAATCCCCATAAACCAAACCAAACTAGACATTTCAGTCTGGAAATTTATACCGCAGATAACGCTAGATTAATTTCAGCAACTTGTGTGTCTGTGAGGCCAGTGAGACTCCTGATGTAGGTGAGCAGTGCGCTGGTTTTACCTAGCCATCTTGTCTTGTGGGTCAGGCCTGGGTAACAGAGGAAACGCTAGGTCCACAAGCAGGCAGCCGAACCTCTCCTCTCTAGTTTGTCAGGCCTGAGCACCTAGCTTCTGCCGAGTGCCTGTATGTCTTTGTTTTTTTTCCTACATATTGGCGCGTGCTCATGGGAGAGCAGACGACGAGGACAAAGTGAGCCTGTGGGCGAGTCAGCCGTCTTGTGCAGTCTTCTCTGCTGTGCCAGTGCGACTGTGGCAAGTCTTTGTTACACTTTCTGGTGGAGGTGCTGGGTAGAGGTAGGTGAGCGATACTCGGTACGAGGAAGATCAGGGTAGCTCCGGCACATCGACAGGTAATCCTCGATTTTGCGGGGGCATTCACCATTGCGTGTGCACGGGGCCCTCGAATGAAAAACACGAAGGTCAGCTCGGTGATAAGGATACAATATATTCAATGCAAGCTTTTAGCAATAAACATGGCCCCTGTAAGGAAAATGCTGTGCAGTTGAATCCGTTTTTCATAATATTGAAGTGCCAGGAAAATTTATCGTTGTTATGATCGGTAATCATAGTACAGCAGGGTTGTGCAGAAGTAAATAAACTTAGAGAATTTGAAGAATGCGCAGGTTTTTGTTAGTCATCACTATCATTGCTGCCCATGGCATTTATGCCTGCGACAGTCACCCTGTTAGTAAGCTTCATTTGCACCCTCAATCAGCAAACTAGAATTTTTCGACTTTCATTAGGTGTCGTCATAATAATTTATTGGTGGCTAAAGCTCCGTCATCGTGCAGATGCTTGCCGAACACAGCGCCACTGCTTATGACGCCTTAGCATCTGGAACAAAGGCCACTTTTCAGGACAGTTAGGATAGTACGGGCTAGAACTCCTAACCATGCGCAGATGATGATCTGCGCAGTCATTGGCAGTTTGAATTAGAATTTGGTTACGAGTCCTGCGATAGCTCCGTCCTGCAATAGCTTAGTCGCAGTGGAGGGGGTCTTGCAAATTGCTGTCGCAGATTGTCACGTTACACAGGCTTGGTAACTGTCGGCCTGCTTTTTTCTGTTTACTCAATGTTGGATTTTGTGAAGGGCTTCTCTCACCGCATCGGTTTTCTAACTTGTAGTGGCAAAACTCCTTTCCCTTGACTATAACAACTCGCGTTCCGCGCATGTTCCACGCCCAGAACTCATAGTTGTTTTCACTGGAATGGAATGCCATCCGTGAACTTCCGAGGCGAGTTATCTGATGACGCAAGTTCGTTTTCTTCTCTGCCTCCTCCTGCTGTGGTGGTGTTCGTGAGTATACTGCCAAGTCCTTGACTCAGCATTGCATTGTGGTGCGGAGACGAGATCTTCCGTTTTTGGACTGTACACGTTTATTTACACAGTTATTTACAGCAATGTCATTAGATTCGACATTTACAAGAAACACTGCAAAACTGGGTGGACAGTTGGAGGTCAGAGGCTAGCAGGATCAGGCTGTCTACCTCCTGCTACACACTAGGCCGGAGTCCCTGGAGACCTCCGTCAGCCTTGCCTCCCTCCTACTTCCCCTTTGTTGTTCCCAAAAGCCTGCGTAAATCACTTTTTCAAAACTTTGCCAATGAGTCCGTTGACCAATCAACGGAGGAACTCCGTGAATACAAAAACATACAAAAGGCCGAGAGGGGCTATGCACATAACCCCCGCATTCGTCCTACCGGCACCCTCTCCTGATCAGTGCCCTTGGCCCGTAGAAGATGAACCTCGCAATCCCATTCGAAATCTGGAAAGAAAGAGACCCCCAAATCTGTCTTGCTGGCATGAGCTATTGAACAATAATGACCGCGCGTCCCGCCTCTCGACGAACAGGTAAAAGTGTGGGGCGTGGAGGGAGCTCAATGACCTAGGCGGCTTCCCTCTTGTTTTCTCACGACCTTGCAACCTACACTCTCAATGAGCCATGGCTACGAGGGCAGCTACAGCAAAATGGGGATGTGGCTGCCGGTCACTGTCCCCACGCTTCTATGCCTCTGGGAAAATCCTGCAAATCTAACTATGCATACTTGTTTTTTTTATTATTATTATTATGCTTCTTTGTTCTTTTCGTGCTGTTTATTGTACTTGTGCTCATGTATGATGCACAAATGTTAGTAACTGACTGAAATGACTGATCTAACAGCTTAGCCGCCGCGGTGGCTGAGTGGCTATGGTGCTCGGCTGCTGGCCCGAAAGACGCGGGTTCGATCCCGGCCGCGGCGGCTGAATTTCTTTGGAGGAGAAATTCTAGAGGCCCGTGTACTGTGCGATGTCAGTGCACGTTAAAGAACCCCAGGTGGTCGAAATTTCCGGAGCCCTCCACTACGGCGTCTCTCATAGCCTGAGTCGCTTTGGGACGTTAAACCCCAATAAACCAAACCATTTAACAGCTTTAGTGCGGGAATCTCTTTAGTGCGGGAACTCGGTCTACACGTTCCGAGCATTCTTAGAAACTTCAAATTATTGTCCTGTGTGGCCGATTTCCCGAATTGAAATTGAATTAACCATCCCGGCTCCCGCCCTTTTTGAACTCACTGCTGAAGGTACGAGGAGTCAGTTAACGCGCTGAGTGCCTTTCAGGCAGTCTCGTGGCAGTTTCGCTTTCGCTTTTATTTTGTTTTTTAGGTTTCATGAATAAATAGATCCAGTCTACATAGCTGCAAATTAGGCCCATGGAAATAAAAATACGTGCGGACTTTTTGCTTTCGTCGATCGCTATTTATCGCTGCACCAAAGGCAGAGCGGCAAGCCGCCACGGGACTGGCTGAAAGGTTGGTTGATTCCTGCCGTCATTGGTGAGTTAAAAAAAAAAGTCGGGAACTGGGACGTTTAATGCGATTTAAATTAGGGAAATTGGCCACACAGAACAATAAATTGAAGTTTCGAAGAATGATCAGAACATGTAGGTCGAGTTGCCACAGTAAAAAGACGTGTTCAGATTCCTCTTTGGTGTACCTTTAATACACATGCAAGCATTCACACAAGAAAATAAAAAGTTGCATAAAATCTTGTATTATGGTCATGATTTAGCTTTCTCCATTAGCCACTATAGGTGGTTATACAATAGACCTTTTTTAAGCTGAGCTTGAAAAGATTGCAAGGATTTGTTCATCTTATCAGAAGTGCCCGGAAAAAGGCTGTGTGAGCTTGCAAGCTGGGTCCAGGTACTTTCCATGAAGTCCAGGTAATCCCAGTTGAAGACAGCATCGGTCTGTATCCTTTTTTTTTTGCCATATATTTTTCTCATCTAAGGCGACTTCTTTAATTTACTTTCCTGTATCCTTCTTTCCCTCCGGCTTCGAGTGCTCCGAAGGTGTCCAGCTACAGCTAACCGAGCAGTACAGGCTCCGAAATCGCGTGATCGTCTTTTTTTTTTCTAACGCGTTAGTATTAGAATCTCTCTCAGTTGTCTGAGAGATAGAGATAGTAATGGTAATTAGTGCTCAGTAATAGTAATGAGTAATTAGAGTAGTAATAGATGGTATTAGACAGTGGTAATAAGTTAGCGATAGTTGGTAATTGTGAAAGTGATAAAAATAGTTTTAGTGGCTAATAGTTGTAGTTAGTGATAATAAAGTACGCCTACCTCTAGGGCTTATCTTCCGCTCCTATTGCATTGATCGTCCCTCTAACATGGTCGTTACCAACTGCGCGAGCGGATTTGCGAATCCAGTTCGCCGCAGGCGACGCGCAAGCGGCGCAGAAATTTATCCGTGTCAGATTTCTGCGCTACGATAACGAGTCTTCTGACGCCGCATCAGTTGAGAAACTGAGCACCCCAGTCGACGACCTGGTGTACCCCTTCAGCGTTTTTTCGTCCGCCGAGTGCAACGCGAGGCACTTGACGCGCGCGACGCAGAAATCTGGCGATGTCAGATCTCCGCGCCGAGCTCAGGCGGGCGTTTTGGGGTCCTGCCCTTCCCGCATCCACAAGAACGCGAGAGCGCCCCCATGTATTTAATCTCGCCCGAATGTGGGGGTGGGGGAAACTTGCTTGGCGAGAAAGCATTTAAATTTTTTTCTTGCGCGCCTCGAGGGTTACACTCCGCGAGTACCGTTTACAGTGTTGCCCTGATTCGCGGTCGTTGCGAAGGTTCGTCCTAACCGAGACACACGTAAAGCAGTTCGTCTTTGGCGGCTTTTCTTTTTTTTTTTCTTCACATTAAGTTTACGAGAAACCAATTTTTCGGAGTGTGTTGTTATCCGAGATTTCGTCATAACGGGAGCATGTAAGAAGACCCCTGTCTCATCATCTGACACACCACTGATGTTGTCTGGTATTTTTCATTGTATAATATCAAGGGAAAAAGGACAATATGCATGTTCTCTTCACATATGCACAGGTTATGTAGGTGTTTTCCGTAGCTTTAATCAAGGTCAGTGAAAAAAGACTGGGACATTGTATGAATATAGCGCTCTAACTATGCTGCTGGCAGCTCCATCGTGTGAGTTGAAGTATTTGCATTAAACTAGGGAAGATAATTCGTGTTTTAACGTCTGACGACAGGTGAACGTCTTCAGTTGGGAAGAATGTAAGAACCTTTTGTGACGTTATCGCTTGTAACAAAACCGTTAATTGCATAGACTCTGGCAGATGGGATTGAAAAATGCTCACCATGTTCCACCGCTAACATCCGTTTCCGGCTGCTTTGAACATGACCATTTCCATGCGTCCTGAACAATTTCTCAATGAATCGGCCACAGTGTTCAGGTAACACTAGCAGCTCCACTGTCACCGGGAGCGATGTGGAGCGGGGAGTCCTCTCTAAAGGACTCATCTACCACCTGTCACCGGGAGCTGTGTGTTGAGAAAAGGTCTCAAAAATGCTGCATCCAAGATGGGTTGCATTTAGTTGCGGTGTCGTGGGTTATATGAGCCGCACCGACCTAAGCTGCTAAGCTTTAGTCTTTCTTGTGTTGTTTCCGTCGGAACTGAAGTATGTGGCGTCTTAGCGACAGTTTCTAATAAACACATAGAAAGGGTGTGTTGATGTCCGCTGCTTTCGGCTTCGTTTATCCATTTGAGTGAACACGCGCGTTTCATGCGTATTCACCTTTTCCCGAGCCTCTTATCGAAACGCTCGCTTAGTTACTAGCTATTCCTATAGAGAAGCGCAGCTTGGTGGTGGTCGTGCGCTGTTAGAGAGCAGAGCGAGCGCTGGTTGGGAAGGATATCCGTTGTCGTATATAGGTCGAAATGAGGTCAGGTGATGTTAAGTCGTTAGCGCACTAAACGGAAACTATGACTACAGAAAGCCTCTTGTTCATCGCAGCGGAAGTTTCTGGCTGGGATTTGTCGATGCGAACTCTGGTTTTGTTGGCTTGGGCAGACCTTGTAGGCAACTAGAGGAGCTATACGTAACGGTCAAACTCGTTAGGCTTAGCTGCGAGACAGCCTGCCTTTTCAAAGTCGATCACCATTTATTGGCGTTGCGTGCAGCTCTGTTGGTTTGCCTGTGGCGCAGTAACGGGTGTACTGTAGTGAGCTTCGGTCCGCCTTAACTACGCGCCGCCCGCGGGTTCATGTTGACGCGATGCAGGCAGGCGTTCTTCCGTGCCTGGGCGCCATCCGAGCGACGGCTTTGCGCAAGCACTTGCCCCCCTGTGCGCGCGTCACGCCGTCCGCGATGGAAACCTGCTTCCGTAGCGTGCCGGCTAGGGTTTACCGTTAACGATGTTTGCACTGATAAACGAGCCGTGGAGCACCGGCTCGCTTTGCGCCATGATTGAGGGCCCCCCCTCTTTAACGAGTGCATCGTTTTTCGGACGGGATTTATGGCGCGCGAGGCGAGGCGCTATGGCGTGCGGCTCGTTGGAAGCGCGACGTGCGACTGGCCGAGAACGTCCACGTGCGACATTTGCGCTCATCATCGTCACCTGAGTCGTTTGTTTGCGCGCGATATTTTTGTTGATATTTTTTTTTCGCCTCAGAAATTTGTGGGGCAGGATGGAGTTACTGCGTCCCCTCCTTTAATCAATCGCCAGCTGCGTCAACGATTATATTTCAGTGATTGCGCCCGAATCGCTCTCGCCTTCTCGGTTGCCTGCGGACTCAGCTTTCTCACTCTTATTTTAGGGAGGGTTGTAACGGTGTAATATCATATTTAGGGCTGTTTGTTTGGTTGGTTGGTTATTGGGGTTTAGCGTCCCAAAGCAATACAGGCTATGAGGGACGCCATGGTGAAGGGCTCCGGAAATTTCGACCACCTGGGGTTCTTTAACGTGCACTGACATCGCGCAGCACACGGGCCTCTAGTATTTCGCCTCCATCGAAAATCGGCTGCCGCGGTGGCTCAGTGGTTACGGTGCTCGGCTGCTGACCCGAAAGACGCGGGTTCAATCCCGGCCGCGGCGGTTGAATTTCTTTCGAGGAGAAATTCGAGGCCCGTGTACTGTGCGATGTCAGTGCACGTTAAAGAACCCCAGGTGGTCGAAATTTCCGGAGCCTTCCACTACGGCGTCTCTCATAGCCTGAGTCGCTTTGGGACGTTAAACCCCATAAACCAAACCATAAACCAAACCATCCATCGAAAATCGGCAGCCGCGGTAGAAATCGAACCTGCGTCTTTCGGGTCAGCAGCCGAGCGCCGTAACCACTGAGCCACCGCGGCGGGGCTTAGGGCTGTTTGTTTCCGGATGAAACCCGGTTTCAACCGACTCTTGCACCCCGAGCTGATCTCTTCGTAATCGAGTTAAACCCGATTTTTCTACCCAATACCCCCCAAAAAAAGCGTATTAAAGAAAAAGTTGTTTGCCATTGTACAAATCTAGAGGCACTGCATGGAAATCACGCGTGTCACATGCTTCATTTAAAGCAGCGCGTTCATTTAAGTGATGATGAGTTTAAACCTTCGTCAGCGCTTGCTACCGACGGCGTGGTCTAAGCTGGTGTTACGTTCGTGAAATACGTGTTAGAAGCGAGAAGCCAGAACACGGGCACTAACAGGACGTTTTACGACAAGCTCTACTCAACGCTAACGACGGCCTGCTGGAAGGCTGTTGGGCGTTTCAAATTCCCTCTATGATGTTGAAGGTGTTCGCAATGTTCAAAGGCAGGCAAGTGTAGCAAAGGTGCGCAAGTGTTGTACAGACGTGAGCAGGCTTGTAGGCAGCGCTGTCGTGGTGCTTTGCATAGGAAAAGTAGCGAACTTTTAAAGCAGTTAGCGGTTTTCAGCTAACGGTTTCCAGGAAAAAAATTCTTGTGCTCAACTGCTTCCACGTATCTACAAGAAAGACAAAGCTGCGAGCGACGGGTGCCTAACTTAACTGATGCGCTTGGATGTCAGTTTATTCGTCGCTCAGCACGCCAGCGCTGTCGACAAGTCTGCTCACGTCTGTGCTTGCAGGATGGTAGAGCACACAACGAACAAGTTTTAGTGAGAAAAAGGAGAAATACCTGACGTAGAGAGCATTTTCTTGGTGCAGTTAAGCTACCATTCCTAGAAATGTGCAAGTAGACAATTTTATGTCTTGAACAACAGAGTGCACTAATTACTTGTACTAGTTACCAGTTACTTGTAGCAGCTGCGCGAGGCCCCCGCCGCTGGCGCTTCGTCAAGTTTAGAGGCTTCACACATACCTCTGGTTTTTCAGTTTCGCTAGTAAAGTAGTGCTTCCGCACTAAAAACTCACCAATGGTTTTTGCCGACGGGATCCTAGGGGCCTTTAAGGGACAAGAAATGATGATGATATAATTATGCAGGAGCAGTTTTCAGCGCTGAGTTTGCTAGTTTATTTGACTTTATTGGCTCCGTGACTTCAGTCTTAGCGCGACCACTCACACCGAGCCATCGGCAAATTGCGCAAGCCGCTAGTTCGTGCGTCTGCGCACAGATGGCGCCACGGATCATTGACGGTGACGCGCGGCTCTCCTTTCCTCTTCGTACTACTTGTGGTACGCCGCATAACCGAGAAAACGTGCCCTTAAATGCTATCGCAGTGAATAATTAGTCTTCTGCGAGTTGCTGTGTTCGCCAGGGCTTCTCACATTCGCTGCGACATTTTTGTGCAAGAATTTGCTTTTCATTGCTTTAATCGCGTGACCTTTTTTTCTTTTGTTTTTGCGATGGACCCCCTCCGTGCTTCACATTTTCCCGGCTGCTGGCCCATGGCAGTCAAAAGCTCGTCAGTGCGGCCCGCTTGGCGGTACGAGCTGGAGACCGCTGATATACAGTGCGCAGCAGTGCACTGTACCAATGGCGCTCGTGCTAGCTCGTGTTGTCTTTGCTAGAGGAGAAACTGCGTTTTGTTGCCGGACGTCGAAAGAAAATGCCTTGTTATATCTGCGCAGATAACTGAAAAAAAAAAAAAAAAAAAAAAACACGGTAGTGCACGCATTTCGCCCGCCGGGACGCGTGTTCGCCAAATGCAGCCGGTACAGCCAGCGATGACAGCGCCGCCCACCTGCAGGTAGCAGCCACATTAAGGCTGGTTATAAATATTCATTCAGAACGACGGCTTGACATCGCTGCTATGGCGCAGTGGATTAGAGGCTCGTGTTGCGTATGGAAGGTCGGCCGTTCGACTCCGCTCTCTGTACTGTAGTTTTATTGTTTTTTTAATTTCATTTTTTTTTTCAGTTTTTCTCTTTTAGGTCGCAAATCGTGATGCTTAGTGGCATATAACGCCGTTTAAGAGGATTTATTATCCCTTTTAGGTACGGCGTTGTGACAATCTTCAGTCACCGTGATCAATTCACCGTGGTTTCAAGCCTTGTGGCTGTACAGGCTGCAGTTGGCGAATACGCCGCCGGGACATCGGCAGAAGGCTGTGCTCTTCGATGTTCATTGGAGCTCCAAGCTGCTATAGTCGGATACAACTTAAGTGTGCAGTGAAGCTCCGCCCACATTCAGCCTCCGCGCACAGAATTCCTGCGCGACAAAAAAGTAGTCCGCTGCTTAAACATTTCTTGTTACGTAAACAAGAAGCTTATCACAAGAAAAAAATTATAAGCTTTAGGATTTTGACACGTGGATTGTTTGGTATAGTCAAGCATAAAAAAGCTGATTTTGTTTACAGTTGCGGTTGGCCAGTGGAGTAATACAAGACGCCGCAGACCGCTGCCCAGTGTTAGCAACTGCTGTTTTTTAAGTTGTATCCTACTATAACTGAGCCTAACCGCCCGAGCCTTAAAAACCACATTCACATGGCATTTTAATTTGACACTCAGGGCTGTATATCGGTGCATTCGTTGCGCGGCTCGCAGTTATACTTTTTTTTTTTGTATGTATCGTTGTTCGGCGATGTAACGTTAGAATGTTTTACAATGAACTCTGACACATCTCCAATCAGAAACTTTAATTCGAAACCCAACCTTTTGACTTGGGGCTGTAGCTAGCGTCTTTAAGTAGACGTTAAAATGTGTATGCAGGAAACCCGCGGATACTCTCTTGTGATTCAGCTTCTCCTTCGGCCTAGTAATATCTCCTCTTGATTTCGTGCAGCATAGACTGATGCTTTTGTAAATCTTTCGCCCTGCAACCCGTCCCTGAACATAAGCCCCGTTTTTTCACTTCTGCTCTATTGTTTTGATAGAGATTACACGCGCGCGGCGAAAGTAGATTTTTTTTTTTTCGGCAGCGCGCGCTGCCTGCATTCGTGGTTGCGGCGCGCAGAGAACAACCTGGTATTGGATGTTCCTAACTCCAACCATAACGCCATGGGAGCGTACGCAGTGCTAGCTCAATAAAGAAACGCCTCTGTCTGAACAACGCCAGCCTCCTCCTGCGAGACTCCGTCGGCAATCTCGCGGAGTTGTCTCTGAAAGCTTTCTACCTGCTCGAACGTTCCAAGTCCCTCGAGGTCTGCGCTGTCGCGGTAGCGGAAGGGTTGCTTTTTATGTTCGCGTTTGGCCGCCGAGAACGGTGCGCTATTTCACTTATTGCCGCTAGTTTTCGGCATGGTAAGGACGAATGCCTGATCGACTCGGAACAGTATAGCAGTACACTGTTATGATTGAATAGTGCTCGTATTTTGAATAGAACTCGAATGTAGGTCGACCCCCGAGATGATTCTGAAAGAGAGTTTAGGAATAACTTTCACTGGAAACTGCGGGTTTTACGACGCATTACAGTCGGTTAATGCATAATACGATGGCGCGCGGCCGGCACAGGCACGCGCAATGTCGTGATCGCTGCTGTGTCCTAGAGGCAGTCACGCAAGAGCTGCTCTTTCACCCTGTGCCGTTGCGTGCAGGTCTGTCGGCGGCGGCGGGCATTGGCGTGGACGACTTGCGGCGTCTGTGCATCCTGCGGCTGAGCTTCGTCAAGGGCTGGGGCCCCGACTACCCTCGGCAGAGCATCAAGGAGACCCCGTGCTGGATCGAGGTGCACCTGCACCGCTCGCTGCAGCTGCTGGACGAAGTGCTGCACTCCATGCCCATCCACGACCCGCGACCGCATGACTAGCCCCCCCTACCCTGTGTCCGTTTTCAATCAAAATAAAAACGACCGCCGTCAGAACAGGGCTGGCCCGCTGGCTCGGAGAAGACCACCCGTCGTGGAGTATCACGACTGCGGCTTACCGGTTCGGCTGGTTGTTGGGTTTGGTTTGCATGCGCTGTTTAGGTAAAGTCGAAGCGCCACGGGCCGTTACTTTAGGCCGCAGGGACAAAAAAAAAGTGAAGTCGGTTTATTTTTTGCAACTCCCTGTGCGGTATTTCACGGAGAAGTACTCCTACCTTGTTATTTATTGTCATTTGTCAAATCACGATTTGACAAAATCGTGAGGTGCGAAATTATTTCCAAATATAGGGTGCTTCCTGCGAAGCAGTTGTTCCTCTTGAAAGGGGATAATGTTTGTACGATTTTGCTCCACTGATGTGCACTCTGAAGTGTGGTCGCATTTTGTTCTTGTGGGGAGAACCGTTCTCTCGATTCAGCCCGGGTTGGTAAGGCGTTTTTAGTCGACTTCGTTCAGGTACCTCTCGGCGGCGCAGTTACGGTCAATGTTGGAGGAGGTGGTTTCATCCGAATATTTCTTGGGACTTTTTTTTTCGTAAAAAAATGGCGCTCATTGCTGTTTTCCTAGGATAAATTTCTCGCTTGGGGAGGGGGAGGATGGACACCCACTCTGGGGGGCCAGTACGTCACGTGCGAACGACCGCTACCCGTGTGTAGAGCAGCCAACATGCTTTCAGCGTGGATATATTATGACTCGACTAGATTGTGACCGTTGGTGCTGGCGGCATGTAATGACGGATAAGTTTTCGTAGTGCCTTAAAGGGTCCCGGGACGACGGGCCGCGCGTGCGCTAAAGCGAACCTGGAGTTCAATTCCCCGATCTGGTAAACTCCTTCTGTCAATTGTGCGGCGAGCCTGACACTTTGGACCACATATTCCAGGACTGCTCTCAGGATCCGCCTCCGGTAGATGTAGTTACATCTCTCTCGCCTGAACAAGTAACGATCTTCGTTCTTCTTGACGGGAGGGGACACGTGTCTGAACGTTCTGAAACGTTGCGATAAAGAAAGGCGAAATAACGGATCTTTTTGTTGTGTCCATTGTCATCTGACGTCAGTTGCTGCTGCACCAGATAAAGAAAGCAGCATAGAAAAAGGCAGCGCGACCGCTGTTTGTAAGTGGCCTGTTCGCAAGGTTTGTACGTGTGGCAGCAGCTACTTTTATGAGCGCGCATTTAATTCACGTTGCGTGTTGTTGCAGAACGTGTGCGTTGCTTGAATTGGTGGTGGCTTTTTTGAGCCCTAACGGCAACAGAGATGCAGTGTGCTGCAGAGTTGCGGCGGTACTTTCGCTCATGTACCCCGGGTAATACTCTCCAATGTAACAAGTGCGGCGACATAGCAACACTAGACCATATCGTGTGGAACTTTCCGGAGGATCCACCTCCCCCGGACCTAATTCAGCTCCTAACTTGCGAGCAGTGGGAGGCCGTGATGCTCAGCTCCGACCCGGAGACCCAACTCCGGGCAGTAGAGCGAGCCAACGAGGTCGCCGTAAGCCACGGGCTGACGGCCATCTAGCGCGATCAAGACCTCACCTTAAACCACTTTCTGCCAGTGAATGAATGTTTTCCAATCCAATACAATGCCGAACATCAGGCATGCGCTAGAGCGTCCGCTTAATGCGGTGAGTATGCTTATTTCCATAGCTGACTTATCAGCTATAGCTCAGGAAACTCCCGTTTAACGCTGTATTTATTGCTTTCAGGTAGCGACCAGCTTTTCACAGTGCAGATTCTGGCGTTGTCGACTGATTAACTATTACCACGGTTTAACGCCCTTTGCTATGGGACGCAGCAGTCCTGAATTCGTTGGAGAAAATATGTAGGCAACAAAGCTGTTAATTTTCGACATGAATCTGCACCGTTCAATGCACAATACTTCATCTAATATGCATATTGATGATGCAAGAAGCAGCAAATGCACAAAATGACCAAATGCCTTGGCGCAACGGCTTTTCTCAAACGTAGATAGTATCACACGAGTGAGCCTGAGGCAGCAGGCGAGTCGTAACTGAATATAGTAATCGCTTGCACCTTGTGGTCGTAAGTCTTCAGGCTCCGTTCTGAAGACTTCAGTGGAGTACTTTTGGCGCGTGCTTCTCTTCAAGATAACGGTAAAGCTTGCGATCAGAAGTAGTGGCGACAATAAATGTGTGCATCGCTCACCTCCACGCCAGAAACTAAATTTGGCTCCCACATGTATTGGGAGCTATGCATTGTATCGAGCAGTAAAGCGGTCTTATAACGAAGTTTGGTCTTGAAGGTTTTTTCCTATAATTTAATTTTAAGTTCTCAAAAAAAAAAAAATTCAGCTTTGCCCCCTCTTTATCACTTTGCAGCCGCCACAGTGGCTCAGCGCATGGTTATGGTGGTCGGCTACCGACCCGAAAGACACGGGTTCCGTCCAGGCCACAGCGGTCCATTTCGATGCAGGCGAAATGCTATAGGCCCGTGTACTATAAGATGTCACTGCACGTTAAAGAATTCCAGGTGGTCGATTTTTCCGGAGCCCTTCACTACGGCGTCCGTCATAGCCCGAGTCGCTTTCGGACGTTAAACCCCATAAACCAAACCAATCACTTTGCATCGGCCAGGTCCAAGTGATGGAGACAAAGCGATCGAGTTGTTTGATTGCATCGAGATTTCACTATGATGTTCAAACTAAATAAAATTCGTCCAGATGCTTTCGTACTTTAGATGCGGCGATTCCTTAGATTACGCTGTTGAGTGTCCCATACCCGTTTTATAAATCAAGGAATAGCATGCGATTTAGGGGCAGTAAAAGTCCGAGAATAATCTGTTTTTGGCGTCAAGTTATCGTCGAAGTTTTCGTTTGGGGCAAGAGAGTGGGCATATGCCTACATAAGCCACTGCAAGAAATTAGATTTTCTACCCTACCGGTGACAGTATTGTTGCAAAACTTACTACAATACGAGCTTAGTGGCTAAAATTATATTTTGTCTGGTTAGCGTTAACAAAATCTACGTGGTCGCTTTAAGTAAAAAAGAAAAGGGCTTGACATCAGGCTTCTCGTTGGTATAGTTGCTAGCGGCGTATACCGCAGTGTTTTCTTACTTGTTTCTGCGTTTATTTTTCTTCACACTCATTACTTCTTAAACAAACCAAAGTTATTTTCCGTCAGTTATTCTAGCATAAAAAAAGGATTCATTTGTCCTTATCTGCGCTTGTCGCTTATTGTTGGTCATAGCACGCAAGCAAGGCATGTTGGTCAAATGTTTAGGGGAATCCCCCAAGGTGTAGTAAACTGGTAATAAGGGAATAATTACTCGTTGGCTTCCACCAAAGCGCACCAAAGCGCAGCCATGCAGCTATCAAAGGAAAGCTATACAGCTTCCTCAGAAACTTGCAGTTAAGGAAAAATTCGTCCTGGTTCGTTGTTGGAATCCGGGACCGCCGCTTCATCGGAGCATTTGTTATACCAACTGAGCTAACCGGGACGGCAGGCTTATGATAGGGCGAGAGTGAATTGATTATTAACTCGAAGTGGGAACAGTGCTGGTCAGATGTCCGTTTGGCTGCGCTTGGGTGGATGCCAGCAAGTAATTACTCCCTTATTATAAACAAGGCATGTGTGTGCTCGAGGCTGGAGCAACGGAGCACACAAAAAGAGCGGGAGGCCAGGTTATTCTTTCCACTCTTTCTGCCCACTCTGTTGGGAAACCGTATCGGTGTAGCACACCGGAACACCGTTGCGATTCTAGGGTTTCTGCAAGCCTAGCAACAAAGTGAATACAACACCACCTATCTCTAACTGTGACTGAGGCCGGAACACCACGCTTTCTTTGGAAGCTATACAGTGTCGCAAAGTAGCTGCTGCGTTGAGCGTCCGTGTACTTACTTTCATCAGCACTGAGTATTTTGCGAAATCAATCGGACAAGAGGCACCGGCGAATTTATTCACCACTGCGCCACGGCAGGTTCATTTGTTGGAAAACATTATCAAGCTAAGTGCCTTGTCGAGGGGCTGCAAATGAGAGGCTGCTGTTTACAAAGTAGCTTTGGATAAAGAATCAGAGTTGTTTCTATTCCGCCTCTTACCGATTGCTTTGGGCAAAATTTCTAATGAGCTGGCGGAGATGTCGTGTAAGACCGGCGCAATCGGGAGTGCACCGAAACGACGACTATACACGGATTGCGCCACAGACATGCGGGAAACAGTTCACAGAAATGAGGCGCTGGAGGAGGGGCGTAGTGACCCCTGACTGGCATAAAACATGACTAAAACAGAGTACAGAGCTTTCTAATTTCTTTTATACAGCACGAACTTCTACAATCAATTCCCTTTATTGTGGCGATGCCTCGAGGCCGCAGAGTGTTAGAAGTGGGGCACGGGGGGATTAATAGTGGTCGGCTATGGCCGCCTCGCGTACGAAGCGCCACAACGCGTCCGTGGCCGAATCCAGGCTTCATATGTCAGTGTCCAATTTTGACGGCGCTACAGACGGCTACTCTCTAGGCCTGAGCAGTCTCGCAGTCTCACATGTTTGGTTTATGGGGTTTAACGTCCCAAAGCGACTCGGGCTATGAGAGACACCGTAGTGGAGGACTCCGGAAATTTCGACCACCTGGGGTTCTTTAACGCACGTGCACTGACATCGCACAGCACACGGGCCTCTAGCATTTCCCCTCCAAAGAAATTCAACCGCCGCGGCCGGGATCGAACCCGCGTCTTTCGGGGCAGCAGCCGAGCACCATAACCACTGAGCCACCGCGGCGGCACAGTCTCACATGTGGTGACGTATCGTTGGGGTGTTCTCCTGCCTGCTTGCGAAGCATCTGACTGGTGGCGATGGTTCAATAGGGGCGTTCCTAGTGTTCCTAGCGGGCGACGACATCGTCGGTGTAAGCACATCTGTATCGCGCCTGGTTAAGGAACACCTGAGCACCTCGTGGAAGACGGGAGGCGTGGGGCCATCACGTTTAGAAGTCTTGGAGAGAAGCTCCTTTCGTCTTTGTTGACGGCGACGTCGTCGCTCTTCATGTGGGTCTTTCGGGAGGGTGATCGGCGCCGTCAGGTCGCCGGGATGGGAGCGGTGTAGTGAAGACTCGTTCGCCAGCTCGTGGGCCCTTTCGTTGCCAAGATTCTCCTCATGTCCTGGGATCCAGCCTCTTGTCACGGTGGCTCCGGAATCTCTCTGAGTGCCGCACATGTCTGTTTGATGTGGTGCGCTGCCAGATTTTGCGCAGTAGGTATACAGGCATGCCCTCCATACTCACTGGCGTAGACGTTTACCGGGCCGGCCTAGTAGCTTCTGGGCATCTGCAGTGACCACGTGGAGGAGGAGCAGCAGGCACCCGGCCGCGGTATGCGTCTCTGGCATTCCTTGAACACGCTGCACTCGCAAGTCACTGGTCTAGCCGTAGAGGCGGGTGGTGACTGCGAATAGAGGAACGAAAGTTCATAATGGTGGTTCAACAGCGCACACACACACAGACCAGGAAAGAGACAAGACACACAAACCAGCGCTGCCCTTACAACTGATTTTTTATTAGGAAGAAGGACGTCATAATATGCACACAAGAAAAAACAGCGCACATGCGCAATGTCATCAAAATCCTAGTGCTGGTAAAAGGTAAAACCGCTTTAAAAGCACGTATATCCGCAGAACCGCTACCCACTATGTAATCTAGTAACGTTGGTTGCGACTGAGAGAAAGAAAACATAATCTACAGCTGGTATGACGTCACAGCGGCAGTAGCGCCACAGGTGCGCAGCGCGGCAAACACACACCGTAACTGCAGCCGGGCTATCTGAAGGAGCGAGTTGGTCGCCCATATTCACTCCGCTAAAGGTCGAACGTAACTGCGGCCGGGTCACGCGAAGGCTTGAAAGTGCGAGTAGCATTGCTTTCGCAATAAAAACGGCGTGCATTTGCACGTGGAAGAATGCTTAGCTAGATTAGTTTCTTTCTTCTTTAAAGAATTAGCGTGCTCCATGAGCCGCACGTTAATGCAGCGGCCAGTCTGGCCTATGTGGGTATGGCCACAGGACAGGAAGATTTGATATACTATACCAGTCTTACAGGAAACATATCCATTTTCATGATTTATGCTGCAAGCATTTCTTCTGCGCTCCTCATGCCTTCTTTGAACCGCCGCTCCCATTCTCTCGGAAGTTGACACCATCACGAAAGTTAACAGCTGGTTGCGATATGTGTCATGGCTACGAAGGTAATAGGTCGGACGTAAAAGCGTAGGCACTGCTCCCAGAACTCTGCCCGGATAACACTTGAGGGGCCCTGAAATGAACTGTGAAAAAAAAAGTTGCATTTGTGAATGTTTAAATGGAGGATGTTCAAGACTCCCTCCGTTGAGCTTTATTAACTGTAGAGTGATATGTTTTCCATGGTGTGAAGATACGACGTGTATGGTCTTTCATATTTGGTGTTTAGTGTGGGCTGGTTAAGTTGTTACAACTCGAAAACAGTTTGGCGTAACGGCAGCAGAAGTGATCTTACGTGCTAATGCAGCAGTCGACTGCGGCTTGAGAGTGTCGAGAGTTCCCAAAGGGGAATATTCAGTTTCATGCACCTCGCGCAGTTAAAATCCAGCAGAGTTGAAAAGCGGCGGAAACTCTGCGAGCAAGTAGAAATGGACGCCAGATATAGACTTCCCTGTTGACAGCTGAGCTAGTCAAACACAGCAGTTCATTTAAAGCCACGCCGAGCTTTCACGCCGCATTTATAGCGCTGTTGACACGGGCCAAATTAAGTCTCCACTTCGGGCAAACAAATTGCTTCTTTTTGCAGCGATGTAGGTTTCCCCGCGTCCTTAATTGGCTCGAAAAAGAAGGCTTAAGAGGAGCAGGATTAGGAAGCTTAAACCTTCCGGCTCCCCACTGACGGCAGATGCTGGCGCGTCTACTTCATATCGCCTCGGGGAGGCTTGAGGGCGGCGCCGTTGCACAGACCCCTCCGGTAGTCCTCGGGGAGAGGAGCGCGCTAAAAGGATTTCTCGCTCGTCGCGCTTTGGCATCTGTATTCTTCCATCTCCTTGTGCCTCCTGTCAGTGTCCTCTGCAGGGTGGATGAGTAGTCGCGCGGGGCCAATTTCGCTTACTTCATTCGCGCGTATACGTAACAACCGGCGTCACTTGTGCGATGAAATTTTCTGCAGTATGGCCTTGTGGTATTGAGCGAGCGTACCCTACGAAGATTTATTTATTTCTGTGCTGCGGTCGAGCACGAGTAAACTGCACCTCCGTATTTCTATTCAACAGCGCTCCGACCCAGCTGGATTAGAGCAATGTTTTCTAGTTAAAAAAAAAAGAATCAATTGGCATACCGCATGCACAGTCTTGGATATAGGTTTACGGAATGCTTGTTTGCGGGAAAAAAATTCTGGTGGTTTAGCTTTGCTAACCTCGAAATACTGCGCGAAAACAGTTTTTTGTAGGTGGACACCCCCGCCACGTAGCATGAAAGCGCAATTGAGGTGTCCACTGACCCAGGGAGCCAGTTATGCACGTCTTGAACTTTTTCATCGTCAGTGCCTATTTACCTAATGCACACCGGTGGCTT
Source organism: Amblyomma mixtum (assembly GCF_055824585.1). Taxonomy (NCBI): domain Eukaryota; kingdom Metazoa; phylum Arthropoda; class Arachnida; order Ixodida; family Ixodidae; genus Amblyomma; species Amblyomma mixtum. The sequence goes on along the minus strand of NC_143017.1, from coordinate 68,063,006 downwards.
ATGCTCCAGTGCCGCGTTTATGCAGCAGTGTTGTCAACGCGAACGCGTATTGCTCCAGTGCTGTAGTGTCGTGTTTCTGCCATTACGTTGTCCATGCCAGCGCATGCTGCGCACATCTCTCTTTTACTACCGCCACATAGCTCAAAGCGCGAATATTAGTTTCATAGCAGTATTAGTGGTTGAAGAAGATGATGTGCAATACACAGCCAGATAGTGCGTTTAACAGGAGACGTGTTAGGCTGCGGTGATAGTCTACTCTGTGCAGTGTACCTGAAACCATTGAACACTGTTTTATTAACTGCGAGGATGCGATTTTGTTTTGAGATGTGTTGCAGAGGGCGTTGAAGAAAGACTTGGTTTGATATTCCTACAGTGTTTGCTACCTTGCGGCTACTCACCCTTACAAAAATGACTTTTGAGTTTCAGTTGACACCTTGTTGAGCTCTTGTTGAATCAACTGCAAATGATGATGAAATAACTTTATTTGCACCCGTCAAGGAATCAGAGGGCGAAAAAGACGAGTCTTGACCGCCGTCATCTTCCTCCCCTTTCAGCAGGCTGGGATCCCTTGGGATTCAGCGGTGTCCAGGGCCAGACGGATGACTTCTTTTTGTTCTTCTTCTTTCTGGCTGGCCATTAAAGCCTCCCAGGACTCTATATTCCTCTCTGGTTCGTTGTGGCTAGGGCATGTCCACACCATGTGGATCATGTCTGCTATTTCATTACACTGTTTACACCTCGGGTCTTGGATCGCCGGATGCCATCTGCTTAGTGCGAGTGGGTTCGGAAAAACTCCCGCCTGTAACTTTCTCCATATGACCTCTTCCTTTTTGCTGAGGCCCTTCAATATGAATCCAATGCATGTTGAGCATACTCAACATCTGCTAAACAAAATTTTTGTTCAACTTAGTCAACACAATAATTGTTGAGTGATTTCTGTTGAATATACGTTGAATCGAGTGTCATGGCAGGTGTTTGTAAGCCTAACTAAATGAAATCAATTCGACATGCTTCGTGTAAACAGAATCTAAACACATTATGCATATTAAGAACGCATGCAGTACCGGTTAAGACTCTCGTAAACCTCTCAAACTCATTTTCTTGCATAGAAAAAGTGATAGTATTGGTACATTGGTTTTTGAGGAAAGGAAATGGCACAGTATCTGTCTCACGTATCTCGGCGGACACCTGAACCGCGCCATAAGGGAAGGAAGGTGGGAGTGAAATAAGAAAGAGAGAAGGAGGTGCCGTAGTGGAGGTCTCCGGAATAATTTCGACCACCTGGGGATCTTTAACGTGCACTTACATTGCAATATGCTTTTTCATCCATACCTACTTCGGAGGATTCGTATGTGCGCTCATAAAAAAGGGCGCTTAATTACTGCTTTATTTCTGTTGTTTATGAATTAATCAAGGTCTTCAACTAACAGAATGTTGCATGTGAACTTGATTACTTCCACTGCACATAAAATAAATAAATTGTAATAGTTATAACTGACATAACTTTGCTGATCGGCAGGCCACTACCTGCGCAGATCTGGACGTCCATGTGTAGGAGTATTAAGGGTGATGCTGAGAATGAAGATGGAAAAGTTATGGAAAAGTTGGACGGTTGCTTGAGACCCTTGGTGAGGTCATGGTGTAGCCTCGTGTGCAACACTGTTCCATATTCTTTATCTGATGGTTGTATAGGCGAGAGTGTATGCATTTATGTATGTAGGAAGAAGTACAGAGCGTACTTGATGGATTGCCAACGTGCACAGCTTAAAGTCAACACATGAACCACATGTTTCTTTTAAGTTTGCATCCAGTCTATAATCAACACGAAATCAACACAAAAATCCACAACGGAATTTCAGCTTAAACACATAGGCCAAAACGCGCATGCTGGACCGCAACGCTGGACCTCTTGTTTCAGCCAGAAGCCATTTTAGTCGAATGATGCTTCAACTCAGGGACATTTATGATGAAAGGACATTGCTAGCGGACTGGTTGCCGCTGTTGATTAGGTGTGTATCTTTGCCGTCCTTTTAGCTGTGTTGTCTTCTGTCTAGTTAGTGCAGTGCCGTGAATAGCTGCGTGCTATGTAAATAATCTGTATATATCCCATTTCTGTGCATACATAACCTTGTGTAGTAAATACCATGTTGGAAAAAAAAGTGAACCTGTTGGCGAACCTACCGGACTCAGCCTACCTCCATTTATTAGAATACATCAACCAGATATGGGGCGGGCGTCCACTCCCTCCCGAGTGGAAAACGTCACTTGTGACGTTTATCCCGAAAACAGGTAAGGCCGGGAATACGGACAACCTGAGGCCCATATCACTGACCTCATGTGCGGGCAAGCTTATGGAGACGATGGTACGGGATCGCCTCTCTCCATACCTGGAGAGTAAGGGCTTCTTTGCAGTCACCATGTTCGGGTTTCGCCCCCACATGTCTGCACAGGATGTCCTTCTCCAGCTGCACAGGGATGTAATACGACCCACAACTATGCAACACAATGACAAAGCCATCCTCGCCCTTGATCTGAAAAGGGCTTTCGACACTGTTAAACACGGAAGCATCCTGGCCAACTTGAGTTCTACCGATTGTGGGGCTAGGGCCTACGGGTATTCAAGAAATTTCCTGACTAATCGCCAGGCCTTTCTTCGGATTGAGGGCGAGAAATACGGCCCTTACATGATAGGAACACGGGGTACCCCTAAGGGAGCGGTGTTATCACCGGTCCTGTTCAACATAGCTATGATGCGCCTCCCAAGCCGACTAGCCCGGGTAGAAGACATTCAACACGCGTTATATTCAGATGACATTACAATTTGGACCACTGAGGGGAGCCTTGGGGACATGGAGGACCGCCTTCAGCAGGCCGCTTCCATAGTCGATGCGTATGCTATTGACTGTGGGCTCCAATGTGCTCCAGCGAAATCAGGTAGGTAGGTAGGAAAGACTTTTATTGCTCTAGAAAGGTGCTAGTAGCAGACGAGAAAGAAGAGGTCCATCTTCCTTCTTCTCACAGGGTCGGTGCCCCTATTCCAGGGCTCCGCTGAGCTTCGCTGCTCGTTGGGCGGGCTGGATGAGACCTTGTTGGCAACCCAGATCGCCGCTGGAGAGCCGGCTTTCCCACTGTTCTGCACTCGGGTCTTTGCGAAAGTTGTCGTTTTTACTGCATTCCCACGTGATGTGGTACAACGATGGTTTGCTTCCACACCACGGGCAAGTGTCCCGATATTGCGTCGGGTAAATCTTGCTAAGGATATGCAGGTTTGGGAATGTTCCTGTCTGCAATCTTCGCCAATACACTGCCTCTAGTTGATTTAGATCAGGATGAGGCGGCGGATAGCGGATCCGTACCCCCTTATAGTAGTTGAGAATGTCTGAGTACGTAGGGCTGACTCGGTCGGGTAGATCGTCCGATTGGGAGGAAGCTCGGCTCGTATACCCTCGAGCTACCTCGTCGGCGCGTTCGTTCCCCGCTATGTCGGTGTGTCCTGGCACCCAGTAAATGCTATGTGTGACTTTCAGAGCTTCTGCATGTCAGAGCGAACCCAAAGGATAGGACAGCAATTCACATCTCTCTGTCAGGAGGTCCTATTAGAGAGGTGGAGGAGCTCCGTATTCTGGGCCTTTTCATTCACCACAGACTCAGACCGGACTCCACCATTGTGAAACTCAAGAGAGTAGGCGAACAGGTAGGGCGCATGATCCGCCGCGTTTCCAACACGCGGGGGGGGGGGGGGGGGGGGGGTGGTCTGCGGGGCAGGGACGCGCTTCGGCTCGTCTATGCCTTCGTGACTAGCCGGATCCTCTACGCCGTGCCATATCTCCGCACTACTAAGCAAGACGAGGCTCGAATAGACGCCATCATCCGCAAGGCAACTAAGGGAGCCCTGGATCTCCCGGTGGCTACCTCTAATGCCAAACTCAAGGCATTGGGGGTGCTAAACTCCTACCAAGAGCTGCGGGAGGCCCACCTCGTGAACCAATACACGCGGCTCATGCAGACGGCCCCTGGGCGCCGCCTGCTAAACCGCTTACACATCCAACACGACTGCATTCCAGAAGAGGCGGAGCGTATCGCAGTACTGTGGCGCCATATGCTCTGGGTCTCCCCGCTCCCCCGTAACATGGACACCGACATGCACGAAAACAGACGACAAGCGCGGGCTCGGGCTCTCGAGAGGCAACACAGCTCCCGACCCGGTGTATATTATGTAGACGCAGCAGGACCATTGCCCACGGGATTTTACACGGCCGCAGTCGTTCACCAGGAAATGCACGTTGACGGACTCTCTTTTCGAGCCCCGAATTCAATGCGAGCCGAGGAAGTAGCGATAGCGCTTGCTGCCGCCCACGCCAATTCGAGAATTATCATTATGGACTCCCGAAAAGCATGTGATCATTACTTGGCAGGGGAGATCTCCCCCTTAGCTGCTTGCATTCTAAGAAGGACTGCCACTGATCCAACACCGAAAAGAATCATTTGGGCTCCTGGCCACCAGGGCTTACGAGGTAATGAGGCCGCTGACGCGGCTGCCCGAGCGCTTATTCACCGGGCTCCTCATCCCAGCTCTTCTGGCTCGGAGAATAACCAGCCGTTGCTGCAATTCAGGGAAATAATAACGCATTAAAGCGACAACCACCGCCTTTTCCCGGCCCCTGCAAAGGGGCTGAGTAAGACGGAGGAGCGAACTTTAAGGCGCTTGCAGACAGGTACTCTACTCTGTCCTGCAATCATAAAACATTACGATCCTAGCACGGATGGGCGATGCCCGCACTGTGGGGAGACCTGTGATATCTTCCACATGGTGTGGGCATGTACTCAAAATCCCCACCTCCCCCCTTCCCCTACCCCTTCCAGAGAGGCATGGGAGACTGCCCTCCTCAACTGCTCCTCGCTTGAGTCCCAAAGGGCTCTGGTGAAACGGGAGAGAGACGGGGCCTTGTCATGCGGTGTCCCGGAATAGGGACGCCGACCATGCAGCGGGGCCACTCTGTGGCTCCCAAACTCTATCTCACCAATTAAAAGTTTTCGCCACCACCACCACTCGTGCAGCGGCCGGCGAAGCTGACCTTTTCGCACCGCCGCGGGTTCGAATCCCAGTCATGGATATTTATTTGGTTTCTTTTTTTATTTTCATTTTCACTTGCCACAAACCCACAAACACCGTAAGCACTCCAACACCGCAAACGTATACAGACATCCTAAGATCTAGCTCGGCGTTTTCCCATCGGAATAGTGCTTTCGCAGTAAAATTCTTTCCACATGGTCACACAAAAATCAATGAAAGCCTCACAGTGTGAGAGGCATGCATGCTACATTCTTAAAAAAAAAAAAAAAATTCACGGGGCATTTTGACTGTCTAAAGTGCGTAGAGGCGAAAGCGTTTTCCGCACCGCTTTGCCTATGTGACACTGTTGACGTCACCACTGAATGACGTCACACATAATTTATTTATTTATTTATTTATTGATACCCTCAGGGTGGGAACATTACAGAGGGGAGTGGGTTAATACAACTATATATACGAACACAGCAAAAATTTCACAATATAAGTAACAAATAACGTGAATGTCTGGAATATAACTGCAACAGTGTTAAGTGTGCGGTCATACAACAGGATGAATGATTACAACCTAAGAGGCAGTTTCTAATTGCAATATTACATGTCAGTGCACAAAAAACAGCAAAAATACGAATGAAAGAACTAGGAAGGTGATCTGTTACACAGTACAAAACATGTTAGTAGCTACATATTGTGTATGGCTGACTGAAATAATGAAGGTTGGGTGATCATTGCAACAGAAGAGGGAAGACGATTCCAGTCTATTGATGTGCGGGGAAGGAATGAATCGGAAAATGTTTTAATTGATGAAGAAGTAATGACAAATTACTAATTAATTTCTAGCTACTGATTAATGACTAAATACTCATTAACTGCTAACTAATGACGCTTAAGCTTCGCCTTTAGGAGTGGAACGCTACAGCGTGTTGTAGCACTGCCAGGGAGTCCACGGAACACCACTACCAGTTGTCGCGATGCCTTGTCCTTTGAACGCAACGCTTTTTGAGGAAAGGAAATGGCGCAGTAATTCTCTGTCATCTCGGTGGACACCCGAACTGCACCGTACAGGAAGGGAGGAAGTGGCAGTGAAAGAAGAAAGAGAAAGAGGGGCCGTAATGAAGAAACTGAAAATTGTATTTGAGGAAAGGAAATTACGCAGTAACGGTCTCGCGTATTTCAGTGGACACCCGTCAAAACGCCGAGAGAGAGAGAGAGAAAACTTTATTTACAAAGGAATTCGGGGCACGCCCCAGGGTCCCCGCACGACCCCACTGCACTCAAGTGTTTATGTTCCTGAGGTCCATAACACTGGCAGCACGGCCGGTGGCGATGGTCTGCACGGCCGGGTCCTCCGAGTGCAGCAGGGTCTCCCAGTCCTCCCAGGTCTTGAGGTTCTCTAGGTCCCGCGGGGGAGGGTCCGCCTGGCAGAGGGAAAGGATGTGGAGGGAAGAAGCGAAGGGTTCTGGGCATAGGGCGCAAGCAGGAGTGGGGAAGGAGGGATGATAGTGGGTTAGGGTAAGGGGCGAGGGGAGAGTATGTGTTTGTAATCTGCGCCAGAGTGTTGCGTGTCTGTTATCTAGGGAGGGGTGGTGCGGGGGGTAGAGCTGGCGAGAGGCTCTGTATGCCTGGGTCAGCTCACTGAATGAGTGCATGCGATCCTTCGTGAATCCCCGACACATCTGCCGACACGGCTGCTAACGACAGTATGAGGCATTAAATACCAACTGACTGCCTAGCGAGGCTACGCAGGAATCCTTTTCCTGAAGTCCTCATCTCAAAAATTTTTGTTTTATGGAGCGCACAAGCTGGCCAAAGAAAATGCACTCATCATCGTAGGAGATTTCAACGCCATGGACAGGAGTTGGGGATACCAGAAACAAGACATCAAGGGAGGAACATTAGTGGAAGTAGCGGAATACTTTGGCTGCAGTCTAATCACAGATCCTGCGACCCCCACGAGAATCGGGAATAGCGTGAGCACGGACACATGCCCGGACCTCACCTTCGTAAGGAACAGCAGGGAGTCACAGTGGGAAAACATGATGGAAAATCTAGGCAGCGATCACTTTATCCTCCGGACACGAATAGCATCCGACACCATAAGACGCCAGATTGGACAGGCGAAAATCACTGACTGGAACGCGTTTCGCGGGGCTTGCAACAAATCTGAAGGCGGTATCCAATCACTGGAGGAATGGAGCGGCATGCTGAGAGAAACGCGACAACGATGCACAAAAAGTCTAAGGAGAACGACAGCAACGCCTGAAGTAGACGCCCACCTCCTCAGACTATGGGAAGCGAGACGCAGTCTCATCAAAAGATGGCGGAAGCAAAAACACAGCAGGAAACTAAAACTAAAGATAGCAGAAATTACGGCAAAGGCGGAAGAATACGCGACGCAACTCGCGAAACAAAATTGGGACCAACTCAGCGACTCACTTAGGGGAACTCTAGGCACGGCCAGAACCTGGAATCTCTTAAGAGCACTAATCGATCCGACCAAAATAAAATCAGAAAACAATAAAGCCATCCACCGGTTCATCCACTCCTTCGAGGGATCAGACATCGCCCTACTGGAGAAGGCACGAGAAAAATGTTTCGGCGATCACAACCCCCCGCGATACCAAGAAACGTATCGAAGAGCCGAAAACGAGAAACTCGACCGCCCCATAACTGTGGAAGAGGTTTACGCGGCCATAAGAAACACCACCAGAAACACGGCAGCCGGAGCGGACAGAATCGACAACGCCCTAATCCGCAACCTGAGTGACGACCTCATACAAGAGCTCGTCACCTTTCTTAACAAACATTGGGAGGCGGAGACGGTTCCTGAAGATTGGAAACACGCCGAAGTAATAATGATACCTAAACCTGGTAAAAAGCTACAAATTGAAAACCTCAGGCCTATGTCACTCACGTCGTGCCTTGGCAAGCTTTACGAACGGGTTGTGACTTTCAGACTGCAAAATTATATGGAAGACAACGACTGTGTACCACATACCATGTTCGGCTTCAGAGCGAAGCTCTCGACGCAGGACGTTCTCCTCCAAATACAAGAAGATGTCCTGCGAAACGTACCTCGGACGGGAGAAAATGTCATAATGGCCCTGGACATCAAGGGGGCATTCGATAACGTCAGCCACGAAGCGATCCTTACGGGCCTAGACAACCTGGATTGCGGACGCAGAATCCACGGCTTCGTCAAAGCTTTCCTGTCCGATAGAACTGCCACCATCGGCATAGGAGACCTTCGATCGGAAAAAATTCGCACTCCAAACAAAGGAACACCCCAAGGGTCAGTTATCTCACCCCTACTCTTCAACATAGCTATGATAGGCCTAGCTCGAAAACTAGAGAACATCGAAGGCATCAGGCATGCAATGTATGCTGACGATATAACAGTCTGGACAAACACGGGCTGTCTCGGAGAGAAGGAAGAAAGGCTACAGCAAGCGGCCTCTTGTGTAGATCAATACCTCGCAGAAAGAGGACTCTCATGCTCGACCGAGAAATCGGAACTGCTGAGAGTCTGGAGAGGCAAGCAAAACCGGACCGTCCCAACCAACGAGGACCTAAAACTCAACGCCTACATAGAAGGGACGCCCATACCCGAAAAGACAACAATAAGAATTTTGGGCATGTGGGTTCAATCCAACCAGCGCAGTACTCACACTTTCACCCTACTGAAAGCAACAACGCTACAAGTCGCACGCATGATCACCCGCATCACCAACAGGCGACATGGCATGCGTGAAGAAGACACACTAAAACTAGTCAGAAGCCTAGTAGTTAGTCGAATCACGTACAGCCTACCCTACCAGTGCCTCAACAAAAATGAAATACAACAAGCGGATGCCCTGCTACGCAAAGCGTATAAGACAGCGCTCCGACTACCACGCAACACGTCTACAGAAAAACTCATGGCCCTGGGATTACACAACACCTTTGAGGAGCTACGAGAGGCGCAGCTTGAGTCGCAAAAACTCAGGCTGTTGCAAACAACGACAGGAAGAGCGCTCCTGCAGAGGCTCGGATACCGCGAGCAGATGCGAGAAATGTCGAGGACGGCAACGATCCCCGACGAGCTTCGCAAGACCCTCAAGGTAGCGCCAATACCAAAAAAACATGGATCCCAACCTCCATCGAGGCAGAAGAGAAGCGAGGGCCGAATTCATCGAGAAAACATACGCTCCTCAAGCCACGACCGTGTATACAGACGCGTCTTGGAGAGGAGGAGATACCAAAATCGCTGTAGCGGCGGTGGTCGATTCGTCTTTACGCGAAATGACCAGCGCGTCTCTCCGAGGCTGCACAGCTGCAGAGTCCGAGGAAGTAGCCGTTGCTCTAGCGGTGGCGGAGGGCTATAGAACCGGGCGGTCACTAACAATACTTACGGACTCTCAAACAGCCTGCCGAAATTACATGAATGGCAGGATAGGTCGTCACGCGCTCCGTATACTCCTCGCAGCGAGTGACAGAATTAAAAACCGGGAAGAACAAAACGACAAGATCCGACACAAAATTGTGTGGGTACCGGGGCACACGGGGGTGGCAGGGAACCGAGAGGCCGACAGGATAGCTCGAGGATACATTACTTTCCGAGCTTCCGACGAGACCGCGGAACTCGCGACAGCACCCAGGGAATACTCGGCCATACTACAAAACTATAGAGGCAGAAGAATGCGATATCCCCCACCGCACAAATCTCTCAGCAGAGAGGAAGCTGTCACTTGGAGACAATTACAAACAGGCTCTTTCCCAAACCTACATATACTAAACAAAATGCACCCTACGATATACACGAACAAATGTCCCTGGTGCGACGAAAAACCTACACTATACCACATCACATGGGCCTGCCAAAACATAGACGTGGTCCATCATTGTACACGAGCACGCTAACCACTCCGCCACGCCAGCTCGATGTCAGTGCACGCTAAAGATCCCCAGGTGGTCGAATTTATTCCAGAGACCTCCACTATGGCACCTCTTTCTCTCTTTCTTCTTTCACTCCCACCTTCCTCTCTTTCCTCACTGCGCGGTTCAGGTGTCCGCAGAGATATATGAGACAAATACTGCGCCATTTCCTTTCCTCAAAAACCAATTTACCACTGTACGCGAGCTGCCGTTAGCAGTTCCGTTGTGCCAGCTGTTGTCATTTATTGCAATTCCCCGTGAGCTTTCCCACACCCCTTAGCGTGCTGCCTTCAAGCATTTTTTTTTCACTTGTTTAGTTGCAACACTGGCGCATCCGCGCCGTCAAGTGTGACAGGAGAGTGTGCAGTGTTTAAATCTTACTTTAAAAGTTTATCATGGGCTCAAATTTAGAACTGCGTGAAGACAAATGGCGGAACTTAAAAGCCCTTCATCCGGGGGCCGGTAGTCCTGATTTCCTCTTTTTCTGCGATGCCACTCACTGGAGACAGAAGCGGCAGAATTTTTAAATGTATTACAGGCCATGGACAGCAACAGACATGTCGGGGCTGCCTGTGTTCTGCGTAACCATCGTCGCGAGGGCGCATGCGCGGCGGACGGCGAGGAGAGGCTAGGAGTTGCCCTTAGGAGCGATGCTGAGGGAGACACGAAGCACGGAGAGAGTAAATCAGCGGTTATGTATAGAGTGCATGTGGTGAAGAGACTATAAAAGTACTCACCTGCCACGGAAAGACCGCCGATCCCGCCGTCACGGCCTGGGTTTCATGTATGCAAAAAAAAAAATGGAGGACTCGTAATTATCATTAGCTGTGACACGGCGATAGCATAAGAACTTCATTATGACCGTGCCTATACTCAGGTACCGCATACTCAGGTAGCGCATTCTATACTCAGGTAGCGCATTCTTCCGGCCGTGTCAGAACCTCCTCCTTTCAAGTTAGACACCCATGGCAGGTGACAGCGTTCTTCCTGTGGCAGCCATCTTCCTGTCTATCCATCCTCTCTCCCGAAAAGAGGAAAAGGGGATTTCCCTCTCTCCGATTTTCCACCTGCCAACCGTGGCATATAGATCATCATCATCAGCCTGACTGCGCCCACCGCAGGATGACTGTCTCTCCCATATTTCCCCAATTAACCCTGTCCTGTGCCTCCTGAGGCCACCCCTGTCCCCTCAAACTTCTTAATCTCCTCAGCCCACCTAACTTTCTGCCGCCACTAGTTGCTACGCTAGCGTTCTCTTGGAATCCACTCCGCTACACGTAAGGACCAGCGGTTGTCTTCCCTTCGCATTACATGCCCTGCCGAAGTCCATTTCATCCTCTTGATTTCGGCTAGGATGTCTTTAACCCGTGTGTGATCCCTGGGCCACTCTGCTATCTTACTGTCCCTTAACGCTACACCTATCAGTTTCCTTTCCATAGCACGCTGCGCTGTCCTTAATCAAAATTAACAGCGCGAAGAAACGAAGACAAAAGGGGAGAAAAAGACAGGACAAGCGCTGACTCTCAACTGAAGTTTAATCACAGGAAATAGACAGCAAATGTTTTTCTCTCTGTTCCCTGCTATTAAACTTCAGTTGAGAGTCCTCTGTTTTTCTCCCCTTTAATCTTCGTTTCTTCGTGCTGTTAATTTTGAACACGTATCACCAACTCGCCCGCCTAGCTGTTGTGCTGTCCTAATGTTGAACCCTCTTCTTTAGTCTCCGCGTTCTTTCCGTGTACCACCCCTGTTGGGGGCAAAGTGCGACATTGCCTGTGGTGGTGGTGGTGAAAACTTGATTTACAACACGGGAGTTTGGGACACACAGGTCCTTGGGCCCCCGCACGGCCCCACTGCACTCAAACGTTCATGTACCGGAGGCTCATGACGCTGGCAGCCCGGCCTGTGGCGATGGCTTGCTTGGCCGGGTCCTCAGAACGCAGAAGGGCCTCCCAAGCCTCCCAAGTGGTAAGGGGCTCCAGGCCCCGTGGGGGAGGATCCGCCGGGCAGAGGAAAAATATATGGTCGAGAGTGGCTTTGGGGTGGTGGCAGAGGGTACAAGAGGGGTTTGTGTAGACTTGGTGATAGCGCGAGCGTATATAAGGGGAGGGTAAAGTGCGGGTTTTCAAAGACCCAGGAGTCTTACGCTATCGCATAAATAAATGATTGTGAGGATAGGAAAGACACAGTAATTGTCGCAGTCTCAATGGATACTCGAACCGCAACATGAGCGGAGGGATAAAAGAGGAAGTGAAATGTGATAGAGGCACCCTAGTGGAAAGCTTCACATAAATTTACACCACCTCGGGGTTTTTTAATGTGCACTGAGGTCGTACAGCACACGGGCGTTTTTGCATTTCGTCTAAACAGCCTTGAAAAGACAAATACAATAATGCGAAGCGCAGCTGGTGAATGCGTTTCATGCCATCGTAAAAACGTCATAACTCGGCTCTTTTCGTTGCGGACGACGGTATATACCGAGGAGTGATTTTTGTTGTTTCGTCTGACAGCCTGTGCGTGTGTGGTTCAAACGCAACCTAGCGTAGAGCGCGAGGCTGCTGGCGAACATAGTGAGAATCGAAGTGGTTTGTCTTCGGCCGGGCTCGCTATAGACAACCTCCTTCCAGGAAGCATCTGGTGTGCGAGTACGATCGACGGGCACTAACGAATGCGGGCTCACTGCTCAGAGCAATGTGGAGAACTGGGTACATCTATGGGAAACGCAATGGGGCATTAAAGCACGCTGAGCCATGCCCTCCGCATATTTTTTTCATCTGAAGGAACAGGTGATATGCTTGAAGGAGAGCCGTAGAGACAGCACAGCAGTACGCGTCGGAAACGCATTTCGTTCTGATGGAAGTGTTCCGGAGACGGTCCGCAGAGGACAATTTTAGAGCGCAGCTCTTTGGCGTCCGTTCCTGGGTTTCGCGTCGTCGTCGGCCTCGTAACCAGCTCCGCCCCCCTTTCATCCCCCAGCGCTAGCAGCGACCGACTGATACCGCTGGATGCCGCTGACGCCGCTAGAGAGTCAAGATAACGTGACTGCATAGAACACCGTCGCCGCCATGCAGAAAGAGGAGGAAAGGGTCCCCCCCCCCCTGTCGGCCTCGTAACCAGCTCCGCCCCCCTTTCATCCCCCCAGCGCTAGCAGCGACCGACTGATACCGCTGGATGCCGCTGACGCCGCTAGAGAGTCAAGATAACGTGACTGCATAGAACATCGTCGCCGCTATGCAGAAAGAGGAGGAAAGGGTCCCCCCCCCCCCCCCCCCCCCGTTCTTGTGTGGCGGATAGGGTGCTCTTCAGTTGCCGACGCGCCGGTTATTTCACGTAGGCCCCGGCACGTCGACGAATACGTGACCACCTTCCCACGGCTAGACCTGGTTCTTAGCGCTGCGGAAGCGAGGGTATCATATTGTTTGTGTCGGCATCAGCGGCGTTGTCCCTGAAACCAACTCCGCAGCTGGGGTTGACTCACTATCGAAAAGGTGAAACAGCTTATTTGCTGCGCTCAGATTTCGCATTAGGAAGTAACGTAATCGTCGGTAATTTTTTTGGACGCTCGTGCACTGCATGGTATACAGACAGACTGGATGAAAGTACCCAAGGCGTCTTCGAAGCGCCGTTGTCGTGCGCGCGTTAGATATAATTGGTAAATGCGATGTTTTAAACGCGTTTATTCGAACGCAGCAATCTCTAAGAAGCACAGCGCGCAATACCTAGAAAAAAAGTATGTGGGTTGTCATCTTCTTCCATGGCTTCTGCGGAATGGCCTTAGATTTTATTCTATTTTGGTGTAGTTCTGTTTGATTTGTATTGGTTTAATTTAGGTTAGATAAAAACAGATCCCTCAGGAGCACTTCGCCCTCAAGAAACGTCTCCCGGACGCAAACAAGTAAAAGAACACGAAGCTTTTAAAGCGCAACAGTTCAGGCGAAGAAAATAACGGCGCGATTTCAATATTCCCCTTTCACTAGGCCAGAAGAGAAGGAACGGCTCTTAAGACGGTTTGGCATGTGCACGCGAACGAATTACGTGCAGTTTGAAAACAGGTGCACAGAATAGTATGTACAATTAATAGTGAACGCTCTGTGTGCATAAATTGTCGGAAACTCACATATACCAAAATTTTATTGGAAACATTTTATCATGTGACCTGCTTCGGCAAGCGGGGCTAACATTTTTCGTCTTTTTCGGAGAATCGGGGAAGGTCAATACATACCCGTGTTCTTAGGTTTAGCGCAAGAATTCTCGCAGCTAATATTGCCGGTGGACAAAGGTTTGCGGTAGCGTGCGTGTTAGACCACAAAAGGTGGAAACCTCACAATTTTTGTTTAGTCCTTCCTTATAAAAAAGGCCTGTCTGCAGACTTATACATCTATTGCCTTCCTGTAGATATTTCCTGTTGTCTATTCATGGTCTATAGATTGTCTACAGATAAAAGTCTACTAAAAGTGTATGGTTACAAATCTATAGATTGTCTCTAGACTGTATATAGGGTTTGTATTGCCTATAGACTAGTTTATAGGAGTTGTCTATAGAAAGTCAGTAAACTTTACAGACGAGCCTATGGACAGTCTATAGACCAGAGATTTCTGTAAGGGCTCCTTAGATTGAAACGCAGCGTGATGCACTGCACGCCGACAAATTGCACCATGTAGTTTTTATCCCCTTGAACAGTCTAAGACGCAAGACTGGCGAGCTCCAGAATCCGGTAGCATCACTTGAGCTTGCTTTCTAAGCTCGATATACCGCTCGAAAGTGCCAGGTACAAGCCAGTGTTCGTGCGTCGACACATATCCAAATTAAAGTATCTTCGAGCCTGGGAGTATTTTGAAATGTCGGCATTGCATTCTGACGCGAACCATTTACGCGTTCTAAAAAAGTGTCGTGGCAACTGCGACGCCCTTCACTGGGCGAAATCTGTAAGCAACAAAAACAAAAAAAAAGAAGCGGGGAAATTAGGCAACGCAATGATGCCAAGGTTTAAAGAATAAAACTGAATTCAAGCTCAATACCGTATACTTTTAGCGTTTCGCCCGAGAAGAGGTGAATTCATATCCATTTCCAAAGGCAAAAAAATGCACTCTTCACGAAAAAAAAAACTAAATTCCCTCCGCGGAGGTAAATTTTGGAAGACAAACTGTTCATTCGTGAAAGTCGTTCCATCTTTCAGGTTACCGCAAGAGTAATTTGCTTCGAAGGCCCGTGTTTGTTTCAGTTTTGGGTCGAGGCACAGGTCTATACATTCTGGCATGCAAAAGCCCCGGCTTCGCGTCGTCCCAGCTGACACATCGCATCGGTAGTGCTACATCCCCAACCGGCCATCCTACTCTACTCCACAGTGAAAAAAAAGGACAAAAACAGCAGGTTATATGAAGCAAAAAGGAAAGCCGAAGAAAGGTGTGGGGGGGGGGGGGGGGGGGGGGGGGGGGTTATTGCGAACCACAGCTGCTGTTCGCAAAGAGAAAAAGCCTCACTATAGAGAAGCTGCAGCGGTGATGCCTTCAAACGCAAACTCCAGGGCAGAAATCGAACGGTCTGCGCAGGGAAGAGCAATGGCAAAATTCACGGAACTCCTTGGCGAGGAGCACGAAGCCTAACTATACTCGCTGCAGTTAATGTAAACCAGAGCGGGGCGAGTCGCTGTCCCCCCCCCCCCCCCCCCCCCCCCCCCCCTTTTTTTTTTTCGTACGTTGTGGCATCAACGCAGGAAGCCGCTGACGGTTAGAGAACAGACCACTTCTTCCTTTTCCATCACCTGAGCAATTCTCGCTCGGTTCTACACGCTCGTTTCACGCACCCCTTAGCAACAATCGATCGCCTCAACAAAAGGCCGACTAGTTTTACACGTCTTTACCGAATAAAACAGACAGCATAAAATGTTTCTTACCTGATATCGGCCTGGTATGGTGGCTCCTCATGGAGCCTCTGGACGCCATTTCCTTGTCGGGTTGCCCTTTTGCTAGGAGCGGCCTCTTCCAACCTTTATTTTAAACGAATTCGGCGGCCTTAGAAAAGAGAGACGATTCGTCAGGTTTTGCGTGGTTGTCTAGATGTACGTTACTATAAGGTTTCTCGTAAATTACATTAAGGAAGTATTGCAATATTTTAAACGCAACTCAGACAAAAGCTTTTCTGCCTTTTGTGTTCACGTCGATGATTTTTACAACTTGCTGCCTTACTAAAAGCTGCATAGATGCGTGCATGAGCTTGCGGATTGCCATTTTCTATTAGTCCTTCAGAATGAAGCAGGCGTCAGTGTCCACGGCTTCTTAGAATTACTCTTAATTTATTTTAATTCGAGTGCTGAGAAATAAAAGAGGACTAGTATCTTTAAAGGCAAAGAGTGGGCCAGGTATATTCCACGTCACAAGTAATTTGCAACGGTGTGCAACCTGTAGCTCTCTCGTTTAGTAAGGGCTGCAGGAACACAGCGTATAGCCCCTCGTATATCTGAACATGTAGAACTATACCCATTCGAGCGAGCGTTTAAGTCAGTGGCAAAATTAACAGAGAAGCTTTTCAGAGACCTGCTGCGAAGTGGCGTGCCGCCATTCGTAAATATGGCGTCCACCAAGCCGGTCGTGCCTCTTGCGCGCCGTTCGTCGAAAGGGCACTGTTCCCCCCAAGCAAGCGAAGCAGTTAGCCTTGAAAGTCCTCGAATCGCTTCTTGCGAAATCATTTCACATCGTAAAAAGAAACGGCTTACAAGACACCAAGCGCCACTTGCTGCAAAGGTAGAGCAGTTCACTACTGGTACTTCTTTCTCCCCCTAGATGGAGCCACCAGTCAGCACATACGGGTGCGGAGGAGCACATTTGTGGAGCGCCCGCCATCCTGATTGGCTCAGGTCGCCGTAGCACATGCAGGGCTACAAACTTATAGAGCAGTTTTTGGTCTCATGACAAGTATTATTGTTCTCAATATTTTCAGGTACGAACAAGATTATTTTATTTTCTTCGACAAAATCAGCTTATTTCGAGCCTCATTTGGCCCTTAAAAGATTTCAGCGGTTGCTTCCAGCTTCCAGGTTTTCACTCTGATCTACGAGGCCCCAGACAACAAACATCTTGTTCCTTTGATAATCGACCGACATTCAGTACAGAACATGTGCGATTACCTCATTACCCTTAGGCAAACGAGTCCGTCCTTCGCAGTATAAACTACTGAAAAGAGGATTTTTAGGCACCTTAGTTTCAGGCAAGTGCCTCAATTTGAAGTTCTTATTTGTTGCTGGGAAGTATTTAAAGAGGCTGCGAAAACAATTAAATTCTATTCTTTGAGCGAAATGGCGGATTAGAAACTGACAGTGCTGCCGTGAATTCAGAAAGACCCAAGTAGTTTGAAGGAGAATGGAAAGTGGGCCAATGTTAAAGTAATATTTACCACTCCATAAACTTAGGGAACCGAAGCAGATCAAATGATTAATTCCGCTTTTCTGAAAAATCGGAAGAATCCCTCTGCAATTTGCGTGTAGGGAAGTCGTGGGTCTCATTTTCATGCGCTAACAAGTACACTGAGCTGACAGCCAAGACTTTGGAATGATAGATTGAGTGAACTTGGTCCGAACGCTAACAGGCACGCAACGGTTACTTTCCTCTCCGCTGGCGTGATTGCACCTGCGCGTTGTTCCTTACTTCGTGCACATTTCCCGGCAGTAGTGAGCATAGAACCACAAGGGAAATTATAGAGGCTGGACTGATTAGATACGCTGGCAAGAAGCCAGCGATTGTTGTTTCCTGTAATCCTGCCTGAATGCGGGACAGCACTTTTGGCTGTGGCATGAGTTGAATCCCAAGGGCTGCCTTTTTTCTGCTTCCTTGGTATCGAATATAATAAGTGTGCGCTTAACAGACCAAGCCGGAGAAAGGGCAGAAACTACGGCACTTATGCTCAGGCTCTTCTGTCTCGTCATTTCTTTCCTAATGTCTTCGTCTATTAGCGCACACTTAGCTCAAAGAACACTAACCAACTAGTCCGTGAAAAAGTTCCTAGTTTGCCTTGCTCTGAGTTGTTGGCAAATCACTGTGGTGTCCTTTTTGTTCCCTACGTCTATGTCCTGTCATCGTCGCGAACTGCCTCCACGTTAGGCTAGTGTTAGTTTTCTGTTATTGCCACGGAACTTTATTATGTTTGTTTTTCCATGTTCGTTCTTTATCGCCATCGAAGTGCGCCCTTATTGCGCACACAGTTGTCCATTTGCTGTGCGAGACTCGACCAGAGGGCACTGGAGCAATCGTGATTCATGTGCAGCTGTTTCTACAGTGTTGGAGATTTTTGTCAGTGTTTTAGGTGCCTTGTACCTGCGCGGCCAAAGGCGACTGTAATTCTTATCTCGGCGATCATCGAGTGCTCTTCCTGTTCTCTGCGCCTCCGAGCTCTTTTCTGTTTGCGAGCGCAAGTTTGCCGAATAATTTGTCTTAATTAATCGCCAGCCAGATTGTCTGTCCTCTACGACCACGCCTGTTGTCGAAGCCGCGCAACAATATGTGGGTTGGATTTATTTCGGCATATTACATGTGCTGTATTCTGAAAGCTTATCTTGTCGTCGTGTGAATGTAACCGCTGGGGAGAGGGTGGGAGGAGGAAGTGGAGGGTGAGGACGCCTTTATCCCGTACTCCTCCTTTTCTAAGGAAATAAAATGATTGATTGATTGATTGATTGATTGATTGATTGATTGATTGATTGATTGATAGGGAAAGCCGTGGGCCGATGCTCCTGTGCGCGCTTTTTAGGAACCATTAGGAAACACGAGGCCTAGCATTTCACTTGGATTGCAGCTAGGTTAACGCGATCGCGTTATGGCTCCTGTTCTGCAGAAAATACGACGTCGTCGTCGTCGCAGCTGTGAGCGAAAAATCCCCGGAGAAGCAAGCTAGGTGAATCACCCAGGTCACGTGACAACGGGCCCAGCGAATTGGGAGAGAACTGACCACTGAGGCAGATGGCAGTTAAGTAATCACTGGTCGCGAGAGGTTGCTCGGGAACAGTAATCTATAAGTCCCATAAGCCCCACCGGTGGCAGCACCTGTCATCGAAGGGCAGTGGCGCATCGCTTAACCTCTGCACAACTTCGCCAGGAGTGCTATTAGGACACCCAGGGATCTATGGATGTCTATTCATAGAGATCTATGAATAGAAAATAAGCACTATAGAGAATGCCCACTAGAGAATGCCCACTAGCCCACTAGAATGCCCACTAGAATGCCCACTAGCCCTTACACGCAAAGTTTCTCGCTTATGTTTATTGCACAAATTATATCACAATTTTCCTAACCTAAGCGAGTCCCTTCTAATCCCTCTTGTGCGCACGTCATCCCGTTTATTCAACTCCATGAGCATCCAACGTTTACACGGATCAACTAATGCCTTTAAGAAATCTTTTTTTGCCAGCCGCTATTCAAGGCTGGAATCGGCTTCCAGAATTTGTTGTCATTGAATGCGATCCAGTAAGGTTTAAAGAACGTCTGATGTGTTATCTTGCTGTATAAATTGTTTCATTTCCCTTTCGTGACTTTATTTCTATTTATGCTTTTGTTGTCTGTGCGTGTGTGTTTTTTTGTTTCTTTAATTCTTTTTTTGCCCCACCAATGTGAGTCATGCTGAATGTACTACTCCCCCCCCCCCCTTATGTAATACCCCCCCAGGGGCCTTTAAGGGTCAACTAAATGATGATGATGATGATGAATTCCGCATATATGGGCATTAACGCTAGATTGGATGTGTCTCGTCCAATATTTACCTGGCGCGGGCTGCGAAAGACAGATCAGACTTTTACGGTTAAGTGCAGTAAGAAAAGCTTAACCTTAAGCCTTAATCGCGAACAAGCCACTCTGCATGCAAGGCGAAGGATTGTAAATGCGACAGAGATTCAACCTTTGGTTCAGAGGCCAGTAAGAAAAAGAAAACTCAGGTACTCCTAAAGAATGTGGCCAGGAAAACAATATGGGATGTAGTGAGCCTTTCATGAACTCAAGACCTTTCTGCTTTGATGGTCCTGCTCCAATAAATGGAGGGTCCTGCCGAGTTACCCAGATCAGTGTAGACGTGTAGGCTTCCTTATATTATCCTCCTCAACCTTGGCCGCGGTGACGTTTGGGGCACGTCTTTGGGCCGTGTTTTATTGCAGCAGCCTAGGTTTAATAAAATGTCAATCCTTAGTGCTAAATGCAACTTTGACGTCTACACTGCATGGACACTTAATACCTCGAAATGAGAACTAAATTCTATGGAACCCAAAATGACTGTTTGACTTGTCAAACTTTTTTGCGAAGAGTTTTAATATCCGGTTCACATCGCCTAGCTAGCACTAAAATGCAATTATAGGACAGCGGATGCAAGTCAACTTTACATAGAAAGCTGGGCCTGCGCTTGGTATCTTACGTGACGCCTTTACTTCGAGTTTAGTTTTGGGACTTAAAACGCAGTAATGAAAAAAAAAAAAAAGAAAAACGTTCTACCACATCATGTCCCCGCAAGTTGAACAGAACCTGAGCTAGTGGATGTGGGCTTTGTATTATCTTTGTAAACATCCTGTGACTCCATCCATAACAGGCGTCTCGCTGTGTGAAGCTGCATGTTCCCACATATATACCACATTTTCCCGGTAAACCTTCAGAGTATGTCGAGTGTACCATGTCAGTTACGGACTACAGACACGTAAAAAAGTTATCGCCCTTTCCTCTCTCCCCTTTCTCTCTCTCCCTCCGTCCCCCTTCCCACATGTGGGGTAGCACCTACCTGCCTTTCCGTTCATCTTTCTCTGTCTCTCTCTCTCTTCCTCGGCAAGCAGAATGCTCCCTTTATGATGCAAATGTATAGCCGGGATAACTGCTGTAGCGTGGACAGCTGTCACGAAAGCGCTCATCCAATTGGGGTTTGTTTTTCACGCTTGCTAGCTCTTCGCAAGGTGCAAAAGTGCATGTGCACTTTTGCGTTAGTATAGTACACGCGATCCGACGTCCTTTGTAGGGTTCTTTTTCTCTCTTTCGGACAGAAAACGCAATTGGTTGCTCTAACCAACTCCTGCTATGATCAATCATTGCGCGTGCTCTATATCGAGATGGTTCGGCGCAGCTCTGAATATTTGAACAATTTCATGCTCTGGAATCCACCTCACGCCATTAAAGAAAACGTGGTGGACTGGGCCCCTGGGGTGTCTCATGCCTGGCGAACGTCGTGTGAACAAAGGAAAAAAATATACTCGAACCTGCCACGCAGGCACGTTAAACACAAAAGACAGGGGGAGCGCAAAAAGCTACCTGCTTCAAGTTCAGTAACCTCGTAAGGAGCAAATTATGTAAGTGGGGTACCTAGAGACGGGCGAGGATGTGCATGCATTATTACATTTGCTCGATAACGTCTCGATTCACCAAGGAGCTTTCATCTTCCCCAAATTTTGTTAAAAAAGTCATGGTTCATTAAATTTCCTTAGTCGTGAGAGCCCCTGTGGAAGTTTCCGGCAAACAAAGGCTTTTGGGTCGGAAGGTTTCCATTAACCGTCAGTATACAGTGCGTTGCACTCCCAGAGGTGAATGCCTTGGGCACACAGGTTTAGGACTTAATACAAACACGAACACACTATGTGATGCAGACAAGGCAGGGAACTGTGCACATGAAAACGTAAATACGTCATAGTGAACAGATGCTTGGCTAGGCGAATTAATTTATAGCGCGCGCTGACGAGATACATACGCAAGTGCAGTAAGAGAGCATGGCTTATGATGAAGGTGAAGCTGTTGATTTTCCATTGAAAGCAATTATGACAGAAAGAGTTCATGCAATACCGTCCATGCTGTGGGACGTTATTATTTCGCATAATACGAAAAAAGTTAAATTGTGCTTTCAGCGGGCGTGCATTTTTCTCCAATGAGGAGGACTGATGGATCACTCGCGCTAATTTCTTGGCAGAGGGTTTAACTATTTCTAATACTGTGCATTAAAGAAATTCTAAGTTCACAATTTGTTATCCTATCTTTCGTAAAATTCTCACTCGAGACACTTGCGTAAACTGTGTGTAGTAATCAAACTCTCAGATTTCGCTCA
The DNA here is from genome assembly GCF_055824585.1 of Amblyomma mixtum. Taxonomy (NCBI): domain Eukaryota; kingdom Metazoa; phylum Arthropoda; class Arachnida; order Ixodida; family Ixodidae; genus Amblyomma; species Amblyomma mixtum. The sequence continues at coordinate 68,040,975 of NC_143017.1, read as the reverse complement.
TGAATCGTACAACTTGTCGCTGTCCTATACGAATCTTCGCACTGCAGTCGTCACGGCGAAAGGCGAAGCGTTGAAATAGTATGGACGCGTCTTTTATTCGCAGCGATTTCGTGCTGCCTCGAAACAGCCACGGTTTATCCGCAACATAGATAGCATGTAGCGCTCATCACGACCTCGATAGTGCGATTCGTGGACTCCACAACCTCGCTTCAATGTTCATTAACCCCAGGACTCGAAGGTTTTTGTGAACTCGGGTACAATTCCAGCAGTGACGGTCACTCATCATGCAGCTACCCAGAGCTTGTGCTGTTTCTTAGATGAAGGATTCCCAAAAGCCCCGTTGATTTATCATCATCATCATTAGCCCTACCCCCGCGAACTTCTTAATCTCATCCGCCCACGTAACTTTCTGCCGCCCCCTACTATGTTTGCCTTCTCTTGGTATCCAGTCTGCTACCCTTAACGACCATCGGCCTATATCGGTCTTCGCATTACATGGCCGACCTAAGCCTATTTCTTGTTCATGATTTCGACTAGGATGTCATTAACCAGCGTCTGTTCCCTGATCCAATCTGCCTACTTCCCGTCCCTTAACGTTACACCTATCGTTTTCCTTTCCATAGCTCGCTGCTTTGTTGCTCTCATTCTTATTTAGCGTTACAAGCAGGCCCTGCAACGTTGTGCTTTTCTCACTTAGCGAACAGTCAGCCTATCCAAAGGCGCATGAAATATTGCCTACATGTGTGACCTAAATATGTATTGGTAGTGGTTATTTGGAGGTAGAAGCGGGATTAGCCTCACGTCAATTAGGTCGGTAATTACTCCGCCTGTTCCTTGTAGTAGAACAATGAGTCTACAATACTGGTAAACCGTCTTCAGACCGTAAATATTGGTTATGTTCTGCCTTGCTGTTATGGTACCGCCTATGGCTTTGCAGAGTGAGAAAAACCTTCGTTCTTTCTTTTCAAGACCTTAGGAGAAGCCATAAATGCTGCAAACAGCTCTAAAGAAAACCATATGGCCTGAAGCACTTGGACAGGGCGGTACCTCACACCACTGCCCGAAAGAGCAAATGTCCTCTTTTCACTTCTAGAACAGCTTTGATATCACGCATGCCTCTGTTCTTGGATCCCGTCACAGAACACAACGCGAATGATGCTGCCCAATGCACATCCCTGCTTCTCAGGCGGCGCACCGATGTCTTACGCTCATCACGAAAACATGGGCGCGCTATGAGAAAATGCTCAATATAACCCATGACGGCGGTACCGAGCACAGGAGTTGGCGCGGCACAGTGAATTTTCTGTAGCCATGTCAACGTGTAGGCTGAATCGGTGCGCAGGCGATACATGCTATATCGGTCTTTTTCAAGTTATAACCACACGTGTGTCACAAGGGAGGTGCCGGGCCGGCCGTATAAAAGAGACATCGTACGCCGCAAGCTGCTTTGCGAAATATTCGCCTTTTGAAATTTTCACCGACTCTGGAAGCGACTGGGCTTGCTCGGTGTGATCCGAGGCCTGTTGCTACAGCGGCTCCGGTATGAGAGCGGATCGAGCGGTTGGAAGCACGCCGTAAATCATTTATGCCGGAGTTTCCACAGCCACAAAGTCGGCGCGCAAGGCTTTACAAACGCGGAAGGCAGTTTTACAAGTGGACAGATTGCTCAACAAATGCTATCGGTAGAAATCACCATGCCCTGCGTTTCCGGTTCATCAAGCATTCCGTTTTACTGCGAAGCAGTACCATAGGGACAATGAGAAAATTCCGGTGTCTGTGTGCAGCCGTGGAGAGTGAGGTCTTCACCCTTCAGAAGCGCCACCCATCAGCCACCTCGCCACCCCACCCTCCTAGCTAGGGGAGCTGCCCACCCAACCTACTCCCCACTCGACTCATCTCCGCACGTGTAGCTTCACCCTCCAGACAAATCCTGTTATGTGTGTGAAGGTTGGGCTTAGAGTAACAGTATCAAAGCAATCATCGAGAGTGAATCCAAATGCTTTCGCAGAATCCTTGCGGATGTGCGATTCTCCCCAAATTTTTTTTTACCACGAACTTGACTAGCGTTTCCAAGGCAGAGGTCAGTTCAGGGTAAGATCGCAGGTTGAACTATATGCCGCTGTGGACATATTGCCATGGAGGGATGGTGGTGGTAGTGGTTCATTAAAAAAAAAGACAAAAAAAGAAAAAGGAAAAAGGGTCAAGGAAAAGAGTGTTACCGGCCGGGGCAATTGCTATCTAATATCTTAAGCACCCGAGCTGCAGCCGACAGAAATGAAAAAGAAAGGGAGAGGATAGCGAGGAGCATAGAGGGGAGCGATAGCAAGAAAGGACAGGGGAGAGCTTTGTACGCTATTTGCAAAATACAAAAGTAATCAAGTTCTTGCCGCTTGCGCGCAAATGTCCAAGTCCGAAAATAAGTGCGCGCGAGCGGCCACTGCGCACGATCATGCCATGGAGGGGGGGGATACAAAACATCTCAGAATGTCGAAGTTCTTGCGGCCCACGGAGCTTTCGTAAAAAGAGATCAAAGTAAGAGTTTCTGTGTTTCGCACAGCGGATTTTGTATATTATGTATGCATTCATACATAAGTAGCCCAGCCGTCGCATGTTTTCACCTTCCGCCCTCTGCCGCGTGGATAGAGCCTGTCTACAGCGACATGCAAGAGATGGACTCCGTATGTGAGGCCTCACTTCCGGGGTGCAAGTCGATGCAAAAATTGGAGGGATCACTTAAGCTCCGTCTTAAGCCGACGCCGATGATGCCGATGCCGATGGCGGATTTTAGCCAACACGAACGCCTTAACGCTGCCGCGTAAAAATGCTGAGAATTCAGAGTTGAAGGTAACTTAAAAACTCTAAAGTTGTAGATTTAAAGGGGTTCATACATAAAACTTTTCGTTGTGTGTTTTTGCTTTGAAACGGTGCCTAAGTCTCCATAAAACGTGGATCAACATGAGGAATTCACCTGTGCTCACTGAATTATATATAACTACATTTCTTCTTTCATGTCGTTCCAGTTTAGGTTTCTGTAGCCGCAAGATGGTTGCGACGTCGTAAGTAACCTTACGCCGCGTGAGACGTAACAAAACTGAAATATAATCGATTCTTTGCCGCTTTAATTCGCCTCAGCTCTTACGCTAGCCTACTCCGGAATTCGACATGACAAGAAGTGAACAAATAGCTTTTCTACGGCAGTTTTTATATACCTTGCGTAAGCTTATACTTATGACGTCGCAACCACCTTTCAACTGCTGTAACCAAAGCCATAACTTCAAAGGAGAAGAAATTCATTTGTAAATCATTTACTCAGTGCAGGTCAATTTCACATCGTGACCCGTGTTTACTGACGTCTTATGCATTATATGAAAATGAAAACACCACAAAAAATCTGGGGTGGCTTTCTAATTACTCTAGTCTTGTCGCCAGTTTAGAAAAAATATTTCAAGACAACGATTGCAAGGCGCAGTACTGCAAACAAAAGCGCCTGCTGTAATCGACAGTGAGGTGTTTTAGGCCCATTTCGAATACGTCTGGAGAATAGGATGTTGTTGAAAACTTTCGGCTATGACGTACTCTTAAAGGGGTGCAGACACAAAGTTCTAGGGTGTCCTTTTTTATTTTTTGCCTTGAAACAGGCATACGGGCATAGTAATCATGAAAATGAGCTCAAAACACCACTGCAAAACACTAATAACTAATTACAAAAAGTTTTGTGCCTCCAATTTCGGTCTTGGTCGGCGCCAGCGCTTAAGGGCACCTTAACGTTACGGTCGAGCGGCCAACGTGGGCTACAACAATACTGATGACGTCGGCGTCGCCGGCAAGCACTGATTGTTCCCATAAACAACCACTGGGTTCGGTGTCACAATAATTAGGGAAAATGCACCTTGACGTCACTCGATGCGGGTGGAAATGCCGAGTGGCTCCTCGGGTAACATTCAAAACCATATTATATTACGTTCCATTCAACGCTTGCCTGCGACGGAAACTTGCTAGAAGGCATTTTCTTACGCCCATGAAAGAATCGTTTGTTTGTGTTCGAAATTTTGTGTCTGCCTCTTTAAGGGCCATCGTGATGCCTCAGGACGCGTACCTCCTTTGGTACGAGTTAAGAAGCGCCGTGATGCGACTGCAGTTTCGTGAAACAAGGTGGGGGTTGTGTTGGGTTTAGTAGAGAATAACTTAAGCAGAAGATGGCAGGAAGCAAAAAAGAGAGGACACCGTTGCTCTGCGAGGAAATAATCCGCGTAAACTTGCGACACTACCATAGGCCTTATGTTTGTTTACTTTTTGGTTGACGCCGTAGACGAGGTGTAATATTTCTGGTCATGCGCAGTGGGCTTCTGCTAAGTCAGACTGTGCATATGCCTCGATACTTGTCATATATTACTGAACTGCCGTATTAAACATCGTAATTGGCTAGAACCAACAATGACCGGTGTATAGAGGTGCCAGCCTTTAGTCGCAGGCATATGAAAAGCATTTTCCCACCACGCGTGACGCTACCGCCAAGTCGAGTTCATTCTTCGTTTTACAAGGGAAAGTTCGACCAATAAATTATTTTGTTTTGATGATCATTCCACCGTCATGTGACAGCGAACATCAACTGAGCTAGAAAATTTGGGTACGAGTGCTTTTGGTTGCTTATTAAACAGGATGGTTTAGGTTTAGTTTATGGGGTTTAACGTCCCAAAGCGACTAAGGCTATGAGAGACGCCGTAGTGGAGGGCTCCGGAAATTTCGACCACCTGGGGTTCTTTAACGTGCACTGACATCGCACAGTACACGGGCCTCGAATTTCTCCTCCAAAGAAATTCAGCCGCCGCGGCCGGGATCGAACCCGCGTCTTTCGGGCCAGCAGCCGAGCACCATAGCCACTGAGCCACCGCGGCGGCTATTAAACTGGAGATGTCTCTGACAATGAGAGGGAAATAGACAGCGGAGAGAGAAAGAGAACAGAGAAGATCGAATAAAGAGTGTGGCTTATGAACGGTTTGGTTTATTAGGATCTAACGTCCGAAAGCGACTCAGGCTATGAGGGACGCCGTTGGGAAGGACTCCGGAAATTTCGACCACCCGGGGTTCTTTAACGTGCACTAACATCACACAGTACACGGGCCTCTAGAATTTCGCCTCCACCGAAATTAGACCGCCGCGGCCGGTATCGAAACCGCGTCTTTCGGGCCAGTAGCCGAGCTCCGTAACCACTGAGCCACCGCGGCAGGTAGTGGCTTATGAATGCCAATGGACGTGACGCTCATGAAAGCTGACACTAAGATATTTGGTTCACACCTAATGAATGAATGAATGAATGCGAAACAATGGGACAGCACGGGAACGGACGGCTAATAGCTGGCTTTAGTGGAATCGCAAATGAGCAGGGGGAAATCGCAATCAGAGAATACGTATCTTGAATAAAAAGAGCCCTTTTTGGCTATCATTTATCACACTGCCGACTGCGCATGTTCCGTGCAGAGTTTCATGGCGGGAGAATCACACGCAGGAGCAACAAGCTAGGTACTTGCTACAGATGACCACGGAACAGCGTGCGGCAGCACCTCTTTCTCCTTTTTTTCTCAGAAATAAATAAAGAGAAAAGGAAATGTTTTTCAGAGTTACCACGCACTGCGATTAGAAATGATAGTTTGCTTTAACACAGCCTACGTGCTCATCTATTCCGTTATTTATTTGTTAACTTTTCCAAAACTTCGTCTTCCTTGAAATTATTGCTTTATAAAACACTAATACGCCCTAATCTGGAATACGTCGCCGCCATATGAGATCCCCATCATGAAAAACTGATAACTTTGCTTGAACTAGTTCAAAATAACGCTGCTCGTTTTATCCTGTCCAACTTTAACCGTACCGCAAGTGTAACAAGTATGAAAGCTAATCTTTCTTTGCCTCTTTTAGCATCCCGCCGGCAGACAATTCGTTTGAGCCTCTTTCATAAGCTATACCATCATCCCATGCTACATGATGCCCTCATTTCATCCCCCAGATACGTGTCAAACCGGATTGATCATCGTCACAAAGTTGGCATTGAAACGTGTAACACTGTAACTGCATTTCAGTCTTTCTTGCCTCGAACATCACGCGAATGGAACCGCCTTCCCGCAGATATCGTCGACATAAGTGATAACCAGCATTTTCGTTCTGCACTAGCTAACATTGTATAACAGGAATATGATAATACTTTGTTTTGTATCATGTATTGCATCTGTTTATGTATTTTCTTGTTTTTATAATCACTCCCCTCTTTAATGCCTTTGGTCTTGAGGGTTCAATAAATGAAATAGAAATGAAAAACTTGTTTTGATATGGTACTGTCTCTTCTGTTAGAGAGCAGAGGTGAGTTACAGGTCGTTTGAGCACAACATTGTCCGGTCAGATGGTTAGGCAGTTCTTTTCGAAAAAGGTTAGTCGGCAATGAACACAGAGAACCATTTAGGTTATTCCATAATTCAACAGTCTGAGGAAAAATATAAAATCGTCAAAGGTTGGAACGAAATGAACTATGTATGAATTATGATCAGTGGGTCAGTCTGCGCGTTAAAGCGTGCAGTAGGAGTGATCAGTGAGATAAGCGCTTGAATGTTAGTCAACCCGTGTACGACCGATTTTGTGCAGCCTGATTAATCTGTTACATCTGAGTCAATACGACAATTATTCCAGTGATAAAGCGCATGCAAAAAATGGCGATGACAACCTCCTTCCCTTCCTGTAATCATATGCAATCCAATTAAATCCAGTTGTTAGTCAGTGGTGCACACGTCTGCTCATCTCACTCCTGTCCCAGACACGCTGAACATACCTTGGTGACGTTGACGTCTACTGCGTCGAAATAGTGGTGTGTACAAGAGAACATAAACGTTCCTAGACTAATGGAATGTCCTCGCTACGGCTCTCTTCCTGCCACATAATTCGCGTTGATATATACCGTATTTTTCTGGATATAACCCGCATCTTCATATAAACCGCATTCCTGAATTCGACCCCACGAGAAAAAAAAAATATTTCAAAGTATAATCCGCACGCTTACATGAGGGAAGTACAACTGGGCATTTTGAAAACTGCGTGAGACAGTCATCATTTTATTGTCGAATAAAGTATTTCGAGAAGATCATTGCCACGCTCCATATTCATTAATCGCTATCACTGCTGTCTTTAGAGGCTCCGTCGCAGCTGTAAATAATGTCATCATCTTACTGTCCATCTAGGTTGTTGATGACTGCACATTTTTTTAGGGTTTTGGGCACTATGCCGACTTTGATTGCCTTCTACGCATGGATGAACCATCGGCGAAACTGACCTCAGGACGCTAACGATCATTGTGAGGGCGTGAAATTTCTCAGTCATCTATTTAGCATAGAGACCCTTGGTGGCTGGTCGTCTTCTTGACATACCCCCTTCCCGCCAAAATTCGCGTAAAACCTGCACCCTCACTTTTTTATCGGATTCTTAAAAAACATTTTGGAGCCGGTTATATAGGATACTGGTTCCAATTTTTGGTGCAGGAAAGCTCGCAATATGTCAAATGCGTTTGAATTCGATTTACAGTAGCAAAACGTTCTTGAACACTGTGTTGAATTACCATGACCTCTTTACTGGACTACAGGAGAGCACTCACTCCACGCATTGTAGTGGTCTTACACGTATATGGGTTGCGCAAAACAGTCGTATTGAGATTTATTGGAGACACGTACAATTATACATACATCGTCACCACAGGTGCAGAAGCTTCTCAGGACGGGAAAGGAAGCACTTCATCGTGGGCTCGAAAGAACAGACTATAAAATGAAGCCTGATCGACATTAAGTTGGTGAAGTCTTCACCGTTCTACCTGATATAATAACCTTCGAAAAGTTCTCATGTTTTTTCGTTTTTGCCCCTTCCCAGAATCTTAACATCTTCTTGCAGAGAGTTGCATTTTTGTGGTGAGCAATGGGCTGGCAGGTTAAAATGCACCTGGCGCATGATGCTTTACCAACTGTGTTGCGGCGGCGGCTGTGTTGGTACACTGCAAGCGTGGCTGATCGGGCTGATTGGTTATTCATGACAGCTAGGAATACAACACACCGCAACTTTTAGACAAGGACGAAGAAAAGACTGGACACCACCACGCTGACTTCAACTTCAGTGATTTCAGTGGAATTTTGAACGGTGGTGTCCCCTTTGAGCTGTGTTCAGCTGTGTTGTACCCCTAGCTGTTGGTACCGCACCGTACGTGACACGCGTGGTTCGTTGGTTCGGGTCCCACTGGCGGTGTATGGTTATTTTTCTCCCACTTTATGATCGACTATCATTCATAAAATCATTACACCACTAATTTCCCATTGATGAACACCACAAGTTGTGCAACCACAGCAACATTTCTCTATGCTTAGCTCGGTTTCGGTAGCTGTTGGCTTCCTTCACGTACAGGAAAAGAAAGGTTGCAAAACAGACAGACCGACGGACGGACGGACCGGACGGACGGACGGACCGGACCGGACCGGACCGGACCAGACCAGACCAGACCAGACCAGACCAGACCAGACCAGACCAGACCAGACCAGACCAGACCAGACCAGACCAGACCAGACCAGACCAGACCAGACCACGCCAGACCAGACCAGACCAGACGGACGGACGGACGGACGGACGGAGAGACAGACGGAGAGACGGACGGACGGACAACACGAAATCAGATCTTTTTTCTTCTTTAGTAAAAGTATCTTGTCACGTGCATTACCATATGCGCCGCACTTTCGCGTCCATTCGCGTCCTTGCAAAACCTCCTTGCCTTTTTACGATGCAAAAACATTCATTCAAAATTACAGCGACGATTTTAAACACACAAGAGCTTTGGAGCAGGACATCGTTGGCGTGGGTGGCTCTTGATACATTGATGCTGGTAAGACGTCTAGTCAGCACCTTTGTTTCGGCCTCTCGCTTCTGAAATGTACATTTAGAACTTATGGTCAAATGAAGGTGCCCCATGATTAACAAGCATTAAAGGAGCTTTAAATTCGTCAATTACATGAAAACACCCCTCTGAGAATGAAAACACAATATCTGACAGTTTTCAAGCTGAGTGTAAGCGTCGTCCGAGAGAAAACCGAGTTCTTTAGAAGGCGCATTTTCGGACAGAAATCGTATCGAATCCTATTTTTACGGAATCTGTGCTGAGTTCAAGAAACGGGTAAAACCAACTCTTACCCGAAAACGAAGGGGGCCCTCTTAATAGGCTGTACACGTGTCTACGAAAAACTTCAGCGCGTTTTTTTTCGTCGCTATATTTTGGGAGTTTTTCTTCAAAATTGTTAGCAAATTATCCCCCTTTTTCCCGGTTCTCCCTTGCTCGGAGGCGCTCTGGAAATCGTCTCCGACGCAAAGGCTAGTAAGGGGGAGTTTTCGTAGAATAGAAAGATGGCGTAAAGAAAACAGTTATGAGAGTACGGAAGGGGAAAGTGGAGTGAGAGGTTGTGTAGATAGTGTAAACGACTGCCGCTGGAGGGCGCAGTGAGGGCAGAAGGCTCAGGAGCACCCTAGCAAGGCTGGGATGAGCACGCCATGGCGCAAGTTTGGCGAGGTGATAGAGTGGGTTGTGTTTACAAGGGCGCGCTGACAACGATCCGCTGTCGAGTGCTGTGTAACGGGTTGCAACACTGAAATCGGAAATGGTAGGATGGGGAACATGCTGTGCGTGTTCACTGTGTAGTGTTTACCGATGGCGCCGTGGAATAGGGCCGGGAAGGGCAGTGCTGCAATCGAGTGGAGGCACAGTTTTGCTACAAAGCAAAGCTGATCTAATCTCAGCAAATAAGTCTGCTATCGAAACGCAATGCCGGAAACGATCTAGTGCCGAAGACTGTACGTGGTATGCCAGAAATTTAAAAAACGAAGCGAGATGATGAGCCAGGCACAGAACGCTTGTAGAATGTACAGTACGGTCCATTGTTAAAGGGAACATGCGATCGCATGCCCTCCGCGTTTCACGAACCCCTGTCGCCTACATGCGGCGAGAATAGGCGGCATCAGGCGCATGCGCGGAATGACCAGCTGTCATGCTTTCTGCGAATGCGTCTTGCGCCGACAGTTCGCACAAGTTCTCGGCGGCAGCGCCCCGCGAAGCGCGGAGGCCACGCGATCGCGTGTTCCCTTTAACAGCGGACCGTACTGTACAGGAGATTGGGAGCAGCCCCACAATTAAATCACGAGAGAAAAGAATCCTCGCGGATAATTCAAATACAACTTGCGAGTTAAGTACCTGTCTAGGCGGTAGCCAAATTTTAGCCGACTGTTTTTTTTTTCTTGCAGTGAAAGTTCTACATGTCACTTTCTTCACGGCCAGTAGCGTCTGCTTTGTAGTAGGTCATAATAAAAAGCTCCCGCGTAAAACAGCTAGTAGATGGAAATGGTATTCATGTGGACAGAAAAGGACGTGCATGTACGTGATGATGGGCCCTTTGTTGGAGTCATCTGATCCAGAAAGGGCCAGACATGTCAGGTTCAAAGTATTTTATTCAGGCAATGCAATTACAGTTGCCTATGGGGCTGACCAAAAGGCGGGTAAATGCCTGACCAAAAGTCGTCCCCATTCTTGATCCCGTTCGAAAGCACAAGACATTTGGAGCACAGACTGATTGATATAATTTAAGATGTAGATAAAATGAAACGAAGGTAGGATGCAACGACGTGGCCCAACAAATTTTAGCTACATCGCGCCAAAATACACGCGCTGTCGAGAAGCTTACAGGCGATGCAACCTTTCCAGTGCACCTAACGCGTCGAAATAGCCAAAATTTGTTGTACCACAGCGCCGAGGGTAGCCGCGTTTTTGAAATTCTAAAAACTGATATGGATATTACTTACGGTGGGCTACATGTTTCTCAATAATTAAGCAGCCTAAAAATGATACTTATGGTTTATGGGGGTTTAACGTCCCAAAGCGAGTCAAGCTATGAGAAGCGCCGTAGTGAAGGGCGCCTGAAATTTAGAGCACCTGCGGTTCTTTAACGTGCACTGACAAGTTAATTATAATTAACCATCCTGCTAGTTAGCACGTCTTAGCTGCATTCGGATGTACTACACCGCTGACAATGCTATGCTGAAGAAAGCGCTCTTCTCACTCAAAAACCAATTTTTAAAAACTGTGTTAAGTCTTAGGTGAAACACCCTGTATAAAGTACGTTAGAGGCAGTGACAAAGCCTTGCTCTGCGAATCTTGCCGCTGCACTCCTACCTTCAGTGCACCAGTACCTGACCTCACTTGAACACGGGACTCACCAAGCTTACGCTTTAAATGAGAAAGCTGATGCCGCGCGTAAGCTCATGTTCAGTTGCGCTTCTAGGAAAAGAGATTTCGCATCGCAGCATGTAACGAAACGCAGTTTGACATCGTCCCAAGGAAAAATGACACGATTTCTACTTAAATAGCCTTATTTTTCTGGCGTTTTTAATAATTTCATTTTTATTTGCTTGCCTAGTTTAAATTCTTGCTTCCTTTCATACCTACCATTCACCGATTTTAAGTCCTTTACTCCACGTATGTCCTCAAACTGCTACTGATACGTTTCAGCCTTGCAATAAGTACCGTCTGCTTTCCTGAAAATAGCAATTAGACGGCGTTCGTGTTCTGTGGTCGTCGTCCTCTTCCTCTACGCTGTTTTATTAATGCGAAAGCAATATATGGCACATCGACAACGAAACCCCGCAACGATACCGGCTGTTGTTATCCTGCAGTAGTAGCCTGAAAACCCCAATGACGTCGCCATGGTCTCGCATGACCTCAACAGTAGACCATAAGATAGTAATGGGTGATCACTGGCAATGAAGCAATGGCATTAGACGAGACAGTAGTGTTTAGTGGTAGAGATAGATAGTTATAGAGATAGATAGTTATAGTGATAGATAGTTTTGGAGTTATAAAGGACGATACTAAATAATGGTGAGACTCATTAATGACAATAGCAATGATAAAGGCCTTCAGGTTGAAGGCCCTCATAGTAGAGGCCTTTAGGAAGAAGACCTTCAAGGTCATGACCTTTAGGTCAAAGACCGTTATGGTAAAGGCCTTTTGAAGTGACTTTAGGTGAATGGATGATTTCACATTTCTAGCGCTTGAGGACTTTAAGCATCCACCGTAATTTTTGAATGCATGGCGAACCGTCTAGGCCAACTTAGTACTGTGGCAGTGCAGTTTTTGACTTGCTTGTTTGAAATGCTCTTTTATAGCCTTTGAATATCTTGCTATTAAATGGACCCTGAGACAAATTGAAGTTGCGCGGGAGCTGTAGGGTTCGATCTCCACCATCGCCGGGCACCCACCGGTGATACAATGAATGCAAGCTTCCACCTTACTTCCGAGGGTGAAAAGCTTGGAAAATAGGTCTTTGACACCACCTCGTGTAGGTAAAATTTACTTTCTGCCACGGCGGTCTTTCGCCAAGCTGACCTTGCACCAATAAAATTCATCATCAAAAAATTGAAGTTGGCCTCTATTGATAATTAACACGTTCTAACCACAAGGACACTCTTAACCGAAAACGGAGCTTTCATAAGCTAGGAAAAATATATAAACTGAACACAGGTGTCGCCACCTCTGGCTAATTTCGCAAGTAAATTGCTTTTGTCGACACTTTTTTTTTTGCGTGGATCTCAGAGGCTAGGCTATACCGCCATTCACTTCAAAATGCGTATCACGGAGCCCCTTTCGATGTAGACGTCGTGTGGCATAATCGAGTGGTGAGAAGGTTATTAAATGCAATTTTCTGAGCAATACATGCGTCTTTTGATGCCGTACAAACGTCAACGTACGCAAGAAAATCCACAGAATCATTTTCCCCCCGAGAACAATAATTGAATGGCGGTATTATCGGTGCTCATGATGAAAATTTCTGGGCGCGAACAAACAAAGGACAGCGAAGAAACCACAGGACAAGCGCCTTTTTCACAACTATCTTTCTGATAGTTGTGAACTGATATCTTTTCGTATTTAAGTGTTTGTTGCTTTCCCATTAAACTAGTTGTGAAAAAGGCGCTTGTCCTGTGGTTTCTTCGCTGTCCTTTGTTTGTTCGTGCCCAGAAATTTTCATCATGAACAACCTACAACTAGCCCAGCTTTCCATTCTGTTGAATTATCGGTGCTCCTTTGGGCAGAAAACGTTTAGATAATTTTAATTTTAATATAAGCAGCCAACGATCCATGCATATGTATATATATATATAAAAAAAAACCTACGCGAAGGTCAAATCACTTTTTGTAAGGAATATGCGTACACGTGCTTATGATGTGTCAAAGACCCGTGGCTCCATTCAATACCTAGCTTTTATGCTCCACTTTGATAAGGGCCAAACCTAACGAGCTTATGTGATGCAATACGTAAGTAATTGCACCGAGCTCTGCTCTTTTAATTTTTCTGCAGGCGCGCAGCGACGTCGGCCGTGAGTTTCAACATGCGCACGGTGGGATCTTATCCTTTACGTGCTCCGAGTTACGACCCCACGTAGCGTGTCCGCAGCTTTAAAAGACGTGCTATCGCGCTTCGGCCAGGAACAGAGCCGTTGACCTTCAGACCGTTGACGCTTCCCGCTAACCATCGCTGCAACTATCCCACAGAGAAGGGGCCGCGTTTTTATTGCCCGGCCAGACGCAAAGCTCCAAAAGAAGAAGTAATTACTTAGATTTACAACGCCGAGTCAACAACGACCCCTGTCTGGGCCCTGTTTTCTGTTAGCAGCTGACTGTAGACAGGAAGTGTAAAGTGTGCAACGTCGCAGGTCTAACTATTTCTCGGCTTGCGCAAAAACACCGGGTTTGCACTCTATATAGTCCTTTCTCCCCATGGGATGTGAGCTTTCGCGCCTGTACCCAGCTTGTCTCCTGCGGGAGAAAATTTTTGCTCCGTTATTTTTTTCATCTATTAAACGCGAGTACGGGAGCTCTCCAACGCCGTCAACGGTGTCTTGCAACACCCTCTTTTACGACGACACTGCTGACCTATTACTGAATTGCGCGGTGAAGCGCCCCAAACTACGCGAATAAGGAGACGGAGAAACAAAACGAGCGATAGGCGGAGAAAGAGAGAAACAAAGAACGCTCCTGTCGAGGACGGTCACTTTCAAGGGCGCCCCCCCCCCCCCTCAAACAAAGAAAAAGAAAAAAAAACAGCGTCTTTGTCAGCAGCACCCAACAGGGACACAAGAAGAAGAAAAGAACAAAGTAGGCAAAGAAAGATGAACTGAGTGAAAGAAGAGGGAGAAAAAAAATCGGGACACGACGAGAAAGACGACCCTTCCAGAGCAGGTGCAAAATGCGGGCTGCATCTCTTATTCACAGTTTTCGATGGAGTCGTCAAAGTTGCAACGCGCCGAGGACAGCCTTACAGGCGTTGTAAGCAAGAAAATAAAGTAAGAGACTAAACACCCCACACATATGGGGGAAATGCTCGTCTTTGGGATGGACCGGGAAGGGGTAGGGGAAAGGTGTAATGCGGACGAGCTTCGAAAATAGAGCCGTGCGGCCCTCCTCTTTCTTTGCTTCGGGGGAAGTGTGGGCGGTGTAGCTGTATAGTGGCATCCGGCAGTATATACCTGTGCCCGAGGCAGTGGAGCACAATGATGGCCGTAAAAATAAAAGGCGGCCGCGCGGGAGCCCGGGCGGAAGAGGAGCTGCCGCGGCGTTGGTCGCGCACCTCGTCAGCAGAGCTCCGCCGTGCGTGCGCTCGCCTCGTTGGCGGCGTCCCGAGCCGAGTTCAAGCGGCTGCAGAGAGGCAGCGCGGGCGCATGAGGCCAGTTTACGCACGTATTCGGGCGTCGGGATGGCTTTTTTCGGCTCGCCGCAGACGCGCTTCCGATCTGTGGCTCCGTTGCCGAGGGAGCAGCGTGTCCCTGGAGCGGAGGTGCGACTGTTTCCACGGTGTTGCGAAGTGAGGAGGCGGGGCGCGGTGTGGTTGCTACGTAGGTGATAAAGCTTGCGGGAGGTAAAATGCCTTTTTTAGCTCCTGCGTATCGCGCGCGTTGTTCAGTTTGCAGGCTACCAAATTTACACAAAAGGAGCCCTTTCAGCAAAGCTGTGCGTTGCTCTGGATAGCTTCCTCGACTTATTGATTGTGGCACTCGAAAACCTTTTTATTTATTTTGCAGCGCTTGGCAGACCAGAGTAATGTTTTGTTTTTGTTCTTGCTTACTGGTGGTCTAACACGAATGGTAAAAAGAGAATAGGAAGGAAGCCTGAAAAACGACATACACTACAATTTAGAATGAAGGGAGAGTCGCCAAAAAAGGGAGCAAAGGCACAGACTTCACCGTGCTGTAAAGAAGTTCCTCTATACTCGAGCTAAGCATTGGAGCTGAAACGTTCTAACTTTTACTGGGTGGAGATGGAACTTTGATGTCTACATGCGGACCGGCGCTCGCCTATGGAAACTACGGGGAGAAGGGCGGGGCGGTAGGGAGAAACCTTGACTCCATCCTGCATCCCACCTCTCCGTGACGCGCACTAATGAAGCATCTGCCACGCGGACCGGCAGGCTTTCCACCGTGGCCGGCCGCGCCAGCAGCCGCGTAGCACAACGCTCGACGCAGATAAGGAGGAGACCGAGAATCAGTCGTCGTCAGCCGCGGCAACGGCGAATCAATCGAACCAAGTGACTGGCGAGCTGCGCCAGCGCGGGCGACGCGCGATGCGTGACTGTGCCGCGGCCGCCCCACGCGCCGCTGCGCACGACCGCCCTTTGTCACGTAGTACCTCGCGGGAAAGGGAGAGGCCGATGCGCTGGATACGCCGAGCAGCCCGAGCCGCGCCGGGGGACACAGCCGTGGTACGTGACGGGCGTCTCTCTGGCGAGGGAGCCATCTGCCGTGAGGCTATCGTACCGCGGTGGTTCGGTCGGTGTGTTGCGGTTGCGACCGTTGCCTATACTATAGCCGTAACAAACGCGGGGGCGTAGTGGAGTGGTCGTGACGAGTGTGCTGGCTTTTGGAGTGCGCGGTGGGCTGCTTTTAGTGTTTGGTCTGGGAGAGACGGTGCGGTGCTGATATAAGCTCGAATACCGCACCGGGTGGTCACGCGTATAGGTACGGTGTGCGCCGCGGACAGTAAGCAATTTTACGAGCAGGTTTTGCCGGAAGTAGTCGTATAGTTAACGCGAACATCCGCAAGAAAAATATACTAATGTGTTCAACGTGCACTGTGGATTGCTTCACTTATATGATTCGTTTTCGAAGTATTCCATCACTCCTTTAAGAGCGCGGAGTAACGGCATACGTAGCTTTACTTACTAGGGATTACCTCTAGTATTACCTTCTTTTTTTACGAGTAGTGTTTCTACACGAAAACGAAACACCAGAAACAGCCAATTTCGTTTTGATGGAGTACATGACGTTAATTTTTTTTTTTGGTAACACTGCACCCTGTCTCCTCGTTTTTTCTTTCAGTGATACCGATTGGGTAGTAGGAATACCGGAACAAGAGCCGAAAACTCGTGGCTCGTCTTCGAGTGTGAAACTCTGAAAGGAGCTCTGGAAATGTTTTTCAGATGTAAGTACTGCATACAGTTTCGTCGCATCGGCAGTCCATATATTTTTTTTTATCGGAGCAAGGAAACGCGCATGAATGAACTCAGCCTGTCCACAGGGCAGTGTACTATTTGAAGAACACAATGTTCAGTAAAAGCCTTGGTTTATCGCTTGAAGAAAAACAGTACGACTGCCGTTATTAGTTACTTGACGGAAGCGTAATTTTTGTGTTATTTTCATTCCTTGTTAAATTGTAATTGTTTTCTTTTCTTTCGAACTTTGTTTTGTCCTCTAGTGGTGAAGCGCTTACCTTATATCATGATACGTAGTACGCATGCTCCGAGATCTATTGAACGCATCGGCGTTCTGCGCTGAGGCCCGAGAAAGGTAGATATGCCGGCCGATGTAGACGGATAAATTGGTCGGTGGCCTCGAAGTAACCGCAGGACTACTCACCTATTGGTATGATGCCTGCGCGATCGATTGCCGCAGTGCTTGCGATGTTGCGATGTCCCTGGAACATTTAGAAACTTGTGAACCTTCGAAACTTGTTGAAGCCTCTACCTTCAATAGAAAACGAGTCAAGGCGACAATTGCCTAACCGCGATAATTAGCATGGCAGCGCCGTTTAGATTGCTCTCAAGCCTTAATGAATAACCTGCCTCGCGCGTTAGCTCGCAGTATGGATTTCTTGGGCACGCAATGTGGCGGCCATCACGCAATCTCAGAAAGACAGAAAGTAAGCGCTCTTTAATAGGGGGGAGGTGGGGGAGAGAAGTGCTTTAATAAGTTATTCTGTGGATGCCCTCCGACGTCCACTTCAAAGAATAATGGAACCGCGCGGCGTTCCTTCGCCACCGACAGGGAAAGTTGATTTCCCAATCAGAACTCAATTATCTATCGTTTCGTACTTGGCGCTCGCGCTCTCACGGCTAGATGCACCTGCAGCGTCCTCGCCAAGATGGGAAAAGTCAGCTCATCATGCAGCGGCGCGGCAAGTTCGCTGTGGCCCTCCCGGAGAGCGCAATACATTGTGCGCTATTCTCCCTGTGATGGATGGAAGCGTTTTTGGAAATTCGATCGACGGTACCCGCATGTAGGCGCGCCGAAACGAAACAAGCATTTCTGCATGTTTTCCACTTGGCTGGCTGTTGTTT
The DNA here is from genome assembly GCF_055824585.1 of Amblyomma mixtum. Classification (NCBI taxonomy): domain Eukaryota; kingdom Metazoa; phylum Arthropoda; class Arachnida; order Ixodida; family Ixodidae; genus Amblyomma; species Amblyomma mixtum. Next base: position 68,023,312 of record NC_143017.1, on the reverse strand, counting down.
CGTATAAAGGTTAGTCTGGAGAGAATACGAAATAGAATGTGCCTTCGAAGCCAAGACGGCGTTTGAAAGAGATTTAACGAAGTTTTCAGAGGACTGCTATTTGTAAATATTGTTGAGTTAAAAACCAGCAGAGATATGAATATCGACACGACAACCTTGTGAATGGGCGATGGAAGCCGAAATAGTTACAGCAAAGTTATGAGCATTCAGGACTTCGCTAAGGAGCATCCGCTAATTCTGGAGTATGCAGCTGCATCTATAAGCAGTGCTAGTATGTGTTTCACTTAAGATTTTACACAGTTCTTAAAAGTAGGCATTTTGAGTTAAAAGAGTGCTTTTTTTTGGCATAGCGTTGTCAGTGGTGTGGTACAGTCTTTGTCAAAAGTTTAGAGCCCAGGGGGTTTGCTTCTAAGCCTTGTAGTGGGACTCCTGAAGCATTCGTGGCAGCCCTACCCATCGGAGGAGGCAGGGCCAGAAATCATCTTACCTTCAGGAAATTTGGAGCGCTGAAGATGCCTTACGAACCACACAGTGTGGCAAAAAAGCAAACCCCCTGGGCTCCAAACTTTTGACAAAGGCTGTACATCAGAATGCAGCTAAGAAGTGCTGACTAGCAGACTGGTTACTAATATTGAATGGTTAGCTTTTTAACTATTACTCTTAGGCTCCTTAATTATTGAGAGGCGTGTAGACCACCGTAATTAATATCCATATCGGTTTTTAGGATTTCGAAAACGCGGTTACCCTCGGCGCCGCGGCCCAACAAATTTTGGCTATATTGCGCCAAAATATATGCGCTTTCGAGAATCTAACAGGCAAAACAACCTCTGCAGTGCACGTAACTCGCCAAAATAGCCTGAATTTGTTGGGCCACAGCGTCGAGGGTAACCACGTTTTCGAAATTCTAGAAACTGATATGAATATCAATTACCGTGGGCTACACGCCTCTCAAAAATTAAGGAGCCTTACAGTAAGAGTTAAAAAGTTAACTATTCAATATTAGTTAACAGTCCTACTAGTTAACACTTCTTAGCTGTATTCTGGTGTACTACACGGCTGACAATGCTATGCTGAAAAAAGGGCTCTTTTAACACGAAAAGCGTATCTTTAAACATTCTCTAAAGTCTTAGGAGAAACACCCGGTATACGGTAAGCACAGAATATTGAATCCGCAGGAGTTGGCCTGGAAGGCTGGACGGCTCTTTCGTCTGCTCATGGTATAAACGTGATTAGCGTGTAAAACAGATGTGATGCAAACGTTGCAGTTATTGGCAACTTGGCCATGGCCAAGGATAATGCAGGTATCCACATAACAGCTGCTTCCGCTTATACAGGGTGTTTCACGTAACCTGAATCAAGGATTAAAAACAAAATGGCGCACCACAGCTGGGTAAAACCAACGACGTATTTTTCCCGTGGTGTGGCGCTCCCCAGAGTGTTGTTTAAATTCCGATGAGCTAGTAAATTAGGTAGGATGAATTCTGCAAAATTTTTAATATTCACTTTAGGAACATATGCGTTGTGTTAAGTTCTAGAGAGGGTTACGAAACAACCGATCCAGTTTTTTGTAACAACGTGCCTTCTATGCCAGTATTTAAAGAAAACGCGCGAAATATAAAAAAAAGTTGGCACTGGCTTAGCTCTGCTATGCCAGGATATAAGTAGCGTGAGCATTGACGTCACGTGGCTCTGCGCCGGCGGCAGCGGCGAGCGCGCGCGGCGAGGCGCGCTGACGTCACTCGCTCCTCGCGCATGCGCAGTATAGTCGACGGAGCGATGCCGCTCAGCATAGCGGCATCGCTCAGCATAGCGGGCGATGCCGCTATGCTGAGAGCGGCATCGCCCGCTCTCAGCATAGCCTTGAAAGTGCGTCAGCGCATTCCTCCTGAATATGGAAAGCGCGTGGCGTGGCCTGTGATAAGTGGTAGGCTGGCCACCGACAGTCAATTCAGAAGGGGTCTTTATTGAGACATCGCACAGATAAATCGAAAAAAGAAAGGGAATGCGGTGAAGTCTCGTACTTCAACGTACCCTCCGTTTTTTTTTTTAAAAATCTTTTTGCGGCCCGTCGAATTGAGCGGCAGCCGCTCACTTGAACACAGTCAGCGCGCAGCTTTCGTTCGTTGAAAACACGGTTGGGAGCGCTGGAACGTGGTTGTGCATGAGCGCAGTCACATGTTTTTTTTTTGTTTTTTTTTTTTCATATTTCGCGGGCTTGAAATGCCGGAAGAAAGGACCACGTCGTAGGGACGTTGCTACAAAAAAACAGGATCAGTTCTTTCTTAACTCCCTGTATAGCTTAACAAAACGCATGTGACTATAAAGTGATTGTTTTAAATTTTGCATGACTAATTTTACCTAATTAACTAATTAATCGGAATTTAAAAAATTGAAGAGCGCCACACTGCGGGAAATAATATGCCGTTGGTGTCATGCAGCTCCGGTACGCCACTGTGTTTTAATCCTTGGGTTATGCCAAGTGAAACACCCTGTATACGCAAACAAATTATTACACATCTGAAGTGCACGGTAAAGAACCCTAGGCGGCGATATTAACCCAGAGCCCTCCACTATGGCATCCCTCATAGCCCATGTCACTTTCGGCCGTTAAATCCCAGATACCATACCATACCATACCATACCATACCATACCATACCATACCATACCATACCATACCATACCATACCATACCATACCATACCATACCATACCATACCATACCATACCATACCATACCATACCATACCATACCATACCATACCATACCATACCATTTATTTATGCACAAATCTTTACTCCCCGAAGGTCAATCTACTGCCATGATCGATGGCGTCGTTTTTAGAAGCTGGTCGTTGGCCTTGATGGCTGTTATTGACATAACTTTAATAACCTTATAAGCGTTCATTGAGGCTTCTGGTAATGATGTCGTTTATACATGTCCCGCTTTTGGTTGCGTTGGCATTCCAATTGCTTTTCAACTCAACTGTAAATAAACGCAACCACAAGATCTGCTGTCGACGAATTACCCGTCAATTTCATATTGAATTCCCCGCAAACACAGAAAAGTAATTTGGGGGCGTCTTAAAAGAACTTTTGAACTGTAGAGTAGCAAATGAAATTGTTCAACATCTTCTCTACCTCTTCTTCAGAGTGGTTTGTTCTTATGTGGACTGTAGCTTCACCGGGGCTTCACCGGGGCCAGTCTGTATTCATTCACAACAAAACTACATCTTCACACTTGCGGGCTGAAGTCTTAGCCTCACGTAGTAGTCTTCTCTGTGTCATTAGATACGGCAGACTCGTATTTACTCAGGTAAACATTGCCCCGGCCCGGACGCCTGCAACCTCATGATATACAGTTCACCAGAACCCTGTTTTTCACGGCGCAGCCACCGGCAGCAGGAGTCTGGTGTGACTACGATGCTACTCGACTTTGCTGACATATGCGACGCCACGTTGCGTCGTGGGATTGGCCGAACATCGGGGAGTGTCTCACGCTTTGCAAATGTGGAGGTGCTTAAGATGCATTGACCGCTCATAGAAACGGGTATGCCTGCCGTTAATCACAACACAGGGGGCGACGGAAACTTAGCCAGTCGTGCGTAAGTTTCAGTGGAGCAAAACTTCATCTCTTCATCCAAGTAGCCCAACAAAACTTACATCACTAAAATGAATTCAACGAGACCTTTTGAACGGTATATGACGAATTCGCTTACAATGAGTAATTTGCGCAAAATTATATGCTCCAGGTTCTCGTTGTTGCCTCGATTATGCCAGCGAACGTCTTTCAGAGTGGGCGCGACACCTAAAATGCATAACTGCATTAAAAGCGGGAATCATTACGAATTTTTCTGCATAATCTCTCCTTTAACTGTGTTCGCTTATCTATGACAACAGCGGCCCTGCGGACATGCCACCTCTCGGACTGTTATTCTGCCCACGACTCGGTCTTACACTCGACCCACACCTCGCTGCACCATAATTCGGCGCGCCACACCAGGCTCGTGACGACTTATTGGTTCAGTAGAACGAGTGGCCTGTGCTTGCACCCGTGTAGTCTCATAATATAAAAATGCCATGTATACTGAACCTATGCAATCGATGTGTGGAGTATCGGAGAATGAATTAAGCACCATCGTTACAACCATGCGAAACGGTAAATTGAAACTTGTACTTCTTTAAGAGCGACGGTACTGCAGCAAACACATTACGCAACCTCAAGATATTTCGAACCCAGTAATAACCATGGTATATCGTACGTTACGCAGCGCGCAACAGCCCTTCCGAACAGGAGGGACTGCACGGAACCACACACGAATTGAACGCTTGACCGCCGGCACTGTTTCTCAAAGCGCAGACCATTCGTTCCAGGCTGCGGGGCAGGCTGCACTCAGTGCCGGCTATAACAGCCACGCCGAGTGGCGCGTGCACGGGGCAGGCGTCCTGCTGGCCGCGATTTTTGTTCCAGGAGCGAGCGCCGTAAGGCGCCCGGCCGCCTTTCGAAACAACGTGCTCCGATTACGGGCTGCCGCTTGAAGCTGATCGCTTCTGAAACGATGATGCTGGGAAGAAAACGCTCGCGCATAGCCCCCTCCCCCTCTCCCCCCCCACCCCTACTCCCCTCACTCTTTTCCCTTTAGTCCCTCTGCCCCTTCCACCCACTCCTGCCCTGTTCCTGGCCCACTGCGCTCCGTCTTGTCTTCTCTCCCGTATTTCGCTCCCGTATTGGGGAGAGATTGAACCCAGGCCGGTGCCGCAGCTTGCATTTTTATAGCGATCTCCTCTTTCAGTCACCCGATACATTGGCGTCATATTTCCGGAAGCGCCGTTGAATGAGGGCTTTTCTCGATAGTGCGCGAGGCACTGTTGGCAGGGCTTATGGATTGTGATGTCTTTATTTGACTCCCATACGCAGATGCATCGGTGAAAGCTGTCCGAAACAGAGGGGGAAAAAAAGAACGGGGGGGGGGGGGGCGATTGAAATGAAAAAAATAGTCAGAATGCGGAAGAAATAAGGCGCCCGATTCTGCAGGGTTATTTGTGAGCGCGCGTACGTTTAAACCGAAACCCGGGGAAAAGAGTTATGTGATGCGATTCGGGGGCACCCTTTTCGCTGTAAAAAAAGAAAGAAAAGGGGAGACCGGTTAGAGCGGCTCAGAAATCGTGGTGTTTTGTGATGGTTCTTTCTGCGCGCCGGTCGGGCGCCCCCTTTAGTGTAACGAGGAATTTCTCAGTGTGATGCAAATAAGCGTTTTGTTCGCTTTGCCAAGCTGCAGTCAAAGCAAGGCGCCTAACTCAGGATGACCGCGGGTTTCTTTCGAAAGCGAGGGGAGTTAGAGAAATTGGCTCTTCTTAAATGAAAGAGACGTCTCTCTCATTCTCGAGACTGTTTAAATTTATCCAAGGCCATGCGTTCTGGCTGAAAGCGAATGGCGACCGGCGTTTCAGGTTTCGTCTTGCATAAGTAATAGACAGATCCAATAATATAAAACCAAAACGACGCATATAAAATGCACAGCTTCTTTCGTTGCACAGCTAGAAGTTACTCAAGAGTCATTAATCTGCCGACATTCCGTTTCCCTGCAAGGGCAGGCCGCTGTTCTTCTAATCAATTCTTAAGACTTCAAGTGTTTCTTCAACTGCTTCAGAATACCTGATTTTCTCCGATTGCCCGTTCCGAGAAAATTGCGACACACCCTGGGAGCATTTAGTTTGGCTGCTGAGGGCATTGTCAGAAAAAGCGGATTAAGAAAGTAAATTTTTGTTTTTGCGAATTGTTTTCTTGCAGCTAAGATTTGTTTCGAATCAGCTTGTTGGATCTCGCAGGGGTTTAACTTTAACAATACAACTTGATTACTCTTTCATGCGTAGCATTTCTGGAGCCTTTGAAAACGAAAAAAGTCATGTCCAAACAGTAGTCTATACTTAAAAAGTTTTTCAGGGCAATTCACGTGATTTGAATCTACGTTTTAAAGAGAGCTGCGCGTTTTGCATGAATGAAATTGAAGTTGCAGTCTTGCCAATCGTTTTCCTTGCTAGATAAAATTTGTTATTCTTCAATTAAAAGATGTGCCAATATTCCTTTTGACCGAGCTGTTGAACTCCGGCTAAATGGTAATATAATGCCGCAAGCCGCATTATATCCCACGTAAACGTGAGTTGCGTCGTTTTTATGTGGGCAGTAGTATTCGAAGAGCGAAAAACAGAAGGATGTTCAGAAAAATGCCCGCAGAAATGAAAAATGTTTGTTGCGTGAGTGTTTGTATTGAGAACCTGTGAGTTATTGTTTACCAAGTGCTCCCGAGTTGTGTCGGAGTTGAGGAAATTGCACTCGCTATCAGCATTCGAGTGGCAGCTGTCTCGAATCCCTCCAAAATTTCCCATTATTGTATCGAGGAGAACAAGGAATGCTGACGATAACGCCACCATCTCGAAAACTGCACTATTTTTGGGGCACCTTCCTTCGCGTAATACAACTGTCTGATGAGATGTCTTTATGGGAGAGAATACTTGGCAGTTAGCGTTCGCCTGAGTGAAGCGACATTAAAGGAAAGCCGCAACTTAACATCGAAGGTTTCGTGCCGAACAATAGCGTTCTCGCTTCGAGCAGTTGATCTATCCCGCATCACTCTAGACTGCTAGTTTTCGAGCGACTGTGCCGGTCTATGTTAGGTCTCAGGTTCGATCCCCGGGCAAAAGCGGGTTTTACAAATACGGAGATTAAAGAAATCAAATTAGCTTTGCCTTGTAGTCGTTTGCAGCCGTGCTCATACGTGCGAGCGCCTGTGTGCGAAGAAACTGCCGGCCATTGACAGAGCAATGCGTGTCTTACTTCACCCTTGTCTTTCATTTATTTTTGCTTGGTGTCCGTTGCCGCTGTAAATTACCGAATTCCAGGTCATCTTACTCTGAAACTGGTAGCTTATTGACATGACCTCGTCTTTATTCTTCTATATTTCCAAAAATATTTATAATTCAAATTATAACTTTTGAGTGGCGTAGTGCACGGTTTTACCGTGCCGTTTGTCTCCTCTTACTGGCGGGCTGTGTTTGCTTTCTGTGCATTACAGTTTCTTGCCATTGCGGTGGCTGCCAAGAGAATTAGTATTCGTTAATAGCTGCCAAAATTTTTTACTGGAAAGGTTTTTACTTGGCAGAGCGGCGCCCGAAAAGGCGGGCCCTAATGCAGGATTTAGAAATTAATTTGTACCGAGTAGTACGGCGCTTCTGCGTACGTGTGCGCAGAAGCATCGCGGGCGTTTTGGCACTTTGCCACCATCCTAGTACGACAGGCGTGTTCGGGATCGAGCCCGTGAACTCGAGTTAAGAAGCTTAAGCGCGGGCCGGTGTGGGCGAATTGCGACTAACCGCGGGCTAAGTCACGTCATGGTTTTCTGTTGAAGTTGTTGATGAAGTTGTCTGATGAAGTTTCTGGCTTAGGCTGGCAACTCAGCAAGCACATGCGTATCTATTGGATTTCATAAAATTGATAACTTTCCCAATATCTGTACAGCGAAATGCTTCTGTATGTGACTGCCCGTTGTTTCAACGCTGACTGTAAGTCGGGCTTTGTTGCCGCACGTATCTTTATGAGGAGAATCTCGCTTTACAGAGCACGTATGTACAGGCGAGGCCATAAGTAAACGGAGCACGCTATTGCGTTCGAAGTGCAATCCCGCTTTCTCCATTGGTAATGAAGGAGCGTTGTTTGTCTACAAGAAAGCCCACCAACCTACGCTACCAGGATGCGCGTACCACTCCTGGAAATTTCAGTTAGGTGACGCGTGCAAAATATTCGAAGACAGTTGCGTGCTCCGTTTACTTTTGTCCGCGCCTGTACAGGTTTTTTAAAATCTGAAAGGGAACAAATTTTTAGATTTCAGTTAATTGTTACTCCATAATTAAGTACGATAAGAACATTTTTCTCTGCTTGGTAATTGGTTTTCTTCTTGGCGTGTAAACACTGATAGGATAAGCAACAAAAAAAAAAATGTCTTTTTGTGCAAATTGGTTTTTCCTTTTTGTATTGGAGGGTCCTGTATGCATGGGCGTCCGGAAGGGGGGGCAAGGGGGGGCGGTTGCCCCCCCTTGGAATTACGGATATTATTTATGCACTAGTAGAAAACAACTACATAGCTGCCGCCTCCCCCATAACCGGCCATCGGGTGCACCCCCCTGGAAAAAGTTCTGCGGACGCCCTTGCCTGTATGTATAGTATATGGTGTGCGGTTTCGGCTGCTTTAAACGCGAAAAGTAATCGCAGTTCAGGGTCGAGAGAAGGCTACAATGTGAGGAGTTCAGCGTTTCGGATGTGCTAAAGGCTTGCTTTTCTTACTGAGACAGAGAGAAGCCAACAGCCACAGAAACCAAGGGGCACAGGGGATTTTTAATTAATTTATTTATTTTGCGCTGTTGTTCAATTTAGAATATTACTGAATATGTTATCGCTTAAAGGTAATTGATTAGAAAAGCAGAAGAAAAAAACAACCACATGCCGCCTTTGGGATCCGAACCCACGACCTCTGAATTACGCGTCCGGTGCTCTACCGCTGAGCTACGGCGACGGCTGTCAAACCTTCTGCTTTCGGGGGTATTTATGTTTACAAATAATCTAACCTTGGGAGTGTTCACCAGCGCCACCCACGTTCTTAAGCGGCGGACGTAGCACGTCCTGAGTTACCGTTGATGTGACGTAGAACGTCATCGAACGGCCAGGGTGGAAGCTGTGTGAGAACCCTCTTATGCTTCCTAAGGCATCAAGGCTGCCAGAACCGAGGCCCTCGTTAAGCAATTAAGCAGACAAGTAAAGGGGGATGAGGGGCTCGTTATAAATATGAGAGAAGCCAACAGCCACAGAAACCAATTGGCACAGGAGATTTTTAATTAATTTATTTATTTTGTGCTGTTGTTCGATTTAGAATATTACTGAATATGTTATCGCTTAAAGGTAATTGATTAGAAAAGCAGAAGAAAAAACAACCACATGCCGCCGGTGGGATCCGAACCCACGACCTCCGAATTACGCGTCCGGTGCTCTACCGCTGAGCTACAGAGTTGTTTCAACATATATTACTCAGGTTTGTGCGTATAGCGGGCGGGACACACACGAGCACGCACGCACGCATGCACGCGCGCGCGCACACGCACACACACACACACGCACGCGCGCACGCACGCGCGCGCACACACACACACGCGCGCACACACACACACACACACACACACACACACACACACATACACACACACACACACACACGCACACGCACACGCACACGCACACGCACACACACACACACACACACACACACACGCACATGCACGAGCGCGCGCGCACACACGCAGGAACGCGAGCAGCTAGAAAGAGCGCGGCCAGCGACACTATACGCCCACAAGCCCTACTACAGACACCCACGCTCCAGAATCGCATAAGCTGCCAGCAATTCCCAAAGTATTGCGACGTCCTTAAAAAGTCAACCGAAGGCGCCTGAACAGCCGAGCTCTATAAACTTTTTCCTCCGTCCCGGAAGCTTCGCGATGAATCGCAGCTAGAGCTAAAATACTTGGCGAGGGACAAGAAATAAGCGATACTCGAGAGAAGCAAAAGGTGGAAAGAGAAACAGCGGAGCACTGATGAAGTATACGCGCGAGTACTGTCGGCTCTGGAACTGTTTGTCATGTTTTGCAACACCCATGCAGTGCGGACCTCTGGCGCTATCAGCTGCTGCAAGCGCGCCTCCCCGCTATACCGCCGGGCGCGAAATCCGGGTGGGGGCTTAAAACGATTCGCTGCGGCTTTGCGCCGTGATTAATGCGTCTGAGGTCAAGTGGCTGCCCTGAGCGCGACGCAGGCTCTGAGAGAGTGGCTGAGGTGCGAGAGCGGACCGGGGGATGTCGCGTGATAGAGGACGCAAACGTCGTTAAGGATGCGAGCTTTTCTGCGCGTCTGCCGGGGCGATACAGCTCGCACGGACTGGTGTTGGGCCACGGCCAGCCCCACTCGCAGGGTGGCGCAATGATGTCTAGGGAGCGACGTTGAGGTACGCGTTTTGCGCAAGTATGGCTACACTGGCTGTCCCCGCGGGGACAGCGCGTTCTCACCTCCGCGTTCGCGCAACAAACCACCTGCAGGCTATCAGTGGTAGCCCTGGCTCTCGAGTTGTGCAAGGAGCCATTCGGGACAGTGGCCGGTATATTGAAATAGAACACTCGGTTCTTCGAAAGGATGTTACGCGGAAAGCTTTCGTTCAGCTGGCCCGGCCAAAAAAAGATTTAATTTAGTTGTAGGACTTTTTGGTGCTCCTACAAGTTGAAGGGTGAGATTGTTGCCGCATAGTAAGATGGTGGGGCGATTTAACAGTAAATCACGCAACACTGGGAAAGTTCACTTGGAAAGGGTCACCTGATCTGTCATGCGGACTTGTCTTTTTTGGATTTCACTGCTGTCAAGCGCTGCTTACGTAGCCGTAGCATGTCGTAACAACACTTTTTGGTGACACTTTTGATTGCAGCACAGATCAGCCCACAGGTGCTATTTCTGGAGAGTGTTTCGCTACTCAAAAGCCAAAGGCAGTGGCGTGTTTGGGGTCACGTGAAGTTTCGCAGTTCATGACAGCGTTGGCTGCGAATCAAATCATACGTTCGCCGTATTCTCAACGTTAGTAAAATTTACTGGATGTACCGTGGACTGACATACGTCGCACATAACGCTCTTGCAGTGTTGGGTCTTTTTTACTGTTTGCTATTTTATGAGCATAGCGTACACAAAGTTAATAAAGATGATACTCTACATTGCAGATATTTCGCTTGATTAGCTGCTTAATCCCCCATGATTTCCTCTACGTTGTTCATATTCTTTTACAATCGCTTCTGTACGGTATGTGCTACAAGGTTTTTCGGTGCCCGCTTGATTGGCGAAGTCGGCTTCTACGGTATTCTCTCACTAGGGGGTGGTACTCGCTGCTACAGCGAAGTTCTCATGATGCAGCAAGATAAATATTCCTTGCATTATTAAACCGGATTTTTCGTTTTCGCTATTTTAGTGGCTTTGGCCTCCTTATTTGGCTGAGATATAGGGCCTTGTTGCATTCGCAACAATAAAAATCAGGAAAGTATCAAGCAAACAAAAGCACAGCGGACTGCCTATATACCCCTTCCAACAGAATTTTGTAGTGCCGTACCGGTATATTGATAACTGCAAGCGTCTCAGCAAGCGGGTACAACAGGCCAAGCAGAAAATGCTTAAGCTAATAATGTAAATAATCTATAAGGCTTTATAGGCGGGTTACGGTCACGCGGTAAAACATACTCAGCTGTGCATTCCGGCAAAATGGAGCCTTAAAAGAAAAACAGTGCAATAGTATGGTAACTGCGCGGTGAAAACGCAGCGTTCCTCCGAACGAGTTGTCCTTGTTATTTCGGCAAACGAAGGATGATTCCAGCGCCAGCCTTGCAGCGTAACCATGAGTGATATTAAAACAAATTGTGTGTGTGCTGATAAAAGCTATTTCTGGCTGCGTATACGTGCAGGGATTTATTGAACCAGAGTGATGAATTTGGCGACAGTCTATGGCTCATATTTCAGCTTTATTTCATCAGTTTAGAGTTCTTAATACTAAGGAGCCGGTCGCGCTATGCAGACCTACAGTGCAGAGGTACAGACCACGGATTCACTACTGGCGATAGTTATTTTATTTTTGTTCCCGGGTATTTGTTCCTGGGTATTTTTGTTCCTGCTATTGAATGTTTAGAAACGATCCGCATCTTGCTACTATTGTCCGGGGACATAGAAGCGAATCCGGGACCTGCCAGTGCAGAGGCAGTGCTTGCTGAATTGAAGAAGTTGTCCTCAGGTCAGCCTACAATAATCAGTGATGTCCAAGACGTCAAATTCATGGGGGCACTTTGTTGACCTAAAGTGTGGTGAGGCGGAAGCCTTAAGCGCGGCGTTGCTGCTTGTGTCACTGATGTGTGGTTAAGATGTTAAGCTTCGCCTCTAAGAGTGGAACGCGACAGCGTCTGCCCAACTTGTGCTAGAACCTAGGCGTGTAGTAAAGGACACGGAAAATATTCTAGATTTAGTATTAACGAGCCATCCTGAAAGTTTCTCCTCCATGACTTACCTGCGTGAAATTAGTGACCATAAAGTTATCCACAAAGTCTTTAATTTCAATCCAATTCCTCGCCACAGCCCGGGGAAGACAATCCGGCTGTATGATAAAGGTAACTATGAATCAATAAATAGCGAGCTGCACGCCTTCTTTTCATCTTTTAACACAACTTTTCAAAGCAGATCTATCCAAGAAAACTGGTCGATATTTAAACAAAATCTTAACTCCCTGGCAGCCTTGGTTCACGAAGTCACTGAAAAAACTCGAAAATAAAAAGAAACGCCTATTTCGTGCAGCTGAAGCCAATCCTAGCACCTGCTCATGGGACAAATATTATGCTGCTGAGAGCTCGTATTTATCAGCAATCAAAAACGCTAAGTGACACTTTTATCACGATGACTTGTCGAGAATCCTAAAAAGTAACACAAAAAAGTGATGGTAAATTATAAACCCTAGTAATGCACGTTCAGCTACCCCGAATAAAGATCCAGAAGAGCTATTCAGTGATACTGAGTGTGCTAATATCTTTTCCGTTGCTTTTTCCTCTGTCTTTACAAGCGAGCCTGATGCGCCCTTACCTATTCTGCCTACGACCATTCCGCACACCATGCCTGTAACCAATGTTTCTGCTAATGGAATATTGACCTTAATAGATAAAATTAAATTTTCATCTGCAGCAGGCACTGACAAAATGAATTCTAAACTTTTAAAGAACACAACGTGCATTTCTGCCGAATATTTATCGTTACTGTCTGCTCAGTCGCTCTCCACAGGCACCATACCTGATGATTGGAAGAAGGAAAAGGTCGTTCCAGTCTACAAATCCGGAAACAAAAATTCACCATTAAATTATCGTTCTATCTCACTCACAAGTGTACCGCGTAAAATCATGGAGCATATCATCTACTGTGAAATCATGCAGTTCCTGGATGGTAACAAATTTTTTCATCCTGCACAACATGGATTTCGCAAAAACTATTCCTGTAACACACAATTAGCAGTCTTTCTTCACGATCTGCATGCGAACCTCGACTTGAATATCCAGACTGATGCCATTTTTTTTAGACTTTGCTAAAGCATTCGACAAAGTTTCCCGTCGACGTCCCAGGTGGTCGAAATTTCCGGAGCCCTCCACTACGGCGTCTCTCATAGCCTTAGTCGCTTTGGGACGTTAAACCCCATAAACCAGCCAACCAACCGTTTCATGTTAAAACTTTCGCAGCTGAACTTGCATCCTAACATCTTAAAATAGATTGAAGCATTTCTAACGTGTTGCTTTCAGTCAGTTGCTGTTAACAGCCAGTCATCTCATTCGGCCCTCGTAACCTCAGGCGTACCACAGGGCTCGGTCTTAGGTCTTCTTTTCTTCCTAATATACATAAATGACTTGCCAGAACATCTATCATGCAATATCCATTTATTTGCCGACGACTGCGTTTTCTAGCACTCAATAACTAATATTTCCGACCAAAAAACCTTCAGGATGACCTTAACCGCATTGAAAAATGGTGCGGTGATTGGCTAATGGCACTTAACCCTAAGAAATGAAAGCTTATTTCGTTTCACCGCAGACTTAATCCGTTGTCCTTTTCCTATAGAATTTCTAACAGTCCAATAGAGCACACTTATTCATATAAATACTTAGGTATCCCTGTAAGTCATGATTTAACTTGGCGTGAACATGTCACTAACGTTATTTCATCTGCAAACAGAACCCTCGGATATCTGATGCGCCAATTACGTCACGCAACAAAAGAGTTCAAATTACTCGCTTACACATCATTGGTAAGGCCAAAACTAGAATACGCATCCCCCATTTGGAGCCCCCATCAAGCATATCTAATCGACGCACTTGAAGCCGTGCAAAATCGCGCCGCCCGTTGCATTCGCTTCCAATATTCATACGAAGTTAGTGTGTTATCCTTGAAATCACTGTCCAACTTACGAAGTCTTTCTTGCCGTCGTCCCATCGCAACCCTATCTCATTTTCATAAATTTTATTACAGCTCGCTGAGCGAAGAAACATACATCTGCGTACATTCGCCGCACATATCAAATCGCACTGGTCAGCCCCTTCAAGTTTTACTCGTCCACGTGCACGTACCGCAACCTTTTCCACCTCTTTCTTTCCACGAGCCGCGTCAGACTTAAACGGCCTCTCCCACTCCGTTGCGGCTATCACCTGCTCATCATTCTTCAACGCCAACATTGAACTTCATATGTCATCGTGAAAAAATGTAACAAAATTTTTGATTACCCCACCCCTTATGTAATACCCCGAAAGGGGCCTTTAAGGTAAATAAATGAAATGAAAGAATGAAAAAACTAGGCAGCTAAGGCCTATGGTGCTTGGCAGAAAGTTGCATGGACAGGCAATTCCCTCCTTATGAGGGCTGTCATGCACGCGATTCCTAAGCTTCAAGATGACTGGAGTCCACCCATGCAGACGGCCCGCTTTCTTTGAAAATTTTAGTGGCTACTTGGTTTTCCTATTAAACTTAACCGAGAGTAACGTTAGCTGTTACCCATCCTGTGCTATGTTCAGTCGTCGAAAGACAAAGCATTCTCGACATAGCCTACTTGCACGCCAACGGTGAGCCCATTATTTTGTAGCAACTTGTTGCTACGTCTGCAGAGCACTACACATCGCCGCCATTCAGCACTAACGGCCGCTTAAGACATCTTACAACTATTAAGGGGAAGCTGAACAGACTCCCTCATGTTGCGTTCAGGACGAGGCACAACGACGCACAGTAACGTCTGGGCCTAATCGCCTTGGTGTGTTTTTTTGGACCTAGCAGTTGCTCGTCAGTTAGAATGAGCCACTTACACTACGATGTGCGCAAGGAACTTTGGGCGTCCTTTGTGAAACGCCATTTTTTTGTGTGAGCATTTCTTCGTGTCATTGTACAGTTGCACGTTTCGGCTTGAATGCCATTAACCGGGAAGTGAACGTTGATATTACCTACATTTTATATGCACATGAAATGTGTAGCGACATTTTAGAAATTGGATATATTTTGTTTAGTTTAAGAAGGGTTTAAGGTCCCAAAGCGACTCAGCCTATGAGAGACGCCGTAGTGAAGGGCTCCGGAAGATATATTTCTTTTTTTTTTGTTTTTGAGATGTGGTTTGTGAATATAGTGTCATATTTCGGCTTAATATTCCCTTAGTGGAAAGACTATATGATCGATAGAGTTGATTTTTTCTTTAACCTCTGCTATAAAATAAATGCACTATCATTACCATTATTGTTGTTAATATTATATAATTATAATAAGAGGGCAGTAAAGAATAACCTTTTAAACTACACTGTCTCGGGATTTTGATGTGAAAAAAAGGGGGAAACGCTCCAGATGTTCTCTTTGTGCACTCTTCTTGTGTTCGTAGTGTACAACGATTCCTTTACCTTCTATTTTTTTTTCTGTTTTAGTGAGCAATCACAAGCGAATCGCTTGGCCTTTTTCCGGTTTTTAAATGAGTGTTATTGTGTCTCCTTGATTCACTTGCTTTTTTCTTCTTTTTTTTCCTTTTTAGATTTTCAATTTGATATGGTGTTTCTCTATAGGTAAAAAAGATTTGCCGCCTGCTGCCGGCTTTAGCGCAACAAGCCACTGATGGCTTTGGCATGCCCGGAAATGCACTACTGTATTGCCTGAAAAAATAAACCATTATTAATATTATTAACTCACTAAAAGCAGCAGTCAGTCAATATTTAATTACTTTTCTGCCAACTTTCATCCGCTGATTTCTCATTTCATGTCGCATTTCTTACTGGGCATATCTGATTTGCTGCGTATAGAACGCGTAATTTATTTTTTTGGTGTAGGTTTATTTTAACCATTTAGCAACTTTTGAAGAATTTTATTGAGGTTGGCGAGAATTCGTCCTTGAAGAGGTTTAGTATGAATCGTACAAAACAATTAAGTTTGAATTGTGATATGTTGGAGCAGCTGTAATAATTGAGCAAAGGGGTAACAATTTCGAATAGCGGTGTGAAAAGCCAAGCAACACAGATGGGAATGAGCGGTACAAATGCTGCATTGAGTTTAGACCTTTACTTCGGTTTATTTCTTTTTCAGTCATGAAATACGGTAAAAAAAGAATCCACCGGCGTCCTCTCTTCACTGAGAACACGACTGCTAGAATTGGTTAGTTTCAGAGTTTACGCCTACAGAATAGAGGTATGAGTCAAGTATTATGAACACCGAGTCGAATCCGCTATTGGGCGTGAGTAATTGGCTAATTTTTTGGCTAATGTTCCAAATAAAGTATGTCGTTTTCGCCACAACGCGTTAAATGCGTAATGGTTTTTCGCCACGTGAATTCGACGCGTGCTATTTGCTTTTGGGAAGTTTACCGGCGCACTCATAATTGCGGCATTTATTAAAGCAATGCCTGAAAAGAACGCAAGTACATATACTAGCACTAATAGATAAAAGTGTTTTAGGCTAACGCGCTGTGCCATCTCTCTCTCTCTCTACTATAGTAAAATAGTGGTTAACTCGTTCACCCTGAGTTTTATCCGTGGTTCGGCTTTCTGAATAAATTCATTCCGAGGTAAAGGGAGGATGGTGATGTCTGAAGAAGTTTGCTTAGTCATACCCCTAGTAGACCACTCCAGATGTCGGTGATAAGCCATTAAGAGGCATACGCACGCACCTGCACAAACTCATGCGAGCAGTCAAGGGCGCTCACGTGTGTGGATAATTTATGTGTTTCTGAGAAACGTGAATGCGGCTTCCGTCGGGTGCACTACTTGAACGGCGCTAATGTTCAAGAACGTTAGCAGGGAACAGGCACAAATCCTGAGCCAAATAAAGCTTTCTTGAACATCATTTTTATTTGTGATGCCAATGCGGAGTATTGTAATATACTGTTATGAACACATTTTTGGGAATAAATAGCTGTGAACTAGCTGAAAATTGAATAATTAATAGCTGAAAAAATAGCTTAAATCTCCTCGAGGGATATGGGAACGGCCAGACGCTGAAAGCGCCTCGAGGGGAGATCTGGGGATATATTGATCGTTATGGTGCAATCGTATAATATGCGAAAAAATTGCGTTCATAAACAACTTCTGGTTGTAAAAAAAAATGCGCTGGTCCAGAATTTCTGGGTATGCTGTATGGAACGACTGTACCGACTGTACCCGCAAGTTATATGTTTTGTGTCCTCGCGAGCAGCATACAACAGACAAATTGGGGCCCTTAATTGTTCAACTTTAAGCAAAAATAATTATTACAGGCTAAATCCAAGTCAGCGCAATGGAAGAGAGTGCGATCTTTCGCATGCGGGCAACGCGGTGAGAAGAAAATGCAGCCTGGATCGAAAAAAACGAAAGGGTCGTCGCTGGCAGTGAACATAGCACCACAGGTCACGCTCCAGCTCAGCCAAGGTGAACGAACTTTCATACAGTAAGGTCGTTGCCCTTCTGCAACAGCACTTTTCCCCAACGCCTAATGAGGTACTCAGTCATTCTAGTTCTTCTCGTGGAGGTGGTTGCCAGGGTCGCAAGTCAAGGAATTCACTGAGGCTGGTCTCCAAACCACAGACGCATGCAATTTTGGAGGCATAGGATGCTGTGGGACAGAAAAGTTTATGGCCGCTAGGGCTTCACAATACGTTGCCAGCCCCCAGCGAAGTCGGGCCTGATCAGAAGCGAGACCAAATAAAGTGCGATAGCGGCTGCACTGGCAGCTTGAAATGAAAGGAGAATATTGCAACCTAGAGGAATGCAGATTTGCATCTACATTTGTCTGCGCTGCAGTGCTATATTCTTTGCTGTGAGGTGGCCACAGCTAGCACAGGACAGGTTTAATTGGAGAGATATGGGAGCGTCTTTGTCTTGGAGTGGCCGCAGTCGGGCTGCTGCTGCTGCCGCTGCATCTGATGATGATGATGAGCAACATCTCTCTAGTCAGTATGGGCTGCTATAGTTTTACCAAAAGATAGTTTGAAAACTGTGATCAGTTTTTCTCTTCTTTTATGAAACGGATTCTTGCCTGCCGCGGTGGTCCAGTGTCTATGTCGTTCGGCTTACTGTCCGAAAGCCATAACCACGCCATGTGACCCTGGCCGAGCAATCGTGGTAATGGTCGCTGAGGAGAAACGCGAGGACGCCGAGTATTCTGTGCACATAAAAGCAGCCTAGGTGCCTGCGAACAATCCGAATCTTTCAAAGTCGCCGTGCTGCATAGCCTAGAACTTTAAGATGACAAGTAAAGAATAATTACACAATAAAACTCGGTTCTTTTCGCTCATAATGACACTCTGAAAAGAATGAACAGCTTTATTATTATTGATTAAAGAGTAAAGAAAAAAAATGTTGGCTCCTCCTTGAAGATGAGCAGCGTTCAATTTCTTTCTTCAGTAAGGCACTGAGACACTTGAATAAGACAGGTAACTTTTGGTAGCATTAAGTGCACGGCTTGACCTCTTGTTGGAACAAAAGGCGCTCAAGACGCTCGTCTAGTGGCCGAAGTAGGTCGAGAGGCCTTGCTTGGCCGAGTCCGCAAGTATATTTGTCTCCTTTTTCTGGCTTTTCGAAGTTTCAGGCATCACGGAGTGCGATGCTATGGGACAAAGGCTGCGCCGATCAATAGTGAGGTTGTTCACGTAATTTAAAAAAAGAAATAGTGTGGAGTTGTTTTTTTCTACTTTAACGGTCGGTGCGCTTCGGATGCAGCACAACAGTTAGCCCAGTGCGTCTTTCTAGTGCTATACGCTACAGTAGCCCTGGCATGGGATTTTGAAGCTGCAGTGTCCTTACAGCTCAGCTTCGTTAATGCCCTGAGTTACATAGCAATGTCAGATATTCACTACAACATTCACAATACCAATTTCAAAAACCTGCAATTTGGCGTTGCTAACAAAAAAAAAAAAAAACTTATAGGTCGGTTGCGAGTGTTCGACGCGAATGTTTTAGCGTCAGCTGCGGTGTCAAAGCAAATAACACTTGTAATGTTCCGGCTTAAACTACTTGACAGCCCACCGATTCTCATGTTCTTGCACTGAGACACGCCTTTCCTTCCACACCGTGCCCCTTCCGCACAGTCTGGCCGGCTTATCATACACACACTGACGAAGTCGGCCGCAGCAGAGTCTTGATACAACGCCAAGTTCGCCGAGCGAGCCGCCGCCCAGCCGAAAGACACGGGTTCGATCCCGGCCGCGGTGGCAGAATTTCGATGAAGGCAAAATTCTAGCGGCCCGTGAGCTGTGCGTTGTCAGCGCACGCTAAAGAACACCAGGTGGTCGAAATTTCCGGAGCCCTTCACTAGTGCGTCCCTCATAGCCTGAGTCGCTTTGGGACGTAAAACCTCCATAAACCATAGACCAAACCATAAACACACCATGCGGTTACCGACGCGCAGCACCTTGGCATGGTGCCAAGATCTGTGCTGTAGGCGTCGCCGACGCTGACGGCGCTATTACTGAGCAGAGCTAAGGCACTAAAAAAAAAAAAAAACTTTTCTATTTGAAGATGTGGATGGAGTTAAAGAGGAAAGAGCTCAGAAAACATTATTCTATTTGTAGAAGGCGATTTACTGATGGTGAGGAGACAACAAGCACGCGGAGCAGCAAAGCAGTTGAGGCAGGGACCACTAACGAGTGCGGATGGCTGAAGCAGAAGACTCATGTGCGGGCAATCAGCGATGACAATGAAGTGCGGCTGGCGCTTTGTATTTGTCTTTCTTACAACGTGCGCTGCGTTCAGCGCCACCGCCGACGACGGCGCGTAACTGATGAATACGCTAAGAAAAGCTAACGCTCTAAGCACATCGTTGAAATAACGCCGAAGAAACAATGGGAGATCAATGTGGCTTTGGGTGGCCTAGTCAGGTGCACTACCTTGCACGAGTCACCTGGACTTCCGAGGGGCTTCGATGCGCGCAGCTATACTCAATTCGTAGTGACCCACACAAGTGTGTGAAAGTACATGTATAGGCGCCTTTGTCATGCCTTTTCGTGTGACCAGGTGACCTGGGTCTCACAATCGCTGCTTCTGGAGTCGTACACCCTGAACAGCAAGGACTAAAAAGCTAGCAAGCTGTCCTCTAGCACACTTCATTTCCTGCCACAATTCGCGGCTAAGAGCACCATTTTGACATTTCTTCTTGTTATTCTCCTGAGTTTTCAAACCTGATGGCTGCAAGATATGTTTTGACAGTAAGGAATAAAAGCGTGCCTGTTTCAAAATTTAAGGGTCCTTGTGTCATCTGCGTTGACATGAAATCGGTGTACTGTTCGTAGCATAGTGGCTCCATAGTATAGCGTGTAATGAATGTATTATATTACTATGTGCCAACAACTTGCCCAAACCTTTACGATTCTTAATTAGTGTAAATCTCGTAGTCGTTGCTAAGGCTTGGAGCATAGGTTCCCGACACACTGCACTGATGTTCGTCAGAAAAACTATGACAAAACTTCTTTCTTCCTGCTACTCATTTTTGCTTATTTGTAGTTAAAGTAACCAATAATACACCTTTTATACGTCCAATAGCTAACCAAAACGAATGAATTCTCTCTCATTACAGTGCTGTTTTTTAGGTTCTCTTGCTGAGAAATCGCTGCTGAGGAGCAGTACTGGCGGAATGTTGCTAGACACTAGTCCACGATCAACTTTAAGGAAATGTAGGGGAACGTTTTCTCATTTCATAACTAACTACCGACGGCCAGCAAACATTAGCTCTTAGTCACAACCTTCGCTTCAAGCGTGGTTCTCGCAAACATCGGCGGCTCGCATTTTTTTTAATCATTGATTCACAGCACTGTCCGCTTTTTTCTTATCGATTACGTACTCATAACAGCGAATTAGCGTTCCTTTGATTAGCCCGCGGTATAAGTGGCTGAACAAAGATCGAATAGTTAAAGTACTGCAAAATAGAGAAGTTATTATATCTTCAAAGGCGGGCCGCACCGAGTAATTTCAGCGCCGTTTCATATGCCGCCACGGATGCGTACGGAGCACAAAAGAGAAGTTCTCTATCTTTTTTTGTTTACACTCAACTTTGTTTCGGCTCTTTTTTTGTGTTAATAGTTTCCACCACTTATGTTGTATCTTTTATGCGTGTCTTGCACAAGCGGTCTCATCCTCACTGCTTGCCTCTGTCATTCCTGGTTCACTTTTTGCAAGATGATCCGGCTGTCTAGACAAAATCATATTGGTTCGTTTTTGCTGATTGCGTCTATGATCAAAATGGACGGCAGCAAACAGACTACACTTGAGGTAGCATTTCTAAACAATTTCTTTCTTGATATATTATTTTGCCTCTTTTCAATCGATGGGTTAGACACTCAACCCAAAGAGCGACGTAACTTGCGAGCTGTTGTTGATGATGATGATGAGTTTGATGGCGCAATGACAGCTTTGGCTAAAGACCGCCATGACACAAGGTATTTTTCTTTTCACAAGATGGGGCCAGGAATCTATTTTCCCAGCATTTCGCCCCAAAAGAGCCGAGCACCAGAACAGGGGAAAGCTTGTACCCATTGTATCACACGTGGAAACGCGGCGGCACTGGGGATCGAACCCTGAACCTTTCTTCATGCGAGGTGGATGCTCAGACCACTACAGGCCACCATTGCGGTTTGCTAGCTATCCTTACTTACGTCACAACTGTCAGCGCCAACGGCTGAGTGACAGAGTGGAACGAGAAAAAAAATCTCCCAAAAATTCTCCCTCGAATGCTGTCAGACTTTAAAGTCACGATTAGAGTAACTTCTCTCTCCATGCCAAGCGTGCCAAGGCCGAGGAATTTTATAATTGTCTTGCGCTGTGCGATTAGCGATGCGTATACGGCGAGACGGCGACTGCAAGGCTCCAAGAGCAAAGCGCGAGTTCTGACGTAGCGTCGCGCCGCGTGTGATAAATGGGCGCTGAAAGGTGCATGCACTAATGAGCGGCTCAGACAGCGCTAATTGCGGACGCCGCCGGCTGAGGCGTCACGGCGAAAACAGCGACGATGGACGAAGGAGACTGCGCGCATTTGGTGCTCTGGGCGGGTTTAGAGGTTTTTTTTTTGTATTTTTATTCGATAATGATGTTAAACTTTGACTTACGCTAACCAGACTCATTTCATAATAGTTTGCAAGGTGTTGCGCCTCTTGCGTTTTTTTTTTCCTTTTTGAAACGACGGCGAACGTGTTACGCCAGAACCGGATCAAAATACTGAAGAAGCTTGCAAGTGAAATTGGGAAAACCATAATTATCATTTAGGTTTAAGACTTGGAAAACTAAGAACACAACTGTTCATTTCAATTAGAGCTAAAATTTTAAGTTTTTAAGCTTCGAAAAGAGCTTTCTAATGTTCTCGGCGAATATAATTTTCTACGCAAGAATTTTTGATTTTTTTTTTGTGAAATATGCGATGTCCATATGTGAAAATATCACATAATTTATCCAGGCTTTTCATTTAGAACGAGCAGCTCACGTACGATTTATTTACTCTCAGAAGATTGCATCAAGAGCTATACTTGCAGAAGGAAGTCATGATTTTGTAAGGAAAAGTAAAATATCGGAGTTAAATGGTCGGGCCGTGAGACATAAATGTAAGTGGAAGTTCAGTGCTAAAAGCTTGGTTGTAATCTTCTAGTTCAACTCTGCGCTGACTGGGAGGACCGCGCGTCACCTTCTCTGCGTGCTGACGCAGCGATAAAACTTCCGCTTAACCGCCGCGGAAGAGAGAACATGACACTTTCATGTTGTTAATGCATGGTTTTAAGTTAACTGCTGCCTGTTACGCTTCAAGAAGTTGTCGGTATCATTACAGGCAGTGAAAAACATACTTAACCAAGTAACGGCCCTAAACAGTTGTATTGTCTGAGCAGTCGGCGCTATAAACCAGCCGACAGCGCTTAACTAGTAGTTAGAGCCACTACATTTGCACCGGAATCCCTGAATTTGCGGGTCAGTTCCTAAGAACTCCCAACTATGGCAATAAATTTCAATGAAACCGTTATGCCATCAAGCTCCTGGCTTCAGTGCACTAATTCCCTCATCCCTTTCCCGCAGTGCAGGGTAGCAAACCGGTTTCATCTACCTGTTAATCTCCCTGCCTCTCCTCGTCCTCCTTCTCCCTCTCCCAATTTTCTCCTGCGACCGCTGTAACTGGTACTGAGTAGCCAGCTTTTTGTGCCATTTATGCCACAAGTGTGGACCATTTACTGTTAAAACCGAATTTAGAAAATTTAATCCCACATACGTTTATTACGTGTTTTTTTTCGGTTTAAACCGAAAAGTCCTACCACTATCCGCATTACAGCTAGTTACACCATAGTATTATCGGCATGCTAAAAGTGCAGTGTAAGAACACAGCTCACACGTAGAGAGACAAAGCTTGAAACAAGTCATATTCAAACTCTTAAGAAAATTTATTTTTGAGAGTTGGTTTAGACTTCAGCTTCCCAGAGCGACTCAGGCTAGTAGGGACGCTGTAGTGGAGGACTCTGGGTTATTTCGACAACTGGGGGTCCTTTAACATGCACTGACATCGCACAGTACATGGGCCTCTGGGGTTTCGATCGCCTCCATCGAAATGCAACCGTCGCGGCCGCAGTCGAACCCGCAGTAATTTTGAGCTACCACAGCGGCTTATTTTTGTAAATTAGGTATTCTTTGTAACGCAACATTGCTTTTATTTCTGGGCTTTGAATCTGTAATTGGCTTTCGACAACCATGATTCAACTGCCCTGTCCTTATAAGTTGCACGGAACGTCTCACTTGACACTGCGGAGTTCGAAGTAAAAGAATCTAGAAACAAATGCTTGTATCATGACACACCAAACAAACAAACAAACAAACAAACAAACAAACAAACAAACAAACAGACAGACAGACAGACAGACAGACAGACAGACAGACAGACAGACAGACAGACAGACAGACAGACAGACAGACAGACAGACAGACAGACAGACAGACAGACAGACAGACAGACAGACAGACAGACAGACAGACAGACAGACAGACAGACAGGCAGGCAGGCAGGCAGGCAGGCAGGCAGGCAGGCAGGCAGGCAGGCAGGCAGGCAGGCAGGCAGGCAGGCAGGCAGGCAGGCAGGCAGGCAGGCAGGCAGGCAGGCAGGCAGGCAGGCAGGCAGGCAGGCAGGCAGGCAGGCAGGCAGGCAGGCAGGCAGGCAGGCAGGCAGGCAGGCAGGCAGGCAGGCAGGCAGGCAGGCAGGCAGGCAGGCAGGCAGGCAGGCAGGCAGGCAGGCAGGCAGGCAGGCAGGCAGGCAGGCAGGCAGGCAGGCAGGCAGGCAGGCAGGCAGGCAGGCAGGCAGGCAGGCAGGCAGGCAGGCAGGCAGGCAGGCAGGCAGGCAGGCAGGCAGGCAGGCAGGCAGGCAGGCAGGCAGGCAGGCAGGCAGGCAGGCAGGCAGGCAGGCAGGCAGGCAGGCAGGCAGGCAGGCAGGCAGGCAGGCAGGCAGGCAGGCAGGCAGGCAGGCAGGCAGGCAGGCAGGCAGGCAGGCAGGCAGGCAGGCAGGCAGGCAGGCAGGCAGGCAGGCAGGCAGGCAGGCAGGCAGGCAGGCAGGCAGGCAGGCAGGCAGGCAGGCAGGCAGGCAGGCAGGCAGGCAGGCAGGCAGGCAGGCAGGCAGGCAGGCAGGCAGGCAGGCAGGCAGGCAGGCAGGCAGGCAGGCAGGCAGGCAGGCAGGCAGGCAGGCAGGCAGGCAGGCAGGCAGGCAGGCAGGCAGGCAGGCAGGCAGGCAGGCAGGCAGGCAGGCAGGCAGGCAGGCAGGCAGGCAGGCAGGCAGGCAGGCAGGCAGGCAGGCAGGCAGGCAGGCAGGCAGGCAGGCAGGCAGGCAGGCAGGCAGGCAGGCAGGCAGGCAGGCAGGCAGGCAGGCAGGCAGGCAGGCAGGCAGGCAGGCAGGCAGGCAGGCAGGCAGGCAGGCAGGCAGGCAGGCAGGCAGGCAGGCAGGCAGGCAGGCAGGCAGGCAGGCAGGCAGGCAGGCAGGCAGGCAGGCAGGCAGGCAGGCAGGCAGGCAGGCAGGCAGGCAGGCAGGCAGGCAGGCAGGCAGGCAGGCAGGCAGGCAGGCAGGCAGGCAGGCAGGCAGGCAGGCAGGCAGGCAGGCAGGCAGGCAGGCAGGCAGGCAGGCAGGCAGGCAGGCAGGCAGGCAGGCAGGCAGGCAGGCAGGCAGGCAGGCAGGCAGGCAGGCAGGCAGGCAGGCAGGCAGGCAGGCAGGCAGGCAGGCAGGCAGGCAGGCAGGCAGGCAGGCAGGCAGGCAGGCAGGCAGGCAGGCAGGCAGGCAGGCAGGCAGGCAGGCAGGCAGGCAGGCAGGCAGGCAGGCAGGCAGGCAGGCAGGCAGGCAGGCAGGCAGGCAGGCAGGCAGGCAGGCAGGCAGGCAGGCAGGCAGGCAGGCAGGCAGGCAGGCAGGCAGGCAGGCAGGCAGGCAGGCAGGCAGGCAGGCAGGCAGGCAGGCAGGCAGGCAGGCAGGCAGGCAGGCAGGCAGGCAGGCAGGCAGGCAGGCAGGCAGGCAGGCAGGCAGGCAGGCAGGCAGGCAGGCAGGCAGGCAGGCAGGCAGGCAGGCAGGCAGGCAGGCAGGCAGGCAGGCAGGCAGGCAGGCAGGCAGGCAGGCAGGCAGGCAGGCAGGCAGGCAGGCAGGCAGGCAGGCAGGCAGGCAGGCAGGCAGGCAGGCAGGCAGGCAGGCAGGCAGGCAGGCAGGCAGGCAGGCAGGCAGGCAGGCAGGCAGGCAGGCAGGCAGGCAGGCAGGCAGGCAGGCAGGCAGGCAGGCAGGCAGGCAGGCAGGCAGGCAGGCAGGCAGGCAGGCAGGCAGGCAGGCAGGCAGGCAGGCAGGCAGGCAGGCAGGCAGGCAGGCAGGCAGGCAGGCAGGCAGGCAGGCAGGCAGGCAGGCAGGCAGGCAGGCAGGCAGGCAGGCAGGCAGGCAGGCAGGCAGGCAGGCAGGCAGGCAGGCAGGCAGGCAGGCAGGCAGGCAGGCAGGCAGGCAGGCAGGCAGGCAGGCAGGCAGGCAGGCAGGCAGGCAGGCAGGCAGGCAGGCAGGCAGGCAGGCAGGCAGGCAGGCAGGCAGGCAGGCAGGCAGGCAGGCAGGCAGGCAGGCAGGCAGGCAGGCAGGCAGGCAGGCAGGCAGGCAGGCAGGCAGGCAGGCAGGCAGGCAGGCAGGCAGGCAGGCAGGCAGGCAGGCAGGCAGGCAGGCAGGCAGGCAGGCAGGCAGGCAGGCAGGCAGGCAGGCAGGCAGGCAGGCAGGCAGGCAGGCAGGCAGGCAGGCAGGCAGGCAGGCAGGCAGGCAGGCAGGCAGGCAGGCAGGCAGGCAGGCAGGCAGGCAGGCAGGCAGGCAGGCAGGCAGGCAGGCAGGCAGGCAGGCAGGCAGGCAGGCAGGCAGGCAGGCAGGCAGGCAGGCAGGCAGGCAGGCAGGCAGGCAGGCAGGCAGGCAGGCAGGCAGGCAGGCAGGCAGGCAGGCAGGCAGGCAGGCAGGCAGGCAGGCAGGCAGGCAGGCAGGCAGGCAGGCAGGCAGGCAGGCAGGCAGGCAGGCAGGCAGGCAGGCAGGCAGGCAGGCAGGCAGGCAGGCAGGCAGGCAGGCAGGCAGGCAGGCAGGCAGGCAGGCAGGCAGGCAGGCAGGCAGGCAGGCAGGCAGGCAGGCAGGCAGGCAGGCAGGCAGGCAGGCAGGCAGGCAGGCAGGCAGGCAGGCAGGCAGGCAGGCAGGCAGGCAGGCAGGCAGGCAGGCAGGCAGGCAGGCAGGCAGGCAGGCAGGCAGGCAGGCAGGCAGGCAGGCAGGCAGGCAGGCAGGCAGGCAGGCAGGCAGGCAGGCAGGCAGGCAGGCAGGCAGGCAGGCAGGCAGGCAGGCAGGCAGGCAGGCAGGCAGGCAGGCAGGCAGGCAGGCAGGCAGGCAGGCAGGCAGGCAGGCAGGCAGGCAGGCAGGCAGGCAGGCAGGCAGGCAGGCAGGCAGGCAGGCAGGCAGGCAGGCAGGCAGGCAGGCAGGCAGGCAGGCAGGCAGGCAGGCAGGCAGGCAGGCAGGCAGGCAGGCAGGCAGGCAGGCAGGCAGGCAGGCAGGCAGGCAGGCAGGCAGGCAGGCAGGCAGGCAGGCAGGCAGGCAGGCAGGCAGGCAGGCAGGCAGGCAGGCAGGCAGGCAGGCAGGCAGGCAGGCAGGCAGGCAGGCAGGCAGGCAGGCAGGCAGGCAGGCAGGCAGGCAGGCAGGCAGGCAGGCAGGCAGGCAGGCAGGCAGGCAGGCAGGCAGGCAGGCAGGCAGGCAGGCAGGCAGGCAGGCAGGCAGGCAGGCAGGCAGGCAGGCAGGCAGGCAGGCAGGCAGGCAGGCAGGCAGGCAGGCAGGCAGGCAGGCAGGCAGGCAGGCAGGCAGGCAGGCAGGCAGGCAGGCAGGCAGGCAGGCAGGCAGGCAGGCAGGCAGGCAGGCAGGCAAACAACGAAGGAAGGAAGGAAGGAGCGAACGAACGAGCGAGCGAAGGAGCGAACGGACAGACGACATACGACAGACAGACAGACAGACGACGGAGAGACAGACGACAGACAGACAGACGACTGACAGATGAGAAAGTTTCTTGGACATTTTTCGAAGGGGGGAAGAAGGGGGGAGAGAGGGAGAGTTAGAGTGTTGTTGAAAAAAGCCACAATTTTGTCCCGGGGCTGTTTTATGCATATGTTATTAATATAATGTTTGTGTCTCTCTAGTTAAAGGTTTACAACATTGAAGAAATAAAAAATTCACCTTTGTAATTTGCTCTACAGCTGCTATTCTGCTATTCTCCTGTTATTATATTGCATTCCATTCTTTCTCCGCATTCAGAGCTAGACTGCGGCGAGAGTGAGGTAGTGGTTTCGGTTAATACGCAGGCAAACAGCCAAAAGAATAAAACTAGAACGCAGTCGGAATCGAACGGCTATGGAGTCGGGGTCCTGACGGCGATCCAAGGCAAACGCTTGCTTGTGTTGCGACAGCTCTGATCACGCTATAACCTTCGATCCAGTAGTATGAAATTTATTTTCGTGCAGTAGTTTATAAGCCGCTAACTAGTGGAGGAAATCAGAAAGCGCTTGCTGGTTTAGATGTCGAACACTCATCTAGTTACCTCTCTTGGTGGTCAAAGACCGGCCAAGTGGAAACGCACGGCGGCTTCTTGAAAAGCAGAGTGACCTGTTTTTCTTCCTTTTTGTCTTAATATAACATCAGCCGACTATTAAGCGGGCGGAACGAATTAGTATCAATTTCTGAAGCCTCGCACTCAATTAGATCAGAAAGGAGACTTTGTCTGAACGTGGAGCAACCCAGCGTTGCGAAAGGCAGAGTCGCGCGCCTATCGATTCCGTCTTTTGATCTTAAGGCAAGGTGACCTTCTGGTAGGAGGTCATTTAATTTGCCGCTGCAAAGTGCCTGTAACAGTGGGAAGCTTGTAAGTCGACGCCTTGTTACAAGCTGGTGCTGCTTTCCTGCTCAAAGTTAAACTTTCTCAGAGGTTAAACACTGTTTTCGGGAAAGAATAATAATCGCTTTTTATGCAATGCTTGGTAAGAAGCTGGCGCCAAAACAGTCATTAATTTGAACAACTAAGCGGCTGCGAAAATCATGTTCTCTTTACTGGAAACTTCTGACGAACACTGAGTGGAGGTGTTACGTGCGTCAAAACTGCTCATATGCGTTGAGTAAAACGAACTACGAAAAAATATATTCATACCAGCTGCAAGCTATTCAAACAGAAACGATAACTGTTCAGCGTGACCTGGACTACAGTGGCGCCGGAACTAGGAATGGCAGACATTCATACGGACTGCCAGGCAGCGGCCTGCTAATGATCGCACGCTTGCAGCGTTCCTTTCACAATGATCCGGACTTCCAGAGGCGAGTGGTGGGTTCTGTGCGTTCCCGTTGTGTGATGGGAAACGCAGCGCCCTTACAGCCCGCGCACAATGCACGTTTGCCGGACAGGGGGAACCGAGCGTATACCATTCACGATGGCCGGCTTCTCCGCACTTCTCGGCGTGTTCGTTTTCCGTTATCCGCGCGGCCCACGTTAACGACCGGCGGCAGCTCCTCGTTGTTGCCTAACGAGAGCGCATACCTGAGAGATTGCCGGTCCGCCGATGCAGCGGCCGCTCAGTAGTTTGGATGCCGCCCACTCTCTCATCTTCCAAACCCTCTCCCAAGCGCGCTGTACAGCGTCTGCTCCTCCTCCGTAGCGCCTCCCCTCGGAGAACGTATGCTCGAGGGAACGGAATTTGCTCACGGCCGAAGCAGCGTGGCTTTTATCGCGCGCATTGACGAGGCATAACCGCGATGCGGCCGCATTCCCTCCGTGGAAACCGCGAACTCTCGGCACAGTTGCAGGCATAGAAGTTGGAGGATGGGGCCACTGCGAGCTGCAGTTCGTCCGAGCTTCGTAAAAAGCAGCTGCTCGGGGCGGCATTTCAGTGAGGCAACACTGGTTGCGCGGCCTGCGCTGTGGTTGGATGCAACGTATAACGAGCACGACGCGCGATACAGAAAAGAATTTCGAGAACCCGGGGCCCACTCGAGCTATAAAATAATCATGAGCTGTTTAGGTTCAACGAGCTCCGCTCGAGATATGCCGGCTCTTTCCTCGCGAAAAAGGGGTTACGAAACGGCGGCATGAACTCGCTGGTGCGGGCAACGCATTCGTGAGACGCATGCCGACGCTCGCCAGACGTGCTGCCCGCGTGGAAGTCATTAAGTGTCGTCAACAGAGCAGCCGACGTGTAGGTTCTATTTTGCACGAAAACCAACTTTGCTGCTCCTGCATGGGAAGACAGGGATAGTTAAGGTCGGTTCTTATTCTCTTGATGAAGTTTGGGCCTGCAAATCTAATACCGGCGGGAGGGGTCACCAATCCGACGCAAGTCAGTCACTGTGCACAGCGTGCGATTACTAGGAGCGGACTTTGACCATTGAAGCGTAAAGTTTTATGAGGATGTTGGTACTGCTCGGGAGGCAGGCTGTCGCACGCTTAAGCTGGTGTTCTTCGAACTAATAATACGGCTAACAAGCGATGTGATGAATGTGAGTCGGATGTAGATACTTTTATTCACGTTCGGCACAGAGCTCGATACTGTACTTAGGATCTTGACTATTCGTGGAACTTTCCCTTCCAGTTGAGCTTTGAACGGAACCCTTGGCCACAGGTTGAAACTTGAGCTTGTTTCTTGAGAGTAATTGCTTTATAGAAACCTTTGATGAAACGAATAAGCTGCTTAGTCTCATCGCTCTTATAGAAAAAAGGTTATACCGTCTTGGCAAGATTGCTATTGCTGAAAAAAATCTTTTATCATCTAATACTGGTCGGCATTACGGTCAACTATAACCTATTTGTCATTGAATAACGAACTTTTCAGACTACTTGAGAAACAGAGATACAGTAACCCTCTTTGCGGCCGAAAGTCTACAGAACTGCACTTACAACTTCACTCTAATTTGTAAAAAATTGATAGAGTGCTGTCGAGTTGGTGCATTCAGATAATATAATATTCGAGGCCTAACTTTGGAATCATACTTAAAAAAAAAGGAAATGTTGAAATAGGCTGGGCAGTTGAAACCCGCTTTAATTTTTCAGCCCGTTTTTGAAGAAAGACATCAATGTGCTGGGCACAAATTTGATAAAAGCTCTCAACAGTGCTTGCTGATGTCGACAACGTAAGATTTCAACTTTGAGGCTTCAATTTTGTTCTCCTCTAAAAATAAGCCTATAAATTTTTGTCGGGCACTGCCCCCCAGTAACAAGGAGCTGCAGATTGAAGACGCCGGCGCGGAAATAAAGAAGCGGACGCGGCAACCCCCATGTCCATTTAGAAAGTGGGCCCAGTACAGCACTTGTCCTTGCATTTCTCAGGCTGCCTTAAGGTTGGTTTCAAACGAATGGTATTGCATGAACTTGACGTAGCAGCCAGGACAGCAGCTTGGGCATGTTGGTTATTCATTCTTGATGGAACAGCGCAAAACATCAGGACAAGAGACAAGCGCTGACTTACAACTGACAGTTGTAAGTCAGCGCTTGTCTCTTGTCCTGATGTTTCGCGCTGTTCCATCAAGATTGACGTAGCAGCCGGTGGCACTGCTGTCACTTGGTAGCCTTGGCTGAGGTAAATGGAGGAAAAAGAAGAAGACGAGAACAAAACGAACTTGGAGAGATGAATGGTTTAAAGTAAAAGCATGTTCCAAGCGCCGGTTTTAAACGGTCGCCGTCAGATTCACTCAGGCGTAAGAACGGCAAGGACTGCTTGATTGAATACGGGGAGAATCGCCTGTGCGCCCATACGCTCCTGAAATGTCCGTTAGTGTGACTACCGGACCTATTAGGCCTCCACCTAGCCAGTCGACGCCACTAAGTCGGCAAACGTGATGTCGGTACACTTCGAAGATGTTAAACGGCGCTGGCCTGTTGCGATCGATTACACTGTTCTAATGATAGAGACGTTACTCTGCAAACTGAGGTTCTATAAGAAATAGAGGGTCGGAAAGTGAAATAACCTTTTTTCTCGAATCTCGAATCTCTCGAATCTCTGAGGCTAGGCAGCGCTGTTGTTCACTTGCAAACAGTGATCACGGAGTCATTTTCGGCATGGACGTCACACGGTGGAATTTAACGGCGGGAAAATTCTTAAATTCCAATTTTTCGTCAATAAATGTGTCTTTTAGTGTCAGAAAAATATCAAATAGCCAGGGAGAGCCATACAATGGTGTTTTACTAAAAGAAAAGCTGAATGGAGTTGTCCTCAGTTTTCTTTGAAATTGGCGATATTCGACTAAAATATCTGTAGTTCTATGTAGATGCTTAAATATTAAGACGTCTTGCCTTAGTAACGCTACCATCTTGGCTTACAAATATTTTAAACACAGCTGGGGGATTAAGCTGGCCATTGCTAACGCGCCATAATGCACCCGCAGAGAGAAACAAGACACGAGAATTCTATTTGTGTAACCGCGACGTCGCGTCTGTGTTTGAAAGTGTGCCTTGAAAGTGTCCAAAGGCTCCTACTTTGTTCCAGTCTTTTGCTACAACCTTCATCATGGGAGTACTACTTTTGCTGATGAGTAACACTTCATTTTTATTTGATGTCTTACGGGCCTCAACAAGGGCCTTATGTAACGGGGTAGTACTACACAAATATGAACGCAAAAAATAACGTGTCATAAGACAATATGCAACAAAAGCCCAGCTAAGATGAAGGGAAAATAATCAATTACAATTTAAGAAAGAAAAACCACCATTAAAATGCAAAGCGAACGCAGATAATATTGCATGAAAATGGACAAGCACAAGAACTCGAACGCGAACCGAACTCTCAAATAAATAGGAAGACAGCCATATAAAAAAGAGGAAAAAGAAACTGCCGTGACGCTAGCTTCGTGTGCCCTTTGTTCTTCTGTTTTCATGTTTTGTTTTTGATATTGGTCTTCAGGACGAAATGAGGAAAAAAAATTGCGAATTCAGTTGAATGTATTTTTTTTTTTTTTTGCAAAATGCCGCACGCAATCTTCTACTTTTTTTCCCTTGCAAGTGGCTGAGCATAGGTTTGCAGGCTTTAAAGCCAGCCTCCCGCGGCGGCCACACTTCGACTTAGGTGAAAAGCGGGAACGCCGATCGCGTAGTGATATTTCATTGCTCGGTAAGGAACCACAGCTCAGTTGGTAGAGCACCGTACGTGAAATTGGAGGTCGCTGGTTCGGATCACACAGTCGACACGTGGTTGTTTTTTCTTTTTTCTAACATATTATCTTTTAAGCAGAATATGATCGCACCACAACTGCCCATTGCCGTGGCCTAGTGGTCTGGGTACCCACTTCGGCTGCGGGAGCTGGTTGGTTCGAAACCCACCGGCGGACACCCACCGGTAAAAATGGGTACAAGCCACCCCCGGCCCGGCGCCCAGCTTCTTCAGGGGTGTGCGCTTGGAGGAGGCTCCGCTAACCCCGCTGCGCCCCTTGGGGGCCAAACCCAGTTTCGAACACTCGGCCTGCAAAGGTGGTTCGTGTTTCACTGCAAAGCGAAGAGTTCAACTCAAGCTCGCATGCTCTAACCAGCGTGTCTCGACAGACGTACAGGTTCAAAACTACTGTAAGCGATCCTTCGTTCGAAGAGGAAACTTCAGAGTATCACTGCGGTCTTGGGCAAGTCCAGTTTTTCAGGCTGTATGACTTTTCATGACTGTTGCTGATGCTGCTGTGTGCCGGCAGATCAAGGTTCGGCAAGAGTTGTGCATTCTGTTGAAAGAACTGCAGGTGACGGTGTGTGAATCTCGCGAGAGGGGAGGCGTCGTCGGGGAGACCCCAAGGCACTGCGGGAGTTGCCATATCTGCTGAGGGGGTGCGTTGTCTTCACGGAGGAGGAGAGGCTGTTGCGCTAGAGCGTGCGCGCGCCCAGTGACAGCGCATCCAGACTTTGCCCACGTTCGAATCGCGTTGGCCGAAGGGCACCTGTAGCATGCTGCGAGGTCGTTCGAGAATGGCCTTGGCCCGCGAGGTGCGCAGCAAGGTTTGCGGAGCTTCTTCCGAGCGTACACGACTAAAGAAAGCCGGGCGCCAGGGCGGGGGACGCTTGTACCCATTTTTACCGGTGGGTGTCCGGCGGTGGGTTGCGAACCAACCACCTCCCGTTCTGTTTCTAACAGTTTCCGTTAGTTTACCCCCCGTACTGAATCGGCTGGCGAGCAACGCAGGTGAAGAAGGACACAGAGGCTCGGGATGAAAAATGCCGCTCGCCTCCAAACGTCTGAATTACGTGCGGTGGACGCAGCTAAACGTGCTCACATTTGTTTCCGCGTGACTTATGGTATCCTTTGTCCGCCGCTGTCATGAGATGGCAAAAGCAAAGACAAAATCACGCTGCAGTTTTGACAATGCCTGCAGGTGACTATTTTCTTCTAAAGAATTATCTCCGCAATCATACACTACTTCATGAAACAAAGTGCCACACAACATGCAAGGAAAAGAGCTAAACGTTCTTTCATTGCTTTTCCCATGCAGTAATGTAAAAGTATTCTGACCATACTAACATCACCGCTCAAGAATGACAGTTTAGCAGACTCCTCTCTACGCGACATTTGTGTCTTTTTAAGTAGCGTCAAGCCTAATACTAAATGCTGCGAACGCGGCCTTAGATGTTCGTACAGCTTCCGCACAAGTCAAAATGTGCTATGCTATAAAAAAGAAAGCATTCCTTTGACGCGAGAGAGCCGGCCGGCGCCGTATCCACACCAAAGCAACTCCAGGGCATAATTACGTGCTTCTTTTTTTTCATGCTCTATTTTAAGCACGATATGCTAATGTATAAGCGAATGAGCGTAGCAGCTTACCCGCTAGGAAATCTGCCGTTTATACCCACTGACGGCGTCGAGACCCAGACTTTGTGCTTTTCTACCACTGCTCGTTGCCAGCTGTCTGCGACAAAGTTATCGAAGCTTGCCTAATTTCCCCTTTTCTGCTGCTACGCTCATCCGACAGGGACGCAGCTGCTTCTGTAGCACGCTGGGCGCAATACAGCAGCGCAATCACGCCAGTAGTTGAGGTAGGCACGTTCAGGAGGAATCTTTTTGCCTACCGTACGAAAGTCGCTACTGACATCAGCGCCACCGCATCTTCGTGACGTCGCGGCGTGAAGGAGATGCATAGCAAGAACGAAAATTGAAATGCATTTTTATGAGTTTGGTAGGTTCTGACTCTGTTATATCTGTTTCATCTTCTAGATTTATAATGACATCATTGTAATGTTGCATACAAATCAATCAATCAATCAATCAATCAATCAATCAATCAATCAATCAATCAATCAATCAATCAATCAATCAATCAATCAATCAATCAATCAATCAATCAATCAATCAATCAATCAATCGGTCGGTCTGTCGGTCGATTGGTCCGTCCGTCCGTCCGTCCATCCGTCCATCCATCCCAGTGTCCACTGAGGGGGCGGCAGTTATTGACACTTTCCGACTTTCCTTTCTTCAGACTCGCATTTGCGTCTTTACACTTTTGAGCTCGGCCTAAATTCATGCACGATGAAGAAGTCGTTGAGGAAGGCGTGGCGCGTTGCCGTTGAAGCAATCAGTTGTGTGATATGGCATGTGTATCTTGTTCGCCATGGCACAAGTTGACTACATTGTTACGTGGCGGACAGCCAAAGAATGAGGCGCGATGAACGATGGAGAAGAAATGATTTAACGGCCGCCGGCCTAGCGCAAGCGCTCCGTCCCGCGTCACTGCCAGCTTCATCTGCTTCGTCTCAATATCAAATCATTTGCCTGCATCTTCCATACGCCCGATCACGACCCCCTTCCCATTCCCCATTTCCACTGCTTTTCCAAATTTGTCAATGCGATAGCGTACTGGAAGGCTCATCGGGGAAAAAAAAAATTCGCTGTGGCTTAGCTTGGTTAAGCCCGGTAATTGCGAAAGCAATATCCGTACCTACGCCATGGTACAGCTGGTAGTGTAGCTGGTGGTGGTGCTTGTGGTTAGACTTGTGGTGATGCATCGGTTATACAATCCAAACCAATCCAATGCAATCGAATACAATCGAATGTAATCTACTTTAATCTAATGTAATCTAATCCAATCCAATACAATCAAATCCAATCCAGTCCAATCTAATGTAATCCAATCTAATCCAACTAATGCAATCAAGGTCAAATGAAGGCCAATGGTGGTCACCGCCGCGGCACGATGGTGGTAACCGTGGAAAGTGCAAGTAGTATTGCTTTCGCAATAAAATGGGCCGTCGGTCACAAAATTAGTCCATTGGCTGGATGGAAGTACAGGGTCCGTCAAAAGTTCCAAGGCCACAGGGTTTGCTTTTGAGCAGCATAGTCGGGCTGTTTTGATACGCTAGAAGCTCAAAATATCTGTATAGAATAGAAGAAGGATCGTTCTACCATCTGAGAACCTCGATAGCTCTATCGGAATCTTAAGTGCCAGGATATACCGATGAAAAGCGGACCATGTGGCCTGGGAACTTTTGACGGACCCTGTACGTCACCAGACCAGACAATTGCTATAGGCTGGAGTGAAGTGACATCACCCGATCAGAAGGGACAACTGCACGTCCGGTCACCACTTCGAGACAGCTGCGGGGAAACGTCTAATCACGTGCTAGATGACCCGAAGGGATGTCTGATTGCGTGCACACAGACGTGTAGGAGTCCGCACACACCATCATGCACGAATGACACCAAACTCGATGTAAAGGCATCAACATCATCTAATGCTGTTGCATTGCCAACACATAATGTAACTATGTGTCCCTGTGAATCTTTTTCTTCATCTGTACAGCTCGTTATATGCCTTCCATAACTTTTATCTCCACCACCAGTCATGCCTCCTGCTGAATTATGGGCAACGATGAAGAAAAAATTGGCTATGGTTCAACCCGGCTGAACCCACTAAGACGAGTGAGAAGCTCTGTCTTTGCCAGACAGCCACTTTTTATTTTGGCCCTCTCCACTTCGAGCACGTGACTCCGCGAGCAGTGGCACAGGTGTCACACAAGGCGAGTGAGACAGCGGCGAGGAGTGAGCGCAGCTGCGGCGTGGCTGCGAGCGAGGCACGTGATCTGACGTCACTGCCACGCCTCTGCCCCTCCTCCTGGTTGAAAGTCAATTTCAAGCGGTTTCGACCTTGAGCTTTGCACACGGAGACTAGGAGACTGGAGCTTTTCGCTGTAATAAAACATGGTAATCTGGCCGTGTGTATCTCTGCAAATCATGCGCCGTGGTAAAGCATACCTATGCTTCTGTTGAGACCGTTGAGACTAAAGAACAAGCGAGGTGCACAGGCATCTTCACAGCTTTTATTTGCAAGCTGCTCTTTAGTGGAAATCCTGCTAGTGGACATCACGCAGTGCAAAGTATAATTGTGAACGCTCTGAGTATCGCGCTTGATTGACGGACGGCAGTACCTTGGCAACACTCTGTAACAGTCGATGTCTGCAGCTAATGACTTACGATTAAGGCTCATCCACAGCTTGATACCCGTGACTGGTGACCAGCGCAGCTTCTTTAAAACGCTCAGCGGGGATAAAAATTTCCGCTGCCCCCCCCCCCCCCCCCCTTTTTTTTTTTTTTCACAGAAACAAGGAAAGGGGCCCTTGAACTGAAAACCAAGCGCTCTGAACCCTTGTTGACAGTTCGAGTTTTCAAACAATTTCTCTTTTGAAATGTTTTATAAGTGGCTGACTGAGAAGGAGTGTCAGGCATGCGCGTTGGTGATTGGGAAAGGTTTCGATGGGAATGGGAAGAAAAGCCTCGAGAGCAACATTAGTACAGATCTCAAAATATTCATTGAGCACTAAATGACAGAAACCCCCTTGTGAGCTCTGTATGTATTTGGAATTGCCGAAACATTTCATTCGTACAGCAATGAAGGCTATAATAGCATTTTAAGATTCTAAAGAAATCACGCCTGTAGAGCCCGGATAAAAAATTAGAGGGGACACTTAAGCTCAGCCTTAAGGGTATGACGCGATGGCGTAATGGGTCAATTCCCAAATATCTAGAAAGTCATTCGCTACTTTACACTCACAGATCCCTGGGAGTCCTCATACCACTCCTGGCGCACTGGTGCTGCGGTTAAGCGGTGCTCCACTGCCCTGTGATGGCAGGTGCTCCCAGCGGAGGACCTTGTGCGGCCCAGGGTGCTCTTCCCGAGCGACCAATCTGCCACCTGCCACGGTGGGTGCCACGGTGGGCAGTTTGCTCCCTATCCGGTGGGCAGGTTGTGATGATGACGCCGTATGGTCACGTGACCTAGGTGGCCCACCTGCCTCCTAGGTTGCTCTCTGGGGACCACCTGAAAAAGCCATGCCCGTGATTTTCCGCTCATAACACCGACGCCGACAACGTCGACGTCGACAACGCCGACACCGGATGTTGTTGTGTATGGGGCCATTAACGCTATGGCGTTGAAATATATATGCCAACCAACGACGGTAATAACCGATCAGGCATGGAGCTTCCACTATTGCCCCTTTGCAAGCACATCAATGGGATAGTCTCATAGAGTTTGAACTAGTCATCATTGTTGGTAGAGAAAAACTTCCAACAAGTGTACAGACCTTTGCAATAAGGGCTCCTTGGGCTTCCCCATATTGATCGCTGGACTGCTGTGTGCACCAGGAGCTGGCTTGGTAGAAGCTGCAACGAAATCAGTTTGGAAAAGCCCGGAGGGGAGTCGTTTCGACATCTTCCTCGCCCAATGTAAAGGTCTGCAGGACAGGCTGTTCTCCTTTCCAGCTCCACATGTTTTCAAGGTGGCGTAATACGGAGTAAGTGCTGTGCCCAGTACGCGCGTACAGGGTTTCAAACAGCCACTTGATCGTCACATGGCCGTGCAGTATGGTCGAGACGAGAGATCAACATATGCCAGAACTTGTGTAGGTGCCTTAGAGGTCCTTTCCCGCACGCTGATTATTATATATGTAAACACGTAATGATGTGTGGATGGTAAATAGAGCTTATTGGACTGGATATTACCAAAATCATTACTTTTATCCAAAAACGCGAATGCTTTCGCTTTTTTTTATAAAGAAAGCAATGCTGTGCATGTCCAACTGCGATGCAAGCAGAACCTATAGTGTTGAGATTGGCTGTTTTAGCACATTTTTAGTGGGAGGCATTTAATAGAGGTGGTAAAAAATCGCGAGCGTTGCTATCGCGACGGAGTGTAGTAGTAGTACAGTGAACATTTGGCCATCCCTACTGAAGGTCAAATGTTCACCGTGCTGCTATCACGACAGTGGATACCACACTACTGCGCAAGCTTCAGTGGGTCTGCACCGTGGAGATCACTGCACTGACCGTTTAACTCCGGATATATGCCATTATTTTAGAAAGTTATCAAGCCAAACTATCCTATTGTGGTTGTCTTTGCAGAAACTTTATAAAGTTGTTTCGCTCAAGATAATAATGGCGCACGGGGAGGTAAAATGACTCATTTTAGGAAACCGGAGTCATGGGTCCCGTGCCGGCTCGTTATATATAAAATTACGTTCAGCTGGGCTTAAATGGTGCGTTCCCTGATAATGGCGATGACTGTCGGCATTGGGGATCGGGTGTAACCGCCATATATTCTGGGGCTGCAATGAAATTCAAATACACTAACCGGTGGGACTGAAGTGAAAAAGGTCGTGCAATTTTTTTTTTACGGTTTCAGATTGCTGGTTTTGCCAGATCCTTTTAGCTTTGTTCTGGGAGAATTTTTAAGCTTTAAAGAGTGATGCGTGCAAGCATTGCGAACGTTGAAAATGACCGCCGTTGTTCCATCTCGCACGAGGATCCTATTTTTTCAACACAGTTTCTTCCATTTCGCCCGTAATAT
Source organism: Amblyomma mixtum (assembly GCF_055824585.1). Lineage (NCBI taxonomy): Eukaryota > Metazoa > Arthropoda > Arachnida > Ixodida > Ixodidae > Amblyomma > Amblyomma mixtum. Next base: position 67,983,920 of record NC_143017.1, on the reverse strand, counting down.
ACGACAGCGCATATTTGTAGTGCGACGGAGATACAACCTTTTAGCGCATCATACTTTTTACCAGAAAGCAAAGAAAGCGCTTTCTGGTCGTTATTCCTAGTTACACGCTGGTATCTGTGTTGAGGAAGTCTGCTTATTTTTTGCATGTCCCTCTGATGTTCCATGATGACGAACTTCACTACGTTCTTTCGTTGCAGCGCTCAGAGAAAAAGCCACACGAGTGAGGAGCCCACCCGAGAAGTTTGTGTGCGACCTCAATAAACGCCTTTCGCTGTAACCTGCTAGACAAGGAAAAAAAAATAGAATGGAAAATGGGATCTTTAATTTACAACTCGTCCTAAAGGTTTCGGCGGCTAAAACACGTCCTGCCCCTCTACTTTGTCGTGGATATGCGTTATCGGGGAGAAGTGTGTAGAACACGGTTTAAAACGATATATATATATATATATATATATATAGGCGGATCCTCCTCAAGGCAGATCTTCCAGGATCCGGTGGGATCCGGCGGCATGTGGTTGTTTTTTTCTGCTGCTTTTCTATTAAACTAAATTATCTTTAAGCGATAACATATTCAGTAATATTCTAAATTGATCAACACCACAAAATAAATAAATAAAGCAGTATGTACTAAATAAATAAATAAATAAATTAAAAATCCCCTCTGTCCCTTGGTTTCTGCGGCTGCTGGCTTCTCTCATATATATATATATATATATATATATATATATATATATATATATATATATATATATATATATATATATATATGTATATATAGCACAAAAAGATAAACGTACTTGGTTGCTAGAGGTAAAATGCGAAATTGAGAAACGCTTCATTTAGGTAAACATTTACTGCTAGTCGACGTTTCGGACAGGTCTTGAAAAAGGACAGGCTCTGTCCGAAACGTCGACTAGCAATAAATGTTTACCTAAATGAAGCGTTTTTCTCAATTTCGTACACACACATATATGTTGTCTTGATTATAGTCTTTGCATAGCCGCTTTTACCATGTATTATACATGTAATGCCCACCTGCTAAGGTCTCAACTAGAGACTGGCAGTATTTTCTATTTTTTTATATATATATATATATATAGGTTGCGAAAGCGTGAAGTACTAGACTGCTTATAAGAATATATAGCGAAGTATACGCTTCGTTAAAGGAAACATATTTATTCAACTCGACGTTTCGATCGGAAGACCGATCTTCTTCAGGAGTGATTTTACATTGTGAATGCATCCCCTTTTATAGGGGCGGGCACAGAACAGGAAAGTGGGAAACACAAAGCACATAGCAGAAAAATACGCATAAAAAATTATTAGAGGCAGTGCGACCCACACACACATACACCAAAAAAAAAAGAAAAAAAGAGTGCGAGGAACAGGTACTCAGTCAGAAAATACTATGTCCAGATGCGGCCTCTGCTTTGTTAAGTTTTCTGACTGAGTACCTGTTCCTCGCACTCTTTTTTTTTTTTTTTGGTGTATGTGTGTGTGGGTCACACTGCCTCTAATAATTTTTTATGCGTATTTTTCTGCTATGTGCTTTGTGTTTCCCACTTTCCTGTTCTGTGCCCGCCCCTATAAAAGGGGATGCATTCACAATGTAAAATCACTCCTGAAGAAGATCGGTCTTCCGATCGAAACGTCGAGTTGAATAAATATGTTTCCTTTAACGAAGCGTATACTTCTCTCTCTCTCTCTCTCTCTCTCTCTATATATATATATATATATATATATATATATATATATATATATATATATATATATATATATATATATATATATATATATTGATCTGGAGCCGCTGGCTCCGGTTGCCGCTCCGATGACTTCATTTTCCCAGATAGTGCTTCATATGCATGGTTTTTCTAATATTAAAGTTAGATATATCCTACATCGTGTCCGTTTCTCTTTCTCAGGATTGAATTCTTCTACCCCAGTAATAGTGCAGATTAGTTGAGGAGTAAGAAACGTTGTTTGATGCTCAATATAACATTAACACTCGAGTACTTATGAAGGAAAATGATACACAACTAATCATACTATTTTCCTGATTTCTCTGCTTGACTCGTACCTCACATGTTGGGTGCAGCTGTTCGCTTCATTTACACTTCGAATTAAAAGTTGAGGTGAAAGAGTGGGCCCGATACATTCTATCGTGTAGCTTGAGATAACCACCATGCTTTGGCAAAGCCATTGTTTTATTTTACATTTGTCCAGAAATAATTTTTTTTCTTGCTGCAGAATTTGGCTTTGAATGCACCAGCGTAACGAATTTCAAATCGCGCCACTATTCGTCTCATCACTCCGCCGCAATTGATCTTTACGAAAGGAAATAATACGAGGTTCTTTTGTGCCTTCGTTGCGATCCTTTTCTGCGGACTTCGATTTGCATATATCTTCCATAGTATTCCTTTTATGTGTGTCAAGCAAGAGTTCACTTTTCTTTGGAAATACCGCCGTCACAGGTGAAAAAGAGGCCTCCACTAAAACAAAGCGTAGTTGTGTAACTCCAGCTTTCTTAAGCTCAGCGGTGGCAGATAAATATGCAGGAGAACACTAAAAAAAAAAAAAACGAATTTTCCGATGTGGCTACCGCCTCTCTGTTTGCATGAGATATTGCGCTAAGCCCTTAAAACGCAACGCTGGCCCTCTTACACAACTTTCGGGCGATTGGAACTGAGCAGCTGCGTCCCTCGATGCTGGAAGGCCTCAGGAAAGTTTGCCTTCCATAGCTATTCCTTACCAAGTTATAACGGTTCCACTCAAGTTAATCAGTTTTGAGTACGCAGGCGCCACAAAAAGAATCCGGTAACTTCCCTACTATGCTCGAAAAGGAGAGGTTTCTTCTGCCTGTTCATCATGCGTTTTTCAAGTGTGCTTTTGTTTAACCCCCTTGCTATTCCCTTCTTTCTTTCTTTCTTTCTTTCTTTCTTTCTTTCTTTCTTTCTTTCTTTCTTTCTTTCTTTCTTTCTTTCTTTCTTTCTTTCTTTCTTTCTTTCTTTCTTTCTTTCTTTCTTTCTTTCTTTCTTTCTTTCTTTCTTTCTTTCTTTCTTTCTTTCTTTCTTTCTTTCTCTCTCTTTCCTTCTTTCTTTCCTTCTTTCTTTCTTTCTTCCTTTCTCTCTTTCATTCTTTCTCTCTTTCTTTCCTTCTTTCTTTCTTTCCTTCTTTCTTTCTTTCTTTCTTTCTTTCTTTCTTTCTTTCTTTCTTTCTTTCTTTCTTTCTTTCTCTCTCTTTCCTTCTTTCTTTCCTTCTTTCTTTCTTTCTTCCTTTCTCTCTTTCATTCTTTCTCTCTTTCTTTCCTTCTTTCTTTCTTTCCTTCTTTCTTTCTTTCTTTCTTTCTTTCTCAAATGTGCTTAGCTAATCTTCGTTCGTTCAAATTCATCTCGCACAGAGTGAGCCCTCGTCGTTGCTAAGGAAGAAAGAATGTATATCATCTGCAATAATAATGCAGATAAGGAAGCACAGTAAGATTTCGATTTACGCATTACGGTACTTTCTTCGAACCAGTAGCTTCCGTCAGCAACAGGATCTCTCTCTCTCTCTCTCTCTCTCTGTCTGTTTAAGGATCTATAAACGCACTTACTTCTACAGAAGCCGATGAAAATTAAGGTGATGTGTCGTTATTACGGAGAGCAAACATTATTTGTTCCGGATGAAAAAAAAAATAGATGCTTTGCTTGAACCCTGCAACTCCAGCCATCTTTTCTCAATTCGGAATTTCTTCAAGAAAGCAAAAGGAATTCAAAAACAAGAGACGGAAGCGATGTCCTTTGAGAACAGTTCAAAGTGCATCCCACGAATCAACGTTCGAGTGGAGTTAACAGCATTCCGCTTTACTCCCAAAGCACTCGCTAGCGCAAAATCTAGAAAGTAAACACGGAGTGCTAATGCGCGATTAATATCAGAATACAACTCGCAACGAACCCGAGACTGGCAAGTTCCTCGCGTCCGGAGCACAGGCGCATAAAGACGGCGTTCGCGAGCGGACGAACGGAATAAAGAGCTCATTTCTTTCTTCATCGTCCAAATGGAGGGCACCCTATTAAAAACGTCAGGGAACGAGACAAGACACCGCGCTAAGGGAATTCTTCCAGTCGTCGTAAACAAACGGAGCGTTCGGAGTGAGCGCCCGTGCCGCCGGCATGCAGCCCGAGGTCGGAGCCATTGATTCCCCCCGTTTTCCAGCATAAAAGAAGGACGCCTCCACTCCGAGGAACGAGGGTGAGGGGGGGGGGGGGGGGGGAGGGAAGATGGAAGGAAAATAAATAGGCGCTCAGACTCTGCGCAGTTTCTCGAATGCCGAGATAAAGAAAAGAAAATTCAAACTGAATCATTAAGGTGATCTTCAAAGAACCGCGGCCTTTCACGCGAACGCCATCTAGTTTGGAATTCGGAAGTGCTCGCGGCTCTCGTGTGTTCCATCTTTGATTATCTAACAAGCGTGCCTTCGCACTTCTCCGCGCGCCTTGTATATGGCCTTATCCGTTCTTTCCCCGTCTTTCACGCTCTGTGTTTTGTTTCGTTTAACCACTTTTGTGTTCATGTTTTGTCGATCCTTAAACTTGCGACGCACGGATAGGAAAGAGGAGTGTGGCGATGCGTAACTGAAATTAGTTTGCGAAGAAACGAGGCTGCCAGAACACCGGGCCAAGCAAGCCTCCTCCTTAACCTGGCGTCCGCTGCTGTCTCCTTTTTTAGCCCGTTTATTTTGTGGTCCTAGTTACGGGAGTAATGCTCACCAAAGACCGGAACTGAAAGTTTGTGTAAGCGTGGAGTTCTTTAGGAAGAGGGAAACGTGAGAAAAAGAAATCAACTTTTGCAGAAGGGAAAGCGTTTCCGGAGGTCACGAGACAAAAAAAAAATGTGTCAGGAGCAAAGCCCGATTTTTTGAAGTACGTTTCACAGTTGGTTGTACAGAAAACCTTTGGTTTATGCTTGGGTAAAAAGATGAATAGTGAAGAAGGTCACCCTTGCTGTTTGGATGGCTCCGCGCACTTCGAACCTATGCAAGCGCGCGGTGACTGGGTCTACAGGGCCCCAGGTGCAGTGACTATCGTGTAATACACTGCGCTGCTCCTTCGATGATCAAACCTCCGCGGTTTAATCAGATCCGCCGTGGTGACTCGGTGGTTATGGTGCTCGGCTGCTGACCTGAAAAAATGCGGGTGCGATCCCGGCCATATTTTAAAGAAGGCGCAACGCGAGGCCCGTGTACTTTTGCGATGTCAGTGAACATTAAACGACCCCAGAAGTTCGGTATTATCGGGAGCCCTCCACTACGGCGTCCCTCATAGCCTGGGTCGCTTGGGGACGTTAAACCCCATAAACCATACCAAACTTGAACGCCGGTTGATACAGCACTGCCGTCCGTGCCACCACGTCGTGCCAAGAAACCTTGTAGGAGCCGTTCCGCACTGGCCCCTATTGCTCTCTCTACAAAATATATGATGTCCGAAAGCGACCTCTACTCCATTGTCGTGCCTTCATTTGACAGCAGTGGGGCGGGCTTGTCGCTAGCTGTGCGTACGAGTGCCACACGTTAACCCCACGTATCATGCCTATAGTGTCGCGCTTGAGGGGCAGTTGGAGAACGTTGTCTTTGAGAAAGAGAAAGAGTGAGGGTGGATAAGGAAAGGCGAGGAGGCTAAGCAGGAGATAACACGGTTTTGCTTCCATGCAGTGGGATAAAGGGAAGAGAGGAAGATAAGGAGGAAGGAGAGAAGAGAGATGTGATGAAAAAAATTCGTCAGAGACACCTAAGACTACTTACGTGTGACAATGCGAAAACATTGAAGTGCTGAGTCATGTTACAGTGAAGAATGAGTATTCATTCATTCATTCATTCATTCATTCATTCATTCATTCATTCATTCATTCATTCATTCATTCATTCATTCATTCATTCATTCATTCATTCATTCATTCATTCATTCATTCATTTTATTTGTTCTTCACAACATGACGTGCACATTGTGAAAGGGGCCAAGAAGAAAAGCCGTTCCTTTACGGCTTGAAAAAAATCTTGGTCCCCCTGGCATTGACGGCAACGAAGCAACACAATCCAGAAACAAATGTACAGAACAAAATGTACAGAAATATACAGAAACAAACAAAATTATAACTTGACATTTTTGTGAATGATATGGCGACAAGCTCATGTCACGGTCGGGGAATAAAGAAAGTTATAATGAAAGTGTGGCGAAATATCTCTACAATATGTTTTGTTTATGAAATGCGTGGTGTGTATTAGGGACATGCAGATTAATAAAACAACGCCTTCAGATTTCGGAAATTTAGTTCTAAAATATCTGTTTCTGCTTTAATATGTTCATTTAGTAATCGAGGCAGGTTATTCCTAAGACTCTTTCCAACGGTCTGTTGTCCTCGTATTATAGGCCGCGTTGCCTATTAATTCTAAGTTATGTCCAAAAACAGCCTTTGATTATCCTTGATGATAGTTTATATTCGCGTAAGAGTTTATAATGATACATTTTAGCTATTGGATTGACCTTAAGATTTCTGAAGATAAGTTTACTTGAGTGAAACTTAGGCACATTATTAATGATCCGTAAAACCTTTTTTTGCATCCTTAAAAGACTGCTGAGGTTTTTGTCGGTCGTACGATTACGCGTCATGACTACGCATACTATACTTTGTACGAAACCTATACGCCTTATATTACGTTACTTCTAAGGAGGAGGTAGACGAGAAAGGCAGGGAGGTTAACTGGTTAACTTCTAAAGTGCTGGATCATGCTACGTTGCAGGAGCGCTGAGTCATGCCTCATGGCTATGAGTACGCGTCATGACTACGCATACTTTGTACAAACTCTATACCCTGTGCATCACGTTACTTTGAGTCCGCGGCGGCGCGAACACATCAGCTTTGCTGGCCACTGCACGAGAGCACTGTGCTATCGCCAAAGCGGATTCCGACTCGTGTTAAACTGCAACACATTCTCGCGCTCTGTGTTGCGTTGCACATCGTCGTCTTGGTCAACTTGAATCTGCGGCGCGAACGGATCTGATCAGCTTAACCGCGATCAGAGCTTAACCTTAGTCTAATATCGTCGCCAGACGTGCCGGCTACCCGGCAAAAAAAACTAAACAAAAACCATTAGCCAGCCTGGCGGTTTAACTACGTTAAAACCATACTACTTTTTTCATAGAAAACGAGAAAAAGAAATGTACAAAAACTCTGGTTATCTCAGGCGCATACCTAACCAGTCTTGTTCCTCTGGGAGCAAGCAAACAGCTAGTTAGGGCTGTGTTTCTCTGTAACGAACTCGTTTTTGCCTATGATTTAAGCCTCTTCATCAGCGCTGCGGAAACACATTAAAAGATTAGCACAGCACGCGTATAGTGTGCCAGTCAGGTAATTCGCTTCTCTCGCCGAGATCAAACAATCGCTCCCAGATCTACTAACGAGCCCCGTTTTGGTAAGGAGCAGAAAACGGGAAAGCGTGGCAGTCATTAGTGCTGTTCGAAGCCTCTTTCTACCGTATGTTCGCAGCAATTAGCCACACACGTTTACTTCCTCTTTCTCGGCGAAAACTACTGCGGTCAGCCGAGGTGTTTTCGTTCGAATCGCGTAGGGACTCACCTGTAATGTCGAAGGCAGCGACAGTGCGCTGTGTGAACGTGAAGCTTTGTGAAACTGTTTTGAAAGGCACGCGCAAAACGCAAGCATGTATTGCGTGAAACCCGTCATCGAAGGCCAAATCTCACGAATGCCGATTTTGTAATTCGACAGATAGCGCACGCTTCGATTTACCGGGCACATAAAGCAGTGCTATGATAGGGAACTGACGCAAAAGTGATGCCGTATAGGTTCGTTTCACAAGACCATTTAAAGCTGACGTGCCAGCCTTTGAATGTGTGGAGACGGCTCTGCCTGCTTCCCACGCTGGTCTTGAATGTTTCCCATGATCTGATATGGCTGGAGACCAATATTACGGAGAACAGTTTTAATATACTTAGATGATTTATGGGCATTTACCGTCCCAAAGCGGCTAAGGCTATGAGGGGAATCGTAGTGAAGGGCCCCGGAAGTTTCGACCCCCTGGGGTTCTTTAACGTGCACTGACGCCGCACTGTGTACGGGTCTCTATCCAGAAATTTGACCGCCGCGGCCGGAATCGAACCCGCGTCTTTCGGGTCAGCAGCCGAGCGCAATAACAACTGAGCCATGGCGGCGGCAAATAATATATTAGGAAAAAGATAAAACTAACCTGTAGAACCCCTCATTAAAGAAATTCATACTCTTGCGTGTGACCCTTTTTCAAAGTACAGAAGAAATACGGGTTGTAAAAAGTCTGAAGTAGATTATGCCTCTTGGTCTGTGATAGAACTGAAACATATTACGTTGAAATAAAAACTTGGAGATGTTCGTTCATAACAGACGGCTTCCTGATTACTGATCCGCAGTAAAATACAGTATTCATCATCATCATCATCAGCCTGACTGCACCCACTGCAGGACAAATGCCTCTCCCATGTCTCTCCATTAACCCTGTCCTCCGTCAGCTGCGATCCCCGCATCCCCGCAAACTTCTTAATCTCATCCGCCCACTTAAATTTCTTCCGCCCCCTGCTACGCTTGCCTTCTCTTAGAATACACTCGGTTACCCCTAAGTACAAGCGGTTATTTTTCCTTCGCATCACATGCCCTGCCCAAGCCCATTTCTTCCTGTTGATTTCGACCAGGATGTCATTAACCCGAATTGGTTCCGTCACCCACTGTGCCCGATTCCGGACTCTTAATGTTACACCTATCATTTTTCTTTCCCTCATAGCTCCTTGCGTTGTCCTTAACTTAACCTGAACCCTTTTTGTTAGCTTCCATGTCTCTGTCCCGTAGGTGAGTACCGGTAAGATACAGCTGTTGTATACTTTTCGCTTGAGGGATACTGGTAAACTGCCATTCATGATCTGAGAGAACTTCTCATATGCGCTCCATCCCATTCTTATTCTTCTAGTTATTTCCCTCTCATAATCCGGATCAGCGTCCACTACCTGCCCTAAGTAGACGTATTCCCTTACAACTAACAGCACCTCTCTACATATTGTGAACTGCTGTTCCCTTGATATACTGTTGAACATTAAATTGGTTTTCTGCATGTCAATTTTAAGACCACACTGATCTTAAACAGTATTCATAGGTGATAACAAAATGATGATCACGGAGCACATCGTGACTTGTCCTCTTTTTAAACCTCGTTTCTGAAAGACCGACTTCCAGTGCAGTAAATGGTACGAATTTATTTTACGAATTATTATATTTTTGGTCTTAAACGCATCACATGCTTGAGCGTCTTTTTTTGTTGTTCTGGCGTGTGTTGTGCTCTCTCGGGAAACGCACCACTTCCGCTTGATAAGGGCCCCGAAGTTCCACGCTGGTTCGATCTACAAGCACCTACCTCTTTCTTTTTCCCGGTCTTCATCCACTTACAAGCAAAAAAGCAATGAAACGCTCTCAAGCGCCGAGAGCGGCGACACGGCTGCGAAGTGCAGGCAGGCACAAAATGGCACCGGAGTGGCTGGCGACGCGTCGCCGTCTTTTACAATTGCCTTCGGCAAAGGATCTCCGAAAAGCAGGGAATCCCAGCTGGCAGGGGCTAGCGGTCATCCATCAAAGTTTCTTCGAAACAATTCGTTTTCCTTTCCCACGGAAAGATGGAGTGAAAGAGAGATAGAGAGAACGAGAAAAGAAAAGAGCCGAAAGACGAGGGCTGGCGGACCTGACTTTTACACGGCCGGCCTTGAGCGCAGTCCGTTTCTGTTTGCAGATTCACGCGGTAGCGTTGACGAATGGGCGCAAAAAAAAAAAAAGAAAGAGGACGGCAGCACGCGAGCTCTGCGTCGATATCTGCCAGTCGCTCCAGCAGTACACATATTGGATTTACATCAGCAGAGGGCTTCACGGCGCCCGATGCTCTTTTAAGGGTGCGCTTGCATGTTTTGATTCAATGCTTCGTTGGCGGGATTTAATAATATTACTACTACTTTTTGCATCGTGGCCGTCGTGCTGTAGGGCCGGTAAACGAGAGTACTGCATTTTCTATCCTGCTATGTCGAGCCACTGCTCCTGCCACGTATCAAAGTCAGGAAACTGGAATGAGAATAAACGAGAGCGTTGAATGGCCCACAGTGTTTGCTCGAGGGTAAGATTTGGCCCTGTTGTAAACGGAATATTTAGAATTTGACTGTTTTAGAATTAAACTGTGGATGACGCAGTTATAGCCGGTGACGGATGTAGTATGCCTACTCTCAGGGTATACTACTTCCTCGTACAGCCTCGATGCCTGCGCGAAAATCACCAAGCGATGTTTCCCGCCACTCTATTCGCACTTTTCAGCGAAGTTCAGTTACTCTCATTGCAAATATGCCTGCTTACTATATATATAAAGCCTTTTTAGGGGGAGTGACATTTGCGCCCATCATCGAACCTTTCTCCGTGAAAAGAGATTAGTTGAACTAAAACTGTCGTCAGAGTTACGTACATCACAAGTTACTCGTGGTGGACAGTCCGCCAAGGCAACAGGAAGCGGCCAGGAGCGAAATCCAATGAGAAAAGAAAAAAAGAACTCCCCCTCCCCCTTTTCTCCTTTCCCAATGTCTGCAGATTTGTCAGATAAGTCCAGCTAATCTCTTTTTCGGACGGTCTTTAGCGAGTAAACACTGTCACGAACAAACACTATCTGCCGTAATAAAACAAAAGATGGCCAGGAAAGCTTCCCGCCCTTGGCTGCTCCGGGAGCACACACGCGTCCGGTCTACCCGAGCGCAGTCCCCCAGAGGCCCCCCGGTCTGGACGTGGCCCCCTCGTTGGCCATTGAAGGTGGCTGCGTGTCAGAGGAGAGGAATAGTGTTTCCCCGCTGGCCCATATAGGCTTTTATATGCATCTACATAAAGCGCACCAGGCAGGATACAAGAGATCGGCTGTAAAATGAGCCGCGCTCTGGTGCGGGCGCAGATTATCGCGTCGGCGTTTACCCATTTCTTGTTCTTTCGCTGCTGCTGCTTTTCCGCACTGGGGGCGCAGCATAAGGAGGGCGACCGTGGCGGAGGGAGGTCGGGCATCGCAGGCGTCGGACGTTCGGAGCTTTGCTTGTTTTCTCCGTTATTTGCTTTGTTCCGCAGTGTGTCGCATTACTCCCGGGAAGCGTAGCGTATTGCGACGCGTGGCGGCGCTGGCAACGTAGGCGAGCAGACTCGAGGGCTGGGAAGGTGGGGGGAGGGGGGGGGGGGGGGGGAGAGGAGGGGGGTGCAGTTCGGCTCGGCTTCGAGGCCTGCACCGCTTCCGCGCTCCGTCGGTCGCTCCAGATGAATGCCGCTGCCGTCAGCGTTTCCGACTCTTATTTGTTGACGTCGCGCGCGGCCTCGTATCTTTCTGTTTATTTCTTCCTCCTCTCCGCGTCTTGGTGTGCATTCGCGATCCTCGCTCTCGGTAGAGCCCCCCCTCCCCCCCCCCCCCCCCCTTTTCCCCCCTCTACTCGGGGACTTGTATTTGATTTACTCGGGTTATTACTTAAAGAAGGAAAGAGACTTTCTGCATGCTGCGTCTGCGGCGAACGTGATACCCTGTCTCGGATGATGCGTGCTGTCCGCGGTGCCTCGACGTCAGCACTAAGACGGCGCTGAAAAAACAGAGCGAAAAGAGCGACGCTACGCTGGAAAGGCGGAGCGCGAGGCAGCGGGGGATTCTGTTCTTGCGCTGGCGTTCCTCGGCTCCGCTCGGTATTGCCGGTCTTGCGTGCTGCCGTAAACTGAGAGACCGAGAAAGGAAGAGAGAGAGACTGAAGTCGCGCGGCGTTGGGAGCAAATACAAACTCGCACAGAAAGAGACTTCGCGAGAACAAATATGCTCGCAAAAACGCTCGCGTCGGAGGAAATTACGCAGTTGGTAGGCTCTTGCGTCGGAAAGAGGTCTGGTTGCTTGTCAGTGGATATCTCCACAGGATGAGCTTTGTGCACTGAATGCTCGCGCGGTACTGCAAATACTACCTCGACTCTTGTTACCGGCGGGATCTGTTTGTTTTTATTTGCCTCTCGTTCTTTTTCTTTCACATTATTTCTATTTATGTCGTATTCCTTGCGTTCAGATAGCTTATGATCACAGTGACATTGGAGCTAAATGTAGGTGCGAGCACTTTAAGCTCTGATGGCCTTGCTCAACTAAGCTCAGTATGTTTTCTTTACCTGTCTTGCAGCGTTGACGTGAAAATGACACGTTTTCGTGTCGCTTTGAGTTCATAACAGCATCAATTTTAGGAGGCGTTTATGCGTATATTTTCATTCAGAAGGTAGTGAAGCGCATATTTTTCTATCTCCCACAAAGTCTAGGTTTCTTTCTTTTGAAGTTTTTTGTATTTTACCGCTGTGTTTACTGCCTGACGCTCTCATTTTTCCGAGCAAGTAATTTCTGATTGCCACCCTTCTTTTTTTCTTGCGAAGCCGGTGTCGGCTCCCATTTCAACGCAAGTGTTTGTTTGCAATTGCTTCTGTATTTCTTAATTTAAATTCTTAAAGCTGCAAGGAATGAACAGAGGCCTATACGGGGTTTCACAGGAAAGAATTCAACCAGATTGAGTATTCCCAAAATATGCGGCTCCGCGCATTGCCCCTCGTTTGGCACCACATTTCGGCACCACGTTTAGTCTAGTAGAATGGCTTCAATGCTCATGCGTGATTCATCTGTTTTCTTTTGTTCTTCGCTGGCGGTGGTGGGGGGGGGGAGAGGTTGTATGTTAGCAGTTTTTGATTGAGCTGGTGCCACCGTCGCATTCAAAATGACAGAATAGCTTGATGAGCGTATCTGCACAAAACTGAGCTTCAGGCTGAAGCATGCGTTCGTGCAAAGTGTTCAAATTATTAGAAGAGCTTTCGAAATTGGTTACATTTGTGAAACAAAGATAACGTTCTTCTAGAATCGGTACACGATGACTGCAGCAATGCTTAAATTAAGGTCCTTTGTAAAAGCTTTTACGCTGCTATAGCGCCCCAAGATTAGAACTGGCGAAGGGTCACGATGGACGGAAATTGATGATTGACAGTCAGAGAGAATTCCAAAGGACACGCATTTACAGAACTGTGCCGAAGAACTAGTGAGTGAACTCTCCTCCAGACTTTTAAAATCGCTGATTGACAGTCAGACAACTGTTAGACTGCCGTGACAATACCCGGACAACCGCTCCTGAGTGTGGCGCTGCAGTGGGGAATGAACTTGCGGTGGTGAAAATCATCTCATGTCATTCAGCAAACTTGGAGAATGTTAGGTTAGCTTAGGCTAGTTTAATGGAGTTTAATGTCCCAAAACGACTCATGCTAAGAGAGACGCCGTACTGGAGGACTCCGGTTAAGTTAAACCACCTGGGGCTCTCTAACGTGCACTGACATCTCACAGTACACGGGTCTCCGCCATTTCGCCTCCATGTAAATGCGACCGCCGCGGCCGGGATGGAACCCGCGTCTTTCGGGTCAGCAGCCGAGCGCCGTAACCACTGAGCCACCGCGGCGGCCGAATTTGAAGAAGACATTACGAATCACTGTCTGCCGACGTATCGAATTTGCTGGAATCTGTTTCAGTTGAACTGAATTTCGTGAAGAGGATTATAGGGAAAAATGAAACATGGATATATGGCTATTTTGAAGCGGTGCCTGGTGTCATCGAGACAGGTGGTTACCGGTAAAAAAAAAAAACAGAAAAAAGGCTAGACATTTTTCTTATACGCCTGGTATGGCTTTTTGCAGAAAAACGAGAAAGCTCGACATGTAAAGCATCTCCACTTCATCATTTTAACTATGCAACAATACCTGAAGATGTTTTTTTCTTGGCTGCATGAATTTAAGTGCAGTACTTAGCATAACCTTTAAATACAGTACGTCATCGATGCGAACTTAACGAAGCGATGCGAGCCCGGCGGTGCATAAAAACTGCGCATTTGGCTGCTATTCGATAGACTGAAGCTCCCTACAGTGCGCGCGCATGTTTGATTGAATTTAGGTAATGAAATATAATTTACTATTAACGTGAAAATTACAGTTGGAGGGCCGCGGGAGCGTTTCACGGCATGTTGAGCGCAACCGCAGAAGCATCAGGAAATATTGGGCGGGATATTTACGAGAGAAGGAAGAGTTAATAACGTTTATGGCTTAAACCACTGTTGTTACTGAAGGGGGCGCGAAACCAGGGCTCGGGCTTCCCACCACCTGAGCCTTCAACCTACTTTTGCTCAGAAAGGAAAAACCATTGCAAACAGGCGGCGGTCGGATACACTGGGCAGCCTGACAAGGTCGACAACCTCCGGCATAAACAGGGTGCATGTAGTTGGCGGCTCGACAAAGGTCGCATTCACTGCAAGCACTGCCCCCCAAATGTTCATATTTTGTTGTTTTGCTTTGCGGCGAACTGCCGTGTAGCATCCCGAGGTTTCAACGTGGACCGAGTTCCACGCATGCTCTTTGTAACACGTTCCCGCGTTCTGGTTACGTACCTCACGCATGCATTAAAAGCTAGCAGGACTGGACAGCGCACCAGACATCGCACTACTGGCGGCATTGCACTCCATCCTCTTATTCCTGTTCCCTTTGTTTTCACTTCTCGCGTGAGATGCAGCAGAGACGAGCCCCGCGAGCAATCGCATTACAGCAAAACCGCGCAGCGCGCTCGTCAGTGCTCACGGCGTACCATTAATATTCGTGTCCGCCCCATCGACCCACTGCCGCGGACACGTCCGCGTCCTTGGGAATTCGCGAATCTAGTCGGGCGCCATGAGCAACGGGCGGCCCGTTTATGTTTCACGGGTGCCCTCCTCCCCTCCCTCCCCCCTCTCCCCCCTCTCCCCCTCTCCCCCCTCCTTTCTCCCTGCATTCCCTTCTTCAATTCCCAGAGTCGGCGTTTCTATCTTTAATATTCTTTCGAGGCTTTGAATGAATGAAGGTTCACGGTTTTCGGAGAATTAATCGTAGCTCGTGTATGACAAGTTTCTCTTTTTTTTCTTTTTTTTTACGGCGGCGTCATCACGGCTTCGACGGCGCAGGCTGGAACTGGTGGTGCTGTGTACTGCTGCTCTTTCGCGCAGCTCATTAGATAGCTAACGACTTGAGGAAGAAAGAGGAGAGAAAAAGAACAACGAAAGAAAGAAACTTCAGCACCAAAGTATTAGCCGCATTATCGGCCTATTGACAGGGGACACTGCGTAGAACATATGGCAATAAGCTTATCGCGCGAAGTTGTTACCTCGCTTTGTATCTTTTTTTTTTCTTATGCTTTCTCTTCATCACGCTTCCATCCGCGCTTCGGAGGAACTCCTGATGACGCTGACTTCGTGCAAACAACGAAAGCTAACACCGCTAATGAGATTTATTTCGCCCCTTCTGCGCGTTATGAGTGTCTGTTTTCTTCCGCTGAGACGCGTGTCGTCACTAATACAGAGAATAAGACGAGTGTCCAAATACGGTATTCCCTTTTTCGTGCGGTGTCAATTTTCAAGAGATACATTGTCAAAGGAGTCACAAATTAGGCACAGTTTTATTTTCCTACTCTGAACAGTATTTGGGTGATACTATCTAATTGTCCGTGTTTGTAAAGCTGCTATCAAGAAGCGTTGCCTTTTCTTTTCGTCTGTTGGTGCCGCCTGTCTTTGCATAGCGGTTATTATGTCCGAAAACCATATATCTGGACCTCATTACCAATGTGCATGTTTTCCTACTGCGTCAGACGGATATGACAGGCGTACCGTATTAGACTATTCTTTAGTTTTCAGGTGCGTATTGCAGCGAATCCTCGCAAGGATACAAGACGCACGACCTCGCTATAGAAACTCCCATTACTCGTTATATTATGGCCAGTAATGCGGAGATGCCTGCCCTTAGTGGTTGCCTTCGCGTTTTAAGTTTAAATATAAGTGAATCTTTGAAGAGGAGATTACCTTAAATGATGCGCTTATTTTAACCTGCAGGAATAAGAACAAAAAGGAAAGAAAAAATTGATTGGGGACACATAATTCTATTATGTGTTGCCAATGCAATATCATTAGCAGCTGTTGATGCCTTTAATAGAACTGACATCGCTTCTGATCTGGTGACGTTGTTTCCCGTCTGGTGACGTTACTTCGCTCCAGCCAGTGGAAATGCTCCTATCTGGTGACGTCACTTCCTCCCATCCAATCAGCCAGTCGAAATGCTCTGGTCTGGTGACGTCACTCTCACGCAGCCAGTTAGCAAATTTAGCTTCCGACGACACACTTTCTTCACGCGGAGTCTTCTAATGTTATCGCATTAAATCTATGAGACTTTGTCTTCTTTTCTGTAGGCGTTAAAGGGGCGGCCACAGATGTACATCCGGTCTGACGTAAGAATGCCTACGTGGGTCACATGGAGACTAATGGCACATTCCGCAGTCTTTGATCAATCTCCGTCCTGCGCGGCCACTTCTGGTGGTCTGCCCTGCAGCTCACTGCGGCGGGCCACATACGCCGTGTATCCCGTGGGCCGCATGCATGCGGCATGTGCGGCCCCCGTACTCCAGCCAGCCAGTTCGGTCTCGTAAAACACTGCCATAATGAACACATTAGAAGAATGCCTTATCAAGAAGAAGAACGAGCAATCTTGCGTGTTTCGCTGCGTCCCACCAGCGTCCCACCTGTACGCACTTCGGCCTAATGTGAGGAGAACAAAATTCAAGTGTACCAGAAAGCGACTCTGAGTCCCCAACACAGCCAAGAACTGAAGCCTTATAAATACCGACCAATATATGCCATGGCACGCATCTCAGCAGTCGCTGACCACGTGCCTGAGCAATTAACACTCTCATTAACAAGACAGCCGAGAACGAGAACGAATACTCTATGTCGGCGCCAGTCGTGCACCGTATGCTTTACTCGGACCATCTGTCGTCGAGGAGCAACATCTATCCATGGGCAAGATTAGGCAACTAAGACGCTTACGCAATGATTTCGACCAACGCACGACTAGACAGACTGGCTGGACAAGAAGGCAAAAATCTATAAGAATCCCACGGGATGCTTTTGTCCTCCAACACAGGGCAAGAATGAAGGTCTCACTAATGTCAGCCAATAAGAATGCCGGGAGATATCGCAACAGCCGCTAAACACGTGTGAAAGCAATCCGCAATCTCATCGACAGGACAGCCGAATACCAACGAGTACACTGTGCACGCTACATCGGGGCAAGCGGCAGTCGACGACAAATGACTATATATAGTCTCCCTCACTGCAACATCAAAAAGCAAACACATCACAACTATGGCCAGGCCCGCGGCAGAACTGGCAGGACACTCAGCAACCAGTTTTGCCGTGTACTGCCGGGCGCAGCGGCTGCACGCAATGACCTGGTCGTGCTAGAATGGACCAAACGTGTGCCAGGAAACTGCGACTTAAGGGCCCCCCTGGGAATGGAGGTGCAACTATTGTAACTAGAATGCTATTGGAAACTATTTTATAGTTTAGAAAACAAAAGTAAACATCATTATCGTATGCGTAAAAAAAGGTTATTGTTTTTTCTTGGTTAAAAAAAACAAACAGATGCGTGAAATTTGTTTTTATTAATAAAATTATATGTTGTTTTTAGCTTCCTCTCACGGCTTTGCTGACCCGCCAGCTCGCTGAGCATACGTAAAGTCTCGGTCAAAAGTCCTAAGGCCACGGTGTGTCCTGCAGCGAAATGAATGCCCCCGGAATGCTCCGTGTATGGTGGATCATTCAAAACACAAGTCAAGTAGGAAGCTTCCATACATCCAGTAGAAACCTTCCGCTAACATTTCAAGGTCCTTTGATCTTTAATAGTGCCATAATGGCTCTATTATGGGGCTGAAGTGAAAAGCCTTTTTGGCCTTAAGAGTTTTGACCAAGAATGTACATACAGTGCCTGTATGAAACAAGGTCCACGCGGAAACCTTTTTACCTGCGGGGAGGGCAGCGGTGTTGGTTTAGCGTAACCACTTTGTCATCGTGTTGCTTTTTTGCATTGTTCTGCGAAGAACGTGGGTTATTTGTGTCAAACAGTTCCGCATTTCGTCGCGCTGGCAGTGGTTCAGTTCGCAGTGACAGCAAGGAGAAGGCGGTGAGCGCACGTTGAGAACTGCCCATTCTCGGATGTTCCGACGATGTTGCGTGAGCGGTTATAAACTTAGCTCCCCGTGGACATCATAGCAAGTGGCGGCGTGTTCTGTGGATGCACACCTGCAGGACCGGCGTCTCAATGCGTAGTTTTGGCATTTGACCCTGCAGGTGAGGTTTCATTGCTCTTCATGGTCGCTAGTCGCATTTCGTAGCAATGCTGGCCGTCCGTTCCCTTTGCTGCTCGTTTCGATTTTCGAGTCGCATTAACGTAGCAGCATTGTCTGAATGGGCTCAAGAAATTATTACTCGCGAATTGGTCCAAATCCCCAATTGTGTAGCTTCTATTCGGATGGACTGTACTCAGACAAATGCAAAAATTGTGATGCCAAAGCCGATCTAAATCATATGATCTGGAACTGCCCGCAGTCCCTACCCGCGAGTCGCTTCATTACCGACTCTGATCATTGGGAGGCTCTATTGCTCAGCCCCGACCCGGGGACACAGATCAAGCTCCTCCAGCTGGCTGAAGACGCCGCCGCTGCCCAAGGGATAGCGGCCGCCGTTTAAGCGGGGGGCGACTTCGGGTCGCTCCTCTATATCCGCTGGAAATAAAGTTCCACCACCACCATGGCGAATTGGTATGTGAACGGTAGTTTTACATATAGATATTAAGCGCTGAAGTTGTTCTTAATTTAGAGTGTTTAGGGTGGTTGTTTTAAAAGGGCCTACTACAGAGGGGACAAGTCAATGGAACAGAGGGGCTCGTTGTGATAAACATGACGGAAGACAAGGATCACCGAAACCGAGGAGCATAGGGGAGGATTGTTAAAAAATTTGTGGTGTTTATGAATAGGGTTTAATTAAGTGATTATATTTAGGGATAACTGATTAGAAAGCAGAAGAAAAACAACCGCATACCGCAAATGGGATTCGAACCCACGACCTCCGAGGGTGGCGCTTGGGAACACTATGAAGGTTTGGTTACACCACACATACGTAAATACCCCCGAAAGCAGAAGATTGGACAGCCATCGCCGTGCATCAGTTCGTAGAGCACCAAAAGCGAAATACGGAGGCAATGGGTTCGGATCCCACCAGCGGCATGTGGTTGTTTTTTTCCTGCTTTCTAATCCATTATCTTTCGATGTAATCTCTTTATTAATCCCCATTGATGAACACCACAAAAAAAAAACATCTCCTATGCCCCTTGGTTTCGGTGACTCCTGGCTTCCGTCATGCATATCATAACGAGCCCTCTCTCATCGCCTGGCTAAATGAACGTTTTGTTGGTTCTGTACTGGGATATGGAGACCAATCCAGATCCCTACAGCGTGAACAAAGCCAAACAGATGTTGCTTGAATTGCTCGCCGTGCAGCCTCACGTAAGTCAGGAAGTGTCTACTCTAAACGCACAGGTCTCCCTCTTTAGATGACCGGTTAACTAATCTAGAGCCATCTGTTTCTGTTAGCGTAGATTTATCCAGGCGCGTACAAGAACTCGAGCAAACAGTTCCCTCAAGGAAACCGTCCAGAAAACAGAACTTAAGAACGACGACTTGGAAAACTGTTCTCGACCGGAAATAACACAATAAATTATATGGCTTGCATGAGCCGTATTCGGAAACACCTGAACAGTCACTCGCATCAGTTTCGGAACATCTGGCGTCTGAAGAGGTGGAATGGATGGCACTAAGCGCTGCCACTGGGCTTGGGATAAAAAAAGACTACAGTCTCATTATCCTCAATCCGTTAAATTTTCGATCGAAATTCTATATTTCGAAGAATGCTCGTAAACTAAAAGGTTTGAAAGTATAAATAAATGAGGACTGTTTAAGTTTCAGGTGCGTGCGAAAGACGCTTTGGCATAATTCTGTCGAGGTTAGAAAATACTCCGATAAATTTAAATTGCAGTGCAATGCAGTTGTAGTCGACTGCACCTTGTACCATAGACAACGTAGGGAAGCGTGTTTTTAGGACATTAGGCAATCATGTTATAACGTGCGAAATTTGGCCCCCCTGTCTAACAAAACATAACATTATTGAATTTGAATGAGCGAAGTTTGCCTCATGAAATCTATGACTTTATTTATCGAGTACAGTGCCACGATCATGCTGTGTTATGCGTTACAGAAGAGTATTTGAACGATTCTTTGCCTGATGTTGAGTTTTTGGCTCCTGGCCATTCTGTTTCGAGAAATGAATGACTGCTTTCATGAGGCGGTGGCGTATAAAAGCACTTATTAAGAGCGCCTTTAAGTACTTTTCTTCCTGAGCTTCCTAATCCGGAGACGATTTTGGTTTACAGATAAACTAATTAATAATGAAACTAGAGGAAGCCTAGAAAGAAAGCACTAAGATTTATTATAACAGGTACAGACAAACTGACTCACCTACAAAACTAATAAATAAAGCCGGAATACTCGCTTTATAAAAACCATGCCGGGCTTGCACTACAGAAACTAGTTTATCAACTAACTCACAGCATAATAGACATAAATATTTCAAGCTATATTTCAAAATAAGAAACAAGAGTCACACGGGATAAACATTCACAATCACTGGAAGAATATCGATACAACGCAGACTGGCTTAGACATTCATATTTTTCGTTAGCAATTAGAGAACGGCATAACCTGCCATCAGGTGCAACTAGCTCATCTTTAGAAAAAATTTTACAATCCTATGAGGCAAACGTACCGGTTCTCCAATGTAAATTTTAAACACTATTTGGACTCATCCAGTTCTCTAGCTTAACTTATGACAAGTGTTGTCTTCGGGTGTAGCATGCATATTGTGTTTTCATACATTTTTTCTAGTTAGTCTATGTTGTTCGTAACTTGTTATTATAAATGATATTAACTTAATAACCTCTTAAGGATAACGAATTATTGGGCGAGTTTATTTATTTATTTATTTATTTAGTTAGTTATTTATTCTTAATACCTTACAGGGCCAAGAAGAGTATTGAGTAAGGGGGGCAAAGAACATCAAAATGTGCAAAAGATACTAATCAGTACAACATGAGATATAAAAGATTAAGTAAAAAGAAACTAATGTACAAGGCAAAACTTAAAGGCGAAATTATACATAGGATACAAGGTACTTATTAGTAGAATGAATGCCGGACATACGGCCAAAACAAAACGCAATGGCAACAAAGGAACAAAAGTATACTGCGACAAAGAAAATCAAAGATAGGAGAAAAAGCGCTGTCACGTGAGATATGTACGTAGGTGATCCTGGAATGGTTGATGGTTGCCGATGGATGCGATACTGTCAGGAAGCTCATTCCAAAGAGCGATGACACGTGGAATTGCAGATGAATTAAAAGTGAGTGTTTTTCCGTGAATGCGTTTTATGCTGTTCTGGTTATGTAGGCGGCGTGAAATGCGTGTAGGCGTTTCAAGAGGTAATGGAGATGGCCTTGTGCTGTAAAGATATTTATGAAATAAGCACAAAAGCGCAATGGAACGGCGCATGATGCAAGAGAACAGCGGCGCAACTATCATGGAATCACAGGGTTTGCAGACGAGGACAGTTGTGTGTGTGTCCTCTCTGTGTCCTCGTCTGCAAGCGCTGTGATTACAAGATGTCTGAAAAAAAAATCTCCGCCTCTCCCGTAACTGAGAGTAGAGTAAGCATGAAATGTTTACGGGCATAACACATTGGTTGTAGATGGTACTAGTGAAAATCTTGAAATTGGTCTAGTGTTCAACACACCACACCACACATACTCTGCACTGGTCCATGTGGACGCAATCGTTTCCTTTGAGTGTCTGGGGAATCTCTTCCGCCCTGCCTCGTCAGCTGTATCCGGTTTCTGTCAGGCTCCATTGCTCGGCTTAAGCATATGTGACGGTGGCGGCATTGAAATGCAGGACGATGCAGAAGCGTACGAGGACACGACGAGACGCAGGCCTCACAAGAATGTATATGCAGCGCGTTCGAATACTCCGCGAGTGTGCATACATCTATCTGCCAAAGGGGGAAACTTCATGAGCAGATGGCGCAGCGGCCGGTCTTTTACATGCGTGAGTGTGGGACAGCAGCGCCATCCTTGGGGACGGCGCGGAAGCAGTTTTTCCGCCCAAAGCACTTCTCGCCCTGGAGCGCCCCTCTTGCTCTAAGCGGCCCTCTCTCTTAGAGAGTCTCGTTAAATCTCGTACGGTGCCCGGATGCTCTCGTTTCAGCTCCCGGATGAGTGGAATTCAGTGCCCGGATGTTGGCTCTCGGTCTCGGCGTGACGTCACCACACTGCCGACAACGGGAGCTAAAAGCATTTCATGCTTAAAAAATCAACTAGCCCCAGCAACATGCCCTGCTTAGGCGCAACTAAGGCAGCACAAGAAAGGACATGACACATGCGCGCTACGAACTGTTTATTTTGCAGAAAGTAGGCATGTTTGTAGCACCGAACTCAGGCACGTGACACATCGCATGATCGCTTCAAACACGACCAGCAACACTAACGCTTTCAAACCCATGTATCCTGCAACACGAATGATTGCAAACCCATGAATAACCCTGTCAATCGCTTGCGTAAAAAGCACTCCTATTGTTGCCTTAACAAAAAGAAAATAATTTTTAGCAAAAGCAGTATCACACAAGTGAAGCAAAAGCAGTGCGAGTACTAGAAAGACAAAACGAAGACAAAAATTTCAAAGACAAAAAAGCCAACAGCAGTAACAAACAGAACAACAAACAAAAGTATTTTTTTTCCTCTCCGCTTCGCAAGCCTATAAACAGCAGACGAATGTTTATTAACGAGACCATGTTGTCAAAAAAAGGATTCGAAATATTCAGCTTCATTGCTTAGAAAAGCTACATCAGTGTCGCTAACACATGTGCCACCTTTCTTTTTAATCAAAAAGGCCTCCTGTATTTCACGCGCTACCTGATCACGACTCCTGTCTAAAATCTTAATGGCACTTAGGACCGGCTCAACCTTGCATTCTATGCAGAGGGGTGGAAAATTGTAACCTCCCCCCTTTTCTAGCGATTTCTAGTGGCATATACTCGTTGCGCTGTATATTTTTTGTACTTCCTCTATTGTGCTGTGAAAATGCTGCGCTCTTCCTACAGTGATCGCGATTGGGGACTGGCAGTACTTCTAAATAAATAAACCTTACCTTGTGTGCTGCGCCTAGCGCCATCTCTCAGACCGCACGCGCGTTTCTCAATAACCATCAAAATTCACCGCTTGGCAGCAGCGGGCGTGAAGGGCCCTCGAAAAAAAAAATTCGATTGGCGTTGACTACATGGTCGCTGATGTCACCCGCGTGACAGGAGTATTAATGCAGCCATCCTACGTAGGTACACGTCTCCCTCTGCATCAGATCGGGGCTTCGAGCGTTCCGACCGTCTTTCAAAACTTTCAATTATCTTGCTTGTCAGCGGATGGTCGCGCTGCGTTGTTTCTTCTTTCTTTTAGGCGAGCACGTATCGCCGCTCACTGTCGAAACAGCGTCGGCAGGGAAGCACGCGCGGGTGTGGTCACCGCTGACAGCGGGCCGCCAGACAGTGGGAGGCAATGCAGGCCTCGGTACGCCCCTGCTCGGTGTCGCAGTGGGGCCTTGCGCTGCAGCCCTACCGGCGGCGTGACACGGCGCGCCGGCTCGCGCAATCCGGCTCCGACGCGGCGGGGGGGCTCGGGGGAGGTATAGGTAGGAGTTCGGGGGGAGTATCGCCCGCCCTTTTCGGCTTCCCGTCGGTTCATCTATTTTTCACACCTCAGTCATGTTTCCAGCTTGTGACGCCGCTGTTCCCGGTCCTCGACCGGCCCCGTGACGTCATCTTCTCTGCTGTGCAAATTGATATTACCCACCCGATGTGTCCAGGTGCGTCACCGTTGTTTCAGTGGCCGGCCTTTCTTGACCTCCTGCCCATAGGTAACGCTCGCTGACAGCCGGGCGTTATTATAATGTGAAGCGCGTTTGAACCCGCTTTGAACACACTTTGTAGTGCTTCAGTCAGCTCTTTCATTATAGGATTACTGCATATTGCAACACCAATGTGCTGCAGCGCCTAATAAGATAAAGTGTCTGTCATTCAAGCAGCTACGACGTTGTAACACGGTGAACATATTAAAAGCTAAACCTAGCCTCTAGCCCAGCAATCCTAGCGCGTCCACATCAAGTTGAACGTTTTATTGCGGAAATTTTTTTCTGCGTGCCAGTAATCAGCCTTTAATGCATTGGCCGTGCTAAAGCATCGTCGATGGTTGCCTTTATTTCGTGGGCACACATAGTAAGAGTGTATCAGATTTATTCGGTACCTCCTTCGACAAAGCGAACGCAGGTAGCGGAATGGTAGCGTTTTCGCAACAAGCTTGAAGCATTTCTTTAACGACTTGAAAGTCCATTTGTATATTTCTAACGATGGTTGTGCACCGACGTGCATGATACTGACGATGTGCTGCAATGAAATGCTTCGATGGGCGGTACCATGAACCACTGCGGTGCAGTAAAATTGCTGCACTATCATGTGCTCCGTGCTTCTTCACATGCTCGCTGTGGCTGGAGCGTAGAGTTGAATACACGATCACTGTATACACGATACATATATCGACAGATATATATATCTGGTGTATACGTGTGTACATTGTATACACGTATACACCAGAATATATGATCGTTGTATCCTGATAACTACTCTACAGGTGCCCTTGTGCAATTACCTATCAAGCTCTCACCCATTCGGAATCCTCGTGCACACACTAATAGCTCTCGTTTCGCTATCGAACGCATGGGGACGACGATAAAGGGAGTGTAAGAGGAGGAAAAGTGCATCCCATATCTGAATGCATTGCGGGTCATGGGCCTATAGCGTCCTACCCCTTCACCCCCCCCCCCCCACACACACACAGACACACGCACACACGCGCACGCACGCACACACACACACACACACACACACGCACGCACGCACGCACACACACACACACACACACACACACACACACACACAAACACACACACACACGCACGCACACACACGCGCGCACACACACACACACGCACGCGCGCACACACGCACACACGCACAGGCACAGACACACACACACACACACACACACACGCACACACACGCGCGCACACGCGCACACACGCACAGACACACACACGCACACAAACACACACACATAGACACACGCGCGCGCACGCACACGCACGCACACACACACATTTTCTGGGCCAAAGCAAGTGGAGGACATTGTCCTGGAATCTTAGCCTAGGTAAGGGGACGAGAGTTCACTCGGCGCAAGGTTGTCTTGGGAGATCTTTGCTGAGTGGCGAAGCAGGGGCAGTGGCACAATGGGCTGCTAGTTGTCTATTAGCATCTGCGGTAACGATATGCAGGAAGCAACTGATGCATTATCAACAAGGGAATTTTACCGCACCATGCACATTGTCTCAGAAGTATGGGTTCGAGGCCACATGGGATGAAATAAAACTTCAGATGGACTGATTAAAAGTTTGCTAATTTGTTTCGCATAGTGATGCTCTTGTGAAGACAAGAGTTTCCCCTTGATCACCTTACGTACACGCGCCATGACACCGTGCCACGAAATGAAATTATTTGCAAGTAGTAGCTGCATGATTATTTTTCTGCGCTCTTTCTTTCTTGGCGCAAGCAGATTAGAATGCGAGGAAACCTAAAAAGACAGCGAAAGTTGTTCTACGCAGACATTCTTTCCTAGACACTTGCCTCTACATCTCCACTTTAAGGCGACTCGTTAAGCAATGAAGTTAGTTGGTCCAACTCCCCGTGAATCATGGGCAATGTTGCTGCATACAGAATGCACTCCCCGTGCTAGAAAGCAACAGCAAAAGAGGCCAGTATCCGACTGAGTCTGCACTTTAAAGCTAAAGTACTGCACAGTTTCCAAGTTCCCCAGCGTCCTCTCGCCACGCCAAGCGGTGCTCTCAGGGCAACTATATAGCCACAGCAAAGAAGGCAATTAGTGCAACTTTTCTTTGTTGAAAAGCCTGAAGTTAACGAGGAGCTCGTTCCTTCTCCGAGTCTCGCTGTCCCGGGATTACCCGCCAGTTTTAGAACTGCGTTCTTCCTTTGAAACGGGCGAGCCAGTTTTCTTAAGACGCGCGGCCTGGCTAGAAAGAATAGCCGGTTGAGCAGCGCAAAGGAGCAGCGAGAAAGGAATAAAGTCAGTGAACGAGCGTGCTGCATTCGTGAGCGCGTAATTAGATGAACTATTCTACGGGCTTCGGACATGTGTTTTTCCTCGCTGCCTCACCTTATTAGATTAGGCGAGCCAAATGGCGACCAGGGGATCGCATTAAAGTACGTTTACGCCCGCAAGTATCGCCCCTTCGCCCCTACTTTCCCTCTCCCATCCCTTGCCCTTTCATTCTACGTCATGACTTTCTTCGGCTGCTGGGGGCTGTCGTGTTCCACAGCGTTGCTTCACTCGCCCCGAAGTATCTGCAAGGGCACCGGAGATCGTTCTGGAAGAAATTCTATCACCCCTGAAAAAAAATAAAAAAAATCAAGGTGCAGAGGGTAGCGTAATAAACAGGAAAAAAAATACGGTGCACAGGTACTGTCGATGCAGGCTAGCTCTGTGCCATCCACTCGAACGCGCAGAAAGCAGCTTGTGAATCGTGCATGAGCTGCGAATGTGTACGTTGACTATGCTTGGGTAATGAATAACTGGTAGCGGTATATGGCTAGTTTTCGGGCCTGAGAGTATGCTGCGTGCGATTTAATTGCCAGCTTAAAAAACTAAAGGTTTAAAAAAGCAGGCAGTAGTGAATCCCTAAACACTAGCGTATGCGTTAAGCAAGGTAGTAAAATATTGAAACTAGACCGGTACGTATACAACAGTCTCAGAGTGTGCAAGTAATATTCCGGCTGAAGACACCTTGCACTGCCAGAAGTTTGTGGTTATTGTGTGCATTTTTTATTCGTCTGCGTCTCATCTTTTTTTGTCCGGTCTATTCAGATACACTCTAAACACTCTCAGTGTTTTGCACATCACGCGTAATCTCGCCTAGAAAAGATGACAGACTGACAACCAAGAAAGAGAAAAAAAAAATCTGGCAGGTGTTCATACAATGTGATGCGACAATTGTGCCCTAGCAGTAGTATTTGTACATTTCGCTGTTATACTTATTTATTTTGTTCCGTTTCCGCGCAGGATCCTGCTGTGTAGAGGCTTTCTTGAGGGTGAAGATGGGTAAAGAACAAAGGTGGGTGGATGGGTGGTGGTCGGCGCTTTTGGAGCTACACATGCGGCACTTTTAGGGGAACGCCGTTAACACTGCTAACGCAGGAAAATAAATAATAAGGTCACACGTTACTAGTCGGTGAAGTCATCTGGCTTTTTGCATCATTGTTACAAAACCACCCTTCTTCTGAGGCAGTCACAAGAAGTACTTCATACCTACGGAAGGGAATTCTCGTAGTGTAGCGTATGTTGCGTGTCTTAGGCCGAAAGCACGAATATCTCGGCGCTCAAGGCAACGATGGCCGCAGCGAACACAATGTGTGGCAGTTTTCTGCATAAATGAATAGCCATTTGTAATTTCGTTCTGTAGTCCCGGGTACAGGACAGACTATATTTCCTTAGTCCGCGGACGGCACGCGAACAACCAACTCTTTGCTGGTCTGCAATCAGCGATGAACGCAGGCAGCGATGACCTGCTTGACCGCAGCGATGTGTTCTAGTGGTAATAAATTATCCGCGGAAAGTACAGTGGTGTGCTGGGGAGCAAATGAAGTTAAATTTTATCGCAGCTGCTTTGCTGGGGGTAAGGCGCTGGTGCCTGTGGGGTGCACATATCTATTAGGCTTCTCCCCAGCGCAAGTATTATCAGTGAAAGTCAATGCCTTCTTTAGAATTTCGCATTATTTCCACCGGACGTAACCGCTCGAGCGCTCTAGACAAGTGCGACCGACTCGGTACCCGGCTCTAGTCACCTTATAACCAGACGGTCACCTGCTTTCTAACAGGTACAAGTAAACCCCAGCCAGGCGTGCTCAGCTTCGTGGTTTAATAGCATGGAAAGACTGAACAGCCCGGAAAGCGAGCAAAATAAGCGCTGACTCGCAACTTGCGCAAATCGCATCTCTAATTTAAATTCTACACATATTGTACAGATTCTTCTTCACATCATCTATAATGTA
Organism: Amblyomma mixtum; assembly: GCF_055824585.1. NCBI lineage: Eukaryota > Metazoa > Arthropoda > Arachnida > Ixodida > Ixodidae > Amblyomma > Amblyomma mixtum. Next base: position 67,955,682 of record NC_143017.1, on the reverse strand, counting down.
AGGAAGAGAGTTGGAGTTTGATGCCCCACCAGCTAGCGCCGACGAATAAGAGGAAGAAGGAAGCCGACGCAGACGAAGTTCGGGTTTTTGCGCTTCCGAACGCTGGCCTGCTGAGCAGCACCGCTGGAACAAGGGCTGTGGCCGTCCGTAGTGACTGTGCGTGTCGCCCCATTACAATAAATATTTTTTCTTCGTCTAGCGCTCCTCTTCAGATGGGCCGCGGTGCATCTCTCCTCTGTCGCCATATTCCCCCTCCTCCGTCCACGGCAACCTTTCTTCGGATGGTTTTGCTGGCAGACACCCACCGGTTCCTCAGTCCTCGCACTAGCCATACCTTCCTCCATCCGCAGTAACCATCCTTCGGTAGGAGATTTCTCCACTCTCGCAGTACCCTCTTCCTTCAACTGTAACCGCAGTTCGGTTACGCATTCCTCCACTGTCGTCATGCATTCCCCCTTCCTCGGCAGCCATCCTCCGAGTGGTTCCCATAGCAACCATCCGGCGGTTACGCCAACTACCACTGTTACTTCTAAACCGACGCGGAACCAAGGAACGGGAGGCTAACAGCTACCGCTCTATGAGGTACCACGCCCCATGATTTGTTTCTTCCACGTTTCTTCTCTGCTCTCCACAAAGGACGCCAAACTCACCCCAAACCCTTTACGTCGTTACATCCCACTCCATATTTTTAACTCACCCCTCGTCCTACTTCCCTTTAGGCCCCTTTCCCTTTCTTTCAGTGCAGTCTAGCAATCCAATACCTTCTGGTTAACGTCCTCTCCTATTCTTCCCCAGCCACTCTTTCTTTCCCCAGTCCACTAAGCTCTTACCTGCCAACCAATTTTTTAAAGGGGGTCAGGAGCCGCCGCGGTGGCTCACTGGTTGTGGTGCTCGACTACTGATCCGAAAGACGCGGGTTCGATTCCGGCCGCGGCGGTCGCGTTTCGATGGAGACGAAATGCTAAAGGCCCGTGTACTGTGCGATGTCAGTGTAGGTTAAAAAAACTTCAGGTGGTCGAAATTTCCGGAGCCTTTCACTGCGGCATCCCCCATAGCCTCTTTTGCTTGAGACGTTAAACTAAACTAAACTAAACTAGACTAAACCGAATTAAATTGAACCAAACTAAACCGAATTAAACTAAACTAAACTAAACCGAATTAAACTAAACTAAACTAAACTAAACCGAATTAAACTAAACTAAACTGAATTAAACTAAACTAAACTAAACTAAACCGAATTAAACTAAACTAAACTACGCGGAGTTAAACTAAACTAAACTAAGCGGAGTTAAACTAAACTAAACTCAACTAAACCAAATTAAATTAAACTTAACCGAATTAAACTAAACTAAACTAAACCGAATTAAACTAAACAAAACTAGACCGAATTAAATTAAACTAAACTAAACCGAATTAAACTAAAATAAACCAAACTAAACCGAATTAAACTAAACTAAACTAAGCTGAATTAAACTAAGCTAAACAAAACCGAATTAAAATAAACTAAACTAAACCGAATTAAACTAAACTCAACTAGACCGAATTAAATTGAACTAAACTAAGCCGAATTAAACTAAACCAAACTAAACCGAATTAAACTAAACCGAATTAAACTAAACTAAACTGAATTAAACTAAACTAAACTAAACCGAATGAAACTAAACTAAACTAAGCCGAATTAAACTAAACTAAGCTCAACTAAAGCGAATTAAACTAAACTAAACTAAACCGAATTAAACTAAACTAAACTAAGTCGAATTAAACTAAACTAAACTACACCGAATTAAACTAAACTAAACTCAACTAAACCGAATTAAACTAAACTAAACCGAATTAAAATAAACTAAACTAAACCGAATTAAACTAAACTAAACTAAGCCGAATTAAACTAAACCGAATTAAACTAAACTAAACTAAACCGAATTAAACTAAACTAAACTAAGCCGAATTATACTAAGCTAAACTAAACCGAATTAAACTAAACTAAACTGAATTAAACTAAACTATACTAAACTAAACCTAATTAAACTAAACTAAACTAAATAAACTACACTAAGCTAAGCTAATCTAAACTTGATCATTTTCTTGGGCTTAGCGTTCTGGGAACTACAGAGAAACGGGGGTAGGGACCTGCGCCTTGGCACCTTTCTGCCTTGGCCACAATTAAGCAGGGCTGAAACGGGGCATATAGCGCTCAGCTCGCTCAGGCGGCAGCGGGAATCGCAAGCGCCCGACTGCGCTCGCGGATGCATGCAAGCGTGTGTGTATGTGTGCGTGTGCGTGCGCGAGCAGGCGTCTCGGTCCTCATCACGCTTGGCCTGCGCTCGCCGGCGGCTGTCTAGAAATGAGACAATTGATTCCCGTCCCCGGCTGGGAACAGGTCTGATACTGGAGCTGCGTTGCCTGTTGCCACCGTGCTCTCTCTCTCTCTCTCTCGCCTTCTGAGTCCAGCGATACGATTGCCTTTTTAGAGTTCTTCGCTATGTCAGACAGCCTCCTCTCTCGGGGAGGAAGAGGGGGGGGGGGGGGGGGCAGTGACAGAGGAAGTTAAAAGCACGAAGGTATAGTTAGTATGCAGGCCATAAAGAAAACAAACACAAATACAGGGTGGGGACACTCGGTGCGAAATAAAATGCTCGCCTAAGGCACAGGAAGATGGGGGAATGTAAGGCACAGGAAGTCTTCTTGGTGGGAACAGCCGAAATAACAAAACGCAAAAAAGCGCGCAAGTGTGAGCCCAAGTTGTATGAAGTTGAAGTCATGGAAAGGTATGCAGACCAAGTAACACGTGAGATCCTTGAAGCATTGGCGATACGGGAAACAGGACAGCAGTGCGTTAGTACACCATCAATCTCTCTATCAAGAAAAGAGATTTCCTTCTTGAATGAACCCCACGGGAGATAAAAGCAAGATCATTTTGACAAGGAAACAAAAAGCGCGGGTTTTCCAATAAAATTTTAGTTGACAGTCAGCGACGTCTACGTTCTGTGTGTTCCTTTCTGTGTCCGCGTTTTGTTATTTCGGCTGTTCCCACCAAGAAGTATGAACCAACTAGCTCAGTCTACTCTTTTAACAGGAAGTCTACCGGTTTTTGGCTCTTTGGGGAGCAAGTATAGGTGGTTGAGAAATAAGCGGAAGAGAGTCAGTGTTCGAGGAAATGCGATAAGTATTAAAGTAAGAGCGAGACAGTAGCAAAGCAGGAAGTGGGATACAATGAGGGGTTGGTCGTCTTGCAGTCCCACTGGGTAGCGTGGGGGACAAAACCGGAAGAATGTACAAATAGGAGGATCCGCGTTAACAGGAGCGGAAAGACTCTAAGTGCACGAAATCTGAGCTCGAGCAAGAAATAGCATCGAGAACTGAACTGATGTCATCCCACGTGGAGTCCCCACGCGATGGTGTTCGGGTTTTTTATTTGACTTTTTTTTTATTTTTCACTCAGAAACCTTATGTTGCAACGCAATATTAGCGGACAAGACGAAATCCCAGGTCACGGTTGCTGTTGCTAGCGAGCGGCAAAAGCAAAAAAAAAGACATATTGAATAAACAAAAGCGGGTGACTTAACTTAAACTATCAGAGTTAATGGTAATGGCCTATAATGTACACGTTGGCAGCATAGACACAGAACACGAGAGCCAATAAAAAAAACGAAAAAAAAACGCAGGATAGCCCGCCCCTTAGCTATGGAAGCTGTTCCTAGGAAGCGAGTGCTGTTGGAAACTTTTCTCGTCGAAATGCACTTAATGTAATGTTTACTTTGAAAATAGGGTTACTGCGCTCGAAAACACGCACAACAAAAGCAGAGGTTTACAGGGCGCGCTGACTGGATGTTCACTGGATGTTAATAACAAAATATGCTAAAGCTGATAACAACTTGGCATATGTACTTGAAAGAGGACCAGTCCTGCCTCATGAAACCCTGCATGAAGGGCCTTAGTAACACGCTTAATCGTTTCCAGGATGCTATGAATTTGGGCCGCATTTAAACTGGCAGCTACGACCTCATTCTCTTCAAATACGGGTTTTAATCGTTGCTAATGTGAAATATAAATAGCTAGCCGTCCCAGAACAAGATGCCGCGACAAATGCGCGGACAACTGTCATGCTTCAGCTGTATCGTTGCGTGGTATTTACCTTAGTATTATTGATTCTCTGGCCAGACAGTTTGCAGATGACCATTATAATCCTTGGTAGGTTTCGAAAATCGAAAAGGGGTTCAGATTAATTAAAACTTATGACTGGCTGGCAATGTTCGCCCCCTACACGAGCTGATGAAGCAAGACTGCGCGTGCCGAGACTAATTGCTGATGTTTTCATGACAGCCATCGATAAAGTTGCCCAAGAAACTACAATAATGCGCAGCCAAGCCCCTGAAAGGCGATTCAAGGCAGCTGTTCATTTATATTAGACGCGGAACCCAGAGAACAACGCACTCGAGTGAAAGGTATTGCGCGTTTCAAAAGCCCTGCACGCGTTGCGCGTTATATTTTCAGGCTTGAATTCACTAGGAAAGATTCAGCTGCTCCATCTGCTGGGTCAAATAAGGGATAACGTGGTCGACGCTAGAACCGATGCATATTATCGCAATCGCTCTAGTAGTGAAGACTGCATTAGGAAGATTGTTAATGCTTGTGTCGCAACCGTTAAGCACTTTCTGGATAATTCGCCATGCGATTCTATTACGCGCTAACAAGCATGTTTCCTCATCGTGCGCGGCGACAGCGTTCGTGTTTGAATGCACGTGTGTATGCGCGCTTGTGCTATTTACTCGAAATTAGTTGGGCGGAAACTGCGTCTCCGTAGTCGGAAGTAGAACTATGCATGGAATGCTTTGAACCTTGAGCTGGGATCGGCATTGCTTAATCTGTTAGCAGGGGGTTACAGGGTGGTCGCTGCCTTCATCGTCGTATGTTTAACAACAAAAATCATTCGTTTTAGTTTCTTTTTTTTTTAATAGCGCCGCTTAGTCCGATAGCAGTATCAGAATTCTAATCCTTTCAAGAATGTGTGCTGAGGCTGCGGGTTCATGGCTCGACCATTATAGGGATGAGAATTGCGAGATCGAATGTTGGATTCCAGATTTTGGAGGGACGTTTAGCGCGACAAAACAAGCAGAAGAGAGGAATACAGGATGAGTGCTAAGCCTCCCTTCCCAGCGATCGTCGTGTGTCTCTGTCTCGTCCGTGTTTTTTCGCGCTCTGCCTCCTTTCAAAATTATGCCCTACCAACTAGCCCAAACTTCCAATTTGCTCAAGTTGGACTCCTGGCTCGACTTGCGGCGCACTTCTCTGGGCGTCGCATTTTCCGGAGACATTGAATAGGTTGGGGCAACCGAAAAGGAAATAAAAATAATAGGCCCCTGCCTGCACCGTTTACACACAACAGGCTTAACCCAATTGAAAAATTAAAGAGGAGGCCCGTAGGCAAGTTGTAATTTGACCACCCGTGGGTGGAAAAATAAAATATTAGGGAAAATGCTACATTAGCGACCCACAGCCGAGAGAGCGGGCCCGGGGAGGCTCCCCTGACCTCCCCTGGGAAGTAGCGGAAAGGGAAATGGGACATGGGAAGGGAATGGGGACAGCGAGGTTTTTGCTCTGATCCTTCAATGATCTCGACTCCATTACTGGCCCGCCTGGCCAGGGCAGGGAGAGCATCGAGATTGCCCAATGGTGCGGCCCCACTCACGGGATGCCCGACCACCCACCATACGCAACGGGCTCCGACCGTCGGAGACAGGAAAACCTAACACGGGGTCAGTAGCTACCTGGGGCTCCTCATCGCTCACTAGAAGGCTTTTCCCACCTGCCGGCTACTAGCCGTCGAAGGTTTTTCGCGGTTTTTCGGACACCGGAAGTATGTGTGATAGTCCCGGCCAGTGGACGCCCAGTTCGTCAACGGCCTCGCGGCCTCAGAACCGGTCAGACTCCGGGGGGACCATCTGTGCTTCCTCCAACCATCCATGCACTTATTTCCTCTCCTAGCTTACTCTTCTCCTACTGAGGAGAGAGTGTTCAAGGCTGGGCGACCGGGCCACTAACCAAGAACGTGGCTTAGGATGAGATGACCCGGGCCTACTCCACCGGTACTCCACACATCTTCGGTTTTCGCCAGACTCTTACGAGGCAGTACTAAGCCCTCATCCCCCGGCATCCCGCAGGCGGTTAAGCCTGCGGCCGGCCGTAAGGCCGCTTCCCCGAGGCGGCGGTCCTCAGAGCCTGGCCACTATGAACCCCCGCGCGGACCTGGTTTCTCCGTAACCAGAAACCGACGCGTCGGTAGCCAGACTTGCACGCCCCCGCGCGCAGAGGGAGGAAGGTAGCATGTATTCGAAAACCTTTTGGCGTTTTGACATGCCTTCCGGGCCGGATTTCGTGGGTCCAACCTGAGTATAAACCCAGGCCTGCCTCCGCTCAGGCATCGGACCTCACGTGCACGACTGGCCCTCACAGTCGTCTGGGAGTCGCTGCCACTCCCATTGGGGGTTTGCATCCCCAGAGGATGGGTCCCGGCCATCCCATCCCCACTGCTGGCATTGCACCGAAACAAAGCCTAGTAGCCGAAACTACACCGGCCCGTATTCGGTGGCGGGGGGGGGGGGGGGCCGCGAGCAGGCTGCACAGTCAGATTTCCCCCCCATTTTCCGGAGACAAGCAGAGGAGCGTTTTGGGGGAGGCTCTTGCTTGTAACTGGGAGACTGAGGGGCTCTGCCTGAGCTTGTGTGAAAACTAGACGTCGCCAGTGAGAGAGAGGGAGAGAGAGAGCGATAGCTTTTTAATGAAAAGCAGAGGATTTAACCGGCGTGAATATTCGCTGACATTCTGCTCTGCGCAGGGGAGGGAATAGGGAAGTAAAGATGGAAGAATGGTGGTAGAAGAGTTCGGTCATTAAGAAGGTTGGAACACTATAGTTCACTGCATGATGACTTCTTTGGATAAGACCGAAGTCATGTTCTGAGCATGTACAGAGGGGTGATCAAGTGTTCGGCAATTTAGAGTTCGTCTAAAACACCAATAGCGTCTAAATAGGGAAATAAGAATATCATTGCACGTCGCTGCCAGTATTTCGTGCCCAAACTTACCGCGTATGTTGAAAATCAGGGAGCATCATGATTCAAAGTCGCCAAGCGATGCTCCAGACCAAAGCACATTACCAAATATGCAGTTATCAAAACAATGAAAACAATAACCAGCATATAGCGTCTATTGCCCGTCATTCCATAAAACAGTTAGAGAGCTGCAGGCTCATTTTTTTTATGAATTGCAAGCGTGCTAATAAATTGCTTGAGACTTCCCCCTAAAAAATAAAAAAAAACACTTTTTTCTCGCCTTCTATACGCTGAAAGTGTTTCGTAGCCAGGCGTCCGTTGCACGCTGGGTGGCAGACAGGCAGCCTGGGGTCTGCATTGCATCCTTCGGTATCCGCGTACCCTACAGGCTTTACACCCGCTGCATTTTGATATAGAGGAAATGCAAAGCTGTGCGTGTTCTGAGGTTTCGGTACACATTAGGAAAACTCCAGCTGGTCGGCATTTATCCAGAGCATAAATTTTAATACGGCATGCTTCCAAGCTTTAAGCGTTTTTCTGGCACGTAAAAGTCCGTTAACGATTCGCTTAACCAAAACACTCATTAAGCTTATGGCTTCTCTTCTAGACGACGCTGGTGCGTTCCGGTGCAAGCTGCACAGCAGATTGCGCTTTCTCGATACAACCTCAGTGTTTGCTCACGGCATACGGCGTCTATTTCGTAGCGTCGCTGGAAGCAGGTTTTTCACGTTGGCTTAAATTCTGCGGGCGACTGGTCGTATCCGATTGTTTGCAATCGAAGATGTAGGCGCATATTCACCGCCCCCCCCCCACCTTTTCTTGTAACCGTTCTGGCATGTCTTTACCTGATTGAACTGGTTCTTGTTCTTCTGTTTTCTTTTATTTTAACTTGGACTAAAGGAAAAAAAAATTCGCAGTCTCCGTTGGCAGCAGGCTGTGTATACCATGACTAAAGCCACGCACCGACGAGTCGGATTGAGTTGCCAGGCTAATTGAATTCTGTTGCCCAGGACAGGAAAAGAAAAGACGCTATGCTGGCTCGCGCGTGTTTCCAGAGGACCGGAACATTTGTGGCGCTGCCCCCCGTTCACCCGAGCTTTCCTTTGTGCGCGATTCTGCTATTTCCACTGCTTTCGTTCTATTCGTTCCACTTCTTAGCGTGTTTACTCACTCGCTTCTTTTCACCTTTTATTTTCTTCGTCTTCCTACTCGAGGGATTTCTCGAACCGCTTGTCCTATCTCATTGTTCTTCGCTGGCGCAGCTCACGCGCCTTGTCCAAATGTTGAGGCGGTCGAGGAAGTCAGCGTTGTTGAGCATCCCGGACAAATGTGCGCCGACGTACCCGCTGCGTCTCTGTTTGCAGTGAAGGCAGCAGCAGCAGCAGCGGCAGCAGCCCGGGACACACACGCACACGTGGCACAACACCGGAATGCTCCTCTTCCATGCCTCTATTCATTGCGCCCGCCTCCGCTATTCGCGCACATTCTTTCTGGTTTCCCGGCTTCTCGACTGCCTCTCGCAAACTTTATAAACCGGATTGAACGGAAGAAAACAAAGGCTTCCGCTCTCGCCGACTTCATCTCGGGTTTGTTTTCCATTCACCGCATCCTCCTCCGTGGGTTTGCGTGCGCGTTCTCGGCGACGGAAACGGGAGAAAAAGGATTACGTTAAGACGGAAACGCGAAACTCCGCCGCGCACTCTTTTTTTTTTTTTGTTTCTGGGTGTTTCGTACCGCAGACCAGCGGCGATGTCAATAGAGCAGCGACTGTTTGGGAGCTGGCGTCGACGCATTGGGACGTGGCGTTGAGAAAAGGAAACAGTCTTCCACGTGTCCTTTAATTTTTTATCCCCGCGTGCACAGCAGAGAAAAAATAAGCTGGGTCAGGATTTCGAGAAACCTCACACGAACGCAGCTTACGCACGTGGGATGAGACGTCTCTGCTAAAAGGAATGGCAGTCTTCCGGAATCACTGGCGACTTAGTTGTTGGCTTCTCCTGAAATGGCCCATACACGTAAGGGTTGGTTATGGCCCAGGGAGGACGTATCAGTGCCAATGAAAATTGTTTCTAGAGATGTGCAGAGAAAGAGAGGGTGCCTGTGTGTAGAACGAAATAAAAATGAACAAAAAAAAACGAAGAACTGAAGTTTCTTTCCTGCGCCTCTTGATATACTCTTTCCCAGGCACACGCCTTCTTCATTTTCTTTGCTCTCTTCGAGTAAGGCTCTGCCGCATTGCGTTTTTCGTAGAATGATGCGATCACAGATAACCTAACTTTACTTGCAGCTTGCCTTGGTCTGTAGGTTATCCAGCGCTCGTCATATTGTGGTAAATGTGCGGCATTTTCTGCCCTGAACAAGGTTTATCAAACTTAAAGGGAAGATTTGAGCGCGTGGTTCTGTGGCACACGTACCTGACAAACTGTCACGCGGTAAAACCTTTCCACAATATATTGCCGGGAAGCTTAGTACTTGTTTGTTCATACTGAAAGCCGCAGACACGCGGCTTTATCACTTCGTTAGTGACGCGAGATGCGGCCAGTTTTGTCTCGAATGATCGCAGCCACACGCAACTTCTTCTACATTGTTCGAATTTGTAGCTGCTTTTGGTGCTTTATCTCGAAGACATGCTTCGCGATGATGCCATCCAGCAATCTAAGAGCTCCTGGGCTTCACCGGTTGTTCTGGTGTAAGGGAAGGAGGGTATACTCCAGTTCTGTTTCGATTACCACCACTTGAACAACATAACAAAGAAGGATGTCTACTCCCTTTCCTGCATGGACGACACACTGGACCGGCTATGCAATACCAAGAACTTCACTTCAATGGAGCTCAAGAGCGGCTACTGCCGAATTGAAGTAGATCGAAGAGATGGAGAGAAGACCGCGTTCATCACGCCGGACAGCCTCTTCGAGATGAAGCCATTTGGACTTAGCTCCGCGCCAGCGACGCTCCAACGAGTAATGAATATAGTGCTGGCAGGTCTGAGGTAGCAGATATGTCTAGTATGCTTACAAGGGCGTCCGCAGAATTTTTTGCAGGGGGGGGCCCCATTGGTTGTTGGCGCCGGAGGGGGGGGGGGGGGGGGGGGGGGGTATGTTCGTAGCAAAAAGGCACTATTTGCGGAGTAAATTTATTTATTTATATACAAATAAAATAAATAAGTAAAATACACACATGAAAGAAAAATTACAAACAGCAAATTAAAGCGAGGCTAGGAGAGATACATTGGAGTTTATCAACGAAGAAACAATTAAAATTAATAAAAATGCAAAAAGATACTATCACTTCGTGGAGAAGAGTGCTCAGTCTTGCTGCATACGGGTTCTCGACACACCCGGATTGATGACCAGCACACAGCACAATATGTTCACAAACACGCAACGACAGTCACTCAGTCAGTCTTCCTTGAACAGAAACTGTAGACGCCTCGGATTTTTCTGGGCGAATTGCGTGATGACACTGGTGATAAATTCATTTCTGTGCTTCATTACACGCTCTCGGTGCACACTCATCATACAAAGGCCGTCCAGTCTGTCGTTTGTCATCGTTGAGCGTAGCCACGTTTTCACTCTCCTCATTGTACTGAAGGAGCGTTCGACCGTACAGGTAGTAACTGGCAAAGCCAGATCCACCTCAATGGCTTTTGCAACACCAGGGAAGAATGTCTTGGCCTGATGTAGAAGCTCGCAGTAAGTTATTTCTGATGGGTCCCCAGTTTTGTTGCACCACATCTCGTACCAAGAGATGGCCTCTTCCTTGAAGTTGTCGATGCCGTAAAAGCACTGGAGTTCTTCGGCGAGAACAGCGAACTCAACACGGCTCAAGTGCTTCATTTTTGATGGATGCAGCTGGAGAAGTTTGAAGCTCCTCTCATTGCTTTCAGAAAAGCGCCGAGCTAAAGAAGCAGTGAGGGAGTCCAAGTACGGCACATATAATGCCACACGGTAGTATTCCTCTGGCGACTGAATCCCGTAGTTGTCTCGGTGGGCCTGACGAGAGACTTGTCTTGGTACAGATATCACCACATTTAAGTGATTGGCTGCCTCCCTTGCTGCATTCATGATGTTAGAGAACTCCTCTACAGCGTTTGTCCGGTGGCCGCGAAAAATACGTTGTAGCTCAGTGATGTGGCCATGCACAGAATGGAAGTCCATGGATACACCTTGCAGAATGTTCGTAGCTGGTTCGAGCCGAGCGCTGTACTTCGCTACAATATGCAAGCAGACGATGAAAGATGAGCTTGTTGTTGCGCAGTAGAGGATGTGAGCTCGTTGTCTAGTTGCAGCGTTCGAGCATGATTCCGTGGACGCGAGCTGCTCGAGTGCTTCGACTATGGCCACGTAATGCTTAGAGAAGATCCTAATAGACTTGTACTTTGCAGACCATCTTGTCTCACACAGCATCGGAATGTTGGGCACCAATTTTCTCCGGAGCACGCTCTCGCGGAAGAAGTTTATGGTTTGTTTGATTATCCCAATTGTGTTTCGAATTTCAGAGACGTCGTTCAAATCGTTGATGACGAGATTTAGTTTGTGACTTGCACAGTGGAAAAATAGTGCCTTCGGGAACTGTTTTTGTATAATTTTGTTCACTCCAGCTTCTTTTCCAGCCATTGTAGAGCATCCATCGTACCCCTGTCCAACGAGGTTCGAAAGAATCAGTCCGACATTCGTCAAAAGCTTCAAGATTGCCGCGGCGATGCAAGCGGAGTTTAATTGCTCCAGCTCTACAAATCCCAAAAACTGCTCTCGAACGCACACTTCGACTTCCGCCTTGTCAATAAAGCGAACGCCTATAGACATCTGCTCTTTTCCTGAAATATCTGCAGTTTCGTCAGCAAGAACGGAAAAAGCAAACGCTTTGTTAGTTTCGGTAACTATCTGCTCTCTCAGGATGTCGCCACAAATTGTGATGATCTCGTTCTGGACGCGGACAGAAGTGTACTTGGCATTGCCAGCAGAAGAAGCGAAGTGCTCCTGAAGTAGAGTATCTCCAGCTTCTACACGAAAGTCAAGCATATCATTGAAGACTCCACTATCGGACTGCTTGCCGCGAATCGGCAAGTCATGCGTCGCGCAAAAGACAATGGTGGAAACTATTGGAAATAGTTTCTCACGGTTCCTTTTAACTTGCGCGTGCAGTGCTCTGTTCAGCTGCTCTACAACGGGTAGCTGCTTGCCTTTCATCACATCCATAAAGTTCTGTGAGGCCGTCATTGCCTCCTGGTGCCATTGGGATTTTACGTGATCCCTGCACGCCTCGTGCATTTTTCTGTAGTTACTAAAAGCGCGCACGATAAAACTTCCTTGAGTACCCCGGTGAACACGTGGAGGAAAAATGACGCAAAAACGACAAATAGCGCCTTTCGCTGTCGCTGAGTACGCAAGCCAGGGGGCGTAATCTCCCAGCCATTGATGTCGAAAAGGCCTCTTTCCAGGTGTTACATCCTTCTTAAAATCGTATGTAACATTTGGTGACCATGGCTTAGTAAGAAGACGTAACTTCAAAAAGTCCGGTATGCCAGTGAGTTTAGCTTTGCCTAGAAACTCTCCTAAGTCATATTCTTGAGGCAAGTTATTTGTTTTCTTGATGTTGTCTCCGGACTTCGATCCCAAGCAAGGAGAAAGGGAATCGTCTCGGCTTACTGCGTGACCGGAGCTCGCTGGTGGAGTTCCTTCCATGGAGACGACGACGCCGGCTACTGTCCGGTGATGAAAGGTTGCATCGCTCTGGTCAAATCCGGACTTGAATCCCAAGAAAGGAGAAATGGAATCATCTCGGCCTGCTGCATCACCTGAACTCACTGTTGACAGAGTCCCTTCCATGGAGTCGACGACATCAGCTACTGTCCGGTGATAAAAGCTTGCATCACTCTGTTCAAATGCTACACCGTTGTCACATGTCACACCAGAATCTGCAGGGGCGCATTTGGATAATGCTTCGTCAGACAACCGCTGACGCTTGAAGAAGCGTCGAATATCCATCATTCGGGACCGCGCGAGACAAAGCTGGCTATGGAGTTCCTCGGGGTTGGTAGTGTTAAAAATATATACACATTGATTGGAAAAACGGTTGAATGCGTACGTTGAAAACAAAAAATGACTATGTATGCAGCGAAAACTTATTTCAGGTGTATGAAGCACGCTCGCAGCTTCATACACCTCGCTCCATCTTGCTCGCGCAACCGCACAGTCGAGTATTTGCACACACACTACTCGCCGCTCGTCGTTTTCTCGTCCGCTGTCTTGGTTGTTCTCAGCTTCGTTGACAACCGGCCACTAAAAACACCGAAGCACAGACAAGGAGGCGCGCACACGCAAGGAACGCCGCGCGACTTCCGAGGGGAAGGGACACTCGCCACTCCGGTCGGAAAATTTGTTTTGTGTGTTTTTATGAGGTTCAGAGCCCCAAAACGACTCAGGCTATGAGGGACGGACGGTCTCTTTACCATGCACTGACATCGCACAGTACATGGGCGCTGTTGGGATTTGAGGCCCAGCCAGAGGTGACAGGCGAGCCAGGCAGGCGCCATCGGGCTGCCTTGACCAAAGGCGCTGGTTTCCGGAGAAGACGCAAGGAACGCTGGTGTGGGGGCGCCTCTGGAGACTGCGTCGCCGTGAACAAAAGCAGCTAATCCCCTTTGCCGAAAATTCTGAAAGCGGCGCTTGTACCGAACTGCGCTCTCCCGTGGATCGGAGGAGACAGCGAGCGGCGGCGGCGCCAACTCATCGCCCGCTTGCCCCTGAGCAGTCCGACAAAGCGGGGATGGACACGGCTGATTTGTCCCTCCCTCCTGAAGAATTCATCGGTGGCCGGGGTGTGCACTGTCTGCCTCCGTGTCGCTATCTCTCTAGAGATCAAAGAAACAGGCACACATCTCAAGACGGCTCGAAACACATGCTCGCCGGTGCCGCTGTATGTCTGCAACGACGCGTCCCCGGACGCGGCACTTTGCAGATGTGACCCAAAGCGTGGAAGCAGGGCCGCTTTTACTCTTTTGGCTGAGCGCACCGCCGCCCCTGACGTGCGGCCATCACTCACGGTTCGAGTGAGTGATTTTCCAGGGGGGTGCAGCCGCCCCCCCTTGCCCCCCCCCCCCCCCTCCGGACGCCCATGCACCCATCTCAAGGCGGCTCGAAACACACGCTCGCCGGTGCCGCTGTATGTCTGCAACAGGTCGCCCTTCAACAGAGCTAACGATAGTGTGGTTTGAAAACGGCGGAACGACGCGCGCCCGGACGCAGCATTTCGCAGATGTGACCCAAAGCGTGGAAGCGGGGCTTCTTTTACCCTTTTGGCTGAGCGCACCACCGCCCTTTGCGTGCGGCCATCACTCACGGTTCGAGTGAGTGATTTTCCAGGGGGGTGCAGCCGCCCCCCCTTGCCCCCCCCCCTCCGGACGGCCATGTATGCTTAGATGACATCGTTGTCTTCGCCTCAAACTTTGATGACTGCCTGAAAAGGCGTGGAATAGTGCTGGAAGCCATAAAGTCGTCCGGAGTACCCTTGAAAACAGAGAAGTACCACTTTGCCTGTCAAGAGCTGCTGTATCTGGGCCACATTGTAAGCTGTTATGGAGTACGACAAAACATGCAGAAAACAGCTGGTATCGCACAGTTTCCGCAGCAGGCTGAAAAGAAAGATGTGCGCAGATTCCTCGGTCTGTGCTTATATTTCTGTCAATTTGTCAATAATTTTCCGCGCATCGCCTAACCTCTAACCTCGCTGACAAAAGCTGACGTTCCATTTAAATGAGAAGCGCCGCAAGCGGAAGCCTTCAAGGAACTTCAGCGTCGTTTGCAGTCCCCTCTGCTCCTCGGGCATTTTGATGAAAACGCCGAGTCTGAAATCCATACCGACGCTAGCAGCGTGGGCTTAGACGCCGTACTGGTTGAGAAAAGCGACGGTCTGGAGAACGTAATTGCGTGCGCTTATACCCAGAAATTCAGCAGAAGCGCACTGTTGCACTGTTGCAGTGCGCACTGGCGCACTGTTGGCGCAAGTGCTTTGCCAACTGGTTTTCAATTTGCATAAGCGGGTTTGTTCGCAAAAGAATAGTCGCATCTTCAATATTTGAATACAGAATTTTTGGTCTCTTTAGGTAATAATAAAAAAAAACGACTATCCAGGAACCAGACCGTTTGACACGCTCTTGGTATTTCACGTTACGCAAGCTTCGGCGATGATTCGGAATTTTTTAGATTTTTTAGAGCGCAGCTCGTTTCGCGACGTCGCCGTCATCGTTGTCTGTTGTAACCAGGAGAGGGTAAAAGTGCATCCACCTCCCCTCTTTAGCAAGAAACAAAACAAAAAAATAAGTGCCACGCGGACGGCTCTCGCCGGCGCGCGTCGTAAAACGGGGGAGAAAGAACCCTTGGTGAGCGACTAGCCTTTTGTGTGTGGCTGCCCCCTCTGCCACCACTCTCCGACGCGGCGCGAGGGGGATTGCCGTCGGTTGTTGTAGACTGTCCGAGTCGTTTCTACGCGATGTTGACGGAGAGGGCGTAGCCTTGCGTGCTCTAAGAGATGCCCTCCACCTCTTCACTCGCGCGACGGCGGCGGCGCCACAACCGAAAGTTCCAGATGCTCCTCGAAGCCACTCCTGGCCTTTGACCAATGATGACGCGCGCCCAGCGCGAGAAGGAGAAGGAGATACTGCACAACCGACACTGTGTGTATGTGCACGCCTGCCTTCGCGCGAAGAACAGACAGACGTGGAGCGATCCTATATAAGAAGGGCGTTGACCGCCAGAGCCGCCGTTTAAGCTTCAGTGAACAAATTGTTTTTTGTTTGTTTGCCTGTCTCTTGTGGTAGTGCACATTAAGTGCAATAATTCTTTTGTATTGTAATCTCTCCCAAGTAAAACTTTACTGTAAGTGGAGTTTTTCTTGAAGAAGGAATATGTCTGAAAAATAAAAAGCTGTCTGTAATTGTACATACATGTCTTGCTCGCATTCTTTGCCTCAATCTTTCGAAAAGCTTAAACAGCTGATGAGCTGCGCTCAGATTTCGCATTAGGAAATAACGTAATCGTCGGCAGTTTTTTTTCCGCACAAAGATTGATTATCGCGGCGAAATAGCAGTGGCTTTTTGGTAGATTTCTACTTTGCCGTGTGAAATGAATGAAAAATTTATCTTCTGCGGCACGTGGCGATAATCAATATTAAGCCACATTCGTACGATGCCGGTTGCGGCAGCGGTAAAGCAGCCGCATCTGTCGCAAGCTATTTATGAGGCGCAGTAAGATTACTGTTCTCAATAAGTGCACTTAAAGGAGGACGTGATGACTAGTTATAAATCCTCAGCATTACGGACTGACATCACCGCTGCAAAGCGCACATTTTATGCATGTTGCGACTTTCAGTCTGGCGCGTGTTCAGTTTGCAACGAGCTCACGTAACGTGATTAATATGACCCATAGCGAACGTTATGGTTTATGGGAGTTTAACGTCCTAAGGCGACTCAGGCTATGAGGGATGCCATAGTGAAGGGCTGCGAAAATTTAAACCACCTGGGGTTCTTAAACGTGCGCTCACATCGGACAAGACACGGGCTTCTAGAATTTCGCCTCCATCGAAAATTCGACCGCCATGGCCGGGATCGAACCGGCCGCTTCGATGTCTAGACGTCAAAAGGCGCGTTCAAACGATATATTAGGTTTTCCTTGCCGCTTATTCTGGCCCCAAGGTGCGTACATACAGATGCTGATAACGCTGTGGGTGTACTTACAGCACAGGCTTTGATATGGAATGTGTTATGGTGTACGTGTGCAAAGAGGTCATTACCTTCGACATGCTCATAAAAGCATGTCTGCCGCATAATATTCGCTGCAAGGCTTATGGGCACTTCTGTTTCACTGACAGTGGGGAGCTGCAGTACCGCCGGTTAAACTGGTGAGGCGAGAAGTAGCATCCAAGAAATAGGTATATTTCTTGGCTTAGCTAGTTTTGGGGGCGTTATTCGGCCTGTCGCTGTTTGGCATATTTTCGCGGGTGTACTCGATCCCCTAAACCTCGAACACAGTCCGCATTTAATGTTCATCAATTAGCCTAACATCAATAAAGAGACGCTGATGTGAATGCGGCGGTAGAATGCAAGCTATTCTCTGTTGACTTTTCTGAAAAAATGGAGAGGAGAAAAGAGGCTTCATAGGTTGTGTGTTGTCTGACTTGAAATTCACCTAGTTGTTGTTTATTTATTACTCTGTAATAATGCTGGTCATTTCTCTTGCGTACATGCAATCTTTCCTTCTGGCGAAACTCTTCGTGACCTTTACTAGCGAAGTTTGGCTTTTATAGATTTTTCAAGTCACGCGCGCTAAGAGGAAGTCTTTTGTTCTGCATGAATGACTCCGCTTTACTAAATAAGACATTCCTTTAGAGCTACGCCTCTAAACGAGAAAGAAGGCTGGCGTTTCGATTACACTGCTTCAACGAAGACGGTAGCGTTCTTGGAATAAATGATCTGCCATGAGAAGAAACGCCGCTGGAGAATGGAATCATATGTCTTATTCAGGGGCTCCATTTTCGCCTCATTTGCTCGTCATATGAGACGATAATGATCCAAGAAGGCTTAATGAAGGAGCATGCAGGGAGATGAAATTTATGCCCTTGCATTAGAAAAAAAAAATTGGCAGTGGTTTCGCTCTCGTTAAACCTGGAGGATTGCGAAAGCAACGAGGAGAGAGAGATGCGATGGAGAGCGCGCGGCAGCGACGGCGGCCCCGGCACCCTAGCTATGCGCCGCTACTGCGCATGCGCAACTGGCGAGCGCGGCAGCGGCACCTCTGAGTCACTCGTGCGGCGACGGTGGCGGCACGCCAGCTGTGCGCCATGTGACGTCGCTGCTCCTCGCGCATGCGCAGTATGGCCTTTCGACTGCTCCGCGAAATGGCTCAGCGACTAGCGTAGTGTTGCTTTCGCAACAATAAAAAAAAAGTGCCCCCTTCTTGTTCACAACGGAAGCTGTACCACACTTCGTCTACAAGTGGCGCCATCTGCTGAGGTGAGGAAGAGTTATTAGCTACGACATACTACGCGAACGGAGGACGACGGAAACAATTACATGTTCGAAGTCTACGTAATACTGCTATCACTTCGCTACACTGCTGACAATCATATGGCGCTAGCAGCCTATCGTGTGCCACTTTTAAGACTAATTAATAGATGCAATAACTTCGCCAAGTTATCGACAGTAATAGACGGAAACACTGTGTACCGATCCAGAAGAAACAAACTTCATGAAGGAGAAAAAAACGGCATGAAATTGTCGTGCTGGTACGGATGTAAGTAAACGGAGCGCCCTATTTTGTTCTAAGTGCAATCACGGCTTCCCTGTCTGAAATTGAGAAGCATTGTAGGTCCACAAGAAAGCGCACTAGCGTCCGGTACCAACATACACATACGATAGCTAGCAATTTAATTAGACAGCGTGAGAAAAATATTGGAAGGTAATGACGCACTCCATTTACTTTTCGCCGCACTTGAACATTGTTTCCAGCCGCAATTAAAACTACCTCGAGAACTTTTGCCATTCGCCGTTAGAAGTTGGCCATCGGCTCCGATTAAACAACTCCTCGCTTCCAAGAGGCGATCGCTTCCGACCAATGATACGACACTTACCTGGTGCGCGTTTCGGAGCCCCATTGTTACTCTACAAGGCAGGAAATTTAGTATTTTTACGCTGAAGAATGATTCCTGCCAAAATAGATTACTGCGCCTACATAATCTGACCTTTTTAGATAACGTACGAGCGCTGAGCGCCGTGTAATTTCTGAATGAAACTGTTAGTCATAACCTCATCACAGACACACAACAAAGTAGACAGGACGTTTCATCACAATATGCAATATTTATTTCGTGGCCCCCGTGCCGCATCTCTGAGGTTTATGGTTTGGTTTGGTTTATGGGGGTTTAGTCTCAAAGCAACTGAGGCTATGAGGGACGCCATAGTGAAGGGCTCTGGGAATTTCGACCACCTGGGGTTCTTTAACGTGTACTGACATCGCACAGTACACGAG
Source organism: Amblyomma mixtum (assembly GCF_055824585.1). Lineage (NCBI taxonomy): Eukaryota > Metazoa > Arthropoda > Arachnida > Ixodida > Ixodidae > Amblyomma > Amblyomma mixtum. The sequence goes on along the minus strand of NC_143017.1, from coordinate 67,936,610 downwards.
CGGGAAGCTCCCTTTTGTGAATAAAAGGCACTGACGACTTAAGTAACCCAAATGCATGAACCATGAAGCAAAAAGAAGAAGAAAAAGAAGACGATGATGAAGAAGAAGATGATGATGTCGCAAGGGTAGCTTCTGCCAAAGAGCGCAATGACACAAGGTGGTTTCGTATGCACAGGCTGAGGTCACAGACCAATTTTCCTGTCATTGCACAGCAGAGAAGCCGAACACCAGGACAAGGAAAAGCTTGTACTCATTGGAAGCAGGTGGGCAACCGGCAACACTGGGAATCGAAACCTGTACATTCCTCAAACGAGGCGATAAACCATGAATTTCGTCTAGCCTGTGAATGAGAAGTCAAATATACGTTCTTCTACGTATTCTAAATCTATTAAAACATTTATCGCCGTTTTTCATACCGACGACGCTCTGAGATCGAGATCATCGGCGTCCATAACAGAATAGCTGTCGAATTACCAGTGGCACCACTCGTGAGAGCCGTGCGAGGTGGTTTACGCGACAAATTGGCCACCTCTTCAATTGTTAGGTCGCCTTCTGCTGTCAGTGCTACAAAGCCGCACCCATATATGCAAATTAACATCACCCGTGCCTTTCTTTTTGAGACAAGGGAAGCCGTAAACCTTGCACAATTATGTTGCGCTGGAAATCAAAACGTCACAGAATAGAAGACTCCATTTTCGTATATTCTCACCACCAGTTTTAAGTTAGTGTCCTGACATATGAATCTAAAATTGTTTCGAGAGGAGTATACGATTTTTCGATGCTATAAAGTTGTCACGTAGAACGGTAGTTCAAAGCTTTGCAAAATTAATGTGTGCAGTACTAACAGCAAGGTGAAAGCCCCAAAGTCTGAGAATTTATAGCTGCTGGAAGAAGTCACTATGGTTAATTACCACTTGGCAGTTAAATGCGTTACAAAGTACTCGTACGAAATGCAAACGAGGAAGCGCATTTTCACCTGATATAAGAACAAAGGAATCTGTCCAATGCGTTCTCTCTAACGAGGGTAAGCTGAATTCCCGACAACACGCAGTTTATTTTTTTCTTTCCTGAATACTTCACGATACAAAAACAACAAGCCAGAGTCGGGTTGTCCCGACGGCTGCACGTCGAACTTGATTGAGGGTGTCAACCACCGAATCGGAGGAACAAGCGGGATGCAGAAACAAAACAAAAACATACCGGTATCGACAAAGCCTAAAGTAAATGCATCGATCCATAAGCGACCGCTGAAGGGTAAGATAACAGCTTATTTCAACATGCGTCGATTGTTCCCTCTCTCCTTTATTTCAGGCGAGTCAGTATTTGCTTTTTAATTAGCTCCCGCGCTAGTGTTCCCGAGTTCGCTGCTCGGGATGAGGGGGAGGGGGGGGGGGGAGGGGGTCAGGATGTGGAACTGCGCCATCGATTTTCCGACTCCCCAAAGTCACGGCTGCGTCGACCAAACACACAGAGCAAAAGGAGAAGGCTAGGTCAGAGGCCATACGCAAAGACAACTTCCATTTGCGGGCGGCCCGAAACTAATTTACTTGCTGCCAATCGGACGACTACGACGACTCCTGGTGTGCTGCCGCGCAGCCATACTGGAAGAGAAGGAGAGGTTGAAGGCAGTTACGGGGCAAATGGGTGAGGGGAAGTGGAGGGGGGGGGGGGGGGGGCAAGCAAACAGCGCTTTTCATTGGAAATCACTTACCGGAAACAATTCATTTTATCGCCAACGCGTGGAGCGTTCCTGGCTTCGCCTTGCCACCCGCCGTTGTCGCCGTCTCCGCCTTCTGTCGCGGCCTGGGCGCGTGTTGCGCGCCGGCGGTGGTGGTGTGCGGGGTTGTCCTCTCGTTGGCCTGTGCCACACCGCCACCTCCTCTTCCTTGCTTCACCGAAGGGATGGAGGGGGGAGGGGGGTCGACCACGTGCGACAGCCCGTTGTTCCGCGGAACGATTGATTAGCGCGAGCCCCGCTAATAGCTGCTTTCTCGTATAGGCGAAAGTTGCGGCTGCTTTTTGCTGTCGCGTCGAGGATGAATGATTTCCGGAAAAAGCGGGGGCGGCTTGTTGCCGCGCCGGCACTGTTGAGGGCAGGCGGTGAGGAGAGGAAGAGGTCTTTGCCACCCTGCTTCACGGCCGTTCGCGTTTCTCCAAGCGTAGGAGGGGAGTAGGTGTTTGCTTTTTCGTGGTTGTTTCCTTGGACGATCGCGTTTAGGCGGCAGCGTGTGGCGGAATCTGCGTGGAATTTTAGACGCAGCACTGAACGTCGGTAATACGGGAGTGAAGGGCGGGCGGCGTCTCGGGAGCGCTGCACCGTGAAATCGCGAACGTTACGCAAACCAGTGGAGCTCCGAGCAAGAGTAGGGGAAGAGTGCTGCAGGGAGTTTCTACTCTGGAGAATACACTCGACTGCTACACCTTGTACGTTGTTTTCAGTTCGTCGAAGTTACCCGATGCATTGACTCGCATTCTACGGCAGTAAGGCTTGCGGAGTGTCGTACCGGTGTTGCGTATGGAGTGCGCTTTGTTCAGTTAAAAAAAAAAAAAAACATGGCAAGTATGTCACGATGCTACGACGTCGTATCTCAGGGACATTTTTTGTTTTGTTTAAGGGGCCGAGTATTGGGTTCCCACTGTGTTTCTTTTTTGTTTTTAACTGCTGCCTCAAAATATATTACACGTCGACTAGTTTCACATATTCTGCTCAGTTGATAGTGTGTATTTCAATGCAAATATGGCTGATATCTTCATTACATCAGCGCATTGCGTTTCTTCGTAGAAACAAGTAGTACTAATCATGCGCACTTCGTTTGCGCATGTTAGGAGCCCCGTAGAAGTTATACTACATGAAATGGCAGCAATTTTCCGCGTAAGCGCTAATAACTGCATGTGGCAACATGAAGAGGTAAAATTCCCTTAGCACAGTTAATGTATGAGAACAAAAACCGTTAGCTATTACATCACTATTACCTGAGAAGTTAAGGGTGTAATATAACTGCGCTAGATGAGGCTTTCGGGCAAATTTTTTTAAGGAACATTAAGGAGACAGGTTTTTTTCGGGCAGCTCGTAACCAGTCTGTCTGAGGCTTACATCACGAGCTACGTTTTTATACGTACAAACGGTTAGAGCTGCAAAACTTTTTGTTTACTGCCATATCATTCTGAAACACACGCGGGCGCGAATGCGGACACGTAATAGGGAAGTGCCCAGAGACGTGCACTCATAAAAACAAAATAAAAATAAATTTAAGCTCGCTACAACATCACACAAAGACCCCAGCCAGTTGCGAAACCAGGGTACGCCTGTCCAATGAAGAGATCAAAAGCATTTGTCTGACTGGCGGGCAACTTGTGCGCTCGTAAAGTGGTTATGAAAGTTCCTTCACTGCCGGGGCACTCCGAAGACAGCTGCCTCGCGTATGGTGCGACATATTGACTCGTTCTCCGGCCAAGTAATTTCCGTCGCGTGCGGCTTCCCTTCCTCGCCAGCTTAGCCGAGGAAATAGCGCGAAAGCGCGGAGTGGGGTCCGCGCGAAACCTCCGCAGCGTTTCGTACTCGCGTCACGTCTCGAGCGTCGGAGGGCGACGTTGCGACGCTTAGCTCCGCCAAGAAACTCTGCTACTCTGCGCTCCGTGTGCCGAGAAAGAAGATGGTCACAACAAGGCCCGGGAGCTACGCGCGGCAAACAGAGAGGAAGTGCTTTCTGGTCCCGATCAGCGCCGAACCCCGAATAGGATGCGATCAATGCTGGGCATCGACTTCCCGCACGAGCAAATCGCTGCGCCAGCCGGACACCTGGGAGAGCTTACGAACCTCGCGAATCTTTTTTTTTTGTTAGTTTCTTCTCCTCTCCGATGCTTCAGGGAGGATCCATGGTTTTCGTCGGCTCAAATTGGAACACTCTTGACAATTAACTTGCTAGCAATTGACTCCCGTCATGTACGTCATAACTAGTCCCTATTCTCCCTTCCCTTGTCTGCTGACGAGGTCCTCGATTGTGGCAGCTTTCGTGCCGTAGGTAGTATAAGAGGGTTCTCGCACAGCTCCCTCCCTCACCGTTAGATCGTATTCCTACGTGGCACTCGCGCTAATACAGGACGTACTACGCCCGCCGCTATGGACGAGGGTGGCGTTGGTGAACACTCTCAAGGTTCGTTCACACTGCACTTTACTGCCACCGAAAGCACAAGATTGCACAGCCTCGACGTAGCTCAGTGGGTCGAGCACCGTATGCGAAATTCGTTGGTCGTAGGTTGGGATCCAACCGGGGGCATGTTGCGCTTTTTTCTTCTGCTTTCTAATCAGTTATATTTCAAAAAAATAATTACACAATTAAGCTCTGACTGATGAACTTCAGAAATTAAAAAAAAAACCGCTATGCTCCTTGGTTGCGGTGACTGTTGGCTTCCGTCATGTGTGTGGCAATTCGATTTTATGAAGTTTGTAAGGGTTTTTAATAATGCATGGAATTCAATACATATCTCCATTTTTACTTTCTCTTATCCGCTATTCCCCCTTACATTCTTCCCCTCTTGCTTCACTCCTGCGCCTTCTCCCCTGTCTGCTCTTCCCCGGTTCACTTCCCCCTATTCTCCATCCCCCCTGTACATTTACGCACATTTTTGTCCATCTGGGCGCGAGGGGTCACCTGACTTGGATACAATAAGGTTTGCCTGAATAACAATAAAGAACAAAGAAGTCGTACAGCACGAACCATTCCGAGGAATGCGCACGTGTCTCGGTCGCAGCCGCGGTGTTCTCGTGTGTTTGACCACTCGTGCTGCCTCGTGGCACTTCCGGTGGCCAAGAGCGGCTGGCCCGAACCGAAATGCTTGTTTCGCTGGAGCGTGGGTAGCGCGCTGCAGCGCGCCGTTTTTCTTCGTTGCCGCGCTCGGCGGCCGATCGGCGAGGAAGGTGAGCCTTCCATCTCAGCGACGGATGCCGCCGCCGCCCTCGCTCGGAACTGGCTTCGGCGCCTTTAGTCTTCATCAGTGTCGCTTTCCTGCTCCGATTAGACGAGAAGCGGCCCGCGGATTCCCGAGCTCGCACCCCGGGTATGCGCCGTGGGCTCGCAAACGGCAAAGAATGGTCGTGTCTGCGGCCGGGCCCTATCTCCTTCGCCGTCCCCAAATCTCCCCATCGTCCTCCTTCTCCGAATCCCTTCTGACTCCCACTCCTCTTTCTTCCCGAGCGCTCGGAGGAGTGGTCGGATGCTGTCGACGCGAATTCGTCGCTGTCGCAATCTTTTCGGCCATGTATTTCCGTCCTTGGTGTTGCCTTTTTTTTTTTCTTGCGCTCGTCACCGTCACACGAACGGAATCTCGGATGCACTGCGCGGCGTGTAATTAAGACCGACGAGATGAAAGCTACAGCGTGCTGCGTGTCCTTGTCTATGGTTTCTTGTTGCCGGCCATGACACGGGCGTTTACACCAGCCAAATTACACCGGCTGGTGGTGTATGGCAAGCCGTTTTTAGCTTCCGAGAACACTGTATATGTATACAAACCTTTGTCACAGTGGAAGGCCGCAAAGATGCCTCGGTCCAGGGCATTGCAGTCGAATAAACAAAAAAGCTCTTTGTTTTGTGTAATGCGCGGTGTATTCCAGGGCTGTAATGAAACACTAGAACGCGCTTTTCCGCAGTATTATGTGTTATAGACGCAGCCCCGCCATGCCAAGCCAAGCTGCATTATCCTTCTTATCGGCATGCATTATCAGCGTAAACAAAGGCGGAACAATTGGAAGACGCTCGGCGCAAACAAAGGCTGGGCGCATGCGGGTTCTAGCGGCGCTATGCTTGTGACGGCGCTCCACTTTCTGTTTACAAACATGCAGTGAGTTTGCGATTGAGTACGCGTTGGAATACGCTTAGCAGGTTTTGTGCCAGTTCAAATTTGAGTTTAGGGTATGTCGGAAGCAACTTCCGCAAGACTGAACACGGTATTCGATTTTACTTGAAAGTGAAAGGAAATGAATTGGTATTCAAACAACGCAAACGATAAACACGACAGAAAACGGAGTTTTTCAAACTAGTCCTCCAGTGGTGTGCCAGAAACGGTGCAGTTTGATTTCACGTCTACTAATAAAATTTCAGCAATAAATTTTACTACGTAAACAGCGCTCTCCCAGAAGAAAAATAGATACGCCGAAAAAATTTTCTGAGTGGAGGATGGTTTGAAAAATGAAAGAGGTGACACGATACGTTCGCAGTGAATGGCAGCAAATAGAAGGATTTATCCGCGCGTGAAATTTCTTCACGATGTGAAAAGTGTTTCGTCTTCAGTGACAGTATCACGTCGGCGCAGGCGGCGCGGCATGACACAGGCAAATCGGCTTTTTGTTGCCTGCTTCGGAAGGCGTGGATCGAGACAGAGGTTTGAAGTAATAGTAGTATAATCCTGCAGGATTAAAAACAGGATTTATTTACATAACTTAAACCCCAGTTAAAAAATTATTTCAACAATTTATTTGTTTCTTTACTTCTCATTCTCTGAAACTGTAAAAAAAGATATTGGTAACTTAGGTTTAAGGGGACGAAATGAACTGGGCTGAAATAAATGTTTCACACGTGCTTTGTAAGTGATTCAAAATAACTCGAGGAGCTCGGTGTGCGTAGACGATAACATGCGGCCCATCGGCTTTTTGAATAAAAAGCAACGATTGTCACCAGATGCGACGCAGTACAAAAGGATGAGAATCGCGTAGCTTTCCGCTCACGTCGGTGAGGTATCTCTCGGGTTTCCGGTGTCCGTGTCGCGTATTCGCGTTTCTAACGCCGTTTGTGGCGGCATTGTAGTTCTCGGCGCAAGTGCGAATGCACACATCGCAGATGCCGGTAGCTTTACGCAACGCTGCCTTCTTTGGACGGTCAGGCCTAGGTATGTCAGGTGGGAAGATTTGCTAGAAATAATTACGTAATTCTTCTCTGTCCTGCTGGTATCTTGGGGTACAGGTTTGGGGTACAGACTTTATATTATTTATATGTTTTATTTATTACATACCGAGGACTCCTGGGTGCCAACAGAGGGGCATTAGAATACATAAAAACAATATAGAACAACTAAGGAACAAGCAAGTACAAATATACACTTTTTTAATCACACGATGTAGCTGTCTGTAAACCATCGTTCCAGTTCAATATTTCCCGAGGAAAAGGAAAAAATTAGTTTTTGAGGAAAAAAATTCAGGCGGCACTTTGACTGTCTGAAGTGCGTAGAGGCGAAAGCGTTTTCTGCACCACTTTCAGTGCTTCTGTGGCACTGGTGGCGTCACATGTAATTGAGTACTAATTACTAAGTGATGACAAGTCACTAATTAATGGTTAATTACTGATTAATGCATGAATACTAATTAACTGCTAATTAAGTTTAAGCTTAAGCTTCGCCTTTAGGAGTGGAAAGCGACAGCGTGTTGTAGCGCTGCCAGGGAGTCCACGGAACGCCACCACCCGTTCGGCGCGATGCCTTGCCGTTTCAACGCAACGGTTTTTGCGGAAAGGAAATGGCGCAGTAAATGTCTGTCATCTCGGTGGACACCTGAACCGCACCGTAGAGGAACGGAGGAAGTGGGAGTGAAAGAAGAAAGACGAAGATGGCCCGTAATGAAGAAAATGAAAATTGTATTTGAGGAAAGAAAATTACGCAGTAACTGTCTCACATATCTCGGTGGACACCCGTCAAAATTCAGGGGGGGGGGGGGGGGGCACTTTTTTGACCTAAAGTGTGGTCACTGATGTGTGGTCACGATGTTAAGCTTCGCCTCTAAGAGTGGAACGCGAGAGCGTCTTGCAACGCTGCCAGGGAGTCCATAGAACGCCATCGCCCATTCGGTTCTATGCCTCGCTCGTCGGTAAATTGGTTTTTGAGGAAAGGAAATGTATTTCTCTCTCATATCTCGGTGGACACCTAAACCTCGCCGGAAGAGAAGGGAGGAGGATGCCAGTGAGCGAAAACACCGTATTCACTAGACGTGCCTTTGTTTATACCAAGCCATCGAGCTGGCATGGCGGAGTCGATAGCATGCTCGTCTCGCACTCCGAAGACCGGGGTTCGATTCCCGAGCTCGACCAATTTCTTACTAGGTTTTATTTATTTATATAGCCTGACTAGAGAAGTTAATTAGGCTAATTGGGTAATTAAGCAATTATCTAAGCTCAGTCCCACTTACTTGGAGCATGACTATATGGTCCCTTCAATTGGTTGCATGGTTACTAGCCAAAGTACAATTGGCCCCGTTTGAAATTGGCGCACTGTGACGTCACGACCGTTTCGACCAACTGAAAAGCGTGACATTCTCTGTCGACAACTGCTGCTTACAACGATGAGACATTAAAGGCTTTCGCCTTAATAAATGGCGCAGTTACTTTCTCACGCATCTAGCTGGACACCCGAACAACCGAGAAAAAGGGCACTTGACGTATCTTCTTCACCTTAATACGTAAAAAAAAAACAAAAACACCGTCAACATCATATATTAAATTGCTTCAAGGCAGGAACACTTTAACACGTTTTTCAACATTGCGACGAAAATAAATTAATTATAACAATAAATAACAGTAGCCAGCCTTTGAGGAACCCTATCATCAACATATTTTCGAACTCCATTAAGAAATTAAAGCTTCTTTATTAAGGCGAAAGCCTTTAATGTCTCATCGTTGTAAGCAGCAGTTGTCGACAGAGAATGTCACGCTTTTCAGTTGGTCGAAACGGTCGTGACGTCACAGTGCGCCAATTTCAAACGGGGCCAATTGTACTTTGGCTAGTAACCATGCAACCAATTGAAGGGACCATATAGTGATGCTCCAAGTAAGTGGGACAGAGCTTAGTTAATTGCTTAATTACCCAATTAGCCTAATTAACTTCTCTAGTCAGGCCATATAAACAAATAAAACCTAGTAAGAAATTGGTCGAGCTCGGGAATCGAACCCCGGTCTTCGGAGTGCGAGACGAGCATGCTATCCACTCGGCCATGCCAGCTCGATGGTTTGGAATGAACAAAGGCACGTCTAGTGAATACGGTGTCGTCGCTCACTGCCATCCTCCTCCCTTCCCTTCCGGCGAGGTTTAGGTGTCCACCGAGATATGAGAGAGAAATACATTTCCTTTCCTCAAAAACCAATTTACCGACGAGCGATGCGTAGAACCGAATGGGCGATGGCCTTCTATGGACTCCCTGGCAGCGTTGCAAGACGCTCTCGCGTTCCACTCTTAGAGGCGAAGCTTAACATCTTAACCACACATCAGTGACCACACTTTAGGTAAAAAAAGTGCACCCCCCCCCCCCCCCCCTGAATTTTGACGGGTGTCCGCCGAGATATGTGAGACAGTTACTGCGTAATTTTCTTTCCTCAAATACAATTTTCATTTTCTTCATTACGGGCCATCTTCGTCTTTCTTCTTTCACTCCCACTTCCTCCGTTCCTCTGCGGTGCGGTTCAGGTGTCCACCGAGATGACAGAGATTTACTGCGCCATTTCCTTTCCTCAAAAACCGTTGCGTTGAAACGGCAAGGCATCGCGCCGAACGGGTGGTGGCGTTCCGTGGACTCCCTGGCAGCGCTACAACACGCTGTCGCGTTCCACTCCTAAAGGCAAAGCTTAAGCTTAAGCTTAATTAGCAGTTAATTAGTATTCAGGCAGTAATCAGTAATTAACCATTAATTAGTGATTTGTCATCACTTAGTAATTAGTGCTCAATTACATGTGACGCCACCAGTGCCACAGAAGCACTGAAAGTGGTGCGGAAAACGCTTTCGCCTCTACGCACTTTAGACAGTCAAAGTGCCCCCTGAATTTTTTGGATTATACCCATTGTATGTGAACGGAACGGGCCGGACAGCTTCATTTTGAATTCTTTCTACTAAGTCCCATCGAAGAAAAGGGCACGTCACATATTTGTATTAGTACGATGGGACTTGTTAAAAAGAATTCAAAATGAAGCTCTCCGATCTGTGCCACTTATATACAATGGGTATAATTCAAATGAAGTTTTAATTTCTTCATTGAAGTTTAACTGTCGCAATTTAGTGAAAATTATGTTGACCATAAAAAAGTGTTCCTTAGAGGCTGGCCGCTTTTAATCATTTTTTTATAATTTATTTTATCTTAATGCTGAGAAACTTGTTCAAGTTTTCCTGCCTTGAGTGTCACAGTCATTTAATTATATCATGTTGAAGCTGTTTCTTTTTATGAGGAGTGTCTTAAGGGGGTGTGTGCTAGATATGTTCCCTCGATGCTCGTAATACATTGGGGTGCTTTCGCAAAATTTTCATCCTGTCATTTTCATTTTTTCCTTCTTGCTTTCCCTAATATTTTCTTTTGCTCTCACACTTTCCTTTCCGCTCTTGTTTTGTATATTTTTCTAGTTTTTAATATTTTTTTACAACCTTACAAAATTGCGATCGGTCGATAGTTACCTCTATGCGAAAATATATGTCAGGTAAGCTGAGCAATCGGTTTAAGGTGAGGAAGGTAAAAGTTATAGGGTCGACGGCTCGTATTTTAGGGTTATGTATGGCGAACACTTCATGAGGAGACACAAGATGCAAAAAAAGAATATGTGAAGCAAGCGACATTTTTCCCTGGTTGCATGATGCCAAACGATCTGAGAGCTTAAAAAATGCTTCAATAAATGCATTAGCAATACTAGGTGGATTGCCGAAAATGTCTTTGTTGTTGTTGTTGTTGTTGCGACTGAGAGAAGGATGAAAAAGAAAGTGCACGGGCCTGCCGACTGGTTCGCGCCGAGCCACCACCGCTGCCTCGTGCAGATAGAGGAGAGTTAAAAGATAAGAGGAAAGAGTGAAAAGACGCGCGTCGCAACAACCACGTCCGCCGAAGCGAAGATGCTGGCTGAAACAACAGATACTCCAAGATCTCCCCTGTGGATGTCTTTTCCAGTTGCAAAATTAGTTGGAAAATTAGTTTTATTTAGAATTTATACAAAATACTCCTTTGAACAATCAAATACTAGGCATGAATTCTTTCATTATTTGCACCAAACCATAAGCAAAAAATTGCCTTTACGCCAGCTACCCCGACATGACATCAGTGAGCGACGCTCCCCCGATTCATGAGCGCTCTCTTTTTTGTGTATTTATCAACTTCGCCTTCACTTCCTTCCTTCTCTTCTATGTTCTTCGTTCTACCTCTATTTCCGATTTCTATTTCATGTACACCGCAGTGCACTTAGCTGCTGCAGCCGATTATGGCCCAACTGATGGCATTTCATCTAGTGCCACGTCACAGGGCGCGAGATTTTTCTTTCACGACGATTTCGCAAGATGCACAGGCGCAAGCCCCGGACTGATGGAAATCGCCTCGAACGAACCAGTTTGTGTTGAAAGCAGACTGTGCAGAAGCGTTGCGTCGTCTGCAGCAGCGGCACTCAGTGTAGTTGGTGCAGTGTTACTGCAGAGGACCGGAGGACAGACAGAAACTCATCTCTTGTAACGTGTACTCTGGTTTGCGGGTTAATCTTCCCCGTAATACACTCATAGTGTTTCTTTTCTGCGAAAATGGGAGTTTTCTATTCGTGGCTGTCCGAATGACTGAAAGTGTCTAGTTCTGTCGAAAGCAATCTATTGTCCTCATTTCTCAAAAGCCATAATAAGGGCACAGCCCAGAAAAAAAAAGGTAAAAGAAATAGTTTCTCTCTATGACCTGCATTTAGCCATCAGGCATCACATAAAACTGTACTCGAGGTTCAATGTTTTTAAAGCCTGTAGAGTGGCGAAACAGCGAGCTTTCGAAATCACAGGATAATCCTTCGTTCTCCGAGCCATCTTGAAACAGCAGTGATGTAACAAAATGCGTAGTCACATTACATAAAGCCTCATTCTTTTATTTTTTCTGCACTAAGGCCGTGTTCTTCGTATCGTTGTGGCGGACAGTTTGGTTCGTTTGTTGTTTATCGAACAGATATTTAGAAGGATTTCACACTTTTTCGTTCTTTTTCGTACCTGCTAGCCTAAACCATCCGTCGGAATAAAAAAACCGAAGAGGACACTTAAGTTCCGCGTTAAGTGTATGAACGCGATAGCGTAGGAGGTTAGGCTTCCCATTCCGAGCAGTTTGGCACTTTTGAACGCATTTTTAATTTTTAAACTGTTCAAAATAATTAATTGACTAATTACACACTCTAAATTTTCGCAATTAGCATCATGAAGCATTGATTTTTTATTCTGAGCATTTTAACACCTTTGATCCTCCTTTTTTCAATTTTTTTATTTCTTTAATTAATCAATTAATTTCAATGATTTTATTAACTCGTCATCGAATATCACTCATCGATCAATAATCACTCACTTGTACCACAAATTACCAGAATTTTTTTTGTGCACCCCCCAATTATAGGTCTGGGCCAGTTCGAATCCCTGCAGCGAGCTAGGCTCTAATTAGTAAGTTTATGCTGCACGAAGCGCTGAATCGTATGACACGGTTGTCAAGATACGATTTTTTTTATGCAGCCTCTGATTATTTCCGACACCCGGTGCCGACTACGCCGACGAATTTTCGTATACGCTGTATACGCTGTCGTGCAAAAGCGGCTGAATACAGCGGAAAGGGCGCAGCAATTGTAACTAAGCAAGAGAGGTGAACACAATTGCTTAGATATACTTCGAAGGGAGATTCCGCTAGGTGGCGCCGCCCTGGTTAGCTGGCTGCCTACCGCGCTCTGCTTTAACCTGCCCCTGGCCTGGTCCAGGGCCTCGCCCGCCCCTGGATTTACACTCCATCGCTTCAGGAAGGCTCCCGAAGCACGTGGAAACTATCGGCATCACGGCCCGCTGCCGAACTGGCCCTCCAAGCGTCTCCAATACTGTGAAGCGGCGCGGCGCCTCGCTAAACCTAACGCGCCGCGCCTCCACCGCCGCAATGCAGCGTCTGACCAAGCCCCTGCAGCCCAGACCCACCGATGCCGCCACCGCGGGGCCTGTTCCAACCACGTCGACAGCCGTCTCTCAAACGGGTACGTTCAACGCCGCCCACGCAACCGAGCACATTCCTGCCGCACTGCACGCCTTGAGCGACGCTGAGAGCACCGGATCGACGGCCGCGGCGCAGCCGGCAGCGTTCGTCGTCGGCGCAGCGTCCACACCTAGCCAACTCCACGCTCTAAGGGACGCCAAGAGCTTCGGGCCATAGACGCGTCGCAGCCGGCTGCGTTCGTCGCCGCCGCTGGAGCCGCTGCACCTACTCCAGCCAAAGGTCCCACTGACACCAAGACCTCCAGCCCGGCACTCGCGTCGCACACTGAGACTCCGGCTGAGGACTCAGACATGGACCTTACGACGTCCCCGGCAGACGACACTCCTTCCCAGGAAATCGGCTGGACCACCATCGGTGCCAACCGTAAGCCTGCCACCGCAGCCCGACCCCGCGCCGAGCTCATCACAGTTGCCATCCAGCTTTCCCCTGGAACCCTCACCCCCAAGCTACCTCTCTACGACGTACTCGCCGCAGTCGCCTCCGCTGCACAACTTTCCTCGAAGACCAGTGCCGACATCACCCTTCAGGCCAGGCCAGCCCAAAGCCTTGTGTTTCTAAAGACTCATTCTCCTCTCACCGCCCACCTCCTACTCTCTGTCACGCATCTTCAGCTTCATGGTAAGACTGTCACCATCAAAACTTACACCCCCATCCTCCCATCTCATGCCTCGGCGTCATCCATAACGTCGGGGGCCACTTCACTCCTGATGACCTCATGCATGACCTGGAATCTTTCAAAACAGATATTCTCGCTGCTCGCATGATGGGATCCACTCAATCAGTGCTCATAACGTTCGCTGGCACCGTCATCCCCCACTTTGTTTATTTCAAACCCGTCCTCATAAACCTAAGCCTCCCACCTGCACCCGTTGTCTCACTCTAGGCCATCGCGCCCACCAATGCCCCCAGCACAGCGTTCCGGCCAAGTGCCGTCGCTGTGCTGCTCCTCTACCCGCTGACCCTTCCGCTCATGTGTGTGCCCAGCCCTGGTGCGTTCATTGCCAGGTGAACACCCACCCCTCCCTCGACCCCACTTGCCCCTTCATCCTTGCTAAGCAACGCGAGTGTGCTAAAGCTGCATACCTCCGACGCCTAGCTTTGCGCCGGGCCACTCAACCCACCAACCCTCCCCCCTCCCCCGCCTCCTCCTCCTCCTCTAATCATGAATCTCCATCATCTCCGATCACGTCACCACCAGGCTCCTACGCCGCCATAGTTAAAGGATCCTCGGTGCCAGCGTCCCTCTCTTCCACTACACCACCCTCTCCATCCTTGACTGACGAGAGCCGCTCCTTCGACCTCCGGCTCGCAATGCTGGAACGCCAGCAGCGAGAGCAGCAGCGCATTTCCCACGATCTACAACAGCAGATACATGCCTTGACTCAAACCCTCCAGACAACCACCTCCTCTCTTACCTCCCAGCTTAGCAAGCTAAATGAGCACCTTGCCACGTTCACCACTCCTTCCTCCAGCGCCCAGGTCGCCCCTTTGGCTGACCTTGTAGAAACCACCACACAGGCACATCACACTCGCTTGGTTCAGCTGGAAACTTCGGTTCTCCAGATCCTTACCACCCTCCAAGCACAATCAAAGCAATTGAAATCCTTCGCATCTATGCTCCAATCCGTCCATGAGTCACTGCCCCCGGCAAAAAAGAAGGAACGCGTACCATCGCGTTCCTCTCCACTATCGTAATGGCGTTTGGCGAGGACCTCGAGATTGTGCAGTGGAACTGCCGAAATCTTTGCCACAATAAGACCCCCCTCCACCAGTATCTGCTCACCCGCCCCTCCCTACCTCATTTTCTCCTTCTCCAGGAGACCCGGACGGCCCGCAATGTCCCAGGCTACCGCGCCTACCATGCCACTACGGCCACACCACTTGCGTCTATTTATGTACGCAGTGACGTGCTCGTAGAGCAAATTGACATCCCCTCCACCCTCCTTAAATATTTAGTTGGTGTGGTTTATTACCACTCTTCTTCCCGCATCTCACTCGTCCTTTTGTCTTTTTACAACCCCCCTGTCACTTCCTCTTTATTCTCTGCTCTGGGCAAATTCCTTCACTCTCTTTCTTCTACCTCCCATCTCCTCTTTGGTGGTGACTTTAATGCCCCTCACACACTCTGGGGCTACCCACAAACCTTCAAACCCGGCCGCCTCCTCCATTGTCTGGCCCAGGAACGCCACCTCACCCTTCTTATTACTCCTGGCTCTCCTACTCGAGCGGGCACTGCCTCACAACGCCCTACGACACCCGACCTCACTTTCTCTCGGGGTTCACTTTCCTTTCACTGGCAGGTGACAGCCGAAACTCTTCTAAGTGACCACTTTCTCATCCATATCACCACCTCTCTCTCCCACATCCCTCGCTGTCATCCGATTATTCACACTGACTGGCATGCTTTTCGCACTAATCTCGCCTCCGACTCCTTTCAATCCTACGACGACTGGACGTCGCGCATCTCTGCAGCGCTCACGTCCAGTAGCCGTCGCGTTCGCTCTCGTTACCCAATCCAAGACCCAGATCCTCACCTTCTCCGTTTATGGCGTCGCCGTAAACGTCTTCAACGCTCCTTTCGCTCCCAACCACACAATGCCCAACTTTCCTCCCGGATCACTGCTTTGCGGGCCGAGATCGTCGCCCACTGCGCCTCCCTCGAGCACTCTCGTTGGAGTGCTCTTTGTGACCGTCTTGACTCTGCATTGCACTCGCGATCCACATGGTCTCTCTTCAAATCCCTCCTTGGCACTAAGCCTGCCCTTGCTCCCACTCTAGCTAAAGCCCTCACTCAAGGAACTCCCTCCGATGTTTTTGATCAGCTCGCCTCTCTCTATCTCCCGCCCCCTCTGGCACCCTCCTACCCGGTGTACTGCGGTGGACCTAACCCCGATCTGGACCAATCCTTCACTCTCCGGGAGCTCGAATCGGCTCTGGCTGCTAATGCTACACGCTCGGCTCCCGGTGAGGACGCCATTACGTACACCACACTTCGCAACCTTCCTGACTGCGCCAAATAATTCCTCCTTAAAACCTACAATGATGCATGGGACAGCGGCTGCCTGCCCAGCTCCTGGACCTCCTCCCTCATTTCTATGATTCCAAAGCCGGGCAAGCCTCCCTCTCTCTCTAACCTCCGCCCAGTCTCCCTGACATCATGTGTTGGTAAGACCCTTGAGCGAATGGCCCTGACTCGCCTCTCTAATTTTCTCGAGACGAGGGAGTTCTTCCCTCATTCTCTCATCGGCTTCCGACGCCACGTCTGTGCACAGGACATGTTTCTGGTTCTCCAGCACACGTTTCTGTCACCTACCCCCACTCAAATTCACGCACTTGTGACCGTCGATGTTCGCAAGGCCTTCGACGGTGTTTCACACGACCACATCCTTTCCCAACTCGCCACCCTAGACTGTGGCTCCCGCATGTACTGTTATGTCCGCTCATTCCTCTCTAAACATGTCGCTCGCTTTCGAGTCGACACCTATCTGTCCGACCCCTACAACCTCACCCGAGGCACTCCTCAAGGTGCGGTTCTCTCTCCTACCCTTTTCAATCTTGCTATGGCCCCTCTCGCCTCCCAGCTAGCTGAAATTCCCGACCTGCATCATATATTTTACGCCGATGACATCACTCTCTGGTGTTCATCTGGCTCTCCCGGTCACGTACAGGACACCCTGCAACGTGGCCTAGATCTCATCGACTCCTTTCTCACCACCGCTGGCCTCTCTCCTGCTCCAGAGAAATCCGAGCTTCTCCTTCTCAACCATTCCTCCTACCAGCGCTCACAAAACCACTTCGTCTCTCTCCACCTTTCTGGCTCTCCCATTCCTGTCGTCACACAGTGCAAAGTTCTTGGCTTCCCTTTGCATGCGGCTAAGAATGTGCAATCCCTTCACCGCGCTGTCACCACCTGCCACTCTGTAACTCACCTCCTGCGGCGCGTGGTCACTCGACGCTCAGGTCTCCACGAGGCTCACGCGTGCCGAGTTGCCCACGCGCTGGCCCTCAACAAGGTCTTGTACTTTGCACCCTACGCTTCCTTCACTCAGACTCAACTTAACGCTCTCGAGACTGCCCCTGTGGGCCTCTACAAGGCAGCTCTCAACCTCCCTATCACTACCTCTACCACTAAGCTCTTTGCCACAGGCCTCTTCCATCCTCTTCGTTCTCTTCTCAGTCTCCATCGTGACTCGCAGCTTGCCCGGCTTTCCCTTACCCGTCAGGGTCAGTGGTTATTGACTCAAGCGGGTATCTCGCCCATTCCAATCTCCCCGTTTACCTCTCCTATTCCCACCCCCGCCCCCAATCTTCGTATCCTTCCCCTCCCGACCAACATGTCCCCCGTCCTGCGCGCCGGACGTCGTCATGTGGCCGCACAGCACCATTCCCCTCTCTTTGATACCTAGGGTGTAGCTTACACGGATGCCTCCTTCGTGGCTCCTCGAGGTTCCTGTGGCTACGCCCTGTACCATCCACACCTCCCTGCTCCTGAAACCCACACCAGCGGGCCGTATCTACACCCTCCAGACGCATTGTCCCTCGAGGTCCTCGCCATTGCGCATGCCCTCCAGTCATTTTCCCTCCTTCCCTCTCTCCAAGAGTACACAGTCTATTCGGACTCACAAGCCGCTATACACCACATACAGAAACGCACCCTGACCCCTTCTCTCCAACAGGAGGTCGAACGAGCGGTCTCCGCACTGCAGCCTTCCATCGTTTTCCTCCGCTGGGTCCCTGGGCATTCAGGGATTGACGGCAATGAGCTGGCCCATCAGCTCGCACGCGACACACTTTTCCGGGCACCGTTGATCCCCTGGCCCAAGCCCTCGGAGGACGGTGGGAGACTCACCCTTCGCCGCGCCATAAAAGAGGTCTACCTTGAGCTCCGCCTCGACAAACGCCTTTACCCTCCCCCTCATCCATCACTCACGGTGCCGGAGTCTCGCCTTCTTCGGCACATTCAGATGAATGCAGTTATCACCCCGTCCCGCCTCTTCCTCTATCGCTATCGATCGGACCCTTCCTGTCCCAACTGCCCCTGTATCTATGCGGACCTGGCCCATTGCCTCTTCTATTGCCCGGCTGCTCAGCAGTTGGGTTCCTTCCCCCCACCCTCTCTATCCATCACCACCTGGGTCGACTGGCTTGGCGCTGAAGGGTAAGAAGAACAGCGGCTTCTGGTCGCCCAGGCGGTCGAAATGCTCGGCCTGTAAATTATGGTCGATTAAAAGTCTTTTACTACTACTACTACTTCGAAGGCCTACTTGCTATCATGTACAAGCAGCGATAAACCCTGTAATGCATCACGTATGATATAGACTGCTCAAATGCCCACAGTTTTTATTCGGGCTCGTAGAAGCGCATCTGGGGTGTTTTATCCTGGGGTGGTATTCTCCCGGTGTCACCTTTTGCGACATGTCGCCTTCGCTCTTCGCTTATTGCTCGAGCCGCAGTGACGGCGGCGTGACGACACAGATCCGCCTTCCTGCTACGTCATCGTGACGTCGGCCCAATTTACTGCGCTTAGTCAAACAACGCAATGCGCTGAAGCGATTCGTGTGGTCGACGGGCTAGGAAATTGATACTAGACGCCATGGAACCCACTCTCCTTGCCTGGTTATTGAGCCGCGAAGAAGAGTTCAGTGTCCGCGGACACCGCGACCTGTTTGCTTTGACCGACGAAGCTTTTCGATGTCGCCGCGGCTATAGTGCGAGTAGGCACGCGACAACACTGGGTCTCCTTTCCTCGCACTCCATCGGAGCGAGCAGCAGTGAAGCAGGGATTCTTGCGGCGCGGCCAAATTACCGTCTGCTGAGCCGGGCTGCCGCTCGCCATGCGAACTTATTTTGCACCGTCGTAAACAGACGACGAAGCAGACGTTGCCCGCAGCGACGAGATGGCATTATAAGTACTCATTGACCGTAGTATGTACATTATGCTGCTTTAAATAAAAATTAATCGTCTCTGCTATAATTAACAACTACTAATCAAAGATACGAAACTACTGCTGCTAGTGAATCAGCAGTGTTAAATTGTCGCTTCTCGGAGTGAATGAAAGCATCGCCGACTAAAGTGCCGGCGGCGTTTTCCGTTTCTTCGGGCAACTGCGCGCACTTTTTTAGGCCCCGCCCTAATGCGACATGTCACAAAAGGCGACACCGGGAGAATACCACCCCTGCTCGCAAAGTATCCCATCTTCATAGTATCACGAAAATCATATTTCTCAACCCGTTTCCAAAAACAAATCGATGTGGCAGAGGCCAAAGATGCGGAAAGCATGGTGTAAGACAACTCGCCGCAAACAATAGCATTCACGGCACAGCGACAAAATTTCACCTACCATGCTGCTACACAAGCGGGTTTGCCGTTTGCAGTTTGCCTTTTCTGACGAAATAAATGTTTTGCAATCCACTCACCGATTTGTTACCTTAAACTCTACTTTTATCGCAGCTTTCGAACAAACGGTCTTTCTTGGATTAATTGCTGAAAAGCACCTAAAATTTAGAGAGCACCTTTATTCTCTTACAAAAAAAGAAGCGCATGGAACAAGAACACCAATGAAAGTCCAACCTTCGGTATACAAACACTTACTACGCTCTGCAACGGTTTTGTCTACACCTGTATCACTTACTTCATCTCACCGGGGAAAGCACTTTCGCTACACATTTATCACCACTTGTACAACGTATCCAAAACCAAGCAATTATATTTTATCTTTTTTTATCACTTCATTGCAATGCATGACGGCGTTCTCAGATTATAGTTCACAGGATGCTGGAGTTACTGCCATTAAATAGGAATGTGATCCAAGAAAAAAAAATATTCTAAACATTAATTTGAAAGTGGTCCTTCTTAGTCTGAACCCTCGGTAAAAATCTGCAACAGACTGAACATTTTCAGTGTAAACGTTGGCATTAGAAGTACACCCCATCGACCACGCCTTATAGCGGCACGTGTCAGGGAGGCACGGAGGTGAAGCCAAGGGCATATATAGCCGGTTGTTTTGGCAGATACTAGTCTGTTCGGAAAAGGGGAGTAAAGAAAACAAAGACATCAGTAATGGGGAAAGTTTCCGTCTAGGACAAAAGAGACGTTGCAGAAACTGTCGGGCCGCAGAGATAACGTCCGGACTGCACCATTCATTTGGATTCATGAAACGGTTTAACTCGTGGCAGGTAACTGTTCTTCTGTAGACTGGACAGAACTAAATGTTTCTCAATTTTCTCGATACGTATCGGCCACCTGAAAGCCAGTTTTGGAAAGGAGAAAGTACATAATTCTTCTAAACGACTCGTTTGCCGCGGACGTGAGCGTCGAACGTCTAAACTATTGATTTGGTTTGTATTTTGGCCAAGCCACAAGTATCGGGGTTCCCGGAAACAAAACAAAACAAAACAAAACAAAAAACAAGCCCTGCTTTCTGGGAGTTCTTCCTAATGGAAAAACCGATTTAAGTGGCACGTGCGCGCAATTTGTGCTTTCCGCGGTTAGGGATTTGGCAGTTTCAGCATGAATGAAACGGTTAGTAACGGCGCCTCATGTCGAACATCTTGAGGCAGGCATGGAGCCGGTGTTTTCAGGTAAGGAAGTTTCACACACACAAAGAAGCAAAAGAAACGAACGGTAACAGAAGCCTATATGCTTCAGTGCTCGGGACGCTCACTGGAGTTCGCCGGTCTTGTCGTTAACGAGGGGGGAACGCGACTACTCCAGGTTCATTAACCAAAAATTCTCGTTCAGAACTCAAGATCATTAGTGTACTTGAATGAACCGGATTTTATGCCGAGTTTCATTCGGTTTTGCAGCCTACACTACGGTGAATTTGTCTACGCATGTTCCCGGGATGAGCCGAACAGTGGGCGTTTTTTTCCACGTGTCTTTAGGGTTTGTCCCGATCTTTTTTGTGAGCATTTGTTATTCTCGAAAACTACGAGTTAGCCGGAGTTCCGAGTCTTTTGCGCGGAGAAGAAAAAGTCTAGATTTCCGGATATGGAGCCTGTTACAAATGCGCGGCTATTTTAATACCGGTGCCAAAACAGAGTGACAGAGCTTTTGAGGCAGATTACCGTTTGTGCCTTGCTTTTACGGACCAGAAAAAATGCTGTCTGGCTGGAAGAATCTCTCGTTTTAGTGGTCATCGTACGTACACGTCCGTGAGCTACTATCCTGGGCTAGCAGAATCTTAAACCCTTGTCAAACTTCTATTCACCCCTCCGCTTTCATCGACTGAGAGAATTCACATATACATGGTCAGTTCTGAAAGTAGTAGGACTCATTTTTTTAAACAAAATATATTCAAGAGAATAGTACAAACGATTACAATTTTTCAAAGTAGCACTTTTCCGCACCTACACGCTGCTGCCAATGAGTTTTACAGTTTTCGTACGCCTCCAGGAACGCCTGGACCGGAATGCTGTTTAGCTCCCTCGTCACGGCCTGTTGAACCACCTGTACCGATCCGTGATGTTTCCCCTCGAGCGTCGATTTTATACTCGGGAATAGAAAGAAGTCTGGCGGGGCCAAGTCGAGGCTGTAGGGGGGCTGAGGCAGCGTTGCCGCCTTGTGCTGGGCAAAAAAATCGGGGTCCATGATGAAGAAGATCCTACCGGTTGGCCTTTTCCTCTTCTGACAACACTCCCGTCACCAACTTCGCGCACGCTTTCCTCATGGCTAAGTTTTCTGTCACGATCTCAAAAACTTGGGTTTAAGGAATGCTCAAGTCATCAGCAATCATTCTGATACTCATTCTAGGATCACTGTTTAGTAAACGTTTCACTCGCTACACATTTTCGTTGGTCTTGCTAGTCGAAGGGCGTCTGGAGCGGTCGTCTTCCTCCACTCTTTCCTTATCTTCTCGGAACAGCTTGTGCCACTCAAAAAACACCTGATCTACCCATGGAAGCCTCACCGTAGGCCTCCTTAATCATGTTGTGAGTCTCTTTGCCCGCTTTACCAAGATTTACTCAAAATTTGATCGAGTATCGCTGATCCAGTAAACGCTCGATGATTCTGCATGACGAGACGTTTCGACAAGGGTTCACAGTAAAAGCGACCTCCTCTCTTCAACGGCCTAGAGCCGACTGCCGATTTTCCTCAGCATTCCCAATATACTCCTTCCACGATCCTGCACGCGCAGACAACCTCTAGTCCGCCCGTTCGCCCAGGAAAAAACCAGTCCTACTACTTTCAGAACAGACTCTGTATTTAAACAGCTGATCTACATGTTCGGTCTGAACATGACGAAACATGGTACCACCTCTTGCAAACGACGGCTAGGACTAGTCAGGCCTCAAGAGCGCTGAGCACCAGCGTCTTTAGTCCATGCCTGCTGTCGCTGGTGCCATGTCTCATCGTGAGAGCATTCGGAGGATCTGCCGTTTCAGACGGCACGCCCGGCACGCAAGCTCAGAATCCGTAGGTGCGTGCGCACAAAGTGAAGTTATCCCGGAGCTTTTGGCGCCGCCCCTAAGGCCGCGCCGACTCGGCCCTGCCCAGTCCGTGTTTTTGTCACGCTCCGACGCAGGGCTCGCTCGAGGCGATAGCTACGGCCGCCGCGTGGGCTGGTAGTAGCGGAGGGGGTGAACGAAAGGGAAGGGGGAGGTCGCCGCCGCCGGCTCGGTCTCAAGAGCGGAGAGACTAGATTAAAGCGTGACGAATCTTTCTGGCGGGAACCCAGTGTGCCGCTCGCTCCGGGGGGCTGCGACCTCCGGAGCCTTCGGGCTTGCCGCACCGTTGGCGCTCAACGCTTGACCTGCCAAGCGTTGTTGCGCCGCGAGAGAGGGGACACGCGTCTCGGACGAACAAACAGTGTCTGCTCGGGGGGAAAAGGGGGGAGGAGGTCCTCGAGCACTGCGCGCCGATTGCCGGGTGGCGTACGACGGCGGTGGTGGCGTCGTCGGTGGCTGGCTGCCCGCGCCTGCCCCCTCCGTGTATCAGCGTCGCGCTGCTGCTGGGGCACGCCAGCGAAACAAGCGGGACAGCTCGACGAGCGGCTTGTAGGGCTCTGTCTAAACAATGCTCGGGGCTCGAATTTCCGATTCCTTCCTCTTTCCTCTCTTCTCCCACCTCTCCCCGCCATCCCTGGCACTCTCTCAGACGCTGCTCTTGTCCCATGTTCCACTGTCACGTTTCCCTTTTCCTCCTTTTCCCACTGTGCCTCGTTGCGTTGTTTTCGCTTGTCGGAAGGACAAGGAAAACTCTGATCCCTTTAGGAGAAAGGGACTGCATTCCTTCGCTGTCTTATAGTGCTTTTGTTTCTTTTTTTTATACTTCCGTTTACTCACAAGGTTCCTGGTGCTTCGAGAGAGCTTACACGGCCGTGTCGTTGCACTTGGAGAGAGAATAGCGAGAGGACAGCCAGAAATTAAGTTTTGGTTCGTGACCAGTCTGGAAGTTGAAAGAAAAGTTTGGGGTGATGATAATGTTGACGACGACGAGGTAGCAGAGGAATTGGTTGGGCTCAGAAACCAATTAGGAGAGTACGGCAGAATGGCTCCAACGCAAAACTGCGGCAAACCAATCAAACCAAACCAGTTTGGTTCGATTGCTCTAAGAGCCATCGTACCAGAAGGCACGACCGAATTTCTTTTTTCTAGTCGATGTTCATTGAACCTGACGGAAATCAGCGCAATAGCGGCGTTAGTCTTTTGTCGAGTGCGCGTTGAGATGTCACAGTGATTTACGCCGTGATTTTTATTTATTTTTTTATTTTATTTATTTCAATACCCTAAAGGCCCAATGCGGGCATTACATAGGGGGGGATTCATGAAAGAAAACAACAGATATAAAACACAGAATACAAACGGCTGAAAACAGAAGTAAACAAGTTAAGAAGGCAGGTACAAGTTAATAAGAGGAACAAAAAATGAGGTATTTGAAAAAAATTCACATGTAGCAAACCGCGCAAAAAAAAAACAAGAAAAATCCCGGCTTCGAAAGTTGCTAAACACAGCATCTAACATTTTGCAGAACGTTACGGCCAGCACACACACACACTAGAGCAACCAAGAAAAAACAAAACAAAACAAAACAAAACAAAAAAAAAGAACGCACATCAACATATGTTAGAATTTTCTAAATAGGACCAAAGAGCTGTTTGAAATGAGGATGTTTCAGCGATAGTCGCAATGCTAGAAGGAAGCGAATTCCACTCTTCGATAGACAAGACCAATGGTGAGTATTTGTATCGTTCTGTCCGAGCGAAAATAGGTTTAATCTTCTGCATGTGATCTACACGAGCCGATGTGTGCGGTGCCGGGAGAAGATGAGAGCTTGAAAATGGTGTGTTGCTGTGGTAGATAGTATGGAAAAAGGATAAACGGCTGAATTTTCTGCGCATGACCAGAGGCGAGAGATGGAGCGATAGTTTCAGTGCTGTTACACTTTGATACCGAGAGTAACGGGAAAGGATGAAACGAGCAGCTTTGTTTTGAATAGATTCCAACATGTTGATGAGATAGACGTGATGAGGGTTCCAGATCACCGACGCGTATTCTATCGCAGGACTGATCAGCATGTTGAATGCGTGTAGTTTTGTGTCCTGGTTGGCTTGGTGCAGTCGGCGTTTAAGAAGACCAAGTTTTTTTAAGGCTTTGTTAGTGATTTGTTCAATATGAGTGCTCCAGGATAAATTAGAGTTAAAATTTACTCCGAGGTATTTTACCGACGCTGCAGTTTCAATGGTAGTATTATTAACTGAGTAGGCATTAGGGCTCATGTTGGCAACGGAAGTAAACTTGAGGTGTTTAGTTTTATCGGCGTTAATTACCATTTGCCACCTGCCGCACCAATTAGTTAGCTCATCAAGATCAGTCTGGAGAGCAACGATGTCGCGAGGGCTAGATATTACTCGGTAAATTACACAGTCATCTGCAAATAATCGTATTGTTGATGTTATGTTCGACGCGATGTCATTAATATATATTAAGAAAAGCAGTGGACCCAGCACCGAACCCTGAGGTACTCCTGAAGCAACACCTGTACGTCTTGATAAGAAGCTCCCTAATTTAACTGACTGAAAGCGGTTTGTTAGAAATGCGTTAATCCACTGCGTAGTATGTTGATCCAGCTGCAAGTTGCGTATTTTTATCATCAGACGGTTATGAGGCACGCGATCGAAGGCTTTAGAGAAATCAATAAAGATGGAGTCAATGTATAGGGAAGAATCGATTGCTTGATGAAGGTCCGTTGTTAGCTCAAATAACTGTGTCTGGCACGATAAATGTTTGCGGAAGCCATGCTGGTTGTTGTGAAGCAAGTTGTTCTGGTTAAGATGAGTCATAATATTTGTGTATATTATGTGTTCGAATACCTTGCAACATATCGAGGTTAATGAAATTGGCCTGTAATTATTAGGAACGGATCTGTCTCCAGATTTAAATACCGGGATTACATAAGCGGACCTCCAATCTTCTGGCACACATGTTGTATCGAGTGACTGTTGGAAAATGAGTGATAGCAGGAAAGCTGTGTGCTGGCAGGTTATTTTTAACAGCTTCGCGTTGATACCATCGGGTCCTGGGCTAGTGTGGTGGGGTAGGCGGTCAATTGCACGAGCCACGCCAAGCGCAGATATGTGAATGGGTGATATATGTGATAGATATGTGATAGATATGTGAATTTACGCACTTTTTCAAGCTGAGAGCGGCAGAATTTCATGGCTGCTAAACAAGAGTCGCAGCTGGTGTGCAACAGAGCATGTAACAAAGAAGAACAACACGAATCATTTCTTTCTTCGCGCACTCTCTGCATTTCGAAATATCCTACTGACTGATGCTTGCGACATAGAAATGTATATTATGACACAACCGTTCTTGTTCCGCAAAAAAAGAAAAAGAAAACAATGTAAGAACACTGAGCCGGTTGGTGTTAACTAGATACTAGTATTCGCGAAGAGCGTGACACAATGCTGTTTACTCCCCCACCCCAAGAAAATACTTTCAGAGTACTGAAATTCGTTATGGCGCCATGGCGAAAGCTTTTAACTCGTTTTGAAGAAAGTATGCCTAAGAGCTCGAATAGAATGAGAGGAAATCAAACGCAAGAAAAGATTGTTTTACCCTCAGTGTTTGAATACCCTCATAATTCGAAAATGGAGTTTCCATATACACGACATCTCTTTTAAAACTTGAGCTTATCAAGTAAAAAAACACTTACGTATTGAGAAGTGATTTTTTTTTTGCAAGATTAAATACAAGTAATCCGCTTCAAGCCCCTCGATAAAGTAGGCTTTTATTAAGTAGTTTTGCTATGTTCTTGCACGAGCTATTTCTTTTCCCCGGAAGTGTGTGGCGCCATGTTATAACTAATATTAAACGCATGGAAGCTATGTTTCTTTTCCAAACATTTGAAGTACCGGCTTCAGAGCGTTCAAAAATTGGGCAGTTAATCAGGTTCGGAAAAAAAAAAAGCTTTATAATCGGCACTTACTTATTAATGTTGATTAGTGTTCGGTTCTGCGCAGTTTTGACAAAATATGCAGCTATCTATTAGCCTTAGCCTGATAGGCTCACCGTTGAAAGCCCACATTATGAATCTATAGCCGGAAGAACGCTTACTTGTATCGGTTCCAAGAACCTGCGTTTAAAAGTATTTTCATTTGAGGCATGTGCAATGCCTATGCTGAAGCACAGGTAATTAATTTTCAAGTAACCCTCACAAACTTCGAAGCATAAATGTGAAAGCTGCATTTCTGTCACTTCTCCGTCGGAGCCTCTTTTTCATAATTTTAGCACAAATACAAAAAAAAATGCACTATTAGAACATAGCAGGATTAAAAAGTTAAAGTAGGCTTGGAATACAGGAACATTGTTAGAGCCGTACGAGGGAAGCGCACCTTATAGTTTCATAAAGGCGAAGAACACTAGTCTTCAAATACTGCTAAGCCTCCTTAAAAACTATGATCTTCTTGCCATAATTACTGATTATTCGGCACAGTCAGGATGTATTTGCATGCCAGGAATGGGTCTTAACCTATTGGTTAGCTCGAACACCATGCAGCTAATTAATTACGTCTTTTATGTCACACAGCTTAAAGAGACCTTCATGGTGAACACTCAGGTGAAGACTTTGTTATTAATTCTTTCTGCCTGGGTCTGGTTATCTGGTTATCTTAGCACTTGTTTTTCAGCTGGCTTTTATTCTGCGCCCTCGATTGAGTGGCGAGCCTGTGACCTATCTGCTTATATATGAATGAAGCCGACATAAATTTAAACTAAGGAAATCATAGGGGCATGGTTCTTTATTCTTTTTTTTTTACATGTGGTGATGATCGATGGGAGAATTAACTGCAACGGTGACGGCTGGCTTCCTTTATGTATATGTAATTTCCCTCATTTTCCCACCCTTGTCTGCTCAATATATATGCATGCAGAGTGAAACTTTCCATCACTTCATGTTAGGTTTCTTACGTACTCAAGCATATGACGTGGATTTCATGGGGCTGTATTCAAGGTTCCCTACGTCGCCATGTCCACCAGTAACGCTGTCACAAATGACGGAAGTTATGGGAATGGAAATGATTATTTTAACCCAAACGCTTAGCTGTTTATTAAATAAAACCTCACTGAATGCAAACCTTCTCGCGCATGCGTTCTAGCGCCTTTTTTGAGTGCCATGTAAGCTCTATGTGTAGCGTCTGTTATGGCAGCTTCCTCTTGTGAGGAGAAAGAGTTTCAAGCGCTACACACAGAGCACAAACATGCGCGCTTCCTTTCTCAGCCACAACAATGCCCGCTTTCTACCGACGTTATACATTTGTAAAATGTATTCCTGTATTTAAAAACTGCTAAATATATAACAAAAACACTGAAGCTATTAGCTGTCACAGCTGCAACTGCACTGCGAGTTTCTTGTATCTACCTTTTTCCGCGGTGCTTATAAAATATTACTA
Source organism: Amblyomma mixtum (assembly GCF_055824585.1). NCBI lineage: Eukaryota > Metazoa > Arthropoda > Arachnida > Ixodida > Ixodidae > Amblyomma > Amblyomma mixtum. The sequence continues at coordinate 67,908,727 of NC_143017.1, read as the reverse complement.
CCTCAGATTAAAAGCCAAGTTCTGAAATACTTAAAAGCCGCCATCAACAAGGTGTGACTCCGGACAAACGACATCCTTGAAGTGTCATGTGTAGTAAGGATTTTTTGTCGTCTCATAAAGATCGTTGTACCGAACACTTTCCTTTTCACAGAAGACGCTGAATGACGCTGAAATAGAAGAAACCTAAGAGGAAAACACAGTGGCTTCATCCGCGACTCTTTCTTTCAGTTTCTAGCCCTTAGTATTTATGGGCGTCCCGGAAAGTGACAAGTTGTTTTCGAGGCTAAAGTAGTTTGTATCTTGGTGCCGGCGGCAACGTTTCTGCCACAGTACGCGGCTCTTGCCTCTGCGCTTGCGGTCGGATGATCTTCATTGCGAGAGAAGTCGTACACGAGAAAGAATTAAAAACAAAAAAATGTGTAATTCATGGCCGCCGGCAACGAAGACCTTTAAGTGCATCTCCTTGAAAGGAAAACTGCTTCCTGAAAAATGGAGGTCCATACTTTTTTTATTTATGTAATTGTCAACGACGTAAACACGCGCTTTCTGCGTCTTTTGAAGCTGTCATGGGATTGAAGTGGTGGGTATTGTTGCCGCGCTGTTACCATGGGCCTGTACTGCACTTTATCTTTTAGATTATTTCTTTCTTTAAAGAACAGCCACAAAGGCTGCTCGGGGTTTGGACATCACGTTTTTGTTAGAGGAACAGGACTGCGGGTGTCTGTGGTAAGGCCTGATCGTCTCGAGTCTTCCTTCTGTCCCGACTTCTACTTTATGAAACTTCGAAGACCTATCCTCACTTGCGGTCTTGCAAACATTCTACAGATTTGGTAGCTATTAGTGGATCGATGTTTAAAAACGAAATTTCTTTCACCGTAAATGCGACTTAGCAGGACACAACTTAGCAGGATAGGCCGGGAATAAGGACGTGTGTGTAAATGCTCCTCGCGCCTAGAAATAGGGTGTTCAAGGAATGCATTCGACTTACAAGAAGTTCATATTAATGCAGAAGTGTTCGTTCCATAAACAGCTTGCATCATGGCAACGCATGTGCTCCTCCCTTGACGATGCCCATGTTCTGCTGCTGTTTTCTGCCACAGATCTCAGTCAATGCATTTTGATAAAAGTGAAAACTATGCTCAGTTGTTTTTCGGTATGAGAGGCATGAAAAGAGCAAAAAGCGCAGTCGAAATAAAAGAAAGTGAATGCGCTTCAGGAAAGTTAAAGTTTCGGCGAAAGCCTCTTTGACGGCCAAAGCAGAGGCGGTATTGAATCCAGCCCCCGATAAGAACTGGAAAAAAAAAAGAAAACACCAAGAACGGGGAACGCGGAGGAATCGTAAAAAAATCTCGGTCGCGGCGGCGCGGTCGCAATGCTTCAAGTGCGCCGCGCGTTATTCTTTCGGGGCGGAAATCAAAGCCCTTTCGAAGAGAGAGGTCAAAGCTCTTTTCGGCTCCCTACGGAGGCGTAGGCGGCATCGGGGTGCGAACTTTTATCTCCTCGAAACGAGCTGTTGCGAAGAGATCGGAAAGGCGGAGGAAAATGTAGAGGGAGGGGAGGGGAGGGGGGGGGGGGGGGGTTGACGGGACAGTTCGCCTCTGGCCCCGACAACGCGGGTCCGGGACAACAACAGCACATAATTCATGCAACTCGGCGCCGCGCTCTCACTTGGTGGGAGAACGTGCCGGGTGCCATTCGGCAACATCGCCGCGCCTCCGCTGCCTACGCCAAGTGTAGCAAAACAAATATAACTGCGGGGCGCGTAAAAGCTCTCACACGATGCAGCGAGCTCACACGTGCGCCCCATACAGAACATGGCGGCGGGAAAGCGCCCCGGGGCTGGCTGCCGCCGCGGAGGTAAGAGGCGAAGGAGAGTGTGAGCGACTCACGCACGTCTGGCAGATACAGAGTGCTCGTCGCCGTTGTTATTTTTTTCGACCCCTCTTTCTTTTCTGCGATTTACTCATCTCTCCCTTTTCCTCCGTTCCCTTTGATAGCGACCGCGTATTCAGCTCGCTGTTAGCTTCGTCCAAGCGATCGCGGCTACTGGGGCGGCGAAGGAAGAGGGGAGAGAGCCGATGGGGCAGCGTTGTGCAAGCCGGCTGTACGGAGTCCGGCGTTTCTTTGCCGCACCTTCCGGCGATGCGCGTCGTCCTTTTCGTTTGTCCAGAGATCCCGAAATTCCACGAGGCCATTTGCCGCATGTCTGCCTACTGCGCCGTCCTCGTCCCCTCCGTCTTTCATTTTTTTTTATCCTACACTTTTTTGCTTTGTTTTGCTTTGTTTTCTCTTTCCTCCACCCCTCCTCCCCCTTTCCCCCTCAATCCCTCTCCTTCTCAACCGCGAATAGAAACGAATGGCAATCATAAAGCCCTTTGGACGGCAGCCCGCGATTGCCTTCTGTCGGCAGAAATCGGCTCCCGGTCGTCTCGGCTGCCCGCCTCGGCCGCAGCGTTTATGGCCCGTGCGCCGCTGGCGCGGAAATCGGGTTCGAATAGATCCGCGGCGTTGCGGAGAAGAAGCCAACTTCGCGCGCGCGCTTGCGGTCATGCGCCGTGTCTCCTACTCCTTCCTCCTTTCCCTCGTGATGGAGGCACGTGGCGGCTGCTAGAACCTTTTTCTTTTATTTTTTTATCCGCCCTCTTCTTTCCTTCCTCTTAACGGAGACGAGGAGCCGAATGCGGCCGGAAGTGGGTGTCGTTCCGGTTTCCCAAGCTGGCCGATGGCTTCATGATTGGGCTGTCTCGCGGTTCGCTCTCTCCTCGGTGCAGATGAATGTGCGAAAGTTCGGATTTTCGGCTGCCTGGCATTCAGAGTTATTGTACACCGTAAAACAACATGAATGAAGTAGTTATTTGGTTCCTGACAGGTAATATTATGGACACACGGACAGAGAAAATATATAACCGTGTACAATTTCGCTGTTTTATTAGTATAAAGTTACCTCAAATGCAACTTGTCATACCAAGTTCGTGTACATAAAACCCACAATAGTACACCTAAGACGTGCAACACGCAACACAGCGGAGATTAATTACGTTATAGAGCGTAGCATGGTTAATGCTCACATTTACAAAACCCCCCGGATACAACACAGTGCCCCCTCGATCAGGTTTCAGTGCGCTTTAAGTTTTCGGAAGTATCGAGAAAATTTCACAAACTTCGAGAAACAGGCCTCTCATTGGGCAAGTGCTGACGGTCTTAATGTTACTTCACTCCTCCGTGGAATCGGCCATCTTATTTTTCAGGTTAGAATGATCTGGGGTACTCTTAGATATCTTCATCCAACTCTGCTGCACGCCGAGGCCCAAACGGCAATTGTCATTGCCGTGTAACAGACATTACATTTGATCCAAGCCAAAAGGGCTGATCCTAACTGAAGCGCAGCAACAAGGGGAGCAGCCGTCCCTTGAAAGGTTGCTTCTCCTTTATTAGGGTCTTAATGCGGAAAAGCAGATTTTTTGGCGCAGGCATGATGTTTTTTGTGGCTACTTGTAAGTAATGGTGACACTGTGAATGAAAAAAAAAACGTTTTTTTTTATCCTTCACATTAGCCGGTAAGAAATTAGCTCGCAAGCCTTTCGTATTCATGAGCCGAGGTCCGACGTTGGCGTTGAAGAAGGCTGTGTGTTGAGATGCTTGTTCAGCCTCTCATGACGACAAGCTGCAACCTTGTGTAAACTAACTTGCTTCTCAACTTAAGCAAACATGTCGAGCTCGAGTTGCCAAACGTTTACGCGCCCAGAGCGTAGCGTTTTTCTAAGTTTATGTTAGCACACCGAGCTCAAGCAGCAGGCGTGTCACAGGCGCGGATAGTTTGGCGGTGCTCCGTGTTTAATTAAAGCACGCCAAGCCGGCGGAGCACATCGTCGCAAGCCTGTCTGGTCTCGCTACCTTCTGTGGTTAACTGAACGCAACTGCGCACCACATTATTTGGCTTCAACGACTGCTTCATAATACATGTACAACTTCTGCGCTTATATCGTGATAACAAAGCTTGGAGAAACATAAAATTAGAAAACGGAATCACATTAATCTCGCTTAGCGCAAAGGACACGGCAACAGAAAGGAAGACGAACACAGGCGCTGCTCAGAACTAATTAAACGAAGGTTGAAATGACTGCATACATTCTTGTACTCAAAGGCCTACGCAGGCGCAAACGTAGAAAGTATGCATGCAGAAACTTCGGGATATGCGCGACGAAGATTTCATGTCTGCATTATATAGAAGAATTTGTGTCACTAACACAGTCCTGTCCTGCTTTGCTGATATAAAACGCTACTAAGGTTTCACGAGTGGTGTTTGTTTACTTCTGCCTCGATAAATTGTTCTGCATAATGCAGAGAAGAAATCTCTCTCGTGCCTTGTCCGATAACTTTTAGCTTGTACGTTTCTAAGTCTTGCAAGGTTGCGCCTGCGGAAGCCTGTGTGTGCGTGCTTGCGCGCGTGTGTGTGTGCGTGCGTGCATGTGTGTGTGCGCGTGCGTGTGTGCGCGTGCGTGTGTGTGTGTGTGTGTGTGTGTGTGTGTGTGTGTGTGTGTGTGTGTGTGTGTGTGTGTGTGTGTGTGTGTGTGTGTGTGTGTATGTGTGTGTGTGTGCTATGGTTTCAGCCTTCTATAAATTAGTTGTGAGTAGCGCCCACTCGTATCTGTAGCCCTGGTCCTGTTCTATGCACTACATAAGATGAATGGAATGTCAGACTACCAACAGGTTTGGTTTAGGTTTATGGGGTTCAAACTATCCCAAGAGTTAGCTCCACTGTAGAAAACCCAAGATTTTAAAGCAAGCTACGATGTGAGAGGAATGGTGGCACTATTCATATTTAGATCTCATTCAGGCTCTTCAAAACCAAGGGTTAGACTAATGACATTTAATTGATTACTGTCTCCCTCAATGCCACTTCACATTAAGCTTAATATCTTACCTATACGCCAACTTTTTCGTTTGAAGCTGTCGCTCATCATGCTCCGGTTAATAAGTTGCAATATTCCGGCTGAAACATTTTCTATTGGTGACCCAAATAGTAGAGATAACACAAGATTTTCTGAGCGCTGTAATTTTTCACTTCTTAAGGTTTGAACGAACTATGCAAATTTACGACTAAATTTGCTGGCATATCACTCAGGAACACTTCGTCCGTTGAAATTAAATTATGATAAGATTTACCTCTCATTTCAGACTTGCATTACACAGCATTTCTTGAGGATATTGAATGACGCCTAATGAAGTCGTTAAAGAGCTTTTTCCTCACTCTGTTTGCTACTTACTTGCTATTGCTAGTCTGAAATTTTAATCCTTGTACTAATGTTATCACTGATTGCTGCATTTTGTGTCCCCTTGTAACGTGCTTATTGTCAAGAAGCCACCCAGGCAGTTCTCACTTTGGGGCCTCCTAATGTGACATGTAACCAACGTCGTTTCGTTTTATGTTTGATGAATAAAAAAATCTTTAATAAACTTGAAAACTGACACGTGAATAGAGAAACACAAGAATATTCCCTGTTGGAGACGAAATACAGGCGGAGTATGTTAACATTTCCAAAGAGCCATCTTCGTGCATTCAAAGATGAAATCGCCTGTGCTAATATTCGTGTTCCCTCAACTGAGATCTCATTTTGCTGTTCGCATTTCCCTTGCCTTGATAGGGTTCCTTCTGACACTGCTAGTACTTCCAGAGTCGCAGCGAGCCTTTAAATAGACTGCTTCGTACGACGATTCTTACCAAGTGAGCGAGATATATGCCGGCTATTTTTGCGTCGAGATAATTTATCGATTAAAGCCTGCTACTCTATGGGACTATTTTGCTAAATTTTAAGCTAAGTGTTTCGAGTAACTTGAAGAAAAGTTTCGAAATGAAATCAGTGCACAACTGAAATAGTGACGTGGGTAGCAACTGGCTGCACAAAAGATTATATTAATATTGCTTAGTTATCTTCGCAACCTATTAACCCTCATCGACTATACGTTTGCGTGTAAGATAATATAAGCAAAAAAACTTTAAATATAGAGCATTGTAGAGCCACAAGAAGCATTATGTGGCTTCAATTTTGTGACGAAAGATTTGCTAACATCGGGAAATTAAAACGGAAAGGTTGAAAATTACGTACACATAAATTATATTGCAAGCACAAGCGAATATCTTGAAAATAACTCGAGAATGGCGCGCTCAAGTGCCACTATCCATCCATCCATCTATAGTGGCAGTCTATGCCACTATCAATGTGTGTGTGTGTTCGACCGCGATATCGGGCACCTCGGAGAATTCGCGCCTTGCTCTGTTCTTAGAAAAAACACCCAGAATTAATCTATGTTGTTTGAGTATTGCACAATTTGGTGTTTCGTTTATAGCTCTTCACCTTTTCTTTTATTAGACCTTTCATACATTTTTACCAGGTTTAAAGGTGAGAAATTAATTCAAAACGAATAAAAAAATCATGCACCAAATAAAAATGGGTGCGACTGCACTAGGTGGCTGTAAAAAGTACTATTCGAGTTCCGTTTTCTCAAAATAAACTGCTGTTGTTTCAGGATTTAGATTATGTGAGGTGAAACGCAGGTTATTCTATAAAATATGCGCATATGACGCTAGATAGTATTAAAGATAATGTAGTGTAAAACGGCATAGCTCCATTGTTATTGAGTATATGTTTGCTGATGATATGCATGAACGTTTACATGTGGCCCTGGAAAAAGTACGCTAAGATTTTCTCTAACTTTTGAAATATGAACACGCCACTAGGATTACTACGCAGTGGTTTCAATTGTGAAGACAGTGATTGCAGCGCTAAATATTTCCGGCTGTTTACGCTTGATAACTCGGCTTGTATGAAGATTCGGTTGTTTGTAATATAACTCGAAATTCTACATTTTCATTCGAATATCCCCACTGTTAGCTGCAACGGGGTAGTCTGTTCTTAGACAGATGGAGTGTGGCTTGCTTTGTACCGAAGGCTTTCAGTTTTGGCGCTGTGAACGGTGCCTAAAGCCTTTTCCGGTAGAGCCACAGAAATATTGATGGCGCCCAGAATATCCGCTGCTAACCGTAAACATTTTAATTCGATCGCATCAGAAGCTTATTGGAAAGAAATGTGGCGTCAGTCATAAAATTCGCCCATGAGCGGGAAAACAGAGACTTCACGGGATCGATCTGGTTTGGCTTGGTTTACGGGGTTTAACGTCCTAAAGCAAATCAGGCTATGAGGGGCGCCGTAGTGAACGGCTCCGGATAACTTCTACCACCGGGGGCCACTGACATCACACAGTACACGGGCCTATAACATTTCGCCTGCATCGTAATGCATCCGCCGTGGCAGGGATCGAACCCGCGTCTTTCGGATCAGCTGCCGAGTACCATAAAACCGAGCCAAAGCGGCGGCTCGGTCATCCGAGTGGATAAATTCTATTGGCTGGAGGGAAAGAGCGTCACCAGAACTGAAGTAAAGGCAGTTCCGGTAAGGGCATGAACAGCTTCTAATGTTATCGTGTTGCCAACACATATTGTGATTATAGCATCCCTATCAATTTTTTTCTTCTCTGGCAAAAAAAAAAGTCTCTAAAAAAAAAACCTGCCGCGGTGACCTAGTGGTTATAGCACTCGGCTGCTGACCCGAAAGACGCGAGTTCGATCCCGGCCACGGCGGTCGAATTTCGATGGAGGCAAAATGCTAGAGGCCCGTGTAGTGTGCGATGTGCGTTAAGAACCGCATCCGGTCGAAATTTCCGGAGCCCTTCGCTACGGCATCCCTTATAGCCTTAGTCACTCTGGGGCCTCAAACCAGCCTAAACCAAACCGGAAAAAAACATTCCGAAAAAAAAAAAAAACATTTCAGAGCATCCTTTCAGCTTAGTCGGCAGCTTTCAGCCATAACATGAGGTTTGTGGCGTATTATCAGGCTATTTTGCACTCTTGGCTACAATTCTTAGAGTGCCAAAGATGTGGTATTGTTGTCTATATTGTGTGAACTCTTCCGTAACTGGTTCACCTTTTCCCTCCTGGGAACGGATGGAATGAGCAGTACCATGCCCGCTGTCCCACAAGAGAAGGAATACTTTGCGATGCTTATGTTGTAGTTCTCACAACCTTAGCACGATTCATGCGTTAGTATGTCGTTATGGCCTTGTGCTTGCGCATGCCCCAGCTTTTAGCACCCCTTTGTGCGAATATTGTGCTACTGCTGTTGATTATTTTATAAAAGGACTCTGAAGTGGAAAATAATTTTTATATCTCGTGCATGTCACGGTGATCGAAGGCTATTTGGTGCTTTGCCATCTGTTCTAGCTAGTTTCTCAGTGGTAAGCTACAGCTTCTTCAGCACAGAGCTTCGCAGTGTCGTGTAATAGGTCACGTAAACTCTAGCAGTCTGTACCTGCTCCTGAATGTTCTCACGCATGTTCACCGCACGGGAACACAACCTCAGTGGGAGTTATCGTGGTCTTCGCAAGGTATGGATGCGAGCTACATTTCGTGAATGCACTTTTCTCAGCAAGTATCATCCGATTACGCGCGCAGTATGGGTGTTCCTTTAGGCCGGAGAAGGAAGCCAACACATGTGGGCAATCACAGCATCAGCACGACACAGTACTACGACTTCGGCGCCCACTGACGTAGCTGGTATGTGGCCGTGCGTGCTGTCCTGCTTAAAGAAAAACTAAAGAGAGTAATGGTGACTCTGCATGACGGGGACGCCTCATGAATATGGCATTCTTCTATGACGTTGTAATGCGGCGGTAATCCGACACAGGAGAGACTAGGGCTTTCTAGGGAGTGAGAGTCAGTCGCGAGCCGTTGCGAGGTAGCCTATTTTGGTTCCGCCTTACAGGGGCTAAGGCCACGGTGAAATGCCGAATATTTACTCCCGCTTCGTGCCGAGAGTGCAGAGCATGAAAGAAAGAGGGGCCGGTTTATGTTCCGCTCCCCGCCTGCGTGGGGCTGCGCTTAAAGCGACCCATTTACGGCACGCCGGGGACGGCGGCTCACGCGGGGACTGGAGACGGGAAAGCAGAGCGGATTATGAATATTTTACGAGATGCTTGCGCAAGCCGTGCCTGGTTTTGTCGGACGCTGCAGCAGCTCACGCGTAGGACAGGCGAAGAAGCGGGGAACGTGGGCCAAACTCCGCGAGGAGAGTACCGAGGAGGGCGTCTCATCGAGCCATGGTCGGGGGCTCGAGACCGGGCTGCTGCACGGGCTCCCGAGAGCCGTTGAGGGCGCTTAACAACTGGGCGTGTGGCCGGTTGATGATCCCGCCTGCGCGGACGGGATGTGCTGGTTTGTTGCGACACTGTCTCGGGGGAGTTCGGCTATTAACGCCGTATAATGCACGGGCGCGGCGCCGCAGGGCAGCCGAACACGGCGGCTCGATCGCGATCACGGAATGGCTCACGTGCGGCGTAGCGCAGTGTTTTTTATTTTTTTACTTTTATGAGGCCCGTGTCGATACAGGGCGCGACGGCGGAGTCGATTAGTGGCCTCGTTATGTCGCTCGCGGGTTGCTTCTTCGGTTATTCGTCGTCGGCTGTGTGCCGCGGGGTCTATACGCCATTGCTCGTGCACTGCGAATGCGGACGGGATACAGGTCATTATCGCTTTGATGGCGGCATAGGCCGGGGTTGACGCTAGCTCGAGCAGGAAGCTGAAGCTAGCGGCTGTGACGAACAAATTGCCGACGTCGCTCAGATAGACCTCGTGTTCTTAGGATGCGGAAACTCTCACTAAGCCCGAACGGGCTTATAAATTCATGGTTTGCAGGCGCACGCTCTTCCCAGAACCGAAAGGAGGGGGAGAGAAGAGAGGGTAGAGAGAGTATAACGCGTAGCGTCACTACAGCTTCCCGGCTGTCCGTTTCCGTGCCACCGAAGCGGAGAGCGAAGCAACGTGCTCTGAATGACAATGGGGAGTTGAATCATATGTGCACCGGCGTGCCAAAGGGCAGCGGCATGGCGCTGGAAATGTTTCGAGTTCCATTTTCTTCAGAAGAACTGTAAAGCACCGACGGGAAGCGTCAGCGTGGAAAGACAACAGAGAAAACATAGCTCCGCGCTGCAATTCCTCGTGATCGCTAAAACTTGTGCAAGTAACTGGAACTGTGTGTCAATTGTTAAGTAGGTGCGTGTATCGGTTAGGTGAATGAATTGCAAAACCACCACCACCAGCGATCGGCAGATAGTGCTGAAGTATACTGTGGTGGTGTTCATGCTCGAAAAAAGAATAAAATGAAGTTTATATGCGTTCGATATCTTATGTTGCGCCTTCGCGTTAAAGATGTGATCGGAAAATAAGTTTGCACGTCAACATATTGCAGTAACATCGCACATTCGTTTCAAAATAACAAACTATCAGGTTATGAAATTGTTCAAGTACCACGCTATATTTGTATTCAGCCGCTACAGAGGATTTAAGAGGCTTTTCTGAGAGGCTTAGTATAAGACAGGTGTTTTCACTGCTCAAAAGAACTCACTCTGACGTCTAAAGGTGCACAAAATCGATAAGTACGAAGACCATTTGGTCACTGCGTGATCAGCAACGCTTTCACAAACGCCAGGACCGAAGCAGACAGCATGGAAGGCACAAAAAATTACGTTTATTGCCCTCTGGTGCCAATAGGAAAAGTTTGTGCACTGAATTCGACAAGAAATATTCCAAGCATTTGGAGCTCCTGGCGTAGGAATTCTATCACGCATCCAAGAACGCTAATCACATTTGCTCGCTATATCCGAAGCTGGCGCTGTTCGTCAGTTGCGTGAAGAAAGCTGTCTCTGTAGGCGTAAATTTCGCTACTTCGACAATTTTCTGTTCTGGTTGAAAGGAAAGCGGGTGACTTTGTAACAGCGCTACGCTATGTGATGTGCGTGGCATCGCTGGCATCAGGTATGACAAGTTAAGTGTAAGGTTGCCTGCGACACTACTTCGAGCTGGAAAGTGCTTGTTTACTATTCAAAGCTGTACAATACGAAAACGGCCTGATGGAGTACCACGTGGTCGTACCTGAGCGACTGAAGCCAGGGGTCGAACAAGAATTTTTGCTGCTAATTTTTTTTTATTCGAAATGTTTGCCATTAGGAATAATGTTAAAGGTAAAGAAAGTTATAAAAAGGAGTGTAAACAAGCCTCGCTTAAAAAGTGGCAAAAGTTCACGATAAAGCGATTATCATGAGTCCACTTGCGATAGTCGCCTGCAACGCCCCATCGCAGGCCTACCTTCTTTAGGAAGCGTCGTCTCACAGAACCTTTAGCCGGGCAAGTCCACAACAAGTGTTTTTCGTCACACTGGTCCGGAGCAGCACCACAATGAGGACACTTGTCAGTCACTTCGAAACGTTTGTCACGCCACCGGTGACGCACAGAAGGAGTCAGAACCGCTCCTGCCCGAATCCGGCGCACAGATGCCTCCTCTTCGCGAGTGAGACTCCGGTACAAATATTTCGCCATTTGTTGGGATGCCAGCAAGCCTCTGAAAAGATGGCAGTGCTCGTACGGCACCTTATTGTAAAAATTGAGTCAGTAAACGCATCATCGGCATAGTGCTCACTGCTAGAGAAATAACACATTTTTTTTTACGCTATGAAGCTTGCGTTGAAAATGTTTACTGGAGAGAAGAAATGGTATCAACGAGTAAATAAAAGAGAGAGACGCGTTAAGGTGATGGTTTAAGGTGAAGGGGAGGTTAAGTATGTAAGCAATGGTAGTCAAAAAGCAATTTGACATCTACCAGTGCTGCTTAACGCGAGTATCCTCCAGAAACATCAACAGTACGTACATTTGTTACCGCGCCTCTCAATCTTGGCCCGTGAGAGAGCGCAACGGAATAGACGCTGTTAAGTGACACACCCCACGTTCTGAAATAGCGGAGCAGTCTTACGGTCAGCGTATGAAGTTGGGCACAGTATGGACGCATCAGTTTTGGGGATTGTGGTGTCTGAGATTCATATCCGATGAACTCTGTTTGCTTCAACCAAGAATTCAACCTGGGAATTTCGTTTTTTTTTCTTTTTTCGCAGCTATCACGAGTACAAGGAAGCGACACAGCTACCGCCGTGAATTCATCGCCCCGAAGACGGGCAGAATGCTTGAAATTTGCTTAAAAAAAGGGGCTGCCACTACGCATATACTCCAATTATAAATTTGGTATATGGCCTAGTGCATTTAGTTTCATTACACTCTAATTCTAGCTTTTTGAACTAATGTTCGAAGTGAGTCGAAGAAAACAAAAAGCTGACAGCCTGAGCAGGCCACAGATAACATGTCGCAAATATTGGTACGAACACAAAACTTAATACTGAAGATTAACGAGTTCAATGCGGCGCGTTAGGGCTATTAAATTAGTTTGAACCCACAATACTTCCATGTCGAATTTGTTGTTTCATACATCTAAACCATATTATCGCTTGTGTTCTTCCATACATTTCATTGATACAGTGCACGCTGATAAAATCTTGCGCCTTCAAAAAAGTATCCATTTCTCGCTGTTCTGAACAATCATTAATGTAGTCTCAAATCAGAGTTCCTGCATGTGTTCTTATCTATTCTTATTAATTTTGCTTTCTATAAAGACCAGCGTAAGTGCGTAAGAAAATTGATTATTCAGATGTCTACGAAATTTAATCATACAAAATATATTTGTTTTGATATAGCCACTTTATAGTTTTTTTTTGCTAAAGGTGGTCAAGATTGCTCCAGAAGTCTAGTAATGTGAAGACACAGAACACACAGAACATGTTGGAGGCTTGCGTCACCTATAGTTTGTCGACACGTGCTGTCGTGTGCTCTGGAGAAGAACTGAGAGGATTGTTGGCCGTGTTGAATGCCCTTAGTCTTGACTGCTCCCTGATACCGAGCCGAAGTGCAGTAATCGAAGCTGTATGTCGAATTTAAATCACAGACCTATGATAGGAGGTGCTCATATGAAACTTAACTTGCGTATTCGTGGACATCAAACTAAGAGCCGCCGTGTCCGTAAAGAACACTTATTGCCATCGTGCAGTTTTATCTATCTAAGGTTTGTTAAGCCTTCAGCAGCATGGTCGTACTTATTTCCAACAAACCGGAGCTACACGCCGCCTAGCTTTGTGTCCACCACAGCAATAACTATAGATGAGATATGTTTTCATTAACTTTTAATACCACAGTGCCCAAGAAGCCTGAAGATCCTATCACTGAAGCACTTCTGAGTTAAAGTTATTGGTTTCGCATTCATTCTCCTTCCGTGTAATTTAAAAGAGCTGTTTTATTGCAAATCAGATTTTTATTTTATTTTATTTATTTTACTCTCAGGGCAAAGCATTACAGAGGGGAGTGGGTAATACATAACACTGAAAATACAAACAACAGCAGAGAAGAATAAATTGTCAAAACATAGATAAGTTAGAATAAGTGATAAACACAATATATCATTCAACAGAAGCGGTAACAGCAGTCCGAAACAATACAGGGTCAGGAATTGTGGCGACTGAAGAAGGAAGGTGGTTCCAGTCATATTTCATGCGAATTTAACCCTTATTTATTTTTAAGAGGCTACATTCTTGAGGCACAAAGGGAATGGTTAGATCGCTCATTCGGTTCAATAATAATCCTTAAAAAGAATGCGTGTGATTAAAAAATAAGATTCATAAGTCAGCAGTGCTATGTAATAGCCTACACGAAGCTTTTTCTTCCTACCATGCACATTTGCCGTTGCTTGGAAACCGTAAACCGGGTTCTCACAATCCCCGAACTCCAGTGCATAAACAAACTTCTTTCTTCTCCTGTTTCTTCTTCGAAAGTCATTACCTAAACGAACGATATAAAGAGAGGGCAAAAGTGAAAGTGAAAGGAAGAAAGAAAAAAATGAAGCAAATAAAGAAAGAGAGAATCTGCCAAGTTTAGTTCCAGCCACCAGTGGATTAAAACACCGCGAAACTGAATACTCCTGTTGCATCTAATTCTCGTTTGTCCGGCGTGCCTGCCAAAACTACAAGCAAGACAAGGCAATTCTTGCTCCTCGCGCTAGCTTAAGAGTCTTTTGTTGTACTTTTTCCTTTAACGGGCGAAGGGTCTAGGTTTACGACCCTTGGAAGCCACGCGAATGGCAAGGGATCGTCTTGTCTGCGGTGGAGGCGGTCGCCACGGATGGATGGAAAGAAGTAGTGGAGGAGGGCATTACATTCAAGCAAGGGCGCGGCTCGCCCGTAAACAAAAGCCCTGCCCGCCCTGTTGCCAGCGCTATCTCGGCGCTACAGGGACGTCGGCCCGGCCCGCCTGAGTCTAATTATGATCCGAAGTCGTTGTGACGTGCGCGCCGCACGCATCGTCTAGGGTCACAAAAGACGCTAATGTGCTTGAGCGAAACCAGAGCCGACGGCCAACTCGCTAATTAGTCGACCCGGCGAAGCTGCGCCTCTCCTTCTTTGACGCAAGCGTGGGCCAGGTCGCCATAAAAGCTGAGGGCGAATTCTCGACGCGACGAAGAGAGACCAATTTAGCGTGCTTCGACTCGCTTTTGACGTCTATGGCGGCCGCCTTACGCAGTTTAAGAAATTGAAAAGGAACCTGAGTAGGATTCGTTGGTCTTGCCTTTTACCCAGCAGTGTCACTGTGGGAAGCGGGTGAAGACGTTTCTATCGAATCGTGTTTGAAAAGCAACGGAAAGTGTGAACATCGTTGCCATGTATCGTTGCCGGCTTTGCTAATAGGATGAGAAGACATCTTTTATTTGATGAAACAGAGCTAGAATGTTGAGTGCGTTCGCACTAAACGGGCAGCTAATTGAAGAAAGAAAGTAAAGTGTTTTGGCTTAATGATTTAACGAGGCGGAATGAATTAAAAAGGGAGGTGTGCAATTAATCAAAACAAATCGAATAGGATCACATTTGGAGATGGAGAAATTTATCCGATTCAAGGCTTATGCCTGCCGTGTTTGCTCAAGGCAACTGTGAAAGCACGTACAAGGCAGAAGAAAACGAAAATGAAAAACAGCTGGCGGGTCAAAACTCTCACCACTGCTGAATATGAATACTCAGAAAGAACACTGCCTCTGTGTCTACTACAGAAGTGATATAGCTGAAACAAGTGTGAATGTAACGCAGTTATGGACTTGTTTCAGAAATATTTCTCTCTGTTGTTAATAATAATGATATTCTCGCATACGTACGCGCACTGTTTGCGTGAACATTGAAATTTTTTGTTCGATTAATGTTTTTGGCTACTCCGGATGAATTTATCTCTGCTGCGACTGCAATTCACCTTGCGGCATTCGCACCTCACATAGATGAGGACAGGATAGTCCCATATTTTAATATACAGATGTTCGCTTAAGGAAGCCTATAGCATATAATGCAAAAGAACATAAAACAATGGGCTCACTTCCGAGAACAAGCACGCTGCAATCGATGCCATGGAAAGGAGGTATATTCTGTTATTGGGCAATGATCTTTGTGCATGATTGATTGTAGTAGCCTCAATACTTTGCAAATGTTGATTCTTTGTAAGCCCATTGCCTTTTGCGTTCACTGAACTGTTAGGACCTCTTAATATAGAACGCATCATTCTGTTGAAAGCATTCCAGATTGCGGAAGGCTCATCCAGGTTCATAGTATTTCCGAAATGCTTTGAGCGTTCGATATTACCAGCGGCTGTGAGGTCACTCTATTCTCGGCAGGCTATAGCCTCACTCGGTAGGAGGCTATAGCCTCACTCTGGCAGGCTATAGCCTCACTCTGCAAGGGAGGAGGAACATGACACTAATTGGTATTTTTTTTTTGCATCAAGCGTTGTTTTTTTGAGAAAACAGCACCGTCAGCTGGTATGCTTCCTTCTAGTATTAAACGGGCATTACACTGTGCAAGCATGCTTCTCTCTCTTTATGAGAATGTTTTGCTGTCTGGTCGGCTCTCTTCTAGATCATTTAGTTTCCATTTTAAGTAGCTTCTTCACGACAGCCTTTTTATATCTTGTTATGTTTTGTTACGCCTTGTTATGTCCTGTCAGGTCTTGTTACGTTCTTTTTCAGTCGCGTTATGTCTCTGCGCCTCCGCCGTTATATGCTCGCCCGCATTTTCCTTAGAAGTCTACGAGACAGCTTCACCGAAACGAGAAACTGCAAGTCGAAAATTGGGACGCTTATTATGTTTCGCCTTTACAAGCGAAAGTGTACTTCTCTTGGAGAGGCAGTTGCCGACTTGAGGTAGGGTTGTCATGTTTTATGAAGATAACTAAGGACACTACCTTATGTGAAGCACTCAGTCAAATGTGGAGTTCTATTGGTACAGGCACTTTCCTGAAAACAAGACGAGCACTTTGCCTCATGAAGAGTACTCAACCAGAGCTAGTCCTGCTTCTAAAGGCACTTAAATAACTGGAGGTAGGTAGTTCTTACGTTGTTTAAAGATAACATGAAAACCCTAACTTGTATACAGTACTCTTATAACGATAGGCTACTGCTTGTAAAGGCGTTTGGTAGAATGAGATAGAGTCCTCTTTTTACAAGAGGACTCTACCTAGGCGCTAGACTTGCCACAGCGGCCCCACTGTCTCTAAACTGGTAGCTGTGCTGATGTCCGCACTGACCTGAAACCTTTTGGAAAGGACGGCACTGCTCATCGTTCGCATGCCCATGCGCAGTGGGGGCTTTCGTTTTCATTGCGCAACGAAGGCAGCAGTGTTCGTATTCACTACGCGTACTGATAAAAGCACACATGAAAGGCTTCACAGTGCTATTATCAGGATTCATCTACCGCCTACATTTAAGTGCCCAGAATCTAGCCTGGGGTCTGAACTTTTTGTTTGGCTTCAAATGTCAGCCCATTTAAAGACAAAAACATACTCATCGTGGTCGGGTGCGGAATATGGCGTTTTGGCGCGGAATTCGGCTTAGTGGGTTCCAATTGCGCCTACGCAAGATCGTCGGCTTAATGACTATGAATTGCAAGAACAAAACCACGTGTTTGTTGATGTTTTACAAGTTTGTAACCATCAGAAGCCATTACTAAATTTAGAGGTATTTATTGCGGCACCCTTAAACAAAGTTTGTTTTGTTGAGTTAGAGTTAAATGCATCATGTAATGAAACCTCTTGATTGCTATTAAGAGACCCCCTGTTCTACGGGTCCAAATCTTCCCCACGTCAGTTATTGTGGGATTATTTTAAATGTAATTTATCCTCTGGTTATTGATGATTTTTGAAATATTTGCAAGGTTGCTTATCTTTCGCTCTGGAAACTTTCATACTTCGCCGTTTCTTAATGAAGTCCCTTGCTTCTTTGGACAACCTTTATATGTACCGCTTGCTGCGGTACTTCCGACTGCAAAAGCACATTTTACAATGCATCATTTGATTTGTTCTGGGAATCTGACAAAAGGTTGATTAATTCGCTATTAGAAAATTTTCGTACAATCGCACATCCCTACGCACAAGTATATAAATGCCCTACCTTGTGATACACAGTCCCCGCCGCGATGGCTCAGTGGTTACGGCGCTCGGCTGCTGACCCAAAAGACGCGGGTTCGATCCCGGCCGTGGCGGCGGAATTTCTTTGGAGGAGAAATTCTGTAGGCCCGTGTACAGTGCGATGTCAGTGCACGTTAAAGAACCCCAGGTGGTCGAATTTCCGGAGCCCTTCACTACGGCCTCCCTCATAGCCTCAGTTGCTTTGGGACGTTAAACCCCAATAAACCAATAAACCAAACCTAATACACAGTATAACCTTGCATGCTTGCTCTGTACTATTGGCGCTAGACTGCCTTCTTGAAGTTCAATTTTGAACTAGTTAGTGAAGGCTTTCTTTCCACTGGCCTCCACTAAACTAAAGAGGTTGATTTAGGGTGTACCGGCGAAGCAAAAGATCATGGTTAGAGAAACCGCAGACATACCTAGGTCAAAGCCGATTTTTGAGACTGCTGATAACCTCTGAAACATTAGATTAGGAGGCAATAAAGTTAACTTGACACAAAGAAAAAGAGAGCGCTGAGCGCACAGGCTGCTTTCTGTACCTTAACCGCGTTTAAGAAAGGTTAGCTGCCATTATTCTGTATACGGGGTTAGGGTAGGCAGATAGGGAAGCCGTGGTCGTTAAACGGTTTAATATCCCCGCTTGTATTCCATGCGTGCCCAAATTACAGCAGCATAATGGGTTGATGGTACATGGGGAACAACTATATTTCTTGCCCAAGTATAATTGTTCATCACCTCTTTGTCCTTTTGCGATAGCACGCGTGTTGTTTTTTACGTGATACGCATATAGGCCGGCGCCAGGTTCACATTGAAGAACAATACTATTTCCCGTCGTGTATGCGATACGGTGCGGCATGGTAGAAAATTATTATAAGCGCTGCGTATTTTTATTTCTAAATACGGTTGCAAAACAGACGAAGCGCTGTGAATTCAGGCGTAAGGTTCTTGCGGTCCCTTCTGCGTTTACATACATACACAGAGCAAGAGCAAGGTTGCTGTCTACTTCATCACCCAGAGTAGGTTCTGGCCTGAAATGCTTTGCAGCCCCGGTGATGTACGATGCAGGAAGATGCGCGCCAGTCCCCCCCTCATCCTGTCCTTTGGTCGCCTGCAGCCGGCTTCTCCCGTTTGCGTTCGGGCGAATAATACTGCTCTTGCCTAGCAGTCAAGCGTCCCCTCTTCGAGCTTCAAAATCGTCGCGTAGCATCCTTGATTCTGAAGGCGCTTTGTGGTTCCTGATTCATCTGGCCCAAAGCCGCCTTGCAGGCCTACTGAGAGCATACACGTTCGGGGGATCAAACGCGAAGGTAAAGGGGACCCGTGTGATGATACCCTAGAAACACGAATACGCCTAAATGGGAGTAAAAAGGGGGTCAGCTCTCTCTTTTGTAGAAGAAAGTACCCTAGACGACACCTTGCTTCTTTTTCACTCCTTTCTGTTCAGAGTGTAATAGCTGTACTTCTTCTTCTTTGTGTAATCTCGTCTCCTTTGGTAGGCGCCACTGCCTGTGCATTCACGGAGTCACGGCCAACGGCATTGAAACAGAGCGCAACTGTCGTTGAGGCCTCTCATTTTCTTACGAAGGTGGTTCATGCGCTGAAATACACGTTAAATGCATGATCCACACCATGCAATGAACGCTTAGTGGGTCAGGAAAAAGAGTAAGGAAAATGGATGGCCGAGTGCTGTAAGACGTCAATTAACCGCGCTGCGGGTTCTCCGCCAGTGTAGAATCCACTCCAGCTGGGAACAGATCTTCTTTCGATTGTGTATGAAAAAAGGTTGAACTAAAATTAGCTTTCGTTTCGTAAATGGTTTCGTCGTCATATTCGGCATCAACTGCACGTCGATTCCGGAACAATGCAGAACTGAGGTTTGCGGCGAATGAAAGTCAAAATAATTTCTTGCTTCCAGTTGAGTACTCCAAAAGAGCGGGAGGCCGCGCTGCTCAGCTCGGACCTGACCCTTTTGGGTCGGGTCATCGAGCGATCCCAAAAGTTGCCGAGAAGCATGAAAGTGTTGAAGGGGAGTCTCAGTCTGCTGAGACTTCCCCTGGATCCTTGTTCATTTTTTTTATTATAAAGAACTCCATCTTTGTAGCGTCCTGATCTCGCATTCCGAACTCATGGAAGCGATAAACAATTTCCCCTCCTCCTGCTTGCTGAAAATGGCACTTTGGTGAACGCCGTATACATTTCGCGGGCTGAAGCTCTCATTAGTTACACATGTTTTGTCTCGGGCGCCTGGTTCTATACTCTTTCTTTATTGAGATGCTAATTCAGAGGAGAGATCAGTGCTTCACAGTGGCGCCGCCACTTATTCTAGAAAGTGGCAACAGGTGAACTGCTAAGAGTGCTCTGAGTGTGACCGAGCAGAACTGCCTAACGATGCAGAATGATCAAAACTCCGACTTTTCAAAGAGCGCAGTAAAATGTTTTTGTTGAAATCAGCAGCGTATTTTCCTTCACAAGTTTTTACGGTGATTTGCTGAGTACGTGCTTGGTTTGTTTCCTGAAATCTCTCGAAAAGAACCGCAGCGCTTCGACGGTACTATATTACGAAGTTTACGTTACTGAGAGACGCTGGTATTACTTGTATCACGTCTCAGTGGAACGCCAAGGGCTGTTTCGGTGAGAACGGCGAGAACTCAGCGATGACAATCTGTGGCCTTCACTAATGGGCCTCTGCAACAAACTCAACTTATTTTTGTCTATCGTTGGTAGAGAAAGAGGGTTTAAAGATATGATTCGGAATAGTACAAAACAAAGTGAACAAGCATTGAGAGGAAACCACAGCGGGCTGAGGCTCCCCCTCAATTCTTGTTCACTTTAGTTTGTTTTAAATTTGCAATTGTTTGTTCTGAAACCGACTTACTACTCCTCGCAGGTTACGCGGTTTACCAGTGTTAAGGGGTTTTGTACTCGGGCCGCGATTTCAACGTAGCCCAAAGTGTTTCGCACAGAGCCACAGCAAACAGCTTCTTGCACAGCGAATCTACTCCAGCCCAAGTTTCGTGGATTAATGGCTTCTGCGCGATCTCAACCAGGAAGAGAAACCGAGCAGTGAGCGACGGCCGCACAAGAACTTGGTTTAGGCCGTGCATTCGGGCTGCTCTGCTCCGTTTTGTTCGCGCCACGGGCCAGACTTGACTCCGGGGCCATCTTCCTTGTGGCGCAAAGAACGCGACCGGCACCATGGCCTCTTCCCAGAAGTCTGGATCAAACTTGCGAAGAGCCGCGCATCGTGCGATGCTCATAAACAAACCCTTCGCCAAGCTACCGTTTGACCCTGGCAGTCCTACTGACCCTCTGCCACGGCTACGTAATGTGACGTGATAGCATACACTTTGAACATAAAGGAGTAAAAAAGGAATAAGCTGTCCTCTAGCGAACAGCTGCTTATAAAAGGGTGTGCCCTACAAGACAGCTTACCCCAATTTAACTTCCGCATAGGCGTATTCGTTTTTAGAGTATACGGACAGTGGGGGGGGGGGGGGACCCTCAGTAGATGTAAGAGCGGAACTCAGGGCTGTTCCGCCAGGTGTTCAGCCTCACGCTGCAGTTGGTAATGGTCAGGCGAGAGAGAGAACTGAGAACACAGAAGGGTACGCCGTACTGGCCGAGGAAACCAGAACGGAGACTTTGTGTTGGTTCCTGCATCCGACAGATGGAAGCGGCTCGCTGAGCTATACAAGGTGACGAGTAATTTTTGCCGAGCAGATAAGGGACGTTTCATTGAGCCTCATTTGGCGGAGAGCGTCAAACAGGGCTGCTCTGAAAATAACCTATCGTTCTATGAAAAAGGAGGTATAATGTATCCCCGCTACTGTGACACTAAATGACGGGTGTACGACCAATTGTTGGTCCCGCATAAGTATCGTAAACAGCTTCTCGACATTGCGCACAGGAACGCTTGGCCAGGCCACTTAGGCATACTTGATACGAAAGCGAGGTTAATACGGGAATACTACTGGCCCGGTTGCTGGAGTGAAATAGAGGACTTCGTTCGCTCTTGCGACACGTGCCAAAGTATTGGAAAGTCCGCTGGCACGTGGAAGGCGCCCATGAAATCGGTCCCTATAATTACTGAGTTATTCCGTCGGCTCGTTACTGACACCGTAGGGCCGCTGTCAGTATCGGAGTCTGTTTGCCGCTGCGTGTTCACCGCGCTATGCGTCGCAAAAGCCCCGGAAGCAATAACCTTGAAAGAGTTAAGCTCAGCTTGCGTTGTTGATGCCTTACTGGCGATATTCTCGCGTGTCGGATTCCCGTAGGAAATACAAAGTAGCAGCGGAAGTGTGTTCACCGGCTCTCTCACGACGACATTCCTAGAACGATGGGGAATTAAGGTCGTGCACAGGTCTGTTCCCCACCCGCAGTCAAATCCAATTGAGCGAACGCACTCCGTCTTGAAGCACATTTTGAATGCTATTTGTTTCGAGAACTTCCTGGATTCCAAGAAGGCAAGCGTAGCAGGGGGAGGCAGGAAGTTAGGTGGGCGGATGAGATTAAGAAGTTTGCGAGGATAGAGTGGCCGCAGCTGGCACATGACAAGGTTAATTGGAGAGATATGGGAGAGGCCTTTGCGCTGCGTTGGCTGTAGTCGGGCTGATTATTATTATTATTATTATTATCGTTCCGTCTCAAATAAAAAAAAAACTATTGCGCATGCTCTAGTCTACAGCATTCTCAGATATGGGATCACTGTTTTTGCTTTTTGCTGCACTCAATGGCAAAACCGTGTTGATTCTTTGTTAAAGACCATATTACGAAATATAGCCTACAATACTTCAGCAATCGCTAATCCTAACGTCTTTTCTGCACTTCGTCTTCCATGCTTCTAGAATCTGTTCGTACAAACTGTGGTTTTACGGCATCTCTGGTTTAGTGAATTTAAGATATGTTACACTGCCCCCCGAAGCCTTCGTAACAGTGTTCGTTTTGTTGTTCCGCGATCTTCAACAAGATTCGGCGAAGCTAGGCGTTGTGCTTATGTGCCGAAAATTTTGAATGATTTGCCTGATGAGGTATTTTCGGTAACATCAAAAAATGCGTTAAAAAGCATGCTTGGTTCTTTGTAAAGTAAAATGTATGTTCTCATTTCGGTAACCTGTACGCGTTGTCTGTTTTGATGTTTTTTTTTGTATATGTGTGTGCGGTTCACCACATGTTGATATTAATTGCCCCAACGGTTAACCATCATTCAACACTTTTTTTTTCTATGCCGATTTGAATTATTGCACCCTCGTCCGCTGACTTAGCCGGGCCTAGTCCCTCAAGCCACTGCTGGCTTTGACAGGCCCGCTCCTGGAACTATGTATCATTATGTGCAATAAAACATTTATTATTATTATTATTATTTTTTTTTTCGACACCTTTGTACAGACCTCCAAAAGAAAGATGAAAGTAAACAAACGCAATCAGGACCTCAGTTGGTTACAGCCAGATGTGCTCGCAGCGATATATGAAAAAGATACTTTATGGCAGCGATGTAGGCCATATTTCAGAAATGTGACATTGCGAACTGCTTTTAGAGCTGCAAGAAATAGAGCCGCGGCACTTTCTCGATTAGCAAGACGAAACCAGTGCCAGAAGCAGTTCTATGATTCCAGAAATGACTCGGCTGAAACGTGGCAGCTGGTAAATGAACTGCGTGGTTACAAGCCTCATGTCAAGCAAGGTATTATTGAGCGAAATTTTGGCCCGATAAGCAAGAATCTTGCACATCGATTTAACCTGCATTTTTCATCAGTGCGCAGTCTTGAATCCTCGAATGTTTCTTCATCGGCGCGCATGCGTAATGTCGCTGTCTCTGAGGCTGCTTTTCTGCCTGAAATGAGCGAAACTGATATGAGGGTAATTTTGCAGTCATTCAAATAAAGAAAGTCCGCTGGCATCGACGGCATTCGTATGGAGGATATTGTTAGAAATTTCGAGGTCCTGAAATACATGTATGTGTCTCTTTGTACGTTAAACACTATCATTGCGACGGGCAAAGTCCCCGACTCTATGAAACGTGCAAGAGTGATCCCTGTGCTGAAAAAGGTTTGGTTTGGTTTGGTTTATGGGGTTTAACGTCCCAAAGCGACTAAGGCTATGAGAGACGCCGTAGTGGAGGGCTTCGGAAATTTCGACCACCTGGGGTTCTTTAACGTGCACTGACAACGCACAGTACACGGGCCTCTAGAATTTCTCCTCCAAAGAAATTCTAGCCGCCGCGGCCGGGATCGAACCCGCGTCTTTTTGGGTCAGCAGCCGAGCACCATAACCGCTGAGCCACCGTGGCGGCTGTGCTGAAAAAGGGTGATTCGCCAGAAATTAAAAACTACCGTCCGATATCTACGTTTCCTTGTTTAGTACACATTTTAGAAAAACATGTGTCCAGAGTTGTGCATAGTTTCCTGGATATACATGAAACGATTTCACACAGCCAGTAGAGATTTGTGGCAGGAAAGGGCACACTGAGCCTGCTGGAAGATGTCTCGGACCTATTGCACTCTACTCTTGAACTACTCTTGAACGTCGAGCATGTCACTAATAACGCTAACCGGGTTCTTGGATACTTACGTCGAAATTCCTCTGCTGCGCCTCTGCCAATAAAACTAACACTTTACAAAACATTAGTGCGGCTGAAGCTAGAATATGCTTGCGCAGTATGGGATCCCAGTCAAATCACATTAATCAACACACTTGAATCCATTCAAAATCGCGAAGCACGTTTCATCTTATCTTACTATTCCCGTCACGCCAGCATTACTTCCATGAAAAACACCCTTACCCTGCCAGACCTTTCTTCACGCCGTAAATGTTTTCGACTCTGTCTTTTCCATGGAATGTACCGTCACAACCCTGTATTAAAGGATCATCTTTTTGCTCGCCCACCGACCACATGTTTAAAGCTGCTGTTCCATTTTCCAGAACAAAAATGTGTCATAATTCATTCATTCCCAAAACGAGCGCAGACTGGAACGACCTTCCTCCCTCCATCTGCAATTTCAAGAGAACTGTATTTTCTGCCGTTTTGTAAATAATATTGTATAACATGCACTGTTCATTTTATGTACCTTACCACTCCTTTCTGTAATGCCTTCGGGCCTGGAAAGTATCCGAAGTAAATAAATAAATAACTAAATAAATAAATAAATAAATAAATAAATAAATAAACAAATAAATAAATAAATAAATAAATAAATAAATAAATAAATAAATAAATAAATAAATAAATAAATAAATAAATAAATAAACTGAATCAGGTTGCCTGTGGTCTTTTGATTCAATAGACCATCAAACAGTGCTTCATAAATTGCATATTCATGGTTCCCGTGGAGATTTCCTTGACTTTTTGACGAGTTACTTGTGTCATCGTTCTGAACTTGTTTGTATAGGAAAAAAGAACTCCCCCGTAGAACTAAAGTGTGGTGTTCCGCAGGGGTCTTCTACCCTATCACCTTTGTTATTCAGTATTTTTGTCAATGACTTGAAACAAAGCCTTACTTCATGTAATTTGCATCAATATGCATAAGACACACTTCTTATTTTTTGCCATATAGACTATTATGCCGGTGTTCAGCTGTTCCAAAAAGATGCACTACCGTATTAGACTGGTATGATTCAAACCTAATCAGTATAATTAACACAAAGACCCAGCTAGTATGTTTTAGAACCCCTCGGATGATTGTCAGCTTAGATGCCCCTCTAAGGCTACATTCCTCTAACTGCTGTTCATGTCAATGTTTGCCGGTTCCCTATGATGAAATGGTAAAGTACATTTATCTAGACTGTGACTTAGTTGGCGCTCTTACCTATGTTATGTTTGTAAACATCTGAGAAGTGTGTCATGCCTTTTATACAATGCCAAATTATACATGCCTGTCTAGGTTAGAAGGGTGATACTTCACTCATTAGGCTACTCACTGTTGCGATGTGGTATTTGCTATCTTTTTTAACTGTTCGGAATTTTGGAAAACGTTAATTAATGTTTTTGTTAAAGAGTACGTTAAATAGTGTAGCGTATAACACTTCTTTGCCTAAGAAAGATTTGTTTCTAAGCTTTAGCTTCCCTAAATTTAACAATGCGTTTCTTCAATATGCCGTCGGCAGACATATGTGGACTGACGAATACAGAGTTGCACGTTCATCTACTCATAACCTCCATACTGTCTCCGCCTATGAAGTGCCCATTACCAGAACTAATTACGGAGAAAGCGAGCGCTGCTTTTATGTCCCCGCATATTTAATAGACTGTCTAATGAGATACGAGTTTTGAAGAATAAGAAGGCAGTAAAGAAAGCCCTCTTAAACTACTCTGTTTCGGGATTTTGATGTGAACAAAAGGTAGGGAAAAAGGGAAACGTTCCAGATGCTTTATTCTTGTGTATTATTATTATTATTATTATTGTTGTTGTTGTTGTTGTTGTTGTTATTATCATTGTCAATTATCTCTAAGTTAGACCAGGCTGCATGCTATAGTCTATGAGCTCTGCATACTTATAAAAATATTTATTCCTCGATAGTTTTGTGATCATTGTTAGAAATGATACACTCATAGGTCATACGTTCTATGAGCTTTGTATTAATGATAAGGGACACTTGTGTGTATAGCTTCCAGCCAGCAAGGTTGATAAATAGCGGGAAGGTCATCTAGCATATTTTGGTGCCACAGCGGTAATCATGTCCCAGAGGGGAAGCCGTAACATTAAAAACAGATCAAAACCTGGTACCGACCTCTCCACCTTTCCCTCATTAAAATTCCTTTCTCTCTCAAAACCTGGTACCGGAAAATTTGTCCTCGAGTTTGATAAATGCTTTGTATTTCGGACGACTCAGAGTGCAGCGTATGAAACCGAAAACAGTTGCTGGCGGGCAGTTGCTTAAGTGCCTGTTTCTGAGTTCATTATTTTTCAGTGACACGCTAACGACTTTGCGTCGAAGAGCTAACTCTCCTCAAAGGTTAACTCACGGTACGTATTCAGTTTTTGTTTACTGACCTTCCAGGGAACGCAGCTTTAGAGCAGCGAATTTCTATATTTTCAGTCGGAACACCGTTGCGAAAGCCATCCATTAGTAGAGAGGTGCCTCACGTTGGACGCGTTGCGGCATCTTGAGTTATATGCATCATTAGAGCGCGACGTTCGATGAAAAGTTTATGAGCCCTACGAATTAGTTCTAGAGGGAAACTGCACCACTTTTCGAGAATTCAGCAATATTCGGGATTCAAATCTGTTGAGGCTGTTGGTGAAGCATGTCATGTTATTTTGTGCTAGCATTAAAAACGGCAACGCAATCGGTGAATAAAGCTCAGGCTTCTAACAGCGTCAGGCAAGTGCGGACAAGTTCAAAATGACGTCAGGGACGGTAATACAGGTGAACCTCGTTATAACAAAGTTTAAAGGGCCCGAAGATTACTTCCTTATAGCCGCAGCTTCGTTATAGCCAGTACTGACCGAGCTTCCGAGGAGAATCTTCATTCCTTCGTTATACCCATTATTCCGTTATAAACCGTTTCATTCTAACAAGGTTCGACTGCATTTATAATTTCCGTTGCAATCACCCACACCCTGCCGTACGTCGTCGGATGCCGCTAAACAACTCTTCAAAGGCTTTGTATTCACCAGCGTTGCCTTCCTCCCTTTAAAGCAAGCGCTTTTGCATTGGAAATGTACCGGCACCGTATTTGACGTCATTTTGTAGACCGCACCCGGCGCTGTGTGATGCGGAGACGATTGAAAGTCTTCGCGCTTTTAATTGCAGATTACATCAATATTCAAATGCTAGCCCGAAAAAGACTTCACATGTTCTGCCTGGAAGTTTCACACATTCGAACCATTTAAGCTCATCGAAATCTAAAATATATGCAGTTGCCTTCTAAGCGCCTTGCCAAGCGCATAAAGACAACGCAAACCGCGATAGAATGAAGCGTTCGCTTTGACAGCTGCCTCTTTTAAACTCGGAAATCAGCTCCTAGGTGACGAGCGTACGAAACACTCTTCGTTGTCGAAAAATCGAAGCTCCCAGTGCGCGACACGGTAGCGGTTATTTGTAGTGCAAGCCAATACGTGATTGCCAGTGGCTTAGTCGGCCCTAAATGACCTCCCTGCAAAAGAGTCATCGGTCAACAACGAAAAATAAAATACGCACAATATTAGCAAAACACGGAAATGACAGCGCATGCAAAGGAAAAATAGAATAAAACCGCTGGTTCTACAAAAATGGCTGTACGCGGAATTGTTCTCTGCTTAGCAACAAACGATTTTTTCATGTGTTCTCTTTCAGCCCCGGTGGCTGAAAGCCACCGACGGCAGTGGGCTCTGCGGCAGTCGACTCCACTTCCACCTTCTTTTTTTACATGCTTATATTATTCCTCTGTCGCATCGCGCATGGCTGTCTTGCGTCTTCTTTCATCTCTTAAAGCCGCTGCGGCGTCAGTTGATATGCATAATTTACATTTTTATTTTGTCTCGTTAGCTGCGCCTTTTTGTAGCAGCCTTCTGTTAACAGGCTTTCAGGTTATTGCTTCCCCATCTTGTACGCGCCGCTAACCATAACCATCTACGTTTCCGCATTATGTGAATACGATATTGTTCAAATCACAGAGGTATTCCTTTATTAAGTGGTGCTATTTATCAATATTCATAGCGCGCTACTGCGGTAGATACCGAAGCAGCAAGTAAGCGAGCTACCACCCCCGCAGTCGTCTCAAAACGGCTGAGCCTTCGACATTTCTTTGCACGGCCGCGAAGAGACGAAAGAGAAAAAGAGGCAGCAGATGACAAAAGGGACCGGAGCTGCACTTAATTTACATTCAGCGTTGTGTTTATCCCTGCCGCTCCCATAACGACGGTCACGGGCATCTGTGCGGCGTTTCGCAGTCAATATGCGAATGCATTTGCATGATTCCGAGGCGAGCCGCCTCTGCACGCAGCGTCCGGCGCGCGCACAATTTGCATACCGCTAAAGAACCCCAGCACGCTCTCCGACGCAGCCTCCGAGCCATTCAGCGGTGGGCGGCTGCTTGTGGAGCAGCTCAGCGCGCCCTCTGTGTATATCCCTGCTGCTTCTGTCGTGGCGTTCGGCCTTTGGCGAGGCGGACGGCTTGCTTCTTTGTATTCACGGGGCCGGGGGTGTAGGCGGGCAGAAAACCCCTCAGGTCAGGAGACGCTTCCGCCTGACCGGAGACTATGGCGCGAGAGGAAAGGGGGGGGGGGGGGGGGGGGGATGATGTGGAGCCATGCCGACCTTGCCTGGGACACGGTGGAAACAGAGAGGTTCTTAGATGGAGCTGGCAGGGAGAGAGATTTCGCTCCTGAGGCAACGACACAGTCGGCCGTTTATTTTGTTTCTTGCGAAATTTCACTTCGCGCCTTCGTCCCTTTACCTCTTCAGAGATTTCTGTCTTTTGAAAAAAATAACAATAAAACATATATTTCTTCTCTTCTAATCTTTTTCCACCTTTTGAACTGTGCACCGGTCAGAACCTAATTGAATCTTCCACGAAATTGCCCCCGGAATGAAACCCGCTAGCGGGACCTCATCTTTTTATTTTTCTGACTTCTTTCTGCATCCGATTCATTCTTTCTTTCTGCATCTCCCTTCACCAGCTTTCTATTTCGTTCGATCGCACTGCCCCTTGGGCCTGCCTTCCCCTACTTTACTTCTCTTTCTTTTTTTCTTGTCACTGCTTCGCGGCCAAATCAGACACCCCGTGAAGTCTCCGCATCATCTGCCACTTGCGGCGCCTGTGGAGTGAAAGGAGCCGCACGCCATCTAGATTCCGGTCAGCTTCCGGCTTCCTTCGCCGAGGGCTCTTCAGACTTCCGGTTCGAGCTTCGGACACCTTACGTAGTTTTCGTGTGTCCGCTTCCTGTTTGTAGTCTGCCCTTCGCTTAATTTTTCGCACCTCTTTTTTTTATAAGTCTGAGACCAAGCTTCTTGACTTTTTTTTTTCTATTTCTGCAAAGCACGGGAAGACGTGTCTGGAAGGATGACGTACAATTTGGCTCTTTTTTAAAGCAATGTCTGAGCGCTGGCTATGTGACGAAAAGACGGCATAGTTGACATGCTTGTCACTTCGCGGTTAAACGGCGTCACGTCTTAGCCATAAGGTCTATTTGTGGCATGATGAAAGTGCATTCCTTTGTTTCTGTTGGATTCTGGGTCACTTCGCATTAGCGGAACTGCTGATTACTTTTCGCAACGTGTACCAGAGAAAATTTCACGCGCACAGAAAGTGTCGGCTGCTCCGCTTTCGGCGCGCAAAGATGAACACGACAGGCCAAACCAGAAGGGACACCTTTACTGAGAGGGAAGGGTATGAGTTCACAATATTTCCTTGGGTGCAAGGCAGGTGGTTGATGTACAGTTTGCAAGTTGTTGGGCATTTCTTGCACCGAAAAGCAGATCGTATTAGGAATTTGTACCAAGAAAGGCAGGGCGAATGCCATTAATTATTTGGCGCAGTTGACCTTCGGTAAACAGTTACCAGGATGCTTTCTAATATCACAGAGTAAAATAGCAGTAAATGCGACTTTAGTGATAAGAGCACGCGTCTACTGCCCGGGGAAACCCAAGAACGAAGCGGCGAGTGCCGTTTAAGGGAAGCTCTCCGCCATTGAATTAATCACGACGTCTTGACAATAGGTCGCCGTCATTGACTGGGGTGGCATCCTTTGTGGGGCATTTACCGCTTCGTCGTAAGCTACCCGAGGTGCAGCTTCGTTGCGCAATCGATAGATGGCGTCGAGACTTAATCCGGGACCCTGATATAGCGCTGCCCGCCTCCCGGCCACCTCTCGCCGCTGCACTTCGATTCGCAGCATTGTTGAGTGGTGGCGCATCGACTTAATCGAATATGCAAGGAGAGTTTTAAAGGGAAGAAAGCGTGCTCAGACGTGTGTCGTCGGGAGTGTATAGCTAAAGGGAAGATCATGTGGAAGTATTGAGGTCATGACGTCATCGTGGCATGATAGACTTATCTCGAATCTATTGTAAACTGCAGTCAGCGTTCCTGTCTGTCTTTCTCGAAGACCAGGGCTCCAAGGTCTAACCAGACAGCATGATGGCACATGGCGCACTGTTGAAACAACCTACTTTGCGCTCCACATATCCCCAAGGAAAATTAGTGGCTCTTAGCTAGGGGAAGTTGATTACTAGATCAGGTTAAGGCAACTTCGGAGGCGTGAAGACTCTTCTTCAGAAGCGTTAATGAACGTCGCTTGTATTTCCTCTCCTGGAGTTAATGCGTCGGTTTTTTTGTGTTGTCGCCCCAGTTTTCTTGTTCGCGTTTCATTCGTTGCTGATTGTGCATACCGAAGTTTGCAAGAAAAAAATAATTCTTACTACAGCACGGGAAATGTATTTCAGCAGGATGCGTTGTTGGGCAAGTTGGTTCATATTGCATTAGAAAGATGGGATGCGCACATGGGACAATCACAAGATGGAGATGGACGGGCGCAATCACAATTGAGCCCGTCCCGTCTTCTTTCTTGTGATTGTTCCATGTGCGCATCCCATCTTTCTAATGCAACAGCACGGGAGAAGGTTAATACCTACCTCTTACTGGGCTGCCGCTTTGGCTCAGTGGTTGTGGCGCTCGGCTGCTGACCCGAGAGACGCGGCTTCGATCCCGGCCGCGGCGGTTGAATTTCTTTGGAGGAGAAATTCTAGAGACCCGTGTACTTTGCGATGTCAGTGCACGTTAAGGTACCCCAGGTGGTTGAAATTTCCGGAGCCCTCCACTACGGCGTCTCTCATAGCCTTACTCGCTTTGGGACGTTAAACCAAACATAAACCAAACTACCTCTTACTGGGCCGCCGCGGTGGCTCCGTGGTTGTGGCGCTCGGCTGGTGATCCGAAAGACGCGGGTTCAAACTTCGATGGAGGCGAAATTCTAGATGGCCATGTACTATGCGATGTCAGTGCACGTTAAAGAACCCCAGGTGGTTGAAATTTCCGGAGCCCTCCACTACGGCGTCTCTCATAGCCTTACTCGCCTTGGGCCGTTAAACCCCATAAACCAAACATAAACCAAACTACCTCTTACTGGGCCGCCGCGGTGGCTCAGTGGTTGTGGTGCTCGGCTGCTGACCCGAGAGACGCGGCTTCGATCCCGGTCGCGGCGGTTGAATTTCTTTGGAGGAGAAATTCTAGAGACCCGTGTACTTTGCGATGTCAGCGCACGTTAAAGAACCCCAGGTGGTCGAAATTTCCGGAGCCCTCCACTACGGCGTCTCTCATAGCCTTACTCGTTTTGGGACGTTAAACCAAACATAAACCAAACTACCTCTTACTGGGCCGCCGCGGTGGCTCCGTGGTTGTGGCGCTCGGCTGGTGATCCGAAAGACGCGGGTTCAAACTTCGATGGAGGCGAAATTCTAGATGGCCATGTACTATGCGATGTCAGTGCACGTTAAAGAACCCCAGGTGGTTGAAATTTCCGGAGCCCTCCACTACGGCGTCTCTCATAGCCTTACTCGCCTTGGGCCGTTAAACCCCATAAACCAAACATAAACCAAACTACCTCTTACTGGGCCGCCGCGGTGGCTCAGTGGTTGTGGTGCTCGGCTGCTGACCCGAGAGACGCGGCTTCGATCCCGGTCGCGGCGGTTGAATTTCTTTGGAGGAGAAATTCTAGAGACCCGTGTACTTTGCGATGTCAGCGCACGTTAAAGAACCCCAGGTGGTCGAAATTTCCGGAGCCCTCCACTACGGCGTCTCTCATAGCCTTACTCGCTTTGGGACGTTAAACCAAACATAAACCAAACTACCTCTTACTGGGCCGCCGCGGTGGCTCCGTGGTTGTGGCGCTCGGCTGGTGATCCGAAAGACGCGGGTTCAAACTTCGATGGAGGCGAAATTCTAGATGGCCATGTACTATGCGATGTCAGTGCACGTTAAAGAACCCCAGGTGGTTGAAATTTCCGGAGCCCTCCACTACGGCGTCTCTCATAGCCTTACTCGCCTTGGGCCGTTAAACCCCATAAACCAAACATAAACCAAACTACCTCTTACTGGGCCGCCGCGGTGGCTCAGTGGTTGTGGTGCTCGGCTGCTGACCCGAGAGACGCGGCTTCGATCCCGGTCGCGGCGGTTGAATTTCTTTGGAGGAGAAATTCTAGAGACCCGTGTACTGTGCGATGTCAGCGCACGTTAAAGAACCCCAGGTGGTCGAAATTTCCGGAGCCCTCCACTACGGCGTCTCTCATAGCCTTACTCGCTTTGGGACGTTAAACCCCATAAACCAAACATAAACCAAACTACCTCTTACTGGGCCGCCGCGGTGGCTCCGTGGTTGTGGCGCTCGGCTGGTGATCCGAAAGACGCGGGTTCGAACTTGGATGGAGGCGAAATTCTAGAGGCCCGTGTACTGTGCGATGTCAGTGCACGTTAAAGAAAGTCTGGTGGTCGAAATTTCCGGACCCCTTCATTACGACGTTCCTTCATAGCCTTAGTCGATTTGGGACGTTAAACCCCCATGAACCATGAGCATAAACCAAACTTACCTCTTACTTTTCCAAGATTTCCGTGCAAAACGACGATTTTTTCAGGTCCAGACAAAGCTTGAGAGGTGTGGCTGAGCAATTTCCAGCACTTTTCACGCTAGTCACATTGGCGGGTCGTTACACACAGCCCGTACATCCGGTGACGTGTTAAAAGCGACAGCAGTAACTAGAGCGTGCAGGCTACAGAAAGAAATGAAACGAGTGAAAGAGACTGAAGTTCGAACTCACAGGACACGCGACGCACGTAGCGTCGATGGGAGACGAAAACAAAAAGAAAAAAAAGTATAATACGAGAGAAGCAAATGGGTTGGTGTGCACAAATGGCTTGATGGTTTCCTCGATGTCAGCGTATATCAGCGCGGCCAAACATTGAAGTTTTCCGACATTTATTAGACTGGATAAATTTGGCTTGTTTACATAACTCTGCCAAATTACTCAAGTCTTCAGCTAGATTTCTGAAACATCTTTCTTCTTTTTTTTTCGATGGTGCCGTACTCAATAGTGACCGACTTAGTCCGTGAAACTACTGTGCCGACTTGCGTTCAACTTTTGTTGGCATGAATGTTTTATGACGTGGTCTTCTGAATGCCACAGCTCTATTGAAGGACCCGTTTATTGCATATTTATTGCTACTCTGTTAAAACAAATGTCGTTCGCAGTCTCAGAAAAAAAAGAAAAATTCACTTAGGAACTGTGCTGTCTTCAAAGGGGCCTTTCGCCTAAGTGTTGCTGGTCTCTTTCTGGTCACAGCTTCGCCTTTACGTTTGAGGAACGGGAACGTCCGTAGTGCACAGTTGCTTTCCTTCCATGTCTGAAAACGATAGCATGCTTAGTTTTCTACTCCTTACGATGGTTATGAGATTGTATTATGCGTTTTGTTTTGCTGCATGTTGAATTAAACTTCTGGCTGCGTAACTAAAAATTACGCCGGATAATTATTTTTACTGCTATCGGGTTATGGTTTCCCCAATCGCCCAATTCTGCTCCTGCCACCCAAACGGGTACAGACCGTTATGGGTAGAGGCTCAACAACAAAAACAATAAGAACAGGAAATGCTCCAGTTGGAGCACATCGGGCGAACGTGCCATTGCGTGAAATCTGCACGAGAAAATCCCCGATAGTGAGCAGAATGCTGTTGAAGGGGACTGAAAGCTCGAAGCCCAGGCAGACTCCTTGCCGTGCGGCGTTGCATTAACTTCTCCAGTGTCGCTATCAGTGGTGTTAATGCTCCCAGTTTCCAGCTAGTGCGCAGGCGCACTGCACTGTATAGGTCTCCACTGTAGTCAGAACTCAAGAACGAGACGGCAGTTGCCTCTCAATGGAGGCGCTCCTAGCCAGTGGCGTAGATCGATCGTCAGGACGTCGCGGATAATGTGTTTACACCTGCTAGCGTGACACCGCAGTGGGCTAGCAAAGGCATAAGGATTGAACAATGATTGACATTATTAACCGTGGCGTCGCGATAGTCGGTTTACGCCTTTGGCAGGAGGTACCTCCCTGGTGGGGCACATGCTGCTTCGTTGTTGAGCTGTATTCGACTAAAGAGTCTGTATCTGACTACAGCTGTATCTTACCTGTACTCACCTATGGGGCCGAAACGTGGAGGATAACGGAAAGGGTTCAGCCTAAACTGAGGACAACGCAGCGAGCTACGGAAAGGAAAGTGATAAGCGTAACGTAAAGAGACAGACCGTAGGGGCCACGCAAAAAACGCTAGTTAATGGCATCGTAGCCGAAACCAGGAAGAAGAAATGGGCTTGGGAAGGACATGTAACGCGAAGGCAAGATAACTGAGGGTCGTTAAGGGTAAGGGTCTGGATTCCAAGAGAAGGCAAGCGTAGCAGGGGTGGCATAAAATTAGGTGGGCGAATGAGATTAGTAATTTTACGTGGATAGGATGGCCGCAGCTGCACTGGTCAGGGTTTATTCGAGAGATGTGAGAGAAGCCTTTGTTCTTCAGTGGGCGTAGTGGTGATGACGATGTCAACGTCTAGCTTATAAACGAAACGACCGCTGTTGCGAATTCCTATGTTGGCAACGAGTGCCTGTGTTGCTCCTTATAACCTTGTTGTACTTTAAGCGTACTGCATACAGTTCCATCGTTTTTCAACATTTCGCTATCTGGTTTGTTTCATTATATCCAGTTCAAAAAGCATATTTCAGCCTGCAGACTCCTCTGAGTTCCTTGTCTGTGCTTATTCCACGATCTTGTTATCTCCCTTCTTATCCAAGGTTTTCTCTGGAGCTTGCTTCCCCTCGCTGTGTTGAAGACGTGCTTTTTTAACTAACTGCTATCCAGTCGCTTTCTCAGAGGAGAAATAACATCATTCTTTTCTTTCTGTAATTTCTTCCAAGTTTACTTTTTTGCGTTCCGCTTAGTTTTCCAATTAAGTTTTCAACTGGCATTAATTACTTCCTACAAAAGATTGCTGGTGCGGGCTTCTTCTCAAATATTTGTTTTTCTTTTCTATTCAATTGAGAGGGTAATTCTACGCTTTCCAAGGTTGATTCTCTGTGAAATTGCGGTTCAGATCTTTAAAGGCTACCGTTTCTTTGCGCACCAAGTTTTGAATTCGCGCAAATCGACGGAAGAAAGAAGCAATAAAGGTGAATCCACATAGATATATGAGCAATTTCGAACTCTGGAGTGGAGCACTATATATACACCTCCACCCATTTCCTTTGTAAGAAATCACTTTCCTGAAGGCTGTTCCATAAAAAAGAAAGACTCGCGGCGGCTAGTTGAAATATATTTTTCCTTTCGAGCAATGACGATGTCTGAATACAGGCAATTCAAGTTACTGTATAAACAAAGGAGAGAGCAAACGAAACTGCATACTGAGCTCGAACACAAACCCCCTTGGAATATAGCTAAATTTTGAGAGCTCTTGACCTGCTCAAGATTCTCTCCAACGTTCCTTTCTCTGAGAGCATTTTGTTTTCTCGACTCGATACAAAAATTTGGCAGACTGCAGCGGCAGAGCAGGAAATGAAACGTCTACCTGCGCCTTTCGTAATGAATGACCTCCCCACTGAATAAAAATTTATTTTCAACATCTGGAAAGCTAATTGCGCTCTCTGCGATGAAAGCCAGAAAAGGACAAAAGATGTAGCGAACGAGCAGGCATTGAGCACAGCGAGAGCATAGAAATGAGAACTGCTTCATTTGAGTCGAAAGTTATTCCCTCTTCGGGGTTGAAAAGGCGGACTTTCCGCGACCCTGAGGAAATGGGGCGTAGCACGAAAGAGTTGTTCGACGCTTGCCGCGAGCGGCGTTACTTGGAAACAGAGAATGGGACGCGAAATATGAAAGCGAAAGAGAGATAGAGGGAGCGAAGACGGAGGGGGATTCGGTAAGAGGAGGAGGGGGGGGGGGGGGGGGGGAGGGGGGGATACGGTAAGAGGAGCTGCACTCTATGCGACGAGGCGAGGTGCGTAGCTCTTGACGCCTCTCGGGTACACGCTTTAGGCACACAGACACTATGCGTCCTCGCTTCGCGGAAGGCGCGCAATGCATACCAAACGTTGACGGATAGATGGAGATCGCCTTTCGGTTTCCTCTCTCGCGAGCGTCGCGAAGCAGGCGAGCCAAGAGCAAGGCGTTCAGCGGGGAGGCGGCTACGACGGCACCGTCACGAGAGCACGCTTTGAGATGGAACCACTGCGAATGCCAATGCTTTCTTTTCTTTCTCCCGCGTTGCTTTTCATTCGTTCTTTCTTGTTTTGCCACGAATCTGCGCCGCCGAATTCTCGGCACACCATGGCCTCTGCGGAAAACGTTCTTAGAATGTCTTCCCAGCCTTTCCAGCCTCGTCGCCGCACCGAAATGCTGGCGCTGGAATGCCTGCGCCCCAAGCTTCGGCGGCGATGCAGCCACAAAGGAAATCCGAAAGCTCGAGCCGCCGCAGTCGGTGGGGATGAAAGGAAATAAAGCGAACGACGTTTAAACATCCACGCTTGTGCGTGGTTGCTCACCTCTCCCGCTCTGCCTTTTCGTTCGCTGCCGTGGCGTCGTTCTACGCGCTTCGTATCAGAATAATATAGGGACCGTAGACGCATTACGGTGCAACCCTTTTTGCCCCGTGAGCGCGTGGCGGCGATGCCTTTTTGCATTCCTCAAAAGCGGGCCGGCGGCAAAGCATGCACGCTCGCTTTGAAGGGGCGGGTACGCAGACAGCGGCTCGCTTTGTCCTTGCTCATTCCCGCCCGAGATGTTTGCGGAGAGGAAAATAACCCTTGACGTGGACCGCGGCGGTGTGTTGCTCTTGCCGTGACGCTTGCTTGCTTTGTGTTTCGAGCCGAGGTGTCAGGACGCATTGCATTTGTCCCGATCGCCTTATCGTCCTTGCGCCTTTAGGCGCGTCGAAAGGCAGGAGATGCAGGGGTGACGCTACAAGCTCGGTGGTTTGTTGTTGCGTTGCCTGTTTTTCTTCTTGTTTTTGAAATATGAAGATCGGCATTTTAGTGTAGTGAAAAGTTAAAACTTTAATGTCTGGAAGGATCACTGCTTCTTCTGGCTCTAGGTTTAAGTGGCGAATGTTTTTTTTTTTTTTCAGTTATGGGGGAGGTTTTAGCGATTATAATGCTTGCAGAAAGAAGTCGGACGATAGTTTGAACGCGTGTTCAATTTAATTTTCATTTCATTTATTGGTTTTTTTTGGCAGTACAGAGACTGCAAACAACGGAGAGCAAGCTAAAGGCGCCTAGTAGCGCCTGACAGAGGCCTGCCCTCTCCCCAAAAAACAAAATGGCACTTCTCAATGGTACAAAATTTCCATAAGTAACAGAAACTAGAAAAGCAGCGGATATATTGACAACGAAACAAAGATCAGTCATGCATAGTGCTAAGCACAACAAAACTAAGAGCAAAACATAACAAAGAAAAAACTTATTAGGTAAAAACACACCACAACTAGCTATAACAAAAATAACAAAACGATATTTGCCGGATTGAGGAATGCCTAAAAAAGGAATTCTTGAATTTATGTAAGGAACAGCTGGTGACATTAAGAAGTACTCTGCCCCCAGAAAAGTTTTCAAGAATAAAGGAAATAAATGGATTCTTGGCGTGCTAAGCCGTCTTTTGCAAGAAGACAACTGCGTGGCTTTTTCTGAAAAAGCTTGGTTAAGTTCTACAGCGAAATCTGAGACTCCGGTTTTAGAGTTGTACTACGTTTTCACTTTTTCAATTCAATTCAATTTTATTCAACATCTTGAGGATGTTGGGTGCGCCGACAAAAAGCCAGAGAGAAGGCTTGAGAGACGTCGACGCACCCTACAATAACTTGACACCAAGTTATTGTACGTTTGCACACGTGCACACGTACACGTTATTGCACTTTGGCACGTGTGCAAGATTAGGAAATATAATTTTACCGATTCTTGCCAGTTTTTCCCAAGGCGTACATTCTACGACAGTAGCCTTCACTTCTGCACAGCGAGAACGCGCTAAAGTTTTTGCAAGACTACGAAACAATGAGGCTACGAACGAATGAGGTGGTAAACCAAAATACACTGAGCGGTAGATGGGCGGAGGGAAGAGAGTACAAACTTAATCCTTTTACAACCGTTTCCTCCACACTGAAAACAGGAACTCAGGAGAGAAACGAACAAGCCGGAAATAATGAACAGTCATATACGCCTCATGCATGAAGCCCCACAATCACGGGCGATCAGAAACATTAAAAGACGCCATGAGGTTCGGTAAAACACGAACTAGATTGACTTGCAAGAATGCACGCACTATTGGGTGTTTAGTGCCACGTAAAAACATGAAACGTGGAAATATCTGCAGGATATAGAGGTGGTCTAAACCAAGGCCGCCAGCGCTCACAGGCCGGAAAATGCTATTACGCCTCATAGATCGAAGAGACGAATCCCATACAAAAGTGGCGAAACCTCTGCGAAAACGCTGGATATAGAGTCTTGTGCAATGATAGCACAGCACAGGACAGCAAAGCAGTATTCCTCGCTGTGCTATCACCGCAGCCGATCACACCTCGTGTTAAACTGCAACGCACACTCTCGCTGTACATTGCACACCGTCGCCTTTATAAACTTCCATCTACGGTGCGAAAAGATCAGATCAGGGAGAACTGCTTTCGCAGTAAAAGGGATCGGGCAAAACGGGGGAGCTTAACTGTTGTAGGAATTAAAATCTGAGCTTCGGAAGTGAGTCTTACGAAGTTCAAAACTGCAATGATGCAGGTAATGTGGTGCTAGGGAGAGAGACGTGGATGCATGTGAAAGGAAAGGCGAATGTTTCAATCACAGGAGGCTCCCTTTAGCTACCCGGTACGAGAACGATGGGAAGAAAAGGTAAAAAATGAGAATAGCAGGGGCAATAGCAAAGCAAAAAATTGGCAGAGGCTCAGCTTGGTTAAGCCCGGAAATTGCGAAAGCAACTTCATCCGTTTCTTCAGCCCGCCGTCAATTCCTAGCTTGAGCGAATCGTTGCAGCCTTGCATTGTGCATGTCGGACGACATGGCCTGGCTGAAACGCACAACGTTGTTATGCCGGCACGACTGCGACGAGCCGGGTCGAAGC
This sequence comes from Amblyomma mixtum, assembly GCF_055824585.1. Taxonomy (NCBI): domain Eukaryota; kingdom Metazoa; phylum Arthropoda; class Arachnida; order Ixodida; family Ixodidae; genus Amblyomma; species Amblyomma mixtum. The sequence continues at coordinate 67,869,259 of NC_143017.1, read as the reverse complement.
CCGATATATCTCCGTCTGGCGTGACGTCATCATAACGAGTGCCTCCTAGCGGCAGCGGCGCGCAGCTGCTGCTCGGCGCACCGTGGTTACGCTGGGATGACCGCGACAAGACGAGTTGGGTCTCTCTCTCTCTCTCCGTCTGGCGTGACGTCATCTTAACGAGCGCCTCCTCGCGGCAGCGGCGCGCAGCTGGTGCTCGGCGCACCGTGGTTACGCTGGGATGACCGCGACGAGACGAGTTGGGTCTCGCTCTCTCTCCGTCTGGCGTGACGTCATCATAACGAGCGCCTCCTCGCGGCAGCGGCGCGCAGCTGGTGCTCGGCGCACCGTGGTTACGCTGGGATGACCGCGACGAGACGAGTTGGGTCTCGCTCTCTCTCCGTCTGGCGTGACGTCATCATAACGAGCGCCTCCTCGCGGCAGCGGCGCGCAGCTGCTGCTCGGCGCACCGTGGTTACGCTGGGACGACCGCGACGAGACGAGTTGGGGCTCTGTCTTTCTACGTCTGGCGTGACATCACAGCGGAGGTCAAGCTAAAGGTCAAACGTGGTTACACCGCCGGGACGACGCTGAAGTGCTCAAACTGCGAGCAGTATTGCTTTCGCAATAATAGTGGGTAACAGCGGACGCGGAATGATGCGCGCGGCACTGCGCCAACCTGTCGCGTACTAAGCCCGCCAGCCTCAGTGAACGGAGACGATATGACAAGGTTTCACCGCTGACAACCCCTGACGGATCCCTTGTGCCAGGTATCCCGGGCTCCGACAGCGCCCGTACCGATGACGAATGAATGTCTCCTACTAAAGGGGACATCGAGTCACAGCCGACGAAGCAAGGCCGCTTCCCGCCGAGTAAAGCCTGTCTGTATATTGATCATATACGATTACAGGTGTGTGAGTAAATTTGTCCTTCTCCGCCTGAATCAGGCATGGGAAAAGCAATGGAGCATGACAGTCGAGGAAGGATGAAGATTAACTGCTTGGTGGCGGATCTGTGAGTTTTCGGACAATGATGAGGGCTGTAGTGGTGGGGAATAAACCGACTGACGAATGAAAGCCCCTTCGTAGCTTAGAGGGAAAGTATTAAAGAAAGCAGTGTAGTATTGATAGGCTTGCAAACGTATCACGTCTCTACTCGCTTTGCTTCCAAGAAAAATATGGAATTCTTGCTGTTCGTATTTGACGCAGCATAGCGAAAGAGCAGATATAGGCGTAACCAAGCGAACTGGGACGAAGCAGAATTGTGTATGGTATAAATACATGCAAAAAATAAAAAGAAAAAGAAAACAAGTGAATAGGGGCCTGGACGCCAACTGTACTTGAGATCGGTTTCATTATGTTGCTTTAACGGGGTTTACGAGGTTTTTTTCTGTTCGCTATTCTTTTTTATGACTAGGAGTGTAAGCCTGGGAAAAGCGCCCTTGTGGCTTTCAATGGCTGAATTCATTCTTCTTTTTTTTCCATTTTATTTCTCAGTCTCTCAGGCTGCGATGGGATGTTGCGCAGCTGGAACCCGAAAGCCTCAATAAAACTGAGACGTGTGACATTGTTCTCGCTACTCTCTCTCTCTCTCTCTTACAACAGACGGGATAGACCCTTATCTCGGCTTCGAGCCCTAAGCCTAGGGGATGCTTGTGTCCGGGAGACGAGGACTTTTCTGTTGTTATTTTGCGGTTTTATTCATATCGCTGGAATTTTTTTTTCTTAGCTCGTCCCAACCCCGGAGCGGATTTCCACGAGGCTCCCTCAGCGGCGCGTCTTGATGCCGTGTTTTGATAGCTGAATCTTGCGGTTTCCGCGAAGAAAAATCAAAGGACGTTGCGGTAAGCCCCTATTACGCGGTCCCGCTCTGTTAGGAGTCCCTGCGTTCGTCTTTCCCCGCATCTTCTGCTCTCTTTTTGCGATATCACACCAGTACTCCTGTCTTCTTTGTTCCCGCACAAAAGCTGCCTGCCTTTTCAAGATTTCACGTCTTTCGCGTTCTCGACTTACAGGCGCGCCAGATGTAGCGCTGAAGATCTGCGAAGAAACGAATCAACGAAGGAGACACGTTTCCGTATAAATCATGGCCTACATGACTTCTCTTTTTATATGTGCTCTTGTTGCTTTAGTTTTTAATATGACGGCCGCTTTTGTTCGTCGCCGAAATTGAAGTAGGTGCTTTTTTTTCCCCGCTGTCACCACGAGTAATGTGCCTCGTATTGCCTTTATACTGGCGGAACGGTGACGTTCACATCGCCTCCTTAGCAGCGCCTTTTCTTAACCCAAGTGCGCGACACGACTACGATTCAGTATAGCGTGTGCACTGCTGGCGCCGCCGGGATGGACACAGCTTCTCGGTTACAAGAAACGTGCGTTAACGCCTTAAACCCAGGTAGGCGCGAATTTTCCAGACGGGAAGAAATACCCGAGGCTGTAGTTAGATTGTTTACGTGTGGCGGGTTAGGAGCAGCGGTCGTCTTGGAAGGTAAAACGAGAACTGCTTCCGGGAGTACGGGATTTCAATGCGGTTCCACACGTCACGCCTGTCAAGACCAGGATGTGCTAGCCGGTTGCGCTCCATCTGTGAATAAAGGCATCAAACGTGAAAAAAGCAACCATCGACTTCAGCGACCTCATTCCATCTGTGAATAAACGTAATAAAGAAACCATCGTTTTTTAGCCACATATCTGTGGTGTGATTTTTTAATCTTCGAAATTTCTGTTGCAATTAAAAAAACAACAACAAAAAAACAAGGTGCAGTCAACCAGTGTGTCTGCGAACGCAGTTTGCACGCCTAGCTCCGGCGGTTCGGTAGCAGCTGGTAAAGAGACATATCCGCACCAAGCACTTCGATCATCTGTGTTCTTTAGCAGGAGGGGACAGAACGTTTATCTGTCTCCAGCTGCTGACTATGTTTAGTTTTCTAACAGCGCGAAAGCGATGCTATTTTATTTAACCAGCCAAGCTTAAAGAAAAGGACTCACACCCACAACTTTCTCATTATGTTTGGAAGCATTCCTCTAAGTCTTTTCAATAAGCTTAGATAGACAATACCACGCGGAGGGTAAAGTGACAAAGCTGTTCCTGCAGGCACTGCATGACGCTTCTGTTACTCGAGATAAAGTGATTAACTACATCGTTTTCCCTCGGCATCCTACTTTGTCGGTGTACTCGTTAAGACTTTGCAAACAGTGATCTTGTTAATTCGGACTTCTCAGTGGTGAACGTTTCTTTCACTTCCCTTGAGATTTTTTCTCCTGCACAGCTTTAAACTTTGTATTTTCGTCTCTAACAGAAAAGAAAGTTACCTCAGTGTTAGTTGCTGCTTATTCTGGTGCTGAAGAGCCTTGTTTGAGCGCTTTCCAGCAATGTTTGGTTGAGTGATGCTTTAATACTCAAGCGTGTAAACTGAAGGTGATGCCAAGGATGTCAGCTTTATGACCTTTGTGTTGAGTATAATAAAGCCATGAGCTATGAAAATAATCTTTGGCTGGTGTTTTCTAGATTTTGATGCTGGGGCTGAAGTTTAGCAATTTTTTTATGCTTTTCGTGTTTTTCTTTGACGGATCATAAAGCTCGTGCGGAACTACTAAAGGATGCTGTCGAATTTCCGAAAAACTAACGTGGGAGCGCGAAGAGGAGGAATTAAAAATCTATCACAGAATGATGTTCAGGAATTTACTGAATGTAACAAATTTATATATTTATTCAAGACCCACAGCGCCCGAAGGCATTGAAGTGGGGGATAGCTAGTGGAATGAAAACTCGCATTGCGCACGCATATAAAATACTCATAACAAAAGCAATGACCATCACAGGGAGAGAAGCAATACTGAGAGTCGCAGTAAAAACTCATCATTAAGAAAAAAGATCTCCTTAAAGACAACACCAACAACATTGCGATGCAACTGGTTCCACTCAAATGTTGTTTCGGGGTCTTGGGGGAAAAAGGCCATCCCATGACGTCGACACATTAAACTGAAATACTCGCGTCTCGCAGTGGTAGTGACACTCAAGCTTATGTATAGCACGTTCACTCTATGCTTTCACAATAAATGAAGGATCTAGATCGTGGTATTGCAATTGTGGCATTCGCATGCAACACTATTTCAGTTCGATTTTTCTTGCTGTGAATTTTGCGGCTAGTCGTTTTCGTAACAGTTTGTGCGTGCATCGCAAACGAACGAACGAACGAATGAATGAATCTAGGAGAGAAGGAAAGAAAGGAAAAATTTAAGAAAGAAAGAAAGAGAGAGAGAGAGAAAGAAAGAGAAAGAAAGAGAAAGAAAGAGAGAGAAAGAGAAAGAGAGAAAGAGAGAGAGAGAAAGAAAGAGAGAGAAAGAGAAAGAAAGAAAGAGAGAAAGAGAGAGAGAGAGAAAGAAGAAGAGAGAAAGAGAGAGGAATAAATAAAGAAAGAAAGAAAGACAGAAAGAAAGAAAGAAAGAAAGAAAGAAAGAAAGAAAGAAAGAAAGAAAGAAAGAAAGAAAGAAAGGAAGAAAGAAAGAAAGAGAAATTGGCAGTGGCTTAGGTCGGCTACGCCAGGATATACATAGCGAAAGCGTTGTGATGTCGATTCCAGGCATCCTTCTGCTTAGCAGACTTGTCGCCGTCCATACTGCCGCCTCAACTGGGGTTGCGGCGCACGCGAGCTCTCTTGTTCAATTCTTCCACATGTTATGAGGCATGCGGCACAGCTGCCGAAGAGAGTGGAGCAGAGCGCAACGACGATGCAAGCGGTGTGACGTCATACCAAATGGCGGCGGCGGCCCCCGCGGCGAGGCGCGCGGTGTGACGTCATGCCAGATGGAACGGCGAGCGCCCGGCGTCCGCCAGCTGCGGCGGTTGCTGGGCAATGGCTTAAGGGCGGTCTCTATGCCTCCTCGGAGCACTGCCACTGAGAATTAAATCTCAAGTTCGTGGTCAATGTAGCTTTCGCTACAAAAGAAAGAAGGAAAGAAAGAAAGAAAGAAAGAAAGGAAGGAAGGAAGAAAGAAAGAAAGAAAGAAAGAAAGAAAGGGAGGAAGGAAGGAAGGAAGGAAGGAAGGAAGGAAGGAAGGAAGGAAGGAAGGAAGGAAGGAAGGAAGGAAGGAAGGCAAGAACAAAACAAGGAATGAAGTAAACCTCACTTAAGTCAATGTTCTCTACTGTTTATTTTTTTTTTCATGACAGTACTTCTAATTCTTTCTCTTCATAATTCATTATCACTTATTGTTCCACACAACAACGTAGCGGAAAATAAGGAAAGGGAAACAGGAAGAGCTTGAGGCATACCTGAGCGCAGCCACGTTTACTTTGCTGTGATGCACGAACCAACGGCTACTTCTCTTGCGCACCCCCGACTCTTCTATGGCATTTCATCTCGCGTCAATTTCAAACTCACGATCTTCTTACTAATTCATACAGCTGAATCTGGGACCTCCGCTAATTCATTCTATTGAATGGAGCCGACAGGCTATGGACATTGATCAGCATTGCATTGGACTTTGTGAACAACAGAAAATAAATATTTCTCACTCTGAAAGGTGTAGCGTTTGTTTACTCATTTTTTACGATTCAAACACCCAGAGGAATATCTCTAAATGTCTTTCTCATGACAACGCTCCGTTTTTCTTATATATCTATATTCTTGGGAAACTCATACCCGTAATCTGACTTTAATGAGGCTCTCTTCGACTGCTCGAGACTTGTCTGACGGCTCGTTGTAGCGTGCGCACATAGCTGCTAAAACAATAAGGCTAACTTACACTGCTAGCGAACGACAAAGGCAACCAAAAGTTTGGGGCAGAGTGAACACGTCTCTTGAAAGACGAAACCCGTGCGTATGGCTTACCCCGGCTCCGCAGGTTTTGCAATGCGAACCCGTTCGCGAAGGCTTTCTGCGAAGGAGCAGACAGCTGCATTGGGGGGGTAGAGAGGGGGGGGGGGGGGGGGGGGGGGGGTCTACGCGACGCGTCAAGCGCGGACAAACGCCTCGCCCAAGTTGTCTTCGATGGATCCGTCGCGGCGTTCTTTCCCCGGGCCGAGATATTCCTCTTCGCCACCTTTCTCGTTGCAACGCTCTCTCCCGTCTCCCTTCCTTTGTTCCCATGCTCGCTAGCGTACGGGCGCGTCCGCGCGTGAGTGGTCGCCCTCTCTTCCTTGTATTTCTGTAGCTGCTGACGGGGGCATCTGTGTCTGCGGTCGTCGGGTGGAGAAGCGCGCTCGCTTCCCTCCACCCTGGGCGGATGCCACCGCAGTCCCACGAACGGAAGCCCCGCGGTGGCGATAAGCGAGCGACAGACAGCATCGATGCCGCTCGCGATGCGTGGGCGGGTGACGTCGCACGCCCAGTTGGCTTTCTCCCCGCGGCGCGCGGGTCGCGATTTTCACGCCCGCGCTATCGATGTCTTCGCGTGTCGAGAGCGCGTCACCGGGCCGAGAGACGCGCCGCTGTTCTGCGCGCTCCCCCCCCCCCCCCTCTCCTCCAACCCCGCTCTGTCTACTTGCTCTCAATCTTCTTCGCGCTTACTCTTTCTGCCTTTGTGTGGTGTTGTTCCGCCTGTGGCTACTGCCAGATTTCTCTCTAGTTTCCCAACGGTATTTCTCTTATCGTCCTTGCCTTCGCTGGCTGCGCGTTCGAAATGCATTCGAGAGGAGGGATCGAATATGCGGTGTTTATATCTCGGTATATGGAGGACGCATTCCGTGTGGTTGAAAGATTCGGTGTCTGAGTCCCAACGACTGGAAGTGTTGCTTACCGTGACGGTGGCGGTGCGCGCTTTAGGCATCGTTAGCTCTTGCTCTTGCACCTTGGAGAGACGAAAAATACCACGCATCGTCTCTCGTCTACTTGACAGGTATCACCGTGCCGCTACACGTTTCTCATTTTAACTCGTCCATCACTCGCTCGATCAGTCACTTTTTCGCTGTTAGACTTACTCACGCACTTATTTCACTCGCTGGTTCGCTAGCTCAGACCGCTCGCTCACTCATCCATTCGTTTACTCACTCACTCACTCACTCACTCACTCACTCACTCACTCACTCACTCACTCACTCACTCACTCACTCACTCACTCACTCACTCACTCACTCACTCACTCACTCACTCACTCACTCACTCACTCACTCACTCACTCACTCACTCACTCACTCACCCATTCATTTACTTATTTACTCACCCATTCATTTACTCACTCACCCATTCATCCACTGACTTGCTCACCAACCCTACCCACCCGTTCACCGATTCATTCATTCATTCATTCATTCATTCATTCATTCATTCATTCATTCATTCATTCATTCATTCATTCATTCATTCACACGCTCACTCAGTGATTCGCTCTCTATAGCTCGCTCCACTCACTCACCCACCCATTTACTCATTCGTTCACACACACGTACTTACATACACGTACACACACGTACATACACACGCGCACACATACATACATACATACGTACATACATACATACATACATACACACACACACATACATACATACATACATACATACATACATACATACATACATACATACATACATACATACATACATACATACATACATACATACATACATACATACATACATACATACATACATACATACATACATACATACATACATACATACATACATACATACATACATACATACATACATACATACATACATACATACATACATACATACATACATACATACATACGCACATACACATACACATTGCGCTCTGTCCTGTTGTACCGTCTCCTTCTTCTTCTACTGTTTGCGCAAGTTTTTACCTTTGGAAATTATGAACCAACTCGCCCAGAAGAAAGTACTTATTGCACGAGCACGCGCACACTAATTCCCGAGCTCATCTGAACGCCTGGCACCCTACGCACCCATTCCTACTTGGCAGGCAGTCTAACACTGAAGGAGAGAAGTGACTCCAGTTGCATGCAGACTTATACGCAAGGCATTACAAAGAATTGATTACTTGTAATAAATTTTATATTCATGAAGTTTTGTAATTGATTGATTACTCTTTCAAACAGAAACTTTTGCATAATTCAACAATTTTTTTTTCTGTGATCGATTACTGTGAATCAGTATTACAAAAAGAAAGTGTAACCAACGGGAGAGCTTCGAGAACCTGAACTTGGAGGCGAACATGGTACTAGCAGAGATGCTTTCTTCGTGACTGAATGAAGTTGGACCGGCTGCGGAGAAGCATCGTGCGCAGTCATGTCCGGGCCACGACCGGGTAACGGCCGTCTCCTACTGCTGCGCCATTCCCGAGAAATAACACGTGGCCGCTATGTAGAGATCCCCCGCCCTTCCAGATGGCATCGCAGCGTCTCTCCCGTTATACTCATCTCGGCGGCTTCCACACAGAGCACAAAGGTAGGAATACAGTCACGCAGGCGCGAAGAAGCAAGGATTCTGAACCGGCACTAGCGCTTGAGTGCTTTGCAGGTTAAGAAGGAAGAAATATGAGGAACACGTGGGCTCCTGTAGTGGAAAAAATAACAGCGCAGCAAAGACCAGGACAGAATACAGACACAGCGTTAGGTATGTCTTTTCGTCTTTGCCTTTCTTACAGTAGCCGCCGCGGTGGCTCAGTGGCTATGGCGCTCGGCTGCTGACCCGAAAGACGCGGGCTCGATGGCCGCAGCGGTCGAATTTCGATGGAGGCGCAATTCTAGAGGCCCGTGTACTGTGCGATGTTAGTTCATGTTAAAGGATTCCCGGGGGTCCAAATTTCTGGAGACCATCACTGCGGCATCCCTCAAAGCCTTAGTCGCTTTGGGACGTTAAACCTCTATAAACCAAATCAAACCTTTCTTGCAGCGTTTTTTTTCTCCAGTATATCATCATCATTTATTTACCCTTAAGGGCCCCAGGGGGCATTACATAAGGGGGGGGGGGTCGAACAGTAATCAAGTCACAAAGAACAAAGAACAAAGTTGGAACATAAACTTAGACACATGTAGATACAGCTGTGAACACTTCGAAAGAAAAACAAGCGAGTAAGTAGGTAAACACAAGAAAAAGAAAGAAAGAAAAGGAAAAGAAAAAGAAAAAGGGCCTTCAACATCATCTGTTTAAATTTTAGGGAATTAACTTCATTCACAACACTGTCAGGAAGGACATTCCACTCTTCTATGGCAGCTGGCAAGAACGAGGAATTGAACGCATTGGTTGAACCATGAATGCGTTGAATACTACGGCAATTAAACAAACATCGCGATGATCTTAAAGGGGGCAAAATTAGGCTCTCACGCAGTTGGGGAAAATTATAATAAACTTTATGAAATAGACAGAGCCTTGCTATCTTACGACGGGATGCCAAGGAAGGTAAACCAACGGAGGATTTGATATTAGTAACACTCTACCAAGAATCATAATTTGATGTTATAAACCGAAGCAGCTCGATTTTGAATGGCCTCTAACATATGTGCTAAATACTCTTGATGGGGATTCCAAATGCTCGATGCATATTCAAGTTTAGTGCGGATGAAAGTTTCGTATGCGATTAGTCTAACCTTAGGGGGAGAAAATGTGAGCGATCGTCTGATGAATCCTAGTGATTTAGAAACGCTAGCAGCCAGGGACGTAATGTGCTTCGACCAGCTAAGTTCGCTTGTTATTTCTATGCCGAGGTATCTGTAGGATTCAACTTCAGATAGCGCGGTCCTGTTTAGAGAGTATGAAAAGTGCAGGTTAGATCGTTTACGGGACACGTGCATAAACTTGCATTTAGTTTCGTTCAATTTCATGAGCCAGGTAGAGCACCAACTTTGTATCAAGTTCAGGTCGTCCTGCAGCAATGACTGGTCGTTCGTAGTGCAAACACGGCGGTAAAGAACGCAATCATCTGCGAACAAACGGATGGATGATGAAATGCCAGCAGGAAGGTCATTGATAAAGACAAGAAACAGGAGCGGCCCAAGAACTGAGCCCTGAGGCACTCCGGAGGTAACTTTAGTAACGGTAGAAGGATGGTTGTCGATGACGGTGTATTGCGAACGATTAGTTAGGAAACTGCGAATCCATGATAATATCAGCGGGTGCAGTGAAAGGGAGGAAAGTTTAGCCAAGAGGCGCTGGTGGGGAACTCGGTCGAAAGCTTTAGAAAAATCGAGGTAGATGATATCTGTTTGAAACGAGGAGTCAAGGTTTAGGTGGAGGTCAGTCGTAAATTCAAAAAGTTGAGTTTCACATGAGTAGCCAGAACGGAATCCGTGTTGGTTTGGAAAGAAAAAAGAATTTTTATCGAGGCGATTATAGCTACTTGGGAGTAAATAATGCATGCATGTTAGCGAGATGGGACGATAATTTGATGGATCAGAGCGGTTTCCTGCCTTAAAGCAAGGCACGACTCGGCTAATCTTCCACTTAGACGGAATTTGGCCACTAGAAATAGATTGCGTGAAAATGATTTGCAGGAAGTGGCTGGATATTACTTTGGTACATTTAAGAATTTTCGCAGAAATGTTGTCGGGCCCAGGAGCACTTGATACCTTTAAATCTTCAATAAGTTTACATATTCCTTCGGCTGAGATACTAACAGGTGGCATTTCAGATACATTTAGGCTCTGTGATGTAGGAATGTTTACGGCTGGTTCGTGGGTGAAAACAGATGAGAAGTACGCATTCATTACGTCCGAGCGAAGCTCATTTGGAACATGACAACCATCTTGATCTAATAAAGATATATTATGCGAACCGCTACGACCTGGAGTTAAAATAGTCCAGAACTTTTTTGGGTTGTTTCGAAGGATATCGAGTAGGTCATTGCTGTAAAAGTTTCGTTTAGTGCTCTTACGCAACTTGGTGTAATTTCGCAGGCGGCTAAAATATTTTTCCCATTTAGACGCTAAGTTGGAGCCCTTAGCTTCTCTAAATAATCGTTTTTTCTTATTGCACAGACTTCTTAAAGAGTTGGTAAACCACGGTTTTCCGGCATCACCACGAATGCAAACGAGGGGTACATAAGATTCAGTTAAAGAGGTAATTTTATCTCTATACATGGACCAGTTATCATCAATAGACCTGAAAGAGGCAGTCTGTTCGAAGTGGAGAAGAAATTTGGCTAGTTCTTCATTGATTTTAGAAAAATTGGCTTTTTTGTAGTCGCGTATGTATTTCACTGAGCGTTGTCGTGGAGTGATGCGAACTGAAAAGTTGAACAACACTATGTTATGATCGCTAAGACCGGCGATGGATGATAAAGACTGGATTAAATCAGGATTAGATGCAAGTGCAAGATCTAGGATGTTAGTGCCCCGAGTTGGTATTCTGACTGCTTGAGAGAGGTCAAACGAAGGAATAAGATCCAAAAATTCTCTGGAATGGCGGGAAGATGCGGTTAGATTGTCCCAATCGATGTCAGGGAAGTTAAAATCGCCGCTAACTATAAGGTTGGCTCTGGGAAACTGTTTATTTATGTCGAGCAGAATGGTACTTAGGTCGTCGATGAAGGAATGATCGGAGTCAGGTGCTCGGTAACATGCGATTATTATATTGGTGCAATGAGCAAGAGAAACGTTCACGCAAATTATTTCGCTTTTACTATAGACTCAGGCTCTACACTTGGTGCTTTTAGCTTTTGTTGTAGACGCGCCTAACAATGCAGCTACAAGACCGCACCCTCAGCGGCTCAGCAGAGCGCCAACAACAACAAAGAGTGGTACTTCATAGAAGACTCAGACATGATCATCTAAGCATTGCGTAACTACGAGCTGGTGTGCAAGGTTTTCATAAGTTACAATGCCGCCATTCCCTACATCGCGTACATCCAGAGCGTTCAGTGTGGTTGCTGATCTCTTCATGAGGAGACGTGGGAAAGTTAGCGACGGCAGCTTGGAAAAACAAATTCTCGTGAAAATAACGACGCATGAAGAGCGCCAGACAGCACTTCAAGCCATTGCAACGGTGGCCTAGTCGTTTGAGCATCCAGCTCGCACGTGGGAGGTGCGAGGTTCGATCCCCGGTACCACGGGGTACCCACCGGTGATACAATGGGTGTGAGTTTTCCCCTGCCTGGAGCTCGGCTTTTTTAGGATGAAATGCTTGGGAAATTGGTCTTTGAGCCCACCTTGAAAAGACGAAAATACCTTGCGCCTTGGCGCTCCTTGGCCACAGGATCCCTTGCGCCATAAAAATCCATCATCATCATCATCAACAACAACACTTCAAGCAAGCAGCACTATTTCATCCCATTACGAGCGTATTTGTGTTAGAGCAACAAAAGTTAGAGCGAAAATAATGTAATAGTAACAGACTGCCATTTTGTAACTGTTCAGTTACTTTTTGGGGGCTCTAATTGCCACTGAAATCAGTTACATTTCAGACGAAGTAAGTGGAATTGTATTTGTAATCAGTTACTTATTTTCTGCAATGTCTACAAGACATGCAGCATGATGAAGGTATGGTGTCGACTGGTCGAGACTTGTGGGGCTTCGATCTGTACCCTGCATGATCATTTCAGCGATTTAGGCCTCTGCCAGTTCTCGCCCCTGAAGATTCAGTGATGGAAAAAATTTTAAGCGGATTTTATCTGTTATAAAGGCGACCTTTGCTGCCGGATCAAGAAAGAAGAGAATCAATTGTTACTGACGATAATAATTCGACAGAGTTTACCGTATTGTACCTTTAAGAAGTATCAAGCACAGCCTTCGCTAATCAGACTTATCCTCTTGGCTCAAGGATATGCAAGCTGTCTCAGCAGCTGTCGGGTTCCATGAATACCTGATTACGTTTATTATTGCGGGGTACATAAATTATTGTTTTGGTAGACCTCCCCCACCCTCTCTTCTCCCCCGTTTTTTCCCCAGCAGAATTAAACCCTGCTGCTTCTTTGTTAGTAATAATTCGAACGAACGGTAAATGTGCTATAAAGGCATAGTGAAGAACATCTCTGTAGTTTAAAGTTTGCTATTGCTTAAGTCTGTTAAGGGGTCATACGTCATGCTTGGATAGCTAACAATAATTCAAGATGTTGAACACTGATACCAACTGCTTAAACCCCTTGCTCAAGCAACAAGCACTGCTGATCGCGGATAACAAGGAGTCCATAGATTAGCAGAAATGAAAGGCGTGTTTTAAACGCCTTTAATGCTCTGCGTTAAGCAATTTTTATGCTCTGCGTTACGGAACAAATCGTTCTTAATTTAGTCGAACGAATCATTCAAAGCCGAATAACTCCGCATGAATAGTACGACTTTCGTGTGATGGAGAGCACTATCGCAGTGTGGCGACGCGGTGAGCATACTGAACGCACCGGAATTCGCGCGCTGTTTACGCAAGCCTGAAACTCAAAAGGATGCTATTTGCGCGTTACGCTATTCGAGCTCAATAATAGCGCAAGCAGTCGTGCTTAATTACGTATGCTATGGAAAGATGCATATATTTAGGCAGTACGACAGCCAATTTGTCTAACCTAACCCAGTTTTCGTGACTGGTGGCAAAGTGGCATCACTGGTATGACATCGTGAAGCCCACCGCAGTTATTAGCCGAGCGTCGCGATCGTAATGCGCGGTTAGGAAACCAGCTTGACTGCGCTGTCGCTGCCATAACGACGTGCAGGGAAAGTTAGCGCACATCGTAATTTTCCAGTGTCTCGCTAATCGAAGAGCTTTTTTTTTTTCTGTGCAAGAAATGGCGCGCTTCAACCGGGACGTTTTATATTTGAATAGTCGCGCGTGTCTTCAAAGCGGTGCCTGTTTTCCATTTGAGGTTACTTCCAAGCGAATACAGCCGGACGTATCCATGAATGGAAAATATTTTAACCTTTCGTCTGTAGCCGCTTAAGCGCTGAGTGCTATTTCGTTAAGCGGCTTAATATGTGTGCTACGATCATTCGTAGAGAATCTCAAAGCGAAAATCTGCATTAACTGATCGCTCATGACTTGAAGATTAGTGGAACGTATTTATGTATGATTATAACATCGCCTCGACGTCCTGCTATCGCAACTTCATCCGGTCTCGTCATTGTTTTAACCACGTTTATAGTGTTATCGTGTGCGCATTTGCTAGGTGCATGTAGTCTGTTCGCGAAAAACTGCGATCCCGCGTGGGCTGTTTTACGACGCCCAGAGCTTTGTCAAGACGTACGAGTGCAGTATGAGGAGTTATGAGCCAAGTTTAAATATTGCACTGCTCACAACCGCTGACATTCTGATCTCGCCACGGGTGCGAATCGCGCGTCTCGCTGCCGCCGTGCTTTCTTTTCCTTTTTTTTTTTGCGGGGGGGGGGGGGGGGGGGGGGGGGGGGGGGGGGGGGGGGATAGGGCGGCACCGAGCTTAAAATTGGCCTAAGTGTGCTACTCAAATCTTCGCCCGTCTTTGTTCCTTCCTGTCATCACCGCCACGAGACAATATCCATTCATAACGAACCACTATTTTGTGCTTCTGAACAGATTTTTAATCTGCCTACAAAGACGTATACAGTGCGAACAGGAATACTTCAAATTTAAGACGCAGAGTATCAGATGCGTAAGCTGACATGGGGCTTAATTAAACAAGCGAAGCAACTCAAGCCTTATGGTGCATCAATTCACCCACACCGTGTCCGGCGCGTATACATCGGGGCACCCTATAGTAAGTCTATGCTGCTTCCGCCGGTACCAAGAATACCGTTTCGTCGTTCTTCACCTTTGGTCCTTGCGCCACTTAAACACGCTATCCGTACTAGTCAGAAGCTAAAGTTCCACTGCTGAACTTCACAAGACTACCTTCATTTTCTGAAAGGCAAAAAGTCCTTTCAGCTCAATTTTTTTTTCTGTCCCGAGAAATCTTTTTGTATGCGGTAATGTCGTGACCATGCTGTCGTATCTTGTTTTCTGGGACACAGTGTACGGTCGGGTTCAGTGGGGCTTACAACGCAGCGATGGGGCGCTATTGCTTTTTTTTTTAGTTTCTTCAGTGTGTCGTGGTGCACTCTGCAGCAAGCCTTACACTTTCGGCTGGCAGTTGAATGCACATCTTATACCCCCCCCCCCCCCCCCCCCCCCCCCCATTCTCAGTGCTTCGTGGAGAAAGCTTTCACTACAGCCTGCCGGTCGGAAGTCATACTGGGTGCGAGTTAAAGGGATCGTGGAACAGCGAGGGGTGTTCACTAAGCTTGATTTGCTTCGATCACCATTGTTTTTCAATTAACTTCTGGAATCGAAGAATGTTATATTCAAATAAAGTTTGGAAGTCTCCTCCTTCCTTGGAGCACGTCGCTTTTCAATGAAGTCTTCGTGATCGGCGGTGTTCTTCCGACAACGGTGCTTTATAATCGCTACATGCGAACATTCTTACAATGCAGTATCGTTTTCTTACTGTCTGGCAACTTATCAGCGTGCAAATGAAAATAATGAGAAAAAAATCGTAATGTTTTTGTAGCTCTCTGATAGCTGGTGCTTTTCATGCCTCAGATGGTATTTCGAACCGTGTGCATGCTTTCACGCTTTCATGCAAGCCTTCAGGCTTTCGCCCATTCTTCGATGCAAGTGAATGAGCCGGAGAGACTTTTTTGTCTTTGCAGGACAGAAATTCCTGCCAAATCTTTCGTGCATTACAAAAAGTGCGGCTGCCCCCGAAAATTTTCCATCCTCTTTGTGCAGCTGTATTTACAAATATCTTCCGATATGCTACACTTTTTCCCACCTCGCCCTCTTGCGCAATCACATTTCTATTTATTTCGAGAGACGGAACAGCATTCTGACGTCGAATTTTGGGTTTTTGTATTTACTTTTCTGGGCTGAACAGAGATATCCAGTAAATGAGACCTGCCAAGGCTTGGTTGCGTAGTGACCTGTGCGCAAGGATGGCAAGCACTCAAACGGGGCTGTTGGGAAAGTTGAGCTTGTCAAGATTATGCGCTGCGGGGGAGAGACAAGTTGGAGTGTTGAAAGCGCTGGACTGCAGAGGTGACCGTGCGCAACTTATATACACGACAGAACAGAAAGTACTGCAAATGCAGAAGCAGAAACTTCTGAGGAATAACGTGATGCAATAAATAAAAACAGCAAAAGCTGCAATAGTAAAGATGTGCGAGGGGCATTGTGTTTCTGAAGCAGCTGAAAAGGGACAAGAAGAATGCATCCTCAAGTTCAGAATCTGACGGTTGCATACGACTTTCTTTCCAGAGGCGCCACGTTCCTCTTATTGCTACGCGTTGTGCAATAGTTTGACATTGAAATGTCCTGCGTTTCTTAATGGCGGTCTGACAAAAACGCGCGCGCCTCAGTGGCGCAACACACTGTGTATGTCGTTCCCAAGTGCTTAAGAAGCGGCATTGTGGGTCGAAATCCTGACAGGTTCAAGAAAACTTTGCGCTTCAAAAGAGGTGGCGCGGTTGAAGAAAGAAAACAAAAACAAAGAAGACATCTTCATAAGCTTAGAGATTGCAGACGCTTCTCGTTATTTTAATGCTTCGCGGCGCTGCTTTGAATCACGGAGACTTCCAAGTATTGCTGGGATACGTGAGCACTGTAGAATTCTGAACGCTTCATATTCTTTGCTGTTGTCGCTTTAGTTATAAGTGTGACCCAGATGAAGATAAATAGAACGAATTGTAGCCTTGAAGTCTTGGCTTCATATTTACGCTTTCATGTTTTTCCAGCGTCTTTGCTTGAATCAGTCGCAACAGTAAATGAACTTCTACCGGCCTGTGCCTAAAGCGGACAGACACATTGTTACACAAGAACGATCCGCGGCGCCTTTGCCTACGCAGCCTCTTTCATGTCTTGGATTGCTGGACATCGTTAGTCTGTGGCCAAGAGGCCGATCGAAGGGACAAGTGAAATGTGGACTACAAAGGCAGGTGTATTGCGACATGAAAGTACACCTCTACATCGTCCTCCTTACCAGCCACTCATGCGGCCGTGGTCAACACAGACGGCGCGCATTAGGACATGCCGTTGTGGGCTGCTTTAAGCGCTTCCCAGCATGTGTAAGAATATGGAAGCTACTACAGTGTGATAGCAAGAAAAGATGGACCCAGTTAATGAACATCGGTCGGTTTAATTGAGCGCAAGAATGTCAGCCCGGCAGAGGTCATTGATGCGTATTTCGTAGTGTCCCGGTATAGAAAAAGAACCAAATATCTGGCTGCTTAGTAATGGTTATTATCTTGTAATCGAAAAAACTATGCACGTCGCACCGAGAGATAGTGCTCGCAGTGCATGAACCCAAAAATGGTCGCACTTTAGTAGATGCGGGCAGTATTTGCTTTGCAACCATTTGCGAACAGTTCATTGAACGTCAAAGAGCAAGGGAGTATAACGGAAGAGACGTGAGGGAAACGCAAAGAGGCAGGCAAACCATGACGGAGCTGATCGAGCTTAGTAGGAATGAATGGTAAAGAATGGTAAAAATTTGTACGGGTAGTTGTCTGCTGAACACACGGAGCTCTTTTTATGTGCACAGGACAGTGCTCGAAAAAAAAAAAAAAGAAAACAGACGGCAGTACAACGTGCTTTTCTGCATTGTTCTAGCGAAAGGTTTATTTCATCTTTAAGGTTTTGGCGTTGGTCTAAAGGACAGCTAGCTGCGGTGTTCAGAAAAATGAAGCGCTTAATCAGAAATAACATCCAATATTCATGCCAGATGAAGCTTTATCACAGACCAATTAAAAAAAATGTATCACGGTTTCGGAAGGTAGCGCAGAAAATGACATGTGAAAACTGAGACGTAAAAGACGGTCGTATTTTTCTACTCCTCCAGCATACTGAGGCATTCATTAAGCACGGAGACATCCGACAAAAAACCCATGTATTCGCGTTCATTAGTACGTTCAGATCACATTTAAATAACACGTACAGATAACGCTTATGATACCTTAGACAATTTATTCTTACATATTTAAACTGAAACTCCTCGGCTACTCTGCCTTAAAGCATGCTCGAAACAAACAAAACTCATAAAGGCTGATCCGTTCAATAACACCGGTTAAGGGTGTGCTAGGCCCTCGTAGTCAGTGCCATCAATCACCATCAAATGCGCACGTTGGGCGAAAAATCCCCGTGAGTCTCGTTTAGATAGACAGACGAACAGACGGGGAGTGTTTTGAAGGTGAAGACGGGGGTGGTTGGGGAGGGGAAGCGAATTCTCCCACGGTGCGGCGCTTGGCGAAATCTCGACCGCCGCCAGCGGGAGCTTGCTGCGGCACAGCGTTCCTCCGCCATTGCCGAAGGCGCCTGTTGTCTGCGAGCTCCGGCGTGGCTGCCCGCGCGCTCGACTTTGTGAGCGTGCGCGCAGCCGCAATCACTCATTGTGCGCCCGAAGTGGCGCCGAACTGGCAAGGAGCTCCTCCGGTCTTAAAGTCAGCTGCTCGCGATCGATTGGATAATGCCGGCGATAGAGGAGCTTGAGCGCGCCGCCAGCCTTGCGCGCACTATATACCCGGGTGCGCCGGCATGCCGGAAGGGGCGGGGGTGGGCGGGGGGAGTGTCGAAGGGGGCGGAAGCAGCAACGTAGGGCCCTGCCGCTGCTGCTGTCAGCTGCCTAGCGTTCATTGCGCTCCGTTTGTTCGGTGCAGCATTGGCGGAGACAGCAGTAAGAGTGGGCCGGAGTAAGTTCTAAATCGTCTTTGCTGAGTGTAATAGACATACACCCACTAGCTGTTTGTATTGTGGAGGTCGTCTAAGAGGCGACTGCGGCCACATTTAATAAAATACTTGCCGACGTAGCTATCGGCGGAGCGCAGGCAGTAGCGTCCGGCTGAGGCAAAGGTTCCCAGCGTTCTGCCCTGCGCGAGCCCACCGCTTCATTCTGCTTGCTTGTGCTTTGGCGGTGACGTCACAGTACGTTGCTGTCCGTCTCGGGCGTCCCTGCGGCATGAAGAAAGAAACACTGGCAGCGCACGCCTTTCTACCTCCTACTTTGCCATCAAGAAATGAGCAAACTTCAACATCGGTTATGAAATTGAAAGGCTTATTAACGCGATAACGTTAGAGGTCCCGCACGGCGAAAAATCCGGTGGTGTCACGAAATTAGTCCACAAGGTTGTGATGTAACAACCACATGACCTCGCGTGGGCAATTCAAACGTCCTACAACTATCACACGGTACAACAATGATGACGTCACTACACAATTTCTAATTGGTCTACAAGGTCCTGACGTCATTCCACCATCACTGCGTAGTGCTTCTGAAGAAAAAAAGAAAGCAACTGCGCTGGAAAAAAAAGTGGTTAAACCGAGAATTGAACCGCTGCGTCTTGTGTCGCTAGCCGGGCGTGCTACACCTCGACGACTGAGAATCTTTTTTTTTAAACATGGTAGAAAAAAAAGGCATTTTTTGTGTCAACGGTGATGTTCTAGAAACGATTAAGCATTGTTTGATCGATTAAAAAGGTGCCATATTGTTTTCGGATATCTTGCAACGTACCTTGAAAAAGAGACAATTTGATATCGTATTCTGTACGATTTCTCACTCCACTGCCATTTGTCCATGAACCCTTAGACATTTTTTTTTCTAGTTGGACTACACAACCTGTGAAAAACGCGCATGATGAACCGACATTGTGAATCGGTTGTTTCTTCAAAAATCCAATTCAGCAGAATGATTCTTCATCTAAAGGAATATTATGCTCACACCGCGTTCGGACCGGAGTGGCAACGCTTCCAGTGCTGTGCTCTTAATTTCCCTTTTTCTAGTGAGGTGTCCCGTATTAGGATGTTGTAGGGATGTGCCCTGTTTTGCGTCTTTTATCGTGCTTGGTTTAATGTTTAAGTGTGTCGTATTATGCATTGTGTTGATGTTCCATTGTTTTCTTCATGGTTTGTACATAGTTCATGTACACCCCCCGTCAAAAGTATACAGCCCAAGGGGTTTGATTCTAAGGATTTTAGCGGGGCTCCCTAACATATCTGGCAGTCTAAAGTTTGGCAGGACTGAGGACGCGATGCCATTTCTAATGCGAGAGGTTACGGTCGCTGAGGATGCATAACGAGACATGCAGCAGGCTTCCCAAGCAAACCCTTTGGGCCGTATACTTTTGACGGGGGGTATACATAGGATGTTGCTTCGACCAGTGAGGAACTGTTATTCAGCGCAGAATTAAAGATATTTACGCAACCACCTGATATCGCATAGCAACGGTATCGCATTACACTCTTAAAGCTACTTACGCATCCCCAGAAATGTTCTTCCACTTCCTATGTTTTTATCGAAATTCCCCCTTCAAATTCAAAGCTCTCTAAATTCTTTTACGAATCTAAGTCGATGTGATGAACTCATGTCTTAAAGGGACAGTGAGGAGAGCTCTATTAATATTTTTTTATAGCAAAATCCGATTGTGCGGCATTTCATAGCTTTGTCGCCACTTGGCCGGCAGCGAAAGATGCATTTATTTCTAAGAAATTTCGATTCGAAGTTTAAAAAACTTTTCCCGCCTCTCTGATTCAAACTTGGGATTCTCTTATGACGACACAAGACTAAGTGACGTGAAACATGACGTGCACATGACGTAACGCAGACTCCGTGATTTCTGGCGGCCAGCAGAGCGGCCTAGTAGCAGCCGAAAAGAAAGCTACCGCCGGCCGCACGTGGAAGGCATCTATCGGCTATTGCGGCCGTCGCTACCGTCGCTTCGTTTACGTTTGCACCGACGTTTTGCCAGCGTTACGATGGATCCCGTTCTCGAAGTCGTCAACAAAGTTCTCGCAAATAGACACACCTTTAGCATACCGTGTACCTTGTTACCGTTAGCGGAATACCGGGAGCCCGCCTACCGCCGGTGAGCAGGCGCTGATTGGTCCCGATGCTGCAGGCGCGCGCGTAGCTGCCGGGTACTTGGCGCCATCTGGCGACGTCAAGGAGATTTGCGCATGCATTGGCTGCGCCTCAGTGATTCGTGACTTCTCGTGTCCCAGTCAATGGTTCTAGCAACACTGTTTTGTCTTATGACGTCATCACGCTTGTACTTGCGAGTGTGGCCTGTGGCGGCGATACCTGTATTTTGGTTCTTGCTCTTTTCTACGCTACAAGAGCTTTGTTGTCAGTATGGGTGGCGTTTTTGTAATCAGGAGCTGGCATTCTGTCGATACAAGCCAACTTCAATTTCTCCTCAGTGTCCCTTAATAGGGCTACAATTCGTAATACACGTAAATTATACTGATCCTGTGTGCGATAAGTGTTGCACGAAATTTCTGCATCCATTCGGGCTGACGGTAAGAAAACTTAATTATCGCTTAGGCTTTAATCTTATACGCTATCTGCGTGTAGCTGCAAATGAATTCGCACAAGGGGCTGGATTTTACACGTGCTCCTTTTAACCCAACAAGAAGCCACCTCACAAGCAGGGAAAGGGCTGCAGTCCTTACGAAGTGCAACATATAGCCGCACTTAGCACCGAGCCCTGATGGGTTCCAAAATGCTTGAGAAAACAAAACAAAACAACAACGACATTTTCTGATCTAGAGAAACGAGCAACTCAAGCAAGCATCAGACACAGCAACAAAGCTACGCGCACTTTCCAAATTCAGCAAATGCAGCAATTTCTTGTGCAGCGGGATTGAGAAAGGGCGCGGAAATCCGATACTACTACGCTCTTCTCATTAGGCTGTGCTAGTTTGTAGTGGCGTGCTTGTATGTACCCTGTGCTCTTTACTAACAGACTCGTCTTCTTAGTTTCTCTTCTCGTTCCTTTCTTGTTGTTTGCCTGTCCATGCTCATGCAATTTTACGCCCCTGTGCGATCTAGTGGTCTTATTCTCAGAGTCCCATAGAACTTTTTCGTTTCCAGGCAACACTAATCTGTCCCTCAGGGCAGACTGAAAGCGGCTGCAACTTTGAGCTTGCTGAGAGGAATCGGCGCATTTAATCGCCCACAACTTGACAGCCTTGTCCAAAATCAGGAGTTAAGTAACAGCGATAGGGTTTGCCATTACGCATGCAGTCTAAAAATACACGGGTAATCCTCCTTGCCCAGTCCGTGTAGTAACAGCGGAGACACGGCTTGTTACTATACTGAGACCGGCTTGTACTGACAAATTGGGCACGGGCACTGAGCAACCTTATCTGTGAATCGAGGTGACAGGTGCTTTAAGAATGCGTCAGCACCTGCCAGAGGAAAGACAGCTTACGTCATGAACGACGATGTGTGACTCTCGGCCACGAGTTGATTTATGTTGAAAAGAAGAACAGTGGGATTATTCAGGGCACAAAAAAGTGCTAGGGTTCTAACGCAGTTACACCGAGTGGACGTACGAAAGCATGTGTTTAGCCTGGTTGGCTCATGCTTTTCTGGGTCGTCGGAACGTATGACGACAAATTTTAGGCTCAGGTTAGTCTCTGATCGAGGTTAAGCTAATCTCATCTGTTCGAGCAGCAGATGAAAGCTGCGCGAGTGTGTTGCAGCTATGCACCCTGGCCAATCCCCCGCCGTGGGTATGTGCCTTTAAGCCTGATGACATCATCATCATCATTATCATCATCAGTTTACCACAAGGCGTAATCAGCTGCGACGATAGCACAATGCTCTTGTGCAGTGGCCAGTTAAGCTGTTCTGTTCTCGCCAGCAAGGGTCCGAAACCCAGTCCCGGCAATAGTTATTTTATTTCTGCACCCTTAAACTTTAGGGAAGCCACAACATTCTTGGTTGGGCTTGGCCTCGTGAAGTAGCTCTTCCGCCCTAAAAAGGGCAAGACAGGCATACACGTATCTCTTTCACCAGGGTGAAAATTTGGGCAAGTCGGTATTGTTCCATAACATAAGAGTAGCGCAAAATCAGGACGATGGACACAAGGGGGCAGAACACACACCAACAACACAGGAAAACGTTCGCGTGGTGTTTTCAGCTCCAGAAAAACTCGGTGTGTTATGCAAAAGGTCCGTGCCCTCCGCTCATAGCTCCCAAAAGCAGCAGTGTACCATCCGCCACAGGAAAAGATTTGTTAAATGTACTGAGGGCATTGTGTACAACATTCCGCTCACCTGTGGCAAGCAGTATATTGGGCAATCCGGTAGGTGCCTGAATGATAGGCTTCGAGAGCATAATAATAACATGAAGACTTATACCGGCAGCAATCTAGCTTTGCACTGCAAAAATTGCAAGTGCGTGCCTTTTTTGGACAAATGCTCAGTCGTTGCTAAGAGTAGAGATAAGCTAACTTGCGAAATTGTGGAAGCTGCACAGATTGCTGCCTTAAAAGATAACTGCGTTAGTACTCCGTCCGTTTCCTTGTCTAAACGAGAGCTGGCCTTCTTGTGTTCAAAAAATCCGTGATCTCACATTTTTTTATCGCATTTTTTATGGCACCTTTTTTTTCGATTTTTTTCTCTTAGGTCAGCGCATGCGCTACTTTTGCTCAGGTTCTGTTCACTTGGTTGGGTTTGGTTTTCTTCGTCAGTCGGAAGTTAGCGCCTGTGTTGTTGGTGTGTGTTCTCTCCCCTTGTGTCCGTCGTCCTAGTTTTGCGCTACTCTTATGTTACGTATCTCTCTTCTGCAGCTGTCCTCCTGTTGCTTCCTATCTTTCTGTGTCCAACCTTGAGCTGGCTACCCCAGCAACGCGCCCTACACAGTGGTCGGTTGACAGCGATGGTTCTCTAGTATGTCGACCCTTCCCACATTAAGAGACCGTTTAAAATGGTGCACCCTGTACTTGTCTGTATTCTTTGTCATTTTTTTTTTCTTTCGCTAAAACATATTTAAGCGTTTCGAGGAAGCAATGACACCTGCATCAACAATTTATCATGTCTATGGTATTTGCCTTGCAAGCTGTCTAGTGACGTCAGAGACGATTAGTGAAACCAGAGTAAAGAGCACAAGCAAAAGAAAAGGCTTAGACAGGGCGGCTGTGGGCTTAGAACGAACTTTGTAATCTGGCAGTTTTCCGTGAGTGAAACCTACTTACATCTTAGTCACATTTGCTAATGCAAAGAGAAAGCTAAAAATAATGGTGGCAGCTTAATTGCTACATTGTTGTTCTATTCAGTGAGTTATGTTGCCCTCAATAACATCCTTGCACCTGCTTTTGAACCAGGTATGCTGTACTAGCTTGTATGCTGCCAAAGAGCTCCTCGGATCTTAATACTTGTAATAGCCTCGAAAGTGCTATTGGAGAACGTTTTGCAGCCTCTCAATTAATCAAAGCTAAACTACTGCAATGGTAGCAAATCTATTAGGAAATGCGAGCTGCTCAGCGCCTCGTGGTTCCGATGCGTTGTCTATGGCAATTACAATGATGGGTGGGTGAGAATGAATCTACAAAAGGTAGCAGTTTTCTATGTTTGTGGCATGTATTATTTAGAAAAAATATAATTGAAAACATAGCGACGAAATAGCGTGACATAAAAATTAATGAAAGGGCACGAAATCCAAGGCTTCAAAGACGACCATAGCTTTGCGCTCTCTCCCACACCGTTAAAAAATTCTGGCCCTGTCCTAAAGGCATTTTGTTTGTGATGCCACTTTAGCTAAAGGCATCAACAGCTGCTCATTATATCGCATTGGCGGCACTTAATAGAATTAGGCGTCCCTGTGATATTTTTTTCGCGACCGGGCCTTGGTTTTTTGTCGCTTTGTCAGCACGAATAATTGTCACTCCGGAGGCTACCGGCAGTGATGGAGTGACGGGCTTGCCGTACTTACATGCATGTCGGTATTGTACGAGTCAATGCTGTCGAAGTCTTGTAATGAGCAAAATTTATTAACGCGACAGGGTTAGACTCCCGTTCTGCACAAAAATCGGCATCGGCATCGTCGGGGGTGGCGTCGGCGTTGTGAGCAAAAAATCCGCGGAGAAGGAAACTAGGTGGGCCACCCTGGTCACGTGACCTTGCAACGTCATCACAACCTGCCCAACGGATAGTGAGAAAACGGAACGCCGATGCATATGGCAAGTAAATAATCATTGGTCGCGAGCGATTGATCGGGAAGGGCAATCTGGGTCGTAAAAGCCCCACCAAAGGCAGCATCTGCCATCGCAGGGCAGTGGCGCATCGCTTAACCGCTGCACCAGTGCGCCAAAAGTGGTATGAGGACTCCCAGATATCTATGAAAGTCAAAATCAGCAATTGCGCATATATAAACATTAACTACATTAAACTATTAATGCTATCGCGTCATAACCTTAAGGCGGAGCTTAAGTGTCCCGTCCAAGTTTTGAAATGAAGGGAATCCCAGGTAAAATATTTTGCTTACCTGGTAGCTCGGTGTGTGATTGAACGTGAGCGTCTAAAGTAATCATAATGTCATGGTTAATAAATTTATTTCTGGCTTATTGAGACGATTGCGCGTGAGTCTTTCATTTCGCAGAACCACGATACCACCTATTTCGTACTTTAGTCTCAAGTGCTAAAGTATTCCTTCAACTTACCCACTTCTCTGCCTTTGCGATGCGGTAAGGAAATGTGAGCGCCGCCAATTCACAATTTGTGAAAAGAAGAAGTAGTGGAAACAGACGTCCAACTTTATTTCATAACATTCTCAAACTTCAGAGTTGGCGCTTCAAACCAGAAAATAAACCCCGACTCGATTCTGCCAGGAAATCTGTTTTCGTAGAGCTTCCTCTTGTATCGGGATGGCTTGCCTAGGCTCCCTTTGAGCGCTCGCATCGAGATTGAATAATAGTAGTCCTGCTGACTTTTGGTCACGTTAAAGCAGAAAGCAAAAGTGTATAGAGTTACTGAAACAAATTCGAGTTGCATCAAAGAAACCTTTCTTGGGGACTCTGCTCGCTTCTCTACAGCTGCTTCACTATTCAGACGTGCGTTACGTTAGTTTTTATAATGTTATACATTGTACGCACGCACTTGCCAGACGCAAACACGAAGTGCGCAGAAGATATTTTAAATTAAGATCTGCGGCCACGGAACGCGCCCAGCGGCGCAACTATGTTTGGGTTTTCCGAAAAACAGTGCGGTCTTCGCAGACGATACCATTCTGAAATTTCTGCTTCCCAGGCTGCCCGGGCCGGAATCCTATCAAATATGAAAGAGAAGACGGAAAAGGCAACGGGCTCCACGCTGCCAGTGGCGTGAGGCTGGCAGGCATTACATATTTATGCCCACCAGGAAGCGCCGGTGCTGGAGACAAGCTGCCTCGAGTGCCGGGCAGTCCCTACAAGGCTGCGGAGTGCTGCTGAGGTTGAGGGGACCGTCATATGGGCTTGCGCGGTATAGCCTCGCGCCAGAAGCCCTTGAGACCGTTGTTTTGCGTCGTGACAGAATCCCTTTCGTGCAGAGCAATTCATAAACTATGTGGCGTAGCCTTACGTACGTTAGACGTGCGCAGATACGTGAGATGGGCAGGTACACTAAAGCACGTGGCTGGCCGTGGTCCCTGGTGGCGTACGATGATAGACACAGTGAATGTTTGCTCCGCGCGTCTCTGACAGGCGTTAGTGGGATAAGGGTTTGGGTGCCGATGCAGCTGAGTGTTCTCGCTGGTCGGTTCTTCCTACGCCTACGTAGATTCCCATGGTGGCCGTGGACGTATTCGTCTTATCTCTAATCATAATGGGCGGAGACGAATACACGTCGTGACTGGAAGTACTAGGGCAGGCATATGCTACGCTTTGTGGGTCACGAGGAGATTGTGTCTAGCAGCCGCTGGGAAGATTGATAAAGCAAAAATACGCATGGCGAATTATATATATGATGCTTCAGGAAATAGAAAACACCGTCTTGTATCACATATGCGAATTTGCACTTACTCTAAACAGATTTATTGCTTAGTTTAGTTTGGTTTGGTTTACGAGGGTTTAACTTCCTAAAGCGACTCAGGCTATGAGGGACGCTTTAGTGGAGAGCTCGGGAAATTTCTGCCACCTGTGGTGGCAGACTTAGACTTAGGTTAAGCTCTGATTGAGGTTAAACTGATATTATCCGTTCGCACCGCATTTCGCAGTTGATGAAGCGGACAATCTGCAATGCAGAGCGCGAGAGAGTGTCGCAGTTTAACATGCAGAGTGATCGGCTGCGACGATAGTATGATGCTCTCGTGCATTGGCCAGTGAGCCTGATCTATACGAGCCGCCGTGCGTTCGGAATCCAGTCGCGGCAATATTTACTTTATTTCTGCATGGGCTGTTGCTATGTTAAGTTGCGCCAAAGTCACCTTCAAGGTCAAGCTTCACCAAACACAGAGAGCTGGTTAGACCTCGTGAGGTAGTGATTTCACACTAAAATGACCGAAGAACTTGTGAAATGTGTGAATAAAATCTATTCAGGACCTCACGTACAAGTAAGTGAATAATAAAAAGTTTTACATTCAGTACCAGGAGTCTGTCACAGCAGCTGCGCTCGAATAACGCATTAACGTGCCTCATGATCGTTTTTTGAGGATTGGTTGAGGTCAGCGTATCACTCAACGCAGCGAAAACACTACGGGCGGAATTTTCTGTCGTGCATTGCACTTGCCCGTACAAATAGCGTGAAGTATATTAAAGTGAAAGTCAGAAAAAGAGGAAAGACAGCGTGGCTGAGGCAACACCGGAGTTCTGATTGATTACGCTGTGCTATTAGATTTGATGCAGAAGCTCAGATATATTGCCGAAAACGCAATTCACTGCCAGTTAAATCCAGAGTAGCGCTCATTAAGCCGCCGTCTGTGAAATCATGGGCCACTATAGCGCGAGAGAATGAGAGAGGAGCAGTCTCGGTGGCGCAACCGGTAGGAGTGTCACGATTTTTCGTGGAGAAGTGGCTGTAATACTTTCTCTTTAATGACAGGAAAAGGATGAACGGCATACACATGCTTCTGTTGCTATGGCCTTGCTTTCAGGCCCCGAAAGCTGAGCGGTCTATTAAGGGTAACCATTATTTCCAAGTAATCAAATGACAAATCAGCTGAAAGGAAATACGCGCAAGCGTGTTCTGTGTGCGTGCGCGGAGTAAGCCGCTGCATTAAGTATGGAACAAGAAGGCTGCAGGCTATGGCATTAGATACGAACATGTGGGACGCACAGCATAGGCCTAAACAATGAGAAGACTGAATGAGGGCGCTCGAGAGCACGCGTAATTGTTTCCGTAGAGCCACGTTGAAGAGGCAGGGATTTACTGTTGTTTCGGACTCCGCTGCAACCCGCCGGTAATTTCGAAGCAACAGACGACGAGCAGGCTTAAACAACCCCGCTAAACACAAACTGCTGCGCTAGTTGGTGGGCGTTTGATTTTACAACAGCTCGCGCAAAAGAGACCCAGCGCGGACTAAGCAGCGCTGTTGTGTTCTGCTTTCCGTTGCTTGGGTGTTGCTTTTTTTTTTGTGCGCAAGCACTTATCCGGTGGGTACCAACTCTGAGTGAAATCGTCCGCTTTTCAGTTGTCTGGTCTCCTAGCGCGAGCGCTCCGTCCCGCGGCACTGCCCGCTCATCGTCGTCTCCTACGTAGCAAATATTCATGCTTGGGTGCTGGCAAAACTTTATTAAGGCGAAAGCCTTTAATAGCTCATATTGTCCGTTAGCAGAGGGCGTCACACCTTTGACAGCGTTTAACTCGTGTTAACTCTGGAACTAAATAGGATAGGAGAAAACGAATAATTTCCTCAGCTAGAGGAGGTAAACATTAACCCAGGAGCCACGCTTGATGACTGTAGAGTAAATAATTAATTAATTACAGTGAAAAATGTCAAAATTGTGTCGAAATAGCGCGGACGTCGATATAGCCACGGGAACGTTGTGACGTCAAATACACCGGAAGTCGTCACGGAATAGTGAAAATTGCCACAGAATGGTCCTAAAAACGTCGGATTTGTGTCAAATTCGATGGAAAAATGTGTAATTAAGCGTAATTAACACTTAAGATCCCCGAAAGATGTATAACTTGGGTATCGATATAGCCACGGGAATGGGGTGACGTCACATCCACCTGAAGTCGTCACGGCATAGTGTCCTCGGCTTTCCGAAAGGCTCTCAACACTTTAGTTGCCAAAGTGTCCTCGCAATTTTAAGGCGAAAGCCTTTGACGCCTCATCGTTGTAAGCAGCAGTTGTCGACAGAAAATGTCACGCTTTTCAATTGGTTGAAAACGGCCGTGACGTCACAGTGCGCGAATTTCAAACGGGGCCAATTGTACTTTGCGTAGTAACCATGCAACCAATTGAAGGGATCGTATAGTGATGCTCCAAGTAAGTGGTACTGAGCTTAGTTAATTGCTTAATTACCCAATTAACTTTTCTAGTCAGGCCATATAAATAAATAAAAATTACGAGGAACTTTAGCGGCTAAAGTGGTGAAAGGCGAAAGCCTGAGAGCTGCATTCTGCTACGCGATTGTTCACTGCGCATTTTGTTGGTGCATTAATTAACTGCCAATTAATGACGCTTAAGCTTCGCCTTTAGGAGTGGAACGCGACAGCGTGTTGTAGCGCTGCCACGGAGTCCAAGGAACGCCACCACCCGTTCGGCGCGATGCGTTGCCCTTTGAAAGCAACACTTTTTTTTTGGAAAGGAAATGGAGCTGTAATTGTAGGTCATCTCGGTGGACACCTGAGCCGCACCGTAAAGGAAGGGAGGAAGTGTGAGTGAAAGAAGAAAGAGGGGCCGTTATGAAGAAAATGAAAATTGTATTTGAGGAAAGGAAATTACGCATTAACTGTCTCACATATCTCAGTAGACATTAGTCGAAAATTGTATTTGAGGAAAGGAAGTTGCGCAGTAACTGTCTCACATATTTCGGTGGACACCCGTCAAAATTCGCGCGCGGTGACGTCACGACAATTTGGACCAATCTGAAACGCGGACAAATACGCCTTGCTCGTTGGTAAATTGGTTTTTGAGGAAAGGAAATGTATCTGTCTCTCATATCTCGGTGGACACCTAAACCTCGCCGTAACGGGAAGGGAGGAAGATGGGAGTGAACGAAGACACCGTATTTACTAGACGCAGCTTTGTTCATTCCAAACCATCGATCAGGCATGGCGTAGTGGTAGCGTGCTCGACTCGCTCCGGAGACCGAGGTTCGATTCCCCGACTCGGCCAATTTCTTACTCGGTTTTATTTATTTATTTATCTGGTCTGACTATAAAGGTTAATTAGACTAATTGGTTAAGTAAGCAATTAACTAAACTCAGTCCCACTTACTTGGAGCATTGTTTGCATGGTTACTAGCCAAAGTACAATTGGCCCCGTTTGAAATTCGCGCACTGTGACGTCCCGACCGTTTCGACCAACTGAAAAGCGTGACATTTCTGTCGACAACTGCTGCTTACAACGATGAGGCATTAAAGGCTTCCGCCTTAAAAGCGTGACATTTCTGTCGACAACTGCTGCTTACAACGATGAGGCATTAAAGGCTTCCGCCTTAAAAGATTTGAAAGATTGCTTCTACTGTTTGAAGCAAGAACAATTATGGCTGCTTTGACGTCATATTTGAAGGTCAGGGCTGCTCTGAGGTCAAATCTGGATGTCGCCCAGCTTTATACAAAAAGTAGGTCACAATGTGACTACATAATTATCAACATGTAATCGTACTTGAACATATATGTTCGCATATGGCTGCTCTGAATAATGAGACCTCACTGGGGCAAGGCTGAGAGCATGTACTTCTTGGATGCTCGACAGCGAATTTTTAGCTCAGTACAAAAAAGGCCAACCGATCACAATGAAAGCGGTTTTCATCTCCATGTGAGTATGTCCCTTACTGAACAAGAATACACCTCAAATAACAAATTTGAGCCTTTACATGCACAAAATATATTAAACTGGTTGAACACTGAAACAATAGAAAAGCTTTGACCAGAGTAAAATGTCAGTAAACAATAAGTTGAGTATTGAAAGAGAGCCCATTCTATCTGCGTAACCTGATACAAAATTTTAAGATAACCGCTTGGGTACACTTCACGGGAATAAATTGATATAGTGTTGCTGGCGGTCACCTCCGGCAGGTAAGAGAATTCGTCGTTTTTTTGTTTATTGAGTTGGGTGAACTGAACTAACGTAGAAATTTTCAAAACTCTAGAAAATCCGTAAAAAGACACGATTCCAGTAAAATCAGCATTATTTTGAGAAAGTTCGATATTTATTAACTCTGGATAAATTGTGTGAAATCATGTGCAGAGATAAAAAATACTTCTTGAACACAGCATCAATTGCAGTGTTAAGAATTCAGGGTTGCTTTGATGTACATAATCAAAGCTTCCTGGCTGGTACGAATAAGAGTAGATAGTGGAGTACCAGGGCGCCTGCGAGATAAGACGATTTCGAGCTTGCATTATGGGCAGGGACTGGTTCAGTATGATTAGGACACGTGGGCTGTGTGAGAAGATACGATAGTTAAGAAGACAACACCTGTAATATTTAAAACAGGGGTGGTCGATGTAGTCCGTTCTTATGAGTGACAAGGAACTGCGTAGGGGCTTTCTATAACTATTGCACTATCCTGACGCTAGAGGAAAGCTTGCAGTGTGTGTAGGTGTGGTACGGCTTTTGACAAGTTCTCTCAGATCATAAGTATCCATCGAGAGGAAAGTATATAACAGTTGTATCTTACCAGTACTAACTTAAGGGCCAGAAGCGTAGAGGCTAACGAAAACTGTCCAACTTAAACTGAGGGCAATGTAGCGAGCTATGGAAAGAAGGTGTAACGTCTTTAAGGTGTAACAAAAGGTGTAGCAGAAGGCGTGAGAGAGAGTAGCGTCAGGAGACAGGAAAAGGGCAGTGTGGCTCAGGGAACAGTAGCGGGTTAATGACATCCCAATCGAAATCAAGAACAACAAATGGGCTTGGGCATGGCATGTATTGCGAAGGCAAGACAACTGATGGTAGTTAAGCGTTACAGAATAGATTCCAAGAGAAGGCAAGGGTTGCAGAAGGCGACTGAGAGTTAGTTGGGTGGATTAGGTCAAGAAATTTGCGCGGATAGGGCGACCGCAGCTGGCACAAGACAGGGTTAATTGGAGAGATACGAGAGGGGCCTTTGTCCTGCAGTGGGTATAGTCGAACTGATGATGATGGTGAGGTTTAGTATAGTACTTGGGGTTTAACGCCCTGAAGCTTCTCGTCGGCTATGAGGCTGCGGAATATTTTCATCGCCTGGGGTTCTTTAACACGCGCTGACATGGTACAGACACAGGAGCTTAGAAGGACGTGGTTGTCTTCACGAAGACACAGGAGGTATTGCATTTCGCCTCCATCGAAATGCGGCCGTAGCGACCAGGATTGGATCCCGGTAACCTGGCATCAGAAGCCGAACGCCAAAATCACTGAGCCACCGCGGTGGGCAGAAGGGGGGTATGATGCAGGGTCTAAATTCCAGTCTCCCATACGACTCGCCTGTGGCGCTTTCTTGCACATATTTAGATGTGTTTGCGAGTAATTCTCATCCGGCCACAAACGTAACGAACCTGGTATTGCAGGCCACAACACGAGTCAGCATGTTCTCTGAAACGTAGCTTTATCCGCAGTCCACAGGATGGTCGCCCTGACGTGTGGATGACTTCAAATGCTCTTTGTGGGTGCTCTTTGGTTGTGGAAAGGGACAGTGGTATGCACTATTTATGTGTAGTGAACTGGCTATGCGTACGAATGAGCAAGTCAGAACTCGGGTTTGCGAGATAGAGGATAGTTTCTGTGATGCTCAGCATCTTCTGTTCTGTAGCGTGGGAGCGTTACATGTTCTTGAAAAATAGGCAGGCAGCTTCTTGTTCACCTCGGATGGACGCTTTGTGGTTTTAGAAGGCTGCGTCTGTGCAATAAAAAGTAATTTGTTGTGGTGGTAGGTTGGCTGATGAAAGCGCTACACCTTGGCTTCGTGATGGGCCAGGTATTTCGCTAAGTTCACAGTTTGAAAGATGGGAGAACGCCTATCACCGGAAAAATGTCCCGTGGTAAAGGCTTGAGCAGATGGGAGGCAGCTGGCCTATTTAATATCGCAGGTCCTCAAGGAACGTTGTATTTTAGCAGGACTTCTGGAGATGCTGAAATTGGGATTGAACGAGTACGTCGCATTGTTCCCCGAGTGTGTCGGCGAGAACAGCGGTCCCCACTTTTTAATTAGCCGTGAAGAGGGGAACACCAGACGTCATCAATGGCAGGCCCGAAGGGCCGATTCTCGTTCTATGTTTTGCGTCTTTCTGGGATTAATGTAGGCTAAGGAAATATTGACCGCTCGTTGGTAGTGATGGCGACAGCTGCTGCAAAAACTTTGGCGAGACGTGGAAACAACCAATGCGCGAGAACCAACGAGCTCGAAATTTTCAAGCAAAGCATTCATACCACAAATCTTTTTACTTTTGTGCGCTTCTGTCAGAGTGCACAGTGGAAAAAAATAAAAGAAGAGCTCTGTTATGATAAATCTGCCGCCTCAAAAATCGCCTTAGTGGAGGTTTATTTTGAGGCCCTAAAACATTTTAATGGAATAATTTTACGTGCCTCGTATGGTTCGATACTTATTTAATTAGCTCCAGGTGATTAATTAGCTAATTTAGTGGCCTTGAACAGGACCTCAGAAAACGAATGTTCAAATTACATGAAACTCTCTGCAGAATGAAGAGGCTGCAGTAGCATAGCATGGCGACTGAATGGTGAATAAGGTTGTTTATAGTTTTAGACAAATACTTTATCTCTCTAAGTTTCGAGAGTTAAAACAAGGGGTAAGTTTTGCGGGATCCTGACTCCACCAGTTTCAATTAACAAATAAAGCCCTTAATAATCAGATATTTATTTATTAGAATACTCTCGGCGTTTTGACGCCTTACACGAAGGAGTGTTTTATAAATACAAGATTAAATACGCAGTTCGAGCAGTTATTTTTTTTATGCAACATTAGTTTTATCTTTCTAATGATTCATGGCCAGGATCGCTTTCAATTAAAGCAGGAAAGTTATTTTATTCGTGGCTGTGTTTGAAATCAAAGAATTAAAAAGAAAACAACTGGTGTAGCATTTTGGGTTTAATTTTGTGTTAATCAAAGCGCGACTACAGTACAGGGGGCACTTTTTTACTCATTATTAGCGAAGTAAATATCGAGAAAAAAGACTGGCCGTCAAATTTTGTTTTGAAGATCAGTCACGCCGGGCAAGGCGAGATTAGGTAGCAGACGCGCTGGCAGCAGGAGGGTAATTTATAACGATAAAGTGAGCAGCGCGGCTAAAAATCGCCTCTGGTTAGGTTAAGATGAATGTTAGGGGATTCCAAATAGAGAAAGCAAAAAAAATTGCATTTTTTTTCCCGTATACTCAACAATGGGGGCACGAATTTGGAAGCTAACGAAAAGGCCTGAAATAAAATTGACGACAGCTCAGTGAGGCAAGAAAAGAAAAATGATAGGGGTACCGTTAGGAGACTGGAAGAGAACAAAGTAGGTCAAAGAGCAGAGACGTGTTAATGAAATCGTAGGAGGATCCAAGAACATATTGTAATGTACAGGGAATGTAATGCGAAGGGAAGAGAGCCGGTTGTCTCTCAGGTCACTAGAGTGGATAGGAAGAGAAGCAAAAGCAGCAGGCTACGGCAGACAGTCAGGTGGGCGGATGAGATTAAGAAGTCTGCGGGAATAACGTGGCCGCATCCGGCACGGAACAAGATGAATAGGAGGTTATTCGAAGCGGTATTAGTCTTGCAGCATGCATTGCCAGGCTGCTTCTGATGATAAAAAAAACCGAGTTTAAAATTTTCGAATGCGTTATAAAATGATAATATCAGAGAAATGAGAGCCGAGGAAAATTTTCGGTGAAAGGAAGAGAGAATACGACGGACGGTACTCGGGAAGTCGTCAATATGAGCAGCACATAACACGTTGTTTTTGGCGGAATCGCTTCGATATGTACAAGCAGTAGCCGGAGATTACGATGAATTGGTGTGGTAAAAATTGTTTTTGAATATTTTCGCATAAAACTATCATCTCGAATTGGGTGACATTGAGTTTCATTTCACATTGATAAAACGAAGGTAAGACAATGTCAAGGTCGGATTCAAGTAAGGGACAGTCTCTAGGACTTGTTAACGCGTGATAAATTACACAGTCCGCAGGAAGCAGCCTTACAGTCGATAACATGTATTTATCAGAAAAATTGTTAATATAAAGAACAGCACTCCCAGCCCGGTCAGCACAGTTCTTTGCGGCGATCCGGAGGTTACTGCTCACATGGGTGAGTCGATCTGGTTAGTGGTTCTGCTATTCGATTAATTAGAAAGCACTCTTTCCAGCTTAGTATGCTGGCCCAGTGTTAGAGTTGCTTGATTTTAGCACAAAACGGTGACATGCAAGTATCAAAAGGTATTTGGAAGTAAATAAAAAAATAGAGGACGCTTAAGCTTCGCCTTCAAGGGCGTGACGCTTCAGTGTTTATGGTTCTGGGCAGCAGCTCCTCTTGCCCACGCAAACACGGATACCATATTCACATTAGATAAAAGACCAAACGAAGTGCATATAATGCCCCGCTCTAACGAATTTGTTCGAATATGCCTACGTGCCCTAGCGGTAGTGTGCGTGACTCGTAAACGAAGCGTCTGGGGTTCGAATCCAAGCTAACTACTCCAATTTGCTTTCCAGCTCTATTTATTTACTTTATATACTTACATGTTCTGCTGACGTTTCAGTCATGTTGCGTCCTTCTGATCAGCAGTTTTTGAATATTTTAATAACCTTTAATTCAACGGCTCCACGTGTTACGCCATGACACTCTCGACAAATCCTGCTTTTCTTCACAGAACAGGGACGACGCCAACTGCGCCGGATCATCCGCTGAACGAAACCTGTAATATTATCGCGTTAGTACTACCAAAAAAAAAAAAACCTTTGCCAAGACCATAAACTTGCTGGCAAACAGTACTTGGAGAGAGAGAGAAAATTATGCCAGTGTTTAGTAATCAAGTTACTGGATTTCAGGAAAGCTCCCAGATTTGAGCAAATGTGCAGAGAATCTGCAGAGAATGCTAGTCATTGTCATTGATTAGATTTGCCGATACAATTTGCCGATTTGCCGAACTGGTACCGCATTCCCCGGCTTCCAGTCACGAGGGAGGGAACAACACTCCGACGATCGCTCAAAGCGCTTGCAATAATAAACAGTGAACAAGATTCAGTCAACGTAAGAATTTGGGGGTGTAATAATTAGGCTGCCTGTAGAAAAGAAATTGTAGCCATTAACGATGTGATGCATTTGACTCAATCAGTTCTGATTAGGTCTAAAGGTGGACACAAGAATTATTCGAGAAGCAGTGGTTTAGCAGGAGATTCATTACAAAACAGTAGCTTAAACATGTTTTGGGATTCCACACAGCGTATACGAGAGCGTATTACGTGTTTTCTTTATATCAATAGGCTGAATAATCACAATGTTCTAATTGGTGTATATTGAAATAGTTTTCCGACAGTTTTTTCATTCATTCATTCAGAATTTATTTAAGACAACGAAAATGTTGTCCAGGGTGACGTGGCAAAAGGCATACTTTGCTTGACGAGGCCACGCCACCCGGATGACAGGCGGCACCACAGGCTACAAAAACCAAGAAAAGAAAGCACGCTTAGCGAAGATCTCCAGCATGAAAAGCTTCTGGACGCAATATGACCTCCCTTTGCTAAAAATTCGATGTAGACGACAACCATACGGTCGGTAGACCGAACCTTTTGTTTCCCACTCAATTACTTTTCCTTTTTATTATTGTTTTCGCAAAGTGCGCTGCCATTCCTTTTGCATAGACTTTTATATTAGGTTGGGGGACTGGCTTTTCAGGCGAGCCGGACGTAATGCTCTCGCAGTTTAAATGCAAGAGCATTACAAGCTTCATAGGAAAAAAAATTGTTGTTGGTCATAAAATTCGCCCATTGGCTGCAGGAGAGTGACGTCAACACACCAGAGTAATCCCATTGGCTGCAGGAACTTGGCGTCACAAGACCGAAGTGAAGCCACTTTTGTTAAAGGCATCAACAGCTTCTGACCATATCTCATTGAAAGAACATAAGATAATTAATTACCTGTCCCTGTGAATTTTTTATTATGTTTATTCAAAGCAGATGTAGCAGTATATTGACGCTTGAAAATATTGATAATATTGCTGCAATCGGCATACTATGCAGCGTGTACTTGGAGAGAGATAAAGAAAACAACGACTCCGCTGATGGCTGTTGACTAGGCAGAGCCTCAACGCTACCATTATTGATTGTCGAGGTGTTTGTAAAGTGCAACGGCAAGTCAGCTAAACATGTTTTTGAGCTATATCTGATAGAACGCCGGACTAGAACGGCATACCCTATGCAGTGAGCCAGGCGTTTCTATTTTCAACAAATGCACAACGAACTTACAACTACCACCTGGACGGCCAAAGTTCGCATCGCTACTGGATATCAGTGTTTCGTTAAAGTCATTTGTTTCTGTGCATTGATTTCCCGTAAGTGTACCGTGCCTTTCGTACTATGCACGAAATGCTTTTAGCCCCATTCTCAGCAAACACATACCAACATCGCGGTGAAATCGCTGCGAAATCGCGGCGTCTGATATTGAGACCATCGTGGTAGTTCATGCCGAAATTTATGCTTCGGCCTCTAAAGCCAAAATTCCTATCTGAATGATATTCAGAAGAAAGGAAATAGCTTTGTCTGAGCTCCCATCAGCATTGAAGCCGACGCCTGGGCCTGTCGAGTAGCTTTATTTCCAGACGCCCTCAATCACTGGAGCATGGAATTTTTATATTAAAGATCAGCTTCCTAACAAGGAACCAAATTTGAGACAGGACTACAATACACAGTGAAAAAATGCACTGAACTTTTAGCACATCAAATTTAAAAGCCAGTTTATTGAACATAGTCAAGTAATCAGGTATGTCGTTTTGATCCCTAATAACACGGAGTGAACAGCTGTAGACGCGCTCTCTGAAATTCCGCCTAGCCGGCAGTGCACTGACACTCGCATGTCGGACAGCTATCCCATAGTGTTCCACATTCTACGCGTATATAACATCCTTAACGTGTGGTCTGACACGCTCCACGCTCCTTCGCATTGCAAAAATCATGCCACAAAGCGAAGCAATTGGTAGATATTTGTTTTTTGATATCACGCCGAGGGATATCCCATTGGCACATCGGTTTTATCTTCTCTGCTTTGCGGCATATCTGGCAGGTTGTTCGCTACGGCCAAAAGCTTAACGCCGGAAAAAAAAGCAACGTGTGTTGTAATTGGTATATGCAGAAGACGGTGGTACTCGCTAGTTACTAAATTGACGCGCAAGTACCAAATGAGCTCCCCCCCCCCCCCCCCCCCATTCTCTCCCCTTTGAGTGCATTGGTAACTGAGGCCTGAAAACACAATGTCTCTACTGTGACACAAAGAAGAGGAGCATAAATTAGCATCCTTCTCTTCCTCGTTACCCTTCAGCCGCCGCGGTGGCTCAGTGGTTATGGTGCTCGGGTGCTGACACGAAAGACGCGGGTTCGATCCCGGCCGCGGCGGTTGAATTTCTTTGGAGGAGAAATTCTAGAGGCCCCTGTGCTGTGCGATGTCAGTGCACGTTAAAGAACCCCAGGTAGTCGAGATTTCCGGAGCCCTTCACTACGGCGTCTCTAATAGCGTTAGTCGCTTTGGAACGTTAAACCCCACAAACCAAACCAACCGTTACCCTTCATCCGTGTCTTCTACGCTACCGCGCGTTCACCGGCACCGTAAATACAGCCGTACAAAGGAGCCGAATGGGTGAACAGGTGGAAAACGTCCTTTAGACAGGGTACACTACACAGGCTTAAAGCCGGAGCAGAAAAGGGATCGAACTTGTCATTGAGCGGCAACTCCGTGACCGAAAGCGTCGCAAAGACCGAAGGGCATCGGACGAACGCTGCAGCGCGTAAAGAAGCGAAAACAGCGAGGTATAAGAGAGAAGCTGCTGATGGCGGCACCTCGTCGATATGAGAAAGCAGCGATGAAGACGAAGCATGCTGCCTCTCTCAAAGAGAAACAGTGGGGACAATGTCGGCGGCACGTTCAGCATTCATTTCAGCGACTTGTCGAGAAAAGGTGTGCTTAGCACTGTCTTAGAATGTCTACGCCGGTGCTGCAATACATTCCATGCTTGCAGCTTGTCCCCAGGATGAAATAGACTGCAGTTTATTTTTGGGCTCGTAATCGTGAATACTTGCTTTTGACTCAAATTGTATATACGGATTAGATATTACTCGGCGTGTATTCGCCTCACTAAACCTTCCAGATGCTCAAGAATTCGAGAATGGGTGTAAAAAAAAAAATGGAAGAAATCACAGTTTGGCGCACTGAAAATACTTAGCGTCGCTGCGAAGAAATACCTCCGCTATTCATACTGACCTTTAGCAATGTACCGGCCCTTGAGTTAAAGTGGATGATTTCGGCCAACGCTAATGCATTCATTCGACTTCAATGCTTGCTTTTTTTTTTGTTGAAATCTTTCGGACCGACTCAGCGGTGGAGTGCAGTCAGCCCTGTTTTTTGCATGTATATTCCGAGGAATCCATCGATAGAGAATTGAGAAACGGCATTTTTTTTTTACTTATCCCTCGCCTCTGTCGTTACGCAAGTTATGAGAAAGTCTAGGAACATAGCTACCATTCCGAGCGTTACGAGAGCGTTCCGCGCCATTTCTTTCTCCTCTCCACGGGGTGCAAAGCACTTGACTGCGTTCCCCTTTCTTCTTGCTCCTACTCCGCCACTCACAGCGGCCCCGCCTGGTCTTTCACCGGTTGAACGAGTCAGTCGGAGAGCATTTCTCAACCCGTCTTCCGACTGCGTGCTCCCAAATAGGGGTCGCCCTCCTTTACGCCTACCGTTCGAAGAACGTTGTGCCGTGACGTGAATGCGTGAAGCCGCCTCTTGGCGGCGCCTCCTTCTCCTCCGCCCCCGGAGTCGGCGAAAACTCGCGCAACCGCGGGCTATGAATGCATCGGAGGCGCGCTCTGCTTAGTCTTAATTAATCCGCGAAATTAAGACGGCGCCAAAGAAGGATCGCAACGGGTTCAGCGGAGACCGTGCCACGGGGGCGAGATGTCTGGGCTCTGATTGAATTATTCACAGCTGCTTCGGCAGCCCTAAGAGCGCTTATACGCGCGTGCTAAAAGTTGTCGGCTCAGGGAGCACGGCGAGCCGGAGAGCGAGGCCAGCGAGCTGAGGCGACTCTGCGGTGCTGAGACGTCGCGAGTGCACTTTTAAAGAAACCCGAGCCGCTGCGAAGTCTGGGGAGCTGCCCGGGGTGGTATATGCCACCCTAGACAATTCCAGGAACTCCAAACGGTTTACATTAAAAAACATCCTGCTCGGATTATATTTCTTCTTACTCCATTCATCATAGAAGAACATAATGATTGGATTCTTGAAGTGCCAGTTTTTATTTATTTATTTTCCTACTTTGCATACCCTCAAGCGCCGTAGCCTTGTTGTACAGTGGAGTGGAAAAAGCGTGAAATCAAATGACTGGTTGTTGTTTTTATCGGGTTTAACGTCCCAAAGCGACTCAGGCTATGAGACACGCTGTAGTGGACAGCTCTGGATGATTTCGACCACCCGACGTTCTTTAGAGTGCATTACATCGCGCAGTACACGTGCCTCTAGCATTTCGATCGCCTTCATCGAAATGCGACCAACGCGGTTAGCATCGAACCTGCGTCTTTTGGGTCAGCAGCCGAGCACCATAACCACTGAGCCACCGTGGCGGCTAAAATAAAATGAAAGTAGATGAAAAAAGTACGCAGCAAGGAATATAGTGGGTTTAGAAAAAAGCGACTGCAAGGTTTTTATGGTTTATGGGGGTTTAACGTTCCAAAGCGACTCAGGCTATGAGGGACGCCGTAGTGAAGGTCTCCGGAAATTTCGATCACCTGTAGTTCTTTAACGTGCACTCACATCGCACAGTACACGGGCCTCTAGCATTTGGCCTTCATCGAAATGCGACTGCCCCGGCCGTGATCGAACCGGCGTCATTCGAGTCAGCATTCGAGCGCCATTACCACTGAGCCACCACGGCGGCAGTGCAAGATTTTTAATGACCGTTTAGTTATTGCGATAAAAAAAAATATTTTCCTTTTTTTTTTTCAGGACGGCGCACATCGACAGGCTCTTTGCAACTCAGCGGCAGGCATTTCTGTGCGGACACATAACCATTTGCTGATTCTAGGTTTGTGATAGAAAGGCCGAATGTATCGTCTATGGGTTGTTTGTCTGCTGCACAGCTAGGTGCTGAGTGCTGACCATGATGTACAGTCTTTGTCGTAAGTAACCAGGCTGCATGGTTTGCTTCTCATTCGTATAGTAGAGCCCTTACGGCTTCCGTTAATATCAAAAAGTTCTTTGAAGGTGAAGGCAGGGGTTCTACTTACCGTGCAGAGATTTAGAGCTTGAAAGCTTGCATAATAGCTTTAATATATGACTGAGTAGCAAACCGTGCAGCCTCGTTACTTTTGACAAAGACTGTACATCGCAGCGCAGCCGCAAACACAAAACGTAAACGCGTGGGGACGACAGCCAGTGGGTACACAAATAGCACAGGTAATTGGTCCAATATTGCAAATGCATGGTTTCACTCTGTTGCTTTGTAGGAGCGGTCGTTGCCAATAAGTTTCCAATATTGGGGCGATTACCTGTGCTTTTTGGGTGAATTCCGCGAACAAATAACATTTGCGTTGCAGGGTGGGCATGCGTGGGCTGTATTGTGAAGCCGCGGTGAAAGGGCTATTCTTGCTTCAAAAATGCTGTTGTCATACACTGCGTAAAAAAAGACCTCTTTTGACAACCAACGTTTGTGTATTACAGGTCTTATATTGTACTTGGATATGTTTTTGAAGAGAGCGCGCGCGTCCTCTTCTGAAATGTGCATGGGGCTGGTCTGCGCGAAATATTCCCAGTAAGGAAAGATCCGTATGAGCAGAATGACAAGGATTTTTTTTTGAAGGTTTGACAATGCTGTGAGCCTGGTTTCCAGGCTCGTACAGGAGTGGGTTGTAAAGTTTCGTCCAAGCACACAGTGCTTGGTGGCGTGACATAAAGGGCCCAATCACAATAACAATTGACAATAAATACACATGGGCATTCATACATTGTTAAAAACAACAAATAAGAGGTTAAGTCAAATTCTTTAAGGGCTTCACTGACTGAGGAAGCTCTCAGTATTTTGAATAACCAATTCAACTGCACCCGCATTGATGCAATCACGTAGTAGTCTATTCCATTCTTCGGTGGTCGACGGGAAAACTAAATATTTGAACTTGTTACAGCAGAGTGCAAATGGTCTGATACATTTCCCGTGATTAGTCCTGCGCGAATGATGATAAGGTGGTCTCAGATATGTGGCTTTATCTTTGTTAGTGCTATTGTGATACAGAAGGAAAAGAAACTTCAAAGCAGCTATACGCTGACGATTAAACAGTGATTGGATGCCAGTTCGGATGCGCATGTCACTTATGCTGTCGTGCCGCGAGTATTTCGAGTAGATAAAATGAGGGCCATGCGCTGTATTTTTCGAGTTTATGGGCGAGGTATGCATGTTGGGGATTCCGAACGGGTCTTGCATATTCAAGGATCGGTCGTACTTTCAGATCCTAACGTTCATAATTCAATTTTAGTTATATTTGCATATACCCGATGGGAACACAAGCCCAAACAACCTCGGCAGGCAACTGATACGTGTGAAGGTAAAATTTTAAGCATATGAGATAAAGAATACATTGCATCTTTCGATATTTGCTTCTCTCGTTGATTACAACCTCACTGACTTTCAGATAAACGGTCGCGCGGGAAAGTATATAATTCGTGCGATACAATATGTGGTGACTCCACGAAAACAAACAAAATACAAGGAACAAGAGAACGAAAGAGAAGGAACAAAAATTATTTCCCCGTGAATTATTCGCACATCAAGTGGAAACGACTATACGAGAGGCACTAAAAAAAAACGTAAAGAATAGTATTATGCAAGGCGTGCTTTATGATGAGCAACCTTACTAACTTTGTGATAAAGTTCATGATTTATTTGATACGCATGATCGCCATAGTCATTGTTCAGCACATCTTTGTGTTTCTTTACCAGTTGTTTCTTTTACTATGGTTTTTATTACTTGCTGTGCTACTCAGCCAGCAGAGGAAACGACGCCAGTTAATTTCTTTCAGCTGGCGAAGCGTATTACGACTTCAGGATAGCCCAAAGGCTTCTACAACCTTGGTTCTTGCTGCGTTACCACCGTTGATTACTGTGAAAGCATCCACTGTTGACATCTTTAGTGCCTCCGGTACTAGAGAGACATTTTATTGGAGCTGGCTCCCAGATGATTCGAATAAAGGACTGCAATGCAATCATTTATACTATAAAAGCTCCAAGATTGTTCCTAAATAGGTTTCTACTCCAACTGAATTAAGAAACTTTCAGTTCCAGTCATGAAATGATGTTTCAAATAGCAGTTAAGAAATTGCCTCCACAAAAGGTGGCTTGGTTGTTCAGTTTCTTCCTTTTTAAACCTATTTTTTAAAGGCCGTGTACTGTGCGATGTCAGTGCACGTTAAAGAACCCCAGGTGGTCGAAATTTCCGGAGCCCTCCACTACGGCGTCTCTCATAGCCATAGTCGGTTTGGGACGTTAAACCCCATAAACCAAAACAAACCTTTATTCCACTTTATGGCTATGAATCCGGACCTTTGTCGGGGAGAGCAGCGTTTTGTGTGGAATGTACTCTAGCCGATATTGGCTTACATGAGGCAGTTCGAGCGCAGGTACTCAATTGTTTGCACTCATACAACACAGAGCGCTGTTTGTGCACTGCCGGCCACCCATTCATCGTGGTGTTATCAGAGGACGCTGTTATAAGATTCCTGCCGATGTCAGCCCTCGTTTGCCCGTTTAATGCCGTCCCACGCTGGAATAAACAGCCGCAGACGTCTTTTTGTCTTCTTGACGGCAAAGTCGCGCCGGTATGGCGCCACACGGGGCCTTATGAAAAGAAATGAAGCTGCGGCCAAGCGTAATGCAAGATCTGATTGCGTCACAGCCCCGCGGAGGTGTTTCTTCTTCCCTTCATTTAACGGGCACCCAGCGCGACACGGTGCCGCCAGAAGTGCCTCAAATTAAGGCTCGGGCGAACTGTAACGCAAGACTCAAGTCGGCCTCGCCCGCACGATCGCGACGTATAGCGGCGCAGTAACAGAATCCGAGCGAGCCATCACCGATCGCGGCTGGCGCGTTGCGCAACATCGCGTAGCTGCGCTTAGTGGGCGCCAGTGAGGCGGTTAATGAGGTCCGACCCGCCGTTCTGTATCGATGCATTGTGACAGGGAACTGAATGGCACGCTGAGGCTGGCCCCGTGGCTGGTTTCGCATAATGTTCTTAGGCCGCCCTCCCTGGGTTAGTTATAGTTAATCCGACAGCGAGGCTGTAGCAACGATCAGATTGTCTGCAAGCCATGGCGGCGGTCGCAGAGCTAAGCTCCCGCCTTTGTCGTGCTTAAGGTTAGGCGTGTGGTTTAACTTAATCGAGAGGAAATGGTGTGCAAGCAGAATAATATTGAAGGCTCCTGTCGTAATTAGTATTATACGTCTGTCGAAGTCTGCCCGGTTGTGGTTAATGTGTATTGCGCGGCAAATTTAAAGCAACAGTAAAAGCGGTCACCCATACGCGCCGATGATATTCCTAGATGGTCTCGA
Organism: Amblyomma mixtum; assembly: GCF_055824585.1. NCBI lineage: Eukaryota > Metazoa > Arthropoda > Arachnida > Ixodida > Ixodidae > Amblyomma > Amblyomma mixtum. The sequence continues at coordinate 67,824,786 of NC_143017.1, read as the reverse complement.
GATCGTTTTTTCTTTCCAGACAATAATAATAGCGTTTTTGCTGCCACATAAAATAAATAAAACTGTTTCCGAGTAGCGAGATAAATGGCTTTGTTTTGCTTCAACTGGGTTTGTTTGTTTTTTGTTTTTGGTACCCGCAGGACTAAGGCCTGCCGCCGCAACAAAGATAAGGGAGCCACAGATTTTGGGAGCTTCCCATGAAAGGGTAACCTGCCGTATTACCTTAATTAGCTTGACGGCCGGCACTGCGTGTTTCGTTGGTCTTTGCGTGCGAGCTTTATCGGTGTTCCTTTTCACGCAACGAAACCGTTAATGTTGAGCTTTGACCTACATAGATAATAGGGGCAGGAAATGTACCAAATTGCAGGAACGACCAGCATCGAAGGAAAATAATTTCTCTCTGTGACTACCTAGACAGTGCACTGTTATATGCGATTATTTGGAAAACTTTGTCGGCCGGAGCTTGATCGTTTTATACGCGGCCCGCAGGCTAGGGAGATGTTTGAAGTATACCGCACACAGCTTTGATAAGAGTAATGACGAAATATGAGGGCATGAGACAACTGACCTAATTAGAAATGTAAAGTTGTCGAAGAGGTGCGCAGGAGAAATAGTGTAAGATTGTACAGCATCCTGGGCACATATTCGTACGGGATGTGCAGTGCTGGAAGAAAATTTCTTCAGGTTATTTGATAGGCGTTCAGGTAATGTAGTTATTTTACGTGAATTTGCTTGGTTCAAAAGATTCCACTGGCTATATTTTGCGGGAAATAAAGTTTAGAAATACCGGTGTCAGCGATAGCGAGGTTGCTGCTAAGCTTTGGTTCTAATGACAGATGCGTGGGCTTGTAGTAAGAAGCGGGGCGAAAATTTTTCTTTGAACACTGGGAAGAAAGGAGAGGCAAGATGGCTTACACCTTTCATGAAGTGGTTTAATTTAGCTTCTTGTCAGAAATGAAATACAGAAACAGCTTGCGCGCCTGTTGAATATAGAAATGATCGCTCCCTAGAACTCATCACTTAAAAAAAGTACGAGAGATTGCGTGCCGCATGAACGTTTTTGCTCATTCTTCCTTTCCTTTTTCTATTAATGAATGGAATCGTTCGGACGAAACAGTAACAAGTGTTTCACCCTCTATGCTCTCCTCAGCCTTGCTTGAGGTCTGTTCTTTGTGGGTTCATCTGTATGTTAGTTACCCCACATAAGTTTTTCGGATTGTATTTAGTGTTCCCTCTGTCCTTGACTTTTCCTTTCGCAGAGGATATGCTGCGTTTGTAATCGCCCTGCAATAATGCCCCCGGCCGATGTAGGTTTATGACTAACTAACTAACTAACTAACTAACTAACTAACTAACTAACTAACTAACTAACTAACTAACTAACTAACTAACTAACTAACTAACTAACTAACTAACTAACTAACTAACTAACTAACTAACTAACTAACTAACTAACTAACTAACTAACTAACTAACTAACTAACTAACTAACTAACTAACTAACTAACTAACTAACTAACTAACTAACTAACTAACTAACTAACTAACTAACTAACTAACTAACTAACTAACTAACTAACTAACTAACTAACTAACTAACTAACTAACTAACTAACTGACTGACTGACTGACTGACTGACTGACTGACTGACTGACTAACTGACTAACTGACTAACTGGCTAACTGACTAACTAGCTAACTAGCTAAAACAATTTCTTAGATCATGATAGGTCATCATGGAGTATTTCGAAAAATTCAGGGAGCAAGACTCATCCACTGCCCGGTCGACGAAAACTCGGGCTTTATTGTGGGCTGCCTCGTTCCATGGATTGCCCGATTGGGGTGGGGCCCATATCATTTCGGAATAATTTGATGTGAATTTGCTGGCGTTAACGATTCTAAAACTGATAAATAGTGTTCGACAGACTCAGGAACTTTGCAAATAAGGCGCTTACAGGCATCACTAAAATGTCCTTTTTTCTGAAAGCAAACTTTAAATGACAAGATCTCACTAGGTAGCTTACCCAAAAAAGTCCTTGTGCATGGTGTCATGCCCAGACAAGCCAAATTACAGGTATATCAAGTGTTACATGGGCAGAGGGAAGACTATGAAATTATGTCTTTCTTTATGCAATATTTTTCGCGACACTGGAGACAGAAAAAAAAATTATTAGAAAAACGAACTAATAGGAAATATGTAACTAAATACACCTCATTCACAAAGTTTAACAGAGAGTGACGAACTCGATAAGTAGGTGAAACAATAAGGGTCGCCAACGCTTTAACTAAATTGGCTTTCAATTACGCAAATAAAATGAATTGTTTCGGATGGACATGACACGCGAAGCAGTCTGCCGCACATAAAGTTGAGATAGCTCAAACCCACCAGTGTTTTCGCAGGACTAGATAGGTTATCACGTGTTACAGACTCAAAATACAAACCCGGAGAAAGGTCGCAGGCTATGTGAAAACGCCGAAAGTAAAACTTAATGTAAAGAATGTTTCAGCGAAGCTTGACAGTACTGCAGAACGATTGTAGCTCTTTTGGCTTGGCCCAGTACCGTCATTTTCGGTCCCACACATAAATGAAGTCCGCCATGAAAGCAACCCAACGGTAATCAAAAAGTACGGCTTGCTTTGCCCGCTCAATAAAAGCATGCACGTTGGTCGCCCACCACGAATCGCCACACAGCTGAAACTCTCGGCACATGAAGTGCCCCTCGGCACAAACTTGCTGTACAGTCTCAGAATACAGAGCATTTTTTTTGTCAGTGAAAAAACAAAACAAAAAACAACTTGCTGACATGCCAACTGAGTACGGCATGCAGACATAATTTATCTGAAAAAAAAAAGGCCCAGGGCCGTCTCTCTCGCCTCATAACTCTCTGACACGGAAAAAGTCTCGATGAATTCCTTAATGCTCCGGCGTATTAGCACCTGTTTTTGCTGAGACAGGAGCCAATCGCCTTGTAAACACCAGGCAATTAAATCAGGCATCCATGTTTAGATATTAGAGAGAGGAGGAGAGTTAGACCGCTCTTGATGCAGAACCCCGCCTCCTTGATCTCGTGCGCCGCGATGCTTCTCTCTCTCCGATGCCTTACTCCGAGGTTTCTGCCTGACGGTGTCGATGTGGTACGGATCCACAGGAAATCTGGGACCCGGTGTAGAAGCATGCTTCGTGGCCTCTGGAGAATGCAGGTCTTCAGCGGAGTCGTCGCCAAGCCAGCACAAGGCTAAATGTCAGGCAGCTCCATGACGCATTCGCTGACAGCAGCAGCCTCTTTCGCAATGCAGTGACGAGGCGTTGTTGAGATATATACTACAGGAGTGGGCGTAAGAGGAGCTCCCTCACCATCATAGTTACTTATTGCTGTAGGAGTGGCCACGCCCTGCTGAAGAAAGGTTCTATGATGCAATAACCTCATAGAGGCTTCAACATAGAATATCATACAATTTGTATGATATTCTATGACATCTCATGATGACTGTATGATTTTACAGAAATGTATGACATTTGTATGATAACTGCCTATGATTTGTATGATAAGTCTATGATATTTGTATGAAAAACTGTAGGAGTTTATTGCATTATACAACTTTTTTCAGGAGGGCGGTGTTCTTTCCGAGTGAGCTTAGATTGTACAAGTTAATCTTCTTCAGCAGGCACGACGCAGGACGCCGTGTTTTTTTCGTTACCGTCATTTATCGTCTGGGAAATCTTCAGTCGCATTCAAATCTTCTGTAGCATCCATTAAATGTTCCTGCAAGGTACAGTTCGTAGGAAAGGTTGCCTCTGACCTTGTAAGCCTGCGATACAGCACACACCTCAGTAGAGTGGCCAGAACACCGGCAATCCGCGCAGCGAGGGGAGCGGCATTGAGGACGAATGCACCGTAATCTGTGGGAACGGAAACTCAAGGGTGGCCTTGCGCGGATAAGAACTAGTCATTTAACTTCGCTAACATTCGAAAGGTGCGAACGTCACTGCCATCAGCAAGCGTCAACTAAAATTGCGATTCAAAGTACCTACTTGCTACATTTCTGTCAACTTCCAGTTCTCAGCCGTGGTGGGGGTAATCTGGCCGCAATCTAAGAGAGCATCCCTATGTAGAGATCTTGTAATTAATCAGGACGCCACAGGAACTTGAGCTTCTCTTTTTCCTGTTGTGGATCAATGAAGAGGAGCGAATGGATTTTCACTTGAAACACTTCAGAGTTGACAACCTTAGTTTTCAATGAATGTGATGCACATGTCCCAATCCACACATGTGACATTTGAATCTGGCCGATAGAGCTGGTGCCACTCAAGAACGAGCAGCGGTTAGGACAAGTCAAGGAGCGAAAGCAGAGAGAGAGACACTGTGCACGCTGTGCAGCACTTATATAGAGACAGCGGCTGACGGCGGATGCTCATCAGTCCTCGAAAGCATCCGGGGAGACCATGGGTGCAGGCGGGGGGACGTTTGGCAGCCAAACGGCTTGCCCAAACTGAGTACGGACACCGCCATCTATGAGCCGTCCTAGGAAACGCTGCGCCTTTTCATGCAATGCATTTCATGCCTAAATTTACTATCGACGGCGATGTGCTAAGAACTATTCCGCCAGTTATGCACTCCTTTGTATGTAAGGGTCTTGTACGCAAGCAGCGTGTTTCAGTTTTATTCTTATGAAAAAATTATTGGCCGACAGTATGTAACTGCTAGGTACGAACACGTGTTTTGGCGAAGAAGGCTAAGCATACCTCATTTCCTCATTTTGGAGTCCCTCTTTGATAGTTTACCTTGTGGTAATGAAGTAATGTGTTCAATGTCCTTATTTCTTTTCAAGATTAATGCAACTGTGATACATATGTATTTTACAACCTAGGTGAATAAATTTTTTGTCACTTTTAATCTTACTTGCACTTTGAATATTACTCACTTTTAATCTTTTAATTTATCACCGTTTAATCTTCTTATGTAATGCACCCAACAATTCTGGACAAAAGTATTTTTGGACGGCAAAGAATATACGAAAGCAATTCTTTCGTATATTGTGATATAATTTATTACAGTCAATATAAGCGCTGATCTCCCGTAAGCAGGCTTGCTCTTTTTGCTATTGTCAGAAGCTTTCCCGATTGGTTTTCTATGGTAGTCTTAACTGCTGAATGCGACGACGGAAAAACTTTAAAAGAAAGATTTTTCTACACAGTTGGAAGAATGGACTATTATCTTCAATATTTTTGTAAAAGTACCTTGAAACTTTCTAATATTCAAAATTTTTCTCCGAGAATGTTGGACATGAATAACAGCACGAGTTCGGACCACGCGCTCTTGGGAGGCAGACAACGCTGCCTGAACAGAAGGTATAGGTGGGCGAAAGAAAAGGTGAAAGAAAAGGTGAAAGAAAATCTCAAGTTTTTTCATGAGTTATCAGATCTCGATAAAAACACACATTCTTACACCACCCGTTACACGGAACCGGGGAAGGTGGTCACTGCGCGGGCAAATTATTCTAGGCAAAAAGTGTCATACACACTGCCAACCCTTTTAAATTCATTCCACAAATAAGGTATAGATTCACATACAATTTCTGTGCGAGCCCTACGAAAACATTTCATTAACAATCCTTGCTTACAATAACAACTATAAGTGTTATCTTGCCCTTTGTTATGTCTACCTCTTGTAGCTATCAAGCGTGCGTGCCTTAATTTTGAATATTGTGCTTTCTGCTAGTTTTTTTTTTTTGTTCTATCGCTGACTGCTTTGTAGGGAGGCTGCGGGCTTCTGTCAAGTCGCTTATTGTCAAGCGGCTTTTATCCGCAGTCTCCCCCATCATTGATGGAAATAAAGAAGTTATTATTATTATTAATAATAAAATTCACACATACACGCATCTAAGAAAGGAAGCGGGCGCGCTTTTAACGCCAACGTCACCGTCTTGGGTGGATGGTTTTCATAATAATCATGAATGAAAAGGATTGTAGAAATAAATGGAATGAAAAACAATCTCATCGACGCCGTCACTTTAAAAGGTCATCCTGTTTTACCAAGGCTAAAAACTAATGTGGGTGGTCGGCTTAAGCACCACTCTCTTTTTCTTATGACCGTATATCTTTGTGCTTCCACCACGAACGCGAGGGTAAAATTAGAGAATTTCAAATGTGAAATTGGAGGGGCTTTGTACAGACAAAAACTAATTATAGTTGACAAACGCAAAACACGAAACGACATCCACTGAAATAGCGGAGGGTCTGTTCTCGTTTTATTTTTTGCCCAAAGTTCAGGCTGGCGTTCAGGAGACCGCCGTCGCTCAGCAATATCCGGTTTCAGCGGTAAAGGCGAAGAAGCCACAAAATTAAAAATCCCTTGGCCATGGTCGAACCGGGTCACGTGGTTCACGTTACGAATTTTGCGCCTAGATTTAGCGCTTGTGAGGCGAACAAACATATCTCTAACCTCATTTCGTGTCACCAAATGTTTACCCCCTCTTAATCCTCACGCTTTGGTGAAGCGTTAGCGCCGGCACGGAGCAGGACGATCGAGAACCGTTTAATAAAAACCCTAAAGTACCCCTCTTAACCGTAAACATTGGACACATCCACGTCAAGACCACGGGTGCGAGTGAAAGCCTTTCGACAAGCCGATCGTTGATTCAGGAGGGTCGGGGCGGAGGGAGCAACCGCCTCATTTCTTAGAGCCGCTCGGACGTGGCTCAAAGGCCATCGCCGTAAGTGAAAAGGAAAGCGCTCCTTAATCCGCCCTGTATAAGCACTCAATCAAGCAGTCGTTGGTTGCTTGTCCTGGCACATATACCCCGAGAGGAACGAATGCTGCCGCTGAGTCTGTTTTATGCCTTTTTCCCCCCCCTCAATGCGTAACGCGTGGTTGTCGGTACTCTCCCGTTACTTACTCTTTCCCTATTTTTGCTCGACTCGGGGGCGCGTCTCCCAGAACCGGCGGCTCCCATTAGGAGGCCTCCTTCTTCTTGTTGTTATACCCCTCCCCCTCCTCCTTTCCCTCTTTCCCCTCGAAATGTGCGCGTGACCTGTCCTCGCCAGCTGCGCCGGCGTCGGAGGCGAGCAGCCGCAGACTCTCCGCGGACTCCATTTGGGCGCAGCACGAGAGCAGTAGAGACTAATGGCCGGGTAAACCGCTCTCGCTTTTTCGGCGCGATCGCGATTTGTGGATTGCGCGGTGATCAACAAGCCGCCGCTGCCGACACCGCTCCTGCTGTTCTCCCTTCGCTTCCTGTTGTCTTTGGCGCGCTTCGTGAAGCGTTTGGCCGCTAAAATGGCCCGGATTATAGGCGCTCGAGTGAGTGGCGGCGTTCGCGTCTTGTCTCGTTCTATTTGTGGACCGGCAGCTTTCAAGTCGACGCGCAGCGGAGTAAAGCGTTGCGGGATTTGCATTCAAGTTCTGCGAGGGTGGTTATCTTTGTGTCGTGTCGAGTGGGAATAGGACGGCCATCTGGGCAGCTTAGTGTTTTCGCAGTAACAACGTCTTTTGAATGTTCTCTTGTGTTATGGCATTGACTGTTCCTTCAGATAAATCCTACCAGCGGCAATTCGCGAATTTCACGGCATTAAACAAAAGAGTCCATTCCCACTTTGCTGACATGAAGAGTAAGACCGCGCTAGTATAAAACGGGGCGAGATTTAACAAAAAAATAAAAAATTGATGCACTTTAGTCGCAGGGTGCACACCTACAGATAAAAGTGTTGTGTAAGCTGTCCTTTAAATTTCACTCTGGAAACGCGGCAGAAGCTCATTTTGGAGTAGCTGCTTTCTACACTTCTTCCAGGGGCTCTATAGAAAGACATCCTGTTAACGTGTGACACATTGCGTAAAGCCGTAACTGCATTCATGTGAGAAAATGCGCGTCACTCATGGGATCTCAAGCTATGCTCCCTTTTGTACGCTTGCACCTATTGGTCGTCTACGCTGTGAAACTTCGCTCCCCTAGTTCACTTACGAAACTATCCTTTGTTCGTACCTGCCGGTAGCTGGTTTTTCCGTCACTTCTTCCTGTCGCCCGTAAAGCGTTTTGCTTGAATTCATGAGAAATAGGTTTAAAACAAAGCAGCAGACGTTCATGCATGAGAACCCTCCATTTCAATCCTTTGGAATTCAGAACGAAGATAATGCGGATCAAATAACAGCATTGCTATCATGTAGCAAGCTTACAATGTAACCACGTTACATGTAACTATGAGAAAGCACTTCATCAACCCATAAGCCATATTAATGCTCATAAATATTCTTTGTTTCCAGCGTCTATATCTAGCTGGAACAAACTACCCTCGACAGCTGCAAACTGCAACTCAGTTGAATCATTCATAGAGCATGTCAATAGCATTGATTCATCAGTAATGCCACCGTGATAAAACTATGATGCTGACTTTCATTTCGTATTTTTGTAACTATATTTGTTTCCGTACTGAACCCGCTATTTTCATTTCCCTGAATTGGCATCATTAACACCACGATGCCGCTATGATGATGCATTCTTATTTTGTATTATATATGTACCTAACTTGTTCCCCTGTATTGTCTCCTTTGTATCCACTCCTGCATGGGCCCGAGAAGGGCCTGTAGTATTTGTAAATAAATAAATAAATAAATAAATATTAACGATGAATCATTGCAGCTGTCGAACGGCGAAAAGTGATCATGGATGCCACGGTTAGCGAGTCATTCATATTGTTTCAAACAAATTATAATGCAAGCAAGTTACCAGGATTTTTTGGAAAGAAGCTACAGACGAGAGTTGTGTACAAACTGCCGTGCATAAACCAGGGTTAGCATAGCGGATTAACGGAGAGAGCAGCGCGGCGAAGAACGATGCATCCTCATTAGCCCGCTTAGCAGCTGGCAGAAAACAGTGGAAGCCTGCCCGTAGTAACAGCACTCATTTGGCTTTTGTGTGTTGTGAGGAAGCAGCCGCTAGGGCGCTTTGTGCCTCAGTAAATATTCATAAGCATGTTTTTTGACACCCAAGGTCATTGCTCCCATTGCCTTGAAAAAGCTGGTTCTTGTTTATGTTTTGTACCTCACGTCACCCGTTTTTCTTGATCTCTGTGCTGAGCTGGGTGTCACGCAACACTAAGCTGTTTCATTCATTCATCTGACGCTTGAGTGTTTCTATGAACAGAGAGGTAGCTTTCTGATAAGTGGCAAACTGTGAGGAGCGAAGATATTTTCAAGTTATATGTTCTTTCTAGAAAGGTAATTGGCTGAAAAACAGAGCCGGTATGAGGTAACATAAGTGGTCCGGGTATTGTGTCTGCTACACCAGTTTCAAAATGCTTCTATGGTAAGATAAACGATTGTTACTCGAGTACACTGAGCTACGCGCACTGGTTTACGCGCGGCATAAATGGCCATTAAATTGGAAGAATAACACACGAATGCTTGACAAGCTTTGCGCTAGATCATTAACACAAAGACTTGATGGCTAACGCATTTTGTTTTTATTTTCCTGCGTAAAGCGGGTTCTTTATACGGATGTCAGTGCAGATTATTATACGCATGCTATTAATTTTACTCAGGAGATTCAACGTCGGTTAACTTAATAGTTTAACTCGTTTAATCAAGGTTTGGTTTACGGGAATATAACGTCCCAAAGCGACTAACGTTACAAGGCATACCGTAGTGAAGGGCTCCGGAAAGTTCGACCACCCCCGAGGTTCTTTAACGTGCACTGACATCGCACAGCACACGGGCCTCTAGAATTTCGCTTCGATCGAAATTCGACCGCGGCAGCCAGGTCAGCAGCCGAGCCGTTGGATCACATCAGACGTCGAATTTATTTAGCGGTGATTTTAATTATACGGCAATATGACACACGGAACGCTTAACGCACAGTTAACCAATCAGAAACTCTAGGAAGCCAATAATGAATAATTATGCACTCTTTTCGACCTCATGCTGCGCATGGTACAAAAATGTACTGCACACAGCCTGGAATGTGGTAAACCTCTTGAACCCTTTGCAGTGTGGCCTGTGTGAACGTTATTCTGCTTACAGCCGACAGTTCGTGGAACTTTGGTGTTTGGTTACTGAACGGGGGATTGTGACCGGTGGCGTGGACGTTGCATTCCTTTGACAATTTCCAGCAGAAATCTACAGCGAATACACGAAAAACCCACGTTTTCGAACTTTGTATCTTTTTTGTTTTTACAAAAAATCTGTCTGTTACCGTCTATGACAAATGGTCTGCAAGTTTCATGCAAACGATAATTTTTTTTTGTAGCACTCATGAATTAAAACCGCATAATATTTTTTTAATGAGAAAGTAGTGAAATCCGCGCCAAAACTGAGAAGTAAAATTATATTAAAATTAAGTACCACGATTTTAGTTTTACCGGATACTAAAAATTAATGCTTAATGCGTATTTCAGGTGCAGTATGAAGCGTGGACGGCAAAAAATAATTTTTACAGCGAAAACTGTTTTAGCTTTGGTTTAGCCACTTAGAGATGCATTTCACAATGGAAGCTGGTGCGTTTGGCACGAAATAGCCCAGTAGCCATTTAGTAATACGAAAAAGACTACCAATCTTAGAGACCACGGTTACATGGCTGCAAGGTCGTAGTGGCTACAGCGCAAATGAATTCATTTTTGTCACGGACACTTATGCGTTATTATAGCGGGAAGTCTCAGCGAGTGTTAAGTGGGGTCCATTTTTGAACAGAGAGTCTAGGTGATTTCATGCTAGCTTAAGGTGAAGCACACCCAAGCACTTTGAGCAAAATGGATCGAGTCTCTTTGGAAGCCGCGTGTTCTTTTTATTTATTATGTGTTCACCAGTTTATTTAATTATTTATTTCAATACCCTTAGGGCCCGAGGACGTTACAGAGGGGGGTGGGGCTTACAATGCAGAAAAAAAAACAAATACAAAAGTACAACGTGCAGAAGAGTTAACAATCACAGTGGTGCAATTACAAAACATAGTCAATAAGTGCTGATTTGAAAGATTGTGGATCCACAGTTGAGACAATATAGGGGGGAAGGCGGTTCTATTCTGTGCAAGGTTTTGGTAAAAATGAGTTGAAAAGAACATTGGTGCGGCAACAGGGAATGACGACCTTAAACCGGTGATCAATGAGACATGATACATAGGCAGGCTGAAAAAGAAGCTCACTTTTCAGTGATGGGCAAAAAAAGAAAATTTTATGGAACAGGGACACACGATAAAGTTTCCTGCGGAGAGATAAATCTGGGAGCCGAAGATTTGATTCATTTAAGGATACACTAGCTGTACGATGGTAGCTGGAGGTAATGAAACGAGCGGAACAGTTTTGCACAGATTCAATGAGGTCAATTAACGTATGTTGAGCTCGATCCCATATTGCCGACGCGCATTTAAGTTTAGGCCTTACTAGAACTTGAACATTATCAGTTTGAGATGTAAAGGCGCTTGAGCGAAGTTTCGGCGTAAATATCCAAGAGTACGGTTAGCATTGGCAATAAGGAAATTGATTGATTCATTGTTTTTCTAGTTTCTGTTACTTATGGAAACTTTGTACCATTGCCAAGTGCCACTTTGTTTTGTTTTTTTTAAATGGGGAGGGCAGGCCTCTGTCAGGCGCTACTAGGCGCCTTTAGCTTGCTCTCCCTTGTTTGCAGTCTCTGTACTGGCCAAACAAAACCAATAAATGAAATGAAATGAAATATGAATGTTCCAGGAGAGGTTATTGGTTTTGTGAACTCTAAGATGTTTGTATGAGGATACTTGCTCTAATTTATCGCTGTTAATAAAGTAGCTATAACAATCAGGGGTATTAGAAAGGCGCGAGATTCTCATTGCTTTACATTTGTTAGAATTTAAAGTCATTAACCATTTATCACACCAGTTATAGATACTGCTAAGGTCAGATTGAAGGAGGCAGCAATCGTTTGGGCTTGTTATTTCTCGGTACAGAACGCAATAATCAGCAAATAATTTGACAGGAGAGTAATACCGTTAGGAAGGTAATTAATATAGATAAGAAACAGTAAAGGACCTAAAACAGAGCCTTGGGGTACGCCGCATGTTACGGTGCAAGGAGGTGAGGTGCAGCCGTTGGCTAACACAAACTGAGAGCGGTTAATTAGGAAGCATTCGATCCACCTAAAGGTGTTAGGATCTATATCTGATGTGTTAATTTTAAGGAGAAGTAGGTGATGGGAAACTTTATCGAATGCTTTAGCGAAGTCCAAGAAGATACAGTCAATAAACGATCCGCTGTCTAAGGCAGAAGCAATGCTGTGAGCGAAACACGGAAGTTGCGTTTCGCAAGAGAAGCTTTTAGGGAAACCATGCTGGAATGGACTAAAAAAAGAGTTAGTTTCGAGAAAAGACACGAGGCTATAGTATATGACATGTTCTAAAGGTTTGCAAGGAATGGACGTTAAATATATTGTCCTGTAGTTAGGGGAGATGATTGGGGGTTACCTGATTTGAAGATGGGAACCACCTTCCCCAGTTTCCATTCCAGGCTTATGAGAGACATTAGAATGTGAAGGATATGTCAGGGTCATTACTTGTAATACACTTGCCTGTCACGCTCCATAATGAAAAAAATTGGCCACTAACTGCAGAGCATAGTATCCATGTTCGTTTTTTGATAAAACGCTGCCGCAGTGGCTCAGCGGTTATGGCGCTCGGCTGCTGACCCGAAAGACTCCGGTTTGATCCCGGCCGCAGCGGTCAAATTGCGATGGAGGCGAAATTCGATAGGCCCGTGTACTGTACGATGTCAGTGCACGTTAAAGAACACCAGGTGTTCGAAATTTCCGGAGCCCTCCACTACGCGGCGTCCCTCATAGCCTGAGTCACATTGGGACGTTAAACCCCATGAAACGAACTGCTTTTGCTAAAGTCTGCCGACCATGCTTTGAAAGGCAACCCGAAAGCGATGTATGGCTTTCCTTTTCTTCCCTTCTTCACGTATTCTGCGTGCTTAAGAAAAGGGTCGTTCCTTACGTAAGGCTGCGTTTATGGCTTTGCTCACGAGGCCGACCGAGGTCATCCCTTCCGGCGCCTCGCCAAAGCGCATTCCCTTGCGCAGCAGGACCTCGGGGCATTCTGCCGCTGGAAGCGCCGGCTCATGAGAAAGGAGCTATACGAGGGCGAGGGTAGAGAGAGAGATAGAGATAGAGGGGGAGGAGGCAGGAGTGCAGTGGCGTTCTGGTACGCAGGCCCGCTCCTTGCATAGCGATAGACAAACGACGCTCGCGGGAACCCCTGCGTAGCTTCTCGTAGCGATAGCCGCGTGCCCCCACTATAGCATACCGGCGTTATTTTGTTCCTGCCCGTCTTCCGGTGATTCTCCGGACGAAGCGGGCACTGGTGGCTCGCGCATGAGCGCTGCTGTTTCCCACGGTGGCCATCGACGAGGCACGGCACACCGCTCTCCATTGCGACGGCCTGTATTAAGAATGGCGGACGACGATAAATATGATCTGTGTTGTTGATGTCGTTGGCACAGCGAAGCGGGGGACGTTAACTGTCGCATGCCCCAGCGGACGTCGCGCTCGTGCACTCCGTCGCGGTTGATGCGCGCCCAGCGATGAACGCGTAGCCGTCTGATGCTCTCTTTTTCTTTCTATACGCCGCGCACCAGAAAAAGAGAAGGGGTAGGAAATGAGAGGGTTGGAGGCGCTCGGTGTGTGCAGTCTGCCGGTCCTCTGCGAGCGACAAATCGCGCTTTGTGCTGCCGCTCCAATGCGCCGTGTGCTTTGGCGCGGACGCTGCGCGGCTTAATCTGCGGGACTAGTCCGCGACAAGAAGGATTAGGTGAAGATTAGGAAAGGTGGCGCTCTCATTAGTTCATTGCCCCGGACTTACCGTGTGAGTTAGTGCAGTGTGGTGGAGGTCTAGACTTTGCTTGGTTCGAGCCGTCGACAACCGCAGATTGGGCTCCACGACAAGAACAGTTTGTGAACTAGCGCAGGTGTAGTGTTTAAATTTTGGTGAACAGACGCCTCTAACATTACAGAATCTTTAAAGAAAAACAGGTCAGCGGTTCGTCTAATGCAACTTGAGAACAAAGTTAACTGGTAGCTAGACGGCTGTCTTTGTTATTTAACCTACCAGGCGGTGGGCGTGAGCTCCTGCTATCAAGGTTATTAATGCGGAAGAATTAGATGGCTCATCGATGCGTCAATACGCGATTGTAACCAGGCTGGCAAATAACGCACGTTTCATGCTATCATTGAAAGCAGTCGACTACGCTGAAGGGATCCTGTGAAATGCTTTGTTAGCGGAGCAAAAATGCACAGGGATACCCAGTTGCATTATCTGTGGTCAATGCGATAGCATTATAAGCCGTCCATGCCTTTACCGGAAATGCCGTCACTTCCGTTCTGCTGGTCTTCTTTCTCTTCAGCCAATAGGATTTACCCGGTCGGGCGACTCAGCCGCCCCTGTGGGTCAGTGATTATGGTGCCCGGCTGCTCACCCGAAAGACACGGGTTCGATCCCGGCCGCGTCGGTCGCATTTCGATTGAGGAGAAATTCTAGAGGCCCGTGTACTGTGCGATGTCAGTGCACGTCAAAGAACCCCAGGTGGTCGAAATTATTCGGCGCTCTACACTACGGCGTCTCTCGTATCCTGAGTCGCCCAAGTGGGGGTGGTACAAAGCGATTATTTTAAACTGTATGATGTCATCAAAGGCGGGAAAATACAATATGTTAACCAACAATAGTCAGTACTAGTACTTAAAACTACCCGAAAGAATAGATTAGAATTAGAGTAAAATTCCAGCAAAATTTGAATAAAATGGGATTTGAGTTTAAATAGAATAGGAACATAATTGGGAAAGGATTGGAGTAATTTGGAATTGAATTGAAATACAACAGCAATATTTTTGCATTACTCGCACGTAAGTTCCTTAAGTGCTCCCGTAACTTTTCTTGTCATTCTGACGAGGCCAAGAATTGATGACTGAATTATCAGAGAAATAACTTTCGTCAACTGACACGGGTAAATGCACAATGTTAAATGTTTCTCTATTATTGATGAGTCCTATACACTGGGAATTTAGGAGGTCCTCTGAATGCTTGTGTCGTTCTCGCCTTTTTGAGGCTTCACTGTCTACACGACTCGCCACACAGAAATGCTGTTTGGCTCATCCTGCTTAACACACGCAAATATGGTGACGATGGAGGTTTAACAACTCGAACACAATTTGAGTGCTGGTGATGCGTGAACTAGTTAATGAATGCTGGCAACAAAATTGTTCTCGTTGCTCATTTTATGCCAGCAAGTTTCTATGATAATTATGCGGTTATTTGAACTAGTTTGGTTTGGTTTATTGGGGTTTAACGTCCCAAAGCGACTCAGGCTATGAGGGACGTCGTAGTGAAGGGCTCCGGAAATTTCGGTCACCTGGGGTCCTTTAACGTGCTCTGACATCGCGCAGTACACAGGCCTCTAGAATTTCGCCTGCTTCGAAATTCGACCACCGCGGCCCAGATCGAACCCTCGTCTTTCGGGCGAGCAGCCGAGCGCCGTAACTACTGAGCCACTAGCCATTTGAGCAATTTGAATTAGTAATAAGCTTACTGCGTTTCTGTAAAAGAGCTTAAGGGGAGCACAGTTATGAGAATTATTCTTCATTAAAAAAAAAAGAAAGTCGGCTCTACAAGAAGCAAAGTCAAGGACATCGTTCAAAATGTTGTGTATGCAGATAACCTCTCACGCGAAACTAAAAAATTCAGCCTAGGGATTAAATCGGTTCAGGGGATGACACGTGAACACGAACGCTTAGGATGCTGAGTATTTGGAGAAGAACACCGCTGAAAGGACAAGCCGTCTGTTCTCAACCCGTTACCAGACTTGACATTTGCGGGATGCGCTTCTCGTAACAAACGATATTAACAATTTGTTTCCGTCAGCTTTCAACAGCCTGACAGCAGAGCGATGGGCAGGGTGTCCCTGACTGAAACGTGAAGGCCGGCTCGGTGGACGCATCAGGAATTGCCGCTATCTCGGACGGACAGAAAAGGGTCAACACTGTGGAAAGCAATCATCTTCATGGCCAGTATTCAAATTCCCGACGGTCGCAATGAAAAAGAGAGAAAGAAAAGAAGATGTGGCTTAGAAACGACGTCGAGCCGCCACTCCTCAATTGAATGGAGGCATCGAGAATGGAAGCGGGAAAAAAGAAAAACGAATCCCGAAAAACAAAAACAAGAAACAAAAATAACTACAGCGTGCGGCCACGGCGTTCGTTTATACGGCCATTGTGGCGCATGCAGCCGCGAACCTGAAGAGGAGTGGGCCCCTTCCACAAACCGATAGAAAGCGTTCGAGCGTCCGCCGCTTGTGTGTTGCTCGTCTCTGGCGAATCTCGAAGGCCGGAGCCCAACAAATGTTGGGACATGCAATACCGCCGTCACAGTGAGCATTTTTCTTTATCCCCCCTTCATCTCCGCCGCTGCGTCCGACACGCTCGATCGCACCCCGTTAGCGCGCAACTTTCGCCGGCATCCTCGCGGGTGACGGAGCGTGTCGCTCTCGTGTGTGCGCCGCCAAAAATCTCGGATCAAAACAGGAGCGCCACCGACGGCAGAAGAGCGAAGCGAAAGCGAAGATGTATCGGGCCGAGCAGCAACAAAGTGAAGAAGCGCAGACGCCGCGGGATCAGCAACACGCAGAAGGCAGAATGTCGAAAGGTTCAAGGAACATGTCGTAACATCACTTTCTATAACGGCTTAATTGTTTTGCTGGTCCGCTTCTTGGGGGGCCCCAGCCTTGCAACACTGTGAGGCCATGTATCGACGTCGCTGCATTGTGCTCTTCTGCTCCTGTGCGCGTCTTGTTTCTCTCGCTATCCAAGTTTGTGCGCTTGTCCTCTTTGCTTCCCTCGGGGGGAGTTGTCCGATGCGAACTGCTATCCTGAGGTCACCCGTTGGAAGAGCGCCAGTGGAAAGACGCTGCTCTGAATGCTCCGGAAGTTCTGTAGCGGCCCCACTCAGCACAAGTTGACGCTGACCGTTGGCAAGCATCCTTTCATCCTTTCAGCGTCTGCCCTAATTGGCCTTCAAGAATATCGTTGTGAGTATACTACACTGGACCGTTGTTTGCACGTGTTCAAAGAACACAAAAAAAAAAAGGCTCAAAGCGCCTGTTGTGTGGAGGAGAGAGGAGTTGGAGCTAGAAGCTTCAACAAAACATACCTACGTACAGTCTTCGTCAAAAGTGTTCAGGCCACAGAACCGCATAGTGGAGACGTATAATGAAGCACTTACTGGCACCTCTGAACCTCACAATCTCTGGAGGGTGAGAATATGTCTCAGTCTCAAACGCCAGAACGCTGGTAGCTTTACAGCCACTGTCAGTGCTCCATTGTAGCGCTCAAAAGTAGGTCCTCGGACGAGAGTACTTTTCACCTAGTCTGCACGTAAATATGAGCGAGGGATGAGAAGTGGAAAGTAGGAAGATTAAGCTGCCTTATCTCTGCACAGTAGCCGAAGCGAAAATAGATGGTTAAGAACTGCAGCGCCTGGGTGCGCTGACAGACGCAGGCTTGCAGTTATTGAGTCCATAACAGTGAGTTTTAAACCTGCCCAGCTGTATTCGCTCAAGCAAAAGAAAATTTCGGGTCCGGTTAAAACTCTGCCCCAGTGAAGCAATCCGAAGTCGTAAACTACTTCGCTAAAACAAGTCGCGTTACATTAAAAAACTCTGACACGATACAAAAAGCGATTTGCCGAGCATAACAAGTTGCAACTCTTACTTGCTCATGCTTTTAGCGGTAGTTTGCGTACGTAATTTTTGTTGCGTGCTTGGGTTTTTGGCGCGTCCTCGGCTTTCACTGTGCCTACAGTAAAGCTCCCTTACTGGTCGATCTCATACAACGTGCGGCGTCGTGTCAACACGCAGGGTAGGGAGGCGTGCTCATCCTAAGCATCTTCCAGAAAGCTTCGTGGTGTCTTCATATATCACTGGCGCTTACGAAAACGTAAAAGCTACTGTCTGCCCGAACTGCCTCATTTTGTTAGAGCCACTGGCATGAAACAAGCTCGCCTTCGGTATACTCATGGGCTGAGCTAGCACAGCCTTCACTGGGGACCTGGCACTTGGCACTGCTAAGCGCACGGCTCTATGGCCGCGCTTGTCCACGCATACTAGAACTTCCCGAGGGCTAACATACCGCGACCCTCTCATTTACGCGCAACCCACCCATTTCGAGGCCTGGGTTGCCAGCCTTGGGAGAACGACCTCTTCTCTGAGCGCACTCCCTCCCAAGAAATTTTTGAGTAAGAATAGAAACTGTTCTTTCCGAGTAATATCTAGCAAGGCGGATTTTGGCGGAAGAATGCCAGTTTGGCACTTGGTTCGCTAAAGGAAATATTGCTTTAAAATCTAACTGCAAAAAATAGGGCCCCATTTTGATAGCTGTAGTTTTTATTTCTTCACTTTTGCCCTTTTGTCATTGGCAGCAGACGCCTGTGACGTCAGTGCTGATAGCCGGTAAACACTGTCGCTTGCCACCTCCTTGTCGAAGCCGATTCTTATTATTAGGAAAGCGGCAAAAGAGAGGAATGGGAAAACAGAGGAAAAATAAAATAATGGCGGCAGGTTTCATCTAGAGTATACACAGTTCCTTTCTGTTAACGCTTACCAGCCCTTCTTTGAAGCTTTCTTTTTTTGTGTTTGTTCGGCTAAATTATATTACACTTTTTTTTTGCGCCAACCCACCGAACAATCACGAAAAGACGGTAGAAGTCACCACTCTACTCATTGTAAAAAGCGCGGAAAAAGACGAAGACAGAACAAGCACGCAACACGTGTTGTCATACTTGTTCTGTCTTCGTTTTTTTTTTTCTTTTTCGCGCTGTTTACAATGGATAACATAAACCAACTTGCCCAGCTTTCTGTTGACTCGTCTACACTCTGAACCGCCTGTTATAATAAACTACGTAGTGAGTACGAGCAACCACTGCTTGAAAGTCTAGTGCAATTTTTTTTTTACCGCTTTGATGCTCTGTTCCAGGCTTTGTTTACATGTATTGGCCGTTTAGTGTTCACGCTTATGCTGCTTATTCTACTCGTAAAAAGCATACGCGTTGTTGCCAAGAGATGATGAAAACAAATATAAACGTATGCGGCGAACAGAACCAGGAAGTATTAGCTATAGAGCTACAAGGAACACTCGGGATAGTCGGTAAACAGGAAGCTGAACAACCTCTCTCTGATCTGCCAGTATGCTTATGCCTCCTTCGTTATGCGTTTCATGCTTCTCGCCTTCGACCCAGTTTGCTTGCAGGAACACCAGTCGACTGGCGCGATGCTTTGTGAGTGCGCAAAAAGGGGCCCGACATGACACAGGGAGTTCGTCGAAAAAGTTTTCGAGATCGCAATATTTGTCCTTGCTTTAGGCTTAACAAGAGTGCTGTCGGTGGCGAGTTGTGAGCAGGCAGAAGACGAACTGAAATAAGCTTTCAGAGGTAAAGAGAGGGAGTTGGTGTTAGGGCACGATCGTGCAGGGGAGGAGGATGGCTTGTTAACGGCCACGGGATACGAAAACGGAACTGGATATCAGAACTAAAGAGAGAGAGAGATAAAAAAAGAAAGAGGCAGTATAAGGCGCACTACACGCTTCTGCTATTTCTGCCCCGGATTTTGCTTGCATACACAGGGGAAACTCAATTTCTCTTATCTTTCACCACGGGATAGCAGAGTGGAGAGTCGGGAATTGAATTTTTGACTGCCATGTATATATACATACACATACACACCCGAGAGCCGAGACGCGGAGGTGCAGGGGAGGGGTGGAGTTTGCCGAGGCGGCGGTCCAGCGTATAAGGGCATCAAGGAGCGGCGTCGGCCTCAAAGAGGCCTCCCAGTCGCAGGCTATAGGCGACCAACGCCAAAGCAAGCTGGCCCGGTCCGGCGGATCCGCTTCC
This sequence comes from Amblyomma mixtum, assembly GCF_055824585.1. Taxonomy (NCBI): domain Eukaryota; kingdom Metazoa; phylum Arthropoda; class Arachnida; order Ixodida; family Ixodidae; genus Amblyomma; species Amblyomma mixtum. The sequence continues at coordinate 67,804,899 of NC_143017.1, read as the reverse complement.
CCCGAACGCTCTCCCATATCCGATCCCCGCTTCCTCGAAAGAAAAGCGCTTCTGGGCTCCGGCAGCTGTAAACAGTGGCCGCCGGCTTCGGCCGCTGCGGGGTCGATTTTTAGGGCCGCCGCCGCCGCAGCCCGGGGGATCCACTGGTGGCGTCGCTGCTGGCACTGTGCCACGCCGACGTGACCGGCACTGGCGCGACCGGCTCCTCTGGCCTCCGGAACAGGACGGCCTTTCGGAAGCCCCATTGGGACAAGGTGCCGACAAAAGGAACGTGCTCCCAGAGCCGCCCTCGCGCCCGCCAACACCGGGGCCGTCCACGCCGTCGCGAACTCCGCGCCGTCTTAGCTTTCCATTCCTCCCCCTCACGCCTCTCCTTGCTTCCTGGCTCTTGTGTGGCCGCAACCCTTTCTGTCACTGTGTGCCAGTTTCCCTCGTTATATTTTGCTCTTCTACAAAACTCTTGCCCGCTCCTCAGGCCGCCAGTGTCGCGCAGCCATTAGCTCATCGGTTGTGTTTATTCTCCGTTGGCTGGGATGAGGCGCAAATGGGTTCTAAGGCGCTTCGCCCTTTCCTTCTAGGGGAACTTTCCTTTTGTCTCGAAGGTCGGCCGCTGAGGAGGCTCAAGGACGACGCGCTGAACGTGTACCCCTTGACATTTCGGTGCGTGATTTTCTTGTAGTCTTTTTGTGCTTGTCTCAAGTCGCAGTACTTTTTCTCATCATTTATTTATTTTTTTTTTCATGGCGGCAGCAATCTTCGGAAGTGCTGCAGATTGGAATGGAGAGGCTACTAAGCAACTGCTTGCGAGGCGGACGTAAAGAACAGTGCATAGATTGTTATCGCATGTTAGCTACCAGATCGTTACAAAGTAAGAAGATGTCTTCATTTAAGTCGACCGCCGCTGAGCGGGCACTCGAAAGAGGCATCCAGTACTGGACATTGTAGATTGTAGACTTTGCAAGGTGCATCGCGCAAGAAAAATTGTTGACATTCACCAACCAATAATTCTCTCTTTTCTTAAAGCGTTTCTTCATTCCTCATTGCGCTCATTTTTAGAGCGAAAGCTATACTTCACGACCAAAGCTACAAAAGCCGCTTCATCAGTGAAGCCTGACCTTGAATAAATAAATAGACAAAATAAATATTGCTGCAACTGGGTTTCGGACTCGCGACGGCGCGAACAGATCAGCTTGGCTAGCCTGCGAACGAGATCACTATACTGTCGACACTTTTTCTTTGTTGATTCGTAACTTTTTTCTTTATGGTTTGTACATAATTCATGCACATAGAATATTGATTTGCTGTAATAAATGACATGTTAAGAAAAAACCACACTAGCCGCGCAGCCGGTCATACCTTGTGTTAACCGCGCTGTGCATTGCACGTCATCGTCTTCGTCAGCTAATAGTACTATCGAACTAATATTTTCGCCAGCCGTGTCGACAGGGGGAGGAGAAGGATAAACTTTATTTCCGTTGACAAAGTAGCAGATAATGTGGGGTTATAGCCCCATGATGTGGCCATAAGCCCGTGGCGTTCAGCGACTTCTAGGGCTCTTGTCCCAACCCGGATCTGTGTGTCTGAGTCGGAACTGAGCAATGCGGCCTCCCACTGGTCGGGATTCGAGAGCTGCAAGCCTCGAGGAGAGGAGTCCCGAGGGCAAGCCCAAAGTATGTGAGATAGAGTGGCATGTTGGCCACATAGTTTACAGGAAGGGGAGTAGACCCCAGGGTATATGCGGGCATACAACCCAGCAAAGCAAAACAATGAGCGAACCAGGTTTAAGACATGCTTTCGCACGTCTACTCGGGTTTCCCGGTTCACCAAAACAGTCCAATATATGTAGCCCTCTTTGAATCCCATTTGCGCTACTGCCATCTACTATGGGGAAACGGCACCACGAAGGCAATGCATAGCCTAATAATAATACAAAAAAAGCTCTACGAGGGATTTCTAAGCAGCTTCAAGACGCCCACATATCTCCATTGTTCACTAAACTCAAAACTGTGAAATTACAGAAGTTGTATGACTTTAAGCTACTGTCGACACTTAAATCTGAAATACGTAAACGCGCACATACTTTGACAACATTGGTAAATTTGAAATGTAACACATCTTTACCCTCAATGAGGCATACAGAATTTTGGCATGTTCCAAGATCTCGCACAAATTATAGATTTCAGGTGGTTCAGTCTAGCATTCCACAGGTTTTAAATAGATACAACCTCACAATAGAGATATTGCGAGCACTTTCTATACTTAACTTGTATTCGCCATCACCACCTCACTCGACTGGCTTGGCGCTGAAGGGGAGGAAGAACAGCGACTTCTGGTCGCCCAGGCGGTCGACATGCTCGGCCTGTAAATTTTGGCCGAATAAAGGTCTTTTACTACTGTATTCGCTTTTTGTATGATGCTAGCTAATATTTCGCTGTTTATTCCAATTTGCTACGTAATAGGGCTGTTTGCATTTTATATCTATTGTTTACAAAAAAGCATCGCAGTATTGATATGCGTGAATCTGTGCTACTCACCTCTGTCAAAACGTCCGCTGTCATTTATTGAAGGTGGGGCTAGTCAAGCTACTTATATGTGGGTTTTTTCCAACCTTGTCACCCACATCTTATGTATCAATTTGCTTTGTGGTAACTGAACTTCAAATTACGTTAAAACCCGACCACTTTTTTAGTTCTCCATCAGGCATGCCAACCAGTAGCACCCTGCTGCATTAACCCTGATGTTCTCTGTTCTAAGCCGGCTTACGTTTTTTTTCTTTTGTGCTTTATGCTTAGAGTAAGACGTTTTTCCAGAACGCATCTATCAGACAGCCCCGCTGAAAAATATTCAGAAAGCTTTATTTTTCACTACATTGTACGGCACATCTGAAGAGGAAACAACCCCCGCTTAGGAAGACCTGCACTCCGTGCAAATGTATGAATTGAATTTTCTTAGCACATACATCTTTTTTAAGCCCCTTACTCTCCAGTCGTAGGGCCTTGAAGGATGAACTAAGCGATATTTGATAGCCCATCGGCATGTCGTTAGCTGTCAAGGTTTATTTCAGGATCTAAACGTGTCCACAACACAAGGAGCACCTAATTGTAGTGCCACAAGAAAGAAGCGAGGATAAATGAACCAGGGGGATATTATCGCGCTATTTTCTCCCCTGTGTATTGTCTTGTCTTTTGTCTGTGCCTATCCTCGCCTTTGATGCTGAAAAGAGTTGAGTGGCATAGCTTTCTAGCTGGTAGGCATGACGCCATATCGAGGCAACTGAGGCAAAACGGTGAATAGAGAAAAAAAAATCGGCAGACTTACTTAAGGCTGCCTACGTGTCGGAATACGTGTCGGAATACGAAAAGGGCAGCCTTCGGGCTACGGCCGTGTATCTGTTTTTTCAGCCAGCGTCCGCTCCGGCGGACGCGGTTGTTGCGACGCGCGTCTTTACTCTCTCTTTTGCTCTTTCCTTTTATCTTTCAACTCTCTTCTATCTGTACGTGGCAGCGGTGGTGGCTCGGCTTGAGCCAGTTGACAGGCCCGTGCACTTTTCCTTTTCGTCCTTCTCTCAGTCGCAACCAACCAACCAATACGAAAGCATTGCTCCCCCCTGGGTGCATTCATACCCTCCCACACACACACCCGTATGACACCACTCGGAAGATAAATTGGTAAATTCGTTATTGAGGAAAGGAAATGGCGCAGTATCTGTCTCATATATCTCTGCGGACAACTGAGCCGCGCTCTAATGAAAGGGAGGAAGGTGGGGGAGAAAGAAGAAAGAGAGAAGGAAATGGCTCAGTAATTGTCGCACATTTCGGCGGACACCTCAGCCGCGCATTAAGGGAGGAAGTAAAGAGTCTGGAAAGGCACACAATTCGAGGTGCTTATGTCGTCGGTTCGAAAACCTGTTGCATCCTATCCTCCAATTTGACTACCACATGCAAGCTATGTGCTACGAGAAATCGTATGACACCACCCAGAACGATACACGACAAAGGGTTCAGTCGCAATTTTGGTATGGATTTTGTCGGGAAAACTGGCGCCACATTGAAGTCGGCCAGTGGGGAGTATATATAGACGAACAACTTGTGCAATCTTTGAAAATATATAGCGCAAGGAGTTTCCTTCCAAGACGCGTGGCGGGGCTCTTAGCACACCTGACAGTCCTAATCTTGGGAGGGTCGAGAACTTAAGTTCCTCCCGCCTTCGTGAGATTAGGGTCCCTGAGTACGCAAGATGAGACGCGCTGCGGGACTGAGAAGCAGACCCCTTGGGCTGTACACTTTTGACAAAGACTGTACATTGAGTGGCTGTGCTCGGCTTGCTCAGTGCGTCATAATGTCGCTTGATCACGACACGCTATTTTTCTTGCCATCGCTGGGATTTTATGTACCATCTGCGAGCGCGCGCACGCACGGACGCACGCACGCCGGCTTTTCTCGTAATGGGACCAGTAATGTTTTCTTATAATAATTGCGAATACGGGCCCAGAAAACCAAATTGTATTTTATATGTCTACAAGTTTCCGAGAATGCCCAACTGTCGGGAAAACTCCCTGATGTTACTTTCAACAGCCAAGAACTTATGCTTTCCCTTCCGGGAGGCAACATAAAAGCACAGTTGTTTTGTTTCATGCAGTTACGCTCAACATAACGTAATTGTCCACAACCAAAGCATACACGAAAACATTGCTCCTGTCAGCCGTTAACGACAACCGTTTTGCTTTCACGAAGCACCGTTCATTTCTCACTGTCTCCCACGGTTAGCGCCCCGACAATGCGGTATGTTTGCCGTCTTGGTGCCATAACAACATTACTGAAATGTGTGCTTGGGGCCTCAGAGTTCGCATCGTTTGGTCTCGTTTTCCCAACTGTTATGACAGAACACGAACGGAATGAGCTAAAACGTATAAGGACCGCCAAACCGCTACACCAAGTGAGCGCTCAAATGCATTACTTCTTTCAATGTAAATCCTTCAGGGCACTCTAGTCGTGGCGTTTAATATTGTGGAAGCTCTGTCTATTAAAAGTTGCTATTAATTTTGTTAAATCGTGAAGTCAACTGTAAGCAGCTTTTACAGTTTCGGCAGGTTATAATAGAAAGAAATATTACGCTATTTCTTCGCATTGTATGCCGGCTCAAAGCGTGCAGAAAAACATGAAAAGAAGCATTCCCCAAAGCGTTTAGCAAAGCATGCAAAGCAGCAAAGCAGCAGGAATGCTTTTAAAGCATGTAAGTATTGGCGTTCCATGAGGGCGCCAATGCTTTGCTCCGCCAATGCATATCGCATCACCGTACACTCGGCGAATAGAACCCCACTGCAGTTTTATAAAGTTGCTTCTGGCGCTCGCTTTCCATTTTGTGGGCTGTTACTGTTGCAAATGCACCCGGATATTTTACGTGCGTATTTCGAGGTCAGAACGGTAATCTTATTTCGAGAGTATTGCCAGTTTTACACTCTGTGCATGCCGGTACGAATTAGCATAATCTCGCATTTGCGGCTGTGTTGTCTCACGCATCTGAGCAGTGTTAATCGCCAAAGCGATACGTACTAACGCATGTGGTCGGTGTATTAGGGACAGTATTTTATTTACTTTCTGAAGTTTATAATCCTGAATGCGCGGCACTTTTATCGAGAACAGAATATATAATTCCGTGCTCTTTTTTTTTCCCCCGTGCGAGGTGGCGGTCAGAAAAAATTCTGCTGCCAAAAATACCTAGCTGAACTTATTACATTCAGTGCACTGAAGTGGCGTCGTCGCTCCAAGAGCAGTAGATACAGTAACCTGTCTGTGCATAAGTTCGGTTTTAGATGATTTGGCGTGCGTGCGGTAGAGTGTTGCAAGCTTACGTAACAAAGGTTAAAGGTTCTTAAATGCGGCCTCTGTTTTGTGCTTACCGTTCCAAGGAACCTTATTGTTCTAGAATGAGGTAAAACAGCGTTTTATGAAGCCTATTAAATGGGCTCGAATGCTTAGTAAACTGAAAAAATCGTATCATATAATGAAGTGCGTTGTCATTAAAACATTCTCTCTTGTCACTACGGTGGAATGGAAGGGGTAACATTAATTTTCATGGAGCAGGAAGAAGAGGCGGATCTTACGACTTCTTGCAGAGATTAAGCAGGAAATAAAATTTCTGATAAATTTAAGGCGCTCAGAGATACCGTGCTGTAAATGAGTGCGAGTGTCAAATCGCTAACCTAAAAATTGATACAAAACAAAAATTTCATTAAAATGTTGACCTCAATATTTCTTTAACAGTTCCGCATTCAACAGCATAGCGCAGAAATGTAGTGGGAGAAATGAAAGCAATGAAAGAATTCTCTCTTTGCAAGAAGTCTGGGTAAAGGGGTCAAAAGTTGCCGTTTATATTCTGAGCTTCCTCATCGGTCAAAAGTTTGGAGATCAGCAAGGCGTGTACACTATTACTCTTTCAGTGCTTCTCCACCAGAAATTATATTTTGCGGGAGTGCTGTCAACTATGTTTAACTGACAGCCGTAGTTGTTTACATTGCTAGCCGGGGCCGCGAAAGCGACGTGAAAGATTAATATTCTTTGCGTTATAAAACAGAGGGGAACTCCATTTATTCAGAGCCTTCCGAAAGAGGACCGTGCCTTTCTGTGCTTTTAACTGCTTGGAATATAGATGGTGTGGGCTGGGCTAATCTACACTGCTCTGGACAACATTACCATAAATTAAGAGCAATACTTTTTTTTACTCAGGCAAAAGCTGTAACCTGAAGAAGCATAGGCGTACTGTACCTTCGTAAGGGTCAGTACAATAATTAGGTTCCCAAGAGAACAGTCGTATAGTATTACAATGAAAATACTAAATTATTGTGATGAGTACTGGGATTTGGAATGAATAAAAGAAATCAGTCCCTGGCCTTGCTTTGAGAGGCATGTGAGACATACTTTGCTCGTTTTGCTTATTTATGTCGAATGAAAATTAATTTCGTACCGGTACTCTCACTCACGTATTTTTTTCTTTTTTCTTTTATTTTGCATGGTGACAGTTCGCATAGGTTCATATTTATCGATCCTATATATATTTTGTCTCTATTAGCGCTGTTTAATTTACTCCTTCGCAATGTGTACGCTAGAAAACCTGACGAGTTCGTCACGTCCGCTCTTTCTCGATTATATTTTTCTTCTTTGGCTGTGGGATTGTTCTACACTGCATGTTTGTCAAGTGTACAGTAATGAAAATACAAGCGGGTAGTGTACTGGTGACATCGTCTTCAACACCAGCGTTGCCATCGTCAGCTAACCAACATCCGCTGCATAGCTAGGATTTACATATCTAATTGCCAGTTAGCCGTACCTTGCATCGATATCAGCGACTGTACGGTAGTAAATTTCCTGATTTTATCACTCCGCCTCATAGCCACTGCCGGCTATCACGCAGTGTCCCTCAGTCGATTAATTATTAGATCGCATGACTAATCCTCAACGATGCACTGCTAAGGAGCTTACAACCAATGTTATTCTATGCTGTAGGAATTTCAGCTAACATTTTATACAGAGCTGAGAACATGAGATAAGCGCGTGGTACTAATTTAAAAATGATTTAAGGCCAGCAACTTCGACAGCCACGTAAGGGAAGCATAATTTTGCGAAGCTATACGAAAGAGGCGCTACACAGTTTCCCTTTACTTAATAAGTGATTAGGTATTAATTCACCTTCTCTTTCTGTAACTTTTTCTTCTACCGAGAAAGTGTCCAACAATTTCCAGAATGTAATTTTACTTTTAAAAAAGCGACTTACGGAAAACCCAAATTAATAGAACAGTTTCTCTATTTTCTCGACACTGACAACACTCAGTGCCGGAGTACTTCTAAGATATATATAGAAAAAAACTCTTACTTCATCTCCTACATGCCGCGCTTTCTTTGCTGCTGGTTATAGCAGTTTTGTCGTTGGATAAAAAAGCGCCACGAAATTCACTTTATTAGGTGCATGTGACTTCTAAACAAGAAAGCAACGAAACGAAGGAGCTGCTTAAACCAGAAACACAAAATGGCGACTGCTCCATCACGCCAAGAAAATTTTACTTCCCTTTCGTGGGAAGTTTATTGTGTAGCTTGCCTAACTGGCATCGCAAGGAGGGCATCTTCCCTTTTTCCTGATTATCTGCATAAAAATAACGCGAGAAGCAAGAACACAAATACTGCCTACAGGCTCCTGGAATAGGCCGTACGGTGACAGCGTTTATATATGCGACAACCATTACCCCACCCCCTCCCTCACCCCTCCCCATTACCGCCTCTACACCATGATATGCACGCACGCACGCACGCACGCGCTACGCATTTTCTTTACTTAGGCTGCAACACTACTTTAACGAGTCATTTTATTACATGCACAGTTTTTCCTTCCTTGCACTAGCGACGTGGTACAGCCGTCCGTGGGGCACTTAGGCCCTATGAGCGCTTGCGTAACCATTTTCGCTGTGGTGACCTCCGCTTTCAAAAGACCATGAATACTGATAAGGAAAAAAAAAGAATAATAGCTACACAGGGAACGTTCAGCGGCAAAGAGCTGGTCGATACGGCGGAGGGTAGGCCGGGGTCATTACTCAAAGCGGCACCACGGCGAAGCCCTTCTCGCGGGGCTTGCTTGGCCCGGAAGCACGACGACTTTTCTTATAAACCGCTTCACGTATGCTCTTATAAACCGTCGTGGCAGGAGGATCTCGAATTCCTTGGGCGGAAAGCTAGTCTCGACGGTTTTGTATCGAGCCTCGCTTTATCCTTTTATTTCATTTTATTATCATTTCCTTCTGTTGTTCCTGCCGCTCTTTCCCATCTTAACCCACTTTCTCTTTTTATCCAATCTCTATAGCTGACTGCCTTCCCACCCTCTCCGTTTTTCACACGGGTGTCTCGTTTTAGCCTCGTTAACTGTCGCATGCATAGTGAGAAAAGACGCATAAAAACTTTTCTGGCAGCCTCTGCTTGCTTCGGCACCACGACAAACTCGCACCAAGTGCGCTGCGCAGTTCTTTTCTAAGCGCCGTTGTTTTTGCTGCGTGCGTAGAAAAACTTTGGCGACCGCCGACCCCGCTCCTTCTCCAGTCTCTCCTTTTTTTTTTCCTTTTTCGCCACGCAGTGATCTAAGGCATTTCGCCCCTTTTTCTCCGTTCGCGCGCTTTCTACCCTTTTCGGGAGCCCTTAGGGCCGAGACGGACGCTTAATTCAGCTGCCTTTGCTTCCCCGTCGCCCGCGGCTGCCTCCTCCTCTTCTCGTCCCTAGCCTCTCTATTACTCTTCCCTACCTCCCCATCCTCTCTTCCCAATTTCCCTATCCTCGAACAGCGCTTTCGCGGAGCCGCTCGGCGGTGACAGTGACGGCGCACAGGCAACATGCAGCGCTGGTAGCAGTGCGCCCTGATTCTCCCCAATTCCTCTCTCCCTTCCCCATCTCGTCAGCCTTTGATCAATTAGAGGCCCCGCGAGCGGTGAAGATTTGAATCGGGATTAAGCAAGCCAGGGAGACCGCGCCGCGGCTCTGTAGTGCAGGTGAAGGTCCGCTCGCTTTTTCTTCCCTGTTTTCCTCATCTCTCTTCCCTTTTTTTTTCGCTTTGATACAGGTTCGTTATCCGCACCACCCGGCGAACTTTGAAGGGGAAGAGTTAACGCGAGGAATTGATTTTTGTGGTGGCTTCCGAGAAACTTTCGAATAAACGATGAGTGGTATCGATCGCGCGATTTCTTCGTTCTTTTTTGTTTAATATATATAGGGCTGTATTTTTTATGAGGCCCTCAAACTGCGAACCTAGAGGAATAATCCATCGGTTTAGCTGGTTCAGTATTCTTTGGCTAGTTTTGCTCGACGTTTTGGGGAGATAAAGGGCATGATGGAAATACCTGAGGGCGCTGGAGAGGTGAGTTCAGTAACCAGGTCGCGACGGCGGGGAAAGTTTAAGCGAGGAAGATGAATTTTTAAAAACTGTACGAACGTTCACCATGACAGCTAATGCGGCGCAAAGATACGCCTGAACGTATCCGTGAGAAAAAGATGAGAAGCAAACTGAACTTCACGGATCTTAGATGAATTACATTTATTATGGAGAATAGAGAACAGAACTGAAAGCAGGTCTCCTCACTCTTAGGAACAAGCGCAATGTTTGTTGCATTCAACCAGGAATGTGGTTCTCAGAGAAAAATAAGCCAGGCTTACGCGGCACAAGTCCTATGCAATGACACCATAAACGCGATACCACTTTGCGTTCGAAAATAATTTAGGCACACATTGAAAGCACCGAAATGTCTGGCTATATATTGATTTATTTATTAGGAGCAAATGTAAGCCCTCTGCTCAAAAAATTAATCTCCTTTGCTCCTGCTCTCGTGCTGATCTGCATTCATTTAAAAAAAAAGTATCTTTTTGCCGAATTATGCTTCAGTTCAGTAGAATGCGCAACTCGTTTCATCCTTTAAAGTCTAGCTACTGTAATTAATATGTAGCAATCAAGTTTTTTTAATGGCTTATAGAGGATATAGCGTTGAAAGCCTCATGATGGCATCGAGAAGAAACGAAATATTTTCTTCTGTGCAACCATCCTTCGGAGCAAACGAGCGGTGTGAAGTTAAATCCACAACATGACTCCGCTGCGCTCATCAATACGACTAAAGGCCGTGCTAATTCTTCGGGAAATTATTTCTTCATCTTAGCGCGAAGCCTGCGCAGCTGCTCAGCGGAGCCAGGAAACCAGCTTCACGTGTGCACGCGCAACATTTGCTTAAATGGCTTGTTGCGAGAGACACTTGAGCCAAGGGAAGGAAAGAGGGCCTGGAGCTGAAGAGGCGGGAGGGGGGGGGGGGGTTGAAGAGGGTTCACTACTGACCAGTCCGGTACACCTTCGTTTAAAAAAAAGAAAACGAGTGCCCGTTTGAATATAAAAAAAAAAAGACTCCAAAGCGGCAGCCACAGCGCCAGAGGCAGAGGCCCTAATCGCCAGTTGCTCTGGCGAAGCGCGGAGGTTCGGGAGCTGACGCATAACTCCGAACGTTCGCGCGCGCGCGCGGGTTTTCTCTAATTACCAAACACGCGCGTATACATTTTTATTTCCGCTTCAACCTCTGGCGCGGGACTTTGGAGTAGCAAAGAAAAGGTACACGCAACCTTTTTGTGCCTCGAACGCACCGACGACGCCTAATGTGGGAGCGTTAACTGCCGGAATGGCCGTCCGGCGCTGGCGAACGCTGCGCGGCCTGAATACGCAACGGTGCTGTGAGGCCTGATTGCCGGCGACGGCTCCGCGCCGGAACGCGAAGCCTTCCTAATGAGGCGCGCACACCAGAGCTCAATAGTTAGGCTGCTGATTTGATCCTCTCCCCACCCCCGCGCACCGTTATGCGAGCTCCAAAACTCCGCCGGCTTTAGCTACTTTCGAAATGGCCCCGGTTCCTGCGCGCCGTTCAACAGCTTCCAGAGAGTTTGTCCAAGTGGGTCAGGCCGCCTGGTTGTTGCGATATGAATTTTTATCAAAGAAAATTAAAAAGTTTCGCCGCGAAGATCAGTTCGCAATAGCGGACTTCACCTGTCATGGCGGGTTAGTGGCTGTGGTGTTCGGCAAGGTCGAAGGCACGTCGTTGTGTGGCTGGAAGCCAATGTGTCCACACGCATGTACACTCGCCGTAAAAAGTAAGTTGAACGCCACTTTGTCAAAAAATTTAATTTCTTTATATCTAAAGCATAATGGTCCATGCTTTTTGGTGCACAGTGTAATTCGCAAAATCACAATTAGGCTGCACATATGTATTCAAGGATGCGTGAATTGGGGGGCCAATGTTTAAATTTTTTCGTGAATATTGCCTTCCATTTATTTTTGTCGGCACCTGTACAAGTGGTATCATATACGAGGGGTATGACGCTACACGGCACAGAAAAAGTTTTTTTAAAAATCGAATCTTCATTACCAACATGTATCTATTTTTTTTGCAGGAATAAATACATGCGTTAGTTCCATTTCATGCGCAACGTGGTGAAAAGAAGAATGTTCTAGAACGCAGTCTCAAATCACTGGTAATGCTGGCACAGCAGACCGTTATCGCAGAAAAATATAGCAGTAGGGTATACATAGTTGTTATTAAAGAAAGAAATAACGTATATACGGCTTTCCAATATGGGCTGCCTGGGCGTCGCCATATTGTTGGCTGGACTGTTGTGCACACCTGCCCTGAAGAGGAGGTCTTTCGGCATCCTACTCGATCGATGGAAAGGTCTATACATGCGTCAGTATGAAGCCAGTACAGTTGCTTGCTTAGAAGGCCTACGTTAAGCGAAAATAAACGAAGAAAGAAGATAAGAACCTTCAGAACTTAAAACGCAGTGCCTGATGCGTGTGTAGCTTTCGTTTTAGTAAGAATGGCTGAAAGGAAAAACAGTCGTGACTGACTCTACTCACATACACTAAGTAAAGCTCGACGAGCGGACCCATTCTGCGCATTTATGTACGCACACACATCTCGCATCTGCAAGCCGTGCGCCCTTCCTGAGACTCACATTCTGCGTGGAAACTTTGAAAAGAGAGCCTGTTTCTCTAATGGCTCTTCAATATCGATGATATTAACAAAAAAAGCGCCAGTTCCTGCTTTTGCTTGAAAGCACAAAAAGGATTGTTAAAGTAGAGGAAAAATGAAAAGCACGCGCGCCTGCTCGCCCAAAGTCATCATCCTAATTTTCAGCGCACGCCGCCAGAGAACGGAGAGGTGCCTCCGCGCGCACCTGGAGTTTCCGATAGCACGGCAGATCACGCGAACTTGGCTGCACCGCGCGCCAGCCCTCGTTCTCTTGGCCTCCCTCCACACCGCGCTCGCTTACCTTCTTACTAGGTGAGGATATCTTCGTCGTTCTGCTCCGAAAATTTTTTTTTTTCTCTTTTTCCTGCACAAAGACAGTCCAAGAAAGAAAAAAAAAGAACACGTACAAGCGCTGTTTGCTATGATCCGTCTCATCTGGCTCTTGAGCGCACTAGCTGAGAGTCCTCGCACACCAATGCGCGCTCGCACAAACACTGCGTTAAAAAAAAGGTAAATTGATAGCGCGTGTGTCTGCCGCTTGATGGCGCAGCTTGCACCACTTCCTCCAAGTTTTCTTATCGCCGACAGTCGGGGGTGCTTGAAGCTTGAAGACAGGAAGGAAAAGAAAGATGCGAGCAGGAACGAAGGGTGAACGGAAGAAGGGGGTAGAAAGAAACGCGGGAAGGACTACTCGGAACTCGGCATACGTGCCTTGTACGGCGGGAGCTGTGTCTTCAAGTATGGCCGCTTAACGTGAAGTATGCATTACGGAAAATCGACCTGTTTCCGCAGACCAACCCACAAAAGAAACGCCGCTGGGGGAATCGCCGGGCAGAACCATCCATTTTCCCCCTCGTTTCGGGAGCAGAACTGGATACAGCTGCTCTCTGTCGTTGTCAACCCCCCTTTTTTGCTTGTCTTTGTTTGCAGCAGTCGGTGACGCTAAGGCGAAGCAGGAGCAGCGGTCTGCATACATCTGGAATGCGCACATCCGATCCTCGGAATCCCACTGCGGTCCAATCAGAGGCTCCTTGTCAGTGCAGGCAGAAGGAATCACGGAAAACGTCTTTGCGAGGCAAATTGTTGGACTACGCGGAGCCGTAATGATCACAACAAGAGAATCACGTCAGCGGTGCGCTGCATGAAAAGAGTAACAACCGTTGTGCTCGGCCGAAGAGGGCAAGTGGCTGATACAGCGTCTTCGAGACTGGGCCCTCGAGCGAAATCTTTTCCCGAAGCGGTAACACCGGCACCATCATTTTCTGCGCGCAGCCAGACGGTATGTTTAAAGAGAGGAAAAAAAATTGCGGGACTTAGCTTTCCGCACTTGGTTGGGATGTATGATGGCGTGTGGAAGCCCGGGTGCTTCCTGGAGATTCAAGACACCGAAGAATTCCTCGAAAGTACCATGATTCTCGCACTGAATTTATGGTCTTTGAAAACGATGCGAGCGCGCGTTTTGCCGTGGAAATAGGTAGTTTTAGTAAATTGATCTTTTATAGTACAGCTGCACTGATTACTATGAAGCACCGAAAGGAGCGTGGAAAGGAAGAAAAAAAAATTTCTAATGATGATTGAGATACTTCCTGATGCGAAATTTGAGCGCAGATGTGTATGTGTCTCAGGGTCTGTAGGCTCATTGTTTTCTTTTACTGGGTCATCGGGACGTCTAGCGCTTATATTAGTCCGATATTAGTATTAGTTGATAAAGACGACCATGTGTAATGAACAGCGCGAGAGCGTGTTACAGTTTGACATGAGGCATGATCAGCCTGTACCGAAAAACTCCGGGATTTCGTACGATATGTTAATGCTCATTGGACTTTTTATCCAGTGGAAGAGCCGCATGATGGATCTACACGTAGAAGCACCTCGTTCATCTAAGTCTTTGTTCAGCAAACAGTGCGTCTTGGTACGGGGGTTTAGGCTGCGCAGGACCGGCCGCTTGAATGGTCGCCGATTCTTGACGCACGTGTATGTATCCCGTAATTTTGATGTGCCGGTGTAGTGCAGTGTACGAAGACATCAGAATGTGTGTCTGCATCGCGGAATAGTATGTGTGTACGTAAAGCATTTGGTAGCTTAGCAAGTTTGATTTCCGTGCAATAAAGAAAAAAAAAGAGAAAAAAACTGCGGCTATTGCCTAATGCTCTCGTGCAGTGGCCAAGGAAGCTGGTCTGTTCGCGGCAAGGTGGGTTCGAATCCTAGTCGCGGCGATGTTTATTTTTATTGATCTATTTATGATTTGGCTCGATTGCACCGACGGCAGCGACGCGGCTGAACCCATGAACGGTTTCTTCAGAGCTGCACTCTAAAAGTAAAGAGGTACAAAATGTCGGAGAGTAAAAATGAACTGAGAATTTTTGTCAAGGTCATCGCGAAATTACTGCATCTGAGCCATCTAGACTCACAGGTATGAATAGAAAATTTTAACTTTTGCGTATTAACTGCATCACCTTGTTCACAGTTACATTATCATTGTCACGGTTGCCATCCATGTCAACCTTTTATTTTACCCGAGATTACCCGAGCTTACCTAACTTACTCCGAGGCTTCAACATTCACGGCTTTTCGCTAGTGACCCGCATAGTGTTAGCGCAATAAAAAAAAAAGAGTTTGTAATTTCCTATGGGACTACACTTTAGCACTAATCTGGCTTACATAGGGGAAAAAGGGGATAAGCGCACTCCTTTTTAGGTGCAGGTTATGCTGCTCAAGCCCTGGGGTAGATGTCTATTCCTATAAATACGGAATACTTGCGGTTTAAAACGGAAACCGATCCCTCACTCTTAAAACATGTGAAGTTCTACCTTTTCTGAAGATTTTAACCGAGTTTTCGACCTCCTCTGTTTGCTAGCCCCAAGATCTCTGGTACCGTATTTGAAAGACTCGTCCTTTTGCTACGTGCATCAAGTTACTGTGGTTTGCATTTGGGAGTATGCCTTTGTTTCCTAGAGTGAGCATTCCGTGCATTTAGTGAACGAAATCTACTCGAAAACTTTGTCAAGGACAGCTTGCTGTATTATTTACTCTCTTATATGCTTATTCGTGTTAAGAGCGTAACGGCCAAAGACCAAGAGACTAAGTGTCCCTAAGAAGTGACTTTAACTACAAAGCGCCTAAAGCGTCTTAACCTTCTGTAAAGCATCTAAATGTTCTTAGCGAAGAATAAGGAAGGCAGTAGTGGGCCTCACTTCGTATTTTTTAGATTACAGTGTGATTCCCTTATTTCCATTTCAGAGCGCTGTTTCAGAGCTGTTCCCGACTCGCGTGCCGCCATGTCGGCCGTGAGAACTGCCCCTTATTACCGTGCCGTGCGCTTTCGTTGCGTGTTTTATGTGCGAGACCGGCATTCCAGCGCGTTTAGTTGGCCCGAGCCGCCGCGTATTCGGCGATCTGTTTACGGACGTCGGTGCCATCATACAGAAAGAGGAACCGCGGACAGACAGACAGACAGACCAGAAGAACCAAAGCGAAAAAGCCCAATCTGGCGTGCTGGACAGGCCCTGGAGGCTGGAAAAGGCGTCCCAACTTTCGCGAGCTGCAGTCCCGCGCGAAGTGGGTGCATCCCGGAGAAGCGTGCATTCCAGAGCACGTCGGCTGGCGCTCGGAGAGCTTTCGGCGGCGTTGCGCCGAGGCGACGAAGAGAGTGGTGGCCGTGCCATTCCTGGACGGCGGCGGCAACAACAATCCGCACCGCGAATGCGTAGACGCGCCGAGGCTCCGGTGTGACGGATCGCCCTGATTGTTCCGGCGTACCGAAGCGCGCGCGCACTTTTTGCCTAGCTCAACTTTTCCCCGCCGTTATAGCGTCGCTGGAAGGCTGCGCGAGCACGCGACTAAAACTAGAAAGGGCCCACTCACCGCATCAGCGCCGTCGTGGTTTAATCCTACGCTGTGCTATACCGCTGCGTCAGAAGGCGTGCTATCTTCGTAGCTCGTAGTAGTTTTCATGTGTTTGTTCATTTTTTTTTCGTTGTTTGCTCCAAGCTCGTTGCTGCTTCCGTTGCGCGAGTTTTCGCGTCCCGTGTACATTGTTCCCCCGCCCTCGTTTCGCGCGCGGCTTGCCGTGCTTTCTATCTTTTTACTATTCCCTTCACTTCTCATCTAGCTCCGTACGGGCAGCGTAGCCCCAGGCCGGCAGGCCGGCGTCGGAGCTCGCGCCCCTAGCGGGCTCGCGCAAACTAGGAGCGTCACTACTCGCGCCGCGGTTCCCGCATCGATTCGAAAACGCGCTCCCTCGCCGTCGGCGCTGGCTGCCCGCGAGTACCGCGCGCGCCCCTCACTGGAACGCAGAAGCAGCCCGCGAGAAGAGAGCCGCTCCGCCGCCGCCGCCGCTGCGACCACGCGTATTGGCTTTCGGCTCGTCGTGCGGTCCGAACGCGCTGCTCGGACACCGGCGCTGCTCGCCGGAGGATACCGCCGGTGCGCGCTCACGGGACACCGGCGCTTTCTTCTTTCTCCAAAACTCCGAGAGAGCGCGCGCTTTTGGATGTCACTGCGCCGCTGACCTGCGGTCTGGCGCTCTCCGACCGGCGAAAGCAGGAAGCGGTTGATTGACGATCAGGGTCAGAGTTCGCGACGCGGCTTGTCCGTGTGTCCCCTACCCCCTGCTCACACACCGGTTCCTCTCCTTGATTTATTTTTTTTATCTTAGTTTCGAAGCCGGACGAGTGACACCGACGTACTCCGCTCCCACTGGGACGTCGCGGAATAGAGTGACAGCAACTGTGACTCGTGCGGTCTTTTTCACACCTGTAGTGTTTGTGCGCGTTGTGGTGGATGTGCGCGTGAATTATAAGTGACGTAAACGTGGTTCTAGTGTGGCACGTCCGTCAAGGCTGTGTCTGTCTATTCGCGTGGTATGCCCCGTCGCAATCTCACCGAGCTGTGAGGGTGCACTCTGTGGAATACTTGCTGACGTCAACCCCATCCCTGCGGCATCACTAATATTGTTCGTCGCTGTGTCCTTTCTGTGTAACCCCCTTCGTTCCCGATTTTTCTGCCCGCGTCTATTCGCCTGTGTTTTTCTCTTCCAACGAAGCAAGTGTGTGCGTGTGACCGTAGCGTAAGCGACCAGGCCAGCTTGTTGCATTTCTGGCTTGCCCGCCTTGCTTCAGCGACTGGGCTTCCTGCTTGGGCAGTCCTGCGATTGAATCTGGGTGAACGATAACGGAACCATGACGTCAGCTCAAACCGGGAGAATGAAAAGACCGGCAGGTGTTTTCGTCATGTCGGCGGCGGTGCTGCTGTTGCTACTCTTCATTCCGACAGGGGAACCGTCTCATGGCAAAGGTAAGTATACGTGACTGGTCGGTGAGCGCTCGGATGCGCAGTGATGCTGGCGGGCCTTTTAGAGCCACGTTGCGTCTTGACAGTCCTTGATAAGGGGGAATCGATTTTGTAATCACTGCCTACGATTGTTCTCGTGCCGGTTGACCTCGGCAGAACTCGGAGAAATGTGATGACGCGGTTAATTATATTTCCGGAGGGATCATCAGTTCAAACCGAGCTGGGGGACAGCTGCTGAAAGTCGTACGAAGGGCGCGTAATGTGCTTCGGTGCCATTTTTTCTCCCTCCCTGAAAGGCTGCCGTCTATTCTTCTTTCATTTATGTTTCCTTGTGCGTGATTGTGTGTATGTGCTGCAATGAAATTAATTACTTCGGCGTTTGTTGCAGAGCTGTGTTTCGGTGCTTGCGGGGCCGCGTTTTTTTTCTTCTTATTTTACTAAATGCAGCTTGAGGGTTCACCTATCGATTATACAAATTTGATCATAGTTACGACAATGCTGGCATAGATTTTTGAATTCTTGAATTGTATTTATTGCTTTTTCGTGTGGTCGTTTTTGTGTCGCACGTGCTAGGCGTACTTTTAAAATATAGAATATGTGTATTTCGCTATTGCTGTCTCGGAACATGAAACAACCAGTAGCAGTGACCATAAAAGGTGAAAGCAGAAGAAGTTAAATGAAACCTTTACAGGATAATGTGCACGAAGTTCAGAAGATTGCGGTGCTATATGTAATCAGCCAGAACTTTTTTCTTCTACAATGAGCTGGTTCAGCAACTAACACTGTCGACAGTATTACAGTGCATATTACTGAGTATCACGCTTAAAGCTGCTCATAGCAATATTTAACATAGAAAAATATTGGTCTACGCATGTGGAATTTATTTCGCGATTGAGGCAGCAAATATTCCAACCGCATTTAGGAGATCAGCCGTACTATACGGCACTGCGGCGGGACTATTTGCGGGTCGCAGAGGACCCGGCAACAGTAGTTATGTGTTTTGGGCGTGCTCAAAAGACGATGTGTAGACGTCCCTATAAAAAGCTGTGAGTTGCGATTATTCGGAGCAGAATTGTGCAATAAAAGCGGCGCCGGAGTAAATACGTAACACCAGCTAAACAAAGGCTTTATCATCACGACACGAATAAACTTTAATTTCATCGACCGTCTCGAGCTGCCGTGAGTAAAAAAAACAAAACCTTGGTTACTCGCCACTGCGAGGAATATGAGTCTCGACATGCCACGCTTACGGAAATAATTTTCGTTGTGAACTCCTCTTTTGGTTAAGCGGTAATGATGCATTGCATGATCACTGCCGTCCATGTCAGACCGTCTGTTCTTTTGTCCCTTAAAGACACATAAGATCTTAAAGGTCTAGCATCATCAAGTGTTCTTAAATTCCTTAGTGTTTGGTTCTTTCCGTTATTTTTTTTTTGTCGGCTCCAATTCTTTCTGCGCTTCACTATCACTCGTTTTTATATCCATCTTCACCGCTTCTTTCTTTTCTCATGTTCACGAACTTTTGTGTGAAAACATTGCCTTTAAACGACGGAGAATTTTGCTTTAAGCTCAGAATAACAGAGGTCGCTTGTACGGTGCTGGCTGCGGCCTCCCCGTAGGCAGTGCTGTTATCGGTGGGCGTATTATTCTCAAGGGCTGTGGGGCTGTTACGCCTAACGAACCGTGCATAATGCGATGAGTTGAACTGTTCCATTTCATTTCATTTATTTACCGTAAGGGCTCTTCCGCGCATTACATGGAGGGGGGCCGGGCATTACATGGGGGGGGGGGGGGGGGGGAATACAATTCAAAATTGGTTATATATGCACATAAGTAAAAACGCACTTATAAGATAACCATAGAAATACATAAAAGGAAAAAATGTAAGAAGAATTAAAATAATTTGGAACCTGTGTATTTATACAATAGATATATATTTTTGAATGATTACACAAGGCTATAACAGAATTAGCTATAAGCACGCGCAGTACCGGTAAGGGAGCGCAATACAACAGTGAATACAGCCCATGCATGAAGGGGAAAAAAAAACGAGATAAGTAATCTAAAACAATCAATAACAGGAAAGCAATCAAAAGAGCCTGACATAAGATACCTTCTAAAGCCTTGAGGAAAGATGCATGATTAGATATGGAGGCGACATCTGTTCCATTGTGAGATGCCAAGTAAAAGAGGTGATTATTTGAACAAATTTTTGCGCGCGAATATGAGGCGATCACTTAATGCGGCCTTGTCCTGAGCTAGCGTATGCCATTTGTGTTCTTCAGGTTGTAAAAGGTCAATAAAAACTTCGCCGAATTCCTGCGTTACCTACTTTCTCTTCGTCGGCATGCTTCAAAATCAGGCTGACCAAGATGCATACGCGTAAGGATTGTTGTGTAATTTGTTACTTGCGGCTGTTTCGATACTACTAACTAATGCGCTCTTCACGACAAGTTACGTCAGCGCGTGAAGGTTGATATTTAGAAAATTCAGTACTTACATTTTCCGAACAAAGGCTCCTAATGTGTCTGTTCTTCTTTTCGGTTCACTTTCTTTTTGGTTTAATGCTAGGCAAGCGCTAACGCACGTTAAAATCTTGCTCTTGTCACAGTGACCAGGAAACGGCAAGAATTTTCTCAGGAAATTGAAAAGTAAAGTTCCCAGCCCATTGTGGGCTGTTATACGCCCGAAAAATCGCTACCACAACCCAATAAAATCCCTTTCTCCATGCAAGGGCCACCTACACTTGTCATACACGACATAGATTAAAACTGTACGTACTGAAAACAGCAATAGCACTCGTCCATGTGAGCGGAAGAAGATAGTTGAGCAAACTGCAGTGGTTTTGGGCTCTACCTTACATTACATGGAGGCAGGACGCCCGCGCACTGCCGAAGCAACACGCGGCGCGCGTCAGCGCACTAGTCATTACCTCATAAACAGTGTGATTTGGTCGCGCGGGGCTTACTGTAATATAAAAGGCAATGCAATAGATTTCAAGCGCTCTTAGAATGCTGTTTTACATCCATGCGGCTCTAGGGAGTTTTACCCAAGTTTTGAGCTGAACATGTGTTCAGCCACAGTGCCGTCGCTGCTGCAAGTGAGGCCGTCTTAGACAAGGCCTACTGCTGGGAGCTGGTCTCCAGTGCGCCACCGAGAGAACTGAGTAAACGCTGCTGTTATAGCTACGTTCTGAACAGCTCTCAGCTCCAACGTTATGGCCACTTGATTGGAGGAAAGAGGAGCGATGAGAAGGCTGCCCGTTTGCCAGTGGTAGCTTTCGTACTTTCTCATTTATCGACCGTTCTCGTTAGTCTGATATCGGTTTCCCCGAAATCCCAGTACAGAACGTGAAAGACGCTTCGCCACCGAGCACTGATGCGCGACACTGTCGAGGCTGCGGCCGCGTGATGACGTCATGTTTCTTTGCCCGGGTGTATTATATCTTTCTTTCGCAGCTAAGGGAGCTTGTTCCCCATTGGATCAACATCATCATCCTTATCATCTGTCGTGTTGACCCCACCGCAGGTGAAAAGCCTGCCTTCATGACCTCGGATCATTTTCGTTCCTTGCCAGCCGCGAACACGTCATTCCACTACTATAGATCTCTACCTGTCTCCCCCCTTCCCCCGTCTAGTAAATAAAGTAGAGAACAGAACACATTGCTCCATGTTGTATTACAAAGTGAAAGGCTAATAAAGTATAAGCGACATATCTGAAATATCAACAGATGCGCAATGACGCAAGCGGCAGGATAAACAGAAAAAAAAAGAACGAAATAGGGAAGGCGGCAGGCCCATCGTGCCTTTTATTATCTTAGCGAAATGAGCTGCGGTCTTTTTTTTTTTTTACCAGGTGTTGTGGCGTAGCGAGCAGGTGACCTCACGCGCGTGCAACCCTCCTCTCCACCCCACGTTTTCCACCGTTAGTCAGAGGAGCGCGTGAGTCACGCCTTTCCATGAGCGTCCCTCACTCTTCGAGCTTGGCAGAGTTTGCGCTTGGCACTTGACGGAGAGATGCCGCTCGAGTTCGGCTTCGTATGTATTCTCCAATAAAAGACCTATCGATCTACTACCTGGAAGGCGAAGCGCAAGCGAGACTTTGAGAGATAAAGTGAGAAATTGAATCTGAAAGCGGGCTTCCGCGAACTTTTCGGTTAAGAATTGCTTCACTGCGCTGAAATGCTTTGCGAAACTGCATGGAGATGATCTTCACTCTTTCACGGCTCAGGTTGAACCGCTCTGTGTTTAGCTTAAAAACAAATGGAGGGCTTCATAAAAGAATGTCTCCTAGTTTGTTATGATGGTTTTCACGGACGTGTCTTCAAGAAATCGGAAAAAATCATAATTAAATCTCACTACGAGCCTGAGAGATTTTCGCAGTCTTCACGTGAAACCTTCCTTTCGTAGTTGTCGTAGAGGGAGCTTAAAAAAACGACTCTCTCTGTCTGGTCGTGTTCGGCGAGTAAAATTAAATTACGCGAGTTCTTTCCGGCTGAAATAGATAGGCATAAAGATAGACTCTACGGAAAGTTTGGTACCCGTCTTCATTGCACGACCAGGATCTCCTTCGTTCATTCTTTTTCAGCCGCCGCCAAGTTTTTTTTTTTTTTTGAAGAGATTTAAAGAGGGCAACTAATGAGAGTGCAGTACTTCCCGCTCTGTTGTCTTGCTTTATTTTTGGCTCTCCATTATCGAGCTCAATAGCCGCGCTCAGCACAGCTTTGCTTGTTGGCTTTTCCATATTGGCTAGGTTTTCTCTGCTCTTAGTTCCGATCGAACTTAGTTAAAGAAATCCGACCGTTCTCAACGGTGTTACTCGGGCCATGCTTCTTTCTGGGAACCTTTCCTTCTGCCACGGCATTGAAATTCTTGCTGCAGTTTGGTGCGGTTCACACGTGATGCTATAGTACCACCGATACTTGCGGTGTTTCATTTTTTCCCTTACGTCCGTATCAATTTGTCGCGCGGCGATAATCACGTCTTTTGTGTGCATCCGTCCACACTCTCCTTGAAGCGCCCGCTCGAATATTGGGAGTAACAGGACCACAATGGATAATGGATTGCTGAGAGCTTTGAAAGCGCAAGACCATTCTTCCGCCTCGAATCTTCGTCTCGTCACAGAAATGGAGAAAGTAGACACGACACCTGGAAAGCTTAATAGTGTCACGTTATAGTGACGGGAGTCCAGCGGTCAGGAAGACACCAACAAGTCTTGTAAACGAAGCTCTTTATTTGGGCTGACTTGCGCCCGCAAAATAACTGAATCACTCGGCGTCGGCGTAAGCAACAAACGTGCTCGTCAGTCATCGAACTACGAATGCCCGCTGCTCGCGGCATCGTTCAATTTAAAGCCGGCAAGGAAACTTCGAGATAACAGGTCGAGATCATCTAGAGTAATCTAGAAACAAGTAGATGCAGCTGTTCATGGCTGTGAACAATCGAGATTAGTCCGGTCGCTTCTCGCGTCACGAACAAAAATGATAACACCCCTTTTGGGCGGCCTTGCGCGAACGCACGGACGCTACAATGACACGTGGCATTACCCCCCTTCCAAAAAAGCATAGTCTCGATGCTTTAAAATGAAATTAAACACGGCGAATGCTTCGAGAACTTAGAGTCCTTTAGCGTTCCTAATAAGGTGTAAGGGCAGCGGTAAAAGCTTCAAGTCTGGCCGTGTCGTCGTCGTCGTCGGTGTTGTCGTCGGTGTTGTCGTAGTTTTTGTCGTCGTATTTATCGTCGTCGTAGGGGTTGTCGTAGTCGTAGGGGTCGTCGTAGTCGTAGGGGTCGTCGTCGTCGTAGGAGTCGTCGTCGTCGTAGGGGTCGTCGTCGTCGTAGGGGTCGTCGTCGTCGTAGGGGTCGTCGTCGTCGTAGGGGTCGTCGTCTTCGTAGGGGTCGTCGTCTTTGTAGGGGTCGTCGTCTTCGTAGGGGTCGTCGTCTTCGTAGGGGTCGTCGTTGTCGTAGGGGTCGTCGTTGTCGTAGGGGGCATGGTTTTCTGTTTTCGTCGATGGAGGATCTTAGTTCTTGCGCTCAGAAGCAACCTCACCTCCAGAGGCTGCTTTATTCAGTTTAACCTTCGGGGGCTGGGGAAGCGTCCACGCACTACGTAGCCTCGGCTAGGAGACACTTAGCGCGGTGACGATGGCGACGGAGAAAGCGATAGGCGGCTCGGCGATGAGTATCCTTCGCGACGCAAAAAATCCTTGATTTCGGCTGGTGGCTGGCCGGGTCGGGGTCGTGGGGCGTCGTAAGGGAACCCTCGGATGCCCATTCTCCTGTATGGGTAGTACCGGAGAATGTGACCGGCTTCTCCGCAGTGGAAGCATTGTGGGCGGCGCTGGTCGGTTGTTCTCCACTCGACGCATTTCCTCGGCCGTGTACGACGCTCGTAGGACGGGCGAGTTGGGGCGAGAGGGCGGCGCTCCAGCGCAGCTGGCTAAGGGCGATAGGGACGTGGGTCCCGTCGTCGAGGTACAGGACGGCGCGCTGCTGCGGCGTAAGTCATGGCTGGAGGCTCCAGAGGCTGCGTGGTAGACTGGAGTCAGGTCTTCCGGCGAATAATTCAAAGGGCTGGCGTCACGACTTGCAGGGGTTGTCCGGTACCTGGAAGGCTACCCAGCACCTCCACCAGATGTCACGTTATAGTGACGGGAGTCCAGCGGTCAGGAAGACACCAACAAGTCTTGTAAACGAAGCTCTTTATTTGGGCTGACTTGCGCCCGCAAAATAACTGAATCACTCGGCGTCGGCGTAAGCAACAAACGTGCTCGTCAGTCATCGAACTACGAATGCCCGCTGCTCGCGGCATCGTTCAATTTAAAGCCGGCAAGGAAACTTCGAGATAACAGGTCGAGATCATCTAGAGTAATCTAGAAACAAGTAGATGCAGCTGTTCATGGCTGTGAACAATCGAGATTAGTCCGGTCGCTTCTCGCGTCACGAACAAAAATGATAACACCCCTTTTGGGCGGCCTTGCGCGAACGCACGGACGCTACAATGACACGTGGCAATAGAGAACAGCTCGTTATATGTTCTCCCATTCAGAAATATAGTCACGAGTGATTTTTTTTTCTCAGCCCAGATTTAAACACCATTGAGCGTGTAACAGCAACTACTCCTCGAGACGGTCTGCGCGACTCGGATAGACAATTACTTTAGAGCATTCTGGTTTTTCGAAACAGGGCCGAGTCGTGTATGTACCCTACACTGGTCTCTCCTCTAACATGCTTGAAGATGTAGTACAAACGGCGCGACGAATAAGGATAAAAGTGGAACACAGACGGCAGGACCAGCGCCTGTACAACTAGGTGAAGCAAGAGTTTTACTTTCAACATAATATGCTGCCATGCGTTATTCACGTCACGCGAGCATTTTGAATATCCTTTCACGAAGTTAGATCGACCTCGACTGGCAGCGGTCGATTGCTGCAACAACAGCTATCCATTCGAATGCAACTCGATCTGCAACAAGAGCAGGGGAACTGTCGAAACTCTTTACGGCCTTCGTGCTGCAGTGGAAGCCGGCCTAGAGTGCGGCATTTCGACAACGATGCGGGCACTCGATGCGGACAACGTTTGTACTTGAGTATCAGAGCTGCCCTTTTTTTTTTTCGTTGTGAAGAATTATTAGCCTCCTTGAAAAAAAAAAAAAAAGCCGCGCTGTAAGGGGCTTCAAAGATTCTAAAGAAAAGAGGTACACAGATACTACTCGCGGAAAGAAAAACTGAAGACCTTTCTGGAGTAATTGCACCATGTATGAATAAAGCAAACATCCCTATCTAGCGATCAAATATGGATTGCAGTTAGCCCGAACGTGTTCCTATTTATGCAGGTGCTGCGATGGTTTGATCACGCTTCGCATTGTGAAATGGACTGTGATTACTGATTATCCATGAGGGCTTCGTGTAAAATACTGAACATTCTTGGTGCCCGCTGAGGTTAATGCAGCAGCGACGGAGGTGCGGGCGAGTCGCCAGAAATTTTATAATTTCAAAGCCCACATAATGAACATCATTTAACGGTGCTTGTTCAGTGCGGGCAAAATGAGCGCCCCCCCCCCCCCCCTTTATGCATTACAAAGGAAGAGAGAGGAGGGTCCGAGCTAGGCAAACAGATTCCACTGCGAGGGCTCACGAAACCGCCGTGTCTAGACTAAGAGCAGCTCGGCTGTTTGTGTTGCATGAAAGGAGTGCAATGCAGACAGATGCGGGCGGAAGCCTCGTTTTAATAACGTCCCAAATAATTCTGGAAAAAGGCGTTTTTGAGAGGGAAACTACTCATGAACGCAATTTTTTCATATAATGTAAGATTTCACTGTAACAATCAAAATATCCGCAGATCATCCGACGGCAGTCTTGAATGTTTTTTTTCTATTAACGCTTTTGCTATCATCAAATATATTCCCGATTGGTTTTCTATGAAAAGGATAACTGTTCGATGCGATCGGCGGAAACTCTTCAAAATAAAGATTTTGTTACTGGTTGGTTTATTGGAGTTTAACGTCCCAAAGCAACTCAGGCTATGAGAGACGCCGTAGTGAAGGGCTCCGGAAATTCCGACCACCTGGGGTTCTTTAACGCGCACTGACATCGCACAGTACATGGGCCTCTAGAATTTCACCTTCATAGAAATTCAGCCGCCGTGGCCGGGATCGAACCCGCTTCTTCCGGGTCAGCAGCCGAGCGCCGTAACCACTGAGCCACCGCGGAGGGGCATTTTGTTAATATCAATACAGTAGATCATTACCTTCAATGTGTCCATGTAGTATCTTACAATTTTCCGATTTTCAAAACTTTTTATGTCTCCCATAACGTGTGAAATACGTTGTTTTGCCTATACTCCGTTAAAATCTAGTGAACAGCCGAGTAGGTATGAGCAGTTGGACATCCCTCCTCCAACTTGCACCGTGAAAGTGTAAAAAGTGTAAATGAAGGTGCTATTTTGATTGAGAGGTGAAGTTGACAAACACTTGTTTTACAGCCTATTGTTTTTCTTATTTCTCGATGGTGTGGTCCTACACTTTTCTTTCATTCTACTCACACCACAGCGGTTGCGTAGTGGTTTGGTAATTCGCCTCACAAGCCGGAAGTGCGGCGTTTGATCCCCAGCGACGCTGGGTACGTATCGATGATACAATGGGCAAAGGCTTTCCCCTGGACTGGTGTTCGGATTATTTAGGGTGGAATGCTTAGTAAATGGGTTCTCCGACTCCACCTTGAGTCGCCGAAAACAACTTGCGCCATTTCGCTTTTCGGTCAGAAATGCCCATCCGCAGTAAAAAATCAATAATCATCATCAGCATTATACTCGCAAGACTAAGACGCTTCTGTCTTATGTAGTCCGGAGCAATATCACCTGCTGCTCTTTCCTTACTGTGAGCGAGGGGGTTTTAATTGCGGTGCATTTGGGAATAGTATGACTCCCTCTACTACACTGCAAAGCCAATTCAATTTTTTTTCCAGGCGAGAAGTACGCCTTTCTCAGAAAACATCTTGGTTGGTCTTACAGGCTCCCTTGAATTTTCAGGCCAGTTCGCATGCAGCATATACTAGTCGATGGGACTTTCGGAACGCTGTGCTCTTCTGCTGGCGATTATGAATTCAGGCCAGTTCCTGGAGTCTCGCTCTGCTCTAACTCCTTGCAGCTTCCTTTCTTGCACTAAGTTATTCAGGTGTCCGAAATTAATCCGAAATCCTGAACATACTTGCAAGAGGTGGCCCGTGAAACTCCATTAATTTGTAATGCTCTGCAAGAAGCCGCATGCGGATTCAACGCGTACCGAGTGCGCCGTTTCGCACCCTGCAAAGCAATACCGGAGGCTTACAACTCCGAAGATAGTTATTCTGAGTTGGCTTGATACAAGCCTCTTCCAAAGGTTTTTCTGTTTTATAGAATTTCGATAACATGAAGAGCGAAACAGAATTCTTGATGCGGCTGTCCGCTGTGTTCAAGGTGGGCTGCGTTCGCCGAATCTGCCACGCAGTGGACGGCGATAGCATTTGGTAAGGAAGAAAATTAGATTGTTGATGTGTTAACCACATAAGAATAGGTGATAAAGTAGAAAAAAAACCAAAACAGTTGAATTTAGCAAAAATAGCCCACTGGAGCGATGGTACCAGCACATTCCCATGGCTGAGTTAGTGATAGCACGAGTAAAAATGCAACATGAAACCATGAAGAAAGCCACTTAAATGTTTTTTAGTCTTTCCGCTCCTTCTCAAAAAAAAAAAAAAATCCTTGGGTGAAGGTTTTGTTGCACTCATTTTTTTAAAACTTCACCTCTATCGTATTCAGTCGCACAGTGTCTGCTCCTAATATGGCTGCACTGTACGACACGCCATAAACTTCTAATCCTACTCTGAACAGAAAGCAGTAAAAAGGAAGCAAGCTTTCTATAGCGCACACCGTTTTATAATAAGGTGCACTCCACGGGACATCTTACTCTTTTTACTCCCATATAGGCGTATTAGTGCTTAGAGTGTACGTACTGTGATAATGATGCAATTGTCGCAGCTTGCCTGTGTCATTTACGAGCTCACTTGAAATAACCGAGGAACTTCAGATATCAATGAAGAATAATTTATGTGGCATACTGATATCAGGATTTGAAACTTCAACGACGCCAGAAGCTTAAGACAGGTTTTAAGTGTCATCTTTGCGAGGAAGCTCAGAACGCAAGGACTCAGTTCCTCGTTCGTAAGCCTCTTGACTTCCTCACAAATATTGAAGTTTTTCTGCAGACTACATTGAAGCAAGCAGCACAGACAGCATAGCTTTTCTGCAGAGTTTATGAAACTAGGCAAAGCCACGCGAAGGACAACCCAGCTTCTTCAGCAAATATTGTCACGGAGTCGCTGACTGCCAAGTGATGAACTTTATATTAATAGCTCCTGCAGAGAGAAGCGCTGGCAGCAAGAGCTTCACACACCCCTCTCCCCCATAATGTGTTTACGTAACCACATACGACACAATGCCAAGAGTGGTCCACCACGGGCTCTATGGCCTTGAGCTAAATCGCTAGGCCTACATGGCTAAGCGCAAATGGCCGTCATAACTGATAAAGAAACACCGGAGTTTCCTTTTACGGCATACTATGCCAACGAAAAAAAAAAAAAACCTATAACACCGGGGAAAATCCATGATCAGCATTTCCTCCAGAGATAAAGAAATGCCATAGGCACGCCAGTATACACGTTCGCAGCCTGTAATGTAACTGTTCTCCGTGACCCAGTGCTCTTCGCTTGCTTTTTCTCTTGCGGGCAATCTTGTCTCTTCGCTGTTGCCCCCTCTCAAAACACGCTTGAGCGCCAACTTACCTCCATCCATAGCTGTCATTCCCTTTATGCCACCTATCGGACCGTGCATCCTTTTCCCAAGAACGAGTCTTGCATTTCGTCATATCGGCGCTGCCGGTCGTTACAGTGGGGCTCACGTTTACAATCAATCATCGCACTCGCTCGATGTGTGCAGGCAGTTGGCTGCGTGCAGCGAGCGCGTCCCTGGTCGGCTGGCGCGCGCGGTCACACGCCATTTATAGATTTAGCGTTACCGAAGTCATATCGGAAGGGGTGAGGACATATGTTACGCCAACGACACAGCTCACGCTTGTTACTCGACATGCATTCTTGTGCTTACCTGCCATATATTAGAGAAGCCAACAGCCGCAGAAACCAAGGGGCACAAGGGATATTTAATTCATTTATTTATTTTGTGGTGTTGATCAATTTTTTTTTAATATTACTGAAAATGTTACCGCTTAAAGCTAATTGATTAGAAAAGCAGAAGAAAAAAAAACAACCACATGCCGCCAGTGGGATCCGAACTCACGACCTCCGAATTACGCGTCCGGTGCTCTACCGCTGAGCTACGGCGACGGCTGTCAAATCTTCTGCTTTCGGGGGTATTTATGTTTACAAATCGCCTAACCTTGGGAGTGTTCACTAGCGCCACCCACGTTCTTAAGCGGCGGACGTGGCGCGTCCTGAGTTACCGCTGATGTGACGTAGAACGTCATCGAACGGCGAGGGTGGAAGCTGTGTGAGAACCCCCTTATGCTTCCTATGGCGTCAAGACTGCCAGAACCGAGGCCCTCGCTAAGCAGTTAAGCAAACAAGAGAAGGGGAATGAGGGGCTCGTTATAAATATATGAGAGAAGCCAACAGCCACAGAAACCAAGGGGCACAAGGGATATTTAATTCATTTATTTATTTTGTGGTGTTGATCAATTTTTTTTAATATTACTGAAAATGTTACCGCTTAAAGCTAATTGATTAGAAAAGCAGAAGAAAAAACAACCACATGCCGCCGGTGGGATCCGAACCCACGACCTCCGAATTACGCGTCCGGTGCTCTACCGCTGAGCTACGGCGACGGCTATCAAATCTTCTGCTTTCGTGAGTATTTATGTTTACAAATCACCTAACCTTGGGAGTGTTCACTAGCGCCACCCACGTTCTTAAGCGGCGGACGTGGCACGTCCTGAGTTACCGCTGATGTGACGTAGAACGTCATCGAACGGCGAGGGTGGAAGCTGTGTGAGAACCCCCTTATGCTTCCTATGGCGTCAAGACTGCCAGAACCGAGGCCCTCCGGTTTGAACAAAAGCATGTGCCTTGGGAAAGTGATTTAGTTGAAATAAGACACGTTCCATTAACCAATGTGATATAAATGAAGTGAGACGTGTTCCATCAGCAAACCAAGCCTTTCGACTTCACTTTTTGTAGATCTGCAGATATTAGAACACGCGAGTGATGTTTATCACATTATGTCGTTCAGTCGACAGGACTAAGGACTTCCAGAACGACCTGCCATGATGGTTTTGTGGCCGTGGTGTTCTGCAGTTGAAAACGAGTTGTCGGATGCAATCCAGAATGAGTTTGAAACACTTTGGTAGGAGCCGCCACGGTGGCTCAGTGGTTCTGGTGCTCGACTGCTGACCCGAAAGACGCGAGTTCGATCTCGGCCGCGGCGGTTGAATTTCTATGGAGGCGAAATTCTAGAGGCCCCTGTACTGTGCGTTGTCAGTGCACGTTAAAGAACCCCAGGTGGTCGAAATTTCCAAAGCCCTTCAGTACGGCGTCTCTCATAGCCTCAGTCGCTTTGGGACGCTAAACCCCATAAACCTAAACCTAGACACTTTGGTAGCAGATCATTAGAACAACACCAAGGCACTAAGCGGGAGTTTTTGGAAGTCGTAGCTAACCCAGAGCCCTCTAACAGAGCGTGTTTTTTACCTTGGGTGTAGCTTCGATTTCACTCGTGAAATGAATAATAATTGCAATTTGAACAAATAGTCGCGCACAGTAAGAGTTTACACGCTACATTTCCTAGTTCCGCTAAAAACGTCATGTCTATTTGTCACCAGGGGCACAGCAGTCTTGGGTAGCTGAAGATTTAGAAAGTGTGACACTGGAACGACATAAGATAGTTCCTGCGATCACACCTAAGATAACTTATAGTGAGATAGCATGGACAATCAAGGTTACCTGGGCTTCGAAGTAATGCGAGCAAGATTAAAAGGCATAGATTTCAAAAACCATTAAAGAAGTCTGAAGGTACCGTCAGCGCACATGGCATATGAAGACAGATGCCTTCCGATGACCGACGTCGATCTGGATATAAACGCAGGGCTCCCAGTTTCTCTTAGCACATTCTTGATGATATTACGGCTGATATATCGTGAAGAGAAGGTGCAAAGAGAGTTTTTCCGCGCTAAATTATCGTTATCTGTCCAAAGCAACAAGTGCATTTCGACGTATGCATCCCACAGTTGCGAACACGGTAAACGAGAGCGGAAATTCTTGAGCATAACGCATTCAGCAGGCGATTAATACTGCGGTCCACAACGAGAATGCATTTACGCGCGTCAGTGAGCCTGTGTTGCTGTTAACACATTTGCGTGGAAAACACATGACGCTCGTCTACTGCGCCCGAGTACCCGGGGTCCAACGTGATCGACCTCGGCGGCCATGTTTCGATGGAGGCGAAACGCAAAAGGGGCCCGTGTGCTGTGAGATGTCAGTGCACGTTCAAGTCCCAAGTTGGTCGAAATCATTCCGGAGCCCTCCACTACGGTACCTCTTTCTTCCTTCCTTCTTTCACTTCCTGTTTTATCCCTTCCCTTACGGCGTGGTTCGGGTATCCACCGAGATATATGAGACAGTTACTGCGTCAGATCCTTTTCTCAAAACTCTATTTTTTAATTTTTAATTTTGTTTCATATTGCTTGCTTATGGAAAAGCTTTCCGCATAAGAAAAAGCCGAAGTTACGTGGATTATGTGTGGATAAAAGTCGGGGAAAAGGCCTCAGGCTACACGCCCGCTTCCCGAGCTTGCACAAACCTCGAGCACTACGTCGGCGCCAGCCTCCAGCTGTTTCTCTTTAACAGTAAAACTCACATTCTAGTGCCCTTCACGCGTAACACAGCAAATCTAAGCCTTTGGACGTGTTTGTAGAAGTTTTAATTATGTAATGTGCCTGAATTCCTGGTTAGTACTCCATCGCACTTGTCTGTGGCAAGCAGAATGACGCTATTGCCGTTTTTTTCATTGTTTTATTTTATTCGATAAGTAGTAATGAAAGGAACTACCGCTAGTCTGCAAAAACGCGTTTTCAACATTAATATGTGCCTGTTTGGAAACAGCAGCTACGACGTGAATTCCCTTAGGGGAGATTATACTTTTAATTTTTTAGCAATGCAACACTGAATGTCAGCAAAGAGTCTTTACAGTGTCGTTGTCTTTTTCACGCCTTTTTTTTCTTGTGCAAGAAAGCACTTCAAAGTAATATGTTTTAATGAATAAGCCGTGGAACATCCACAGTACACGTGTATTTCATCATGAGACTTCCAACAGGATGAAGAAATATTGCTCCTTCTTGTCCCTAATAGCAGCCAGAATACCCTACAAAGAAAAATTGAGGAAGAATAGTTTTGTAATGAATCATCCATTGAGGGAGATGTTACTGGATATTACGATAAAGGGTCCTCGTCTCAAAATGAGCTTTGAAAGAAAAAAAAAGCTAACAAAATATTGGAACAGAAACCAGCCATCCATCGTCGGGCCGCACAGCCTCCTTACACTTAGCATTTTTGAAGTCGCTAAACGCTTCGTTTTTTTTTTTCCGCCGCAGCATATAAAAATATAAAGGAGAATAATAAAAACAGCTACTCAGTGTCTTTATTGTTCGCGTTTCAACTGCGGCTTTCATTGCTTTTCTTCCGCGATCGCCGGACACGTGCTGGCGCGGAGTATTGATTACGCTTCGTTGGTCCGGCAAGCTAAGGCAGCCGCCAGCGCCTCGGTTTTAAGGAGGCGAGAACAGAGCGAATGCTAATTCGCTTCCTAGTGGCCGCCGTCTTAACTGCGGCGCCTCTCCTTGGAGGCTTCCGAAATGCTTCTGCTCGTCGACCGATGCAGCGGGTCAGGAGTATGCGCGAGTCTCAGTTAAAGCCTCGCGCGCGTTCGGCGTAGTTTTCCCGATCGCTTTGTTTAGGAGTGCAAACACAATCGGAGCTGTTTGGCCAGGCGGCGTAAGTTGCGATCTGGGGCTAAAGCGACCGGCAAATCGGCTCCATTGCTCGCAGTGCGGCGTCCCTTTCCGAGAGAGTGGACGCGTGTTTGTATCGGATGTTATCCTGGTTTTCGGGCCAGGGCTTGCCTCTAAACCTCGGCTGCTGCGTGAGAAGAAGGAAGCCGAAACACGTTGAACGTTTTGTACACGCTTTTTGGCGATGCAGATTCGGAACAGAAGTTGCGTACGCCCTGATCGCTCCGAACAAAAGCTCCTATTCACCGCTGCAACGCTACTATTTCGGCGCTTGCTACGCCTTCTCAAAAAGACATTGTTCGAGGACTTTCGGCCGTAAAGGTCCGCTTGGGCGCCGGTAAATCGCCTTTGCAATTCAGCGCTGGAAACATGACTAATTTGCAAGTGCGTTCTTGACACACCTGTTTTTTGCGCAGTTCCTTCCGGCGTGGTTTTGGCGCGAGACACTAGGCAGTTTTAGCTGAGTGTTTTTACGGCCAGCGGGGCGGAACGGGCGAGCGGATACACCAGCGGAGACGCGCGTGAGAAAAGAGTTTTAGCCGGGCGGATCGCCCGTCTTCTCGAGCGGACTAGAGTCGAATTAAAGTAGAATTGCTCTGCTGCTCCACCTATAGGTCACAATTCGAGTTAGAGTGAAAAGAATATCAATTAAGGCTACTAATGATGCACTGAAACTATTTAGTAAAGGTAGATTCTGTGTTTTTAGTTATTTATTGGGCAAATGTCGCGTTTTAGATGCACAAAAGAGGCTGCCATCTCGAATACCCATACACGCCCGCGCGCTCTTACGCACGCTCGCGCGCTGCCTATCGCTCCGCTGGAGAGGGCTTCCCAGCGGGCGTAAGCTACGCTCCGTAAAAACGCTCGCCGGCCCAGCGACGTGCGCATGTGCAGTGGTGTCTGCGCTCGTCCGCTCGTCTCCGCTGGCCGTAAAAACGCTCAGCTAAAACTGTCTACTGTCGTGCTCTTTCGGGAGCTTGCTAACTTTAGTCTTTGAATCCGTTCCGTTCATTAGTCGTCACTCTCGTCATGCGCAATGTTGGGAGACGGCAGCAAGAATCGAATTTCGCATGTTGTGAGGTGGCAGTTTTAAGAGACATTGCTATTCATCGAGGGCGCCGTCCGTTTTTACTACACAAACACATGTGATACAGTTCCACTGCCATTAGGTTGTTGAATCTAAGTAGCGGCGTCATCGAGAACGAACGGGAGTGCACCGGAATGTTGTTATCGAAAAGAGGAAATGACACCGGTAGTTTACGATTAATGGAGTGGAGTGCGATTAATCATACTCGGAGTAACGAAAAATAAGTACAGCCAAAAACGGAGCAATTCGCTAGACTAGATGAGACTAGATGTCTGCCGGCGCAATAACCTCGGCAAGTACGCAACCGCAAAATCTTTATTTATGATACTACAACTGGAGCGTTTCCACCTCTATTAGTTTTGCTAACGTGCAGTACGAAGAGGAGGTAGTGGTAAATTTTATAGTAATCTGGAACTGGCTGCTTTGTTTCGGCACTGATCGAAAGGAGCATTATTTCCGCGTATCATTAGCGGCGGGCATTATTCTTCCATGTTGCAATAACAACCTTCCTATCCATGCTTTTCGAATGAATAATGAAGGTATCTAAATTGTTCTTAATGTCTTAACTCCTCGAGCACCTTTTCGCAGCAACTATTGCCTTGACTTTCTTGCTGCTTTCTAGAAGAATGCACATACCGGTCTTCAACACTTCACCTTAAAGGTTTGTTATTCCAGATAAGCTTTCACAATTCCCCCAGTGAAACATTAGCGGGTCTGGACAAAATTGGGGGGGGGGGGGGGGGGGGGTGCATTTAACTGCAGTATTGACGAATTTTTTCTCCCCCGAATTTTGTGTTCCGTCCAGGGCTCTTGAGAGTGGGTCATGCATGGCTTCGCGGGAGCGTTTAGCTATAGCTACGCACTAGCGCGGTTATGGTTATGCGTTTAAGACATGCCTACCTCAAACTCTTTTCGGAAAAGGGTCGTCTTTCGAGGGGCAAACGAGTAATGACCAGAGAACAAACACATTTTGTCGGCATTCTTCTTTAAATTAAAACGAACACGTGATCTAAAACAGATTATGTACAGCGTCGTACAGGGAAGAGTTTGTCGACGAGCGCGGGAGGGTGACCACCAAGAAAAATGAAACGTAGTCGGGGGCAGATGAAAATTATATGATGTGAAAACTTGCAGTTACAATATGGTCGGGCCTGGCGCAGGTAATTGCATGTCAGTGACCATTTTGAAGCGAAAAGCTTCACTACGCTAGTCAACACCGCGCTTCGCGTGAGCCGGCGTATGTCGGAGCACGAGTGACGTCACGCACTGCGCATGTGGCCGCCACGGCCGCTGACACACAAAAAAAATAAATAAATAACAGCATTAAAATATCACAAATAAAAAATAAATAAAAGACAAACAGTGCGCCAGGAAACTCTCACATCTCGGTAGAGACACGAACCGCGCCGTAAGGGAAGGAAAATGAAATGAAAATTGCTTTTAAAGAAAGGAAACGAGGCCTGTCTCTCTCACATCTCGGTGGATGCCCGAACCGCGACATAAGGGCCTTAAGGAAAATGAAATGAAATGAAAATTGCTTTTAAGGATAGCAAATGCCTGTCTCTGATATCTTGGTGTACACCCGAAAGGAATGCACACCACAGTACATATCTCTAAAGCAACCTTCTAAGACAGCACCGTATTCACTATACGCGCGTCTCCTCCTCCGCCTCCATACAAACTTCGTATTGCTAAGACAATACATTTCGGAAAAGCCAGAAAGCTATACCCTAAGTGTAACCGTAAGTATAACATTAAACTAAACAACGAGCATCTCCGCAGCTTTTCGCTTCGAGATATCTAGGCTTAACCTTAGCTAAGCCACAGCCAATTTTTTCTTCTCTGACTTCTGTTTATGAGAAGGATTTCTGCAGTGAAGCAGACGTAAACACATTAGGGCTTTAAGAGCTATCTATGTTGCTACACTTAACTAAGAGCCAAATGGCAAGCTTCCTGGGAAAATGAACGAAACAACAAGCTGCATACTGTAAAGCCCATTTTAAAAGAATGGAAATCATGCCGCCATAAAGAGCGTTTTATCGAAGTAATTTTATGTCGTTTACGCATAGGTCACACACACATCACCCATAACTTCTTATTAACAAAAAAGACAAGCCTCTGTGTGAAATGTGTGGTGAGGAGCTCACAGTAAATCACATTTTAATATCTTGTTCGCATCTCGAAGAACTTAGAAAAAAATTTTTTACGGTATTTTACAATGAACACATTCCATTTCATCCCGCATTGCTTTTAGGCGAGCAAACACTTGTCGAGTTTTCACTTGTTTGTAAGTTTCTAAAGAAAGCCAATGTTTTAAATCTATTATAATGTAACCTCTGTACACTTGACATAACACCATCTAACCTTGTGTTTGGCGCATGATAGCCATAGTTGCTTATGCGCCATAAAACCCCATATAATATAACTAACTAAGAAAAGAAAAAGGGTAACATGCGTCCCAGAATGAGTGCAGTCGCTGCTCTACTCTTGTGCGTATCTCAATTTTCTCTTGAGCTATGTTGCACAGCCTGAAATATTGAGTAGCAGGTTTTCAATCCATGTTTCTCGACATGGAAAGGCAGCGTTGTATCGTATCCGCTGTAGTCATATAACCGATACTATATCGATCGAAAATTTGTTGTTCAATGTAGTACGAGCTGCAGTCACATGAATATCCGCCGCCGTGGCTCAGTGGAACCCTCTGAGTGGGTTAACATACTTTATGACCTGTCGAGTGTGACGAAATTTTAAATATGGCAACGGCACCAGTGTGATGTGGATGCATTGTGTATGCCCATCCGTGTTTTCTCTAAACAATCACTAAAGAAAGAAAAAGGGGTGACTCAGTAGTTATGGCGCTCGGCAGGAGAACCTAAAGACGCGGGTTCGATTCCGGTCGCGGCGGTCAAATTTCTATAGAGGCCAAATTCTAGAGGCCCGTGTAATCTGCGATGTCATTGCACGTTTAAGAACCCCAGGTGGTCTAAATTTCCGGTGCCCTCCACTACGGCGTCCCTCATAGCCTGAGTGGCTTTGGGACGTTAAACCCGGATAAACTGAACTAAACTAGCCATATAACCGGGCTTTTGCGCCTAAGCCACTAAATCATGTGAGACTTGTAAACACTCTCACAAAAGTGATTTTTCTTCGTGGCGTACAAAGAGGTGGCCCTCAATTTGAGAGTAGGTTTTGTTTTGCATTTTATTCTTTCCTGCGAGATGCGAACTTTCTGCTTTTGTCTACCTATTCAGCTTTTTCTGATCACTCTGACCGTTGTGGTATATTTCGCGCTGTACTTTGGTTTTTCGCTCCAATTTCTCATTGCTTTTTTCAATATAAGGATTTGGCGTGTCTTGCTCTATGGGACTTTTTCCCTTTCAGTGATTAGCTATATCGTTGTCGGAACTTTCTTCTCTGCTACTTCCGAGTCATTAACCATTTTCTTTATTTTTTTGTCGGGGCAATACTCGCTACTCGTGAGAGGTGTAATGGGACCGACTGGCAGCAGTTCAAACAGCGCAGCAAAGATGTAGACGAAGTGCAGTCGGGATTCTGGGTGACGCCTGTGAGTGTGCCCGTCGTGACGCTCTTAGACCATGGAGTTTCTTACTATTACCTAGAGGGAAAGCTGGCGGCGCTGCACTTCAGCCGCCATGGACGCTCAAAGCATCATGGGGCGGTGAGCTACTTGTTGCGGGACAGTCGTATTTATTCGGGTACACGGAGTGGCACTATTGAGATATTTCATTCCGAAAACGCTGTTCGTGTGTGCGCAGACGACTTTGGCGCGAACGCAGTGTGCAAAAGCCATAGTAATGAAACCGCAACAGCACACGACGCCAATAAAAGGTTTCACTTTTCTGAATTGCCACTAAAAACCTTTTAAAGTGTTTAAACAACAATATTTTTTAAACATATTTACTTTTAAAAGTGCGCCTCTTGATTACGAAATGTTAGTTTTTGTAGTGTTCATTACTTGGCCAATAGGAAAGCTAGCAATCTCCTATTTTGGGCAAACTTTGCATTTTGATGCTTTTCTGCTCATTTGTTGCAATTTACAGACATGATATTGAAATGTTAGGACATTTTTGATTATCGAACAGCGTTCATTTTTGCATTATTTTTTGGCCAAAAGTTGTGGTTCTGCAGTCGGTAGCTCACCGCCCCACGATGCTTTGAGCGCCCATGGTGACCGAAGTGTTCTCGAGGGGCCTCCATGCAAACTCAAATAGACGGGTTGTCAGCTTTTCCTCTAGGTAATAGTAAGAAGCTCTGTCTTCGACCAACGCCCACCGACATGCGCTTCGAATAAACCCCTTTACACCTTTATGCCCTCGTAGGAGGCCAGCAAATCGTTGACATCCTAATCGTCGGTGCCACTGAATAGAGAAGCGTCATGCTGGCGATGCACCCCGGAACAGAAGACGGTGGTAGGGGTGGGCGGTGGAAGTTGGTTCCTAACGTCTGGCATGTGGGCCGGGGCGAGTAAAGTTCGGCTTCGAATTTTCAGGATAAGGACCGGGACCGGAACCGAGACGCACGCACATGCACGCACGCACATGCACGCACGCACGCACACGCACAGAGGCCAGCACGTGCATACTTGTAAAAAATCATGCATACTGGTACGGCTATTCCTTTCATTCTAAAGGTTCCCGCTAAAGTATTGGTAATGTTTGTCTCCTAACTCGCGTGCACTTTAAAAACGATTTTGGGGGGGGGGGGGGGGGGGGGGGGGGGTTGTCGCAGCGTAGGATTGTACTCGATGTATCGCTTATGTAGCCTGCTGTTGGTACACGCAGGCTCGCGCGACGACGTTTGGAGGAATTAGTAGAAAGCAGTTATGCAGACGTAAATAAAACAGCCCCTAATACTTTATTTCTGTTCCCGTACGCAAGAAATTACTTATTCAGAAAGCTAGTTCACGCGAAACTTATTTAAAGATGACCGCAAGTGAAAGGATAGTTAGATACAGAGTTTTTTTTTGTGTTAAAATTAAAAAAAAATGCCTCCGCTATGGCATGCAGAAACGTAAGTCAAGTTTAGCACGACAAAAAAAAAAAGAAAAAAATCTGCAGCGCAAGAAGCTAGCTGCTTTGATCAAGGTTATAAGTAGCTGCTTGCACATTCATGATTTGCGGGATGCGGATTGGCAGAAAAGAAAGTTGACTTCTGCGCGGTCAGTGAAAGTCAACGAAAAGCATAGATGCATGAGGATACATGCGTGTTCCGTCCTCTGACTTACTAACGAAGGAACGCAGAAATAATTTTTTTTCATGAACCCGCGAACTTTTGTTCATGGCGGCAAATTCTTCCCTGGTGAAGTGCGGATTGTGAAAGTTTAAAGGTAGCCACACTAGCATGTAATCCCCGCCTCATATATTCCTGTGCCCACAAGCAGCACCTGTTATCGATTCCCGTAGGAATGCGACCTGCCAGGTATTTCTCTTACTGGTCAAATGAATGTCGTTGAAATAACTTGTATGTCAAGTTCTCAGCAGTACTGTTTTCTGAAGAAGTCTCGTTAACGAAAGATACTTTAGCATTTATTACTGAAAACCGAATGTGGTGTTGCTTCCTTAAACTTTGTAAACTCCAAATCGTCACCATCCGCATTCAAATTCACACGCTGAGAAACTATTATCTCAAAATGGCGCAGTTGTCCGTCATCTCCTGCCAAGTCAAAAGCACCTGCCTCTCGCTTGTCCTCAGTGAACACTAGGAGCCATTTTTGCCACACGAGTTTCAAAGCAATCGGAATGCAAGGCAGACGAACGTCTCATTCCTCACACTGTCTCCCTTTGTGTGTGCACCAAAAGGAGCAAAAACGCTGTCTGTGCAAGAGATTGTATGGGCGAGAAAAATGCTTGCTGAGAAGCCGATTACTTAACTTTGCAGGTTGTAAGTTCACGAAATCTCCATGAGTTGCATCGATACTTGAGAGCAATGAATAAGCGTAAATTGGCTGCGCACTGTCCTACTATGTTGTTGTTGTTAGGTTACGTTCGGGCTTTGATAACATTGCGAAGGAAATTACCATTAACTTGGAACTCTCCTAAACAAGAAGCGCCGATTAAGGGCTTCCGTTCGAAACACATTGCTGATCATAGAAGATCCCAGGAGCCCAATGACACGCGATCTGTACTAAGTACTGCCGCCAATGGACGAAGCGCGTACGGACCAGAGGCACATTTGCCAAGTCACGTGCTGATGGGCCAGTTTTACGAGTCGAGGTGGTAAGCCGAGAGAAATCCGCTTTGACGGTCTTCGGAAAGGATACGCCCTGAAAGAAATAAAAAAAGGCTAAATTATGTGCCAGCATTTTTGGTCCACTCCATCTTGCCGTGTTCTTTTTCACTTCTCTCTGATGGAAATACAAAAAAGAAAAAAAAAACGAGTGCGTACAGATGTCCAAGAGGCGAGAACCGTCCTCTCGGACGCTGTGTCTCGAACTGTTTCCTTGCGTCACCCAGAGCTCATTTCTTCGTCGTCTCTTCTCTGACGACTCCTGTGCTCAGGTCAAAGTGCCGTGCCGGCGCTCACATTTTCGGCCCTTCCTAGCGGCAGCGTTGGCTCACCCCCGCGTTCTCCGCGCACGTCCTTTTCATTGTGCTCTTTCCAGGGTTGCGTGTCGCTCTTCCGAGACTCCCCGCCGCCGCCTCCTCCACCCTGCTCCTCGTCGGCACTTCCCTTCGTTCCCCGCCGCCGCCGCCGCGCGGTCCCTTTCTTCTGCGCCCTCCCTAACTGCGGCTCTAATTCGGCAAATTGGTCGTCGAACAAAATGAGCCGAATCCGGGGAACAATTTTCAAGGGCCATCGGGGAAAGCGCTGCCGCTCTCCTGCCGGATTTGCGGCACGATGCGCCTGGGTTTGCTGCGCGAGGCACTACTCTTTCCCAGCACTGCTCGGAGCCTAGTCTCTTCCTCCCTATTCCCTCCGAGGCCCACAGCCTTTCCTCGAGTGTTCCGCGCCGATTTCTTTGTCGTTTCGCTTGCGTATCGATACTTTGAGAGCACCGCTTTGCTCGCTAGCCTGGATGCTTGCTCGCTTATCGTTTTCTGTCGTTATTTACGTTATCCTTTCTATACCTCGCCGCCACGTACTTTTCTCTGCACAGTTAGGGAGAAGAGCCTTCGTGCAGCCGTTCGCCGGGACCATTTCTCTGACGCCCCTTGTCTTCTTTCCACCCCCCTACCTCCGCCCCCGAAAGAGGCCCCCTACGGAGCTCCTCCTTCCCTTCCTCGCGCTCCGCGAATGGGAGCCTCCGTCTCTGCGCTGCGCCCGACCCCAGCGC
The DNA here is from genome assembly GCF_055824585.1 of Amblyomma mixtum. Lineage (NCBI taxonomy): Eukaryota > Metazoa > Arthropoda > Arachnida > Ixodida > Ixodidae > Amblyomma > Amblyomma mixtum. The sequence continues at coordinate 67,763,151 of NC_143017.1, read as the reverse complement.
AGAAAGCCAGCTCCGGGGGAAAAGTGCGCCGACGCGCTTGCCCGTGCAGCGGCTCTATCGACGAGAAAAGTACAGCGCACTGGTTTATTGACGGCGGCGAGGCCCCAGAGTTTTTCTTCTCCCCACGTCGGCTTTCTCGGTTTGAGATTTGGCGCTGACCCGCTTTTTCTCTCTCCCCTCCGGCCCAGGGACTGGGCCCCGTGCTTCTTCGGCGCGGGCCGAGACGGGAGGCGCGGCTGCTCCGCGCGCGATCGTTTCGCTTCCTTGTCTTTCCCTGCAGTCCCTACCCCTTTCCCTGGCAGCGAACGGGAGAAGAGCAGGGGACGCCTCGTGCCTCCCCGAAGTAAAGTAGACGCTGCATACGCGCGCGCGACTCTCCGGCGAAAGAATATACGGCGCCTTCTTCCCGCCTTCCCCATTCCCATGGCCTCGTTCCCCATACTCAATCTTGTGGAACGCGTCCTCTTGAGAGTCAGTTTTCATCCTTGTCTGACCGCTTTCGAAGAGAAGATTCCCGCCGCTCTTTTGTGCCTGTGCGTATGTCAGTGGGCGTTGCTTGCGCGCTCCGTTCCCCGTGGGGGAAACCTAAAGGCCATCCTCGTCGTCCACTCTTTTCTGCTTGCCTGACGCGGGCGCAATCGGCATCGATTTGTGAATTGGGTTTTGAGAGAGGTGACCTAAACCAATGAAGCGGAGAGCATTGTGGTCTTGAGCGCTGATTTATTTACGGCCGCTGCGAGCTTGCGCATTGTCGCGAAGGCTTGCAGCAACAGAGGGCGCAGCGGGTGTGCGCAAATGGGTGAGTATATTCTGCGCTTCAAGCGAAGGGAAAATATAAGGCCCTTTACGCAGCACCGTTCGGCGTTTTTTTACTTGCTTTCTGGATGGTGCGAAGTAAAGAAAATAGAGAGAGAGGAATAAAATTGTCGGACTAGACAGAGCGCAGTGCTGAATCGCAGGAACAGAAATGCTGTTGCTGAAGGCGACATAGGGAGAGGGCAAGGGGGTTAAGTCCCATTCACTGAATGAGGCTTGGGCCATTTCGTCCAGATAAAGAAGTGGTGCGGTTGAAGCTTGCAACCGGGATGAAACAAAACGTAGGGATCACAGAGCGAGGGAAAAAAGGTGACGTGACAGTGCACTGAGCTCTCTCTGTTTAGATTTTGGAAAGGAGCGTATCAAGGAGGAATTTTCTCCGGCTAAATTGCGTTGTTCATCTCAAAGAAAGCCTGACATACAGTACGGCCGTGTTTATTCTCTTCGTGTGAGATTTTCCTTCTCGTTTCGCATAAGGATTCCAGTGCTGGGAGCGCTGTTTATGTTGCTCTCGATGGCTGGCAGCACAAGCAGACAAAGACGGGCTATTACGGGCGCCGTAGACACAAGGTTACTAGGAAGCTCTTTTGCCTTGAGGAGTTAGAGCTGTGCACTGTAACCCGAGGAGAAGAGTGTCGCGCTGTAATTTAAAGCTAACACTGCGCCTCGGATCGTAATTAGGAGAATAAAGGGAAAATTTAGGTTATTTTTTGCTGCAGCTTGGACTTTATTACATAACTGGACTTTATTACATACATACTTTATTGAGTTGTTTGTCCTCTCCATGCATCTCATGCGTCGAGTGTCGTGTTCTGGCCTGAAATTTATATATATATATATATATATATATATATATATATATATAAAGGCTCGAATGTCTCGTGATTATGTTTGCGGTCACGCTAACACGCAAAAATGCGTTATATATTCGCGTTTCTTGAGGTAAACAACAAAATTCCACCGGCAATTCATCACGGTGGGGCTGCTAATCGATGTTTCCAAATGCCGCGGAGGAAGATATCTAGAACGCCGCCTAAAATTAGCCAGAACGTATCTATATCACCTAAAAAGTAGCTAAAAGAATCTCGATATTTGTCAGGTGATTTTGTAATGTATTTTGTGCATATATAGCACTTCAAGCGAAGCTGCTATATTTAAAGCGGTTTCAAGTGGCACCAAGTGCTACTGCATAGAAAGGACGGGGTGCAGAATTCTTTGGTTTTGTTGTTTTGCTGATAACAGAGGCCAGAACACAAGAATGACATACCTGGGTATAGTGATAGCTCTTTTTCGGTGTAATAATTGATTTCAGCATTACTTTTCGCCAACAGTCAAGGTACGCGCGCTCACAAGAGACGGTGAGTGGTGAATGCGTCAGTGGTCAGTGAGCATTGGGTCTCTGAAGATGCCTTAACAGAATAGAAACGTAAACTCTTTGCGAAAAAGAGTGCTGTAATGAATTCGTTCAAGTACATTATGACTAATCTTCTCTAGATTAGTCCTCCACGCTAATTTACGTGCAGTAAGACTAATAGACGAGAAAGGCAACTAATAAAACCAGGCTGCGGAAGAGTGGGGAAGTCAACGCAGAAGGAAGGGCCGGAAAGGCAGGGAAAAAAAGGCGAGGATGTGTTGTCAGTGGCGCTGCACGGTGAGGAAATGAGGGACTAGGGAAAAGAATCAGGGAAAATAAAAAGAAAGAGGCATTGGAAACACCCACCACACTGCTTTAGAGAAGGGAGCAACCGAATGTCTCTTCCACCCTTTTTTCAGTTGTTTCATTCGTTCTCTTCAGGCGCTTCTCCTTGGTCTAGTTTGTGTCTTCCTGTAACGCTAACCAGATGGAGCAGTATGTTTAGTTTGTTTTTATAAGAGTTTAACGTCAAAAAGCGACTCAGGTTATAAGAGACACCGTAGTGAAGGGTATATAACAAGGTATACAACAAAGTATACAACAGCTGTATCCTACCGGTACTCACTTATGGGGCAGAAACGTGGAGGCTAACAAAGAGGGTTCAGCTTAAGTTAAGAACAACGCAGCGAGCTATGGAAAGGAAAATGGTAGGTGTAACGTTAAGAGATCCGAAGAGGGCGGAGTGGATGAGGGAACAAACGCCGGTTAATGACATCTTAGTTGAAATCAGGAGGAAGAAATGGGCTTGGGCAGGGCAGGAGAAAGCAAACGTAGCAGGGGACGGCAGAAAGTTAGGTGGGCGGATGAGATTAAGAAGTTCGCGGGGATACAGTGGCGGCAACTGACAAAGGACAGGGTTAGTTGGAGAGACATGGGAGAGGCCTTTGCCCTGCAGTGGGTGTTATCAGGCTGATGATGATGATGACGAGTGAAGGGTTCCGGGTAATTTTGGCCACATGGGGTTCTTTAATGTGCACTGACATCGCACAATACACGGGCCTCTAGCATTTCGCCTCCATCGAAATCCTAGAGGCCCGTGTACTGTGCGATGTCAGTGCGCGTTAAAGGGCAACTGACCACCCTCTGGTCGAAAACACTCTCTACCTCTTTTGGAGCGAGCCTCCTCTCCTTCCGCTCCCTCCTCGAGATTTTTCTCTCCCGCGCCTCGTCGAGTAGGCTCGGCAAGGCAAAATCACCGTTCCTCCTCCGATGTTAGCCGGAGGCGTGGTGTCTCGTGGAGTGCGTCACAAGGCTACGTCATGGCCCCACCTTGAATAGAATTCTTTTCTTGGTTTTTGCTTGCTACCCGGTCAATTTGAGGGGGGGGGGGGGGGGGGGGCTCGACCACCTAAACTTGTTAGCGAGCGCATCCTTTCATACATCTGTTTGTCATCCGCAGTTAGCGAGCCACCTTTTCATTTTGTTTTAGGCCTCCCCATCGTATCACGACCGGAGGGGCGGAAGTCGGTTTTGTTCGAAACACGCGGCGAAGCGCGGACCAATTCACTCAGTTTTACTATTTTGTACTTTTTATGGCTAGGGTTCAAGGCTGTCACCGTACGCTCCCTCCGCAGTTTTTTTTTTTGTTGTTGTTGTTCCTCCTTCATGCGGGTTTGTAGGCTTGTGCCAAGACAAAAGGCGCTGCGAAAAGCGTTGTGCAGACGACGCGACGCCAAGGCTACGCCCAACCTTCTCCCGTCACTCAGAACGATGCACCAATGGAGTGCCTTTAGCGAAAGTAACCCCCCATGACGTCAACGGGGTTCAGAGTAGTGGGGCGGGGCCGTTTTTGTAGAAGGAAAGAACGAGCTGGCTTTGATTTGAATTTTCGCAGCTTTTCGGGGCGCGCGTGGCTCTAGTATTTTTCACAGGTTATCTTCGATGCCTTATCTATGCAGTGGGCTTGTTTTTCAAAAATGTCCGGACCCTGGTCAGTGGCCCTTTAAAGTCCCCCGGGTGGTCGAAATTCCTGGAGCCCTTAACTACGGCGTCCATCATAGCCTGAGTGGCTTTGGGACGCTAAACCCCCATAAATCAAACCAAACCGAAATGCGATCGCCGCGGCCGGGATAATGGAAATACACGGCCGGAATCGAAGCCGCGTCTTGCGGGTCAGCAGCCGAGCACCATAACCACTTAGTCACCGCGGCGGGTCGCGTTGTATGTTGTGAATGAACTTATTTCCTGTAGGAAATAAATATTTCTTTCTCACCAGAACTGCTCAACATTTTCAAGTTCCCGATTCTTAAGATTTGGTAGATAAAAGCTATAATTAGCAAAAAGAGGTAAATTCGGAGCTAGGCTTTCTAGACTGAGCTAAATTAGCTGCGCGCCGCTCCAGCAAGTTTTTGGTACCTTGTGACTTTTAAAAGTAGTTATATCTAGGTATCAAACAACTAAACTGGCCCTCCTGGTTCTAATTATGCCTTTGTGTGAGTCACAGTAAAACCGATACCCGACGGTTGTGTTTGGTACAACAGAGATAGACATAAAGAAAAACAAAAGTTTAAAAGGAGGGAGCCGCAAGTGATTCAGACGTCGGGAACGCTTTATTTCGTCCGGAACCCGAAATAGCATATACGATAGGTCCTCTCGATTTCTCTTCTTCTCTTTCGCCAGGTGTACCGCAGTAGACGAAGCCTCTTACTTTATCACGTTACCGCGTTTATCAGGTTGTGAGCTTTTTACTCTGCTTCCCAACAAACAAAATGAGCGCGCCTTTGCCTCCGGCTTTATAAATAGCGCCGCGCACCGGTCGGACGTCTGCGCAGGAAACAAAGAAAAAAGATGGCGTGCATAATAGAGCGCGAAGGTGCGGCGGAGCCTGTTCTGCGCTCGCGGGGAGAGAGAGAGGAGAAAATAGCGTTATAGATATCCGGGCATTTCGCAGCGTCGCGACTGTGCCGGGTGTTTCGTTGTTGTCGCCTCGCCTTTCGCGTTCTCCTCGAGGAAGGCCGTAAATTGTCAGTTACACGAAAGGCGACATGCGACGAGCTCTCTTTCTTATCGGGTCCGCCGCACGCTCAAGGCTTTTTTCTCTGCAGCGCCCAGGCGATGCCGGCCGCCCTGCCGGCTAGGGCTTCGGCTTCGTCTCTGAATATTTTCCTGCGCCGCTCGCGCTCCGCCGCAGCCATTGCTGCGCCGCATCCATTTCATTCGCCATAACTCTTGGTTTAAGGCTGAAAGCAGCAGCAGCGGCGGCCGCGGTGGCGATGGCGATGGAGCCGCTGCTTCTGCGCACGTGACAAGCGAGGTTCTGGTGGAGGACCGCTGTTTTACTTGACCCCTGGCTGGATTTGTCTAACTGTGCATCAGTGCGATACACGGGTCTCTCGCTCCTGAGATGAGGTGGAGCTGTTTTTCCTTGTTAGCTGCGGTTTTTCGCACTAATTTATTTAAAAAAGAAAGTCTGTTGAGTCTCAAGTCTGACTTAAATACCGCAGTGGCTGTGGAAGCGGTTTCTGAGACGGTGTTTGGCATAATTTGCGCGTATGTTTTCTTTAGCATCTCTTAGTCGTGAACAGTCACGGCGCTTAGTAAAACACGTTGCTGGGCTAGTTGGTTATGCATTTTCTTTCGTTCAAATTTAAGAAGCGCTAACTTTTAGTACGAATACACAGAGGACATGACAGGACGGGCAGGTCCTCTGTGTATTCGGCCTAAAAGCTAGCGCTGCTTAAATTTGAACGAAAGTCACGGCGCACTTACATGAATGCTGCAAGTCTTGTCGACGAACCAAGTGCGTGCATTTTTTTCCTTCTCTGCCACGGTTGTTTTCATTTAAATAAATAATGAATCGCTACAGCTCTTCCTGAATATATAATTTTGTATGTCCATGTTCAGCATATTTATGGCACTACTCAAGTAACGACGAGAAATTATCTCGGGAAAGAAAAACGAAAATGAAATCTGAATAGTCCATTGAAAAAAGATCATATTGAATGAACCTAATTCCTTTTAAATTTCTTAGCACAACGCGAAGGTTTTCCATCTATACAAGCACCAGTACTGAAAAGGGGAAAAATGGGACCGTGTAGTTATAACTGTATGTGTTTCTGAACTGGAAGATTAGAAACGTATTGCGACCTCACTTCAGCTTTGAAAACGCACACACACACAAAAAATAAGCTGGCTGTTTTGATAGAAACGGCAGTTGTGCCTGCGGGGCTCAGACTTCAACGATGTTGCAACGCCAAAAGAATCCGCGTCTACTAGAACCATCATCCGAACAGACACTTCTGGCACGGGCGGTTTTTTCATGCTTAATAACCCAGCATGGTTTGATTTGATTTGATTTATTGGGGTTTAACGTCTCAAAGCAACTCAGGCTATGAGGAACGCCATAGTGAAGGGCTCCGGAAATTTCGACAACCTGGGGTTCTTCAACGTGCACTGACATCGCACAGTACACGGGCCTCTAAAATTTCGCCTCCATCGAAATTCGACCGCCGCGGCCGGGATCGAACGCGTGTCTTTCGGGTCAGCATTCGAGCGCCATAACCACTGAGCCACCGGGGCGGTGCTAACCCAGCATGTATTTATAAACAAGAGAATTACGGGCTTAGTTCACCTAGTCAGGTATAATTCGGGTGATGTTTTTTCAGTAATGCTACATTGTAGCTTGTGCTGTTGCGACTGAAACATGAACGAAGCCATGACTAACAAGTAACACCGTTCCATCTTGGAACTTTTTAATGCCAGAGAATTTTTTTTGTTATTCTTTATTATGGCTAGTTATGAGCATAAAATAGATTAACTACGTCTTTCAGAGGACTGCTCTGCACACGGTGCACATTCAAAACACGAAGAAAAAACGGCTGTCTTGACGCCTTAAATTGCATACCACTTACGCGGATGCTAAACCGATCGTTTATCACGTGTTCATAAATAAAAGTAACTAGCGCGTTAGCACTTCAACTTGGTCTGCTTATGAACAAAAATATCTGGCCATGGAAGGCAATAAAACGTTTGAGCCGCCAGGAGTAATAACGCGCCGTAAAGTACTAATATTTAAGAATCTGGGAGTTTCTTCCTGTTAGAAAACAATAAGATTATCAAGCTCTGCTTGGCTCATTAATGCAATTTCTGAACATCGAAACAATGCTTCTGAAAGAGGCTCCACGAGCTTATTATGCATGCATACATCCAGCGGGATGCCTTCTCAGTGATAAGCGTTAATTGGCTCTATCTCAGCATGACACAAATGACCGTCTACGCGTGCCATAGGTACATATTATATTGTTCGTGTTTTTTCATACACAAGCCTCGCCTCGAAAAAAAAAATGCAGAATCAGTGGTTAAGCGGTACGAGGCGGCAGGAAAGTAAGATGTATGCAAGTTATTAGTGTTGATCTTCCTTCTCACTTCTGGGCGGGCATTACATTGTAAGTGAGAAGTACAGCTTTATGAAGTAACAAACTGCGCAAAGCAAGCATGGACGAAAAGGAAAGAGGACAGGCGCTGACTCGCAGTTTTCTTTATCCGGAAGTACGCGCATTTTATACCTTCACATTTCGCAGATCATCACTCAATCGATGTTTGAAAACCTTTATTTCTGATACAAGACGATCGATGGATAACTTACACAATCACTTCTTTTCTTGCTTTTTTTTTAAAAAATGAACCTGGGCTGTTCACCCTTCTCGTGAATTTTTCTTTTTTTGTCTTAGTCAACAAAGGCTGACAAGGCTTGTTACTCGTAGCCTTAGGGCTGGCGCTGCAATGCAGGAGTAAATTAGACTGTGCTTTTTATTTTTTGCATTGAATTTGGTAAGCTATGAATGATTGTGCAAGCTATCACCTTGTATCAGAAAGAAGGTAGGTTTTCGCACTGCGACTGAGGGATGACATGGGAGGTATGAAGGTGTGAAATGTTTGTACTTCCTTATGAAATCAGTTATGAGTCTTTGCCTGTCCTGTTCACCTTTTGTTTCATGTTTGGTTTTCGCCGTTCCTTTCTTAATGATGTACGGCGAACTCACCCAACAGTGTGCTCTCGAGAAGTATTGCCATGGTGTAAACCCCAGCATGTTTATGATATATTATCAGAAGGTACCCTGTGAAATTGAGATTGCTACACTAAGAAATTGTCAACTTCCTTTGCGAAACACCGAAATCAATGAAAGCTGCGGAGGAGTGATGCGCTCTGCTACCTTACTTTGACTTTCCTGACACAAAACACGTTGCACAACCTAGCACACATCCTATTGCGAGTAGTATAATCCCATAATGCATTGCGTGCAGCTAGCCAGGCTTCCCGTTTTCGGGCATCTATTATTCATTCGAAACTGGTGGCAGTTTTGGTGCAGAAGTCTTTGCTTGCGCCTATTTCAAAATCGTGCTCTGCAGCCCCCCCCCCCCCCCCCCTCCTCCTCCTCCCTTTAGCGCCTGACACGTAACAGGCACTGGTTATATGATACCCGTCTTGGAGACATGCCCCAGGGCATAAAGAGAACTGTAGCGTCATTGCATAAACCTGCAATGCAGTTAGAATCAAAGCACGGTCTCGGAGGGCAATTTCTTTCACCATTCTCCACTGGTTATGTTCAAAACAATACGAAAAGTAAAAAAGAAAAAAAATCGCTCGCTCTAGGCAGTATATGAACGGAGCGCAGGACCATACGTAAGGCGAAAAAAAGGATGCTGAAACTTGATGTAGCCCGTGTAAAAAAAAAAACCTTTTTTTTCTGGAGGTGCCGGGGTTCGAACCCGGGGCCTCTCACATGCGAAGCGAGCGCTCTACCACTGAGCTACACCCCCAACCCAGAATGGGAAGCCATCGCTACTCTAACCATAGATATCGTCGAACATGATCTACTAGAATGCGGTCATGTGTGGTTTTAATGGCCACTACCCTATAATGCTGGTACAAACACCAATTCACCTGGAATCATAACTTGTGCCACTTTGCCCCTGAACTATACTCATTAGCTTCAAGGCAGGGCCTCAGAGGTGACTTTCTTTTAAAATTCAAATCACACGACGTGTTCCAGAAAGAAAAAAAAAAGAAAACGGAATGGCTTCAAGACGAGAGGAGGTGCTGAGGTTCGAACTCGGGACCTCTTACATGCAAATTGAGCTCTCTACCACTGAGCTGCACCCCCCTTTTTTTTTTCTTTATTGCCGGAAAACAATACATGCGCAGGCATAAAAAGTCGCTAGCCAGACTTTGGCTAAGGCGACGGATTAAAACATTTTCATTTCGATCAATTTGTCCATAACTGCCACCCAGTCCGGTGGCTGAGGTTGACTGCGGAGAACATCTCTCAGAGAAACTACACTTTCTATAAAGTTTTCCCTGACTGGTTTCACATTTGCGTCTGCGTGCCTAGCCGCCATCCTAGTTTTCCAGATGCTGTGGAGGCCCAGTAGCATAAACATATCGTATGGCACTTCGCGACTTTCTATAGGCAGGAACCGGATGCCAGGTAGCTCTTAAAAAAAGAGCTACCTGAGCTGCACGCCCTGCACGTGACGCATAACCATCACAACTCTAGTTAAAAGTGCCACGAAGACATGTCCGGTAGAAACAACAAGCAAACAAACAACGCTTCATTGTATGGCCCCATAGAGCAGTCACAATCACCGGTTCTCCGCTCGTCGTCACCAGCGCCGATACCAGCCGTTTTGCTCCCATGTTCAAACTTAGCTCGCCACACGGGCCAAGCACATAGACTTCAGCAGACACTGACAAACTTTACGACAGCCAGGAAGGAGAGAGGGATGAAAAAGGCATGAACGAGAACAGCGCAGAAATGGCCGTATTTTTGAGCCTATTACAGGAATTAAAATGCATTTCTCTGGGGGGGGGGCACTGAAAAAGCCAGTAACAACTATGCACTGTAGTGAAATTTACTCTGTGACACACGTGATAATTACTTTGATGCATGCACTAATGCTACGCCGGCTTCGATCAGTGGGATGTTAGCATTGGCAGAAGTATATTTTTGTAAGGCAGGATCAGAATGCCATGTCGTCTGGTCTCAGCTTTAGCACCCATAATTCGCAAGAGTAGCCATGATCATCCTAGTTCTGTTATTACAATGTTGTCGGAGTAATCCTAACGGCCGTACATGTTTTTAGGAAGCCGCTAAAAAAATTACGAGGACACTTTGGCAACTAAAGTGTTGAGAGGCGAAAGCCGAGTACACTATGCCTTGAAGACTTGCGGCGGATGTGGAGTCACGCCGTTCCGTAGCTATATCGATGCACAAATTATACATATTTTGGTGATCTTAAGTGTTAATTACTCTTAATTACACATTTTCCCATCGAATCTGACAGAAATCCGGCGTTTTCTCGACCATTCTGTGACAATTTTCACTATGCCACGACGGCTTCCGGTGGATGTGACGTCACACTTTTACCGTGGCTATATCGACGTCTGCGTTATTTTGATAAAATTTTGACATTTTTGACTATAATTAATTAAAAAATTACTCTACAGTCATCAAAGGTGGCTTCTAGGTTCATCTTTTTCCTCCTCTTCTGAAGCAACCATTCGTTTTTTCTTATCTTTTTTAGTCCTCGAATTAACACGAGTTAAACGCTGCCAAAGGTGTGACAGCCTCTGATAACGGACGATAGTATGAGCCATTATAGACTTTCGTCTTAAAAGGCCTTTGAGCAAACTGAACTCAGCGAGAGCAAGTTGTGAACCCACGTCACAAGGCTGCTTCGTGTTATTTAGGCGCGTCATTTTTACAGGATATCGGACGGCGGCCGATACGACCCCATACAGTACGGTGCGACGCGATAGCTAAAAAGTTCAGTAGCCACGGAGCGCTCTCGCTGCTAATGTAACCACAATCATCATGCGTGACGAGCAATGTTAGCGAGGAAAAATATATATAGTCTGCGAGTTTCGTTTTAACTTGTGACACATTCGCTCTCGCCGAGCTCGCAGCATTGATGATTGCCTAGGACAATTATGCTCTTGCAATCATAGTCATAAAGGAAACACATTGTGTGTAACCTGCGCACTGCAACCCCCCTGAGCAGCTAAGTAGTTTTGGCGTTCTGCTGCTGGTCCCAGTGTCACGGGATAAATCAGCAGCGGCGAACGTATTGTTATGGAGGCGAAAAACGCACAAAAAAAAAAAACGCTCGTGTAATGTGCGCTGTCAGTGCACATCAAAGAACCTCAGGTGGCCAAAATTAATCTGGAGCCGCCCACTACGGGGTCCCTCATAGCCCATGTGTCACTGCTTAATTAAACCTCACAAATTTTGATTCACGGCTCACGAGATTAGGGCTACTATGCCGAGTCTACACCTCACTGGCCGTGCTAATCTAAATTGAACAAGTTAAATACTGCAGGGCATTCATACCCCGAAACGTAAAGTAGAAAAATACAAATTGTGCTATAATACATGGTCTGTTCTGAAAGTAGTAGGACTGATTTTTTAAACAAAATTTATTCAAGAGAATAGCACAAACGATTACAATTTTTCAAGGTAGCACCCTTCCGCACCTACACGCTGCTGCCAATGAGATTTACAGTTTTCGAACGCCTCCAGGAACGCCAGGACCAGAGTGCTGTTTAACTCCCTCGTCACGGCCTGTTGAACCACTTCTACCGATCCGTAATGTTTCCCCTTGAGCGTCGATTTTATTCTCGGGAATAGAAAAAAGTCTGCCGGGGCCAAGTCGAGACTGTAGGGGGGCTGAGGCAGCGTTGCCGCCTTGTGCTGGCCAAAAAATCGGGGTCCTCATTCACATGATGAAGAAGATCCACCGGTTGGCCTTTTCCTCCTCTGACAACACTCCCGGCACCAACTTCGCGCACGCTTTCCTCATGGATAAGTTTTCTGTCACGATCTCAAAAACTTGGGTTTGAGGAATGCTCAAGTCATCAGCAATCATTCTGATACTCATTCTACGATCACTATTAAGTAAATGTTTCACTCGCTACACATTTTCGTTGGTCTTGCTGGTCGAAGGGCGTCTGGAGCGGTCGTCTTTCTCCACTCTTTCGTTACCTTCTCGGAACAGCTTGTGCCACTCAAAAAACATCTGATCTACCCATGGAAGCGTCACCGTAGGCCTTCTTAATCATTTTGTGAGTCTCTTTGCCCGTTTTACCAAGATTTACTCAAAATTTGATCGCGTATCGCTGATCCAGTAAACGCTCGATGATTCTGCGTGACGAGACGTTTCGACAGGGGTTCACAGTACAAGCGACCTCCTCTCTTCAACGGCCGAGAGCCGACTGCCGATTTTCCCCAGCATTCCCAATATCCCCCTTCAACGATCCTGCACGCGCAGACCACCTCTCGTCCGCCCGTTCGCCCAGGAAAAAACCAGTCCTACTACTTTCAGAACAGACCCTGTATAACACTTGGTTAGCTCACGGGAACAGTGGACTGATCTCTACTCACGTAAAGTGTATGTACTGGCCAACCCGTACAACCAACAAACTTAACTGGCATGAAGTTTGTTAAGGCTATTTTACTTTTTCGGCGAAGCAGCCAAAATATAGAAATCAACAAAACCACGGGACATGCACAGCACAGAAATGCCCTCGAACATCGTACGCTTTTGTGTTATTCTGTGCTGCTGCAAACTGGAACTACTTTGCGTAGCCGGTCGGGTTTTGACGTTGCGAGTTCACAGCCAAGTTAACAGTGTTGTGATCGGCACCGCCGCGCCCTTTTTAATCAGGGATGTTGAGATCGCAAAGTAATTAAAGCACAGATGTCGATTTGTGTAAGCCTGTTTATACATTTTTTTGCAGATGTTTTGCTTCCTTTTTGTGCATTGCTATTTTTACACTGTTGTTTCGTATTAACCACATTCTTTTTGATCAAGGACTGCAAGCCTGGAAAGTGAACGACTGAACGAACACAGAGGTCAAATTGAAGTTGTCCTGTGTTTATAGATTACCGTAATAAGGGAGTAATTACTCATTGGCATCCACCCAAGCGCAGCCATACGGCTACAAAGGAAAGCTATACAGCTTTCTCAGAAACTTTGTAGTTAAAGAAAAATTCGTCCTGGTCCGGGGTTCGAACCCGGGACCATCGCTTCACCGGAGCAGTCGCTCTACCAACTGAGCTAACCGGGACGGCAAGCTTATGGCAGGGCGAGAGCGAATTGATCAATAACTCGAAGTGTGAACAGTTGGAACACAAATTTACACAGTGGGAACACAAATTTACTCAACCTTGGGGGATTCCCCTAAACATTTGACCAATAGATTAGTGTGTTCTAATCACAAAAGGCGCCAGGTTAACTGAAAACCCTGATTTCGTGTGCTTGAAAATGACAGTAAATTAGGCGCAGGTTTCGGGTATCTTCGGACACTGAGGTGTTTCAAAAGAGTTTTTTCGAAGATCCCTGACGCTGGCCTACGTTGCCATTCATTTCTAGGCGGTGATAACGGAGTTCTTTTCGGTCTTGACGTCACAAGTTTGAACTATGTGCTGGGCAAATAAATGCGTCTTTTGCGGTTGGGAAAAATTCAGTATAGCCAGAAAGGGCCATAGAACGCATGTTTACTAAGCACAATAGTTGCATGAAATAAGACTACTTCAATGTCTCTTAAAGGTTTCTCAAGCTTCACCTTCGGAAAGCGTTCACTATAGGACTACTTTTCGCAACCGCAGGAAATTCGACTTTTCTGTATGCTTAGATTCAGGTGCCCGAAACGTGCGTGAAGTTGATATGATATGAAAGTCAGCCTTACGAAACAGCTACTTAGAAACAGTGCGTTCACGCTGTCTTGAGGAAAACTTGTTTTTCCTTGGCATATACAGCACTTTGATGACTCTGCCGTTTTCACTGATCCCCACTATCAATATCTTCATCAGCCAGGTGAAATGGCCCCCAGGCCGGTAAGGAAGAGATAACGAAGCCTGTTTTAGCGAAGTGAAGTATCTCGTAACGTCACTCCACCGTATCTTACGCGTCCCTCGACTACGTTTTACTGCCTTCAGGTTCGCTATATCATTATAAAACAGCTCCGCTTATTTGTTTCGTTCATTTAAAACGTTGATCAGGTATGTTCACCCTTTACTTTTTCCCAAAAAGGTTTGGCTAGACTCTGCGTTCGCAAGCGCCTTACGTCGGCCGTGCCAGAAGCGCTTGCAGAAAGATCAGTGATCTCCTCTGTAACGAAATGACGGACCCCTCTCAAGAATACCATGCCTGTCCCTGGGTGAGAACCTGAGCTCTCTGGCTCAATATTTTCCGCCTTATAACCCAGGGGAGGGCACTAGCCGGCGTCTTAATTTCGCGATAAGAGCGCGGGGCTCATTCTACTGCGCAGTCGAGTGCACTTCAACGTAGGGGCGCAGTGTAAGAGCTGCAGTGCCCTTCCCTCTCCGGCCACCCTTTGTCCCCCGCTGCCGGCGCGGAAGAGGAAATGCCGTCGGGGAACGAAGTTTAACAGGCGTGCTCTTTGCGCGCCGCTCCGAGTCATATGGACCGTGGTCCATTACTTAAGAACTATGGCCGCGCGATAAACACTTCTCATTGGCGTTATGAGGGCCATTTCCGTAGACGTTGAAGAAAACGACGTGCGCTGTATACGTGCGTACGAAGCTCCATTTTCTACCCGTACACTCTTTTTGCTTTAGATACGCCATAAACTGCAGCCTCTTCGCAGATTTTTTTTTTTGTTTAACTTTCTATGTACCACTTTCCGCGTTTTATTTCATTCTCGAAGCTGGGAAGAAAGTGAATCTGACCTGTCTTCATGATAAGCTTTTTCGTATGTCTGTGCTTTTGCGTGTGCCTCGAAGTATTTGTCAAAAAATTCTCGCATGTCTCTGTTACTTTCAGCTATATATCGACCAGCTTCAAAAAATTCTCGCATGTCTCTATTACTTTCAGCTATGTATCGACCAGATTTTTTTACCTCCGAACCCAGGCTGCGGGAGCGCTCCTACTCTCGACACCAGGCGCTATCTGTTGGTGTGCGCGGGCGGCACGCGTAGAACGCATACGGCCTGCCTCTTAACGTGCGTACTGTCGCGATCACCATATTGCGGCATGAAGAAAGCGTGGCTTAACTGCGTTTTGCGCCACCTAACGGCATACTCTCGTTCTTTTGTCCTCACAGACATGACTGCATCCTCACTCATATCTTGGATATAGATTGGAGCAGATTGGAGATCATAGATTAGAGCAGGCGCCAGGTGCCGCTTCGATATTCGGCTAGCTTCGGCCCTGGCCGCTACGATGAGCGAAGCAGATAGCCGGCGTGGTGACTCAGCGCTAGGAGGGAGGACGGATAGTTATTTCTTTTTAATCTTTTCAATATTGTTCTTTTCGCTGTCGTGACTATCAATTTGCAACGCATGTACGCTGAACGAACGGGTAATGCATGCAGAATGAATGAAAAAAAAAAAAAGTTTGTCAGCAGATCGATGGGCCGATCCGAGGGATCTGCATAGCATAGCACTTTTTCGAATTTTCATGGGACAACACTTCACACATATTACTTTACACCTACCTTTACTGCACCCTTAGCCTTCTTGGTACGTCTTTACACTTGACTCCTTTGCACACTTGGTGTTCTAGTCCATGTCTGATTTCCAGTAACCATCGACACTGGCTTGTGGAGGCGGCTCGCGCACTGCCTCTTCAACGGAAGATTGGTATACGGAGCGCGTGCGCGCCGCTCTGCTATATGCGCACCTTTGTTTCACTCGCCTTCCTCCTCTCCCTCTATCTTTTACGTTAGCCGCCCGCCGAGTTGTTACCGTGACAGCCACGATGAGGCTACATATCCCTCCGCACGCGTCAGAACCTCCTCCGACCATGGTCTCCATCCTCTGGGTTCTCCTCTCTCCGCCTTGCCACTTAGCAGGTAGAGTCGTGAGAGGACGACACACACGTTTTCCGACATTGGAGCTCTAATGCTGCCGCATTGAAAGGGACGGGTGATCACGCGATGTGATGCGAAAAAGCTGCATTAGCAAAACTCGTTTTACATTTCTCTCTTACAATGATTGCCTCTCATTTCATCTTCGAATTTGATTTCCCCGTCGCTTGTAAATCGTTCCGCTCCTGCGTGGGCTTCTGGTCGCTGGAGACTTCTGGGAAGTGTAGGTGGTGGATGGTGGGATGGTGGGGGGTGGATGGTGGATGGTGGGTGCAGGCTTTTAGAGTGTTGATGGGTAGTGGGCGGAGGCTCGTATAAGGCGAATGGATTTCTACCCTGATGTGCACCCATCAGAGCATGCTTCAAAAGGGTAAAGGCGACCTCCCCCCCCCCCCCCCCCCCCCCTTACAGAGTCGGCCCACAGCGAACGGCGACAGGCGATTTTCTTCACCCATCACACGGCTTGAGCTGACGCTCGCCGCAGCCGCATACCGAAGCGACACCTGCCGTCGCTTATAAAATATGAGTTAGGGTAGAGACATGCCTACAAGGGACAAAGAACAGGCATACCCCGTTAGGTGGCGCAGAAAGCATTTTTGTCACTCCTTCACGCGTCCCGCATTATTGTGATCGCGCCAGTACGTGTGTGCTGTGCATCACTGCGCTCATTTTCTCTCTGCCAGACAGAACTACAGTTATTTGGCGCACATCGATCCTCGTTGACGCGTTATCCGACGGTAGTCGACATGGGAGGCTACGCAGTGGAAACTGGCATTTGTAAGCAGGTTTCTGCGCTGGTGTCATGTGCTGCTCTTTTGTACGTGCTCAGCCGTCTATGACAAATGCGTGTTTGTTTTTTTTCACCCGTTGGTCTTTTTATGCGCCATGATATAGATTTATTGACTTGACTCGATGGTGTAGTGATGTGCTCGAGTTAGACAAGTCGCCTAGGTGCAGTCTTCGGGTTGTTCGAGCGAAGCATGTGTTTTCGAGCACCAGTGGTTCATCCTCGTCATGCATGTGCGAAGCTTCCTATTAGTGCTACAACGGTATTCTGATGGGTAAATTCCGAGCAAGATCTTGCGGTATTTTTGGGTTTGCGGAGATCTTGCTATGTTTGTCGGTTTGTGCCAAGTGAAATAAGTAAATAGAAATAAATCAGTTAAACATTCGCTATAAAGATTAGAGCCCATGGTGGCGCGAACAGGTAGATTCGCTGTCCTCAGCGCAAAAGCACTAGACTATCGCCGCAGCCGAACACGCCTCGTGTTAGGAGGCCACACACACTCGCGCTGTGCATTGCGCACCATCTTCGTCGTCAAATAAGGCTACTATCCAACTAATACCCGTGATTTGAACTATGTGGCGGTAGTGACGAAGAGATGTGCGCTGAACGAGCTGGCGTGGACAACGTTGGGGCAGAAGCACGACCCTAGAGCAGTACACGTTGGCGTTGACAACATTGCTGCCGAAACGCGGCACCGGAGCATAGGCCGCCGGCCTTATTAGATGAATTGGCATTGAAGATTTGAAAACGTACGTAACTAGCTCCCTGGGTCAGTGGACACCTAAGTCGCTCTTTCAGGTACGTGGTGGTGGTGTCCACCGGCGAAACACTGTTCTCTCGCACAATATTTCGTGTTTAGCGATGCTACACCATGAATATTTTTCTGCTTGCTATAAACATTTTTCTTGTAGAAAAATGCTATCACAAGCGCTGCCAATTTATTGCGTCTCCCATATGTCACAGCGCAGACGCTGCGGCAGAGAGCTGATCGTATTAACTTTCTGCTTTTGGTATCTGCTTGAATCGCGGCAAAATATTCACAGCTTCGTTGTATTCTGTAGTGCACTAGCGGGAAGTTCAACGCGATGCTGTCGCACGCGCCGAGAGAGTGTCAATAAAATGATCTGACTCGTGCAGAAGTCGCGAAAGCTCACCTCCCTGCAAATAAAACTAAAGACATGGAATGGAATAAAAGAAGACATGGATTGTTCACTGTCACTCACATTGTATTGTCTGTGTTCGAATTTTCACATGTGCTTGATATGACCGGACAAACAGATGTGGTGTTTATTAACATTAGAAAAGCTTTTGATAAGGTTCCTCATGGCAGACTTCTGTACAGACTGGAATGCATCGGTATTCCTCTTTATATAATCCGATGAATTCACTCCTACCTTAAAGATAGGAAACAGTATGCACAAATCAGTAATACCCCTTGAAGTGTGCTTAGAGTTTATTCCAGTGGTCGCCAAGGAAGTGTGCTTGGACCGTTATTGTTTTTAGTTTATGTGAATGATTGAGTTGAGGTTTTTCCTGACGATGTGTCAGTTAGATTGTTTGCTGGTGATTCTCTGATGTTCAAACAAATTTCTACCGAATATAATCACTTGCCTGTAAAACAAGCAGTTCTCGCTCCCTTTTCATTCCTATATAGGTGCATTCGTGTTTGACTGTAGAGAAGCCCCCCGGTCCCCAAAGAAACGCTTACACTGCGGTGGGCCGGTCGTCATAAAATGGCCTCACTAGAAACCGGTTCTGCATTCTGTTCTATAAGTTGCATGTTTTTAACTGTCTAGGCAATCTCTTCGTTTGAAAAAGTGACGTGAAATTCTGCAAAACGGAACAGATACTTTCACTACATTTCGCTTATTACTGTCATGTTTATCTCGTTTGCATTCACCGCCCGCCGCGAGAGTAGATGCATACATATAGCGGATATATTTGCACACATCGGTCAAAAGCCTGTTCTTCCATTGGCGTAGGAGCGTACAGAGCCCATCGTCGAAGCAAATCACTGCAAAGTAAATAACTGTGCGGTACACTGCTAGCTGCGCTCGGCCCTTAACTTGTAGGCTGCGCTGTTTCATTTACTTTTATGTCCCATCGTTGTGAGCGGCTGCGCACTAGCACGTGCACGTTTTCTTAATATGATTCGTGATTTCAGCTGCAACGGACGCACACAACGCTTGGTCAAAAGATTATCTACACTCTGAACTTATGTAGGCACAATAGATCAGGCATTCGACCCGAGGTCAATACCAGTATACGGCCGCTCACTTTAACTACGGCTCGGCAGTTTTATAGGGGAGATTATCTGGGAAGTCCTTGTCGTACGCGTTTCAAAAACCTTCAGTGTAATGTCCACGCGACTGCTTTGTTTTACACTGTTTACGTATTTGTTTTAGTGAGGAAAAAAAGTGCCCGCTTTCGAGTCTGCGTTTATTAAGAGAACCAAGGTCACACGATATTGACTGGGTGCAAGGACTCTTTTTTTGTTTCTTAGCTGTGTATCTTTAGCGGGGCACTCACCGAGACAGATGTACAGTCCCTGTCAAAAGTATACAGCCCAAGGGGTTTGCTTCTAAATTGTTTTGCGCGGCTACCTAGCACATCTAGCAGACCAAAGCTTGGCAAAATTGAGGACTTGAAGCCATTTATGGTTCGAGAGATTACGGTCGTTTAGGATGCATAACTAGGCGCACTGCAGGCCCCGTAAGCAAACCCCTCGGTCTGTATACTTCTGATGGGGGCTGTACTTACTTCACTTTATGCTTAGTTTTTTTTGTTATACAAGCACTAAGGTCGTTTGCGTTTCCTCTGCTGCTTTTATCAAAACAAAAGGTTGTTTGTATAGCTTATTTTCAGGCAGCACGGATTGTGGATGTTTAGGCTTGAATTCCTGTTTTTTTGTTTAATTGCCGCCTTGGCGTGTCACTTTTCTGTGTCAGGCAAATAGTTCTAGCCGGTTGTCTTGCTTGCTGAGTGGGAAATGCAGCAGTTTCGGAAACCAGTTTTCTGAGCGCTGGTTTTGACAGTAGAATCCATTATTCCTGAATTTACGTAATGCCATCCTTTTCTCGTTCAGCTCGCCCTTTGGATCGACAAACACTGGTTTGAGCGGGTATGAGGTTTGCTTTCATATATTCTTCTGTGTTTCTCTAGCAGCGGTGTCTCCGCGTATGCCTGTTGTCGTAGGCTGTTTTGCAAGTTGCTTCAAATGGTATGCTTTCCTTTTTTTTTTTTTGTACGAGCTGTAGTGCGATGCAGAGTCGATCATACTTGTCTAGAGCGCTCGAGCGGTGCCGTCCGTTGGAAATAATGCGAAATTCTAAAAAAAAAAGCATTGACTTTCACTGATAATACTTGCGCTGGGGAGAAGCCTAATAGACATGTGCACCACACAGGCACTAGCGCCTTACCCCCAGAAAAGCAGCTGCGATAAGATATAACTTCATTTGCTCCCCAGCACACCACTCGAGCTTTCTAGACAAGTGTGATCGGCTCTGTACTGGGTCGGCCCATGCAAGGGGGTTGCGTAAATTTTTCAGTGCTTGAAGCGGTCAGCGCCCTGCTGCACAGCACACATACCTGCTACCCAAACAGGTAATCGCGAGTTTAGAGGAAACGAACTTGACAGATTGCTGACCTATAATCTAATCACGTTGTGAAGAGAGACGCGCGATACATGAGACGTAAGTGATCATGCTGTTTATGGAAGGCTGCAAGAAACTAATATTTGTTTGTTTGTTTATTGGGGTTTAGCGTCCCAAAGCGACTGTGGCTATTAGGGACGCCGTAGTGAAGGGCTCCAGAAATTTTGACCACCTGGGGTTCTTTAGCGTGCACTGACACCGCACAGCACGCGGGCCTCTAGAATTTTGCCTCAATTGAAATTCGGCCACAGCGGCCGGAATCGAACCCGCCTCTTGCTGGTCAGCAGCCGAGCGCCGTAACCACTGAGCTACCGCGGCGTGACTAAACTGTTATTTAGGTTTTGGTGGGTGATTGAGAGGCGTTCATAGGGTAGACATGTATAAAAATGCGTAGCTTCCTGCAGCTCATTCCTTTTCTGCCATCTTGTACAATATTATTAGCGCTTCTTTACCAGGATTGGTTTGGTTTATTGGAGTTTAACGTCCCAAAGCGACTGAGGCTATGAGAAACGCCGTAAAGGAGGGCTCCGGAAATTTCGACCTCCTGGGGTTCTTTGACGTGCACTGACATCGCACAGCACACGGGCCTCTAAGATTTCGCCTTCATCGAAATTCAGCCGCCGCGGCCGGGATCGAACCCGCGTCTTTCGGGTCAGCAGCCGAGAGCCGTAACCACTGAGGCACCACGAGTTAAGATGACTAGTTTGCTGTTTAAGTTAAAGACCGGTTAAAGAGGCCAGGCGGGCTGCTTTATGCGTACTATCATTGCTGCAGTGCAATATAGTTCAAGTGGAAATGTTGAATGGAATATAACTAGCGAAAAAAAGAGAGAAGCTCAAGTCCACTCATTCACTCACTGTCGATTCATATTGCCAACCCCCATCACGTGGAAGAGGGAACACCTAAGTGAGGTGCACCTTCCATTTCTTGGCTTGCGGCGCGGTCGATGTCTCAGTCGGGCTGGATGACGGGAAATTATCGGCAGTGTCCGGATGATGACAGCCGTCGACGCCGACGATGGCACTCGGGTTACTTGACGTCGGTTGTGAAAGGCAGCGCGGCCTGACAAAGGCGGCGGAAAGCTGTAGGCAGAGTGAACGGAGGCGTTGAATAAGTCGCATACGTTGGCTTGAATGTCGCATTCGAGATAAGGTGGTTCCTCGCGTTCAGCTAAACATAGAAACTATGAAAAGAGGGAAACGTGGCTTTGCTGAGTGTGGGATATTGTTAGTTTTTTAATTTACTTTTACTGCTTATACTTCATTTGTTAAACTCCTAAAAAATGAACAAAGACGTGAAAAAGAAGACCGCCGAGAAACTTTCGTTGCTTCGCCTACACCAATTCGACTCGAGATTTTCCTTCCAGGAAAGAAAAAAAAAAGGATTTTTCTTTTTGCATAAGTAGAAGAAACAAAAGATTAAGATAAAACAAAGAACTATCAAGAAGCGCTGAAGCGCGCGCCTCTTATGCAAGAGTTCACGCGTATGGAAAAAGAACAACATGCCGACAAAAATGTAGAAATGTTGAAAGAAGTCAGATATCCGAATAAAAAGCGGCCATCTTGTGAAAGCTGACGCCGCGAATCGCTAAGTTCAGCGTTACGTCATAAATCTCTACGTCGCCCAGAATGTCGTGCTAGCCCTTTCTCGCGCGCGAAAGACCCGGGCGATCCCCGGAATGCATAAAGCTATCTGTACTATCTCTGGAATTTGTTCTCTTTATGTTTATAACGCTATCGACGGTCGTGCGGCTTGTTTTTTCGATAATTACCGGAAAGCGTGGGCGCTGTTTCGTTTTTCTTTTCTCAAAGCCGGTGCCAGACAGGAAAAGAAATGTTAACTTTCTCGGAACAGATATGCGCAAAAAATTTTTCTTATTTCCATAATGACGCAATCGATTTATACTTTAACGTTTAGCGTGTGATGCCTTGAAACTTGAAAACTTATCTCGCTTTTTGGTTTGCATTTCATTTTGTTAAAGACATATATTTCGGCTTGCGTAATGGAATGGATAAGCGAAATTATTTTCTTGACCAGAATAGCAATCGACACCATTCGAAATATTTCTTTAGGCAGGCGTAGAAAAGGGAGGTAGAATTATTTGGCGCTCTGTGCAGTCGGTCTTATTTCTCCCGAATACAATGTTGTGGCATGCTCGTCTTAAGAGTCCGTAAGCATATAATTAAGCTAAAAAAGTACAAGAGGCTTCATTTGAAACGGTTTTGAGGTCAACATACGTAGAACGTCAGTAACAAGTCAGTATCAATAAAACTAAGGACATTTCTTGTGTCTGTTGACGCCTTAAGAATCATAATATTTATCTTAGGCCAATAACGTTGCACCTGTATGCTTCCTTCTCATTGTGTGCCCTTAGCAGTGGATTCAATAGGGTGCGAAACGTCTTGGGCGAAATTTCTCCTAACAAATGCCTGGCAATACTGTTATGTCCGCATAGCAACACTGCTATGCTGGCACTTTAGTACTTTGGCCACCAGTACTTCAGGTGGTCAACTGATTCTGTGATCAAGGCATTAGTAGCAAGAGTAATACGCCAATGGCACACGGATAAATTTCATCGTGAATACCGTGTGGATGAAGACAGATTTAGTTCTAAACGTGATGCTCAATGAGACAAGATGGCGCCCCTTCTGACTAAAAAGGGTAACAACTGGTTCAGAAATGCCTACTTTGAGAGATAACAAAGAGCAGTGGCCAATAAGGTGAGGTAGTCTTGACGAGAAAAAAAATTAGCGCAAAAATTCTATTTCATGGACGAACAATATTCATTGGGAGGCAATATACTGATTGCTAATTTGTAGTGCTCAATTATCTCCGTATCCAGTACAACGCGAACATGGTGTAGCCTACGAGAAACAATGTAATGTAATTACATAGCACTGGAAAACTTAAATCCCAAAGCTTGAAACTGGGGCCTTGTTTTTTCTCAAAGGTGAGGAGAGCGGGCTCACCAATATTGGATAATCACTTTGCTGTTATTTTCTTACATTGACAACGGGACTCACCGGCTGGGCACTGATGGGAAATTTGCAGCTCTATACTTCGCACGGTCAGAAAAGGACTTACGCCTCATAAGGCTGTAAGGCGTTCCATCAGCCTAATTGTGACCGGACTCCGAAATGTGGCGGAACGACACCCTGACAGAGTGCGCAATTATTGCAGTCAACTAACCCTTTTTTGAATCGTTGATATTTCCCCAGGTGCTCTCTTTTGTTTGTCTTAGATTTTCTTGTCAGCACTTGCTGAGTTCATGAAGGCACCGATCAGACGTTTAGGGGCATAGCAAATGTTCCACGAAATCAATGCCAGCTAACTCGTTTGCACCGGACAAATATTACATCGTGTCAGCCATCGCAGAGGAAGCGACGTCTTGAGTTCCTGTCAGCATCGGAATTTCTCCACTGGCTACGCTTCGCATAATACCTAGATTTTGTTCTTTTTGTGCGAGAGGCAGACCTCTCGAAAGAGAAACAAAAAGTATTTGACACATTGGATGTCCTCTTTCCCGACTGCGGTGCTCTCAAACACGCTCAAGCCCGACGACACCATTTCAGCGGCTGTTGTGTTGAGATGTTTGCCACAGGTGCGCAGTGTTGCTTTCTGAGTCTTCTGTTGCTGTGAGGCAGGCACAAGCGCCCTCTATCGAACGCCTCACGAGCCACTCTACTTTCCTCTTCTTTTTATTTTCATTGCAGGCCTGCCGGATAAACGACAGCGACGAATACAGACACCTGCGAAGGGTGGAGGTCGCGAAATATACGTCGGCAACACGAAACTGATCGTAAACAAATCCATGTATTGACCCCAGCCGGCTTATTCTTGAGCACTGAGTGCGCGTGGGTTTTGTGCGATTCCGTCGAAGAGAAGAAACTTGGTGCCCCGTTCTCTGCTTGGCAGCTTTTCTTTTTCTTCTTCTTCTTCCTCAGTAAAAATGGCACACGCCCACGCGGGCAGCTTTTCCTCTTTTCTCTTCTTTCTTTTCTCCCTTCTTTCTTTTATTCTGTGCCTTCGATCCGAGAAGAGTGGTCCTAAGGAGGTAGGTGCCACCTAGCTTCCCTCTGGTGGCTTTCTCAAAGTCGGACGTTGCCATCTCTTTTATTGGCTCCCTGAGCGCAAGGGTGTTGAATGATGAGCGTGAAAGCCGGACAAATTCGCTCGGCATATTTGCTTTGTGTCGGGGGTTGATCAAACATCGCTCTCAACGTAATGACTGGGTTAGGCGTTAGGTACTTCGTCATCTCGATTTCTGCCTTTACTTTCCTGAAGGGCATTGAGTCACGCTGGCTCCGAGGGATGAGAAACGCTTTGACGAACGCCAGAGCATGGCCTAGATTAATCGTGCCTTACATACGCGGCGCGGAAACTATTGTTGGCGCAGCAAAGTGCCCCCGGTGAGGATTATTGACCGAAGTGCGTCCCTTCGCCGGAACAGGTCTTCCGAAGTCTGCGCAAAGGCATTCGTCTCATTTCGCTTGCGCAGACCGGAGATGTGCCCTGTGGGTAGCTGCTGTGCAAACATTCAATGTTCAGCGGGCTTTGCGTGACGTGCCGAGGCACCAGCGAAGCCTTGTTAAAATCGGGTTAAAATCTGTGCCAAGGACCAAATCCTGCAGTGCACGCCCCCTAAACGTGTTAGGCGCTCAGAAATGGTGCCTTTTACGGGGAGAGCGATGAACGCAACGATTTTTTCAGCACGTAATGTTTATCTTATTGTGTTGTGCAAATACTATACGTGATGGCCATGTTAACTACTCGAACAATATTAAAGGTTGGCTTCGCTTGTAGTTTCATTTTGCACGTGCGTGCATGAGTGTGTGTGTGCGTGCGTATTTGTGTGTGTGTATGAGATAGATAGAGAGAGAGGGAAAGGCAGGGATGTTAACCAGAAAGGATTCCGGTTGGCTACCCTGCACAGGGGAAGGGAATGAGGGGAATTAAAGAGGAAAGAGAGAAGTAAAGGGAAATAATCACAGTCTGTCAATTAAGGCAGTCGCTCTCAAAAAGCGAAAGAGTGCCTTGTAAGCCTTGATGGCAGTTGACTGTTGTGGCCACGGACCGAGGATCTTGGCCTCTGTGAAAGGGCGAGGGTCCAGGCGGTCCAGAGCACATCGCAGCTTATGTCTTTCGGCTAAAAAGGCAGGGCACTCACACAGGATATGGGTGATTGTCTCATCACAGGCGCAGTTCACACAAGAAGGGCTGTCGGCCATCGCGATCCGGAAAGCATACTTATTCGTGAAGGCAACACCGAGCCATAGACGACACAGTAGTGTTGCTTCACGACGCGCTACATTACACGGAAGACGGAGGCGCAGTCCAGGGTCCAAAGTCTTGAGGCGACGGTTGCACAACTCACCAGAGTTCCACGAGAGTTCCACGAGAGTCAGAGAGAAAGAGCGAACGAGTGGACAGGCGGGCGTGAGTGCGTGCGTGCGTGCTTGTTTAAGTGCCTTGGCTTCAATGCGTTGCTGTTTCGGAGTAAAACCCGAGAAATAAGGTCTTACTTTGTATCCTATACTCTAAATGCGTGCCGCCATTGTGCAACGTTTCATTTTTTTTTTTTTGACGCTCATCACGAGCCGAAGCTTTATGCTCAGCCACGCTTGGAGGCAGCTACGCGGAAGAACGGCTCGGCAATTGTTCAACTCTCCAGACTCGTGCATAATAGACGAGCCACAGCTCGCGCGGACGTGCCTTTTGGGGAGAAAAGCCCTTCCTGCGGCGCAATCGTTTGCCAAAGAGGTCGTTGTTTGACGCCTAATCGCTCAATGCTCCTTCGGCTGGCGGCGAAGAAATAAAGACAACAAATAAATAAACTAAAAGAAGAGACGCTTTCACCGCGGTTGGCACGCTTTCCTCGGCGTTTCGCAGCGTTCTCGCCGCCTTCGCCGCGGCCACCGGCTGCGGCGCTTAGCCAGTTATTTTGGGGGGAACTCTAGGGGTGCGCTGTGCGACGAGCAAAGCGCCATCCTCACGCCAGGCGCTAATAGAAAATAACGAGCCCTTGCCTAGCTCCCAGATATCCCCATAACGGCAGGCTCCGTCATTCTATCAACACGAGCGTGCTGCTGTGTGGCATCGTTTTGTTTCTTGGCAACCCTAGCTTTTGGCGCTGAAACGTTGTTGTTGCCGTCGTTTGCTACATTTATATTCTTTCCAACCGCCATTGCAGCTACTTGTTTCTACCGTCCCATTTCCAGCTCTCGGGTACTGCCCATCGCTGCTGCAACAATTTGTCCGCAGTGAAGTCGCGTTCTTCTTTAATGATGTTCCTCTCTGTTCCAACCCTTTTGCTTGTTTTTTTTTCTTTTGTACGACGCAACAGGTAAAGTATTGCGCCAGAGTTAAAGAGTGAGAAACAAAGGATTCGCTGAAAGGATGTAAGTTCATTACAGCATCGTATTTTCTGGGAGTTCCAGCGCAGCCTTGGTAAGGAAGAAAAGCTAGCTTCGCTGGAAATGGGGTCGTAATTGGGGAAAGGTGGACTTGTTTTTCTTCCATGTTTACGCTTATTTGCTCCCACGAGAATAGCCTCGGCTGTAACCAGCTTTGCGTACCTATTCTTTTTTTATTGCAAAGCAGTTGCAGTTCATAAACGTGTGCAGAAACAATGATGTGATTGAGACCAACAAAGAACTGATTTCGGCAAAGGTATCCTGTTTGGCATCACATGCGCCACATTTTTAGTTCTTTGTCCACTGATAAAATAGATGGGTTTATTATCCACCCTAGCTTGTCCCAATACCAAGAGTATGTGTCGCTAGCATGGTGGAGTTCTTATCTCGAAGAAAGTATGAACAGGATGAGAAGTTGATACAGTCGGACAGTGAGATAACTTTTATTTTTATGACTTGAGGCGGAAAGCAAAAAGTATCTCTCTCAAAATGAAAAGGCGAATGGCGAAATCACGACGCCCGCGCGCTGAGCAAGACATGTTATTACGGAAACTGTTTTATAACAATCTAATTTAAATACTGCGAATAAAGCCTCCGCAGTGGCTAAGTGGTTATGGCGCTCGGCGGCTGAGCCGAAAGACGTGGGTTCGATCCCGGCCGCGGCGGTTGAATTTCGATGGAGGCGAAATTCTAGAGGCCCGTGTGCTGTGCGATGTCAGTTAAAGAACCCCAGGTGGTCGAAATTTCCGGAGCCCTTCAGCTACGGCGTCCCTCATAGCCTGAGTCGCTTTGAAACGTTGAACCCTCATAAACTAGACTAAATACTGCGAATCATGAAATTTGAATGCTTAGGTTGGAATGTTTAGAACGAGTGCTGTAATTATGCCACCAATCACCTTTCATGGTTCCTTTAACTAGGTCAAGATTAATTCTTACTAATAACTGCGAGAACTGAAACCAGCGTATGCCTGTTGAAGTACATTTTGTCTTCAGTAAACCCTTGTCAAAATAACGTCGTATAGCGCCCTTGCGCTTACTTAAAGAACGCACGCGCAGCATATAAAACTGCAGTTGTCAATGGTTTCCATTCTATATGGCACCGGTACTTTGTAAAAAAGAAAGTCGCGGACCAAGCAGCACTGAAATCTCATTGCGTGTAGCGGATAATTCAATGAGAGCACACCGACATGCTATTACGAAGCTATGTGCGACTTGCAACAGGCTCTACTAGCTATAGCGTGCGAGATTGGTGTTTAACGCTGGCCCTGGCTCATTTGCATACGCGTTCGTCAACACCTATCTTACACCGAGAGGAGCCGCAACGGGTCATTTGGGGTTGCATTCTGTCCGTTCTGACAGTGAGGGAGTATGAAAAACTTGCACATTGTGCGCAGTGCGTCTGCTTCTTTCCCATTACTTACTTTCTCTTTCCTGGTTAAGTACTTTCATTTTTTTCATGTCACATCATTCACTGCATAGGAACGCTCTAAACGCTTCAGTAGAACTGCTCAGTTATTAATGCGTTGCCATAAGGGTTAATAAGGTACGGCTTGCATTTCGTGATCACTAAAAAGAAAGTAAAATAGAACGTTGCGTGGAAGTGCATCAATTCGTGCAATTTGGAACAAAAACTGTGATTCGTGTTTGCTTCGAAAACATGCAGCGATGAACGGGGCAAACACTTCTTGCGAAGTTGCGCTTTCATTATTCGCTTCCCTTTGCCTCCCTGCCCTTTTCTTCCGTCTTTACTCGGGGTTTATTTGCGTATTGTGGTATTTTTGAAATTTCATTTTTTTACTGCGCCCGCAGCTGCGCAGCACTCACTGTAAAGCGACATAAAATTGAATCACGTTCACCAAAATAAACACAACACCTAAAACTAATTTTGTCTATACACGCACGCGCACTGCAACACAGTGTTGTCAGTGAATGGAGCGAGTTCTGTGAAGGCGCGTTTTGCTTCCTGCAAGGAAACCACGGTGGCAGAAGGCAGCGAGAGCATTCCTCACTATAGCTTTACATTCTTCTTCAAGCAGTGTGTGCAAAATATTTCCGGGTGTAAAAATTCTGCAATATAATAATACCGCGCCGAAAAGATGAGGCGAAAGTGAATGCAATGCCGGCCTGCGAGGCTATTTATTTCCGTAGCGCGCACCGGGTTCAAGAAAGGAAGAAGAAGAAACGGTGCCTGGAGAGCTGTAAAAGAAATGATACGGGCTCTTTCGAAATGTGCCCTATTTGTATCGCTGCTTCTGCAGTTTAAGAAAACACAACGCGACGCAAACACGGCACCAGATGTGAAGCTACTTCCTTTTTAGCACCACGCACGCTTCGGTCCTTGAACCCATCGCAGCCAAAAAAAAAAAAAAAAAGAAGCAAACTGACAGAGACGACGGACAGGCGCGCGGCAGCAGGTGTTGAAATCCGAACAATGCCCCACACGGGAAGAATAAGGGAAGGTTAAGATGTGTTCAGATCTCATTGTTTGGCTTTCTTTGACGGCTGCTTTCTGTCTTGGGGGCCGGCGCGCTTCTTCCCATCTGCTGGGAAGACGAAAAAACAAGATGTCTTAGCGCTTATTTGGGGCGGTTTTTCTGGTGTTCTGAGACAATGCACGTCGGTGTATCATCAAGGCGAGAACAGAGCCTCGAAAGATTGTAAATTAAGCATCGAAGCTGCGGTTCTGGAGCGAGGAGAGATATCGGTGATTATGAATTGATGCGGGCGATGGTGCTGTAAGCCTGCAACCGAGTCTCTTAAAAATAAAGTGCGCGCTCGCTATATGAGCATTGAAAGGAAGAATGAAGCAGCATGAAGTGATTAGAAGCGCGATGCTTCTAATCAACCGAGAGATTCAACTGTCTTGAGCGATAGGAGACGCGTCCGAAGGCGCGGTAGAAAGAAACTGACAATTTATAATAAGGGAGTAATTACTCATTGACGTCCACCCCAGCGCAGCCATACAGCTAAAAGGAAAGCTGTGCAGCTTTCTCAGAAACTTCGTAGTTAAAGAAAGATTCGTCCTGGTCCGGGGATCGAACCCGAGACCACCGCTTCACCGGAGCAGCCGCTCTACCAATTGAGCTAACCGGGACAGCAAGCTTATGGTAGGGCGAGAGCGAATTGATCAATAACTCGAAGTGGGAACAGTGTTGACCAAATGTTTAGGGAAATCCCCCAAGGTGGAGTAGATTTGTAATAAGAGAGTAATTAATTACTCATTGATCCCCGGACCAGGACGAATCTTTCTTTAACTTCGTAGTTTCTGAGAAAGCTGTATAGCTTTCCTTTGTAGCCGTATGGCTGCGCTGGGGTGGACGTCAATGAGTAATTACTTCCTTATTACAAATCTACTCCACCTTGGGGGATTAACCAAAACATTTGGTCAAAACTGACAATTTCTTCAGGAGAGAGAAAAAAACAAGAATGCGAACGAGAAGCTCATGCAAAAAAAAAAAAAGATGGAGATACAAGAATAACATTATGAGTGGCTTATCACATCCTTGCATAATGCATTTTTTCTTATGTAAAGGATTTGCCATCCGGAGTCTCCATGCCCTGAAAAAGAAAAGAGAGCGAAGATAAAAGAAAACGTACGCCATGAGCTTGTCAGTTTGGAGGAAGTTAATCGGCCCAGTATTAGAATGTTTTTTGACGCAGAGAGATGTATTCATACCAGCATTACTGCGCTAATGGACTACAAGCACCTTGGCCAAAGACTTGAAACTACCTGAGGATCCCTGCTTGTCATAACATAAGCCTGCCGCAGAACGAGACATTGAGGGGCTCAGTGGAATGCTTTGAACGAAGGAAGGAGGCTTTGCGGAAGTATTAAACGCGCTATCGCTACTTCGCACAGCGAGTTTACATTCTCCATGCCTGAGCGGTTAGAAGCTTGCGTAAACACGTTTGCAAGTGAAAATTTCACCTGACAGGTGCTTACACAATTTTTATTAATTTTTTTCTTGTTGTTCTCCGCGTCGATTTGCTCTTTGAGGAGTCTCACTTAGAATGGCGGGGGCGAGAGCCAGTGAGTGTTCGGAAAAATGGAAAGAGAGAAAAATAAGACGAGTCATTATAACTTCCGGTTGCTAAACTATTCTGCCATGCTTAACTCAACCGCCTTTTACTCAGCCTTTTACGAATCCCCAGAAATGGTGGGAGAGAAAATTTATGCAGCGCGTTAAAAAAAGTTAAGGGAAAATAAATCTGAAGCTTCATGGGTGCATTCAAGGGGTCAGTAAGTTAGTCGAGACGGTGAAGAAACTTCTTGAACAGTAGCAGTGTTATGACATCCCCCATGTGGAGTGGCTTTTGCGTAGTTTTATTTTTGTTACAATTCAGAACTTGTTTCATACGCTTGTCAAAAAATGCAATGATTTACTTGAGTCCTGGAGAGATAACCACACAGGAACTGAGGCAGAAAGAGTTTTTGTGTTGCTAATTTTTCAGATTAACTTTTTCGATTTACGGCAACCCCATAAGATATGTTTAGAGGTGGGTACCTTGGTGCTGGGTGTTGTCACTGCGGGGAACCAACCCTTTTTGGGGTTGCAGAGTGGTGTGAGTAAGGCTCTCGTTCGTGCTCGTCGGAGTAGTGATCCTTTTTTCCTCTGGTCAGGGATTGTTGTGGCAATACAAATGTGCAGAGGAGATATTACTGTATAGGATCTGGCAACCAGGGTTTTGAAGATTGGCAGCCATGTTGTGCAAGCCAGCCAGCCGGATTGCTGATATAGGAGCGCAAGCGCCCAATAAAGACCACAGTTGCTCTGCACCTCGAGCACGGCGGTTGTCTGCGTCGCATGCTATCTTGAATGACACAATTACTCTGCATCATGATCGCTGCGTTCCTTCTCATGTTGCGCATGATTGCTTTAGTGGGAAAGTTGTTTAATGTTCGGTCACTACCCACACAGGCCCGCGGGCTTTCTGCTTCGCGTCCAAGTACATCTACATTACCTTGGGCCCGAGCAACTTTTTGTACTCTTCACTTTATAATTTGTTGAAGATGTTAGTTCCTACAGCGGCAGGTGCTTTAAATGATATTTCCATCGGCTACTTGTGCATCCTTGAAGAGCAACTGCAGAGGTTTTAGAATTCGAGGAGCTCAAAGGGGTCGAATGTGTGGAACTTGCAGATAAAGCATGCGAAGTTCTTTTAGGCTAGCATTTGAAATAGTGACGTAACCGCCGATTAGAGTCGCTATGGCTTTCAAGCTTCGCCGCAGCGCACAGTGATAGGTGTGGGGTGTATGATGACGTCATCTGCGGTACCGGTACATTTCCAACGTATAAACTCTAGCCTTAAAGGAAGTAAACAAACCTCACCGAAGGCAAAGCCCGCCGAGCATAGTTTGGCAGCATCCAAACATGCCCGGTAGGGTGTAGTGGACGGCAGCGGAAATTTGAAATCTTAATGTCCGTAACCACCCACGGAGCTTCTCCGCACTTGCCTGAGACTATGAGGAGAAGATCCAAAAAATTAAATTGTCGATTGCGTCACTATTTTAAATGCTAGAGCAAAAAAAAAGAAAGAACTTACACTGCTTTACCAACATTGTATATTGACTTGGATCACTGAATATTGCGGAAACCTAAAAAAATGGTACAGTTGTCCTTTAGATATGGTGGGATGTGGAGAGTCGTGTTGCTTTTGTATGCAATTAGAGGCTCCAGCTGCGCTACGATTTCAGCTGCACTTGGCATCTGTAAGTACTCGGCGACTTCTTCATGAATGGTAAATTTCTCCCGTCTACTAATGCTGTGCATCATTCGCTACCGATGATATTGGCGTCAGCGAAGAAGCTGAGATTTTCAGGAGCCCTGTACGCAATATCTGGTAATAGAGTAAGCCGAGAGATTTTAAGGACGACAGAAAGGCTCGTTCTTATCGGCACAAGCTTTCTTAGCGCTTCAGTTATTGTTTCTTCTTTTTAAAAAGCAAAGCACCCTTTCTCTTCAAGTGGGAAAAGGAAGGATGAGTGGAACTTTGTGTAAGAAGCGAATTAATTGCATCACTGTGTTCTGTAACAAGAGGGACAAGCAAGAGAGAGTCAAAGAGGCTTAGCTGGCTCGTCTTTGTTTCACGCAATCGGCGAAGTCTCAAAGGTTCCGTTGAGACCGTTTCTTCACTAGCCCTTCTTTGTATTTTTCGTTTTTATTTTATTCTCCTTGAGCCTGTAGCTTACTTAATTTGGAGCTTTCTCTACATGCGCTTCACTTAGTTTCTAGCGACCTAGACATTTACTGCATCAGGGTAGTTCTGAAGCAGGCCGCAGCTGGAACTGGCTTGGCTGTCTTCAACTGTGCTCTTTAGATAAAGCATGTTAGTTAGTGTACAGGCGGAAGGATGGTGCTGTATTTTACATCTTTTTGTCAGCTACATGTTGTTCAAAGAATTCCCAAGGGAAGCAGAAATCGAATACTGCACGCACGCAGGCACGCACATACGCACATACGCACACACGCGCACACGCGCACACGCGCACATGCAGATAGCGTCGCTCCCATTAGGAGCAGAAAAATTTTGTGAGGCATGGCCTAAGTAAGCAGAGCAGGGGGAGGTTGACGGTGAAGAATCAACCTCCCCTAATCCGCCTTATATCCACCCTCTTCTCACCTCCAGAAATAAAGACGTCATTGGGAAACCCTGTGTGGTGCATATTGTTGTATCAGGGAAACGCTTTAAATGTATGGTTTGGCCTTAGTGTCTAATGCCCACTCGACGATCCCACCACAACTTACTGTTGTGCGCATGCTGTGTACAAACACAGTGGTCATATTTCAGCAATTTTCGGTTCTCAATTTAGACGCCATGTGGGAAATGGCTATACGCAGAATATACTGATAGTCCATAATAATGAATCGGCTATAAGTTTTACTAAATGGATGCTCCTGGTTGTTCACGTTCCCAGTTTTTTTTTGCTTGATCTACACCGCCGGCTTGACACACATGAAAACTGGTTCAGCCTTTTGGTCATGGTGCTCAGACGTAAGCTGCATCTTAAAACAGCTGTACTTTCTCGAACTGCCAAGTGCTATTTGTAAAGGCTAGCTTGTTTTCCGACTCCTTCGTTGACCTTGACAGGAACCAGAAGCTTATGGAAAAATACATATATACAGTTCGCCGCCAGAGAGGCGCGCATAAAGCAGTGTGAGCGATGCGCAACCGCAGGCAAGGTCCGAGGCGTCCGAAAAAACAGCGCACAGCACTCGCTCAAAAAGAATGAAAGGAAGCGGCACTTGAGGCATAAAAAGAGAGCCGCCAAACGGAGGCGCCACGCGACGCGTCTGACATCCCCGCACACACACACGCACACGCGCGCGCGTGCGAGGGTGACAGCGCGCCGAGCCGACCCGGAACGGTGTTTACAAACACGGATCGACGGAGACCCCGTCGGCGTCGACGGGTCCGCGGTTTCACTCCGCGGAGACACGAGGGCGTGGCGCGTCGACGCGGGGCCCAAGGCAAGGCGCTCTCAAAACAAACGGCACCACGCAGTAGCAGCGCCGACCCCGTTGAGTAAATAGACCTCCTCTCCCTCTCTTTCTCGTTTCTTTTCACGGAGACAGTGAGGCCGCATTCACTGAAGCAGCAGCCGTGACGGGAGGAGGTCTCGATCCGAAGCCGGCTGGCTGCATGGCGCCAGAAGTGAAATAAAGTATGAGGGCTTAGCCGCCGATATTACCGCAGCCGCCTCGCGTAATGGCGGGATCCTGCGGCGGAATATCTTCGGACTCCTGGAGGCGGCCCGCAGGCACCCTCCTCTAATGATGCCAGATTTCTCTTTGTTCAGCCTCCCCCTGATCCCGCGCGAGTGTGTGCGCGCGCGAGCGGGGTTTCCTCGGCTCCGTGCTCGCCCTTCAGTGCGGGTAATTGAGGGATAGCGTACGAGGTCGACGCGGGCACTGCCTGCCTGCCAGGCGCGAGGGAAGAGACTATTCTCCTATCGCCAACGCCGCCGCCGGTGCGCGCCAGCCGCGCCGGAACTGGCTCATTGGCGTGCAAGCGAGCCAGGCCCCCTGCTCGATGCCATGCATCGCTTGCCTCTTAACAAAGACGCCCGGCGATCATGCGGCGATATTTCTCTTGCCGCGGAGCGCTCGGGCGTGAACGCCTGTCGTTCGTGCTTTCCCTGCTGCTCCTGTCGAAGACCGCGCTACGGAGCGGCCTGGACGGAGCACTGCTTTCGCTCAACCGTCGACACTAACAGCTGTATTAGTGATATTTTTTTTTATCGTTGGCTATGTTCAAGAATTGTAATGTGTAATCATTTGTTGCCGTCGAACTCATCCTCTGCGTGCTGGGAGGCCTGCTTTGTTTTAAATGGCGTACTGTAAGAAGAGTGGGTAACGTGAGCACCACGTTCCGTAAAAACCGCTCCGTGAGAACCGGAAAAAGAAAACGCAAGATAGAATGAGAAAGAAAAAAATAGACACCCACTGTGACAGCCACTACGACGGAAAGCAGTACGAGACATGAGCGATATCACTGCGGGTGCAAATTTCGGGCACGGAACGACGTTGTAGTAAACACTACACTGTTTCTAGCGAGTATTTCAAAAGTGGACTATGCAGACAATTATGCGGTAGGGCTTCTCGATTACTCCGTTCCCATAACGCTTCATTAGAATCTGTAATGCCAGAGCATCGGGATTATAGTGACCGTGTGTGCAAAGAAGGGTTTAACCGATTTACAACATTCATACAAAATTAAAAAAAGAAAACAAAATGGAAATTGCGAGAGATTGCTTATGGCTAGAAGGCTCGGGTTATATGATTTGTAGCTTTCTTTCACCTTGGTCAGTAATTATTGCTAGACACAGTGCAAAACAATATATATATATATATATATATATATATATATATATATATATATATATATGCGAAATTTAAAAACACTTCATATTCATATAGGTAAACATTCATTGCGACTCGCAGTAAATGTTTTCCTAAATGAAGCGTTTCTCAATTTCGCATTCTACCTCTAGCAACCAAGTACATTCTGATATTTGGGATATATATATATATATAAGGGTGGGTATTGTGCTTTTATCTGACGCCTATAACATTGCAATTGCAATCACTATCTCTTTATGAAAATCACGAGACAGGCTAACCTGAGACCATCAATATCCTTCTGGTATATGCAGACAAATCATAGCTGATTGTAGCGACATGATAAACATTACTAAACAATAAAACCCAATACGCGTTTTTTTTCTGATTTTGGCGACTTTCTAGAGACCGGACGTAAGTGCACCCGAACGAAAAACAGAAATTGAAGTGTCCACTTTTGAACTGACATCCGAAACGT
The DNA here is from genome assembly GCF_055824585.1 of Amblyomma mixtum. NCBI lineage: Eukaryota > Metazoa > Arthropoda > Arachnida > Ixodida > Ixodidae > Amblyomma > Amblyomma mixtum. Next base: position 67,726,922 of record NC_143017.1, on the reverse strand, counting down.
GTCAATAGTCAATAACAAGACACACTACAGAAAGGCCACTGGTTAGTGATTCGGCGAGCACGAACTCGCGTCTTACAAACGCGAACTACAAGGTCACGAGAGGGAAACTTGCGTAGAGAAAGGGAGAAATCGGAACATGTGTGTGTCGGCGATCCTGGCTAGCTGCCAGAATTCAAGCTGCAGAGACATTGCCTAACAAAGCCGCTGAAACGACGATGATAGATTACCCCGAGGGACCCCGCTTAGACTAATGCGCTTGCTCAGCGAATGCCGGCGGACGAGGCGAAGGCAAATTCAGCTCCCTTGCTGCTAGACTTCAACGCGTCGCCGCAGGGTGCTTGCGTGGGCCCGTGGAGACCTATAGCTACACAATAGCCTCCGCGTCGCGTGAAAGAAGCAAGAATACGGAATCTGTCTTCGAAAGCACGCCTGTCTCATTGGCCTGTCCTTCAGCCTTTAGGAGGCGTAAGAAGCCACGGAGGGATGCGTAAGCGAAACACAAATGCTCGTATTTGAGATGCGGGAGCTTTGAGTAAACAGGGAGAGTGACGTCTCAAGCTCGGTCTCTATTACTTAATTTCTTTTTCTTGTAATATATAAAAGCTGGGTTGGGAACGAAATAGATTTAGTGAAGTTTAGAGAGACTGGTTTCAAGACACTGTGACTAGGAAGGAAAAAAAACGATGGAAAAAGAGACAGGCGCCAGAGAGCGTGATGCGCTGGAATACAAATGCGTGTTGCAAGATAACATGAAAAAAAAAAAAAAACGGATTCTGACCACCTTTAATACGCGCAACAAATGACAACACTTGAAAGACACCTCTTGTTGGGTTCTTGCGCTCAGTTTTTCTAGATTTTGCAGAAGTAGAAGACAGCGCCAACAACATACGTTCTGTAGTAGCAATATAGTGAAGTGGTGAGTAGCTGCGGCGTTGGTTCCAGTTCTTAGCATCGCGGTTACGAAGCCCCAGGCGAAATCAAGGGTTGATCAGGTCCTGAAGGCTAGTCAGGGAGGGAAGGCGTCAGCCTTCAGCCTGACCCATGGTGCATGGTGAAAACGGCAAACCTCGTTCCTTGGGCGCATAATTGGGCAACACTTCGAGGAAACGATATAGCAAATGAACGTGGTCGCATAAAAAGAATGCAACTTATCTTTAAAGTGTGAAAGACATTGTTGTTTCCTTCAAGGTTATTTTTTGTTCGATAAGAGAGAGTAAGAAAACACGGAAAGGGGAGGGTGGCTTCCTTTATCCAGCACCCCATTTCCTCTATAACTCTGTACCTTATGCATTTCCATGCCTCTGCAAGTCCGGACATGCATTGACGCCTGTAGGATAGGTTGCGTCCTGATTAGAGTTACATAGGACAGGCCAGACGAAATGAAAAGAAAGAAAGAACGAAAGAAAGAAATGAAGGGAGAGGGAAAGAAATAGAAACGAAGAAAGAAACGAAGGAAGAAGGCAGGAATGAGAAAGAAAGGAAGAAAGAAAGAAAGAGTGAAAGAAAGAAAGAGAGAAAGAAAGAAAGAGAGAGAGAAAGAAAGAAAGAAGGAAAGAAAGGAAGAAAGAAAGACGCACGACGGCACTGAATTCATAACGCACAGGAGGAAAAAATAGCGACAGTGGCGCATAACTGTGCGCTGAAGTTGGGCCATTGCCCGCCAGCCATTAAATCTAGTTGTCGCCATCTGTGATGTAACAATTTTCGCCTTTCCTTCACGTATCAGTATTATGGAAGCCACAAAATCAGCGAACTTTCTTTGCAGTATTCTGCAAACTGTGGTGGCGTCACGCCTTGACCGAGAGCCAACATCCGGGCACTGAATTCCACTCATCCGGGCACTGAAACGAGAACATCCGGGCACCGTACGAGATTTAACGAGACTCTCTAAGAGAGAGGGCCGCTTAGAGCAAGAGGGGAGCTCCAGGGCGAGAAGGGCTTTGAGCGGAAAAACTGCTTCCGCGCCGTCCCCAAGGATGGCGCTGCGGTCCCACACTCACGCGTGTAAAAGACCGGCCGCTGGGCCTTCAGCTCATGACGTTTCCCCCTTTGGCAGGCAGATGTATACACGCTCGCGGAGTATTCGAACGCGCTGCATATACATTCTTGTCAGGCCTGCGTCTCGTCGTGTCCGCGTACGCTTCTGCATCGTCCTGCATTTCAGTGTCGCCACCGTCACAGCTGCTTAAGCCGAGCAATGGAGCCTGACAGAAACCGGATAGAGCTCACAAGGCAGGGCGGAAGAGATTCCCCAGACACTCACTGGAAACGATTGCGTCCACATGGACCAGTGCACAGTATGCGTGGTGTGGTGTGATGTGTTGAACACTAGCCCATTTTTTCTGCTGTTTTTTACAAGCAGTCACTTCCTTTCTAGCATGCTGTCAGTTGAAGAAAGCAGGATCGTACAGTTGAAAAGACAAAGCAGTCAAAAATCCGGTCACCGTTTTCTCTTGCACATTCACAGGCGGATGAATACAATCTTTCGCGCTGGAACCTGGCGCCTCGCTTCGTTTCCGTCTCTTCCTGGACGCCAGATTTTCACCAGTGTTGCCCGGACAGGAGAACTATTTTCCGCTAACTCGCCTCGGGTTTCAATTAATAAAAGGCACTGTTGCCGATCGCTACTTAAAATAGCTAGCTCACCTCAATTTCACAATGTTTAGACGCTCAATAGATAACAAAAAAAAAAACATTGTTGAGGACGTGATAGCGAAAACCCCACTAATAGTCATTAACCAGGAGCTTCTCCGCACTCACAGCCACAATCTACGGATCTCGGTAGAAGGGACGACACTGTTTGCTAGCAGCCACGAGGCATTAGCTGCACCGGGGTGCGTTGTCCCAAGCCTTGCAAGCGGCCGCGGAAATTCGCGCCGACGCCGATATAGTATAGGGAGCGGGCAACCAGGCGCGCTCTACCTGGGCGTTGCGCGGGCGACGGGTAAGCGGCCTGCCCCGTCCTCCTCCCTCGAGACTAATTTACATTCGCCGTCGCATCTGCCACACCGCGGTGGCATATTCGCCAGCCGGCAGCGAGTGTAGCAGCGCGCCGCCGGACAGCCCAGCGCTCCGGTGCTCTCATAAATTAGCCGGCGCAGCCTTTCCAGCAGGGTGGGTGAAGGAAAGGGTTAGACATGTGGCGAGGGGGCGCGCGCCAGAGCGCGTGCTTTGATTGCCCGCGTGTCGTCTGACGTGCCGCATTCCGTGAGCCCCGCGTTTTCGCTATTCCGCGATAACAGACAAAAGCTGCTAAAGGGTGCGCACCTCCCTGTCTCCGTTTTTCTTTTGTCTTCCCTCTCCATTTCTCTTTTTGCTTCTATATGCAGTCAACGCACCGATACCCGCGGTGTCTCTTCAAAATAGTTTCGAGCAAGCAAGGTAGCGGTTTGGGAGGAGCAGCCACGGAGCGCAGCTTGGCAGAACATTGGCAGAACAGACGCACGGGGGAAGAGGATGGGGGGGGGGGGGTGATGACTGTCGAGGTGGGCAACGAATTGCTAATTGCCAGCCATCGGCCCCGTTGAAAAGAAGCCGTGTATCGCACCCAGACGTTCGAGACCTGGCACAATCTGTAGCGCTCGCGTGTTCCCGCTGCCCAAGCCAGGATACGTCTGAGCCCGGCTCGCTCGAACCCTATCAACACACACGCACACGCGTCGGCACGGGGACACGAGCGGCGGCGACGCCGACGAAGGCGCGACTATAGCCCCGTCTTTAATCCCTCGAACGGCATTATCGCTTCCATTTTAGTTTCGATCGCGAAACGTCTGTTGACTTTCTGGCTCAGAGGCATCTGCAAATGGAGTTCGAGAGCGCGAATATGCGCGCGTGTCGGAGCCTGTGTTGTCCTTTCCTCCGCTTGGGTGATGGCGTCCCACTCCGGTGCCCGCGCGCTCGTCGGGGTGCCGCCGGCTGCGAGCGGGCGCGGTGGCGCCCGTACCTTTTTCCGCGCCCCTTCCCTTCAGCCGCCGAAACGGAAGTAACGCCCGCCGCTACGCGGGGCTCCCGCCTGGTTGCTGTTAGCGCCGTGCGGCTCGCGCCCATGGCGCGTTCCGGGTGCAGGTGCTGGCTGATCGCGTCGCGGCATCTGTAAACAGCGGAAGCGGCAGAAAAACAAGGTCTCGTGCGCGTAAGAGGGTTCCTTCTTTGAACTGCTTTTCGCTGCCTGCACATACATGGAGGCGCGCAGAACAAGTAGAGCGAAAAAGCAATATAAACATAGTTTAGAAACCTAACTGCACCGGATTGTTGCCATTGGAGATCAGAACATGTGGTCCCCACAAGAGCAACACAATAGTTTTCCGCACTGCTGTGCAGGCTGTTCGGAATCTCGCATCAGTGCAGTGAGATCTCATGAACGTGTTTTGTTTACTTTCTATTCGAGTTGTTCAGTGAAGGAAAGCCTCTACAGTATCCGGAGCTTCACGGCTTTGCTGTTCGCACCGCCGCTCAGATGCGATGAACTGGTGCCGTCACACTGCACGTTTAGAGCGGCTGCAACGAACGGATTTATTTGGCTGCGCTTTCGTTTTTTCCCTCTATGCCAAGTGGGCTATTTTGCAATATCGTGTTTACGTAGAGTTGCTTTCAGTGTAAAAATAATGTTCGTCAATGATTCCTAACCTTCCCAGAACTTTTCTTTTGTCGATACGAAAGCGATTTTTCAGCGTCTGCTTTGCATCCTTGCTGACGTAACCCCACCTCCCCTCCCTGCAGCTCTAAACACATAGGCTCATGTAACAGTTCTTGTATCCAATGTGCCAAGTATGTTAAAAGCTCCAAGCGAGACTATACCAGAGCATGTGGTGGTTTCGAAACTACGGCGTATTGCGTTACGCGTCGAAGTGACATAGTACTCGTGCAGCACTCTAACACCAGGCATATGTCGAGACCCTCCTCAAGAATGGGGGCTGTGCTCTTCATTGGAACACATATGCTATAAATGCCTGACCAGATGCGAAGAAAATGGGCTGCTGTTTTCCAGAAGTGATCTTAGAGTTGGGAAGTGCAATTGTATCAATAATTCTCTTCAGGCATAAACAGGGCTCCTCTGGAACAGAGGTTAATCACTGCACTGCGATTTGAAGACGGACGTCCCACTTGCTTAACGGTACGTGTAATTATTCCTACGTGCCGTCTCTTCAGACGATGATTGCTTTCAACTCTCAGGTTTCATGTTCGCTAAACTGCTCGTAGCAGTTAATATCTTCGGTGAAGAAATATTTTATTTTTATTTGTGCCTGCGCTCGCGGGCGTGCGTGCTTGTGTTTTCGTAATCCTTACCGGAACATTGGGTTATGGAGTATCGCAGATGTGAGCGGGTTATTCCATCGTACTAAGCTAAATTACACCGCGACTGCCAAAGCAGGCAATTGAAACTAGTGCTTGCCGAACAACCATGAAGTAGATTCATGTTTTTTTCCCCTCATCCTAGGAACCAATAATGACGAAGGTAAAGCGGGCTTAATACATGGTGCTTTGAGGAAGGTTTACGTTGTAAAATGCTTCTGCTTAGGAACGAGGTTACCACGATAATTTACTCCTTTCTCACTGACGCATTCCTCTTTACGCGCAACGAAAAGTTTTTCAGCAATGAAAACTTTTTACGCGGCACGAAATGAGGTTTACTCCATGACATCGGTTCCTTCGACTTACATTCGCGAGTTCTGTTCTCTTGATTTGTGCACCCTTCACTGCCAGTCCTTCGGAAGCAGTGGAAAGTGCCTGTCGGGTGGTCAGAAAACAACTTCCGGCTTTTGGCGTGCATACTTTGCCAGGGTGCGCGATTCTCAGCGACCATTATAAACACAAAAATCCGAATCGTAGTGAGAGGCGACGTAGTGATGAAATACCCTGCCAAAAACAGAGGAGGTCATTACCCTGAACTTCATCGACGTTTTATGATGTTCCGCGCTGTTTTCGCCGGTCAAGGAACACTCTGTATTTCTGGAATTGTCGCTCCTTTTCGCCCGGCTACGGCGCTGCTAGAAAACCGGAAAGCATAAGTTGAGATCAAAACAAAAGATCTCAAAAGAAAGAAACGTGCAGGTCGAGTGCCCTTTAGTGTCATTCCCAAAAGCAAGAAGAAAAAAAAAAAAGAAACGTGCTCGAGCAACACTGACTGCGAAATCACGCATGTGAAACGCACCGCGGTGATTACGAAAGAGAGAGATCCAGGTATTTATGCAATATGATGTAAATGACTTTGGCCGCGAGCAAAGAAAAGGGTAAGAAATTACGCGCCGAAAGTGCGCACTCGAACGGCTTTCGTACTTTCAAGATGCTTCCCCTTTGGGTTTTTTATTGTAATGCGCTGCGATTACTTCGTGTGCTTTTTCTGTCATTATTTTTTACTCAGTGCCTCTGGAAGATTCTTTTTCAGACTACGAAGTAATAGTACACCTTGTTGGTAGTGTTTCCTTTTTTTTTGCATTCTTACCAGGAAAAAAGAACAGAATAGAGAATTGACGTAGTTTCCTATTTGTTCTGTCGTGAAGGTAACAACAAACTTCTCTTACGCCCTGCACGTGTTTTTAGAAATGCTCTTGCCTTTCTTCATTGCCATTCAAAATTCAGTCTCCCTCCCAACCGTTATTTTTTTGGCGTTTACTCCGCCAATATGAGTGAGCTCATCCATGCGTTCATAATCTCGAGATTGCGATTCCTTACAGCGGAAACGACACGGCGAACGGTCCTTTGGGCTTTGCATCGCACGCTTCACACCTGCTGTTTACCTCCAATGCGTGACATTTTTTTTTTCTTTTCGTCTTCCAACCTGTTTATTCAAGTTCTGTTCCTCTGAGTTTAGTTTTCGTGCAAAACCAAATCTGCAGTGGTAGGTAAAGGTAAATATTTAGCTTCTTGACTCAACTGCGGCTTGAAAATTTCGAGAACGAAGAGGGGAAAAAAGTGTCAAACACGGTTTCGCAACTGACAGTCTCATGAAACGCTGTAGTCAGATGTTCATACTTGTTTTTCTCAGGCTCCTTCTCGTGTTTAATGAAGGGTATGCAGAATGCGATACATCTCTTGAAAGCAAATTAGTATAATGCCTGTTCTAACACACTGGCCACGTTCTCTCTCCTTTTTACTGTGACAAAAATACTCCTGCCAACCCCCTCCCCCCCCAAAAAAATAAAAAATTCTGACGTCGGTTGAAGTGAAGCCTCTAGCCCAATCGAGAAGCCTCCACCCTTAAGAATTCCCATTCCAAGAATTCCAAGAAAACCGCTAGCGATGTATTTCCTGTCCACGTTCGAAGCCACTGAAAGCCAGGGCTTTCTGTGCTGCTGTGGCCCAGCGCAGCTCTCTCAGCATTGGGGTGACATTCGAGAAGCAACATCAACGTAACATTACGAGAACGTGATTTATGGCTCATACATGACCACAGCTTCATCAGCTAAATATTGAGACACTAACCAGCATGTATTTTTTTAGACACCATTTGTGTTTTATTACTGTGCATTTGTTACCCCTACTTTTTTCCTGCCTCCCTCACGCTCCTTCATCTTACTGCACACAGTTCATACACCAGCGCCTCAAAGCTAGTGGTAACGTCAGAAAACACGCAGATTTGGGTTTCGCTTCTGGTCCATTCTTTGTGTTTCGTATTCCTCTATCTGCCCTTGTGGTCTGGACATTTAGGGTCTACTAACCATTCCACCTTTTGGCAAACTATAGACCGCCGCGTAATTACGCAGCCTGCTGGACAGCTAGCGCTCCCCATCAGAAAATAGTGTCACGTGCAACGTCTTCTTAAATAGAAATTATCGGAACTACTGCGAGGATAAAACGACTCCCGACCGGTATGGGTCACAAACTGACAGACTGCGTGCAAAAGCACCGACTTCTTTGTCCTCGACGTGCGCCGTTCTGAGCGTGGCACGAGGAGCGCTACAGGTTCGAGAAAATAGGAAAGCTAGAAGGACTCGGCCCTAGAACGGTCACCTATAAAAGATACGTCCAGGTCTTTTAAACCCGACACTCGAAATACGGAGACAGGCAGACCTGACAGCCTGCTCGCCTGCTCGCGCAACACCTTTACTTTAAATTCACCGCCTAACCAATGAGGTTTGAGAAAAAACAAAACATCCTTCGTATTTGGAAACCATTCCGATTGCAGACAGTGTTGGTGAATTCAGAAAAAGTGTGCTTTTTTTTATGGTGAGTTTCTCCTCTCGTAAAGATTGGTTTATTGGTTTATTGGGGTTTAACGTCCCGAAGCAGCTCAGGCTTCTCTCGCAAAGAAAATTAGGAGTGGACAACGACGAAGAAAGAAAAAAAGAGAAGAGGCTGCAGATTGAAAGGAATTCAGGTAGGGACAAACAATGAGGTTTGAAGGAACGTACAGTCTTTATAAGAACTCTTCGGCACTATTGAAGCTTTAAAAGAGTAAGCAGAACTCTCGGCTGTTATCTTTACGAAGCTTTGGAGCTTCAGAGGTGTCTTAAGTACCCAACCACGCCACTCCAACTCGAACACACTAGCTTGGGAAATCACTCTTCAAGGCTGCAGATAATTTCAGCGCAATAAAAAGTGATCCTGCAGTCCCATCTGAAGCACAGGAGTGTTCTCTGAGCCGCTGCTCATGAGATCGACTTGAACAAAAAGCTGATAATTATCCTTGGTGTGCGCACTCAGGCATCCGCCGCTTCAAAGGTTGGAAGCAAACATTAATGATTAAGGATGGCCACATTCTGAAAGGCCTTCAGTGGTAAGGGCCTTGAGTATATGCGTAGGGGCTTCACATTTGCATACATTAGTAGCAGTGTCGCAAGGTCAGTGGACGAGTGAAAAAGGGGCAGAATTCCCGACGTGCGAAGCCTATTCGGCTGGGAGGGGTATACGTGGATTCCATTGTCGTTCTTAATGAAGGTAAAAAAACTATTATTAAGAAATAGTTTAAGCTGACGGCTCTTCGCTAAATGAAGTATCATGAAAAAGAATATTTTGAAGTTTTTTAAGCAGGAATAGTAACAAGCAATGAAAGAATATCAGGTAAAAATGTCTGAAAGAGAAGCAAGGTGTGGGTCGTCTTGTTCATTTCGAACATTTTTTTTTTCTTTTTAATATTACGCACTACTATTTGCCAGTTCTCAGTAGTTTTCTCTCAACTCTCTATGTGTTCAATGAGATCGGGTTCTTCTTCCTTCCATGAGTAAAGATTAATTACTTTGCCATATTACTCACCGTGGTGCTTCTTTTTCTGTTATGTTTTGTCCATAAGCAGGAGTTCTCTGCTTGCTAAATTGGGGTGAAGGCGGAATGAGAAATCATTCGTGTAACGAGACTTCGATGCACGTCTGAATGTCTAACTGTGCAGTTTTGCCATGGAAAGGTCGATTAACAACCGTTTTCTTATTAAGGCAAAAAAAGAAAGCAGTGAAAAATTGTTATTATTACAGTTATGTTTTGGGAAGCAGTCTTTATTACTTGATGGCGCCGACCGTGCTGAGCTGAGATCAAGCGTAAAGCTTAAATCAGTGGCAGCAACAGCAACAAATAGAAAGGTACAACCTAGCGCCAAAATAGTTTATTCAGAAGGAGTTCATTACGGGGAAAAAATAGGTTGATTAGAGGTTATTGCAGCGATATGTTTAGCCTTCCATTTTGACGTCTGTATGCTTTTCGAATATCCACCTCCAAAAATGCCTTCTGCAACCGAAGCTAATGAAAGGATTACGGCTCTCTCTTTAAACTTTTATTTTTCTCCCCACTCCCTTTTAGCTTCAAGCGCATCTGCGCATAGTTCATTCTAGTGCTATGATTCGTCTCTTTCTCTTTCACCCCCCTCTCAGTGCTACCATGCATCAGGCCTCAAAACTGTGAGCCTGCCCAGCAATATGGAACGAAAATGCGCCTATCAGCCGCTACCCAAAATGCGCTTTTATTGGACGTCCTTGCAAAAAAAAATATAAAAAATCCGCTGTTTGCTTACTTTTGCATAACTAGCCTGTAGCTCAGAGCGCGGAAACTTATTTTTAGTAATCTTGTGAGAAAAACCGTATAGGTCGTTGCTTTCTTTTCACCTGTACTGCATTTAAAGTTACACATCTCCCAGCATTGGGCCCATACACTGAAACACGGAGCACTGTAACAACCACCTGCTGTTCGACCTAATTAATGTGCTAAAAGCAACAAGGAAGAAACACCAACAGTTGCTGCGGCAAGAAGGGTAGTCGTCAGATACAATTTATTTTTGTTTTAGCAGGGGAGTGTACAGAGAAGTTCAATAAAACATGTTGCAGACAAAAACACTCTCGCTGCAGCCACGACCTGGTAAGTTCATGCATTAAGTATTAGGTAGGCTTAGTTTTTTAAAGAAAACTGTTTCTGGGTATATAAACAAAAGCGCACTACTTTTTCTGAGCAGCGCCAGTCGTGTTTTTGCATCATTGCAATTGGTGGGCTAGAAGAGAGAAAAAAAAACATCGAAAGCTGAAAATGATCACGCCATTTTTATCCCTTTCTTTTGTGTTTTATTAAAAATACTCGCGAGTATCTGCATACATTTTTTTTTTTCATTTTTTGCCGGAGCTGCCGTAATCAATAGGAGGTTGAATAGCCTCGCGTAATACTGAAGCGGCCCTGCGACGTTGATGTGTTCATGCTTAGACGTCTGTGTGCGTTTCACTACTTTGTCTCTGTGTTCAAAATAGGACAAAATATGTCCCAGAGCGTATCATAAAGGGAGCTTATTAGCTTTTAAATAGGAATTAACTACTGAGCCTACTTTTTTTTTTACTTGCGGGACGGGAGAGTGTCTGCTCAACGTAGCTCGAGTAAGGAAAGCATAGTTGGAGAACAGAGCGTACGTAATCGATTGCGCAAGCATAGAGACAAAAGCCTCTCGCGTGGAAGCACAGGAAATGTCGTAGCGCACTTCAGCTTGAGCGCTTGGCAGCCACCGCGGTGGCTCAGTGGTTGTGGTACGTGGTTGTGGTAAGGCAGATTGTGGTTGTGGTAAGGCAGATATAAGCAGCACAGGACGCTCCTCGGTACAGCTGAGCCAACTGCCCAGTGCATGCTTTTAACTTTTTTATAGATTTGAAAATTTATCTTAAGCTGTCGAGAATGGGTTTTCTCCCGTATAATTTCTGGTACCAACACAACATTTCGCGTGCGCTGACTGTACCTCTAAAGTCGCAGACTAAACCGCATTACTGTGACGTCATCCGTATAGTGCTTCATTCCGCGGCCAGTGTGTTCGTTGAGACGACCATGCGCGGAAGCCACACCATCACACAGATAAGTTTATCTTCGGTAGGCTACCATGCCTTCCCGCCATGTGTCAAAAGAAGTACCGGTGTACTGTGATCGTCAGATGAAGTACCGGTGTACTGCGATCGTGTCTACACACGCTCCATTCTGATTGCATATGTTACCTCTATAAATAAAAAAAAATATCTTGGCCACGAAGTGATGCGAAGTAAACGGAAGCCACCAGAGTTGGTGAGTAAGGTTCCAACAGCGCTGAAGTGGTCACTTAAGCAAGCTATGTGTTCGTATGGTGGTCGCTCAGTCGGTCCATCTACGTGGCCACGTGGTAGATATTGCGAGCTGCGAGGGACGGCGCCATGGGCGTGGCAGCGGAAGCTGCACAGCAAGGCGCCCCAAATTGCGGAAGCGACACAGTGGGTGGGCTACCGTGGTCTTCTCTATGGCGCATGGACGTCGCAGTACTGCAGAGGCTGTGCGCCCTACTGTGCTAACCTGAAGCACGGGGTGACGAACACTAAGCTTATGAAACAGCTACGCGATGCGGTGCGTCGGCGTTTATTTGTGTAGTTGTTGAAGCAGCCCGCTACTGCTGTCGCGTCTCTCATTCGCACTATGTCAGAATGCGTCAAAGGACCATTCTTAAATATAATATGCGTGATCTACACTACAGTGGATCCACCAAGAACAGACACAAGCTGAAGGGTGCACATGCAGATAACGAAAAGCTTTTTCACTCGTTTCGGCTGATGGACGCATATTATCTGCAATCAGTAATGCTATCATATCCCAGTTCACAGCGTGCATGTGGTTTTATAGTTAACACCGATAAGCGAATATGACAGGATTGCGTCTACGAATGCACCAAGTTAGTGTTAGCGCTACCCTAGATTCAGACCGAAATTACCGTGTGACGTGGTCGCCAGTGCCACATTGAAATACTAAAGGAAGTCATGGACCACTCTTAGTTACGGATGATATTTCTATTGAACTACAGCAGGCACAAGCGGCTTTATACCGCATGCGAATAACCGAGAAGGCTGGCCATTTTTGGGCTGAAATCTCGCCGCTAGGCAGAAAGACAAACGTTTAAAGCCAAAAATATGCAAACATTTGAGGAAGTTTGAGATAACTTCTTACTAGGATCCAGATGGCAAGACTGCTGAACGCTGTTGCCTGTAAAAATATCATTACTCTTTCATACCTATTGAATGCAATTTCGCACTTTATTGAACAAACATGTTGTGCTCATTGTACACATCGTCTACCTCATTCCAGGTAGTATGAGACCTTTCTCAGTGTCCCTAGAGGTCAGCAGGAAATTGGGAGGCTGATGAGCGGGCCCCAAGAACTAGTCAAAAAATGACGAAATTAATGGTAACACAAACAACTAAATCGAATGAACGATGAGTGCGCGCGGGATGATAACGTATTAGCGCTAATTACTCTTTCCCACGCTGAAGCGTGTATCTTTACAGGCTTGTTACGGGTCGCTAGGAAGAGAGAGGCGTAAAGACCAGCTCCAGGAAGTGCCAATTTTGTGGCCCCTGCTCGCGCGAATATGTCTTCGTTATGAGGCCGAGATCAGATGAAGCTCGAACGTAACAAAATTCCAAAAGGTCGATGCATTATTAAAGAAGGAGGTTCTTGCTATGCGGAAGTGCCGAGGGTGAGATGAGGGTGAGGGAAGGAGGGTGGGAACACGAACGCCATTGGAGATAAGGGTTGTCCGAGAACGGGTTCGGAAATGTTTTGCGACAGTTCTTTTTTTAAACCTTCCTTCCACGCGAAGGGGGAAAAAAAAGTAAATCTGAATGCCTGCAGATGAAGCACGGAACCAGTTGAAGCGATAAACCATCACGAGCGGCAGTGGGAAGACATATGAAGAGAAAAAGAACTGAAAGAAGAAGGCTAGAAAAATGAGTAGGAATGTGGAAATTTGTGAACCTGCATTGCCGAGAAATCCTCGCCCTGGAACGTAAAATTTTTGCTGTTTTATCATATCTGAGTGCCATTAACGGTGACTAATCACCGCTTCGCACGTTTTCACATCCTTGCGTTATAATTTTACTCCTTTCGCTAAACGTCTGATACACTTTTTTCCCTCTACCTTTTCATCTTGGAGGTTGTTTTTTTTTGCCGTTCTAATGCAACGTGCCTGGCAACGAATTGAGTTTTCTTTTTCTTTGGCTGGTGACTGGCAAAAAAGAAAAAATCTTGAAAAAATTACCGAAACACAGAGACGCCATTAGTCATAACCGGGACGATACAGAGAAAATTTGCGCGATTCCTTTTCAAATATTCTTTTTCTAGCATGCGCGAAAGGGTCGCCGGTACGTCATTTCTCGTTGGCGCGGTTTGCGAATAACGAGCATAGACATTTCTATTCAATAAAAAAAAGTATTGTGTTATTTTCCTGTCTCCTTTTTTCTTCATTTTTTTTTTCTGTGAGTACAGCTTTTTGGAAGCACAGGCACTGTCGTCTTTAAATCCGTTTGGCTTCTACGATTTTTTTAGGCGAAGGGGATAGAAGGGTCTTTTTCTATTTTGGTTTGGTTTGGTTTATGGGGTTTAACGTCCCAAAGCGACTCAGCCTATGAGGGACGCCGTAGTCTAGGGCTCCGGAAATTTCGACCACCTGGGGTTCTTTAACGTGCACTGACATCGCGCAGTACAGGGTCCTCTTTTGTTTAGCTATGCGTTATGAGGAACCCGTTGGTCTTCTCTTCATTCGTGCCATACATTTAATGCGTCATAGAATCATACTTGTTTCGATTAAAATGCCCTGATTCTTGCGGGTGATACGTTGCCAACCATTGTTTCCTCAAGTACCGATATCCATACCCTTAAAGCAGAGTGGTGGTGGACGTAATGGCGTCTTCACAACAGGCTTGCCTGACGACAGCGATCGTAGGTGAGAACAGATAATAAAAGGAAAGCGCTCACTACAACCTTTCTTAACTCTAAATAGAGTGTAAGCGTATTAAATACAGGAATAAATACCACTACTTTTTCCTTATTGAAGTATTGTTCACTTTAAACGGAGTATGCCGCATTTATGGCCACTTTTTTTTTTCTGCCGCCGTAGAGAAGTGGCTACGTGTTTAAATGTTATAACTTATAACGCATAGGTGCACTAATATAAAAAGCGACTTTATGCGCCCACTTTAATGCAATAGTCCCGGACAGCCGGTACTAGTTTCTTTTTCTTGTAGTCAGAAAAATTGCGAGGACACTTTGGCAACTAAAGTGTTGAGAGGCGCAAGCCGAGGACACTATGGCGTGACGACTTCCGGTGAATGTGACGCCGTTCCGTTCCCGTGGCTATATCCATACCCAAATTATACATCTTTCGGTGATCTTAAGTTTTAATAACGCTTTATTATACATTTGCCATCTAATTTGACACACATTCGACGTTTTTCCGACCATTCTGTGACAATTTTCACTATACAGTGACGGCTTCCGGTGGATGTGACGTCACACCGTTCCCGTGGCTATATCGACGTCCACTCTATTTCGACGCAATTTTGACATTTTTGCCTATAATTAATTAACTAATTAATATACAGCCATCAAACTTGGCTTCTAGGTTTATTTTTTCTTCCTCTTCTATTTGAAGCAGTAATTGGTTTTCTTCTATCTTTTTTAGTTCCCGAGATAAACGCCTGTGACACGCTTTGTTAACGAATGACAGTATGAACCACTCAAGGCTTTCGCCTTAAAAGTTACGCGAAACTGGTTGCAAGGGAGGACACCGTAGGACTGAGCAGCGAACTATAGAAAACCGTACGGATTATTTAATTTCGAAAAAAAAAAATAAAGTAGCCTAGCAACTTCCTGCGGCGGAGTTCCTTTCTGGGGCATTGAGTCGCCGTTCGTGCTCTATTTAATCAGTGCACGCGCGCCTGTGTCACGCACACAAGTCGCACTATTTCACAGACACACAGGCTAAGACCTTGTGAAATGGAGCCTCTCCTATATGAGTTGAGATTCTAAAGAAGATACATTTATCTGGCTCTCTCCAATATTGATTGAGCTCTCTCCTAAACACCGACAAGTGAAACGTGCGTCTATAGCTAGGAGCGTACATGCTGTTTACTGGGTCATACAAAAGAGCCGTACCTGGACTTGCCGTGCAGAGGCTGAACAAAAATGAAATGAAGGATGCAGGATGTGCTGCTCTGCTGGCATAAAATGCACTCTCTCTTCTCTGCCCCTTTTAGTCTGCCCGCTCTTTCAGGTCGTTCAGTTCCTCATCTGACGCGAGTCTTCTGCGGCCGCTAGAAGTTTCAATGTTTCATTCTTTCGTTCCATAGGGCTATTGAAGTGCTGTAGCCTGATGTATAATGATATTCGGCTGTATATCTTTTTTTTCTGTGTATGTATTCGATCCAGAGTTTTCTTAGGCTATGGAAAATACGGCGGTATAATATGTGCATGTTGGATGCCCCGCAAGGTTGGCATTATTTACATGATAAGGTGCAAAATAAAACACTGATTGAATAAAATTAAGTAATCAACTTTTATTTTTGCCTTAAGGGCAAGAAACTACGTTGCTAATTCGAAATTGGTCAAACTTTAAAGTGAGGTCGTTTTATAAAACTTCTGAATCCGCGATATCGAAGGTGAAGAAAAGTTCTTGGAGCGCTCCCGAAGTTGACTTCTCCACGTTGCATAATCATCAGATAGTGCTGCTCCTAGTGTCATCACGAAAAAAAAAAAATCAAAATCTCGTAGGTCTTAAAACACGCGAACTACATATATAGCTATATTATTTCGGCAGTAGTTGTTCTTAATTGAATTTTATCATGTAAATAATGCCCACCCTGCCACACAATCTAATTGCTCAGACCGCACCGATGCATCTTGTACGGCTTTAAAAACAAAAGGTATATCAGATAATTTTAAACGTTCCATACATTACAGAAGCCAGCAGTTTTTTAAACCATGCAGACTGTAGGGAAGTTGTGCTTGTTTAATGTGATTGCTGCGCTGCTGTGGAGTTTATGGCGTCTATGCAGCTAAGGATTTCTTTAATTTTCCGAATACATGTTTAAAATTTCTGTATGTAGCTGTGAAAGAAATGAAACATTTCAGAGCTAGATTCGGTTTAAAGGATTTTCTTCTTTAAAAAGTAATCATTTCAAATATGAGATACCTACGGAACATGGATAGCCTCAAGAGCATGAAACGCCAAGGCAGCCTCCGTACCTCATTTAGTTCAGTGTGGTGCCGGTCATCTGGAAGTCGTCTCTACGACTGCCTCCGACAACATGTGGTTGCGTTTCCTTCTATTTTCTTTAAAAGTTTCTCATTTCTAACATGGTTATGCTGATAACTTCCTTTCCTGGTGAACACGATGAATACGCAAGTAACATTTCTTGTTAAACTCTTTTCAGTTTCAAAAAAC
The DNA here is from genome assembly GCF_055824585.1 of Amblyomma mixtum. Lineage (NCBI taxonomy): Eukaryota > Metazoa > Arthropoda > Arachnida > Ixodida > Ixodidae > Amblyomma > Amblyomma mixtum. Next base: position 67,710,289 of record NC_143017.1, on the reverse strand, counting down.
GCTGACTTCTGTGAAATATCCATCCTAATGATCGATTCCGTAACCTGCTAATTATTTTCTGTGAAGACTTCTCTTTTTCCCGTAACTTTCTGCACTTTTGAGGATCCTTTTATTAATTATTTATTGTTTATTTTTTCAACTCTCATTCTCAGTTGCAGCGCCCCGTCCGGAAATTTAGTAATTAATGACTAAAAGTAAGTAAGTAATTAAGTAGGTCAATACATGGAAGTATAAATACAGAGAAATATAAGAGTAATAGATTTTGCATGCTGATGTTGTCATACCGCAAAACATTACCGGCAGGAGAAAGTGTGCGTGAAATGCATTGTGTGGCTTATGACATTATACTTTATGTCCGCCCATTGTAGCTCTGAAAAAATAATCCTTAATTCGTGGCCTCGTCTCCCAGCGACTGCCCGAGGATATCCAATCAGGACTACTGAGATGAAGAAAGGCTTCTTTAGAAATATTTTTTTTTTCTCAGAAACGAAAACAACTGGCTGAACTATCTTTCTATGGCGATGTGCTCAATAAACGCTCAGGTCTTCCTCCGGATAGGCATGTGTCCACCCTCTAAGGACGTCATAACGTCGTTTTTTCTTTTCATACCACGAATTTTACACGCCGCTTCCCGATAAAGTCATCTCAACAACCTGAGTAGTAAAAACTCTATGTTGTCTTTGTATTTTTCATTTTTTCTGCCTTTCAAAAGGAATAAAGGTGACCTTTCCGAGCACTTGATCAGTGTCTTCAAAGGTCCCAAAACCGTGGAAAACTTAATTAAACTTAGCCGAACGCTTTCGTTAAAGTGTCCCATTTCTTTCTTTCCTCTTCAACTTCACGTCACAAAAATTCGCCGTAGCCTTTTGTAAGGCCGTATTCCTTGCTTTAATTCCCGGAAGCACAGCTTTCTTTCCTTCTTGTTACGCAGTTTCTAGGGTAAATCTGGTCCCGTTATTGCGGTTCATAAGAACTGACCGCATAGAGCAAACCTTTTGCGTCTGCGTTCTTGTATAAAATTTCCATAAATCTGCATTGACATACTTTTAGTAACTCCTGACAGGAAGCGGTGCACTCCGCCGACCGCGTCAGGAGATGTAAGTTGCGTCACTGAGCGCTAAACACTCCTTCGCATGTCTGCTTTCTGGGAGATGCCCTGAAACACTGAATTAAGGTTGTACAGCTTTCGTCAAAAAAAAAAAAAAAAAACTCGCTGTGGCTTAGCTTGGTGAAGCCCGGTAATTGCGAAAGCAATATCCGTACCTACGCCATGGTACAGCTGGTAGTGTAGCTGGTGGTGGTGCTTGTGGTTAGACTTGTGGTGACCATTGGTTATGTAATCCAATCCAAACCAATCCAATCCCATGCAATCCATTCCAATCCAATGGACTCCACTCCACTCAATCTAATCTAATGTAATCTATTCTAACGTAATCCAATCCGATCCAATTAAATCCAATGCAATTCAATGCAATCCAATCCAATCCAATGCAATTAATCCAATGCCATTCAATCCAACCCAACGCAATCCGCTCCGATCCAATACAATCCACTCCTATCCAATCCAATGCAATCTTATGTAATCTAATGTAATCTAATCTAATCCAATCCAATCCAATCCAGTCCTGTCCAGTCCAATCCAATCTAATGTAATCCAATCTGAAGCAATCTAATGCAATCAAGGTGAAATGAAGGTCAATGGTGGTCACCGCCGCGGCACGATGGTGGTCACCAGCCGCGGCACGGCAAAGGCGTGAAAGTGCAAGTAGTATTGCTTTCGCAATAATATACAACCGACGGGCCTTTCTTTCGGTCGTGCAGTGTAGCTGCTTCTGAGTCGCCAGCCCTGTAAATCTCCTTGGAGGACAAGGGAAACAAACTCCCTTAGTAGGCGTTCCGGGTATTTTTGAGAGCCCCAATAGACGGCTTCGAAGGAAACCCCCTGGGGTGTATATAATGCCACGCGCCTAACGCGCCGCGCGGCCTCCGCGCTGAGTCGAAGACGACGACGAAGCGGCGGTGGGCTCTCGTGGCGCGCTGTTCTGTTGTGTCGTGGAAGCTGGCTCGATAATTAAAAAGAAGGCTCCCGGTCTTGGGTTCTCCCCGACGTCTACCTTCACGGCTCCTCTGGTCGTGACATTGGCCATATTTTACAAAAGCTGTACGATGCAATACATCCACTCCTTGCATTACTTTGTACTACCGGTATTTTTTCATCGCTGTACGTGACAGATATAGCTGATAAAAGCGACTTAGAACGTCATCTAAAATTAAAAAGAGACATGCGTACCTTTTTTGCTGTGTCTGTTCTTTTCGCTTTTGTCTAGTATTGTTCTTAAAGAAAAACGAAAGGGAAGTTAGAATTATTGATAGAGCCGACATACCAGCTGCCGTGAGCATGGCGATAACATGGTGTTCTGACAAGTGACTTTTATCCGGCTATGTAAGAAGAATTTTTTGTGCCATGAATTTAACATTTACTAGGAAATTCAGGTGATAAGCCCGTTTGTACTGTATTGGTGAAAGACACGACCCTAAGGGTTTCAAGTTAGTGAAGTCAATAAAGACGAATTCAACTAGCTTTCTTTCATTGATTTCTATCTTGAATTTGTCAGTAAGTGCTATTAAATCCAAGTTAGCAGAATAAAATCCGGGCCGAAAACAGGACTGCCTAGGCGATAATAGATTAAATTTAAGTTGTTAGAGAGACGCTTTGTAACTAGTTTTATTACCACATTATTGAATAAAAGCAGGATGGATATCGGCACCTAATTAATTATAACGGTTTTGTCTCCTTTTTAAAATAGGGGGTGATTTTACTGCGTTTCAGTACCTGGGGAAACACACGATTTTTGCAAATTGCATTTAAATGTGATCAAAGATATCGCACATGACTCCAATGACTTCATTGATATTGTCACGTAGTGGTGACTGCAGTCCGGCGAACAGGAAAACAGCGAGAATCGCTTCTAAACGAAACTCTTTATTTGGGCTGACTTGCGCCCGCAAAGAACTGAATCATTCGGCGGCGGCGTAGCAACAAGCATGCTCGGCGGTAGTCGAACAGAATTCCCACCGCTGTCGGCCGTGCTCTTTTTAAAGCTAATAGCGAACATTCAAGATAAAGCTTGGAAAGTTACTAGAACTTTCTGGCGCAAAGTAGAATCGGCTTCGCCTGGATGTGATCAATCGAGATAAATCTAGGCGCGTCTTGCGTCACAAACGAAGCAATAAAGCGACGTGTCGGTAGCCTTGAAGCCTGAACAAACACTACAAACAAACGCTACAAAGATTCGCGGCAATATGATGCATATGGACGTTATCGCGGCTTGAAGTTGAAGAGAGAGAGAGAGAGGGAGGGAAAGGCAGGGATGTTAACCAGAAAGGATTCCGGTTGGCTACCCTGCACAGGGGAAGGGAATGAGGGGAATTAAAGAGGAAAGAGAGAAGTGAAGGGAAATAATCACAGTCTGTCACTCAAGGCAGTCTCTCTCAAAAAGCGAAAGAGTGCCTTGTAAGCCTTGATGGCAGTTGACTGTTGTGGCCACGGACCGAGGATCTTGGCCTCTGTGAAAGGGCGAGGGTCCAGGCGGTCCAGAGCACATCGCAGCTTATGTCTTTCGGCTACAAAGGCAGGGCACTCACACAAGATACGGGTGATTGTCTCATCACAGGCGCAGTTCACACAAGAAGGGCTGTCGGCCATCGCGATTGAAGTTGAAGATTTTAGACTAAGAACAGCAGGATTAAATTAAAAATAGTATAAGCGACGCTACTTGCAACGACCACCCTGAATTTCTCGGCATGTCTTTGAGATCGGGTATAGTCGAATCATGAGTTCATAAGTACGTGGCGCGGAGACGCGAATGTTGTTAGGAGAGCTTGAGTTGCTTCATTAATTTCCCTCCCCTTTTCATTGACGCAGCCCCGCATGACATTTATCTTGCCTTTTGCAGCTACGCCGTTGAGGCGTGGGTTCGGTTGAAAGCTGGAACTTCGAGACATTCGTAATCCTTCTCAAGCATCGAGCCGAGATAAGTGCGAATCCTTGTCGCTGCAAGTGTTATGGAGCAGCGCCTCACCTCGGCAGCTGCCTAACATGTTTCAACAAACGGGCAGAAGTGGCTTTCGAACTCAAACCTTTTTCCTTGTTTAGTGTGCTCCTATGATCGTGATGAATGCAGATCAACACCCTGCATTTAGTTTTCATTTTTTTCTCACTTTTATTGAGAAGGATGGAATTGGATCTATCAATACGTCATTTAAAAAAACGAAATCAGTCCTCTTTTTTACGTAGTTATAAAAGATGTTCCATCAGCTTTCATGATATTTAAATCCACTGTCCTCATGACTGAATCCAGCTGCTTCAATACAAGAGGTACAGCCTTTGTCAAAAGCTTAGAGCCCAGGGGGTTTGCTTCTGGGCTGCATTGGTTTGCTCGTAATGCGACCTCAGCGTCCCAAATCTCCTGAAGGTAAGAATATTTTTGGTCCTGCTACCTCCGATGCGTAGGACTTCCATTAGTGCTACAGGAGCGCCCCAATAGTGCTTCGAAGCAAACACCCTGGGCTCTAAACTTTTGACAAAGGCTGTACCTAAAAATGATACCCCTGTCGCCCTTTGGATGAGCCACGTTTCATGGACGGACAACTTGCGAAAAAATCATGCGGCCATTGATAGGCATGCCGCGCATGGGGTATGGAAGTAGTGGGCATCTAATTTACGCGCACTTAGTGTCACCCGGAATATGGTATTATAATGACGACTTTCTCAACGTGCTCTAATTTCTTTCAACACTACTGTTTCAGACTCTCTGACTGTCTGAAATTCAGCACTGAGCGAAAGCTCGTCGTTTCTGCAGTGTGATACAGCCCGCCGCTGTGTTTTCCGGAGTGGTCTCACGAGTCATCTGGAGTGCTCGGTATTGTAGATACATTATACAGACAATGCAAAGCAGCTCTTTTCAGGCAGCACTGACACGCGCACCGATTTGCATATAGTGGAACACTGGCTTTCTACTAGGCCGGTGGTCTACTTCCACACAGCCTCTTCAAGTGCAAAACATATACGTGTTCATAGCTGCCCTGGCGCAGAATCAGATTCTCTAGAGATGCGCGCGCGAGCCAAGGTCGTTAGGGAGGAGGTCGCCACGTCAGCGAAAACACGCAGCCGCCGTCCGGACCGACGGTGTCGCGTTGCTGGATCCAACATAATTAAGTTAGGCTTCCAAGTCTCGAGTGCTTAGCACGGGGCTGCCATAGGCGGCCGCAGCCGAGCCCCTGGCTTGATTTGAAACGCAGTGAGGCCGGCTAATTAGCTGCGGGAGGCTCCCTGATGCTCCCCGTGGAAGCCTCATGGTAATCCTCAAAACGAAGGGGGAGAGGAGATACGGGGCTCATTCACCTCGGTCAACCATTAGCAAAGGGGCCACGACAGTTGTGCCGCACTAATTGAAAGACGCCACTCGTACGCGGGGAGCATCTCGCAGAAAACGCGTATTAGAGAAGAAATGGGTATTTGCGTTGCTGCTTCACGAAGATACGTATGGTCCCAGCAAAAAAACTTATGGCTGGGAAGTAGCGGCTCGACTTATGGATATCGCGGCCAAATCCGCCCGTCGTTCCGCAGCTTAGTGTTTGTGATCGTAACGCAAGCAGTCGTCGGCGGTAATTCTAATGCGATAGCGTTAAGACCCTCATTCTGAAAAAAAAAAAAAAAGTCGTCGGTCGTAAAATTCCCTCATTTGATGAAGGGAAGTGACCTAACTTCCTGTAAAGGTATCAACACCTTCTAATGCTGACAAAATTCTCTCATTGGCTGGAGAAAAGTTACGTAACACCCTGTAAAGCCATCAACAGCTTCTAATGTTATCTCGTTGCCTGCACGTAAGATAATGAGGCGCGGCTGTGAATTGTTGACGAGCGCTCTTGCCTTGATCGTTAATCTCAGTTTTCGTTCCTTTTTTCTGTATTTCTAGCTGCACGCTGTGGTCAGTATTTCTTATTTATTCAGTTTCTAAAAGGAAACAGTGAGGCTTTAGCCGCGATCCGAATACAGCGCTGTAAAATTCTCTGAAATAGACGAATAAAAAACTATTAGGGCGAGTCAGTCATTATTCTTGTCATAACAGGAATGACCGTTTTAATTTAACTTCATGGCTTTATCGTTTGTCTTTCACTCGTCCTTATCTTCACAACCAAAGGCGTTTTAATTTCCCTACAGAGCTCCCTTTGTTATCTCTCGCTTCCCCGTAAAGGCAACGAGAAAAAAGAGAAAGAACAAATCATAGAGCTGCATAAAAGAAAGGAGCTATTACAAAAAAAGAACGAACGGATTTGTGAAAACGGCGAGAAATTCTCTGGTGGGCGTGCTTTGACTGGCTGAAGCAGGAATGAGAAGAAGGAAGGCTTTTTCTTGAGTGAGTTGGTTTGTGCTGACTGGGTGGGCCCAGCACAGCTAGGGAACGGAATAAAGAACGTAAGTAAACAGGAAGAAGCGAACCAGCATCTGTTCTGTCTCCACAAGGACTTGTCTTCTTGCGTTCCTTTGTCCTGTTTAACAGTGGCTGCGTTAAGGTAGAGTAAAGCGTACTCACAGAGTTTTGGGGGAAAGCGGCCGAGGCCAACGGAAGATAGAGCAGATAGGAGGTTAATGGGAAAGGCATTTGCCCCGCTTTTAATGGTTTGGTTTATGGGGGTTTAACGTCCCAGAGCAACTCAGGCTATGAGGGACGCTGTAGTGAAGGGCTCCGGAAATTTCGACCACCTGGGGTTCTTTAACTTGCACTGACATCGCACAATATACAGGCCTCTAAGCCTGTATGAATACGAGTGTGATAGTAATTATAGTGATGGTTTTGATGATGATGAAGATACCCTGGAGCCGGTGGGCTGGTTATGGTGAGATTGCGTGGCGCAATGAACCTGAACTATAAGCAGTCAACTTTTATTTTAGCAGTGGGAGAACATTACATAAACAGTAATATGGCCGTGGCGTGTTTCAGCTGTTGCTGAGTGCACAGCGGTTCGAGGTTGAAAGTTTTTGTTGTCGTTCAGTGGAGTGGTGAAAGAAATCATCCATGTGTTCAGTAACGACCACACCACGCCGCTGCACTCCAGCCCATTTACTCAAGCCAGCGACCCGCATCTGAGGTTCAAAAAAAAAAATCTCTATATCTGTCTCTCCAATATAACTAGTTCTTTCAGGCACTTGTGTCTTGAGAACTAACAGTGGTAACACCGGAGGGCTTTATACTTGAGCAGGGAGTGCCTGGGATATTCGTGCATTGTTGGAAGAGAACGGTTACGTTTACTGTACGTGAAAAGAGGCAGAAAATACGTTACCTCAATGAAACAGAAAGCACACCTTGCTAAACACGTTGGAGATCCGTGTGGTACATAACGCGGACAAGGAGCAGTTAGAGATCCGGCTTTCCACCCTGCGCATAAAGAAGGAGGAGCGGGAAAGAAAAGCAAGGTGATATTGAGAGATAGAGAGAAAAGTAAAGGACACAACCGAAGCAGTGCACTCAGAGAAGATTTTAGCGGCCTCTTGGAAGTACAGAAGAGCGTGTTGTCGGGCTAGTTGGTTCTGTATAGTATATAAGTGAATTGCGCAACAACTTAGACAGGACACAGAACCAAACACATACAACAGTTGGAAGTACTTCAGCAGGTACTGCAGCAGTGGTCGCGTAGCCCTCTTTGTCCTTGATGGACGAGGACGGTGAGCCAGAACATTCGCCGTGCAGTGCAGGTGAGTACGGCGAATTATCAGATATGCAGGGGCAGAAGAACGTAGGCAAACCAATCTCGCATGTGGTGAGCTTCACGCTTCCTGAGAAATTAGATATTGCATACTGCGCGCTGACCTGAACGCGTTGTTATAAAAGAAAATGTACGGAAAATACAGCCTGTAAATGTCGGTGTTGACGCATTACCTACACTAGGCAGGCGCTCGGCTCCCTCAGTATCGTTATACACTCTAAACGCTAATACGCCTCTATGGGAGTAAAAATGGGAGTAAGCTGTCCTGTATCGCACATACTTTTATAGAGTACAGCTTGCTACTTTTTAGCTCCTTTCTGTTTAAAATGACGCTCGAATTCCTCAGCGTTGCTATACGTGAAAAGAGAGTAAGCTGTTTTGTATCACATACCCTTTTATAGAGGACAGCTTGGTATACCTTTTCACTACTTTCTGTTTAGAGTGGATGCGATGCCTCCTATCGGGTACTCCTCGCTGCTCGCTGAAGCCAATATCAAATTCTAATTTTTCGCCCGACGGCGAAAGGGGAACTTAGTTTTCCGACACGTGAAATGACAAAAATTAGCATAAAATAGCGTTTCTGTGCGGGAACTGACAGCCACGTGGCAACAATTTAGCGAAATGAAGCTCGTTTTCCTTTTCTTTCCTCTACTCCGCAAACGGAGCCCCTTCTGCTGGAAAATAAGCAAAGTAACTCGCAGCCAGCGGCGACAGTCTGTTTCTCGCTGGAAATGGACTGCTTGGCAAAGATGCTGTTTGGCGGCTGGGTACGCTCGCCTGATGGAAATGCTGCTCCTCTCGGTTTCAGGTAACGTGCGGCTCTCGATGCATAATCGCTCGCTGAACTTCCGTTCCCGCGACTAGTCGACGCGACAGCTGCTTTCCACGCGGACGTTACGTTCACGAATGAGAAAACGCCCCAAAAATGAACAAACGCTGCAGAAATAAACAAAAGTCCCGAACTTACTCTTCCATATCGACAAGTATGTCGGCGCGTGGACTGTTTCGCTATTGCGTCTCCGTCCGCGCGCAGATATCGTTTCCTGTCTGCACCTGCATTCATTTCTCTCCTCTCACTAGTGTTGCTCGTATTAGCCAAATTTGCACATTGCAAATTCCGGAACCACCCAGGTGAGTGTGCAGGTACGAGTTACTATTCTTGAACTTTTGCATCAAATGGATCCGCTTACTCGACGCCGAGAACTTCTTTTCCGCGAGAGACGAAATGCGAACTGCGCGAACATTTCCTCTGCATGCGCCTGCGATACACAGTTCTGCTGATGACGTAGGCACTTTTATACTCTGCGGCTCCAACGTGCGCGGAGACAGATTATTTTTTAAACGTACGCACAGGCAAGGTACAGCATTAGGATGTTTCTCTTTTACTTTGGTTAAACCACCAAAACTGGAATCCGTGCGCGCACGCTACATCGTTAACGTTCTGAATCGCAGTCCTACAGGTTTTAGTGTTTTATGTACGGGATGTCCGTAAAACGTTGATACGAAGCCGCTGGACTGCACGTCGAAGCCGAAACAGCTTCTTGGCTGCCGAAGGGAAGAGCACTTGAACGGAATGTTTGTTTCCGAAGTCTGGGTTCAACGAAGGCTAGGCGCTCGCGGTTTACTGCGCTCGTCTTCACTGAGCAATTTTTCAGCATTTTATCTCCGTAATTTGATGAGCGCCGCTCACGTATTTTGGTGTAGAAAGTGCATTTGTCAACTGTGCAGCATAATAGTTTATTCACCGTTCATGCTCGCCCTCTTGGCTTCCTTTACACCGAAAATAAAAAGAAAGATGATAAAGACATTATTTTAAAGGGCGGCTAGATTTTAAAACCATTTATTATTTTTATTTGCACATATGCAATATAGCTTACCTGAGCTGGAGAGAGCAAATAATGCAGGACACAGTAAGCAGTTTGAGAGAACGAGGCGAAGCTCATCATTTGATTGTATTAACAGACGAAATGCCCACTGGCCGAACTATGCGGATGTGATCGAAGGTCTTATATTGATTATCAATTGAAGACGATAAGAGGTAAGAGAGCAGGCGTTGTGCTGAGATAGGCCGAATGGTCTGCAACCTTAGCTGATTAATGACTCAAAAACATGCAGTCCGCTTATGCGTAAAAAGTAACATATACTTTTTGGAGATTGGAGTCAGTATTGGAAGACAGGCCTGCCGCGCGAAGAACAGGAACGCGTACTAGCGAAGTTCTTGGATATCTGCACAGTAGATCGTGGACAGTGGTGTCGGAAGCGACTGCTTCGCAGAGAGGGCATTTTTCCGGCGGAGGAATCTTCTCACTCAGCCACTGGTGGCGAACTGCAGCCGTAAGGGCCACTCCGACCCGCAGCCGCCTCAGAGAGACCTCCTTCACTCGTGATAGGTTGGAGGAAAGGGGTAGCTACACGGGGGAATAAGAGCACGTGTACGCTGCCTGCGGGAGGCTGAAAATGTTAAGTACGTCAGAAGTGGATCTGGTGGGAAAGATGCAGGAGGAGATTGCGGCACATTGTTACACGAGAAAGCACGTCAGCTGTGATGTTATGGGCATCTGTGCAAGCTTGAACTCAGTTGATGAGTATAGACACCGGGTAGGTTTGACAAGCAACATGTATGGCCTGGGAGACCCGGAGGGTACCACTATCTGGTGCCAAGGTTGTGAAGGCGCCGCAAAGTGACGTTCCCTTGGTGGCCCACCTGCCTACTATAGGTTGCTCTCTGGGGACCGCCTGCCAGAGCCATGCCCGTGATTTTTGGCTCACTATGCCGACACCGGCTTTTCTGGTGAACTAACACCTTTGACGCTATCGCGTAAAGCTTACAGAGAAGCTTCGATGCACTGTATACGTTTCCATGAGCCGACAAGAGATTTCTAAGCAACCGACCATGATCTAGCATTAGCATATCGGGGCGGTGGTTCAGTTTCAGCCTCCAGTACATCTTTTATTTGCCACTACGTCGCTCATACCTAAAGTTAACCCACTGAACCACGCTGCATTCGCTTTCACGGTCATGCGCACAGCGGTGAAGAGCAGAGTGAACACCTTTCTTGAAGCGCCCAACCGCTTCGTGCGGCACGCGGAAAGAACCCCGGAACCTCGGGGCGCGGCTGATCGATAGTAGTTTTTGTACCGCGAAAAGCTTACGACAGCACCCGGTATACGTGCACAAATGGCCTAATATTTCTTCATAACGACCCGCGTTATTCCCACGTGGAGAAAGGCAAACAACATGCAGCCTAGATAGGCACCGAACAAACCGCTTTAGCGCCGCAAAGTGTTACTCGGCGCTCCCGTAGTGTACGTAGCCACAACAAAAGGGGAGCGGGGGTAGGGAGGGTAGGGAAAGAAAGGGTGTGCGTACATCACGTTCGAGCATCGCACGCAAACGAGCCAGCTTCGAGATCATCTGTTTCCGCCGCAAAGTACGTCATCGCTTGTGCAGCATGAGCGTGTGTGTTTGTAGGTGTTTGCGCGACGGAGCTATGGAGGAGGAGACAGAAGCATTTCGCCAGCACAGGACCAAACATGCTGCAGCGAGCATAGCGAAAAAGGGTAAAAAAAAAGGACATAGCTGCTGAACGCTGTCGGATGTGGGCCACAAAGAAATCAGGGTGGGGGGGCGTCATTAGAGCCTTATCGTGACGACGAATTCTGGCGTTGTTGTCCGTCTTTCCCCCTCTCAACCCTAGCGGAGAAAAACTGAACGCGGGAGAAAAAAAGAAAGCAGCAGGAAAGTAGGGCCATTATGAACGGAACTGTATCTCCACGGGCGCGTGCCCAGCTATATGGTGCTACACTTTTTGTCACTTTATTTATTTGCCCCGCGGCCGAGGTGTCCCATCCATCTCAGGTACACAAAGAATGACTCCAACGCAGAAATAGGAGCGCGGACTAGACTTGGTCCAATGAAAAGCGACGAATATACGGGAAAAGAAACAAAAAAGAAAAAAGGAAAAGAAATTGCGTTTCGGGACAGGAAACGCGGGCCTAAGCGCAGTTTGTACACCTTCGTCGCCGGCTGTCTGTGCTGGCGCGCACATAGCGCCATATCCGACACCCGGACGCTGCAAAGGGTGTCGTTAGCAGGAGCGCCAGTGTAACAATGGAAGAATGATGCAGGCCGGGAAAGCGGAGACGCAGGAAGTTGGTAGCGGGTGGCAGCGCGCGAGCGCCCGTATACACACTGGCCGAGAGTGAATGCCGGGCGCGGGAAACAGGAGGACGCGTCGTGCGCATCGGAACGCTTTGCCGGTTTCATTATTTTAGTCCGCCGCTTGTTCCTCTTTCTGGGCACGACACGTGTGCGGTGTGTCACAGATAGCGAGAACTCCGCCGGTTGAGAATCGAGTTTACTCGGCTGCTTCCTGGATGTTGTGTTTCGTTTCCGAGTCTGGACGATTGTACTCGGCACAAAGGACCGACCTCAAGTGCGATATTAGGAGACAGACAGCTTGCGGGATCTTTGTCGTTGCGCTGTGGATACGTTGTTCTTTCTTATAACAGTTGCAGGTGTTCTTTTTATATCGTTAGTGGATAAAAGTGTATACCAAGGGTGAGCCGTTTCATGGTTAAGATGGGAACAGCGAGATAAGTTGATGTTTATGAAGAAAGTGCATTCAATGCTACACCACCTATGCTCTTTCTATCCCCGAGTTAATGTATTGGAGACAATATTACAACTATATGCTCGAAATTTTCGGTAGCATTGACAATAATATTGATCGCAGTGTGATGAATGTAAAATTTATACTGCGGCCAACAAAATCTGCAGGCTGTTTTTTTTAGACGGCAAATTGAACTGAGACCCATTTAAGTATGGTTTCCTGAGAGCGCATATTCCTGAAGGAGATTTTCATATATGAAGCATTTCAGGATATGGTTTCACAGGCGAGCAGCTCAATTTTGACTTTGTTTAGGATCACTAGGACTGTCGTTGTATTCAAAGTTTCTTGGGAAGGATTGAGGTCAAGGGAGGGGAGGTGGGGTAACGGGATGAAGTTGGCCAGCTTGAAACCTACTCTAGTTAAAGAAGTAAAAACCAAAAATGCATCAAGGCAAGCTGTACGAAAAGTTACGTTGCCAAGCGGTCCTGTCAAGAAAAAAAAATATACTTTAAGAATACTACTCTTGAAGCCCGTGAAATAACCACAGCACATCACTGGACTCCGTGGCCGAAATCACTACATCTTATAGCTGTCATGGAATATGCATCACTTTATTCCACTTAAAATCTCTGCGACAGATCCTAGTATCCGTTCTTGAAATTCGCTGTGGCTTAGCTTGGTTAAGCCCGGTAAATGCGAAAGCAATATCCGTACCTACGCCATTGTTCAGCTGGCAGAGTAGCTGGTGGTGGTGCTTGTGGTTAGACTTGTGGTGATGCATCGGTTATACAATCCAATACAATTCAATTCCATCCAATCCAGTCCAATCCATTCCATTCCAATCCAATTCAATTCAATCCACTCCACTCCGCTCCAATCCAGTCCAATCTAATATAATTTAATCTGATATAATGTAATCTAATCTAATTTTATTGAATTCAATCCAACCCAATCTAATCTAATCTAATCTAATCCAATCTAATCCAGTCTAATGCAATCAAGGTCAAATGAAGGTCAATGGTGGTCACCGCCGCGGCACGGCAAAGGTGTGAAAGTGCAAATAGTATTGCTTTCGCAATAAAAGGAAGAACCAGGACTTAAGACGCAACACAGTGCAGGGAAGTGGATGCACAGGTCGGGGACTAGAGTAACAATGGAAGTCATCTTCGCAACTTTCGTCTACTAAAACATGCTGCGCCATCTGGCCCGCCATACAGCTTTATGCCTTTGAGACGCTGGGTCGAGGCAGCGCTTAGCGCAGAAATTCTGACTACCCCAACCGGAAACGCCGAATTAAAGCAACACCCGGCTTTACTTATTCAGTCTTTCAAGGCAGCGTCAACATGTATACCCTCTCACTGAAGAGAGACAGCTTTCAAATGCAAATGGGCTTTGTGTGGCTTTCTATAAAGCTGATACTTCTTCATCCGAACTCATCATATTGGCGGCTGGACGCCAGCTGCTGCACAGAGACCACTGATTTTTTGCTTGCAGTATCATCAGGTCAGTAATCAGTGGCGGCAACTCCGCATTGAAATATAAGACCAGGGCCTGCGACCATTGTCTTAAAGACGCATACTGAAAGTCTCCAAATTTACCATAGGTTGACCAAAATTCAAAGCTTCTGCTGCTCTTCTTGAAATCGGCAAATCGGCCAACTTCAGGAGCCGGTTTATAACGAAATAACGGGTATAACGAAGAAATGAAGATTGCCCTCGGAAGCTCGGTTAACACGTGCTATAACGAAGCCACGGCTATACCTAGTAAACGCCGGACCCCTTCAGCTTCATTGCACAGAGGTTCAGCTGTACTGCTTTTGACTGTAGGCAGCCGCCGTCATTTCTGTCGCAGCCTAGGATTGCGAGATTATGCTCTTCCAATCAACATTTTAGCATTCTTTTTTCTGCTCTTGCTCTCTCTTTCTTGTAGGCCGGGAATATACTGGCAAACCAAACCACTGCATCCCTTGCTCGAGTATGTCTTTTAGTGTCTAGTAACTATAAAGCTTCAGTGTTGTGCGATTAGAAAGAACCGATAGGTGCGAGGCAATGCCACTTTGAAAGTACAATAGATGCAAACTCAAAACGAAAATTGTAGCCTGCTAGCGCGCTATCGCTCGTTAACGGGATCTCATAGCTCATATGCACACGCATGCTTGTCATGTTCATATGCGTTCATATGGTAGAGACGACTGAAATGCATACGCATCTGCATACCTCGAGTTATTTCTGGCCCTTATGTGGCGCAATATATGGGCGCGAATCGGTGGCAGTGGGCGAATTATCATTGAGAAATGAGCGCCTTCACGGAACGTCTTCCGCATTCATTATCAGAGTCTGGCGCAACACTACACAGAGTGTAGTGCGCCGAAAAGCAGTCCTTCCTGTATTCGTGCCGTTCTGTGATCTTGCGCAGGCGGCGTTGAAGGTGGACTTGACTGCTTATTTTTTTCAGGATTCTCAGTTAAGCGAAGTCGACGTCAAATGCTTCTCTAAGCGTTTCAGTACTTGCATAAGCGAAGCCTTGCTTTTGAAGAAAGTAATGGCTCATTTTTCTCGCTCTCTCTCTAATTGTGTGTCTCTTCTTCCAAGTGCTTGTACCGCACGAAACTTACGTTTTAAACAAAACTCGCAGCTGCTTCAAATTCGTCAAGTTTAGCTGGTTATCTTCAGCCAGTTTTCTCAGAATCTCGGTGGCAAAGCGTTCGGCAGCAGGGCGTTAGGAAGCATACGCCATCACGGCAGCTATGGAAACGCGGCCGATGTTTGCAGCGACGATGAGCTGCGTGGTGCGGGCGATTATGCAAGTGTCTGTCGGCTTTGTCTCAGCGCAGGCTACTGTACCCAGAGTCAACAGCCCGCTAGAGACAAGCAATTTCGAACCGAAAAAAAAAATGCAACATCCAGACACGCGAAGCGGCGAGACGCACACCCACTCTCCTCGACAGGTGCACATAACGAGTCTGGCGGGAAGTGCGCGCCAAAAACACCGTCCCGCGGTCCTCGCCCGCGCTTTATTTAGCAGCGTGTCGGCGCATTGTCATTTGCTGCCAGAAAAGAAGAAGTACTGTCACTACTAGCGCTGTTCTTTGTTCTCCGCTCTCAGAGAGTATCACTGCTTCGTGCTGTGTTGAGGGCGCATGATTCGTTTACGAGACCCGTTGCCTTCAACGCGGTTCTCTTGCCACCCTTTGCGCGTAGCCCTCTTCTTTCCTTCGATAATCTTGTTCATCGCTCTTTCTATTTCTCAGGCTTCCTGTCCTTTCCGCCGTCGTTCATTGCGCACGCCTCCATCGGCCTCGCATGCGACGTGAGGAGGAACTTTGTGCGAACAAGCGCAGTTTGCGCCAATGGCGACGCTTCGAATAACAAATCGAATAAAGCTAACTGACTCGAAGGCGGGTGAAACAAAGGTAGCAAATACGCTAGGAAATACGAGTGGACACGAGGGAAACATCAGAGGGGTGAAAGAGAACAACGCACTCCAATTTGGATAAAAGAACGCCGAGTTAATAATGCACGCACAGCCGGCGACTTGCCGCAGCGGCCTCTACGGTGCGTGCTGCCGATGTAGCGTAGAATCCCTACCTCTTCAATTGAGGCGCGCATGCTATTACCGGGCTCGCGCCTGTTTAATTCGCAATTGAAGGCAGCAGTGGGCTCGTGGTGCTTGCATCCGTTGAATAAGGATCGGAGCTTTTCGTTGCTGTTTCGGAATGTTTCAAAGCTGTCGCTCCCTCAGTGCCTATTGGTGGTTGTCAGGGGACTATAAGAATCCCGAAGCAATGACTGCAAATAATGCATCCTGCGGAGAGTCTTTGAGGTTACCGTTAAAGCGTGCAAAGGGGGTTAGGGGAGGCAGGTAATGACATGCAGAACGTCAACGATGTGCGTCGGTTCTTGAGTCATTCAGAAGATTTCTGTCGCACCTCTTAATGCTAATGCTTCTTCTTCTTAATACTGTAAGCTGTGGTCTTCCGGGATTGTTTGACATGGAAACTTATATAATGCAGTCAAACAGCACATCCACACACTGCTTGAACTAATGGAGACTTCAGTTGCGAAGGATGTACCGGCAATGTCAGGTAAGTGTGATGAGGTGCGAAGTAACGGAAACTTTGCAGAAGGGAGGCCTATGGCTGCTTTATTTAATTAAAGTTGTTAATAGCGCCCCTGGAAAGTGTTCCATCCTAAGAAGTGTCTTCGTCACAGCCAATTCGATGCATGAAGGCTTTGAACGTGAGTTTGCAGGTCTGTTCAATCATAACGCATTCTTTGATATTCTGTCTGTTGCGTGCGATCCTAAAGGGCCGGGATACAAAATTTCTACAGATCTGTCACGTGGAGACGGCGATCGTCGTTTTTCTATCCTTGAGAATTCTTTTGATCATTTTCTGTTCTATAGTAATCCTTGAGCTGTCTGTGTGCAAGTTTTGTACGATTGTGTCTTAATGCATATCGGAGTTTGCACCCAGCAAGTGCGTCAAACGCAGTCCTAAATATCCATGGTGTAGCAGAGAGATAGTACAGCCTACTTGTTGTTGTTGTTGTAGCCTACGAAAGAATGGCACATACCCACTCTGGGGGATCGGCCAAGAATCGGGTGGAAAAGGTTGGAATTCTCCTGTACGTAGTAAAGGCAAAAGGAAAGCACACGGGAGAGGAACACCGGGGGAGTCTACCACAAGAAGGGCACGGAGAGGATGAGAAAAAAAAATAAACAAAACTGAAAACAAATAATAAGAATAATAATAATCATATTATATATATACAGCCTACTGGCCGCGGAAAACGACTTCGTCGTCGTTGCCGGTTGTCGGACAACAACCAGGATTTGTTGTTGGGCTCATTAAATACAATTTTGAAACGCTGGTGCATAAAGACAATATTGAAATGTAAGATCCATACAGCTCTAGACTCCTGTTGCAATGTTAATTTGTCAACATTCGGTAGAAAATGGCAGTTCAAATTAAAAAAAAAAGATCAATTTGCCAGCTGCCAAATCGTATTCACTTATTGAAAGCGAGTCGATCTCTGATGCTCAGACGATCTCAGAACCCTTCATCAGTTGTTTCAAATAGGTTTTATGCGTTGATAACGGCACTGATCCTTCCTTCGGCCATCATGCCCAGGTGGCCGAAATTTGCGGAGCCCTTCGCTACGGCGTACCTCATAGCCTGAGTCGCCTTGGGACGTTAAACCCCCATAAACCATAAATCATCAGCCACAGTAGCGTTCCGAAATATCGAAATTACGTGCGCTGGAGTTCATGACTTTTTGCTAAATACATTACGGAAAGAGCCGGTCCAGATAACATTCCTAAAAAAAAATAAACACGATTTTGAAAAGGTACTAAGAATAGTGTTCATGTTATCAAGTCACTCTTGACACCGAAACAGGGTCAGTAATTTGGAAAGTCTCTAATATTGTTCCTATTTTTCGATAAAGTATACCACAGAAAACTTTCTAAACTTCGGGCTGTTTGCACAGGCTCCTATTACGATAAACTACTTGGCTGCGTCATAGACTGTTTGCACCTGAGGACTAAGTTGGTTAGCTACAATCATAAACAGTCATCCCTGGCTTACATTTCTTCGGGCGTTGTACACGGTTCTTAGCGATGTCGGGAAGGTTATTGAGATTCTGTTGTACGCGGATGACTACATTCTGTATCGTAACGTTTACAGTGTTTATGTTCAGATTTGACTAATAGATGTATCCTTTTTCTTACGACTGCAGTAGAACTTGACAAATGAAGATCAACTTTAAGAAGACGGTCACAACGACATTTAGTAATAAGAAACAACCCTTGCAATTGTAATGTGGTAACTCTGAACCCAAACCAGAAGGCGTCGAACAATTCATGCATCTTGGTGTAGCATTCTGCTCGAACCTAGGGTGGAACAAACATGTTGACTTTATATGCGGGAAATCACTGCACAAATTGGGCTCATAATAACATAATAACTCAAATAACTCAACGTTTTGCTGCGCAAATTTAGCTACTTAGTAGCACTCCTACGTGTAATTAAGAAATGAAAGCAGTATGCAATTCTTCGTTCCGCTTTGAACTGATACCAATATACACACACACACACACACACACACACACACACACACACACACACACACACACACACACACACACACACACACACACACACACACACGCACGCACGCACGCACGCACGCACGCACGCACGCACGCACGCGCGCACGCGCACGCGCACGCACGCGCGCACGCGCACGCGCACGCGCACGCGCACGCGCACGCACACGCACACGCACACGCACACGCACACGCACACGCACACGCACACACACACACACACACACACACACACACACACACACACACACACACACGCACACGCACACGCACACGCACACGCACACGCACACGCACACGCACACGCACACGCGCACACGCGCACGCACGCATTCGTATATGTATACACACACGCACGCACGCAGACGTTTATTCTTGAATAAATGCAGTTTATCTTTTCTGCCACCGATTTACACGTCTTCGGGCGTTCCTGTGCCTTACGGACGTTCAGATGGCGAATGTCAGGCAATGCAAAAATATTCGAGATATCCAATCGCTTCTCTTTAATGCGTGAGCATTCGTGGGGCCATGCCGGGAATAAGTGTCCGACGACTGGGGCCACTGAGGAATGATGAAAAAAAAAGAAACGAAAAAGAAATAAACACGCGGACACCAAGATTCGAACCCACAACCTATGGGTGGGGTACCGAGCACGAAACCAAGTTAGCCACCGCACCTTTTTTTTTTGTTGCCCGTTTGGAGAGATTACAACAACATGGCAGAAACAGATTAAGTTTGGAATTGATTCTCAAAATCAGGAGCGGACGAGCGTTTCGCTCGCCGCAAAAACTAACAGTTTCAAGGAACACAACTGCTCCATCAAACTAAGAACATCGTGGTCAAAACAGAGCTTTTTGTACACTTCACGCAAATTGAGCACGTTTGCTTTAAAGTATTTACGGACAGACGACGCATCTTTATCACAGTTTCTTAGAGGCACCCGGTTTTGCCTGATACTGTGCAGACCATGAAGAGAGCAAACATCGTATTTATAAACGTTCGGTTGAACGTATAGCAGTCTTATCCAATGTGGTGTCAAGAGTATCTCTTTCTTTTTGTTCGCTGGAGCACATACCAGAAGAGCAGCGCATCCCAGCAGTGAATAAAAACGTGCTCGATTGAGTCTGGTTTGTCATCAAGCATGCATGCAGTCAGCTGCCTATGTTAAAAACAAACCCTTCTCCTCAATCGAAGTTTTTACTGGCAACGTACCCGTGCTCAACTTGGAGAAAAAAGACTTCACATCCGCTACGATCACCATTTTCCTCAATCAGTTTAAAACCATTCCTGCTTAGCGCACACAATAAAAAGATCAGTACATTGCTCGGGGAAGGCACAGTCAAGCAAATCCTTGAGCACTGGCTTATTCCTGACGTTTGAAAGGTAATCCAAACTAAAGCGAGCGTTTAGGAACTGGAAAGCAAAAATCACTTATTTCAAAAATCGACTTGTACTGTAAAGCAATCCATCAAGAATGAAAACAACACAAACTGGCAAAGCCGATGATAGCTTCACTTGAATTAAAGGGCAACTCCGGCGATTTTTCAGCCATTTTAAGTTAATGGCTGTTTTGTGTTCCTAGGAACCTCCTGTAATGTGTACGATACAAGGTTTTCAAAAGCAACCGTAAAATAATTTTTGAACAGCAAAAAACGCAGAGCTCGAAACCGAAACCGCAAAACCGAAACCGGGGAGGTGCCTTCGTGCGGTATTGACTGTGACGTCACGAGCGGGTTCGCCGCGCTGTGAAGTCCCCGAAGATATCACAACTACCTTGAGCCGCGTTGTCGACATGACTGAAAGCGCGGAGGACAGCTTTTCCGACACCAGCGAGTCTTTAGAAGACGACTCATTCGACGATTTTGGACTGGACGAGTCGCCTTTTAGGTATGATCCACCGCCGTGCGAGCCAGCCGAGTCACACCACAGGCCGCGTCACCTGCAGCACGGAGACGGCCTGAACTCGGAGAAGTGATTACTTGAGTCATTTCTCGTGCATGCATTTGTGACAGAGTCGTCAGAACAAAAGTTAATGAGATGCTCCCGACGACAGCTGTTCGTGTGGCCAGTGCCGGCCGACCCAGCCTGATGAAGGAATCTGCTGCCGGAACGTTGCCGCGGTGCACAACGTCCTTACAGGGGCATGCATATCACCAACAGTCCTCTCTGCGAAGCTTTATCTCGATGGCGAGCTTTTGGAAGTGAGTTCACGCCAGCTACAGTTCTACAATCCAACTCTTCTTGACGGCCGCGCTTCGTTCAGCTGGCCGCAGCAATAGACGGTTGTACTAGAATAACGTTGGCACAGAATATGCCTTCAAGCGCCAGTTGAACGAAGCCTTAGCGAGTCCAAAGCTCTCTTTGAAGTACACGCAGTCTTCATAGCAATCTGGCGCGAAATGTTCCGAGCACAAGCGGGAATGCTTCCTCGGAGACCAGTTTACACGGCGGACAGCTCTCACCAACTTGTCGCGAAGGTTCTTATCGCTAGGAAACCTACGCTAGATCACGCCGTTGTCACAGATCAAGGATTTGTGCACCCCACAGCAGAACAGAAGTTGCCGTGACCCATCACTCTGGCGTACACATCACATCAGGCACGTTGAGATGGCGCGAAATTGCACAGGTGGTCGAAATAATTGCGGAGAGCTCCACTACGGACCTCTTTCTTCCTTTCTTCTTTCACTCCTCCCTTACGTCCCGCTTCGGGTGTCCATTACTGCGTCATTTACTTTCCTCAAAACCAATTTTCAGTTTTCCCCTGCACTGCCAGCGCCAGCGCGCGCCCAACCAGCTTGGCACGCCGCTATGGTGGCTTAACGCCGCCCCGCCAGTGACGTCACAGAACAGGGTGGCCTGTAGAAGTTGCTCGATCAGTGGGTGCCGCTCGCGTCGAGGAGCGCTTGTCTTCAAAATTCGCTTGCGGGAAAACTACGCCGGTTTCAGGTGCGAAATTTTACATGCGGCATCAGACTATCATAAAGAATACAGACTTAAAATTTCATTTCAATCAATGCACATCGAAAAATCGCCGGAGTTGCCCTTTAAAGTTTTTACCAAAGGATCGCTGTGGTCCCGAAGAAAACTAAATCTTGACGCAACTTGCATCAGATACATATACGGCAAGGCAAGGCCTTCTTTCGCAAGCGTACAAAGAAATTATCACGCTTAGAGCTCTCTCATGAGGACTGGCAAAAAAAAAAAACTGCGATGAGACGGTGAAAGTTTTGAATGTTAAGCCTAGCAGAGCACGGAAAGAATTGCAACAAAAAGCACGCTTTGAAATCTGGAATATATTACATATGTTTCTTCGCGGACAAATATAGTTTTTCAATTTTGCAGAATAATTTAGAAAAGGCCTTTGTCCATGAATGCTACGACATCCTGTTTAAGATTCTGGGACATATCTGTGTTGGCGAGGTAACTGTAAAATGGGTTAAAACGGCTGATACTAACTGCACGACGAATCTGGTTGCCAACCGGGACCTTACAGTATTGTTAACTGGGGGCCTACAGAAAGAATTGCGCTAAGGGCATCTGTGTGACAGGGCTGCCCATTGTCGCCTTTGCTCTTTGCTCTTTGCTGTCTGCCTAGATCCACTCTGACGGTGTGTAATAAATAGCCGCTGCTGTGGCTCACTGGTTATGGTGCTCAGCTGCTGACCCGAAAGACGCGGGTTAGATCCCGGCCGCGGCGGTTGAATTTATTTAGAGGAGAAATTCTAGAAGCCCGTGTACTGTGCGATGTCAGTGCACGTTAAAGAACCCCAGGTGGTCGAAATTTCCGGAGCCCTCCACTACGGCGGCTCTCATTGCCTGAGTAACTTCGGGACGTTAAAACCGATAAACCAAACCAAACCAATGTAATAAATGACATCAGTATTCGTCCGTTTGAACTAAAAGCCTACGAAATTAATGTATTTGCTTATGAAGATGATGATGCCATTTTTTGTAGCCATTCGAGCAGCGTACAACATGCGTTGTCGTGTAACGCATATGGTGTGATGTAACTGATAGCGTTGTAAATCTAGACAAACGTGCGGGTCGCTTGGCATGGAAACTGGAAATCGGTGGCGAGGTTTCATGCATGTGTAAAATGGTCACACGTCCGTTCCAAATGCTTAGGTGTTCCTCTCGACAAGTATCCTTATAACGATGGCTTTTAGGAGGGAAAAGTTCGAGGACTATCGACGCGTTCGTTAAGCCACTACAGTGGGAGCAGGACAGAAACAGCTTTACGTAGAAATGGCGCCGGGAAGAACAGTGGCGTGGGAAAGGCAGCGCCACTGCTACTGCGCGTGCCAAGGCCACGCGCCACATGCCCTGAGCTTCGCGCTCAAAAGAAAGCAAGTTGCAAGAAAGAGTAAACAAATCAAATGTAAGAACGCATACGTGGCGACTTACGCACTGCAAACGAGCGATGCCAACTCATTACCGTCCATCGATCGCCCGTGCGTTTTTTCATAAGGCTTACCAGTTCTTTCCACTCATCCCGGCACCGACGTGAGAAAAAAAGTGGGCAGGCGAGCGAGGGCCTACGATGTCGAACGTGCCAAGAAAGAGAGAGAGAGAGGGAGGAAGAGGAAGAGAGAGAGGAGAAAGCGAACATGAAAGGTAAAGAGGTGGACAGGCTTTGAGCTTTATGAAATGGCGCCATTTTGGACCACTCTAGCGGAATGCCTTGCTGATGCACTTGATGCAGCTACTAGTTTCCACCTCGCAGATTTTCATTATTTTTAGCCGCCTAAATAATTAATAAACTTTCGTTCAATCGCTTGCATAATGCGACATCCTGCGAAACGCGCCAGGCAAAACCCAGCAGAGCCGGTCTCACAGCGTTTTTGTTTGTCTCGATTCGTATGCGTTGTGTGGTACTGATAGTGATGATGCTGCTCAACTTTTTCATGTTTGTTTTTCTGAGCTCCTCTGTGATAACTCACAGCTTCAATGCTAGTGTCCGGGATTCGCCTGTCCATTTAGGTGCCTCGGACTGGCGCCACGAAAATGCGTCTCATTAGCTGACACGTGCGCATTTAGGCTTTACTACACTGGCAGAGATTACCAGAAAGCATTATTAACCGCTAAGAGACCTTTTTTTAAAAAACCTGGTTTAGTTCAGTGTGACGCAGGTGTCATCACTATCATCATCATTACTCTGCTTTCATCGCAGCAATTACGCAAGTCTAAAAAAACGACGGGTAACAAAGCGGCTAACTGAGACTGCGCCTCGGAAAGGGTCTTTCTGCCGGTGTTTTATGTTTTTTTTTTCCTTGAGAAGAAAGGTGTTTGCTCTCGTTACGGTCCTGCTGTGTTGACTTTGAAGCGGTCCATACCAGAGCACAATGCTCTGTCACAAAATGAATTTACGCAACGGCCACAGCCATCGCAGCTCTTTCGCAAGCTTAATTGGAGCGGAAGCTTTCTGCCCGAGCACTATGCTAACCACTGGCGAACGGCCTTCTCTTTAACGAGCTTATTACCAAAGCGGGATGTGCCAGAGTTAGTACCACTTTTGTCATATATGCTGTAACTGTTTTCATGCAGAGAGTTTCGCGTTTGCAGTCGCCTGCAGTGGATGACCGCCGGCGTTATGAGAGTCAGATTTTCCAGCCTATGCCTTTGTCAGTGGTCTCACGAATAATACTAATTCATCGGGGAATTTGTGTTGGTTTGATAGCATGAACTTCTTTATGCCAAAAGGAAGTTACATTGTATTTTATGTTATAATTGTACTAATAGGCCACGATATTGTTTAGCTAAACAAAGTAGGTCGCTCAAAATGATGCAAGAAATGTGTGAGTTAAGCCTACTGAAAAATCAGAGATCAGTGCAGCTGCTTGCCATTATCACTGCTTGTAGCGACGAATCATGGGACATGAAATAAAATATCGAAAAAAACTTCACCAGAACCGAAAGCAGGGTGAGTTGTTTGTTGTTTACCTCAGTAAATGTTGTTGTTTTTGTTGTTAGCCTTTGAAAAGATGGCACATACCTACAAAGCAACTCCGTACGCACAAATGCACGTGAAACATCTTCCTCCTCGTCCTCGTGTCGTCTTCCTCATCCTTCATCCATTAGTTTTGTGCTTCGAACAGCATCCTTGTGGTTCTTCGTCCTGTTGTCGTCTTCACGCATTTTATGCACGAAACACTATCGCGGTGGTCTTAAGAAACGAGTCGGTCAAGTACGAAACGAAAAGGTTTGACTATGTCTTCAGAAGTTTTCAGAAACCCAGGTTTTCACGTCTCTTATGGCACCGTCAGTATGTCACACTTGCATACCTGATGTGTGCTTTACAGAAACACCACAAATGCTCGCAAGAGGCCCAGGCGTCTTTGGGGATTTTTATAACCCAGCCTATCTCGCTTAGGCGCCTAATGCTTTGCTCCGTATGAAGTCCTGTGTCATGGAAGCTTCAACGAGAGCGTGTGATGTAGATTATTTTGGTTGTGGAGGCTACAAGCATGAGGGGCAGTTACTATTCCCAAAGAATGGGTGAAAGATGGGCTACTACTTCAAGATTAACAAAAAAAAAACACTCAGTAATGGAGTTGCTTTTTTGCCAAGAAAGTGAACGGGGTGGTGGCAGGGGGTTGACAAGGGCCGCAAAATGTAGATAAGCGCATTATGCAAAGAGACGTGCCTTAGTTATAAAATATAATACAAGACAATATATCACCGCCGTTAGTGCTGCTTTGCCACAGATAACATGATCAGCGAGTGAGCTTAACAATGAGCATGATCAGCTGGGCTGCGTTGTGGTTCAGATAGTTTTGATGTGTGCAAAAGTTTTCGCGTAATGCTCAGTTCAGCTGAAGATACGTTTTCGATTCAAAACAAGGTTCACTAAATAGCGCTCAACTCCCCGCTTTTATAATTTATATCTGCGTGGATCAGAACCACCGTGCAGCACTAAAGGAAGCAAACACCAGCCACAAAGTCGGAGCTATATTTGCTGCAACGTTGCGGCAGTACTCACTGTAACCTATTTTGCAATGTATAAGTTGCTTGCTACTAAAAACTAGCGCATTTGAAGATGACGGAAGCCAAATAAATGCTAATTTGCAATTTAAATTTACGCTGGGCTTGTCTGACAGTTTGCGGTGGGATGCTTTCAGCTAGGTGTGCAACACGGACCTAACAATGACAGTTTGTTGTCGTGTGGGATAAGGGACGCCGGGTGCTTATGCAGAATTTTTAAACGGTTGTGCCCTTTTTCACTTGATTAATTCCTGCGCTTCAGGCAGGTAATATAAAATCGGTCAGCACGAAGCTTACATATAGCAACTTCTTAAACAAGTCCTTAATTAAGCTCAGCTGTCAAGGCGAAATGCGACACTGTGAATTTTGCGATGTCGTTGGTTGAACTCAGCCCGTAACCCCGCTACCACGGTCTCTCTCAAAGCGAACCTGCAGCTTCAAGACTTTGAACCTCATATACCATACCATACCATACCATACCAGACCATACCATACCATACCATACCATACCATACCATACCATACCATACCATACCATACCATACCATACCATACCGTACCGTACCGTACCGTACCATACCATACCATACCATACCATACCATACCATACCATACCATACCATACCATACCATACCATACTGTACCATACTGTATCATACTGTACCATACCATACCTTACCTTACCAAATCACACCATACCATACCATACCATACCAAACCATACCATATACCGTACTATACCATAGCGTCTCATACCGTACCGTACCATATTGTATTACTCTATTCTATACCGCACTACACTAAAGCTTTCTTTGTTATCCCTATACATTATTTCCTGCCTGTTGAGCGAGAATGGTTAACCTCTCCTTTGCATTCCTTCTTTCCCTTCCACCTGTACAGGATAGCCAACAAAACCTGTCTTCTAGCTAACCTCTCCGCCTTCCCTTCAATCTCACCCCCTACTGCGTCCGAAGCTCAAAACTACTTTTAAGTAGCCTGCATTCTTAACGTTGCTAGAGCACTTTCGAGAACAATGCCCCCTTCAAGCGCAGGCAACCCACAACATGGGGCCAAAGTTCTCAAAGGTAGCCGCAGTGTCCTTCGCCTCTTCCTTCACGTGGTTTCGCGTGCCACCCCAGGAGGTATAGTAAGCCTAAAAGGGAGAGAGCCGCGAAAGACGAATGCTCGCACCGACCCCCTGGGACCGACTCGGCCCGTTCTTCGGCGCTCGCTTGTCGCCGAGATTGATGAAGTGTCCGCGACGCACGGAAAGTGGCCACGGGTATCGGGCGGTTAGCCTTGCTACTTTAGACTGGCGCGCGAGCAAAACAAACACATTATGTATAATATATGAATTGAAACAACAACGGAGCTCCGTCGTGCGGGGCGAGGCATTCTTTTTCCTTGTGGAATTCGTAATAACGCGTAGCGCTCGGCAAAGGCGCGGTCACCACAAAGGGCCTGGCCTCTCCAGCGTGCGCTGGGGCGTGAATGGCGCGGCAACCGAGGCATACGCTGTTCGCGACGGGTCACGTGGCGCTGGCTGGCCGGGCCAGAGTTTTTTGACCGCGCCTGTCGCGGGAGATCGAGCCAGCCGAGAGCACCGCCGCCGCCAAAGCTCCATGGTGATAGATGACCTGATAGGCGCACCGCGCTCTCCAAAACACAATGGCGGACCCCGGGCTCGCCCCTCGAAAAGAGGCTCGACCGGAGTAACCTTGCTCGCGGTGGGTGAGTAGGGCGCGCGCGCGACGAAGCTTGCAACCGCGATCCCCGCGCTACAGCGTCGAGGGCGCTTTCTGTGGTGGCTATCAGCTGCGGCCAGCGAGGGCGCGCTAGCGCGCGAAGCTAGACAAAGGAAAGCTGCTCTGCTACGTGAGCCTACTCATCGATGCGCCGCGGCGCGCTGTTCGTTCCGGCTGCACACGGCTCTGGCATTAGGAGGCCCGAGGGTTTCTCCGCGGCAGAAAACTTCGCCTTTATTTTGAATTACCAGTTAATGTTTCTACCGGTACTACCAGGCCAATTACCCCCCCCCCCCCCCCCCAGCCCACTTTTCTTCACTACATTATACTTTGTAGTTTTATAGCTCGCTCCTTCGACCATGCACGTTGTGCTTTTCTCGAGTTCTGCAAGTAAGGCTATTAGGGATTACCGTCAGATCAGGTTTTTGTTTTTAAAAGATAAGAATAAGGGGAGGTAAACATTCCCAGCTTATCTCGTGAATGTGGCTACGTGCGGAAAAGATGAACTCTCAGTCCAGGGGAACTGCTGCAATGCAGTATTTTCATTGTCGAGATATGTGCAAATCATTCATTTCATATTGATTTAAATTTTGAACTCATGCGGGTTTTTTACAACAGATGTCTTATTCGAGTAACCTTAGCCCCTCCGCATTGCTAAAGAGAGAGCTGAGCTTAGCGTTAGCTGCCCGATGCCTCGTCCTACTTTGGTCAAGCAAGGACTGTGGTTGAGGCTGCTTGGCTTTGTCTTTTATATGTAACAACTCTTACCACAATTTGTAGGCGCTATACACCATTTTGGCCATTCCACCTGACTTACACACCGTCCTGACACACTATAATAATGCACATACCCACTACTCTTAAGCCTTATTGCACCCTAGCATTGATTTTAACATGCGTACATATTTTAGCCTGAGCGGCCCGAAAACCATGGGTTTGGCAATCTTTGGGCATTAATGCCGTTGGACCAAAAAGAAAGCCAGCATCATTATTACATCTGAAGATCACCCTCCCCCCCCCCCCCCCCCTAAAAAAAAATGAAAACAAGACAACGTTGGCTGAAAGTTTTGGAAACCAGCAACAGATGGTGCCTCTCAAAACTAGAGCACTGCTAAACCAACTAAACTCGCGCTGTTTGAAGGAAGAGGCATCGTAGACATGATGAACGAAATAGTCGTTGGCTTTTTTTTTAACATCACAGTTTTTCACGTGGCCTGCATTTGATGTTAATACCTCTCTATGCATTTTCATCAAACGCCTTTCAATACCACCAAATAACTTTGCTATTATTTCGTTGTGCTTTTTTTTTTTACGTAACAGCTGTAGTTATTTTTTTCTTACTTTGGAGGCAGGAATTTCTGGCAGCTCGCGTACAGACAAAGTACAATTAATTTCGGCGAGGTAATAGTGGTGTGAACAAAATACTATAGCAATTAGCACGCGGTGTACTACTCAACAAATCTGTGACCTCAGTCTATATGAGTCGCAAACAGGGCGCATACAGATACCGATATTTGACTTACAATGACTGACGTCATGCACTTATTGGGCTGTCTTGTTTCCCTTACAGCGTACCGATTTAAAAAAACAATAAATTCATTCTAAACCTCCTATTCGTCGAGTGGCATACTCGTAGAAGTAAGTAACAGTATAGATATTTTATCGCTAGGCAAGCTTGATGTTACCGTCATTTACCCGAGGCACTTATAGCGCGAGATGTAAATATGAGGAGATCGACCAGCTAGCCAAGAACACTACAACGTGACTACAGAAAGCAGAAAGCAAACAAAATGCAAATGCCACTAAAGTTGTGTAGAGCAACGAGTTTGTTTACCACCGGCATTCCAGCAAGGAGGCGATAAAATTCACGGGGCGTCCCTGGCTAACATTTCTGGTTTTCCCGATCGCGTCAGTCCTCGCAAAAAGCTTTTGCGGTGAGAAGTTTTGAGAAACTTTTTTTTTTTCATGGGATCCTTGTACAGTCTTTATTCCCGCTTCGTTGCCAAAGGCTAGATTCTTTCTTCTTTGCCTACCCGCGCAATTTGAGGGCTCTTTGGGAGAGTAAGGAAAACAACGCTGTTTATGTGAAGGTTCTCAGTGCGGCACTAGAAAGAGAAATAATCAGGCCAATATACACCGCAGGCGGTTCCTGGAGTTAGTACCTAATTAGATTAGGTGGTGCGTTTATGAACACTGTGGAAACTTTTTGAAAGGAGGCCGTATGCCTAAATACTGTTTGATGTATTGCTACAGAAAAAAAAAAAAAAAAACGAAAGTACCCCTTTATGCTGTTACTATGCCGAAATTTTGAGGTTTATTTCTAGCAGGTAAGTATTGCGTGGCGATGTCTTATACGGTTGTGCTGATTAAGAAGCGTGGAACGCCATACTTTTTTTTGCCTTTCGTACCAAACAGTTATAGCGCTGTCGCTAAACTGTCGTAGCAGCGTACGCGTTGTTTGTGATTCAGTCATTGGCTGCAAAAAGCGGCTTGATCTTTCTAATTTCTTCCATTAATTTACAACGATATTCAAGTAAAACTGATATCCTTCCAAAAGTCTGTCAGCTAAATCAAAGTAACACCGGCAAGAGGCCTCTGAGTAAATGTGTTTTATTAAAGAGGACTCAATTCTGCGAACTGCTAGTCACTACTGTTAATGACAAGCGAAACGAAATCTCTCACGGGCTGAGAGTGACTTCTGAATGAAGAATACACGCAATGGGCGCTTTGAAAATGAGAAAATAAGACGCGGCCTTGTGTAGGATTACACTTATGATTATTGCGAACTTACACGAGGTGATGACCATTATTTTCACTTATTTTGTTGTTAATTGTATTCATACTTCGTGTGTACGCTCCATTCAACGCCTAGTACTTCATTTTTAGTTGTGCATTTTGTTCTTCAGAAAAATATAAAATGCTAGTTGCCGCCATTAAACATTATTGCGCAAGATCAGGGCAGTGGTTATTCATAGCTTCGTAAGCGAAACGTTCCCATAAAACATGGTCTTAACAAAGGGCAAGCTTTCGGCAATCATCAACGACGTTAATGGACTTTGGTAAGTCTGTTATTCTTTTGTCCCCCTGGGTCTAGTAGAGAAAACAGAGAAAGGAAAGGCAGTTCAGCTTAACCTTAACCAGAGTTATGCTCGGTTGACTGCGCTGTTCAGGGGAAGGAAGATAGAGGGAGAGGGGATATAGAAGGGAAAGAGAGTAGAGGACTGAGAAAGGGACGCTCACTAGAGCATACAGAACACATGAAAGATATAAATGTTCCCTCAGGCTTGTTGACCTTAGCTACCGCAGCATCAGTCAACCTTTTTTGTGTGCTGTCGAAGAATGGGGCCACAGCCCAAGTATCTTTTTGCGAATATAAGTTAGTACGCAAATTGTTCTTAACGAATAATGAGTGCAGGTCTGATTTCTGTCCGCTGTTGTTTATCTCGCTAGAAAAAGTGTTGTGTTTATAGAACGGCGCACAGTACGTCCACAAATACAAGGGACAGAGAAAGAGGTGGCCGGGGAGGAGGTGCACACCGGAAAAGACATGGGCGTGCTTGATAGTCGTTGATTTCTATTACCGACAGGAAAGGAAAGGCCAGAGACCAGAGGCAGGCGCAAGAGACATCGATGTGAGATCAGACGAGCAGAGTTTTTCCAGTGATGAGCAAACACATATGCACGAAGTAAAAAGCGCGCTCTTACCTCGACGTCTCCGAATATATACAGCGCAATTGGATTAGGAACGTTTTCCCGCCTGATCGATAAGCGTGCACGGGGAACGTGCTGAAGGCAGAGCGCCGGGACCAGCTTCATCCTGCGCTTAGTCGCTCGCACTAATTTTCCGGCACACATCGGAGAGGAGACCGAATGAGTGGTCCACGCAGCTGCTCGAAGCATGCCGGGAAGGTGCAGGGAGCAAAGAGGTAAAGAAGGAGGAGGATGAGGAGAGATTGGGGTCTACTGCCGCTATTGCAAATCTTGCCTGACGTCCTGCATCGAACAGGCCTCACTCCGAATGCCTCCGTGCAGGCGACTGGCCGTCGTCGGTTGATGCCGTCTTTAGTTTGGCGCACTAGAGTGTTTGCGGGAAGGATTTTCTCTGCTTTGCTTAGATGTCGACAACGAAAGGAAGTGAAACGGAAGAGAACTGATTTCAGCTTCGCTATGCATGAACTCTCTCTGTTACTATACGAACGGTTGGATGCAGAATAGTTGGAGTGACATTCAAATATCGAACTCCTAGAGCGAGTACAACACACGGCGTACACACATACATTGTACACAACCTCGGATTGGAGTCCTTTAGTCTAGAATTTGCATCCGCTCTGAGAGCGCCACGTTTGCATGAGAAGGCAGGAAATACGACATCGCACTTTGCTTTTAATTTATCCCTTGCACTGGGCACTCTTTTTTTTATTTTCTCATTCACGCAGACACGAAGAGTTAACGTTCATCTTCTTTGCATACGACGTGTTGGCATGTGACATCATTCGTGCGCTGCCATGTTTGTCGGTCTTCTTCAAACTTCACCCCCTTATTCAGTAAGCCAGAAGTACAGTCGTGTCTGTTACGAGTTGCAACACGCCAGAAGTGACAGCTTTTGACTTGTGTACAGTAATTCAATCCACCGCAGCATATATCACTGAGCGCTGAGCGCCCGAGGACCAATGAAGTAACTCCAAACTTTCGATTGTGGAAAAATGCACTGCTTCGGAATCAGCCGACGCGCAATTTTTCGCGAAGCAAACTTCGGCCACATGCTGCGGTGGAAAATAAGGGAGTAATTTTTTTTAATTGCGACAGCTGCATTTTGGCATAGAGTAATAATGTACACATGTAGAAACATGCCGGATTTGAGAAGGAAGTTCAACAAGGTCTGGTGGTGGGGCGCTGAGACAGAACCTTCTACATCCGGTGTAACTGCTGATTAGCGTCCACCTATGCGCAGCCATTACGCATAAAAAGAATGCTGTATCACTTTTCTTTGTAGCCCTAGCTCGTTTTGTGCAGATATATGGCTGCACTTTGGTGGATGACATCGGGTAAGCACTCTCTCATATTTGATACTGACTTCACAAAGGAGAACTCTGCTGAACACATTGGACTAATCTGGTAATGTGATGCTCGTCACCATGATTGCACAAGCAGGAGTTGGTTATTATCCGAACTTTAGCCCCTATATTGTAACGTGTTTTGCACTTTTTAAAAATTCTAATCCATGGCGATCGCCTTGTTCGAGGACCGACTGATATCGGCCGTAGCGAGTACGTGGGGTCGTTTCAGCCAGTGATGAATCGCTATGTTAACAATCCCTTGTTTTGAGTCGGTGAACGCTTTTTGATGTTGTATAACTCATAACTATCTCTTCTTCCTTCCTTGCACAGTAGCAGGACTAATTATCCCCGCGCAGAGTTGACTCTGCTTTCTGGTATATAAAAAACTCTCCCTCTATCAGACCAATTCACTGCATCCCAGGTTTTTCGCTTTTCGGGAATACGCTTTTTTGGGTAAGGAGATTTCTGTTTCCGCCGTTCTTTAGGTATCAGCGCACCGTTACTATTATGTCACTTTTGCTAAACAATATGTTGATAAAATTTGCGATTCAGGGCGGGCGAATGCCAGAGAGACGAATGGCACGAACTACAGAAACTTTATTCAATCCGCGGGAGCCACTGGGAAAAGATGAGCAAGCTGAAAACTGCCTAAAGCACGTTGGGCTCATAGCAATTATTTACAAACATTGGTTCTTTTTCGAGACAAACCAGAATTGCTGCCTCCCTCATCGTGCATCGCATTTGAAGCGTTCTGCATCATGACTGGCCGCGAAATCTTAGTCTACCAATAGAAAAAAAGCACTTAGTCATAAAGAGGTCGTAAATGTGCGCCTTATTGCTCAGGAGCTACGGCCGCGTAGGTTTCGAATATTTTTTCCCCCAGATTGTCTTTACAGCCAACGGAGGTCATCTTTTGCATGACCTGCTCCTGCTCTGAACGCTACAGGCTGCTGTGTAGTCTCGTCTGTCCAATAATTAAGGATACTTAGACCTGTGTTGTCCCTAAAATAACGTTATACTGCGGATCACAGAAGGGCGACAGACAGTGGCATTCTACGGAGACGTAGTCAATGAGAGTTTGCAGCGAATACTGTTGACACTGCTTGCGACCAGTCCTGGAAGTGAAAAAAAAAAATCATCTGCTAGCGGCATAGCCTGGAAGGGCAGGGTCATGTTCTGAAGGATAACTACAATACAGACGAAGTTAGATTTTGAATGCAGGCGTCGCACACAGTTTGTATTCGGAACAACCAAAGAAAATTACACATGAAATCTCTTTTCCCAGGAGGAGTCGTATAACATATAAAAAAAATTATGATGCTTAACGATTTGCAACTTTGAAGGCGTCGAGGAACGTCAGGCTCCTGACCTTTGGAGGAGGTAACTGGGTGAATTGCTACTAGACGCTTAAATCCACTCCACCTTGCACTGAACACGAACTGAAATATGGCGCAACTAGCCGTCGTCCACGGAGCAGAGGAAAGAGCTCAAGAGCCTTGTAAAAGTACAAATTATTAGTTTTTGGCATTTTATTTTCGTTATAATGGGCATTTTGGTGCAGCCACACTGTCTAGACACCCAAATGACTCGGCGCGTCGGCGGCAAATTGTTTTATTTTTATTTTTGTTGTATTTTTATTGTTCTTGCGAAAACTCTTTGGACCGCTGTTTTTGGTGAGGGTTTCATGACACGTAATTGCGGTCAAGCGAAATGACGACAACCTCCACAAGTGAACACATGAAATTTGCTGCAATGTGGCTGAGACTTCTTTCTTGGGAGGAAAGTTACGTTATGAGCGGGTCGTTTAGGACAAACGTGCCGACTTTTACGTTCCGATTTTCACAGCGCCCTCATTTTGCTCTTTGAAAGCAAGGCTATTTATAGAGCTAACTGTAGGAAGATTACCAAAGAAGAGTCTGTGGTCTGTACTTCAGAGTCTAAGCAATGAAAGCCTAATTGGATGAGAGGCTGTGGCGGTCCCATTTTGACGGAGGTGAAATACTAGAGGCCCGTGTACTGTGCGATCCACGTCAGTAAACGTTAAAGAGAACCACGTGGTGGAAATTACCCGCAGGTCTCCACTACGGCGTCCCTCGTAGCCTCAGTTGCTTTGGAACGTTGAACCCCCATAAACCATAAACCTAATTGAATGATAATGGTATTTTTTTACGTCGCAGTGTAAGGATCCCAAGCTCTGCATTAATGCCTACAGCCCATTAATTGAAGGCTTTTTATTTAGTGCGCTTTTTGATTGATGAGTTCTTTTATGCTTTTTTTGTGGCAGTGTTGTGCCAAACGTGATGGGAGCACCTTTGACCGAGCGCTAATATTTTCGCTGTTTGTTCAAACGTTTTTCAGTTCGATGCAGTTACATTTCATTAACAATCACAGAAGGAGTAAGCTGCCAAGCTCAAAGTCAGATCGGTTCCGTAACTCTGTATTTTCATCAACCCCACGTAGCTGCTTGCTTCGACACGGCGACTCGGACAAGAAAGAGAAGAGGGGGAGGGTGGAAGCAAGTGTTAGTACAGCGCGCTCTCTCTTTATCGCTAGCTGGCTGCATATCAGTTTGTAAACCACAAGAAAAATGGTGCTATGTTAAATTCTTTGTTGGCGGCGATGGGAAAGTTTCTAAAAAGTTTTGCAACGCGTATCTTTTGCAAAAGACAGTTGAAACGCGCACACAAAGAACTTGTTTTGTTTTTTGCTGTAGGAAAATATGTTTGCGCAAGATTGTTGACGATGTGTGGTAAGTAGGATATATCTCTAATCTCAGCAAAAATCAAAGGCACCTTCGTTCTAGCATGCTTTTACTTTGGGGGCTTGTGATTCGATTAAGTTTGCATTGATTTTTTTTAAGAGCCTAAAAGGACTGAGTGGGGGAAAGGACGCGGGTAAGGTCGTGGGGGAAATGGAACAGAGGACTTAAGAGGTGTCTCAAAAAATGGCAGAGGGGAGAAAATTTTGGCGGCGTGATGCCAGTTTGAGAATCCATGCACCGAACCCTGACGCGAGAGTGTAACTGGCTCGCCGCAGCTCCCTTTAACTTCTGCTGGGGCGCTTGTACCGCCTGACACACTCTCCGCATGCTTGAGTCGACGTGGAGGGCACACTGTTCCCTCTTCTTCGGATCCTGGGGTGGACTGCAGTGTTGCAACCGGAGCGCCCGCGTCGTTAGTGGCAGCCTTCACGCCGTTGTTGCGTGGTCCCTCAAGAATTTGCTCTTTGCCCAGCTCCGCAAAACAAAGTTCTCGCGTGACCGAACACAAATACAAGGCCGTCGCGCCATCAGCGCACATTTTCTCGCCGGAAACAATTGATGCAAAAAAAAAAATTGCTTTCGCGCAGAACGAGCGAGTTCAAACGGTGTTTCGCAAGAGACCAAACTTTGCAAACGCTTCTGCTTGAGTGCGACTGCAGCACTCCCTAGCTGTCGAGCTGCGTACTCCCACCCCATGAATGAGGGCAAACATTGAAGGCACTTGTTTTAATGATAAAGGCAGCCGGTGAAATTTGGATGCAGTAAATGTATTCTTTTTTATGCATTCGTGTTTTCACGATACTACAGGTTCCCGGTGAAGCCGAGCGATTAGCCACCAGCTCTTGCAGATCATTGTTTTTGAAGGGGGCTTTGTGTTTTTGTATGGGCGGAATAGGGGATTTGGAAGGATGTAAAGGATTTACCGAAGTACATTTGAGATTATTGAATGTGTTCTGCATTTTTACAGCAGGAACATGAGTCTTATAGGGTTCGCTTCAGGTTAGCAAAAAAATTCATTTTCTAGTCTGTTTGTGGTGTTGTATATGTACTATATGGTGTTATAGCGCAGTAAAGTATAAGAACTCGTGATTGCTTTTGTAGATGAACTAATCAGACAAATTAAAAATCAAGCACCCTCAGCCCTGCAGAATAATCGTCTTCTCAAGCAACTCTTCTGATGTTTTTGACAACAGATAAATCATCACTGCGCTTCAACTTTTTAGAGGGGTTTATTAATGCTGTGTTATACTTACGATGGCAACTTTTGACTTTTAAAGTTACTTTTCTCTTTACATTAAGTTCTGACGGATAAGATACATTTTTGTTTTTGTCTATCAACCACTGTGCACATTTTTTGATTTTTTTTTCTTGATCCTTGTTTTTACCCAGGTTTATTTAATTAGTTATATGCGTGCTTTTTGTTTTTGTTGTGCAGTTACCTCCGAAAGGTCATCTTTCCCGCTCCTCAGCGTAATGCCTACTTCCGCGAGTTTGCGGGATTCAACTAAACAGAAAAATTCTGAGGACGATTGTGATTCTCCCTAGTGCAAAATTTGAGACCAGCTCTGTCGGTGTCTCGGGCTCTGTAACATCATTGTTTTGCTTTGCTGCGTCGCCGGCACGTCTGGCGATGGTATTAGTTCGAGAGAAGTATTAGTTGAAGAAGACGACAATCTGCAATGCGCAGCGCGCGAGAGAGAATAGTTAGGGAGCAGCATTAGTAAAAGACGACGATGTGGCATGCACAGCGCGGCAGTTTGTTGGAGTTTAACACGAGGCGCTTTCAGATACATGATGGTGGTGTCTACCTGCAAGAAACTGCTTTCGCACAATATTTCGTACTTAGCAATGCTAAACCGGCAGCCATTTTTTTTTTTAAAGTTCACATTTCTACCTGCAAGCTCATACATGTATATATTAATGTGCGCTGCATGCACTAATGCAGTTAGTAGTTCTTCCACTCTGGCATAGGATCGACGCTTTTATGACGAATTTGTAGGAAGACTTTTTGCATAGAGGGAACTTTGAGCGCGAAAGAAAGTAAGTCCTGTGTTGTCTAAAGAGACCGTTGCTCGAGAAGAGTGGAATATGGTCTGAGATGGGCCTTCTCTTTCTTTATCTAGCGTTTTTCACTCAGTGTGCAGTAATTCGTCTGTGTAGAATTCATTGTCCTTCTTCCAAGGTCGTAACATATTTCCAACCAGCTATTTCCCATGTAAATCGTTAATGCACTTCTGCTTTCTAAGCAATTTTCTTTCAGCCATACAATTATTGCACTTATAATTGACATTGATCAACAGCACAAATTGAAAATTAAATTTTCTCCTATGGTTTCCTAGATTTTGGTAACCGTCAGTTCCCTTAATAAGGTATCATATAGGTAGTTTGATATAAAAAAAATCTGGAGCTTTTGTGAGGAAATTGTTAGAGCGCGAATAGAATAAAATTCGAAAAGTAAGTGCCACGTTAAATACTTTTGCGTCAATATGCTCAACGTGTTGCCTATTTAATATCAAAAGTAGAGAAATTTTTGGTTCCATTTAAATGAACTCGTATGTTGCTGAGCAGTGACGAAGAAAAAAATGCCAGCTAATCAGCCTATTTAGTAGCTACGATACCGGGTTGAAGAGGGGTGCTACCAACGCAGCACTCCCTTTAACGTGGAAGTAATTAGTTGGTTGCTGCTACTGGCAACTGGAAATGCTTCAAAAATTTTTAACTTACCTTTCCCCTATGCATATTCTGCATTGATGCAGCATGGGTTTTGCTAATAACAAACAAACAAAAACAAAACGGGAGAGGAGTAATGAGAATTTGAGTAACTAGGCGTCTCAAAAAATGCATTTCTCTGTTTTAATAACGCACACGGCTGCGTCGTATTTATAGATATTTCTCGCAGTACCGCTCTGGCCGGAAAATTGCGAAAAAAACCGTGCCTCGCCAGCTATTAAAGAAGCCATGGCATACAGCTCGCTGATTATACGCGTGTGGCGCTGTCCTCACGTCGCGCAGGAAGCAGTCTCTCTCTTCTTCCCGGTCTTTTTGTATCTCTTTTTTTTTCTGTTCCTCGGATGAAGGAGGAGGTTGTCCGAGCGAGAGGAAGTGCACGAGCAGAGAGAGAGAGAGTGAGCGGGGCAGCGGAAGAGCTCGGGGTTAAGCGGAAGTCGCATGCGTCGCCGAGCAATTAGCGCCCATCGAAGCCCCCCCCCCCCCCCCCCCCCCCCCTTCCGCGCGGCCCTTGCACCTTGCTGGGACGGCTGTTCTCGTGCAAATGGAACGACCGGACTGGGGCCCGGCGGAAAATATCTGAGCACGGGAGAACCATTACGGCGACTCCCCCCCTTCGGCAGCGGCGCGGGATAAGCACCGCGGTGGACGCGCTGGTAGTACGTGCGCGGCCCGCCCGACCCGGGTCCCGGCGGGGCAGCGCACGCTTGTACCTACCCCCCCCCCCCCCCCCCCCTCTCTTCGCAGCCGATAGAACCGCTGCGCATCCGCAACGCGGTCGTGCGTAATGCGTGCCGATAACATAAGCGGATGAGCGTACGTCTGTACCGCGTACAATGGCGGCTCGCTACGTCTTGCCTGGGAAGAAGAATCAGTGCCGCTTGACGCCTCTTTGCGAGCGGGGCTTTGTGCCGGCTTGTATCCCGCGCTGTGAAGGGAAAAACTAAAGAAGGTGCTCTTACGGCATCTTTCCTTCTTTAATTAAATGCTTCGTAGAGGGCGCTAAAGCACATAGAATACGTAGAGACGTCAGCTGCCTGTGCTTTTCTGTATCCCATAGTTTGTGAGGAAAGTTGTAAGAGCGAAAGTATTTCATCTTCAGCGTCAGCCTACCTACGTTGACTGCAGGAGAAAGGCTTCTCCCATACCCTCCAATAAATCCTGTAATTTGCCAGCTAAGGCCATATTCTCTCCGCGAAACTCCTAATCTCATATGTCCGCATGACTATGCGCCTCCTGTTATGCCTGCCCCTTCTTGCAACATTTGAAGTACCATTGATCTATCTTGCCATCGCATAACATGCCCTGTCCATGGAGATTTTTCCTTTTTCTATTTCGACTAACGTATCACGAACTCGCATTTGTTAATGATAGCCTAGGTGAAATCAAGCCATTGATTGTAACAAACAGGAGTTAATTTCAAACGATTTCAGTTCCCTCCCAAAATTTTCCTGCGCCCAAGCTGCTGCAGCTCTTGGGAATTCTCCCCGTGAACATGCCTAAACGATTGCCACGGAAGGTTAGGTAAACTGGCAGATAAAAGACCTCTACAAATTTTCTTCTATGCTTCTGCGATTCTGGTGGCTGTTTCTTCGACGTAAATTAAAAAAAAACGCACGACTCAAAAACTTTCTTTTACAGTATTGGTGAAATATAATTGAAATTTAGGTCGCTGTTCTTTCGTGACGAAAGTGACATACTTTTATCAAAGAGGTATTTAAATCATAGTTTTCATTTTCATAATGACACTTGACCCCTGTGATGAAATTTCATAATATCCTGTTAAGCTCAGTCCATTATTGCGTTGCCCCTGAACCTAATTTCACTGAATTTCCTTCTCTTGTGTCACGTTACTTATACGCTGTGTCAGAATTAACTTCTCAATTCTGAAGTCTGTTTGAAAATCTTATGCTAGGCTTATAGTGCACGCAGTACACTTACAATGGTTAGCAGGCTTCCAAAAAAAGACAATCCCATAGGTATCCAAGGGACCGCCCATTCTCTTCAGGTGTCACAGAAGTGTCTAACACTCTTAAAAAGAACATGGGCACCATGAAAGGGAATAATTTGCATCCCGCACGAGAGCACAACTTAGTCACAAAGGTGAGTTGGCACGGTGATTCTTGTGACGATGCAAGAGAGTAGTTTTCTAGCGAGACAAGCCCCTTGTAACGCAAGGGAGGTACAGAGGTGTCGGAAGTGCAGAAAAATGGTGCGCCACTAGCTGCTTTGCGAACCTTTCGTTCTTTGGAACAGTCACTGAGGCTTCATGTTGGCTGAGGGCTCACCAACTCAGCAGCGAACACTGCCAAAAAGCACTCCTCAATTCTTGAGAGGACGCTGGCCTTATGGGACAGTGAGTTATAGGAGCTTACTCACGTTGCCTCTGTAAGGCCAATCGCGCCTCCAGATAAACACCGCCAGCAGCCCACACGCCCCCCACCAAACGACTACGAAATACCCTCCGAGTGCGAGAGATGCTTGCTCTTGTGCACCGCAGCACTGCAGCAAAGAAACATTAGCAGGCAAATGAAGGCGTCCTAAGCGACTTTGTCGAAGTTCGTCTTCGAGGTCTTTTTTCTTTCCTCGGTACCGTTTGGTGGTTGGAAGCTGTAGGGTTAGGCGTGGGGCGTCCTTTTTCACTTCCTTAGTGCTAGATCAGTCATACCACATCAGGCCTGCACTTATTTTCTTATTGTTACATCTCGTATGACAAACCTTGTGCTTTGTTCAGATTGAATTTGGAGTAGGGCCTACCGTGGAGGCTTGCGAGCTTAAGGCACACATCTCGTTGCCAGTTTTTGGCCCTCAGAAATTTCTGGAACTCTTTTTTATTTTTGTTTTCATTTCAAGCGATAGCTGTATCACGGACGATTTATGATGTTTACAGCATCATTGTTTTTCTTTACACCATTTTCACTTTATTATTCGATATAGAAAACTCAATGACGTCGCCACTCCGGAATCACCTGATCGAACTTCGGCGTGTTAACGAGGCACCACCATTGCTGTTTTCCTCTGTTGGCTTATGAAAATGAGTGCTCTCATGAAGTCACTGTAACAAGATGTC
Organism: Amblyomma mixtum; assembly: GCF_055824585.1. Taxonomy (NCBI): domain Eukaryota; kingdom Metazoa; phylum Arthropoda; class Arachnida; order Ixodida; family Ixodidae; genus Amblyomma; species Amblyomma mixtum. The sequence goes on along the minus strand of NC_143017.1, from coordinate 67,669,459 downwards.
TGGTCTGTTCGCCTTTTAGTGGGGCTGGCCAGGTAGATGAACAAGTGGAGTTGTGCTGCTATCTCTTTCGCCTCTTCATCCTAAGCAAGATGAAGAGTAATGCAGTTTTGTACATCCGTATAACTAATGCCCTCTCGTCTTCTCTTACGCCGAGAAACCATTAAAGAGTCAGTGTATTTTCTATGACAAACATGAAAACTACATTGATACAACGCAAGCCATGAAAAATAAGCATGACCCTGAAAAACAATTCATAAAGAGTGACTGAGCTCTTTCAGTGTAATTCTAAAAATGTCAAAATAAGCAAAAAACGATGGAATGTGTAAAATTTCAAAATTTTCTTGTTCAAGCTGCATATAAGTTTGTTTTGAATGGTGTCTTTTATCGATAGAAGACAGCGCCCTTTTACCATTTCTTACATTTCAAACAGCATTTCACTTCCACCTACACCAATAACACATTTCGCAGCAACGAACGGAATCCCATGAGCAATTGCGTTATTACAAATATGGCGACACTGCAGTGTCTGTTCTTTAACTATTTCTGAAGCGTCACAGTACCTAAAGGCATCATTTTTTCTCTACTGCAAAAGAATTTGCCGCGGTGGTTGTTTACTTCTGCTTTATTCCTAGTAAACTCTACCTTTCGGCTGATAACGTCGCTATGGTTCTGAAAGGACTGGCCAAACGTCAAACGGCTGTTGCGTGCTTCAATTCGTCGGATGTCTGGGTTGTTATTCCACTCTTATTTGCGATGAAAAGCTGTTTCTTGGTCAGTAAGCATTATAACTACTGCTGTGGCAAAAATTGGCTAGAAGTGACCCTTTTCGCCGCTTGCTTTTGCAGTACATTCTGAAGTGCAGCGACTTTACGTAGGGACTGTCGTGACTGAAGTCACCATTATCTGTATTTTATACAGAACTTATAATCTGCACATTTCAGTGTGGGCTTTGCGCAAAGTGAACCCTAGTAGTGTGGTAACTACGTTAGTGTATGCGCTATGCGCGGCTCGGTACTAAAGGCGATGCCAGTGATAGCAGCGCTTTTATATTTGCATATGCTGAATCTAAGTGAAATCGCAATGCAAATTCGTCCGCTTATTCTTTCTCTGCCGGTACTCAGCGAGAGCGCGAAATGTGCCTCGTACTAAAAGAGAAAACTCAAAAGGCCATCATCCGGTCAGTCTCGGTGAATATTGCAGAATGCAATGATTGTGCGGGTGGTACTTCTTTCAATCTAACCTCAACGATGAGCATGCTCGAACGGAGGAAATGAACGCAATTTTCTTCGAGGCAGGGAACTTCTTTATGCAGGCTTCGATACCACTTCTCTTGGCTGCTCATATTTCATAATGCTTTCACTCTTACTGGTTCCGCCCGAACAGTCCGTTTCAGCCCAATTCTGTCGTTTGCGCTTGATACCGTCAGGGGTTGTGTGTTTTTTCCCTTGTTTTCTTCCAGATACTAGCATATATTTCGCATTTTGATCCGATTTCAATCAGGTGCAGCTAACATGAAGGACTTTACCGAGCTTTCGCCTCGTGCTTTCTTTTCTAGAGTGTGTGCCATCGAAACTACTAGAAGGACAAAAGAAACAAACAAACAAACAAACAAAAACTCGCCCTTAGTTTTATATGTCGCGTGCTCTTTGATTTCGACCTTAGACTCCGCCTTGACTTTTTCAATTCATCATGCCGATTAATCAGTTCCGACTAATCATCGAGAATTTCCAAGGTAGTGTGGTCTGCTGGAGTACACTTCTTCAGGGCTGGTTTTAGGTTTTATTTTTTAGTGTCTGCTAGTTTCTACTGTCGTTCGTCTCCTATTAGTTTGGCCATGAAGCAGAATTTACAATTTTTTTCTTACCTTAAAAAATTCAAGCGGGACGTAATGGGCGCATGCATGACCTTCACTGGGCAGCTGGAACGACGACGGGAACACTCATGAAAGACTCGCAGAAAAGAAGGGGCAGAGCCTAAAATAGATCTCGTGCAGGCCGGTTTGTCGTATTTATTTTTCACTTCGTAAATACGCCGTATTCCGTGATTGCTATTTGTTCTCCTCCCATCTGGTCTGGGGCGTTGCTCTTTTGATAAATGGTGTCTGCAAAAAGTATTAACAAGGTTTTCATTGCGCACCTGTCTCCACCGTTTCCTCTGTTCCTAATGAAAATAGACTTGCGTTATATTAGATGCTCAGTAAGGTATTCAGTAGGCGCTGTTGAAAATTGCAAGGATGAACCAATGACATGGTGAGCAGCCTTTCTGCAAAATGTAAAGGAGACAACTTGTGATACGATGCAAGCAGTACGTATGAATGTAGGTAACAGGCTGAGCCAAATGATGGCTTATGAATAAGTTTGCTCCCTAAATTAAATAAACGCGCCGGTAAATTTTACTCAGTGAAGATTCCGCCACAAAACTGTTTATAAATAGTCTTCTTTCAACAAAGAAAGAAAGGAAGAAAAGAAATGAAAGTAAGTTGGGAAGAATGAAGTGCAGTGAGGAAAGATGGAAAAAAAACAAAGGAAGAACTAAAAATGAAAAAGAAAACAAACGAAAGCACGAAGAAAAAATAAGACAAAAAGAAAGGTAGGAAGAAAACAAGAAAGAGAAAGAAAGAAGGTGGGAAGGAAGAAAGAAAGAAATAGAAAGGAATGAAGAGAGGGAGGAAGAAAAAGGAAGACTGAAGAAAACCAAAACAAGGAAGAAAGGAAGAATGAGAGAATGAAAGAAAAAAGTAAAGAAATAAAGGAAGGAAGAAACAGAAAAAGATGGAAGGAAAAAGAAAGAAAGAAGGAAGAAAGAGTCAAAGGATGAATGGAAGAAGGAAAGAAAGAAAGAATTAAAGAAGGAAGAAAGAGTCAAAGGATGAATGGAAGAAGGAAAGACGGAAAGGAAGGCATGAAGAAAGAAATGACTGAAGGAAGAAAGCAAAGAAGAAAGGATGAAATGAAGAAACAAAGAAATGTAGATTGAAAGAAAAACGAAATAATAAAAGATGGCAGCAAGAGAAAGGAAAGAAAGGAAGGTAGACAAAAGAACAGAAGAGAGAAATAGTGAAAGGAAGGAAGGAAGGAAAGAAGGAAGGAAAGAAGGAAGGAAGGAAAGAAGGAAGGAAGGAAAGAAGGAAGGAAGGAAGGAAAGAAGGAAGGAAATAAGGAAAGAAGGAAGGAAAGAAGGTAGGAAAGAAAGAAGGAAATCATTCACCAAATGTTTAATAAGGAATGTGCTCTTTCAGCTCCTCAGAAACGATCGTAGCAACCAAGGAAAATGTGTGTGTACAACTGTGTACAAAGTGCACTCAGCTCATAGGAAACGCTGCAGTGTGATGAGTGCAAAACTATGACGGCAGTTAAGTTTAAAGATGCAGGTTATCTAGGCTCATAATTATCTGTACCACAAATGTCACTTGTTATAAAGTCCGTGAGAACAACAACCAAAAACAAAAAAATATGCAAGGAAGTATAGACATGATTAGGTTTCTTAAAAGCCACTGAAAGGAAAATGTGGGGCGCATTTATTTTCTTAAAATTTGCCGGGTATTATAGGTTCCAGCTTGAGGTGTTCGCTTATTTCACTTACTTTAAAGTTATTTTAACAATGGTTTGATGTTGGTTTTCTGCAGCGTTGCCACAGTGTATAACAGCTTAGCCTCCAATTCGGCTAATCATGTACACTCTGTTGCAGATGTTTCCGACCGAAAGCACCCCTTGCTGCAGTGGGCGCGTGTTCGAGTGGGGCGATGGTAGTAGTCGTCGCTCAATTGGAGAGCAGTGAACACATAGTGGAAGAACCGAGCTCTAGCTTCCAAGATTGCGCCAATAAATTAACGCACTTTTTCATTCGAGGATACGAGCCAATCAGTTAGCAGCAGTGCGGTGTTCTGGCAGCGTTTATAGCTATATTTTTGTTTTTGTGACTTGATAATTTAAGAGTCTGCTTCGCAGGAGTATTTCGGAGGTGTGAATAGTGACTCTAGCGCACAGTTTATAAGACTGATGTGAGGATATCACGGACAGCAGAGTTTTGACCTCCGTTATTGCCATACTATTGCGAAACCCTCTCTTCAACATTTATCTGAAGATTCATTGCAAAACCTATACTAAAACGTGCCTAGAAAGCTGTTTCGAAATGACAAACCGTTCCTAAATTTCAAAAAGAAACTATTTCGCTATCGTGTGTTCGCCGTTCATTCTATTAGAGGGGCACGTTGCCCATCATTATTTTGGTAAGCTCAGTGCTAGCTTTCGCATTTTGGAGCTGGTCACGTTCTAAAATAAAAGCCGCTCATTAATTATTTGCACCTCGCAGTGGCGCAAGGAAAAGAACACCCTTTTTCACATTTTTTTTTATTTGATACTTGCCGACCAAGGGCTGCTCTAGTGTTGCTCGGGGATGCTCTAGTGCACTATTGAGCTACTACAGGCATCTGAGTACTTTTTGTGATCATATCCGCTGATTTTTAGCTTCAGCGTGCCACGACAATCACGTTGGATGTGGCAAGAAGTTTTGCTCGAACCGTCGTCCACGAACTCCGGAAGAGTCTTCCACCTCAAGAAGACGACTGCACTGTCTTGCGAAATACCCATTCATTACATATCTCTGGGCGGATGTCTTTATGATGGCCTCCCAACTTCGCTCTGCTGTACAGTTGACGGCATTGGTGATCCCAGACAGCGGGGACCGCGGTAGCAAAAGAACGGCACGTTTTCTTTGGTGGCATACAGTGAAGGAACATAAAAGTTTCCGAAATGGATCCTTGCACTTTGCAATTTTATTATTATTTATTTATTTATTATTTATTTAATAAATACTGCCGACTGCCCTTTGGCGGTCAAGGCAGGAGTGCACAAAGAAAAAAAAATTACAAAGTAGTAACAACAAAACAACAGCAACGAAGGCCGATTACAATATTCAATAAGACCAACGGGAAGCAAAAAAAGTACAGGCAAATCATCCGACGTCAAACAGACTAAGTGAACAGAATAAAAGCAAGGAAACCGAAATACACTGTGTACTAGACGCGCTACTGCGATACATGAGCCGAAAATGAGATATCTCGAGGTGGTGCTCCACCACTAGTGAGGGATTTGACCAGAAGTGGTGGACTGTTCAGGAAGAGGACAGTTCGTAGTTTCAGTCGGTTGAAACTTTTTCTAATTCCCTCTGGTAGTTAGAAGTTACAAGAGAGTATACCAAACTTATTGCACTATTCTGGTAAATATCTGTATTGATCTGGAATTTCTTGGAGCTTTGAGTGCCATTAGAGGCCAAGCCGTTTTCGAACGATGGAATTAAAAATGGATGAAACAGGCTGGGCATAGCTTTGTTACTAGTTACCAGCCGCTTTTTTAATGTGCAGTGTTCGCCGGGGCGTCAACTATTACACTATTAGTGCATCGAGACTAGCACTATATCTAGTAAAATAAGTTATTTCCATGATGCTTTCTTTATTTTCTCCCGGCTTTCAATATTTCACGTTCAAATGAACTGTTAGTGATTTGATTTCATTTCAACAACTTGGAATCTGTGAGCAATAATGGTTGAACCGCAAGATGTCTTCTGTGAACGTACAATGCACAAGGTTGGTAGAATTGCATAAAATTTTCTCTTTGTTGGCAGTGCTTAGACTGGGGCCAATTATTTGCACATTAAAGCAGAAAATGACTCTAGGACATGGCTAAAGATATTCCGCTATTGAAGATGCAGTGAAACCTAATTGAGAATTCTTTCCATTGTAGCATCAAAAATTTTGAAATGCGGCAATAGACATACGATTTCAACACAAGCCAGTCATGGTCACTTTGATGAGCTCTCAGCATATATCTACTTTTGAAACGCTGTCAAATATTTATCCGCAGTTAGGAGATGGCTTCATTTTTCAATTATTCTCAGAACAGAAATCGAATTTTCTAAGTGAAAAGTGGCTTGAAAAGAAAACCAAACATTGGCTTTCTTTGTTGTTTTCTATCTGCTTATGAAAATTAAACAAAGCATTCATTTATCCTATCTGAACATTTCAGCCTTTTTTAAATGTAACAGTTTTTTTAGGCAGCCAGTGTTTCACACAATAAATAAACAACTTTAACCCCCTTTCTAGAGACAATGTTGTGCGAACGATAGCTGCTTTTAGCGCTTGTCGTGTTGCGTTGTTAAACGCTCACGACGTGGGACGAGCGGCGAATGCATTGTCTATTGTCAGCGTATTAGCGGCATACGAGGAACGTAATTGGCCCTTTTACCCAACAATGCATGCAATTAGCCATTGAAGAGATACTTTATTCCAAACTTTGCCTCTTTAGAGAGAACGACAAGATGGTTTTGCCATTCATTTAAGCCTATTGTTTTCTCCTCTTTCGTTAGAGAGTTTTCTTCGGAGTTTTGAGGGCAAAGCTTGTCTAGGTTACTCACCAGAAACTCGTACAGCTTTATTTGCCCAGAGAAATATCTAAGATATACAGATTTATAAAGGCTAAACAAAGTACAAAGTAAAATATCTGTACACAGCAGTATCTTTTGTGAACGCCCCTTCTGTTCCTCTTCGCGATTGAAAATGGAAGCTAAGTTTGGCACGTTCAATAGCAAAGTCAGTAAAGAGCTTCGCCTTTCGGCGTCTTGATTTTGACCGAGCGACCTGAGGCAGCCTGCAGGACCAGTTCCTAGATTAGAACAGGCGTTAATAGATTAGGATAAGAAACACCTACGTGACGATGAATCTCTTCAGCATTGGAAGATCGCCTGTGCGTGTCCCATGTGTTCTTCTCTCATAACCACACGCTGTTGACAAACTAATTGCAAATTGTGCTTTATCATCTTTGATGAAAAGTGAAGGGCAAATATTTGAATTCTTTGTAGCTAGGGTGATTGTGGCACTGCGGGTTAACACACAAACAGGTAATTTCTCAAAGATATCGGAGAAGGTCCATCCAATTTCGAGTTTCATCAGGGTTCGGGTTGCGGCGAAATCTCGATGTACCCACCTGCTTTTCATACTGCTAGAATAACACTCGCCGGCGCTATAAGCTTTGGTATCGCATCAAAGCTTGTCGGAGATCAAAGAATTCAGAGCATTTCGGAGCGCATCACATCCAAGAGAAGGCATGAGATAAACCGAGTGAGAGTCAGTGGCGTGTGTACTTTGTTGCGTCGAGCAATCTATTCGACAAACAGTTTATTCCGTAAGCAACGAGTGCTGGTAAACATTGCCGTAAGGCGCTTAATCGAGACCCTAGGCGTAGCAACTATTGAGAATGCACTGCTGCCGCCCCATTCCTCTGTCCTTTTGTCGGAGCAAGTTTATGGCAAAAAGAAAGAGTTCTCGCGACATGTAAGCACCGCTTCACTCCTTACCGTGTACGGAGAGAATACGACTAAGGCACGACTTTAATGCGGCCGCGTAGGCAGTGGCTCACGATTCCAATCGCTCGTTGACTCTCGCGCACTCGAATGTTCCTCCCCCTTAAGAGACCTATATTAGAATTCCACGAAGGCACTCGGCGCTGGCGCTTCTTTCTCTCTTACCCTCGAGTGCCGCAGGTCGCGGGAATGCAAGGAATAAAGCGAGGGAACACAGGTCTCCATCGCCAGTGGGAATCCCGGTGCGTGCAGCCGCGGCGAACACAGAAGAAAGAGAAGGGTTGTAGAATCCGCCATTCGCAAGGAACTCGTTGCGGCGCTTTGCCTTTATTGCGCGCAGCCCAATCCCGCATTGTGCGCGCCGGTAGGAGGGAAGGGCTTTGCTGTGTATGGACTGATTGCGCTCGCACGCACGCGCGAGGCGCGGTCTCCGCCTAATGAGGGAAAACTATCTAAGGCTTTCCTTTTGCGCCCGGATACGGAATGCAATAAACTACGACCCGAGTCCCGGACGACATTGCCGCTTCTGCTGCTGCCGCTGCTGCTGCCGCGGAGCCCACGAGCGGGAGCTCCCGCGCGCTGCCTAAAGACTGGTCATTAAGTCGGACTTTCTTCGAGCGAAGTCCCGTTTTCCCGGCGACCATGTATTCTTTTCCTTCTTTTGTGCTCCTCTCTCGTACGGGTTGCGCCACGTCTCCAATCCTTCTCGGAGAATGGGCGTCTCATCTCGAAGCCTTCTGCAGTGAGCTGTTGTCCTTGGTGCGCCTAGGGAGTATGAATAATGCACAGTATCGTGGCACCAGCTCCGGGTGCGTTAAAGAGAACGGGCGCTTTCGAAATTTCGCGTCTGTGCAGTGTTGAGTTCGCGGACGGGGTTATGACATTTCTTGGCCGGAGTGGTAAGAGTGCGCGTATGGTCAAGATAATTGTTGGATCCAGTGATTAAGTCAAGGCACTTGCTGGTTGCTGTTTAAAACTTTGAAACCGGGTCTCGGCCTTGAAGTTTTGACATAATCAAGTGCCAGCCGCCTTGCTTTAACACCAGTGTATGCGCTTTGTCTAGTCCAAGGTTATCTGACGAAATTCTGAGAGTGCTGCAAAATAGGAGCAAATTCGTGCTATTTCTCCGCATATTATTCATATATAGTTATGTAAAGTGCCTTCTGCCATTCCCGCTTCACTTTTGGAACTTGGGGTAGCAGGACAGTGAGACATCGTTTTATCAGACTCGTAACTGTAAAGCTTCCTTTATCTCCTTTTCTCTGCGTAAGCCTTTCGACGATGAACATGTGCGGGGTGTCCCATGGTACTTCAGGCGAGGATTCGGGGTCGAGCGACACAACTTTTTAGTGAGCACAATTGGGCGGCATGATCCCAGGTTGCACACTGTCAAATGCCCTCTTACCGTGCACATTTTCCTTATGTGTTAGGCCTAGTGGGCAACACTTTCTTTTGGGCAAGGAGTGAAAGCAATAGTTCTCTATTCTTTGTCCCCAAACAATGCACCGACATGTTCCTTTATTTCATTGCGATCAAGGCACCCGTGCGGGCGCCGAAACGTCTAGTTTTAATGCGAACATTCTTTAGTTACCTCAACCAGATTTCGCGGTGTACCCGTCTCTAATGAGCACGCTCGCTGAGGACGAGGACGGGCAGTTTCAAACTCTGTGCTTTACCTGGAAGCCCTTATCCCCGATCTTCATACCCGCTTCCAATCTCTTACGCAGCGAAGTTTCGTCAGGCGCTTTGACGCCGCCTCAGGGGTCAATACTCTCACTTTTGTGTCCCAACAACTCCTGTTTTTGTCTAACAGTTACCCATGGTATCAGTGCCCCCAAGTTACATTCACTCAGAATTTGTCAGCCCAGCTTCAAGCCGCTACGAGGTCCAGGCAACAGGTTCGCTACACGCAGGCTAACGTCGACTTATATTACGACCATAACGTCTCCTCCGATGCGAAGCATATCTAAGGTAATATCCTAAATGGTTTTCTTGCTGATAACGTAGAGAATTTCCCCCATCGCACTGTACACCCCACTGATGCTTTCTGGAGCTTTGAGAATGCGGTGGTTGGGACATAGTCGCAGATTTGGCTTGTAGTTTTTCCGTCGTATTGATTATATTGCTACATTCTTTGCAGAGCTTTTTGCGCTTGGTTCGTCTTTTTTAAAAATTCCCAGGTTCGTATCACAGGTTATCAACCTTGAAGATTGCCTCACAGTTTGTCTCTTTCGAAACTTCAGGGAAAGCGCTTTTTAACCGTTCCTTTGGGGTTTTTCTTCCACGCACTGTGATAGATTTCATCTTGTGTGGGTACGTGGAAATTTTGGTCTCTGTTTTAACGCAGCGGCGGATTTCTTGGGGAGGTAAGCTCTGAGTGCCCAGGTAATATATCCCGTCCCTCACTTCATTCTCCTGGAGATTTCCCGTTTCTAGAGGTTCCGATATCGCAGCCAGCTTCCATGATCACTTGCTAGATATCGCGGATTTTGAGAACTTAACGTACCTTTGAAATGTGCGGTCATGTAAATAAAGGCTGTGTTAGGTGTCAATGAAGCTTTTGCGGTGCTGATTGACCCGCCTGATTTTGTATTTATGCACATGCGAGTTCTCAACGGCGCATTCGTAACACGTGCGAGAAGCTGAATCAACAGAACATTTTCTCCTCTGTTTTCCTCATTTTCGTTCCTGTTCCTCTCTGAACATTTTCCTTCAAAGATCTTCAAAGAAACACTTATCTGGAAGTCCTCCTCTCGAGGTTAGGGTTCTCTGTGTCACTCTCAGTTCTTTGTCTCGATGCAAGCGCCATGGTACTCGCGTTAAGTAGGGATTATGGATACCTTCACGCTTAAATTATTGCAACTGAAAGGTTTCCTTGTCAACTCTATTAAGAAGTTTTCCACATGTCTAAATTTTTGCAATGTTCTTTTCCCTCGTTCTTCAAATTCTTTTTTTTTTATTTTTCTGTTATTACTTTTTTTTCCAATTTTTCAGCCATTTTTTTCTATTCTATATGTCCGTCTAGTGCCTCAGATTTCCACGCTATAGGCTATGTATATTTTTTCGGCATTCACCGCTAACCTCTGGCCAATCCCCCGCATTAGTATGCAGCAGAAGGAGCAGAAGGGAAGGAAAGAAGGTTAACCGGAAGAAAAAACCGGTTTGTTACCCTGAACGGGGGAAAGGGATGAGGGCGTATGAATATGAAGGAGAATAGGCAGTAATTCAACAACAATGACCATCACCTACAGAAGACGGTGTCAACGAAAGAAAACGTCGACGTGCAGCCGCTCATCACTGCCTATACGAAGCAAACCGGACGATGCGCCTTCAACGAATGCTTGAGGCTGCCCTACGAAAGCAAGCTAGCGAAACAGCCTTAGAACAAGAAGCGAGGCTCAAAACAAGCGTTTAGTTATATAGGCGACGTCGTGCGTAGAACAACGGTCTACTGCCGGTGCCGATGTCTACTTTGCGAAGCACTTCATGCAAGATGGATTCTGGCGTCTCGCAACCTGTACGATAAAGTGTGGGTCACGTCGGGCCTCACACGAGTACTTACCCGACGCTACGAGATCCTATTAAGTGCGTTCTCGGCCAACACAAGATGTGAGCACCTTTTTACTTCGCTGAACCTGCCAGGGAAGTTCAGTGAAAAAGAAGATTCCCAGACTCTTTCGAACTAACTGTGTCGTTTACCGGGATGGATGAAGAAAGAAAAACAAAAATCAAGAAAATGCGTCACTATATTAGAACTGACAAGCGTCGTGATCATCACGCGGAAAATTCTCGTACTTCGTATACAACCAGCGCAGTGATTTCTGTAACATTCTTTTCTTTATCAAGTACTTGCGAGTGCGCATTCTTTGGATAGCTATGATTTTCACTCACTAGATATAGGATGCCGTTGAACTATGAATTTTATCACTGCACACTATGTCGCCGGCGGTGACGGTAGCTGCTCTAACGATGCCGCAGATGTGGTCTGTATTTACCCTGCAAAAAGTCTATCATGCAGCTATCGGTGTAGAAAAACCAGTTTACGTCAAGGTATTGATGAAACTTGGTGGCGCAGTGTCCGAAGGACGACTTTCTTACGACCAGTAGAAAATATAACAAGGAAGCCAACAATCACCGAGGCCAAGGAGTAGTTGCAATGGAAAGAAGACGATGTGATGATGCTGCGCAAAAAAAATATATCGATAGGATGATTAGTTAATAATTTAGAACCAAAAATTCCGGGAAAACGTCGAAATAGTGCGGACGTCGATATAATGAGCAGACTGGAAAACAGCCGAGGATGGCAAAATAGTGCGAAAATAGGCAAAGAAGTCAAAATAAAGTTTGAGGTTAATTGAAATGTATTTGATGAGTGACAATTAATCAAACAAAAAAGCTTCATTCACATGGTAAAATTAGTTAATTATCAGAAGAAACTATTAAATGGTTGAATAGGCTAGACGGAGATGTAGTAAGTGGACGGGAAAGCAACCACAGCGCCAAATTTGAAAAACCAAACTGGTTGGTTGAGATAAAAGAAGGTATAATAAGAGTAAATAAATCGATATTTAATTAAAGCATAAGATGATTACGATAAATCAGTAGTTAAATTAAGAAACAAAAAGAAAACGCTAAAGATGGGGCAAACAGAGGTGACGAGTACTGAGGAGGCGTTGATTCTTTCGCATTCTCATAATGCGGGTCGCAGCAGTGATCTCTAATTTTTTTGTTGTGGTCGGACAAAGCAGCGCAATGAAGAAGCTAGGAGCACCAGGCGACACGCTCTCTCCATCCACTGGAACGTACGGCAGCTGACTGGCTAACGAAGCAACATAGAAAAACAATTATTGAGCTAATTTGCATACTTTTGTCCATGACTGCACATTCGCTAGAATCAGCTTCTGGATATCATCCACGTGCACCACAATCCCGGCGACACTCAGCCACACAATTTCGGCTGCTGCTGCAGAACCGGATGCCTTACTAGCTGCTTCGGGAAATATTCTGAAGAAACCAACAGCAGCTTGACTTATTTGGGACAGAATTGGAAATAGCGCTGCAATAAGACGTACACAAGAAAGACTGACAAAGGACTTGCGCTATTAATTGGAAATAGCGCTGCAATAAGACGCACACAAGAAAGACTGACACAGGACTTGCGCTATTAATTGGAAATAGCGCTGCAATAAGACGTACACAAGAAAGACTGACACAGGACTTGCGCTATTTCAAAGGACGTCTTATTGCAGCGCTATTTCCAATTCTGTCTCAAATAATGCACCATCTAGCCCAAATTGACGTTCTAAAAAGCTTGACTTATCTTCGCTGATTATCAAGCTGCACTGCAATCGGTGAGATCATCCCGCATCCAGAAGCAGCTTATTGTCAATGTCAAAAGCATATGCACCGAAGTATCTGTATTACACCACAGCTTAGTACGGCAGTTTGTGCCTGCTCACTGCGGCATCGCCGGCACTGGATATTGAGACGGCGCGGCGTGAGTGGTGTACATTGGCTGATTTGAGGTGATCTAGAGTCCCTTCTCTCGGACAGAAGGAAGGAAACCTGTGGGTGCTCTATGCTGGCCATCACTACACACCCTGCGTTGTGACCCACACTGCCAGCACGGTCCACATCGACTCCACTTGTGATTTCCACGTGATGCATGAGCTCACCTGCTTTCTCTGGATTCTCCTCGATGTAGCGTACAAGGTATACTACCTGTGAAATATCGTACGCAGAAGAAATTCCTTGTACTAGCACGTAATGTATATGGGAACTACGAGAACGCAAAATACCATTATGCAGCTATTTTAAAATATTTCCAAGCAAACTGAAAGCTGCATTAGGTCTCCTACAGGATTGTACCATCAGCCTGGCAAATCTACTTAGATCGCAGAGTGACATGACTTCCGCTTACGGGTTACGAAAGCCCTGTTAAAGTTACTAAAGAATACGATTTATATACGCACCCAGTGATAGTTGTTTTTGTGTATGTAGGAGCGTGGAAGTTTTATGTGAGTTTGTTTTTGTTTTGTTCATAACTACCATTTAGTGTAGCCCGCAAGGCTGATTACCACTCTGAACTCTCCATTATCCATTAAAGTGTGGCTTCTCCTCTTCGTGCGAACATACAAATTTCACCTTCTATGTCATTAATGGTGGTTTTTGTAGTAATGTATTCAGATAAGAATGGTAATCTAGGTTCCATAGTCTCCGCTAACATGAAAAAAGGAAAATTATTCTTATTTCGACTCATAAGGAAGCTTACGAGCAAAAACATGCTTCCAAATTTTTTCCTGAGATTCTTCCAATATGCTAACAAAAATTTGACCATAAGCACTTTGTTCGAATTCGGATTCGTGATCTCAACGCTTTTTTTAAACACCATATTCTATAATTGTAACGAAACGAAAGATGACTTGTATTAGGCATTAAATTTTATAGTTAAACACTAAATAATCCAACTCTTTAGTGTTGATCTAGCGTTACCAGGTACCGGAGGTCTTTCAGAGAAATTCCGAAAAAAAATTGCCGATCAGGGTTATTTTTTAAATCAGGGTCAAAACTGGCTGTTTTTGAAAATTTTGAATTCCATAAATTATCGACAGGTAATTAAAATTTATCTGTCTAGCAACGTACATTTTGCATGGTGGTAGTAGGAAAGATCGATAAGTATTGAAAAAACATTTCAGCCTCAAGTTTGTCCCATTACTGTCGTAGAATGTGGATTTTTTGGAACGCATTACTTCTTGAAAATGTTTGCGATTTCTGCAATGGTTTTGAGTTGTTTCCAAGAGAATATTTCTCATAAAATTGCTAAAGGAATGTTCAGGTTCCACAAAATTTGATTTTTCTTCCTGCGGAAATCCATATTTTCGATTTTGTGAAATCGCGAAAAAGATGTTTCCTACCTATTATAAAATACATTTTTTTTTTTATTTCAGCACAACGTTTCTTGCAAAACTGAGCTACATTTCATTGTGCGGGCGCATTTGCGCATCAGGTATAAAATTATCATTGAAAACAAAAATGGTCAACAGACCTTTATCAACGCCGTTCTCTGAACACACCCACATGTTATAAACATGATTGGCGAGATTACTGTGCATTGAGGAGTATCAATTGTGTCATTTTTGTGCATTGCAAACAGGAACCTCCGAAACAAAGTTTTGGTGTTTGGAAAGGTGGCCGTTCAGCCATTGAGCACCGGGATAGGCTTCACCTTTCCAGAACAGCCTGAAATGAAATATGCAATTAATAGCATTTGAAAGGCCCGGAAGCATCAAATCCAGCTGCCTTGCATATTTATCACCGATGTTAAGTCATAGATAATTTTAACCTGCTGTGTTGCTAAGGACTGGCCCTTTCTATGTTCATGTTTATTGTTATCAAGTAGCTTCTTTTCCTCAAAATAGCCAATTATATGTTTATAAATATGACAGGCTCCGGAATGAATTCTGTACAGTTAGGTGAAAGGGGGACTTTTTTTAATGCAGTCACAATTTCAGGGCCTTAATCTCGACGACATGAATCCTGTTATTGGAGTGCTTCCGACTACTAATGTACCCTCAAGAATATAGCCGCAAATTCATAAGTCACGCGACGTGAACTAGGAGTAAGTCTCTTCTACTTTTTCAAAAAAAATTAAGAAAAGTAGCAAATCTCACGAGTGCGCAGAGACGTCTGCACACAAATAACTAAACTCCAAGCGAAAGTTCCGAAGCGCTGCGTCTCATGTCTCAATTTCTTTCTTTCTTACGCCGCCATCTCGAAACACGGAAGCGCTCAAAACGAGACGACGTTATTACGCTCTTTAGTACGCGGCAGCTCGGCTGTATTTTTTCTCTTTGAAACTCAAGTTGCGGTTGCACAGAGCGACAATGGCTTTCATAAATGCGATATTTATTATCTTCTTTCGGCGCTCCGTCGGCAACAAAAGCCCACCCGTAATCATACTTTCTCTTTTAGCAGCGAAATTTCGCCGAGGCAGCCGAGCGTCATTGTTACCGCAGTCACGAACAGCGAAAAAGGATATAAAAAAAAGAACTCGGGAAAAATTTCTGAAAGAGCTTGGTCCCGGATGCCTCCGTTTCACACAGGCGTTGCAGGACGGCTCTTATCTGTTAGGTTTTTTGCTAGGAACGGTTTACACTGACGGATATCTTTTTCGAGTTCTCCGGGGCAGGACATCAACCAGCCGTATACTGATATCACTTCTCGATGAGCCCAAGAAGCGAAAAGAAGCCTGCGATGTCATTCTACGGTTGTGCGGACGCGATACGGACAATTTCCTTGGTAAGCTGCCTTTATGCGTTAGGACAATTGAAACTTCAGCTGACTTTCTTGTACACAAGGCCACTTGTCACTTTGGGGAAGAAGGCGAATTACAGTAACTTTTGGTTAGAGCGAAACAGAGCTGCTCTAAGGCGACGGGACAAAAGAAGGCACGAATACACACAGACATGCGCCTTGTGTGTGTATATTCGTGCCTTCTTTTGTCCCGTCGTCTTCGCGCAGTTCTGTTTCGCTCTACCCATGAACCGACTAGCCCAACATCATGTCTTACTTCATTTTTGGTATAATTTTTCTTCAAGGAATGAGCGTCAGTTGGCTGCAGGGGAACTGATAAAAGTGGTACTTCTTACACAACGCATACTTTTGCACTTCTGTGGTGCAAAAGGCACCGTCCCTGAAAAATGAGCGCCGGCCGTTCGTCGTTCCCGCAATCTCCTCATCTCGAGCTGGACGGCGGATATACTCAGACGCTCAACAAGTGAATGCAGGCTTTGCGGGGAAACCCGGAAGTAGACTCTTTGTTCCACTGTTTGGGCTAGACAGCAGGCTTCGAGGAAATATTGCGCGTTCCTTTCCGGCAAAAAGAAACTCCACGCGCCCCTTAAAAGGACGTTTGTCGGACGGCGGTGGACGACGTCGAGGAGTAAACAAGTCGGGAGTGGCGTGTCCGTTCACAATGGCCAGACAGAGGGCGAGTCTTTCGCAGCTCAGCCGGAGATGACTCCTGACCATCCGTTTAACGCTGACAAAATATGAGCCCGACATCTGTGCGCGCCAGCTTCTTGAACGCGCTTCGTGAATAAAGCGGACGCAGCGTTGTATAAAAATTTGCAGTGGTTTACCTCTGATTAAACCTGGAGGATTGCGAAAGCAAAGAGGAGAGAGAGAGAGAGGCGATGGAGAGCGCGCGGCAGCGGCGGCGGCCCCAGCACGGTAGCTATGCGCCGCTACTGCGCATGCGCAACTGGCGAGCGCGGCGGCGGCACCTCTGAGTAACCCGCGCAGCGACGGCGGCGGCGCGCCAGCTCTGCGCCGTGTGACGTTGCTCCTCGCGCATGCGCAGTATGGCCTTTCGTCCGCTCCGCGAAATGGCTTGGCGACTCGCGTAGTGTTGCTTTCGCAACGAAAATGGGCACAGTCGACTTTAGTCTCGGAGTTCAGCTACAGACTCAGCTGGGAGCTTAGTCGTGCTCATTGTTCAGTCATGCGCGTCTCTTATTTGTGGCGTGCTCCTCACGTTAATCTTATCATGTCATGCTCTTATATACCGTGGAATGCGGAATTCCATAGCTAGCACTAAACAACCCATTACAGAGTGCGAAGAGATGATTAGCGCTGCTTGCTCATTGTTAGCGTGAGAATAAGACAGGCACAGTACACATACCTCGTAACTAAATAAAAAGAAAAAAAAATACAAAAATGCGACGTTGAAAAGAAGTCACAGGAAGGTACCATAAGCAAAAAAAAAACACCCTAGGTCCCTTTGCGCCAGGCGAAGAAAGTCATCTGACTCAGAGGGACCGCACGCAAATAGAAGCAGTAGAAGCAGCCCGCATGCAATAACAAAATAGCCCGGCCCGGGCCGGCATCGCCTTAATGATGGTGGCTTCTTTTTTCTCCTATTTTGTTACTCGCGGACGCTTTTTCCTTCTCCCTCTCTCTCCTCTTCTTTCTCTTCCTCTCTCTATCTTTTGCTCTTTGTTCCTGCGCGGGTCCTCTGTGTCCGCCATGTCTTTGTTGTTGTACAAGTTCGCGGCGCAATTCAGACCAGGCGGGCCACTATTTCCATACACTGTTTATCTTCTGAGCTGAAACGCGCGCACACACAAACGCGCTCACACGCACGCTCTCCGAGACAACCAGCAGCTGACGGCAACGAAGAGCCTTCCACAGAAACAACGCAGGACACTTCGAGAAGAAAGAACGAACTACAAGATAGTTTAAAACAAAACAACGAAAAGAATCCTCGGGGTGAACAAGCAAAAAGAACTGAAGCGGAAGGCGCGAGCTGCGAGAGGAAGTCGCAGGCGCTGACCCATATGCGTCGTCGCCGGGAGTGCCACTCGTCTTTCCGGCCTGCCCTCCCCATTTCTTTCTCCTCGCCGCATGCGGTTTTGCGCGCTTTGGCCGCCGCCACCACCGCCGCGTCGCAGGCACAAAGGCTCGATTGCGGATCAAAATTCGGCGGGCGCAGTTTAGGCCGTCATCCGGAGCGACAGAAGGAGACAGGAGCGACAACGAGCGCGCGAGTGAAAGCGGTGACGTATAAAACTCGCGTCCGCTGCCGCTCTCTTCGGCGGGGCTTTCTTTAGCGGCGACCGCGACTGCGGAAGCACGCCTCTCTACTCCCCAACGATGACGACGACGGGATAGGGCGGCCATGCGTTTGAAAATGCGTCGTACCCAGGCTTCCTCCGCCGCAGCCGCGCTCAGCAAAGCGCGCGCTCTCTTCCTAGCTGCTCCTTCCGCATCCTTTGCTCGCCCCATCTCGACCGGAAGAGAGTGTCTCTGCGCGCCTGTGAAGCTCCTCCACTGCTGCAGTAGCCGCGGAGGAGTAGTGGTGCCCGGGATCGGGAAGAGGCGCATGGCCCGGGCATGGCAGCCACCAGCGCTCCCTCGGCCCTGAACCACGCTTCCGTCGCTTTTTCCCATTCTCTTCTTCCTCTCTATTTTTTTCCCCGATTTAATATCCACGCTTCCTGTTAGCTGTTTCTGCTGGGCGATTGCAGTCGGCACGCGCCGCTGCCTAAACGGAACGACCTAAGTGAATTCTCCTTCCATCTTCCGTCGCGTGCGTGCTCGGGCGCGTGCCGCAGCAGCGCCCCTGGTGGCGACGGTTCGGAGAAGAGGAGGGCGCGAACGCCAAGCTGGCGTGTCTCGGCACAACGGCGCATCGGAAGTGACAAACGCGGCAGGCGGCCGCGGACGTCATTTTGCCTGGAATCTCAGGGATGCAGCGGAGCTGGGGAGCTGGTAGAAGAGGGGGGGGGGGGGGGGGGACGTGGGGATAGGAGAGGTGTACGCCGCTGTACGATGAAGAAGAGCGGCACGGGATGGCGTGGAACAAGCTGGGGGGGGGGGGGGGGGGGGGCAGGAGGAGGAGGAGGAAGGGAGAGCTATGTGTAGACAGGCAGACAGGCGGCTTCCGCGACAGGGCGTGTTCTGCGGCGAGCCTTGACGCCTGAGTCATGCATTTGGGGCCTGCCATATCCGCCCCGCACCACCCGTTGTCGCGTTATGCAGCGCCATGATTATTTCCATTTTCCTTTCATGCCGTCCTAGCAACGCTCGGTATTAGCAGCAAGGCGGAGAGAAGCTGGGGATGGCGGGAGTGGAGGGGAAATTCCCCTCGATGGGTGAGCGATGATGCTAGAGCTTGCGTGTGTGCGTGCGTGTTCGGGATAAAGCAGGCTGGTGCGGAAAACGTACGAGCCCAATATCGCGCCCGCTAACAATGAACTGAATATTGGCAGGAACAAGATTATGCCCCTCTAACGAGGACGGCGATGGGATGGGACATGTTTTCAGAACGTCGTGTTCGTGCGCAACCATCCGCCGATGCAGGAAGAAGGATGGAGAAAGAGGAGGAGGGGGCACTGAGATGGGAGAGGGAGCTCCGCTAGCTGTACAGTGACACGCGATGTCTAACGCATCGAGAATAGCGACAGCTGCGTGATAAAGTAGATCGACTTCTCCTTTGAAAAGCAAAGTTTGGCAGCATTGCCCCGATCATCAAGGAGCCTGCGAACATCACCCATTTTGCCTGGGGACCCCGAAAAAAAGAAAAAATGGAAAAAGGGAGGGCGAAGGGGCAGAAAAACACGTTTTTGCGTAGCAAAAGCTTATGACTAATAACGAACCTTCCGACTTCCTACGCAGTACAGGGGTTCTCAGAATTGTACCTCTGCCAGTCGTAACGCTTATTTTATCTTGGTCTGTTTTTATTTTGTTAAGGTTCTGCTTTGTGTCTCCGATCGTGCAGAAAATAACACATACGTAATTTTGAAGAAACACATTTGGAAGCGCGCTGCTTATTGCTACGTGTGATGACTTTCGCGAGTCACGTTAGAGAAGCTCTCTCCCGTTCCACATTGTCTTGAAGCTCACAAAGGCGAGACGCTATCGTAGGCTGCTTTTGAACGATGTGTCAGATTCATTTCAGCCGCTGCGCGGGCAAGATTGCATATTAGGTACTGAATTTCGTCGTGGCGCTGAAGAGTTTAAGCAGTAGTCAAAGGGTCTCGCTTCTTTTACTTCGGCAATCTTTCAGTCCTTCCCCCCCTCCCCCCCCCCCCCCTTTTTTTTTAAGCTGCACACACATCGATAAGTCGTCAAAAAGAGCTGCCTGAAAAGCCAACTTATGCGCTGGATTGCACGTCGTACGCTCGAACGCGTCTCATGATTGCGTTTCGCGTTTGCTTGCTAATCGGTGGTTTCCCGACTTTACTCAAGCGAAGCCCGCGCTAAACCTTTTCGTTTCTTTCTTCACGCTTTTTTTACGAAGCGCAGTACATATTGAGTAGCTTGCTCTTTCAGCCCACACTGCTGATGTTGTTTTGTGCTGGACGCACGCATGCAAATGAGTTCTTCTTAATGCTCCGCTTCCTCCACGTCATTTACTTGAGCGCAAGCAGTTCTCATCCAGTTGTTTTAATGAGGTTCTCTGGATGTTTTGTCTCAAGTGTATCCTCTTGACTCTTGATTCGCCCTTAATAAAAGCCGTGGCATTTGATCAAAAGCATTCCAGTACGCAGTGCTCAAACACTTGCATCCTCCGAGTCTTCTTTATTCTAGAGCGCCAATAGTGTATGTAACCTCGTTAGATAGTTATGCGAAACTTCGCCCAATAAAGAGACAGGATGAAGGAGGTTAGAACAGAAAAATCGTAGGTGCTTTGTCTTTTTTTGTCCTGTCTTTATAACACGCTAAGTTGTTCTTAACATTCAGAACCAACTCGCCCTGCAGCATGCTTTACTGAGTTGTTCAACAGCCTTTCCGGTTCTTGTTAAGCAGCGTACGGCCCGCTTCTTTTGTCACAATTAATGTAGCCACTTCATTGTGTCACACATTTCGGAGGCCACGGAATTGGGAAGCTGTCGAGTTGGAACTAAAAAATTCCAGTCTTGATTGATTATGCATGCGCGAAAAGCAGCTGGCTGTCAGTATTACTGCCAGTCTTTTTTTTTTGTAAACAATCTCTTTGAAGCTATGCTATTCTGTCCTTGTTGCTTACTTAATTAGTCAACATAGGAGTGCAATTCTATATAGGCAGGTAATTAAATTATTTTGCGTTTTTTTTAATATGAGTAGAAGCCTGCAGAGCAATTTTGAAAGATTATTCTATTAACGTATCCTCCGTGGCTCTTCGATTTCGAATAATATGTTTAACTTTGTCTTCATTTTAACCGTCGCTGAGAAATTTAGGAACATTTTGAGACAGAATTATGCGTTGGACGAATAGTATTCATAGATTATTACCTATTACGATCGCACTTTAACCTTCTTAACAAGCCCGTTGTTTTAGAAATTACCTCTATAACTTGTTCACGAACTATAGCTTAATGAAGAAACTAATTTAACTGCAGTGGCGCAGCTATTTCTTTCAAATAAGAATGCTACAGCATAGTAACTTCGTGTAGGGTTCGTTGAGCGCTGAAATAGCTGCCATGCCCGGCGCTGTCGCAAAGCACTGGCGTTCAGAATGGTGTATGACGTCATGCAGTCGAATCGTGGAAGCAGCGGTCGTTCCTTGTGTGAGCTTTCCTCTGCAAAGATTTTGTTCCGAAAGCAACACTACGCGAATCGCCGAGCCATTTCGCGGAGCTGACGAAAGGCCATAGTGCGCATGCGCTAGGAGCAGTGAGGTCACACGGCGCACAGCTGGCGCGTCGCCGCCGTCGCTGCGCGGGTGACTCAGAGGTGCCGCCGCCACGCTCGCCAGTTTCACATGCGCAGTAGCGGCGCATAGCTAGCGTGCCGGGGCCGCCGCCGCTGCAGCGCGCTCCCCATCGCCTCTCTCTCTTTCTCTCCTCGTTGCTTTCGCAAAATCCTCCACGTTTAACCAGAGCTAAACCACTGCCAATTTTTTCTTTGATACCGACAGCGTCAGCTCTTGAGCAGTTGCTCACAATACAAAGAAACGACTCCCCCCCCCCCCCCCCCCCTCCCGTAATTTCTTGAACGATCAGATAAGGTTTAACTGCGATCAACAATACCAAAATGTTAGGGTTTAAGCACAGTTAAACCCTGTAGTCGTGCGAAAGCATGTGTTTAGCCTGATTGGCTCATGGTATTTCTTTGCTGTGTCGTCGGCACGTCTGGCGACGATATTGGCCCCAAATTAAGCTCTGATCGAGGTTAAACTGATCTGATCTGTTCGCGCCGGTGATGAAAGCTGATGAAGACGACGATGTACATACAATGATAAGAGCGAGAATACATAGCAGTTAAACACGAGGCATGACCGGCTGCGGCGATTGCATAGTTTTGTTTTTTATTACCGAGCTTCGCCGTAGCACGACATTTCAGAAAAACAACCAACAATACATAGCAACAAGGAAAAACGAAAAGAGCAAACAGAACATAATACAGCAATACACGACAGAGAACGCGGTACACAATACGCAGGGCGCAAAATGCATGCGCTTTAGGGAAGCTTGCAGGCAAAGCAAACTGTCCAGTGGACGCAACTCGTTGAAATAGCCAAAACTTGTTGGGCTAAAGCGACGACGGTAGCCACATTTTCAAAATTCTAAAAACTGGTATGTAACTACTTACGGTGGGCTACACGCCTCTCAATAATTACGGAGCCTGATGGTAACAGCTAAAAAGTTAACTAATAAATTTTAGTTAACTAGCATCCTAGTTGCACATCTTAGCTGTATTCTGATGTATTACACCACTGGCAATGCTATGCCGAAAAAAGTGCTCTTCTAACTCAAAAAGCATATTTTTAAAAACTGTGCAAAATCTGAGGTGGAACACCCTGTATATTGCATGTATAGCATGTATGCAGTATGCATAGCATAGTGCTCTTGAGCTCTCGTGCTCTCGAAACGACACAATGGGCGCCTTTCCCAAAATTTCTGCCTACTAGATGGCGGTCTCGCATGGTTGAAGCTCGCACCTTCGGTCTACAAAATTTCAGCCTCTCCGGAATTTCTGCGCTTGATAGATAACTACAGGCCACTTCTCGTGCATGAGTGAAGGAAGAATTGCTGCATGCATAGAGTTTCTTACTATTACCTAGAGGGAAAGCTGGCGGCGCTGCACTTCAGCCACCATGGACGCTCAAAGCATCATGGGGCGGTCAGCGACTTGTTGCGGGACAGTCGTAGTTTTTCGGGAACACAGAGTGGCACTACTAAGACATTTCATTCCGAAAACGTTGTTCGTGTGTGCGCAGACGACTTTCGCGCGAACGCAGTGTGCAAAAACCATAGTAGTAAAAACGCAGTCACACGACGCCAATAAAAGGTTTCACTTTTCCGAAATGCCATTAAAAAACCTCTTAAAGTATCTAAGCAGCAACATTTTTTTTTGAAAACATATTTACTTTAAAAAATGTGCCTGTTAATTACGAAATATTAGCTTATGTAGTGTTCATTCTTGGCCAATAGGAAAGCTAACCATGTCATATTTTGGGCAAACTTTGCATTTACATGCTTTTCTGCTCGTTTGTTGCAATTTACAGGCAGGATATTGAATGTTAGGACAGTTATCTAACAACTTTATGTTTCTTTTATTTTTTGGCAAAAAGTTGTAGTTCTGCAGTCGGTAGCTCACCGCCCCATGATGCTTTGAGCGCCCATGGTGGCTGAAGTGGTCTCGAGGTTCCTCCATGCAAACTCCCATAGACGGGTTGTCAGCTTTCCCTCTCGGTAATAGTAAGAAACTCTATGGCTGCATGCTGGCAAAGCACTGTTGGCACATTGTACCCCAAAAGATGACGGCCTTGATTGCATTTCTTGTTTTGCGCGTTTTCGCATAGCCTTACCGGTCATAATATATTTACAGAACGTTCAACCGGACGTGATCTCTAGTTCCTTTTTCCAACAGCACGGTGTGTTCTGCGGCGTCGCTGCCTGCACACACCACAGCGACCCGCGCGTCGCTCAGGGCGCTTCTCAAGCCTGGAGAGTATAATGTAGGCGGCGGTCGAAAGAGAAACTCAGAGATGAAAGACGGGCGACAGTAACATGAGGAGGCGCACGGTTTAACGAGGTCCCATCTCATCCGGGCGAGAGGGTTCTCAGCGCGAGCGGCTGGCCGCGGAGGGGTGGAGTGTTTTAATTATGTAGGCGTTGTCCCATTAACCGATAATGCGGCAGGCGCAAGCCCTGCGTAGCCAAGCGCCACCTCACACAAGTGCGGGTTAGAAGATGGAAAAAGGGGGGGGGGGGGAGCGGAGGGCTCTTGTGGGGCAGCGCAGAGAGTTTGCGCACGGCTGCAGCAGGCAAAGAAGAGACGGAGCGAAGGGTGGGTGCGGAACAGGACGTATGGGGCAGGAAGAGGGAAGAGAGTGAGAAAGAGGAAAGAGAGAGAGTAAAGGCAGGAGAGGAACTGTCGAGAGTGGGAGAAGAGGTTTGAATTCCTGAGGGACCCGTGGCAGAGGAGAACCCACGAGACCGTGGCAATTAATCCGCCCTTTCGGTGTCGGCGCGTTCGCGACACCCACCATGTTCTCTCATGGCGTCCGCGAGGAATGCCGGCAGCACATGAGGAGGAGAACGGACGTCGCAGCGAAGAGACGCGAGTCTCTCGTACAGTGGAAGGCCGGCGCTGCGCTGTAATTAGTGATGCATTATTCATAAGGGCCACCTTGGCGTCACTACTGGCCGTGATGATTTCATCCATGCCTCGCGTCGGGCCCGGGCCCCGAGTCTCATTGTCCTCGGCCCTAACGACGTCTCCCGTTGGAAGCGATAAGCCCCGAGGATGGTACGGCCCTCTCTGTTTGTTTGCGCCGTCGTTTACTTGGGGTGCCCGCCGAGCCAAGTTTGTTACTCGGTGCCTCTTCCGGGAACTGCCCGAGACCGTCGACTTCTGTGAGCCGGCTCCGAATATAAGAGCGTTTGGTGCTGGGCCATCGCGACGCCCGTGTTCAGCTGAACAAGGGATGCGTAGATGCCGCAAGTGTCGGAATGGCGTGCGTTCCCATTCGTTGAAATCCCTATGGGCATTCAGTGCGCACTGTCGCACATCAGATGCAAAGTTTGTTGGAATGCTTTCTTGCTGGGAGTACGAGTGTAGCTTTCCACCAGGCACTTGTGTTCTGTCGGCAAGTAAAGAAAAGCAAGAAAAAGAATAAGAGAGGAAAAGAAAGCTAGAACGCATCACTTCCCCGAATCACTACGGGTCCATACTGTGGTCGCATGTTCCGCACGCCGTGTAGCTCCGGGGGCACCCGAGCGAAAGCGATGGCGAGCGGGAGAACAAGCACAGGTTTCCCGCCAGCCCGTGTTTTCCACGCCATCGAGTGAGCGGGATAATGACTGAGTTATAGATCGTGCTGCCGAGACCCAGCGGAACAAAGTCCCTTACCGAAGCCCGTTCCTCTTCTGGGTGCGCACGCTAGACGGCGATTGCTTTCGGTATGATACAGCAATATACTGCGGAACCTGTGAGGGACTTTGCACTGCAGAGGCTGACGTATAGCTACGGAATCAGTGAAGTAGTCTAAATCAAGAAAGGAAAATTATAAAACTCAAACCTCATTTCCTAGTGGCTTAAGCCGAAAAAAAAAAGCTAGGCTAGTGATATTGGTTTTCTGAAAATTTGCATCAGCTTTTTTCTTCCTATCATCTGAGTAATAGCCCTTCTCGGCAGGATGGCTTCTCCCTGCGTAAGCGTGCAACAGGTCACGTGACTCTTCGATTGTGTATTACCATAAGTGCTTCTTTACTTCTTTCTCGCGTGCTGCTTGGATTGTAAAAGGAACTACGGAGCAAACTTTTTACCAAGTGCACAAAATATAACGAGCCTGCAAGATGCTATATTTGCAGGCGCGTTATTTAGCCTCTGTGTAGCAAAACCTATTTGATATGTACGATCAGCTTTGTTCCGCCAGCCGCGGCAATCTTAAGAGTCTTGTGCCTCTCCTGTTTTCATTTAAGTTGCTTTGGTGATCGCTTTACACAACGTGTCATCGCTCCAGCAATGCAAAACAGCAGGCTAGTGTCACCTCTATGAGCGTTTAGCGCAGTTGTTTGGTATCGATTGATCCTGAAGCGTGTTTAGATATTTAGCGTCAGGCTATGTTTTGCGTTTTGTTCCCTTTAAATTTAATTGCATGGCCAAGTTATTTGGAGACAGGATGAAAAAATCACTACGCGCGTGATTATGTCTAAACCACAGTCTGGCGTCAAGTTAGGTGTGGCTCATGAAAATCAACTCTGCACTTCTTGCAGTGTTTTTACGTACCATGGACTAGAGATGGATTCTGGTACGCCGTGGAGTAAGAGCTTCCCGTTTCAAGCGACCATCGCGCGACAAATACTGCTCGAATGCGTGTCGCTTCGGTGGCTCAATGCTCATCGCACGCGGCTGCTGACCCGAAAGACGCGAGACGCGGGTTCTATCCTGGCAGCGGCGGTCGAATTTCGATGGAGGCGAATTTCTAGAGGCTCGTGTACTGGGCGATGTCAGTGCACGTTAAAGAACCTCAGGTGGTCAATATTTCCTGAGCACTTCACTACGGCGTCCATCATTGCCCGAGTTGCTTTGGGACGTTAAACTCCCATGAACAATAAGCCATGCACAGATGCTTTTTTCTTTGACTCCAAGGACATCACTGTCCCTGCTGACACCCATGACCTCTCTCATCACAGCGGCCATCTTTTTCCAGCAGAAGCCGAAATTCCAGGGACTGCTGAAGCCACATTCCACCCCCTTCCCTTCCTGAACCAGCCCTATCGTACTATGCACGGGAAATCAAAGCACTTTGTGCGACTTGGCCACAACTGAATAGCCAGTTTAATCAGCAACTCTTACTTTTCGTTCTTGTAGTGTTACTGTTCGTCCACTATGGCACGGAGGGGAAGGAATAGGCTATTCCCTGGCTCGCGACAGGCCGTGAAGCAACCTTTTCTACTCACCCCAAAATGGCAAACCGCAAGAATGAGCGAGCTTTACACCGAAAGAGGCGAAGACAGACTAAGCGAAATGTGCAATCCCCTCAGCCTCCTTCCTCTCGTCCCTACATCTCTCTCACCATCAGCAAACCTACTTAGCGACGACCAGGGGAAGCCAGTTCTATTACCTGCATCTTCTACAAGTACCGAATACTGAACCACTCACTGCAGCACAACCGCTACGAAATATACCGCGCCACCCCGACAATACACTCGCACACACTGAAAGGCCACCGCACCGCGCAGTTAGTGCCTTCCATCCACCCCTCTAGAGCCTGCTCCTCAACAAGCTCTCCTGTTTCGGGGGGCCGGTGGCGGCGACGCTTCACATGTGGCACTTAGCCCAAAGCTATGACGGCTCTTGGCAGTCCATATAACCTGTGCGTTGGGCAACCACAATATACACCTAGACTCCAGACTCAAGCGGCCATGTTTAGTGTAGACACCGTAGCTCTGCGATGAAATGTACCGGCCTCCTATTCTTGCACGAGCTGGGAGGTTGCATCTGCTGTAGTTCGCTCAGAGCTAAGCCGCTCTTGGTGGCTGAAACGTGTCAGCGAAATGTGTTGGCTAAGAGCTATAGCGTGTAGTACTCTGGCCTAATCCCGCTTACCAAATATAGCGACGCGGACCTGGACGCCTATTAAAGCTGCTGTCTCTCCCTGAACCTGCCGGCATATTCCATCGGCCTGAACATGGGAGGTTTTCTAAAGCTTTTCGGTCTCTCTCTCGTTTAGTCACTAGTCATTATAATACTGTCGCGCTTTAGAAGTCGCAGAGCTAGCTTTTAATATCATTTCCTATTCCGTAGTAACCATGCACTTCCTGTCCCAGTTGGCCGTGAAGGGTCGCTTTCCTCCTTGAAAAAGGCGGAAAGAGTAGAAAAAATAGGTGAAATTAGACAACGCAGTATGTAATGCCTTTAATTTGTGGAGATATACATCAAAAAGTAAACGAACTCATGGAAACAATTTCCACAGCTGGTCTTTTCAAATGTGTTTCTCTACGCACAAAAGTGATTGCATGAAGTACGTTTCTGCCACTGCTTTGTGAATCGACAGAAGGGAATGCGCTTGAGAGTAGAAAATAATAAATACGTGCATATTAAAACGAACTTTTGGGATGTAAACGGGCGAACTATGTAGCTTTTAGTTAAGTTGAAATTAAATTCGGATGCTAGATACTGTTCTTACCGCTAGAACATTTCGCGTGATGCCACTTTAAATTTTCGCTGGGTGTCAGAAAACCAGAGGTTAGCCATAGGAAAGTTGCGGGGAGTTATTATATACCACCCAGTCTGTCTTCGCGTAAAAACAGAAGCCTGCGGCTCTGTAGCCTCGTGCATGCCACGCTTTTATTCTCAAGAGTTGCAGGCTCGCGCTCCAGGTCTTCTGCAAAAATATTTACGTGTTTCCGTAGTTGAGGTCAATTTGTAGCCAGCAAGTCGCGCTTTGCCGGCGACATTCATTTCGCTCTCGGCGAAAATTTCAAATTGCGAGAAGTCCTCTGAGATTTGGAGTAGCTTCTTGACCCAGTAATCCTGACAGCGACTTGCGCATGCTTCACCTTCGTCGCGCTGACGTTTTCCTCTCAGCCCGCAATTGTCTTGAAGAGAAATCGCGCGCAAGAGCGAGATTAATTCTTAAATATCCGCAGGGAGCCAGAGCCATTACGCGTCTCTAATGGGAAACAGCGGCGGCGCCATTTTCGCCCCGTTTCCCGGGTTACTATTCTCCCGCATCGCCTTCCTTGCTCGCGCAGTCGTGAGGTTACCGCAATATGAGAAAGCCTAGCTGGCAACACGGCGCAGCGCGGCCCAGGCTGAAGAAGTATGGGGAGTCGTACCCGAGGTTGGAACGCAGGCAGCTCGCGCGGGAAAGATGCGTCGTGTTGGTGGCTATGGACTAAGTAAGCGGGAATTGTTCCCCATACAACGGCAGCTGCTGTAGACGGTCGGCCGCATAAAGTATTCACGGGCGCGCGAAAAATAAAGCCGAATAAGATATGAGGTGCTGCAAGGCGTGATATGTGAACGTGTATGCGCGTGCCCGCGTACGTGTCGGAGCGCGTAGAAATACGAGGAATGAGAAAAAGAAGAGCGGAGAACGACAAAAAAGGGGGCGAATGGGATGGGAAGCTGAGGGGGCTCGCTGGCGGATTGTGAGGGCGCCGACAAGAATAATGTGACGCTCGTTTCTGCAGCCTCTCCACACGCTTCGTGGCTTCCTAGTGGCGGAGGCGCCCCCTCGCGGCGAGCGCAATTTTCCTTCTCTCCTTTGATTGCGATTCCCGAGTTTTTGTTGGAACTCCGAACCGCATTTGCGCTCCGCCGTTTATTCACGTCTTTGTTTTTCTTCGTGACGACGCTGTCAGGTTATTTCTTTCTTTTCAATGCCTTCTCTGTATGTATTGCGATCGCGCGTACCGTATACGTTCGTGTTTTTCTTTATTATTTCTTGTTCTCCTTTTTGGCCGCATTCTCTCTCTTAGGGCTTAGTTTCGGCGCGTGGAGATGGGTTCTCCGCGGGATTGTATCCTCTGTCGCTGCTGGTCAGTGCTTGGCCGATTGCTTTTGTTGCGTCTTCTCGACTTCTACGCACGCACGCGCGCGCGTGCGTTCTCGAGATGGGACTCTCTGTTTTTCCTCTCGCCTGCTTTCTTGCGTTCCTTTTCCTCCTTCTCCACCCTCGGGATCCGTCCCCTCATTTTCCCGTCCGCACGGCGGTGGCGGCCGCGGTGTCTGCGGCGATCGTTTCGTTTCTCTATATCGCCGCTGTCAGACGCGCGGGAGCCGACTCCAGTCCCTCCCTTTCCTTCTATCTGCGGCGGCCCGTTTTCTGGCTTCGTATCCTCCCCGCTGCCTGGCCCTGCTTGTCTCGCTGTCTTCTTTGTGGTCGCGCGCCGGAAACTGCGTCATTTTAGCCGGGCATATTGCGTCGGCTCTCTCTCGCCGGGGGCCGACTCTCTCGAGAAGTGCGAGCGAGCGTGCGTGCGTCTGTGCGCAATGGTCATTTACACGGCGTCTGGTGCTGCGGAGGCGGCGGTGGCGGTGAAGTGTGTTTCCTCGGCTTTCCAAGAGGGCTCCCATATTGTAACCTTTACGCTCCGCCGGTCTATATCCTACCGCCGCTTCTGGCCGCCGTCGTCTTCTCTTTGCGTGCGCCCATAGGTTCTTCGTTTTTGCGGCCGACCGAGTCTCGATTTTTGTTTCCCACCGCACTCCTAGGCCTAGCCGAAATAGGGCCGCCCTCGAAACCACGTATTGGCGGGTCGTAAAAACCCTGTCTGTCCGCCGTCTGGAGTGCTGGAGATGCGAGCTCAGCGCAATTTAGGGTGCTCACGGCGCCAGCCTGCAAGCTTGTTTTTTTTTTTTCTCTTCTTGATGCGCTGCGAGTTCCTGACCTTGCAGACGACACGCAAGTTTCACCGAAGCGCTTGCAAACTGCGCACGGTGCCGAAAGAAACTGCGTGTAAAAGCAGCGGCGGGTCCACGTTCGTTGGCGTATCAGCGTTTTTTTTTGTTTTTTTTTTCCTCGCCTCTCCATGGCTCGGATAAGTACAACCTCGACGATAACTAGCCGCTCTTTTTAGTTTACTCCGCATCGCCGACACAGAAAGCAATGTTTACGTTTCACTATGGCAGCAGTCCTGGATAGACTTGGTTGACGTTACCTAATGAACCCCATTTTGTAGAGTTCCGTATATTTGTCGTGTAATAACAAGGCAAAGCAATTTTCGCTTTCATTCTACCAGGCGACCTTTCCGTAAGGGCTCTGGAAGTGCGTATCTGTGTGGTGGGAGTGGGAGTGTGCATGGAGATAGGAGTTTGCGGAAAGCTGGAAGGTTTAGAGTTCAGCCGACACTGTTTTATTGACTTGCTTCGAAAGCCGCATTCATTGGAATGATGCATTACGGGCGCGTTGGGGCGATGACTAGCGGTGTGTCTGACAAGCAGTTAACTTTCTTTTAAAGACTTCCTCGATCGAATTCATGCTTTTATTTTGTTTTACAACTTCTCATATTTGTGCTTTGTCAAACAACGATAGTTACAATGTCTATGGGCTCGGGTAAAACACGGGAGGACGCGTTAAAGCTCGATCACTGTTTACTCGTTCAACAGCCAGTTTTACTTTTGTCGTATTCTCATTCGCTACGTTGGTTGTCAAGCGTGGGCGCAGCCACGGAGTTGTACTTTACGATGAAAGTGGGTGGCTCCTGAAAGGCACCAGTTAATTGCTGCTTCCCACGCCCCTCGCTGGACAAAACACGGCGCTCAATTTTCTCCACTTTCATTTGGTCGTGATTTCGGTCTGCTTCCTTTTCTTCATTCCGAGTATGTGTGGGCGACATGAAAAGAAGAACCAAGATCTGTCAGTATAGCTTTACAGAAACGAGCGCTTGGTATGGACATGGCCCCGACATGGACGTATGAAATGGAGAATACTTCAAGGAAACGTAACGAGTTTTAAAACTCTTCCGGTTTTACATTATTACGCGTCTGCGCTTTGCGGAGAGGGAGACAATGGCACGAAACGTTATGACAGAAAATGACAAAGGTAAAGACCAGAGGAGTGTGCTTGCGAAGCTTGGCAGTTTAAATGTCACCCGGGAAACAGTGATCTGATTCTGAAGTTTCGTCCGCATCTCTTTTGTTGTTTATTACGGCACAGTTCGTTTTTCAATAACCAGAGTGACTTTCTACATGCACAAGCGAATAACTAACACGCCCAAGCTGCTGTCCTGATATGCACGAGACCAAGGCAGTCTCATATGTCTATGCGCAATACCGGCTCTCGACTGTTGTGCCGGGGGACGCGCGTTCGGTCCCGGCTGCAGCGGTAGCGTTTCGATGGGGTCGAAACCTAAGGTGCCAGTGTACAGCCGGCCAAAATCTTAAGCTGGCGTTCGTGACGGCCTCTTTTTCTATGCTCCTGCGCTTTGGGATGAAACAAACTTGCGGAAAGCTCAATATTAAGCACGGGCTTAGTGAGCCTGTGCTTAAATTTGATATTTTCGCGAGTTTGCGCCATCATTGGCTCCAGGAGCATGGAAAATTCGGCCGTGACGCACGTCAGCTAAAGATTTTGCGGGCTGTACTTTGAGATGTAAATGCATCTTAACGAACCTCAGGTAGCCGAAATTAATAGGAAGTCCTGTACTGCAGCGTGCTTCGTAGCTCATGTCTCTTTGGGACGGTAAACGCCATGCAGCATGCCGTATGCGCAAAAACATTCGAACGTTTCTTGTTTTAACTCACGCTTTAAGTGTAGGCGCTACGAGTACCGGGAAAGAAAAAGAATTCGCACTAAATAATTAAATTCATGTTTCCTTCTGCAGCGATTTTGACTAAGCTATAAGGGGCTCGTAGGTAGAGGCACAAACTACTTACGAAAAGAAATGTGCGCTTATAGCTAATACCAGAGAGTAATCTTTTACTGCAAGTAAAATATAGCGTGGCGCATAGTTTTGATTCAACCTGCATTGTAATTTGTGCTCCTAACGCTATGGCGATACTTGCTCATTCACTTGGTTGTAAAAAGTTGCTTATAAGGCAGCTGCCTCGGCTTTAATATGCAGTCTGTCAATCGGTCGAAGTAGGAAGCGTCGCAAATATCATTACTGTGAGGCTTTATTTGATCTTTGCCTGCGGAAAACGTGTATATATATATATATATATATATATATATATATATATATATATATATATATATATATATATATATATATATATATATATATTGCCACACTGTTGGCTCTCTGCCGGCGCCACCTGGTGGCCGAACCTTGGCTCCAGGCGCGTGGCCGCGCGTCGTCTTCGTTCTGCATGAGCTCTGCATGGGATCGTTACATGGTCGTCACAATATATATATATATATATATATATATATATATATATATATATATATATATATATATATAGGTTAGGTTACTTGTAAACATAAATACCCCCGAAAGCAGAAGAATTGACAGCCGTCGCCGTAGCTCAGAGGTAGAGCACCGGACGCGTAATTCGGAGGTCGTGGGTTCGGATCCCACCGGCGGCATGTGGTTGGTTTTTCTTCTGCTTTTCTAATCAATTATCTTTAAGCGATAACATATTCAGTAATATTCTAAATTGATCAACACCACAAAATAATAAAATAAATTAAAAAAAAAATCCCCCGTGCCCCTTGGTTTCTGTGGCTGTTGGCTTCTGTCATATATATATATATATATATATATATATATATATATATATATATATATATGTATATATTGAATGCTGAAGCATGGTGAATGAGAAACTGCGGCTGAATGAGTGCCGGACAGTATATTGCAAGTGAGCGTAAAGCATTAAATCATCCATGAGCTGCGTTTTGGACTGGGTCTGAGAGCGGTATACTAGCAGGTTGTGACATTCTTTAGTACACCTGTGGGCGAAAATTAATGCGTCAATATAAACTGAACTATAAGTCGCTGCATAACTGTGAAAAATTTCCTTAAATGCACCCGGTGCAGACCGCCTTCTAGATACAAAGGGGAAGACATAAAAAGTGTGGTTGAGTTTTTTCACGCGTAGGATTATCGCCTGTCATTAAATTCTCGAGACTATTCATACTCACAGTTGTAGTCAACTATTTACCGTGTTGGGGCAGCTGATTGATATGCGTCCAGTGCTGTGGTGTGCGTACGAAACACTTTCTCCTTGTTAGTAAGAAAGACTTGCTCTCTATTAGCGTCTTAATAGTATAACATTAGTGCGTGGTTTAACTAGCGTGTCGAGAAAAAATGAAAGAGAAACGAGATAGAAAAGCTGTTTTAATTTTTTCCTTATATTGACGAGGGTCAAGTAGATGGAGAAAAATATGCTGAGGGCATTTATTCAATTCAGGAGTGTTTTGAAAGTCCGTTTTGCAATCCGCGCGGTTAAGGTTCTTTCATTAAGCGACGCAGCAAACTGTGAATGGAAACGAGTTCGGGGAGTACACAGTTCGCAACACAGTTACGTCGGCACTCGACGGAGCCGCCGAAAATTCACGCAGTTGTGGCTCCCTGTGGTCACGCGAGCAAAACCTGGTGCTAGCAACACCATTTTCATGAGCGCTGCTGGTGCAGCGATAACAGAGGGTTCGAGAAGCCCGTTAAGCAAAGCGGTAATGGTCCCAACTGGAATGATGAGGCGGCCGCCTCTTTTTCTTGATCGTGTTCGCGCGCGCAAGTTTTACTTTGCACGCGGAATGCAAATGAACCCTGAGGGAGGTCATTATTCTTCCCTCCTTTCATTACCAGTGACAATGGATCGTTAGGAAGCCATCCTGGACTCTGTTTGTTGGCTCTAATTGAAACTGGCTGGGAGCGCTCAACAGAATTGGCGCCAGGCGACGTCGTCGTCAGCGTTTCTGCTCATTCCGGACCGAACGGGGAACTGTAAATGCGTGAGCTCATCCGGTGTGCAACCATTTGGGGTTTCGCCCCTGGCTCCCAAAGCGGCCCTTCTAATGTTCAGGTCGCGCGCAGGTGAAACAATGGCCGAGCGCAGTGACTGAGCTCTTGACAGCGGTGGATTATGCATGTGTTTTCGATCATGCGGTGTAAGTTCAGTGGAAGGTACACGGGGTCAGTGAACTGTTGCTGCAGGGTAGCAATACGTGCAGGAGGACTTTCAGCGGTTCAATTGAAGTCACCTTAATTTTCAACATTTCACAATGTTGACGGTCTCCCAGGCAAAAAGCTGTAGTAACAGCTTGACGAGGCCTGGAAGCCGGCGGCAGGCAGCAGTGACAGCAGTACAAAATTTGAATACAAGATACCAATTACTATCTAATTTTATGACGGTCACATTTTATAACAGATTTAGAAAAATAAGAGGTGAAGTAAATGAGTCAAAAAAGATATTGAGATGTTATGCAAAAGCCAGGGTTAACATGCGCATAAAACTGAAAAAAAAAGTGATAATTGCACTTATGAGAGGTTAAACTGCCATGTGTATGTTTTCATTGAACACGTTACCATTTTACGCCAGAAACAGCAAACACGGGTCACTCCAGAAACATTGAACGCAAAATTTTACGCGTTATTCGAGCGTTATTAAAGCTAGATAGACTGGTCTTATTTAGTAACACTGGCACTGTATAGCTAAATGACTGGAGAAGGTATTTAGTTCGGTGGTGTGGTTGTTAGCAGTATCTGCCTTTAGCGCTTGCCTGGAAACAATTCACCGGTTAGCTCTTAAGTGTTTATTCCCACTGTTTGAGTGTACTTTGCAAGAGCAAGTTGACGGGCTAGTTGGCTCTGCATGATGAATATACAGCGCACGGCAAAAAACAAGGTATGGGAACAGTAAATACAGCAGCAACACAGCAGCGCCGGTGTGTGTCTTTTACTGTTCCTGTTCCTTGTCTTTGTCTTGTTCTATATGCTTAGCATCCTGTGTGCACTGTTGCTAAACTTCTTTGCGTCGACTAGAGAGACAGGTGGCCGCTTAAAACAGACATCGCTTATTACCACTTGTGAGATGAACGCAGAGCCAAGGCGACGCAGAAGCGCGCCGCCTTGCTTTGGTCAAGCTTCTGACGTGTGGAAAAAAAGTGGTGACTGTTCATTGTCACTGTATCCAAGGGCAAATATACTTAGAGCACCCCACTTGGTGCTTTCTATTCCGGGCAGGCTTATACAAGGCAGTACTTTTTAAAGTCTAGTTTAGCCAGTAATGCACCAGTGTCGCTTTTCTGGCCACGAGTTTCGCCAAGGGCGTGGCATCGAATCGCAGAAAAGAATCCCAACAAGGCGGAAAGATGGGAGGGGTGGATAAAGGGGCATCAACTTTCTCTTTGCCTCAGGCGTAGGCAATGTTAAGACAAATGCAGGGTTTAGGCATTAAAATCAGCTGTGTGATCCCTGTCACGCCATGTTACGCTGCTCTATATAACCTATGAAGCGTACTATCGGGGACAAAAGTGGTATACTCCACGCGGCGGGAGCCGGAGCTGCGGAAAACTGCGTTGCGACGCCATCTACAGCGGCAGCAGGGATCGAGACAGCCAATGCGCGACCTCTATTATCAGCAGGCATGCCGCTTGGCTCGTTTTAATGTCTCGTGGTTTAGCTCGCCAAATTGCCCGTTTTCAGTTGCTGCGGCTCCCGCCGCGTGAAGTATACGACTTTTATCTCCGATAGTGGATACTACCTGTGCTAGGCGACTTGCCTTTCGGAGGAAGTTAGAACGTTTTGCGGCGTCGTCTTGTGTAGCTTTATTTTGTCTTTTAAAGTAATATTTCCTTGAACGTAACTCTGGATGACCGCTTACAGCATATTTGGTTCTTGTCACATTTCCCTCATTCGAGACGAAGGCAGCGCATATTCTGAACGCTTATTTGGAGAACAATTTGAGCGTAACAAAACAGAAAACTGCCGGCATGCAAAGCACTGAAAGGCTGTGAAGAAGAATATAGATTCAACCAAAAATATACTTCTCTGATCTGTTCAGGGATTTTTTTCCATGTGTGAGAAGTGTTCACTGGAAACACTAGCATCGAGAGAGATCAGACAATACCAAAAAAAAAAAAAAGCAGAGGTGGAATCTCCTGGAAATTGTAAGAATGCCCTTACTGCAGGCTTGAACTCATTTCGTTCGAAAAAGTCTCAAAAACAGCGCTTCAAAAGAGTTATAAGAAGGCTACATATCGCTTCTACTCCTAATTGAAGCCGCTGTTCTCTGCTCTGGGCATTTCTCAACTTTCAAGCGGAGGCTGCCGAGAGGCAAATAAATTTTTGCTAATTAAAGGTGGCGAAATTACTTCACCACCTGTGCATGTCTTAGCGGTGCCTGTTCTGTTCTACAATTGAAGCAATATGCTGTATCTAATTTATTATGAAATGAATAGATGGGATAGACACATAGCGAAATAACTGTCTGGAAACCTGAATACTCTTTACAGGCTTGTATGTCTGTAACGCATAACTTTGTATCTCTTTTTTTTTTGGGGGGGGGGGGGGGGAGGGGGAGGGGGAGGGGGCATGTTCGATAGATGAATATGCGGGTTTTATGGCAACAAGTGGGCTGACGTTATTACAGCTTGTTTGTAGAAAAAAATGCACTGTTAAACAGAAAGGCAGGCTTTAGCGGATATATTGAGTCGATTTATTCTGCAATTGCTGCTAAGCGTGCACGTTCAAATCACACTGATGGTTTCTAAGCATCTCATCATTGCTCCTGGTTATTGCTTTATGCGCAGTGTGATTGTCTAACACGACTGACAATGGTGGTGCAGTTGTGCGGAATGAGTGCTAAGGACGAAGCAGTAGGAGGAAATAACTTTTATTTATTTCCAAAAAGGTTCAGATCTTGGACAGTGCTTGGAGTTACCCTCTTTTCTGCCGTCTTGGGAGGAGCCCCCAGTTCAGGGCCCCTCGTGCATTAGCCGCATGCCGGGCCCGGTCCACCAGCTTCCGCTGGTCCTCCGAGTCTGAGCTGCGCAGCACGGATTCCCATTGGGAAGATTAAGGACTGGTTACTGTCGCGATTGCTTGGTTTCTCTGGCTTTCTTATGTAGTATGGTATAGTTAGTGTTTCTTTCTGCAGAAGAGACATTCGGTCGATACTGCATGCTGTACCACTTGTTTAGGGTAAGGAGTTTGTGGTTTCCACCGCATCACGGTTTCTTTCCTGTTGAGTTTCTTATGAGATGAGGTAGTTACTTTCTGCCTACGTGGTGGCGTTGATTATCTGTGTGTACTGCAACAACGGCTGGCCTAGAGTGTTGTATGTATGGCCCTCTTTTTCGTTTTCCTTGGATAGTTGACTGGGTCTCTCTTCTATTCCTGTCAACCGGGGCTCCGTGAGCGCTGGCACGAGATTTAGCAAGGCCTAGCTGATTGCCGGTTAGGGACTCGTGCCTGGGCGTCCTAAACTGTTGATAGTCTTCTGGTAATAGTCTACGGGCTGTCAAGGATACGTGTCCCGCTCTAAACGAGTGCCACGTGGGTCGTTTACGAATACTCCCGACTGTTTGTTTTCATCCTGTGTGCTGAGGATGGCGAGGGCAATGGCCGTTTCTTCAGCTTCTTGGGAGTTAAATGTCCTTGTCGTTGCCGAGGTCGCTTCTGGTCCACTACGCTCATTGCCATGACTTGATTGTTCGCCTAGGTCACTACGTTTCTGTACTGGACCGTTTTGGCCCCCTTGAAGAGTGGCTTTGAGGCTTTTGCTCTTTCAGTCGTACACTATGATACTTCAGGTGCATGTTCTTAAGCATCGAGGCCATCAATTCTGTCATGAATTTCTGGATTGATTAGTTGGGTTGGCGAGGGTTTATTTGATTCACGGTCACTGCATTTCCTTTCTTACTGTCTAGACAAAGTTACTAATAATTTTTAAGATTTTGTCAATTGGCCGCTTTTCGTACAAGCGTATAACTTTGCGAAACGGTAGAAAGAACTTTGCCACTTATTTTTCTTTTATCTAATTAAAAAATAATCAAAGTCTGTAACTTAGATACGTCACTAATACAGACGTCGTTTCGCCTTCCTGAGCTAGCTTACGTTAGTGAGGGACAATTAGGGGCTTAATATGGCGATTTTATTCGTTTTATTCATAAATCTCTCCGCAGAGGAAATGATTTTTGCAATCGCTTAATGTTTATACTGTTGTACAATACACATTAAAAGGCATGCGCGCAGGCTGTTTCTCATTCAAGTGCACATTATACATGAATGAAATTAATGCACTGGTAATTTCTGCCAGTCTCCTAGTATGCGCTTCAATATAAGACGGGGCGAAAATCTGGTATCTTTTTTTCGACCGACTGCTACGACATGCGTTCCTTCGCCAGCACGAAAAAACAGACGCGGCAAAAATGTCTCGTACAAAGGATGACAAAGACAGGAACCGCACTGCTGGGGGTATCAACATAATGATGGTCAGCTTCGCTGCAGCTGATTACGCTTTTAATCACTTGCCGTGAAACCCTTCCCAGCGGGAGACGTAATTCACAGGCGCCCATTCCCAGCCGCTTGTAAAGGTTAACCAGCACTGCCTTCCGTCGGCGTTGCTATGCGGCGTGGGCAGCGCGGTGCAAGATTTATGAACGGTGCTTCCCTGCCAGGGATCCTGAGAAGCTGTGGCGTATTGCTCATTATTGAGGGCGTCTGGTTTTGTACGTTTACTATATACAGCAACGCGTGGAAATCTGTTTGTACGGGGTACCGGTGGAACAAAGCCTCGCTGTAAATCTCAAACTTGGAGTAGTGCTGAAGCCCGCCGCATTCACTTCTGCGTGAATTTTTATCGGGAATTCTAATGGACAGCGGAGGAGAGAAACTGTAACCATTCAGAATTAATAGAAGCGCAATAATGTTTTAGCGCAATAAAATTATGTGGCGAGGCACACTTCTCCACACGATGACCCTTAAAGTGTAAAGCGATGCACTAGCCTCGAAGCAATGGACGCTTTGATGTAGCCCGGCATATACGGTATATCCACTGCTCGTTAGCCCTCGTAAGAATAGTTACTCGAGCGGCTTTCACTCGCACCTCGTGAATATGATTGTGTGAGGCATTCAGTAGCCACTAGGTGGTACCGTGTATTGTTGCATCTTAAACATCAGTAGGGACAATAGACAACACGCTTACACCTCTCACCAATTAATGCTTCCCTGTAGTTCAGCCGAAACATGGTTTCAGTTCTTGCTGGCTTTTCCTTTTACGCGGCAGTAATGAACAGAGAGAGGCTTAATTTCTTATGTGCAGAGTTCTATCGGACAGCAATTATAACCTTTATTTTTTGTAACTATCGAAATCTTTTGTTAGCATTAATATTGCCTTCAGAAGTTTTCAAGCATGCAATGTAAGGAATCGCAATAGTTAGATTTCCGTTTTGTGTAAATGTTATTCAAAAGCTGAATTTTATCCAACACCCTGCTGCTCATGAGGCGATCTAAAATGAATTGCATACGGTACTACCTTCATATGATTGTACGTAAAATTCTTGGAAAGGTGTTTTTTCATGAGCCAAAAAAAGGATCAAATTTTTTTTCAGTCAGTTTTTGCTAAATGCTTATCAGTTTGTGCATTGAATGATGTTATGTAAACTATATTGTCCTTTCTTTCGAATAGTAGCTATGCAACCTACAGTAAGAAGTGAATAATGAAATCAGCTTCTGATTTGGCTTGGTTTCATGTGGGTTTAACGTCTCAAAGCAACTTAGGCTATGAGGGACACCATAGTGGAGGGTTCTGGACAATTTCGACCACCTGGGGTTCTTTAACGTGCACTGACATCGCACAGTACACGGGTCTCTAGCATATCGCCTCCATAGAAAATGCAACCACCGAGGCATGGATCGAACCCACGTCTTTCGGGTCAGTAGCGGAGAACCGTAACCACTAAGCCACCGTGGTGGCTTGATTGTGACTTGCTGACAGCATACAAACACCCAGTCAATAATTCGATTGTGCCACTCGACCATCGACAGGTCTTAGACCGGCCAGCAGGTCAAAGCCTTGCTACGGCGAGCGAAGGGAAACTAGCGAGAACAAGCTTGCACGCACGATGTTTCCCCCGTACAAGTGTCGTCCTCGAGATTATAAGAACAATAAATAACTGCACAAAAAAGGACGGGGCAAAAGAGAATAAGCACATGTGACGAGCTTTCCCTTTTATCCCGTCCTTTTTTGGGTAGTTATTCATTTTTCTTAGAATGTGGTACCAACTAGCCCCTCACCGCACTCTTCTAGATTTCGTCCTCGAGGCTTTTCCCACGAGCGCGACGCAGATCCTGTAACGGTTAACACGCTGCCATGCATCCAGGCGTAACTAAATTAACAAGGACGCGTTCAAGAGAGCTGGGTTTCCTTTCAGTAAAAGCTGCTGTATTGATGATGCACAGGAA
This sequence comes from Amblyomma mixtum, assembly GCF_055824585.1. Taxonomy (NCBI): domain Eukaryota; kingdom Metazoa; phylum Arthropoda; class Arachnida; order Ixodida; family Ixodidae; genus Amblyomma; species Amblyomma mixtum. The sequence goes on along the minus strand of NC_143017.1, from coordinate 67,628,804 downwards.
AATAATGATTTTATGGGGATTAAACGTCCCAGAGTGACTCAGGCTATGAGAGACGCCGTAGTGAAGGGCTTCGGAAGTTTCGACCACCTGGGGTTCTTTAACGTGCACTGACATCGCACGGTACACGGGCCTCTAGAATTTCGCCTCCATCGAAATTTGACAGCCGCGGCCGGGATCGAGCCCGCGCCTTTCGTTTCAGCAGCCGAGCTCCATAGCCGCCACCGCGGCGGCTGCACAGGAAAACAATAATACTAAAAAAGTAATATAGTAAAAATCGCAGAAATGTTCGTTAGAAATTCATGCTTCTCATTTACGCAGTGCCATCATCTCGTACGGGCGTTTGAACGTCTTTTATAAAAAAAAATAAACATTTTTTATCAACATTGTTCTTGTGAAGTTAACTTGCCCATTTTTCTGGGCTATTTGCCATTTAACGACAATCTTACACTGCGCGTTCTCATTTTTTCTAGTACGCAAAGAGCACACAGTCTTACACTGCGAGTTCTAGTTTCTTCCAGTAAGCAAAGAGGCAATCTTCGTACCACTCGACGGTGACTATAGAAAATCCAGCCAGGCTAACGCAATCTATGCAAAACAGCAGTGGTGTTGTCATCCTTGGCCGAATGTATTTCACAGGCCTTAGAAGTGTGATGCTCGTGGCAGGAGCCTAGCGGATGACAGTTAGGCGCGGGTAAACCCCCTGCGCTTGAGGTAATTGGTGCTAGGTTCACTTACATCTCCGCACTGTGAGAAAGCGTCGACATGCTGTTTGGTAGTCGGTAGCACGACACTGATCAAATCATTTGCCGCGTGTGCTCATTAATGGTTACACACTACAACTGAGTCGATTCTGAACAAATGAGAGCCGGTACTGCACAAAGCATCAAACATATGAAGAGAGAGAGTACTGCCAATGACAGAACCTGCCTGCTTCTTTTGTACGAAAGTAACGCTTGCAAAAGCAGGAGCAGGACACATTGAATTGAAACACTACGCTGTTCCTATTACGTTTCGTTAAACGCCGCAAAGAGATGTTTTGCCCGCTCGTATTTCCTTCCCCGTTCACGCTCTGTGGAACCCCGAAGTAAGCTTTCACACAAGCGAGGACGCCGCCATCGAAACTCGTTTCCAGCGGGACGCTGTGTCGCGCGGCGTTGTCGCGGTTCCACTACTTTCTTTTTCTTATACGCAGCTTTGGTTGAAATCCGAGATCCGCTCCCACTTGAGGAAGTGCTTAATGGTCCCTGCGCCTCATTCCTACCATCTTTCGTTCCTGTTCTTTCCTCTTCCATGCTTCTTTTAGCTCCTCTTTCTTTCCCGACGCACTCCTCTGAAACGGGAGCAGTCAGCCGGCGGTTCGTTTTCTTTCCTGCTCCTTTATACTCTTTCTCTCGTTAATCGTTATTCTGCACCCAGTTCCTTTTCTGGCCCAAATAGATTCGGCCGTGCAACCAGGCTTCGAGGGACATTAAGACCGCGCGCCACGCCAAAGATGTAGGGAGGAAAGCGGGGAAATGAAACGAGGGCCTGCGCTAGCGCCATGTATCGGAGGAGAGATACATCAAATTTTGTGTAAATCAAAGTTTTATCCGTATGACTCCGGAGTGCGAAAGGGAAGATGAAAAAGAAAAAAAGAAACACGGGGACCTTTCACTCGATTCCTTTCAGTCACCGCTCCACTTTTTTTTCCCGCCTCCAAGCGAACACCAAGCTTGGTGCACTTCACTTCGAGTAGGGGAGGTAAAGGCGGTCCGAGCAAGACTAGAGGGATGTGGGTGCCCGTTTCCTTCATTCCACCGATGTTCATTTTTAATGTCAGCGCCGGCACACAGGAGCCAGCGAGCGTCGGCACTTTCTTGTACATTTCTTGGTCAAGCAGCGGTGGTGGCCTGGTGACGGACCATTTTTCTGCCAATGGCAGTATCCGCGGGTGTCTTTGGGGGTTCGGTTATGTACTTTTCGAGTGGCTTTTGACGTGCGCCGAATCCCGACTTGGAGCGTGACCCGAGTGTTATAGCGAGCGCACCGCCAACTTCCCCCCCTTGGCTGCTTCACGCACGTTCGGAGCCTGGGTCTCAGTTCGGGAGACATCATGAGAGCCTCGGACCAACCCCTAGCTGGGCTCTATCCCAACCCTCTCCCCCACTATTCCCCATCTCTTCCCTCCAGCGTCGCTTTCGATACCGCTCCCCCTCCTTTCAAAGCGAGGATGAAGCCTTCGGGCGAGAGTCGTCGAGACCGATTGTTCCCGAATTCGATTTTTCCACTCCCACTTCTTACTGAGCGCGCCGGGCTCAAAAGACGTATCCCGTAGCAGGCGTCCCATGCCCGCGCAAGCGTAGCACATACACGCACGCACGCACGCACGCACGCACGCACGCAGTGTCGCGAAGGACGCTGGCGTGACCCACATGTTGCCGACGCTGCGGTCGCGCCGGCGACGCGTTGCCCCTCCGGAGGCTTTCGTATTAGGCCCAGTGGGAAACGCCAAGAAAAGTTAACGCTTAAGAGGGCTACGACCTCGGCGGCTTCAGAAGGCGCGCTTCGTTAGGTTTCTTGTGTTCCGCCTGCCCTGACGGCGCCTTCGGGGCGCCACGCTGTATAAATTGCGATCAGCTACATTATTGAAGGCGTGGTTTCGATGAAAGCACGAACGCTGAAGTTCTTGTTCCTACTTTTTCGTTCTTTAAATATCTCCGTTCTGACCCCTATACTTCTTATTTTCCGTTTAAAGCGCGTACTAGAAGTTTACGGGACTAAACCCAGGGTGGGTTTGTCGAAGACGTGAGCAGTAACACGATTTCGTCTGAGGCAAACTTTAAGCAACGGTACGGGGTCTTTGAAAAGAAACTCTTTCGGCTTTAATTGAGTCTAGAGACTTGCTCGCTATTAGCTGTGGTTCAAAACATCGAATTCGCAAGTAAACGTGCCTTCTTTCTGCAGCGTTAAGGGTTAACGCTCCTAACTCAACTTTGTTTCTAACGGCCCCATGCAGTTGTGGTTAGCGTACACTTTGAAGTTGGTTGGGCAGTCAACGAGGTTGAGTTGTTCTTGTTCTTTATAGCCGAGACAAATATCGTAGTCATCGCTTTAACGCTTTAAAGTTATCGCTAATATCACTTTAACGAAGCCGTACGAACGTGCCTGCTTTGTTATGCAAATGCAGTGCGTTGGCACAAGAACTATGTGCTGGAATCTAACACTAAAACGCACTTCACAAGTTCACGCATTGTTCTCTTGCGTAGAGAAGAACTCAGTGAAAGAACCCTCACTACCGCATACATGACACGCAAACAACGACCGCAATACCTTTATACCTTAAAATGTTCGATTCCCGTGTCTGCGCGCCTCAACCCCTGCGTATAGGTAAGCTCTCAGTATCCTCTGCCAACAAAGGCTCTCGCTGAAACATTGGTGTGAAGATCGCTACTTCGTATCCTCAATTCTCGTCAGACAATCAAATCAAAGTACGTGATTAAAATCCGGCGCTTCACACAGCCCGTCGATGATACCCGAGCTTTCGTCGCTCTCGCGGCATCGGCTGTTCTCAGGTCGTTCGTCGGAAGCGGTTCTATAGGCTTCCTAGTGCTGGCCCGTGGTCTGAATGGTCTGCCGCTTCTTATCTGCGGCTCCGAAATGTTTCTCCAATTGCTTACGTCGGCGATTTACCGCAGCGTTCCCCATGTTCTATTCAGGCGTTTAGCAATTACCCGTTATCTCCCCTCAGAGAGAAGTGCGCCCTCGGCGGTCTCGATGTGAACACGCTTTCGCGCTGCTGAGGAGAGGGGAGGCCGGGGCTCGTTGTTTCTCCCACGAGGCCTGCGGGAGAAAAACCGGCGCTTTAGGGGTTTCGTGCCAAGTTGCGTTGTTGCGGGGACAAATGGTCTATCGTCAATAGGCGGCGTTGTCGCTGCAGGTTGTGCAACTTATGCGTTACACTTATACAATGTGTTCAAACTTCGACAGAATTTATCTTGCTCAGCACAAAATGTATCGCATCGAGGACCCCTACTGCAAATTTAAAGATGATATTTGTTTACACGCTTACGTGTTTAGACTCGCGTTGTAGATAAAGAGCAAATCTAAAAGCTGAGCTAAAGACGCTTATAAAACTTCGCATGCTCCTAGAGGTCCTTGAAACTGAAAAAAAAAAAGATGTTTATCTGTATTTCTCTGAACGCTTTTGTAATAGTTCGAGGTGCTCATTGTTTCGATCGTAACGGCAGTGCGTTGTGACTGGTCGGAGGTGAGATGCGTACTGTTATGCGTCGTTTCAACGTGCTGTGAACGTGGGAGAAATATATGCAAAGAGAAACCGAGGAATCAGCTCCCACGTGTTCAGCATTCAAGCAGCGTCAGGGCCGACTTCACCGCCTTGAGCGTTATCGCTGCTTCTTATTGCCATGCCACTGCGCCACAAGGAGCCCGGCATTTACATCTTCGTTCCATGCAGCGGGTGTCGTTGGCACAGAAGAAATTACGCAACAAGTTTACAGCAATGGGAACCATGAGGTGCACCATGGAGCGAAAGGCCTTAAATTGCTGTTTACATTATTAAAGGTTACTATTCTGTTCACTTTGGTTAATGGAATTTATCTAATTTTAAGTGATTAGTGGCCTCCTTTTCAAGGGCACGAAAAATCAAGTGGCACGCTTCCTTTTTAGGAAAGCAACTCTTTTCTCAGTTTGCATCTCCGTCTGAAGCGGACGCGATTACTTATTTTGCGGCGTGGTTGCTTTTCCTGGGCCAGTGTGAAGCAGGGGTGAAGAATTTTTGATAAAATTTCTATCTGAAATAAGAAGCGATAAGCGGCCTCTAACGTAATCCTCACGTAGTTGCTTGAGTACTAACGCCATGGATATGCACAATTTTATCGACCCTTTCTTCGAGCGCTGTTCTCTATCTCACAGCATATAGACTAAAGAACGTCCACTGCAGATTATCTCGGCATGGTTGCGCGATACTGAGGTGTCAGCGATCTAGCGCTGCTTTTTTAAGAACACCTACAAGCAGGTGGCAAGGTGACGATGGTGTCAAAAAATTTTGGGCTGCCAAAAACGGCATTAGAATTGCTGGCGGGTGATAAATTCTCTCATTCTGGTACAGTTGGAAAAGAAAACTGGGCATCGACTTTCATATCCTGTTCACGCAATACTGGACATCACGCAAGCAATGGACATCAAGCAATGCATATTTTGTTGCGTTTTTCTTCTCATATGTTTTACTTCGAACATGTTATTATGTGATATTCAATGAGGAATAGCTTTGGTTTCAACGAATATCTTCTGCGCAGAATGCAAGTCTAGTCGCCATAATAACGATTATTTGACTGTAACTGGTACTGCGTAAAAATCGCATGCAACGTCCAGATAACCATCGCAGAGTACGTATAGAACTTGTCCATCGCACGAACTACACGCCCAGTAATACATTTTTTAACACCTATTTTAACATGCGAACGCAATGAAACAGGAATGAAAAGAAAAAGCATGCATTCGCGTGTTTTGCACTCAGAGTTGTCTGCTTCTCCATTAAAAGCCGCTTCTAATTCCCATTCAAGTAGCGTTAGTTTTGATAGTCTGAATGTTTCATGGCAATAAGTAGTCTGAATGAAAAAAAAAAAGAAATAAAATTGGTGTTTCAATCAAACCGAATTGCACGAAAATAGCTTTCGAGTTTCCGGCGCATAATTTTTCTGTACTGAAGGTGGACATTGTAGTTGATGGTGACAGCCGAGAGCTTTCTGTCTCTTGTGCTCAGGATGCTTTCAGAGGCCTCCTTTAGAGGTGTAAAAGAGGTCTATGAACAGGGTAGGTTATAAAGTCATGATACAATGAGCTTCAAGTGGTGTTCACGTCGTTAATGCTTGCGTTTATGCACATCGAGGAATCACTCACATCGAACAAAGCGTTAACATGTATCTCAGGAACACTTAGTAGCTGGACTGTCATAAAACACTTAGCGGTGCAAGTAGGTGCAAACCTTCCAGAATTCAAGCGCAACAACCACCGTTCTCTTTTCTGTGTGCTGTCTTTGTTGCGCTTGAATGTCGGACTCATATACCAAACGGCAATTGAACTGCCGCGAAACGTAATAATATTACTCTAGAACACCTTATTTTGTTGTGGACTTAATTACTGCTATATAGTTCGGGCCTCTACAGCACATAGCCATTCTCATAAATTTCATGTCCTGCAAGAAAGATTTCTACGTGTTGTTTTAAGTGTTCCTATGTGCTATTCCTCTGAACCCTTATTTGCCGTGGATAATGTATGACCAGTTTCAAAGGTCACTGATTATCGCATCAGCAAACAAGATAGAAAGATAGGCTAAGGATAATACCTCTTTTTTTACGTCAACTAGCGAACCTAAAAACTCATTCTGCTGCATATAACGCGATATTTGGAGCGGTGTCAAATTCACACATGTAGGACTACGCAAATGGCTGCCAAGATTGTTAAGTGCATTGCATAAGGAAAATGCACAACGTGAGAACATGACTCCCAAGAAACTTTTTGACCACTTTAGTCATTAGAAAAACGCACAACAAAAAAATCTCGCTAGTTCTCTTTTTTATTCTACTTCGATTTCCTACGGTAAACTCCTATCGGAAGTTTACGCTCTCTCTCGAGTGAGGTCTTTGTGTGGATTACTTTTGTTAATTTAATACCTTTTGTTTGTTGATTGTGAATGCAAACTTCTTTTTTTGTATGGTGTGCAATTTCAACGCATGCAATTTGTTCTTCTGGACTTTAACGCAGTTTCTTATGCATTGAATGTCGTCCTTTTATTTTTTTCCTCTCTGTGCTGAAATTAATGAGTACCAGTTTCTTTTTTTTGTATTTTGCTGACCACTGCATGACGTTGCCAGTACGGGGTCCTGTAACCTTGTCAAGCTACCATTATGATACTTTTCTCTATGCCCTCCGGCATCATATATGCGTGATGCGAATAAAGTTATTGTTATTATTATTATTGTTTATGGGAATCAAGCGCCTGCAAAGTTTATGCACGAAGAGCCATGCTGATCACGTGGCTGATGTTTGCAATTCCTTCCATGCATTTTGGCTCATCTTTACTTTTCATCCTTTTTATTGTTGCTGCAGATTTGGCTCTCCGGACCGTGTTTAGAAAAGGAGCCATTGTTAGTGTACTTTCATTCTGCATACTCTGTATTGCTTTCCTCAGTCTCTCGGCAACAGAAAGCACAGAACGCAGGCTCAGTATCTGATGTCTATGACAAAGAATCACGTTTTCTTTTTTTGCTTGGTAAACCGTTCGCATTCTTTCCACCTCTGTTGTTCCCTCGGAACTTTTGTAGCCTCGGGACACAACAATAGAAGGAGTGCGCATTCTCGTTCGTGGTACTACTTTATATGTTGATGAATTCTTCTTCCGCGTCCTCAACAGTCGCAATTCTCCAGTCCCCAGGGGGTGCTAGTGCTTCCCGCGATGCGCACGCTCTCTTCGTCTAACTGAGCTTAAAAACGAAACAAAAAAAGGAGTTGCGACGTGCTTCCCAGTGGCAAAAGTTTCTTCTTCTTTTGTACTCTGAGCCATGGAGTTACGTCAACAAGACGGCTCAGTGTTTTCTAGCAAAACCTTTCAAGGTAGGGCTAGGGATGGTACTCTGCGCCGTCCGTCTTATTTTTCCCTTTGTCGACCTCTGATTTGTCGAAATAAATTTTGTTCTTTTAAGACTTTGACACAAAAGATTATAACAGATTTCGACCCAATGATTTTTTCAGGCTAGCAAGCTAAGAAAAGGTATTTTAGACTCACAAGCTGGCTTCCGACGAGTTTCTTCAGAGCAGTTGTATTCGAAATTTTTCTGTAACCCTTTGGTAGAGTTCTATAATTCCTTTTACTTTATAGTGCCCGATTAAACTGCGGTATTTGTCTCCATCGTGCAGATCGATTCTTTAAGACGTTCACATACTTCCACAGCTTGCGTTTTTTGTAAAGGCTATCTAGCGCTTCTTAAAGTTTTTGGCTAGAATATTTAAAAGGGACCTTTTGAAACTACAGTTTTTTACTTATGGCCATTTCCTGGATAAAATAGATTCTTATTTTTATTTTTCAGAATTCAAAAACATTTAAAAGCACCACCATTTATTCGTTACCAAAAGCTCGCATCCTTGTTTTTAAAAAGCATGTGCAATCGTCACAGTTTGCAAAGTGACAAAGTGTCTTGCAATTTTGTATTGCTCAATGACCCATTTATATTTCAGAAACACGTGGTTTATTAACCTTAAACAAGAATAATTATGAGCAATGTTTTTATGCGGTATAGGAAGGCCTGTGGTCATGGTTCGGGATGGGGGAGAAGAGGATCCATTAGATGATGTAATAGTTCATTTCCAGGTCGTAGGGTTACTCGTCGAAAAGGGGGTATAAGTAACAAAATAAGTTGGATGAGGGGCCCCGCCTCACACTACTCGTAAAAGACCTCTTTGTCTGCCATAGGCTGCAAATTCCTCCTTAATGCTGCAGAGGCCGAAAGGAAGCAGTTGACTAAAGTCATTGTCGTCTGCGCGTGTGGCATGTACGTTTGCCAAGGCGTCCCTGCCTCGATCAGAGAAGGAGCAGTGCCATATTAGGTGAAACAGATCTTTTTTTTTTTTTGCAATTTAGGCAACCACCGGCATTTCAGTAGTCTGCGCTCATGCAGGATCGGCGACGACAATCATGGGAAATGGGGTGCGATCCATTTATGGACAATTTCGGGGGCGTAAGCAGTATTCGCACGAAGCTTGTTAATGAAAACTTGGTCTTCACGAGAGAGTTGCGAGGTGTCAACGTGAAAAACATAAGGGGTGGTATCATGAAGACTGTGATGACGTAATCGAATCTGTAAGATGGCAAATGTTCTCCTGATCACATGGAGCTTCGAGAGACACGTACAGATTGTGCTCATCGTCAGGGTTCAGCGGAGGTGTGGAGCTAAGGAGGCGCTCCCTGGCTGCTTCCTGAGTGGGCTGAATCTCCATGTCGGCATCCGTGTGGCCTGGAGTACACACGAAACGAATGTTTTGTCCACACTCTTCAAACATAGATAAAATGCGATGGAGCTTGGTGGCGCTGGCTTGTTAGAAGTAGGGCGATTTAGTTCATCAGTAGCGGCACGCAATCTGTGATGAATCTAAAGCCCCAACTCCAAGGGCCCTTCCTGGGCGTACACGCTCAGCGTTGGCGCTCTTGGCGTACGCCAGAACCGGTCTGCGCATGCGCACTGCAGGAGACGCCAGCGAACCTCGGCGAGGCGCCGATATCTGTCTGTACTAGATATCGGCGCCAGCGCACGGGCGCTCGCGTACGCGTCCGAAGCCGGGTCCCGTTTACAACAATCCGAGGACCATGGAAGTCTCAGTGACTCTTTTCTTCATGGCTTGAACCTCTTTCGGGTTCCCCGACCTTTTCTTCTCGGTTTATTTGGTCCTTTAAGCGGTCCCAACCCCCTTTTTTTAGAGCTTGAAATTCTTTCCCTCGACTCGAGATGGGGAGCGAGCCAGCACCAGGGACATGGAGATGCATTCCGCTTTTCGACGCCCGTTCCGGCGTATGCCAAGAGCGCCAACGCTGAGCGCGTATGCCCAGAAAGTGTCGTTGGAGTCGGTGCTTAATACGGAGTGAGCTGTAGCGCACGGCGGATGAATGAGTCACCTAAAGGTGTTTCAGGGGATCGTGGAGCCCCAGAAGCTATCCGTCGGTCGGAGTAACCCATGGGGCGTAACGAGTATGAGAACTGTTGAACGACGGGTACCCTGGACCGCCCCAGGCTGCCGCTAGGACGTTGTCTCATAGAGATGCGACTGCTTACGTGTCCATTTCAACATCAGCTTTATCAGAAACTATGCGTTGCACGGCGTGGAGATGTTGTATGGCGGGATCATGTGAAATCGCTCGGTGACGGTCTAAACCCATGTATGTGCGGGTGCCGCCTTGTAGGTTGGGGCGCTCCTGTGAAATCGGCGGCAACAGGTAGACGGCGATCCCAGTGGTCGGGTACATTTCCCTGTTTACTGCTCCTTGACACACACACACACACACGCACACGCACACACGCACGCACACGCACGCGCACACGCACACGCACGCGCATGCGCATGCGCACACGCACACGCACGCACGCATGCGCACACGCACACACACACACACACACACACGCGCGCGCGCACGCACGCACGCACGCACGCACGCACACACACACACACACACACACGCGCGCGCACGCGCACGCGCACACGCACACGCACACGCACACAAACATATATATATATATATATATATATATATATATATATATATATATATATATATATATATATTTAAAAAGCACGTGCTTAATTAAATTTAGACAAAATTGATTCTGGATTTATCTTATTCCACGTGACATGACTTATCAAACTTTTGTTTTCCCTTGAATTCATTTTCTTCAAACAAAATAGAACACGACAATTATTGCTTTCCACTTGACATGTCTTATCAAGCATTTCTATTTTCTCTCAAAATAACCGCCCACTCCTAAGTTAAAGCAACTGATCTAGTTTATTTTCATCGTTATTTCTTGCCTCCTTCACGGATAATCGGTCACTGCAATGCATACTGACGGCTGTGTGGGCTTTCGGAACCCCTTTTTCTTGACCCTTTCGTTATTAAAAGGACTTCCACGGGTGCGGGTGTGGAGTACGCGAGCGCAGCCTAGCGTCATAGTGCACGCAGGGTATGGACGAAGGTTTGAAAACGGCATCCGGCATCAGAGGCTCAATACGCCAGCTACCTGTTCGTCCTAGATCCGTACCGTTGGTCTGGATTTAAAGGAAAAATATTTGCACTGAATAAGCCAGAAAGCACAGAAAGCAAGTTATTTGGATGTTAGAGAGAAGAAAGAAATGGAAACTAAAGAATTAATAACATAAGGACATGTTCATGCATTGCAAAAGCCAGCGTGTGTGCTTCGTGTGAGTCGGGCTGCCCAGACCTTCCTCACTTATAGGTCAAGGGTATATTTGAAAGCACTTCCGCATACACAGCAGAGAGAGGAATGCGAAGATAGGAACAGAAATTTCAATGTATAAACATTGTGTCTCTTGTAGTGGCACGAGTCTGAAATCAATAAAGAAACGCGAAACTGCAATTTTCAAAAAAGCAAACTAAGGTCCTATTTTATCTTATCAGTGAAAAGCCCAGTCATGAGTTGATTAAAAACTGCACGACGAGTTGAACCAATTTTGCTTGTGCTAGTTTTCCTATGAGTTTTCCTGAGTTGTTCATAACAGTCCTTCTTTCATTCTTCGAGAGTAAAGGGCCCATTTACAATATACCACCAGCTATGTTGCATCTTCTATCGCTTGTTTTTCATGTGTGTGTTTTTCTACGCTTCCCACACCTTGACAGTTTTGTTACTTTCTCAAAAAGAGCAAGCGTGGAAAATGGCTAGAGAAAACGAGCACATTTGGAAACTTTGTTTCAGACAAACGAACACACAATAATTTCTCTTTATATCGAAGCGCACTGCAAAATAAGTTATTTTACTGGGTTGCAAATATTTACCTTGAGCCTCCATAGGAACCGAGTTCAAAGGAAGCGCCTAGAGATCACGCTCCCTCGACCTATGTCTCTCTTCTGAATTTTATCACGAGCACAGCGGCCCCATGATTCGGTTGCGACCCACGCTGACACAACTCTCTCCTGTTCCTCTGGGATGCGGAAGCCAAAGTAATATTAAAATTCGGCTTTGGAAGCATCGAGGTCACAGCATAATTTGTGGTTTGAAGTTCCCGGATCATTTTGAATTTTTTCCTTTTGCTCGAGGCTAAAAATAAGGCCCTTATTTCACTCCGGCAACTTTTTTGCGAAGTTTAAGTGACCCTTCTTGCTTATGAAAGTTATTTCGTGAGTGTTCGTCCCGGATGATCTGAAAATATTTTCGGAAATTCAGCAGAGCCGGTGAAATGAAGGCGAAAGTTGACGACTGCGCCATCATTACTTATTCAGTTTTCGAGGAATCGACTTCGGATATGTCATTGCAAATTATGTCCGAACCGCGCACATCCTTTTACATTTGGAGACAAAAATTATGTTTCTGCTTAACATGAGTGCGTGGGATTCTTGTACTGAGCATATTGACATAAATTTTAATATCTCATAGAGTTTTTCTTCTTTTCGACCACTGCTACTACTGTCTCTTGGGTTGTTTTGGATATGACAGTCAGTTCTGGAACTTCCGCACTGCGCCTTATGTTTTTTCTTACAGATGCAAAAACTGAGCCGAAATGTGAATGTCGCAGGGAGCACTTTTTCTTTATTTGCCTTTATTAAATAGAATGCACTTCGTTCTCTAAACCTGATTCTTTTTTGCGTTTCAACTCACCGTCGCGCTCCAACGCGTTGCATAGTTTTTAATAAGTGTACCCTTCCAACAACAACATAAACACCGATCCACGCTTCAGCCTGTATGTTTTCTCCTCTATGTCACCTGTGGCAAAGAACATACGCCTTGAGGCGACAACAAAAAAAAAAACCTCACATGTAGGTAAAAATACCTTTGCCTCGCACTTGATGTTCTCTGTCAGGGTATCACTCGACGCTATCGACTCGGACTGATGGACGCATTTTCGCCACGTCCGAGTAAATACAATGCGCGGTCTCGGACTATCTCGTAGCACTTTGGAAAGCCAGTGGTGACGTTGGGGACTTCTCACTGGTCGAGAAATGCCACGCGTTCTTTGTCACCTCCAGGCTTCTGGTGATCAAAGGAGGACGACGCGACGAACTGGAATAGAGGCTATTTTGAGGAGACGGCGCAGCCCCGGCACTGCTCGCCCTTTTCTCGATCGTCTTTCTACGGCCGCACTTTCGTGTCGTTCCCGCGGAAATCGCATTGTCGTCTTTCGCACCACTCTGCTGCGTTCTGCAGCTCCGGAAGATTCCTGCCCTCAGCAGCTTTTGCCGCTTTTCTGTCTCTAGTCGTCTCAGAAGTGAATGGCTCGCGCTTTTATTCGCGCGTTGAACAAGAGAGCCGCTAATGAAAGCGAAGGCGACGCATCGGAAGTGCGACGGTTGCTGGGCTAATAGCTTTCCTCCTAATGGGACCCGCATTGCGTTGCGAGGAAGGAGAGATGGCGAACTCCAACCAGCAATTCGGAGTGTGCTGCGGGGGATTATGATGATGATGATGATGATGATGATGATGCTACTACTACTACTACTACTACTACTACTACTACTACTACTACTACTACTACTACTACTACTACTATTACTACTACTACTACTACTACTACTGCTGCTGCTACTACTAGTACTACTAGTACTACTACTACTGCTACCATGGTGATAATACTACTACTACTACTACTACTACTACTACTACTACTACTACTACTACTACTACTACTACTACTACTACTACTACTGCTGCTACTACTAGTACTACTAGTACTACTACTACTGCTACCATGGTGATAATACTACTACTACTACTACTACTACTACTAATACTACTGCTACTGCTACTACTGCTACTATCATGATGATAATGCTACTACTGCGACTATTTCTATTACTACTACGACTTCTACTACTACTACTACTACTACTAGGAATGATGGTAATACTAACAGTAATACAAGTAGTGCTAATAATAATAATAAGAAGAAGACTACGACGAAGAAGCAGATGAAGAAATCAAGCAGCTATCGAGCGAGCTATGAATTGCAGAATGAAAATTCAAGTCTGAACAATACTGATGCAACAAAATGAAGAAAAACATTTAGGTCAACGCTTAGAGGAATGGTGTTCAAATCATTTTCAGTCCGGTGCAGGTGATTTCTGCGACGCAAGTTCTCTGGTTAGTGACACATACTTGCTGTCATTCGTGAAAGAAAGCAGAATTTAAGGCTTCATTTTGCTAACGTGAACAAGCAGTTTGCGGGTGCAGGCTTCACACTGCTAGTATTTAATGTGCTAACTTCTGAAGGCCGGAGAGGTTTTCGGTTCCTCCAGATGGCTCGGAAACTGCCCCGAGCAAGATAGAGCATATAATGATCAGGAACTCAGGTATGAGCAGGGGGGGGGGGGGGGGGGGTGAAACTGGCTCGTACAGAGCTCCCCCTTCAGCGCCAGCTGATTGGCCAAGCCTGGAGGGCCGTCTTCGACAATGGTTTACCGGACTTGTGCGAACCACCGGCGCCATCCCTCGAAGCCAGTAAAAGTTTACTCTCACTCTCTTTTGAAAGCCGTAACTTGCTCACGCTATGTAAAGAAAAATAGTGCTCCGGAACTGTAAGCTATGTGCATTTTTATACTATGCAGTTTTAAAAGTTTTCTTTCATAAGCCTAACATCAGCTTGTCAATAATATCTGGCCTTCTAGGTGATCAATCGGTATTTATAAGTTTTACTCAGGAAAGAGAAAATCCGATGATATTTCCCTTGAAGGCATATTTTCATATCTGTAACAAGCGCTTCTCGCAAGACGAACGCTTTTAACATTTTAGTGCATCTGATTTTCCTCAGACCTGCATTTCAGGATATGGGTTCCTTTGTGGAACTCGTCAACCCCCCCCCCCCCCTCCCCCCACCTTCTTTGTCGCAGATACGTTAACCCATTTCCAAACATTTCCTTAGTGTTCAGCTCTCCAGGCAAAGAAAGCAAAAAGTTGAACAAGAATGTATTAATCTATGAGTTTCAGTGGGATTTTAAACTTACATGGAAATCGGGTAAAGCTTTCTAATTGACTGGTAGTCTATCAAGGTCCCCGGCTTCTGTGTTGATAATATTTAAAATAACGCTATTCTGGCCGAAAAACATTGCTGAAAGTGATGAAAATAAAAACATTTCGATTAAAGTATGAATGACAATATGACAGATGAACTCGAGAGCTACCGTTTCTGTTGTTTATTTGTTAGTACGTGTATGCATGCGTGCGCGCCTGCTCGCGCAATCCGGATGCAAGCGTAGGGTAAGAAAAGGTTTAGAGGCAGGTAAGTGAACAAAGATGAGACGGCCGTACGCCATGAATGACATCCAAGGGAGATCCAGGGGAGATCCACGAGCCTGACGCAGCGTCATTTGTTTTCTTTGTTTGTTTTTTCACCACGCTGTCGTACTTAAGTCGTAGCCTACGTGAGTGCGCGCCCACAGCGTCAATCCAGAGAGAGAGGCGTTGCGCTTTTACTGCAGTCGTAAAATGGAGGAAAAGAGGCGGCAAACGCCCTGGTCACGTTCAAATGCGACCTTACTCGGCGCTGCGGTGCCACAGGGATGGAAAATACTCACGCTGGTGAGGGGGCGTTCCCTCTTAAAGCAGCCACATCTAGTGGCTCTGTGCAGTGGAGTTGAGATGAACTCGCCTCGCTACCACCAGGCGAGCAGCTGAAGTTCTCAAGTGCGCCTCTGCGCGCAAGGGTCAAGAGCCGTAGTGGGCTCATAGAAGCCTCTGCTATTAGAGGCAGAGAAGGAAAAAACTTTTAGGTCTAACGCAGGGCTTCGCCGCGGGGAGGACACTCTCGTGTGACTCGCGGTATTAAGGGGATAAATTTCAACGGCCGGGCTGTTAAACCCGGCAGGCCTGCCCTTAACTGCGCGTCAACGAGGCGTCGTCCGGAATCCGGTGGCGCTGAAAGCGGCCTCCAGATTTTTACAGTGCGGCGGCCCGGGCTTTCGGAGGCATTTGGGACGCGCTGAGGATTTTTTTTTTATTTCGTTCAGTTTCCAGCTTCTCTTCGCCTTACTCTCTAGGCGCCTCATTTTGGGCCGGGCACTTTGGGAACTTCTAAACCTAAAATACCTTTTCCAGTGGCAGTGTGCCGTGGTGCTCTAGCGGTTTGCGAAAGCCAACCACCGCGGGTTACGCTCTCGTCAGGGGGCTTCGGCTCTTTTGCGCGGCCACTGGGTAAGAAAGGGAGGGCTCTAATTGCCAGGAAGCGATTAAGCAGCGAGCCACCCTTCCGTTTCTGTAAATGGCTGTGTTTTTTCCACAAGTTCAGGGTTTGTAAATGTGCGCTGTCGGTCTCTCTCACTTTTCGCTTTTCACCATACACACTGGGAGAAACATTAATACTAGAGGAACGTATGCATCCCAGGAGAAACATTGGAAAATATCGTAAAAGCACACATAATCTTACAATTTTTATACGAAAGCCCTCTCGCCAAAAACTTTCTTGAACAGGCCGCGCAGCACTAAGAGCTTCCAAGGCCACGTGTTCCATTTTATTCGCTGATTACTGCAGGTAGTAGAATTACAAGCAACACGCAGAACTGCTAATTAGCTGGCAATGAATGAATGCATTCCTTTATAACTCTTGTTTTAGTTTTTTCTTTAGTAGTTTTCTTCAAGACTAACAATACTTAAATCCTTAAGACTAACAGTCCAAATTTCACCTGAGAGTTAAAATTAGACGGTTTGAATGCGTCGTACCTGTCAGGACTGTGATGTCAAAGCTAATGACGCGGAAATAACAAATCTCTGCAAGAATGGTTACAGGGCACACTCCCTGGTTTCTGACGCAGACGACGCTTGCATTCCAGACGTTGGAAAAGTAACAATGCCAGCACATCCATGGCCCGACTGTGGTCGCGCGCGTTTAATCTAAAAAAAGCCGCATTGATTCGTTCTCACGCGAGCTCAAGAACGAGAGTGGAAGACTTTCTCGAGACATTGATCTAAATTCGAGAGACGGCAGTGATATCTCTGTTGCTATGCCGTTCTGTCCCCACTCATGAGCCCAGGGGCTTTGTTCGAGGGACTTGTAACTCATGAGTACCTATGCATTCCCTCATGCATAGGTACTTGTACGAGCAATGCGAAATGCAACGCTTTGTTCAAAATAAAGAACCAAATTTATCATTACTTATCAGTCGAACTTGACGAAGCAAAGATGAGCTAATAAAAGTGTGCCCCTTACCCATAACAATGCAGTACTCTACTTTATGCGATCAAGTGTATGCGTACGTGCATGCGCCCGAGACGGCAAAGGGGGCATGAAAATAAGTCGATGGATGATTTCGCGTTACAGGGTTGAGTGTTAAAAATTTCACTACAAATTACTCTTCTTGGAACCAAGAGATGGTGTCAGAAGTATGTCCAATTAACGCAACCTTTGAGAGCCCGAAGAGCGAATTTATAGGTACGGCAGCTTATTATTTCTATTAAGGAGTATGTACGGGTCGTTCGTCGACACCGGAGGTATGGCGCCGAAACTTGCAAGTGCCATGCAGGCTATATATAACTCATATTCTTGCAACGCTGCGTACTGAAAGCTGTTGGAAAACACTGATAAGTACCTAGGTTCCCCGCGCTCTTAAGTACGGTCACGACAGTATTTTAGCGTCCACCTTAAGTAACAAGTTTTTCTCGTCTCTCGCAGTTGACTAATGGGCCCAGGCGCGAAGGGATCCCAGTGCCTCCCCCCCCCCCCCCCCCCCAATCTTGTTCCAAGTGTTCAAATAAGTGTGCTCCATCCAAAAGTGGCGCTCAGCGAACGCAGGCTCTTGTGCAGGGGGGCACTCTCTCCTCAAGCCTCTTTAAGCCACCATGTTTCGCCACAGGGCATCCTTCTCGTTTGAGGAGGCCACGCGAGCTCGTTGTCCACGTGTACCTAGCAGATAACGCGGCTCAGCTGAGCAGTTTCCACGCGGCGTTGGCTGCGGCCGAAATTTTGTCTCCTCTCTGTCTCTCACGCTGAGGGAGAGAATGAAGCCAAATTCCTTCCGGCTAAGAGGAGAGCGCTTATTACTGACACAACCCGGCGCACTTCTCCCCTCGCTTGCTCATTTTTCTGCGTAGGCAAAGTGCGCGGCGGCTGCGAGATAGGCGGTCGCTCTCTTCCTTTTGCCCTTCTAACTTTAACTCTCTCTTCCCCAGATTCTTACGCGCCTTAATTTCTGGCCCCATCCGGCCGCGCCTCAGCGCCCCTGTCGCGGTTTTAATTGGTGCCCCGGCAACGGCAGACGCGCGAAGAAAATGCGCGTTCCGCGGGCCCCCGCTGGTCATCCCCCCTCCGCTTCTATGGCTTGGCTCGCTGCACCGCTGCTGGGCTGTGATTGCCGCCGGAGGCTCCGCCTTCTGTCCCGCTTTGACCTTGCGCTTGGAAGGACGACCGCGTTGTCCTGTTGCCGCGAAGCGCTGGCCGCCCTTGGCCTGCAGTTCCAGGAGCGCCTGTGCTCCAACTTTGACGGATATGTGTCGACCGTTGGGTTACCCTTTGCTTTCTCGAAATACTTACGTCAGCCACGGAGAGTGGTTCTTGGAAAAGTTACTTCGGGTGACATTTGTTGTCGTTAACGCTGCCAGATCGGGGAAGGAGGCAGGCAATGTACTGCTTTGTTTTTGCTTTTTATTTATTTAGTAAGGAACCCACAGCGCCGTGGCATTACAGTGGGGGGGGGGGGGGGGGGGCAATGTACAAAAAAGAAGCACACATGACACCTCCGCTCGCAGGCAGAGTTACAAGCATAAAGCGTTCGCCATGTACATATCACTTCAAAAGAACACATCACAATCGCATCACATCATTAAAGAACGAAAGAACGCATCATTTGATGTCACACTCACAACATCGCTCGGTAGTCTGTTCCATTCTCTAATGGTTTTCGGAAAAAAAGACATTTTAAACAATTCAGTTTTTGCCGCGAATTCGCCGACTTTAAAAACATGGTGAATACGGTTGGATCTTTAAAAAGGCTCCTGCACATACCTTTCACGTTCAACCCGAACAGTTGAATAATAAACAGCATGAAATAGCTTCAGACGCAACTTCTTTCGTGCAAGAACCGTTGCAAACGGTTTCAAGTTGACGCAATGTTTTTGAGGGCTGGCACTTCTGCTGATTTAGATATTAACTTTTTTTTCCTTGTGTCAGCAAGCGATTTGTATACACTTGTTCATCGCTTGGAAACACATTTTCAATTTGTCTCATTTAAGAACTCCATCGATATGTTTCTATAGTTGTTACATTTCTACTGCGTCTGCTTGTCTAACTTCTTAGTTCAGTCTGCATTCCTTCAAAAAGGCTTTGCAGATTTAGGTCTTTTCTTTTTTTTTTAGTATCACCGGTAAGTGCTCATCTTCTGTGGATGAGGACAACTTGGGTAAGCTCGCATAACCCAGTTCCTATAAATGATTTATTTTCTCCAAATACAACTGTGAATGCACATCTTTTGTAGTAACTTTCAAAATAGCTTCATTTGTCCTTTCTTGCAAAAACCCTTTTCGCATTTGCCTTGTTCCTTTACGGCCACTGGAACAATTAGAGTGCCTGGGGTTTGACCGCTAACATAAAATGATTACATACATGATACATGATTACATAAAATACTGGTTCATCTCGAATATGTAGCCCAGACGAAAACAAGTCCTCTTTTGGAACCGCTGGCTAGCAGGTTAAGCCTTCCGCTCAATCCATGCTCACTTTGTTTTGTGTTATCATGAATCCGGACTTTCTGCCCTCTCTCTACCACGCATCTTACAGGAAGGTTGATAGGATTACAGCATTCTTAGTGTCCTTGTCAGCTGTATCGGGGACACGCTGTCGCTTACCTCCATGAGTACTTTTATTGGTCTGGATGAGACTTATAAGGGCGATATAAAAGAGAGTTGTTTCGACAATGATTAAAAGATCGGCAGAAAGATCTAGCTCCGCATTTTTCCTTTTAGTGAAGTTGACTGGCAGGAGAAAGACAACAGTGTGGAAGCGTGTTCTGCCTCACAGTGGTGTATCTTAACCAAAACAGTTTGGCATGCGTCATGTTGACATAGAGTCACGTTTTATACGTTGTCACAACCACTGTGCCAATAAAAGTCTTCTAAGTTGAATGAAGCGATGTCAGGAAAAACAATTTGGTAGGGTTATAAAGTATATTATTACGTATTAAAGTATATCATTACGCGCGCAGCGTTTAGCATCAGTTCAAAAAAAAAAAACAATACGATTCATCTTCGACCGGTATGATCGCAATTTTCACCTTCTTCCCATATGCACAGTTTATCTTTGCAAACTTTAGAACATAGGCGCACACGTGAACGCATCATTATGCTGCGCAAGATCATTCACACGTCATCTGGCATTCAGGCACCCTTCACATTTGTGTCCTCAAGCGCACGTGCAACCCGACGGAACCACCCATTAAACATTGTTCCCTTCAAACCACGTATAGATTGTTTTAAATTTTCTTTTTTCCCTCTAGCTGTTGAAATTTGGAATGAATTGGACGGCTCACTTCGTTTATTGCCAATTGAAGAGTTTGTTGTTCATTTGGCTGACAATTTGACCTGTTGATCTGTTTTTAATACTTCTGTATTATCTATTTCTCTGCTACCCATGTTATTTGTTTTTACTCATGTATTTACCCACTCCTGCTATGTCTCTCCTCAGAGACAGCAGTATTTATAAATAATAAAATATACCTGGAGATTCAGCTCTGACAAAAGTGGCAATTCATGGTCGCTGTCATATCAAGGGCTGTCAATAACAAAACTATAGACTGCAAGTTTGGTGGACTTTAAAAATTGTTTCTGATACTCCACTGTACGATGGCGGAATGCATCAGTTTAATACTTTGTTGTCAGTTCTGCAAAGCACTCAGCCTTTTTGTGCGTCAGCGCTCACAGGGCCTTTACCGTGGATTTTTATGGCATCTCATTTAAGAAAAAATATAAAATACGCCCCTGAGGTCAGAGGAGAAATGTGCGGTCATTTGAGTCAAACATGACTATTAACCCTACTGACGCACTAAACATTACCCAGTGGGAGGAAAATGTTATAAATTTGTGCCATTTCTAATCAGCTTGTCAAACTGGCATAAAAATATCCTGTTCTAGCAAGTAATTAATTGCCTAATTTTGCTCGATCTTTGAAAGTCAACGTCGTGACTCAAGAATGCTTTCAGGATCTCACTTATACTTAGTTTAATGCATTACTGGCGAAGAATAATGTGAACAAATCAGAAAATTTTAAGCAATTTAAAGTTCTCATGTTTGAAAAACAAGTAAACAAGCGGGCACACTCTTTCAAACTGTGCTAGTGATAACGTAAAACGCGGGGCTTTCCGTCTTAAAAATGATTATCCGTTCTTTTCCCGAGCCTGGCTGGAGCTGGTTAAATGCGCGATTTCTCAGATTCCTTCAAATTTTTATTGCGTACACATTTATAGAAATCGCGCTGTGTATGCAAAAATTTGGTAAGGCTCAGGTTTTTAAGGAATTAATGACTGAAGGAGATGATGAATAGGGGACGAAAGGCGCAAGGGAACTAAGAAATGAAGTCCGACAAAGAACTCGCTTGTACTAAAACCAAAGTTGACCAGTTACGTATCCACTATCAGCCGTTACAAACATCGTTTGACTCTAAAAGGGGTGAAATAAACTGCTATGAGCCAGCTGGGAGCATCGTTGAGCGGCTTTGTGTACTAGTGTACCATTCCCTGCATGACGAGTGAATTTTCTCTCAATCGAAAATGACTTTTCTCTGAAGGAGTTTCCTGCGGCCTGCCAGATTTCTATCGAAAAAGTGAAATGCACATACGCACCAGCATTATACCTCATCGCTTCAGCTGCGTTTGCTGTGTTGATTTTGTAGATGCCGTAAATTATTTTCGCTGCGGGCTACGTGGAAGCATTCCGGCTAGCGTTACAAACGCAAACAAAATTAAGCTAGAAACCAGCAGCAGGAAACCTCGCCTCAAAGAATCGCGGCCTCTGAGTGATGGGCCCACACAGGGAAGCATTGCCTTATCTGCCTGAACAGCAGAGAGCTCTGGCAGCGTTCTCCATCATCCCTCTAGCTTTTCACTACCTTTGGATTTTTCGCGGATATCGGCTTCGTGCGAGGGTTCAGAAGAAAGCTCGCTATCCTCGCTGTAGATAACCGGCCCAGCGGGAGTATTTCGGATAATGTGGTCCGAAATTGTAGTTCGGATCTCGCTGTTATCACATTACGATATACTGACAGCGGCTGACTGCTCTGCAAACACTTCGAGTAGATGATCTTGCAGCTCAGAAAATCAACTGTTTACTGTCCGAATTACTTATTAAGCGAATGACTTTTGACGTCTATTATATACACAATCCAATACAAACAAATCCAATCCAATTCAATCCACTCTAATCAAATCAAATCCACTCTAATACAATCCAATGCAATCCACTCCACTCCAATCCAATCCAATCCAATGTAATCTAATATAATCTAATGTAATCTAATGTTATCTAATCCAATCCAATCCAGTCCAGTCCAATCCAATCCAGTGCAATCCAGTCAATCTAATCCAATCTAATGCAATCAAGGTCAAATGAAGGTCAATGGTGGTCACCGCCGCGGCACGATGGTGGTCACCGCCCCCGCACGGCAAAGGCGTGAAAGTGCAAGTAGTACTGCTTTCGCAATAAAAAATTCCCAGCGAAGCAAAATAGGTGACCCACCTAGGTCACGTGACCTTTTGTTATCATCACAACTTGCCCATTAGATTCTGAGAAAACCGCCCACCGTAGCACGTTGCAGTTAAATCAACTATTGGCGGCGAGAGGCTGCTCGGGAAGGGCAACTTAGGTCACACAAGCCCCACCAGTGGCAGCACCTGCCATCGCAGGGCCGCGGTGCATCTATTAACCGGTGTACCATAGCACCAGGAGTGGCATGGAGACTCCCAAGAATCTGTGAATGTAAAGTAGAGGGTGGGCAATTCCGCGTATAGTGGCACTGCCACATTAACGCTATCGGGCCATACCTTTTAGCCGGAGCTTAAGTATCCGCTCCAATTTTAATACTTTATTCCTATACTTGCTGCAGATTTGTTAACTTGTAACATTTGCGGCTGTTTATGCATGCTGCTGGTTTAGGTTTATTGGGGTTTAACGCCCAAAAGCGACTGACTCAGGCTATGAGGGACGCCTTAGTGAAGGGCTCCGGTAATTTCGACCACCTGGGGCTCTTTAACCAGCTCTGACATCGCACAGTACACGGGCCTCTAGAATTTCGCCTCCATCGAAATTCAGCCGCCGCGTCCGGGATCGAACCCGCGTCTTTCGGGCCAGCAGCCGAGTGTCGTAACGACTGAGCCACCGCGGCGGGGCAATATGCATGCTGCTTCAAGGTCTATATAATATTTTATTATAATGTGTTCTGCATCCTCAAAACGTAAATACCCTTATGAAACCAAACGTGAAAAACTCGTGTAGTCAATAGCGGCAGCATGGTTTGCTGATCATGATTAAGCTAATTGCTTTGACGGAGATGATGACCACTAAGTTTTCCTTTCTCGTATTTTCTTTCAACAAATTCTTAACATTTATCCTGCTGAGCTTTGAGACATGTAAACGTAATAGATGGGAAAACACCTTTCACTTTAAAAACTGAAAGAACTCCAGGAATAAAATTAATATATTCTTTACTTTTGTGACTTTACGTTTGTTGCCAAAAACAACTAAAAATTGTATAATTTATTGAATACGATCGAGAACTTCATGATCTGAAAAAAAATGGTTGTCTGAGAGGTTTCCGCCTTTTTCTGCATTAGAGCAACGTCTATATACTACGTTTAAGTGAAGAGACTTCCAAAAAATATAGCCTAATACTTAAAAATTACTATTATAGGTTTTACTTAATAACAGTTCTAAACTATCCAGGAACCACTTTATGCGTCTTTCCTTTATATCATTTTATTTTGACTTAATGGCTTTAATAAACAATATTCTAAAGAAGTAAGCAAAATTGAGCAGAAGTTAATCGAATCCAGATTCAAATCGCGATTCAATACACTTTGCTGGGGCATAGATGTCATATTGCTTAATTCTTTTTTTTTATGGCTGTTAATTAAAAAAAAAACACGATGAGGACTTTACCTAAACGGGTTCTAGCTCACGCAGCTCAAACCAGTACCACTCAATTGGACATAATCGTGTTGTCCTTGCTTTTTACGTGGATAGTGCCATCACTATCGGGCGTGGAAAACAGAGCCTCAAAATGTCGCTATATATGTGAAAAAAGAAGCAAAAAGTAGAGCCAACTCTTGTTTATTTTTCATAAAACGTATACAGATGCCGCCTCACTGGCATGCTCTTGCACTCACGGTGTGTGCGTCGGGCGCTTTTCGCATCTAATTACTCTCCAAATCCGGTGAGCTCGAAGCAGCTGGGCCCGCCTTGCTCCGACGCTCTTATGCATGCGTGTTTAATAAGTACTTTGTGCACCGAAAAGCTCTGTGCGTGGGCGTTAAGTGGCGTCAGAAACAAAAGACTGCTTCCTCCCTATATCCACGCGCGTGTTTTGTTGTGGGCCTAATTAATGCGTCTCAGCTGAGGAGGATGGAAGCAGGAAGAAAAACAAAGTGCGCGAGTTATTGGCGCGTGAGCTGAAGCCAAGAAGTTTGGATACGCATTGCTCGTTTCCTTTCTCGGTTTTATTTATTTTCTTTTCGGGTAGTTGTTGTCACCTTTGTCGCAATTTGCTTGCTCCGGAAATTTCGCTTTGTGCACGTTATCGAAGCTAACAGAACCGGCGACAGCTTCAACGGGTCACCCCGTTGTTCTTGTTACGCTACGCTCACATGCTCCACTTCCTGATTTAATTTCTTAGCAGCCTTAGTAGCGTAACATTCTTGTGCACGAGACAAAAAACCGCCTTTTTTTTTTTCTTGCGGCTTCCCATATACGCTCAGTGTACTTTGCGAGCGGTTAAAGATAGTTACTTTTTTGTCTTCACTAACCTTTAACATTGTGCACGGGTTTCCGGTAAACACTTCAATAAATTGTGAGCTGAACAACTCTTCATTTGAGCATGCGCGCAATATTAAGGCCTTTTATTTAATTCTGTTATTTTTATTTCAGTGTGCGCTTGAAAGGCCCCAGGTATGGGGTATTACATGCTACAGGCGACATTGGCGTACCCATTGTGACGGTAGGAGCTGCAAACTTTTATAGATGCTTGTCCACGTATTGACGAAGCACTTGTAGGTCACAACACTGAGCCAGAATCGTTCGTTGTGAATTATTATCTCAGCCTCCCTACAGTGTAGCAGTCTCCGATAGTATTACGCAAACATAGTTGTACTTACAGCTTACAAAAACCGCAGCCTCCGAAGGAAGGAAAAGAAAGGTAACGAAGCTGCGGTGGATGGACTTATGGTAACGACTCCAGATTGACTCCCGCGATCTCGAAATTCTTTTTTCACCAAATAAATGTCTACATATATTCTAATATATGCTATATTCGATCTCTGCGTTTTCGCGTGGCGCTCGGCTCACAAGCAAGTAGATCTAGCTTTGTGATTGTAGAAGCGCGTTCGTCTAACCCAATCCAGTTATGTCACGCGAGTCGTGAAAGAGCGATCATGTTGGTTGTCTTTATTTTTGCGTGTCAATGAAATTACAGCTTGCGTAAAACTCTAAAATCAGCAAACTAAAGTCGGCGCTACCAAAAGAATTCGCATGTAAAAGCAGGATACAAGACGGAATCGAGTTTAGCATTGTTATTCCATGTTGAACAAGCTGATCGACAGGGCTTGCAAGACTGCAAAGGCCGCTGGGGCGCTGGACTGAGGGCTCCACCTACTCTTCGATAAAGAACACTTGTTGTACAATAAAGATTTTTATTCATTCATTCATTCCATGTTGAACGTATTATAAGGTTAGTATTTGACAACCTGTAAGGAGATAATATTATTCATCCACGTCACCATCATCATCACTATCATCATCAGCCTGACTACACCCACTACAGGGCAAAGGCCTCTCCCATGTATTTCCAATGAACCCTGTCCTTTGTAAGTTGCCGCCACTGTATCCCCGCAAAATTCTTAATCTCATCCGCCCACCTAACTTTCTGCCGTCCCCTACTACGTTTGCCTTCTCTTGGAATCCTCTCCGTTACCCTTAAGGACCAGCGGTTATCTTGCCTTCGCATTACATGCCCTGCCCAAGCCCATTTCTTCCTCTTGATTTCAACTAAGATGTCATTAACCCTAGTTTGTTCCCTCACCCACTCCGCCCTCTTCCGATCTCTTAACGTTACACCTATCATCCACGTACGCGGCCCTAACTTACCAAAAAAAAGGATGAGGTGCTGAAATTTTGCAACCGAATTAGAAAACAGAGTAATGTTTCACTCTCTCTTTTACGTACAAAAATAATTTTTTATCATTTGCAGCCCTCGGCCCGGCAGCGACAAAAAAACGCTCGTTAGAGCGGACATTTTTGCTGTGCTAAATCTCTATTTGGAAGGCTTGTATAATGTGCAATGTGGTAGAATTTCATATGAAAATATGTTCATCTCAGAAAATGTGCCTCCTTTATTAGGTGTGGCATTATGTAGATGACCACATAGGCTACGGTCGTTTTTTCGCCTGCACGGTACGAGAAAGAAATGAGATCACACATAAGTTTCATTGAATTTGCAGTGTTGTTAATCAACTATTCTAGCCATTAAATTCAGGCCTCACTGACGTAAACTTGAATTCCTAGCAACCCCATAAACCAAACCAAACCAAACCATTCACATATGATCGTTTCACTTTCTTTACCGGGTAACAGTGTTGTTCATGTAACAAGCTGTTTAAGGGTATGTTAAATTACGCTACGCGAAAGTACGAAATCTCGGTCTCGAGAAATTGGCGTGTGTAAATATGCTCAGCAGAAAATTGGTTCCATTTGCAGTATGCAACTCAGTAATTTTAATGGCTTTGGAAGGTTATTACAGATGCACACACACTCTGTTCAAAAGTGTCATAAAGGTGACTAAATTTACTGTTGTTCGCGAGATCTTTTTGAATTACGCAGCTCTTTCTAGATATGGTGAAATACTTCAAAATTCGTAGTATCCTCCTAAGATTGAGCCGCAGGAGAAAGGTTGAAGAATTTGGGTGTTATGAGGCTATTAAATTTGCCATTTTCTCCCGGATTCAGTTTCAAACCCTTTCTGAAAGTTTACCGGACCTGTGTTTCTAACTGTAACGTCCATGACTTTACAATTAGACAAACAGGCACACACAGGCAGGTAGCCACTAGCTGGAAGAACCAACATGTGCTACTCCTTCGGCGTATCTCTCCTAGCTTCAGGAGTCGTCGTCTTCACGCATATGATAAAATTATGCAAGGGTTTTTCTGTTCATTTTAGAGCGAAATGCTCTCGCTTTTAGTTGACGCAGTAAGGCTATTTTCTTTTTTCTGTTTTAAAGAATCGCAATCTCCAGCAAATGCAGCTTCCGAAGTGCAGCAGTCCTTTATTCTATTTGGTTCAGTTCAATGCCATTATTAGATACTCTAATATTGGACACATACGACCATCCTATGGCATGGGACATGGTACCTAATGCGAACTGTAGCAACAGCCGAGCTGATTAAAACGAATGTATTGTCAAGTTTATCAGGATCGGCAATTTAACGTAACGAGAAAACGTACAGAGATCGAAAACTTGTCTAGAACGACCGAACTGCGTGCTTCGTAGCTCCCAGACACGCTGCGACCAAGATGGCGAAGATTGGTGATAAAATACTAGGAGTTTGATAGCACATGCTCAAATCCAGACCATTTTTAACCCAATGTCTTAGCTAAATATCGCGTGTTCAGCCCGAAACACAACCAGAAGGTGTTCTTGACAAGCGTTTTGCCCTCTATAAGACAAACTGAGCCAGAAGCTGTACTTCCATCAACTAGGCATTAAACTGAACAGCGACATCAGCGCTAAGGCGAAATTCAACCTGCAGACGTAAAATCTTAATTGTGAAGAGAAAGACCAGGAGGAAGGCCGTAAAGTTAATTTACGGATGGGTGGCAAGACACTTACTGATGGGAACAACGATAGATACAGTAGTCAAGAAAGAAGAACGGCAAGCATTTGTGAGGTTTTCTTGGTGTTTTGTTAGCCTTACTTCTGGCTGGTAGGCCCATTTGTGTCTGTGGGATACCACTCTATTACACTGCCTTCTCACGGTTCACATGTTTCTAACATTTGGGGAAACAAGTACCTCAATACGTCTTCCGTAAATGTATTCTGTCTTCTTCTATGTAGTTTTGCTGAAGAGTTTTGTCATTTCGTAGTTCGCGCTGTCCATTTAAACTCTTCCCGGTCTCCCTGGAAAAGCCAGAACAGAGTACTCATAAAGCTTCAGGGTGCTGCGCAGCCACCTCTGTTCCTGTGTTCCTTTGGAACATAACACTAACTTGAAGAAAAAATCATGCAAAGGACAGCTGATAGACAAAATCGCATTTCAACTTGAAGAAAAACTCATGCAAAGTACAGCTAATAGATACAATCGCATTTCAGCAGCCACGCCACCTGTACGGTCCATACTACCAACTTGCATGAATGCACGAGTTGTGGGCTCCCGCACAACGATCAGAAACCAGGAGTCAAAATGCGTGTAGCCCTGGAGGGAGTGCATTATATTGGTCGCTCACCCGCACTTCGGGCATTAAAAAAAAAGAAACTCGTTTCCGCCTCACAGGGGGCGCGTATCTACGCAGACCTGGCCGCGCGACGGAAATTGCACCTTGGCGCGCGTGCGTGCACACGCAGACAAACAAAGGCGGAATGCGTCACTGTCTGAGCGCGAGCTGTGTCATACGCGTGCAGGCGTAATGAGAGTAACGTCTTAGGCAAAAAAAAAAAAAACGTAACCAACAACCAAATATGCAGAGAGTGGGGGAAGCCTCCAGAGAGTGCACCAAACCTGGAGGAAGGCCGCGGCAGTCAACGGCGCGCCACGCCAAAAGGCGCTGGCGCGGCTTTGCGTGATAGAATCAGCGGCGCAGGTTGGGTTGCCCACTGGTACGTCGGCGATGGGAGCCAGTCACGCCAGCGACGCCGCCGCGACGCCCAGCGCGCTAATGTTCGGGGCGCTGGCATCGCCACACCGCCGCGAGCGGAAGGAGGAAGAAAGGCCCCCCCCCCGCCACCATACACGTTTCCTACCGCCCCTGCCTGGCACATGCCGGGTGCGAGCTCGCGCCGACGCGACCCAAGTAGAGCCCGGCGCTGTCACGGCTTATCGGCGCTAAGCGGACGCGCCGGCGTTGCCGAGCAGTCCCTCCTCATCGTCATCCAGGCCGGACCCCGCGCTCCTCCCTGGCAGCTTTTCTGCCGTGGCCTGGCCGTTGGCGGCCGCGGTCAGGCTTTCCGGGACTTGATAGCCGCGGGGGCCACGCCTAAGTGCGCGAGATGGGGGCGACTCCTGGCAGGGCAGGTGTGCGGGAGAAGGCCTCCGATTGTCTCATTGACTGATGGTTCCTAGCACGGGAGAGAATATGCAGGAGAAGACGCCTTGTAGGGCTCCATTTCCCTAGGCGGCATTGTGTAACGATAAAAGGAGTGACCTGAGAGGGCAAAAAAAATGTGGTATGCGTGGAATACGATAAGAGAGTCTTAATTTCGAGCTTGTAATTATCTTTTGTGTAGAGAGGCGGAACTTGAAGGAGGCAGACTGAAGAGATATGTGCTTGGTCAGGGTTGTTCCTTTTAACGAACTGAGAAGCCAGATAAAGCGGCCACACGAAAAAAAAAAAGAAAAAAAAGAATGGCACACCCTGTGCAGTGGTATCTGGCTGTTTTTGCAGGTTCAGGAAGTTGACATGATAAACACGCTGGCATCACTCAGTACCTAAGAAACGTTTCAAAAGTTTGTAATCGCGTTTATGCTACTGAATAGGTGTGCGTACGTGCGTACGTGCGTGCGTGTACATGTTCGTTCCATTAGCATGTCTAATAGGAAAACACTTATTGGCATAGGGTTTAATTGTTGTTGGTACCACTTGTTAACCGAAAGAGCGGGGAAAAGTAAGACCATAAACTGACTGCGGAGTGAAAGAGGATATGAAAGAGGAATTAACCTAAATGTTTGATATCGCACTTAATTTCCTTCTTATTTTACAAAGCGGGCAAGTAGAGTGTCATATCTGCAGCGTGAAGACCACTTTAATCCGGCGACATTTTTTTTTAACGCAGATTTTGCTGCTTATGGTCTCGTTCTGCAGTAATTAGCGTCGCGCGACGGACCCTACACGGTTATATGTGGGGCACCGGGGAACGTTACATGGGAGTAATAAAAATTGTTTTTGATTACCTTACGTTGCGGATCCCGAATAATGATTACTAGGAAAAATGAACATTCTGGGCGTGACTGCAAGTGCACTTTCTGATGCTACAGTGAAGCGGAATAGAGATTTATTCCTTGATCTAAATATACGAGGTCTGTTAGAAAAGTATCCGACTTTATTTTTTTTGCGAACACCTGATGGATATGAGACAAGCGCGCTTGCATCAGGCGACCTTGAACCTTCATGCGCATGCGTGAATTTTTTCTCGCCTGCCGATAGCGTCAGTCGCTGGGAAGCAGCGTTTGAGTGAGGCAGTGTGCAGTGCTCTCGTCGGTTTTTTATTGCAAGGAAAATGGCGGAGTGAAAGGAGCAGCGCTACTGCAACAAATTTTGCCATAAACTTGGCGACAGCTGAGTGGAAACCATTCGAAATATTCAGACGGCTTTCGGTGAAGATGGTATGAGCAGCACACAGTTTAAGCAGTGTTACAATTGTTTTAAAGATGGCCGCACATCGGTGGAGAACAAGCCACGCTCCAATCGACAATCAACATGCCAAAATGACCAGGTCATTGCCAAACTGAACGCTATGGTGATGCGGGACTGTCGCGTGACTATCCGAGAAATTGAGGAAGAGGTGGACATGAGCAATTTCTCCGCACATTCCATTATCACCGAAGATTTGGCCATAGAAAGAGTTGCGGCGAAATTCGTGCCGAAGCTGCTCACGGTGGAGCAAAAGCAGCTCCGTGTTGAAGTCTCACAGGACATGCTGCATTCCGCAAACAGTGACCCCGACTTCATCAACATCATAATCACTAGTGACGAGTCTTGGGTGTACAGGTACGACCCGGAAACCAGATTCCAGTCGTCAGAGTGGAAGCATTCCACGTCACCAAGACTTAAGAAGGCCCGCCAATTGCGCAGCAATGTGAAAGTGATGCTGACTGCTTTCTTTGACACCCTCTGTGTGGCAGACCACGAGTACGCACTCTACAGGGTCAAACAATGACCAAAGAGTACTACAGGGATGTCCTCCGTTGCCTACGTGATGCTGTGTGGCGCAAGAACCCGGAGCTGAGGTCAACAGGAAATTGGCGCACCCATCGCGCCAATGCTCCTGCACATTCCTCGCACTCGAATCAGATTTTTTGGTGAAAAACCAGACTCCTGTAGTTCAACAGACTCCTTACTGTCCTGATATGGCCCCTGCGATTTCTGGCTGGTTCCCAAAATCAAAAGGCCATTGAAAGGAGCGCGATTTCAGACAAGGAAGAACATTATGGCTGCAACGACAACTGAGCTAAACTCCATTCCGAAAAGGGCCTTTTCGGAATACTTCCCACAATGGCAGCACCGCTGGGAGAAGTGTGTGGAGTCCCAAGTAGACTACTTTAAAGATGACTAGGTTTGCAACGCTCCAGTTATGCAAGTTTTTTTTCAACGGCCAAAGGTCGGATACTTTTCTAACAGACCTCGTATAAAGACTGAGGTGTTCATGAATCTTATTTTCTTGAAAGTCGCATTTTTCTTCTGCTTTTGTTTGGTTTGGTTTATGGGGTTTAACGTTCCAAAGCGACTAAGGCTATGAGAGACGCCGTAGTGGAGGGCTCCGGAAATTTCGACCACCTGGGGTTCTTTAACGTGCACTGACATCGCACAGTACACGGGCCTCTAGAATTTCTCCTCTAAAGAAATTCAACCGCAGCGGCCGGGATTGAACCCGCGTATTTCCGGTCAGCAGCCGAACACCATAACCACTGAGCCACCGCGGCGGCCATTTTCTCTTCTGTTAATTTTAATAGTGTGCACGCCATGGTGGCGCATCGCCTAAGGCAACCTTCGGCTTGTTGCGAGGTCGTAGGTGCACATACCAGCCGCTGCGGATGCATTTTATTAGTGCCGAACGGGAAATGCGCCCGTGTATTATAACCATCATTAAAGAGGCCAATGTTGATAGCATCTTCATACCTAAGTGCTTGTAGCCTTCAGTTGTTGAATGTAACGCACAATACCATACCATACCATACCATACCATACCATACCATACCATACCATACCATACCATACCGTACCGTACCGTACCGTACCGTACCGTACCGTACCGTACCGTACCATACCGTACCGTACCGTACCGTACCGTACCATACCGTACCGTACCATACCCACCCTACTATACCGTACCGGTATAGTATAGGGCCTCGGTATAGGGCCTCGGTTCTGGCAGCCTTGATGCCTTAGGAAGCATAAGAGGGTTCTCACACAGCTCCCACCCTCGCTGTTCGATGACGTTTTACGTCACATCAGCGGTAACTCAGGACGTGCTACGTCCGCCGCTTAAAAGCGTGGGTGTCGCTGGTGAACACTCCCCAAGGTTAGGTTATTTGTAAACATAAATACCCCCGAAAGCAGAAGGTTTGACAGCCGTCGCCGTAGCTCAGCGGTAGAGCACCGGACGCGTAATTCGGAGGTCGTGGGTTCGGATCCCACCGGCGGCATGTGGTTGTTTTTTCTTCTGGTTTTCTAGCCAATTAGCTTTAAGCGATAACATATTCAGTAATATTATAAATCGATCAACACCACAAAATAAATAAATAAATTAAAAATCCCCTGTGCCCCTTGGTTTCTGTGGCTGTTGGCTTCTCTCATATTTATAACGAGCCCCTCATTCCCCTTTCCTTGTTCACCCTACTATACAGTACCGTACCACAACACACCTGCCATACTATACAGCACCGTACCACAACACGCCTACCATACCGTACCATACCACACCACTTCACGCCATGCCATGCACACCACTAAACAGTACACCATTTTACACCACACCACGCCACTTCATGTTGCACTATACCCTTTTCAGTTTAGTTTTAGTCTATGGGGGTTTGACGACCCAAAGCAACTCAGGCTATGAGGTACGCCATAGTGAAGGACTCCCGAAATTGCGATCACCTGGGGTACATTAATGTGCACTGACATCGCACAGCACACGGACCTCTAGAATTTCGCCTCCATCGAAATTCGACCGCCGCGGCCGGGATCGAACCCGAGTCTTTCGGGTCAGCAGCCGAGCGCCATAACCACTGAGCCACCGCGGCGGCTGATACCCTTTTAATGATATAAAATATCTGTGAATTCCTTCTTGCTTAAATAGCTCAGTGAATTTGCGGAGCACGGTGACAAGCTGTTCAGGGGTACAGGTAATAGGCGAAATTCGCTGTACTCCGTCTGTAAATGCTTTCTGCTGAGGAAAGATTCCCAAAAAGTGTGGAAAACATTGAGGAATGTACGCACCTCCATATTACAAAGAAACTAAGGCGCGTTTAGATCGTGACTCTGGCGGTCGCACTTCTAAAGAGGCGCCGCTCCCCGATTAACCTAAATCACGTACCTAAATGTCACAAGGGGAACGTAGAAGTCATGATGTCATTGACACAAACCTAACTTACTTTGCATGAGGTCTTTCGTAGAAGTACTACATAAACACCCCCCCCCCTTCCCCCCCCCCCCCCTCCCTTTTACTCCCACCCTTTTTCTTTCTGATGAGTATCGGTCGCCTTAATTTGCGACACAGGCGCCCCCGCAATTAATCGTTATAACAAACGAAGTGAAAAGAGGTGTAACAAAACTGCAAGTGAAAGTCACTCAAGAAAGCAGAACCTCCACTGAGTGCAATTCTTTCGTCCTCTAGAGTCCTTGCTCTCATCCAGTGCCCTCTATTTCTCTCGCGTTTCACAATCGCCAACTATGACAGCTGCGTCACTTGCTCAGCCGGCCTCGCACTCTCACAGCAGCAGCGGCCGCGCTGAAGCGACAGAGGCCGAGCCCCCCGCCATATACTCGAGGGAGTGTACGGGCCGCCTAAGCCGTTCCGCGTATATAAACACAATCGCGACGTGCGGGGCGTCGTTCGAAAGGCGCGCGGCCCGCTGGAGTAGAAAGTACTTGTACGCGAATTGTCCGCGCAATGAAAACATGACAAAGCGGCGCGCGGATTGGCGACGTGGCAGCGCATATAAGGACCACTCTTGCGCAGCTCTCTCGCGCCCTGATTTTTTCGGGCAAGATTGGTTTTCTCGCCTTTTATTTTTCCCCGTATATTCTGCGTGTTCTCTGCTTTATGAAGCCAATGTCCCGGCTTCTTCGGTTCGAGAGCTTTTTTCCTAGTAGCGCAGCTTGCAGATGACGTTGTAGCCAACGCGGTCAATGTACTCGAAGGAGCGCCGATGTCTATACGGGAATGACACAAGTGAGCGCCAAAGCATTTTTGCTTGTTGTATAGGTTCTTTTCTTTTTACACGCGAGGGTGTTTCATGCACTGATTGAAGGACATTTTAGGTCACTGACGTTGGCGCCGTCACTGACTTCAATATCAAGTCAACGAGAGGGAGCTTTGCTAGACAGCGATTTAGGCATAGCTGATGTGAAATGATGATGAATCTCTGAAGGGAGAAAGTGTAGGAAATACTGAAAGCGTGTCTTTCGTGATTATGGAAGATATTTTCCTAGTCTTGTACGGAAGTTGAAAGGCTCAGGGCAGCTGGTAGCTACTCTTCCATTCTACTTTTGAACAGTAGCAGCCTCTAGTCTGCGAGTTCAAGCACCTGCCAAGTGTACATATTTGAGGTACTGTTCGCCATTTCTATTAAAAGAAAAGAAACTTTATTTCCGCCTAGATAGTACATCCAGGCCTCAAGGCAGCCAGTTTGTTAGTTTTCCATCACAGTTTTTGACGTCTTCGTCCTTCATGCTTCGGCATTAATTTTTCATGTAACGGCGGAAGCAAAACACGTGGTTTTTATACTCATGCGCGAAATTTCCTGCAAAGTGTCCCGATCCTTCAGAGTTGAAACATCGAAATGGCGGGATTTGTCAAACGACCGATTTAATCGCGTCATCAGTTTATTTCCTAGGATGCTTATGATGAAGGATATTTCACAAAAAATAATACTATTACCGATGGTAAAGTCTCTCCGGCAGGAAAGTTGGGGGGGACGTGTTACCACGGTTACAATTCTGTGAAATTGTATCTACTGCTTGTCCTAGTTGATACAAAAGAACCGGAATATTTGCCTCATTATGGAAGTGAAATCACCTGAAACCATAAAATCACTGCTAGGTGTAGCACAGTCCCAAAAAAGCTGTGAGTTTGATTTCTACACAGTTGCGTACACAGTGCCTCAATAGTTAAAGGACGCTCACAGTCGAATCCTCCTTCCCAGTAGCCTACTTGCAACGACGCAGCTTCCTGAGTGTCCAGCCACAGCGCAGTCGTAAACATACTCCTGGATCCTTAGCTACCTGGGAAACATGAGTTTAAACTTTAATAAACCTAAACGTGTTCAAGTCTTGCATTGGGAATCTCAGCACTTACCTCAAAAGCGGTAAGAAATGGTCAGAGTAAAAAAAGAAGAAATTCCCTCTTCTTTTCGAGAGTTCTCCATTGGGATTGCTGAACGCGGAAATAAAATTATCACGTGCTCACGGAACAGTTTATAGTTTCACAATCTTCTGCATTGCCTCGTGATGCGTGACTAAAACACTCGCACGTTTCTCTTACAAGAAATAACACTGCCCGAAATCAATTCAGTGGCAAGGCATAAAGTTTTGACGTAATCGGTATCTGAAGAACATGAATTTACTGGAAAAGTTTGCATCACGGGAATTTCCGGAAACATCCGCAGCACAAAGATAATATATTGCAGCAACTAAAGCTACACATCAGAGACATTACGACACCTTCGAGGGGCGTAAAAGATTGACAGTTCAGGTTGCCTAATGGTTTCTGCCAGCATTATCAATACGGCCACTTTCTGGCGCTGCGGATATTGCATAAGACACTTCATTGCTGTGTGCCTGTCCTTATTGTGTCAGGTAACCAAGTCACGTTTCATCTCTTTACTGACACCACCATTTTTTTTTATGACGACACACACACGTGTATTCGTCCCCTGTTGGAGCTCCTGATCACAATGCCTTCAAGTCGCAACGCAAGGCTTGCGACACTATAGCTGTCTGAAAAGAATGAGTGAAGGGAATTCAATTGTGGTTGCACCATCCGTAATTTGATGCGGGCCTGTGAGCATTTGCGCGTCTTTGATAACTGGGAGTTGCGGCACAAATGTCACGGGCTGTGGCGCAATCCTCACCGGTGCCGTTAGTATCCGAACACGATCTCAGCTCTCAAAGAAAAGGAAGTCACGAATCAAAACGTTGGGAAAGGCACGTGTGGTTTTTTTAAAGGCCGCATTTTCTTCCTGGTTTTGTCATGATTAGGAAGAACGCGGATAAGTTGGTTCCGTTTACTTAGATATGATGTCAGTGCTATAAAGCTTCATAGCAGCCGGAAAAGAATATTTTTATTTCACAAGCGAACTTTCATCAATGAATTTCGGCTTTAATAAGTAGTCAAATATCTTTCACCAATACCAGCGCAAGAAACTAATACGTCACATCGACAGTATCATAGAAAACAAGCTCCGCCTTTGTCGTATGCCTCCACCTTACTGCGGATCGTCAGCAAGTACCAAGGCGCATAGCAACCAGACGCAACTCGCATGGAGGTCCAGAGAGTGAACGGCTCCCATATGCACTTTACTCTTTGCAGTCTTTTATGCCTGCGTTACCAAGGATCGGGAGGAGGCACGGAAGAGCTACTATGACTCTTGTTACAGTCTTCGCAATCGAACAAAGCAACACAGCCTTGCAATACACACAGCATTGCATGGGCGCCCAGTGCGAGTACCATCTTGCAGCTGGCCCTTCATACTCGTCTCGTGCCTTGTCTCTCACAAGGTCAGGTTCTGAAAGGCGTTTCGGGTGCCGCCATCCTTCGGACCGCCTTCGGGCTCCTTGAGACGCCACTGTCGCCGGTTGCCGCCTTTTGTCTCGGCGACCAAAGCCGCCGTGGCGGACGGCAGCTGGCAGTCAAGCCGACGTAGGCGAACAGGACCCGCGACGAGCGGTGAAATGTGCTTGTTCCGCAGGCAAAATGACGGCGCCGAGCACGGGGGGAAGCGTGTCGGCTAAAATGAAGAAAGAATAAATACCGAATGACGCGGGCAAAAAGCGATTGCAAGAGCGAAGAAAAGACAATAGCCGGCATCTTCTTCGTCCATTTGACAGGAGCTTGTTGACTTTGGCGTCCAGGGATCGATGGCTGCGGACACGTGTCGAGGAGAGGAGGGAGCCTTGCCCGCTGGCAACTTTGCACAGACCCTTCAGTTTGAGGGCGCTGGGGCCTCGAGAACGGATTTCCCTGCCACCGCCTTAAGCAACTTTTTGCTGTCTTCTTCTCCGCGTTCCTCACGAGCCAGGCGCATATGCCTGCGCACGTTGAGCGGCCTTACCCAGTCGGCATCTCTGGCCTTAGTAGCTTCGTTTATCAGCTTCTTCATTCCCGTGGCTGCCGCGGCGCAGAGAGCGGATGAAAACTGAAGTCGTCGTTTTGCCTTGCGGATGCTTTTTAGTGTTTCGACAAGCCGTACTGTTCATTTTAAAAACAGTAGAAAAAAAAAACGGCTTTACAACATATTCCTGCTCGACGTAAAGAAATTGTCTGGTGTCTTTTACTGCACCTTTGGGCTACAAAAGCAGTGAAGAGATGAGGAGGAAAAACTTTATTAGTTTAAAAAAAGTGAAAAGCGAGACTTTGGAAATGATCAGAAGATGTTTCTTTGTGATAATCTTGCTGGGCCGACGGAAAAATAATCATTACAGGTACTTGCTAGCCCGTGTACTGGCTCCCCCGGCGTTTAGGAGAGAAAAAAAACTACCCTTATCATGGCTTAAAAGAAAACAGCAGAGGTTTTAGAATTCAACGAACTTGAAGACTCGAATATGTGAAACTTCTAGGTAGAGCATTCGAACTCCTTTTGGAACAGCGTTTGAAATGGTGACGGAATTGCCGATTAAAATAGAGACGACATTCAAGCTTCTTCTCAATGCACTGCGCCAAGCAGGTGGGGCAGTGCTCAGCATATCATCTACGGTACCGGTCCATTTCCAACGCATAAACGCTTGCTTTGTAGGAAGAAAACTAACGCCACCGGAGGCAAAACCAGCCGAGCCTTGTTTGGCAGCATCCAGCGATGCACGGCAGGGTGTGGTTGACGGCATCGAAAATTAGAAGCTTACCGTCCGTGACGTCACATCAAGCTTCTCCGCACTAATTGAGTGCTCTGCGAAGAAACCTGATGTTTAGTTGTTGATTACGTCTTCATTTTGAATGCTAGCGCAAAAAAAAAACAAAAAAAAGAACTTCCCATACTTTACCTACAGCCTTTACGTACAGCCTTTACGCAGCGCCCAAAAATTGTCTACTGTCCATGCACCCTCCAGCCAGTTCGTGGCCTTAGAGCAAGCCTTGCAGTCAACTCCTACTAGCTTCAGGAAATGGACCAAATTGTCTTTACCTAGAATTCTCGATATACCGATGTCTCACATTTTAGAGGCGCTAACAAATTTTGGGTATTGGCTTTTGAACGCGGGTATCTTCATTTGTCTATTGCGGAGGTCGTGACTTTCTTCTTTCATTTCGTCCTAATTTGACTATCGATGTCTTAAGGGTAGTAAAAGCTGTGCAGTAAAATGACTGTACATAGGGGCAAGAAATTTAAGGCGTATTCTTTAGTCCATAATGATGAACAACGCATGCATCAGCAATATACTACCTTCAGTGGCGTTTCTTCATAAGAGATTGCAGTTCCCCCTTTGTATATAACAAATAATAAATATTTTTTCTTTGGACACCTAGTGCGCATAGCTGCCTTCTCGAAAGTGTTTTTCTGTCGCCATCTTCTTCGTTTCTACTGTTTCGTTTTACTGCAGGTTATCGTTCGAGCTGTGTCAAGAAAACGTGCTTTGCGATGACGTGCCATGACTGCGAAATAATGAAAACACATTCAAAAGCACTTAACTTTTGATGCGGGCTTCAATAAAACTAGTATTAAGTGGTGATCTGCCCTGCCTGCTTCTTCGTTGTCGTTCCTCGTGTTGCCTTGCTGAAGTCCGTTTATTGGTGTGAACTAAATAATACAGTAAAAGTAATAACTAAAAAGTATTGTTATAGATGGTGCGTACGCGAGTACAAAGCAAGAGATTCTGACGCCTTTACTATTTAAACGTGTGCGTGTGGATTTTGAGCCTGTAACGATCAGAACGCAAGGAAGAGCGTTGACACGGAACATCAACGTTAATGACGTTGATAGCAACTCTTTTGCTGTGTGACAGATAATTTCGCGCGACGCACAGGGATCCTAAAGAAGAGCAAATAGGAAGTGAAAAGAGCTATCGCTTTTACGCGGCGAAGACGTCATTGGTGAAAATTACATTACGATTCGCACAAGAGAGTGTGTTTGGAGATGTCTGCATCGAAGGCACTCTCTCGACGAGCCAAACGGGGCGAATGAGAAGAGCTGTAAAGATTAAAATAAAAAACGAGAAAAAGAACGCAATGAGAGTGAATCTAACCCAAAGGCAGAGCGAACCGAACGAAATTCAGAAAAGCTCTCGTGCAAACGCGACTCTGCAATGGAGAGTAGTCAGTGCCAAACGAGGGTCCCCCGAGAATTTTCTTGCAAAAAAATAAAAAAGGGCAAAGAAACTTGAGCCAGCGGATCAAATTTGGGACACGCGCGAGATCGAATCAGCTACGCTGAAAGCCCCGCTGAAGGCCACGCACGCGCTACGGGATATGGGACGTCTCGCATTACGTGTCAGTTTGATCTTTCTTTCCTCCATTTTGACGCTGATTTTTCACCTAAAGGATTGCTGTTAGCTGTCTTTTTTTCTTCTTTATGAGTGAAATATTGGCAATAGGGCTCATTTTTCATGTATGATGCATTTCGTTGTCCCTGGGCGAAACGAGAATCGACCTAACGCTTTTAGGAGTTTTGTCGACACGGTTATTGTTAGATGGAAAAAACCCTCATCAGCAGAATATGGCAAATATGTAGAAAAGGATTTCTTTCGAAGCAATGCAGGCACAGATTTGTTATTAGGAGGCTTGGTAACCCGAAGGTGCTATGATTGCACGTTCACTAAACTGTGGGGTTGAATATGAGTTTGAAATGCTTCCAAAAAGTTGAAATTTTTTATTTGCACTAGGCTCTACGGTGAAAATACAGGCGATACTACGTCAGTGAGCAGTTTATCGCACGTGCATGAAGCTCAGTGACCGTATCGCATTGTAACCGAGGTTTCCAAGGAACGAGGTAATAAATAATCACACTACATCACACTTATGCATTGCATGGCATCTTAGTAGCAGCAAACAGCGCAGAATTAATTCACTTAATTAATGGCGAAAAATGGCACCTCAGAAATCAAGTACGATTCGGGAGACACCGCAGACTTGGATGTCAAGGTAGGGATACATAATGAGCTGGTAATGAAAGTAGCGAAATGTGACAGCTGCGGCTTTTATGACTGGGTGCTGAATTCTGAGGCTCTATTTGTGGATTGTGACGCCTCCCTCTGCATTTTTCTGTCTTTGGGTAAAACGATGCGCCAGAGGGTTTTCTGAGCAATAGCAGGCCACAGGACTTTCCCTGACACAGAACCGCCTGGAACTTTCTTATCGAAAACTTTCAGTTTAACTATTCCGAGAACGTAAATTTTATCTGCGTGGAATAATAAAATGACGTTCTCTCGACAACACGCCTCTAGTAGTTCCGCATTCAGGTGTGTCTGCGATATAAGAGTCTCAATGTCGGTTAAAAGAGAGCGGAAGGTTGGAAGAGAGGGTATAGAGAGTGATCGCCATTTGTTATTCATGGAGGACGAGGGCGAGAGAGAGCGAGAGAGAAAGAGAGATAAGAAAGAAGTATTTTGTTCAAGCGTCGAGAATGCCTTGCGAACGTGCCAACAAGGCAGCCGATCCGCTAATTGGTTTGAGGCAAGCCAGGCCCTCCACGTTAAGGTAGATAATATTGAATGACAACAATGGCTTAAGGTTTATGGGGGTTCAACGTCCCAAAGTGACTCAGGCTATGAGGGACGCCATAGTGAATGACTATAGAAATTTCGACTACCTGGGGTTCTTTAACGTGCACTGACATCGCACAGTACACGGGCCACTAGAATTTCGCCTCCATCGAAATTCGACCGCCGCAACCGGGATCGAACCTGCGTCTTTTGAGTCAGTAGCCGAGCGCCGTAACCACTGAGCCACCACAGCGAGCTTGAGTGACAACGAAGGAAGAGAAAAATAAATGACATAGATTAACCAAGGACTACTATTTATTACAATCAAGAAATAAATTTTCACTACGAGAACATTACGAAATTTCTTCTTGCATACCCTCCCTGCTCCTGACAGATCTTTCACCAGCCCTTCTATAAGCGTTCTTCGCCGTATTAACATCAATGAAGTTCTCACCCTTGCTAGTTGCTTTCACTGCTGTCTCCGTCCCTCACCTGCATGCCCCAGTTGCTTATGGCCGATAATATTGATCGTACGTCCTAGAAGAGAGTACGCATCTGCCATCTGGGATTTCGTTCAAACTTACATATTAAATAACATAAAAGCGTAGAAAAACCATGCGGTACGTGTAATTCATTCCGACTATTCAAGCTATATTAGTGTCGCAGCTTTAAAAACAAACGCTCAGTTACCGGAAATGTCTTCTCGCTGCATAATTTCACGTCATTCACTTTTCCATGAGTTTTATCATCGCTTCATGACGATTCCTTTCAGGAACCTGCCGCCAATTTTCCACGCCTTGATCATCCTTGCAAAGTTAGGCGCGCCCCATGCCGCACGTCACTTTTCGCGAAGTCGATCGTTCCACGCACGATCATCGAATGGAACCATCTACCATCAAATACCGCTACCGAATCTCACACAACTAAACTTAAAGATCTAATCTGTGCTTTGAATGACATGCAAATTAGCCCCACAGTCTTAACGGCGCCACCTTTTCTTTCTTCATTCTTTTTTCTTCTGAAGATGCACCTGTTGTGATGATTCATTATGTACCCTTAAATGTTGTTGCCATGAGTTTTAGCGATTTACCTGTATTTCTCATTGTTTCTTCTGGGGATCATGGTGGCCTTGTAACTTGAATTTTTTGTCGCAGAATTAAGTAAAGTTGAGCGTTTATTTTTTTAGATGTTCTTGTTTGTTTTTGTTTTTTTTTTGTTTAGTGTTATGCTCTTACTGTTGTCTTTATTTGCTGCCATCCTCCTATTATGTAGTGCCCTCGAAAGACGGCCTTGAAGGGTATTTTTGAATACATAAATACATAGAAATGCCCAGCACGAAACGTGGTTTTTTGATAAAGGCCCGCAACCTTTAACAACTAAATGGCAAACCGGCTGAACGCGTCCACTCGGCGCGCTCTCCAGAAAGCACGTGGGAGGAGTTGTTCAAGGAGCGTAATGTTAGCAAGACGTCTTCAGGAAAATACAAAAGCGCCTTCGTGGTATTTGACGCACCGCCAGATATCACTGTCAATGTGTCCCCCACGCCTTCCCCGGAAACGTTTCTTCCGCTTGGTGGGAAATGCAAAACGTGTTCAAATATGATGCCGTCTTCCGAGAAACCCTGAATGTCAAATGGCGACGCCGCCACATGATGCCGTGTAGTGTGTTCTCCAGACGCGCTTGGTAGGAGTGTTTTTGAAGTAAATGTTATCTCTCCGCCTTTTGCGGAGGAGATTGCAAACGCAGGAAATGTTATTAACGCTCACTAAGGCTTCGCGACGTGTTCTCTCAGAACATG
Organism: Amblyomma mixtum; assembly: GCF_055824585.1. Classification (NCBI taxonomy): domain Eukaryota; kingdom Metazoa; phylum Arthropoda; class Arachnida; order Ixodida; family Ixodidae; genus Amblyomma; species Amblyomma mixtum. The sequence goes on along the minus strand of NC_143017.1, from coordinate 67,586,050 downwards.
TATTTAAAGGAGAAAGACACCTACGTTGAGCTTTCGAGATGGAAGATGATTTAGATGCGATTTTTTCTACTGAACACAAAACAAATGGCGCATAGCGTTACTATACGGTCTACAAGTCACCCACCCTATATTCACTAATCTACAAGAGTAGGGATGCGTGGAGGGGGGGAAGGGTGTTTATTAGGTTAGCTCTTGGGCTGAAAACCTTGACCAGAAGGTGGAACACGAAAATGGTGCATGCAGAATAAAATTTTAAATGGCCTTTATGTTAGGAGCACTTCACTTTTCGACATAGTTCTTGATATTGGTGGTGCACTTCCTCTGCAGTTGGATTACTCTCTGCATTTCTACGCAGAAAAATCAAGTTCGACCCGGTAGTCATTAAGGGTAACGGAGTGGATTTCAAGAGAAGGCAAGTGTAGCAGGGGACGGCAGGAAGTTAGGTGGGTCGATGAGATTAAGAAATTTGCGGGGATAATGTGGCCGCAACTGGCAAAGGACAGAGTTAATAGGAGAGACATGGAAGAGGCCTTTGCCCTGCAGTGGGGGTGGTCAGTCTTATGATGATGATAATGATGATCACACCAAGTGGTCACTGCACCGGTGACCTTTTAGACAGACGCGAGGAACATGCCCCTCAGATGTTTCTTTAGCGCTTGAAACAGCCGATTACGCTATGTCCGAGGTGAAAGGACAAGTAGACCATAGTTGTCATGAAGAGCGTGTCTTTAAAGATTTTTTCACCACGGGAGATCAAGACTAATCTACTGGCTGGGGAAGTTCGTCACGGCTGATGGCGACTATACCGACATGTGATGTACTATCCCACTAATACGAGCTGCAACGCACAAGACCTGCTAGCAGCTTAGTTCTCGAAGCAGTGCCAGCGCAGTGTTGCTGCAAATATATTCTTTGAGCCATCGGTGCAATGAACAAAGTACACTAAATATTAGTCTACATTAAATGTTCTTTGGGGAGGGTTTCTGATTCGCTATAAAGTGCGAACCTCAGATTGGCCACCCTGGGCATGTTGAAAGTGATTGTGAGTGAGTACTGCTGGGGAGAGTCGAATTCGAACCTTTCTTTTGCGTGTAACATCTTTTGATTCTAAACGCTAATGAATGACGGATGCTGCCTAGCAGCCAACATTACGAACACTCCTTGTGAGCATAACGCACTTCAGCATCGAAAGTTGTGCGCAGCGAATCTTGGGAAGTAATGAAAATGGGCGCTATAGTTTCATAACTAGTAATTTTAGTCACGCCCATTCCTGCGTTGCCGAGTGGCTGTTAGTGTATACCAGAATTGGCCGTGGAGGATCACGTTAACTCTGAGCATTTAAGAACAGTTAGATGTTTTTGCTGCTTACACTTTGTTCTATTTAGCGGGTATTCTTGCGAACTGTTTCTAAGAGGCAGAAAAGTTTACGTGGGCCTTGGTGAAATGACGGGCGGGGCGGAAATGACAACGAGAGGGTGGCCAGTCGCATCATGTTTTAGTACGGGCTGGTATGACTTGTTCGACACTATATAGCTACAGACTGCGTAAGTGTGGGACCCATTCTGATGGGTTTAACTTAGTTCTCGTAAAACTCGGTGTATTTTTTTTTAACATCTCCGCAAAGAAAGGCCACAGTATATACCTGTCTTCTGATAAAAGAAGGTCACGAAGTATTTCTTACGCCGTTCTTGAGTGCAAGAAAAAAGGAGTAGAACGGAGTGAGTTGCCGAAATATAAAAGATTTTGGCTGAAGAAAGACTAAAAAACATGATGCACATCCAGGCTTTCTACAGTGCGTACTGTACTTTCATGATCGCCAAGAAAAAAAAATCGTAGATTGATAAATTTATTGAAACGAAGGCAACGAGTTTCGCCGGAATGATTGATGTCCGGCCTCATGTTTTTTACAATAACCTGCCAGAGCTTTGCTAAAAATACGTACGAAAACACTGCGCATGAAGGAAATAGGGAGATTAATAGCTTTCATGCCTATTTCAGACAAAATACATGATCTTGGCAAGCCTTTCTAGATTTTCACAGATAAAGGGAGTTAAATCAAGCGAACTAAAATAGATTTCAGATCATTATATTATTTGAGGCTGTCTATTTGTTCCGTTGTGGTCTGTAAAGCACAGTTGTGCATGAACTACATAAAATTGTCGTGCTAACAAGAGAGTGTGGTCATTAAATGGGGTTATCATGCCGTAGATACTGACCATAATAAGCTTTCCAGGGTTGTTCACAAGACAGACAAACTCCTCGGGATATCTAGAAAAGTGGGTACCAGTAGAAACACAAACATGCGTACACAAGAAAAGAGGTGTTATACACGGAGAGACGCTGATCTTTCAACTGTAGAAGTAATCTTCACGGCGAACGCCCATGAGGTGGGCTGCCTACTTAGAACTATGGTTACAGATGGCAGGACCCCGGCAGGAAACAGTGAGCGGTTTCCTTCAGCGTCATCTGCACACCTTGTTGCCAGAGGACCTGGCAGAAGCATTAAAGGAATGCGTGCTATACCTGGAGCCAGAACTGCCTTTCTGTGGACATAGAGGACTTTTTTTGCTCGATTCCCTACGATGAACTGTTTGTAGCGTTGCGTGAAGTATAAGAATTCATTGGCGACTGTCGTTTCTAAACCCAAGTAGGCATGAGTAAGGACGCATTTTCGGAGCTGCGATCATGTTATTTAGAGTGTACCCGAGTTTAAGGGTCGCGTATTTTTGCAAAAGAAAGCAATAATATTGGGTCTAGCATCGCCACGGTTAATAGCGGTATTTTCGCTTTAAAAACGCGCAGCCTCATTTACGTGTCCTCAAACAGCGGTCATGTTATCCAAGTGTTTCGAAACGTTGATGATTTTTTAGCTTTCCGAGGCTTTCACTACTAGGTAGCGTAGGCAGTGTGGCACATGATATTTTATCTGTCTTAAAATCTGCTCTGGCGGCTTAAATTTTGCGTATTAACTGCCAAATCACAAAGCCATTAGGTTCCTCGACGCAGCTGAACTTTCATGATAGTGACCATATTTGCAGGATGTTTACACCTCGGACAAAGAAAGCAATGATGCAGCATGAATCTAATCAATGCAGCTTGTCAAGAGAGGCGAAGCGCAAGAACTGCTGCCACTGTATGGCTTGTAGCCTGACACAGCAAGTCGAGTGGTTGCCGCAGTGGGTTTTCCTTTCTCGGTGCTCAGGGTTGTTGATGAATTCAGATTGCAGAAGGGGAAGGATCATGCAGGCTAGAAGCCTCCAACATCGGAACAGGCGAATAAATTGAAAGTAATGCTACACCTTCCTAAAGTGTCGTACAGCATTACTCAGGTGGCTGAAAGGGAAAAGCGCTGTGTTTTCCGCACCTAGTATACTCGCTGGCCGTTACGCGAGAACTGCAAACAAGGCCAGGATGAGAGGGGCACGTCAAGTCAACCACGTGAAACACATGCCTAGGCGGGGACCAGTGCTGAGATTCGGGAAATCATTGCCGCCGCTGCAAAAAGTGCAAAAAAATTGTGCCGATGTTTGATCATGTCGCCATTTTATGGAGGGAAAGGACCAGATGTGAGCGGTAAATCTTAGAAGCTTTTTACATTGGCAATCAAAAATAAAATTGTGTAAGCGCATGCCTATTTTGCGGGTAGATAAAAAGAGTGAACGAAATTCGCATCAATACATGTCATAGGAAGATTTGAAGATGCGCAAGTGTCGAATGTTTTGTGCGACAATGTATGTTCTCATCAAGCCGTCTAACACCGTCTTTGTCTAACACCTGTCTTCTTAAGAAACGTACAGGTTTTCGTCTTTCCGCTGGCATCCTTTTTCAAGTTAAACATGCACCAACTGGTCCAAGACCCAGCGGTTTGTCATCTTGTGATAGGTACTTATTTTTCAAAGTGCATCTTTCTCGTTAATTTATGTGTGGCCATTTTTCGGAAGTTCTTCTTGAGTGCTATGGAAATGAAAAAAAAAAAATAAAGGGGGACTTACTCTCGACGAAGGAGATGTGACCATCCCTTCATGAAGAAAACGCTTTCACGTTTACTTCAGATGTGTTAGAATGAGGAATGCATTGTCATTGTGGAGCTGAGTGTGTTAGAATGTTGTGAAATCACATGCTCTGTTCACCTACATTGTTAAAGTCACTAAGATCACCAGAGAGTAAAAGTGCTGCGTTTATCACCCTTTTTTGCCACTCACACTCACGCCTGTTAGAGAATTGGAGTTATTTCTTGCTAACATACACGTACTTAGCCAACAGTCTGCAAAAAGCAGCAACTTGAAGCAACCTTTATGTTCTCAAAATATCAGTATTTTTCAATGGTTTATCCTTAACTTATTGTGCAGAGTTATTTTTATTTTAACACGTCGTTTTCTAGTAAGCTTCGTTGCGACTAATCGCCATGGTTGAATAACAAGTCCTCCTGCAAAGCCTCTTTTCAGGGGCAATTCAGCGCAGTCAAAATTGAAAATTTCCTGGTTACTCGTAGAACCACTGCGCCTAATTGAAGGGAGCTTGTACTGCGTAACAGAGTTCAACAGTTTCGCAACCGAGAAACTATTCAGTGCGGCTGCTAAGTGCTCACCAGAGCTAATCGCGCGAAATCACGTCGCGCATAACTTGCACAATTCTACATCGACACGAAATTGTCGCAAGAGTCTTACGCCATATACGCAGTCTACGTGTGATCTATCGGTCGAGGCTCTTCTCTAACTGTACAATCGATTCGAGAATAGAAAGACCGGAGGTAGGGCTCTTTTGTCCTTGCGTTTCGCGTAATGGAAAAGAAGTTTCAGGAGAGGCAAAAAATAAATGAGGAGAGTTCCACCCACCTCTCGGTTTTCGGCACAGGAAGCCGTCGCCATTAACCCCGAGGTGACCAGTTCTTTTCTTCACTCCCTGAAATAGAGGCAGCCACATTTCTCTCTCTTCCGGCTCCATTGTTTTCTTAGGAAATGGCTCCTTTCTGCATCCTGCCTTTCCGCTCTCTCTCCACAAAGTGAAAGAGCCAATACGCAGCGTATCGTCTCTCCTGAGGTTATAAAGTATAGACTTCTGTCTGAATTTTGTTTTGGTGGGCCGCGAACAAAAATTGATTGCACTTCTGGAAAGAGTGTGGACGAGACCTGTCGCTTTTAGCGGCGTGGAGTCAGGCCCTGTAATCTAGAGCTCGATCATCGCGAAGGAAAATAACACATAAAAAGTAAAGAAGAGAAACTTCGTGCAATATACTGCACTTCACGAAACCTAGCATTGAGCGAGTGTCTACGAAAAATAAAGAAGAGACTTTGCAACTACCAATCAACCATATTATGAAACTTGTTCAAACTGCGTTGCCTGTTTTTCAGAAATTTGGGCGCATACTACATCATTTGAATCTAACGAGTGTTTTCGTGTGGAAAAATATTCTTGATAAAGTTGTCGCTGGTAGCATTTATTAATGATTTCTACAACTACAGTGTCAAAAAATATTGCTGCTAGGAGGCGCAAAAGAGTAACGGTGTTAGAAATATTGGTATTGTTTTCGGGGCTGTTGAAAGAGTTTTCTTAAAAGCCTCTTTAAAACCTGTTTAAAAGGCGGGTGTCCATTAGAGTCCATGTCCATTTTTTATTTTGTTCTAGAACGAAGCGCAAGCAAATTTCTTAGAAGGGCATATTCAAGCAGGAAATGCATTTGACTTTCAATTATGAGAGACGCTGATGACATTGCAAACTATTTGAGTGTAGCGTTAACGATGGGGGCGTCTTTTTGTTTGAAGAAAAAGTGCCAGACGTTCACAGGGATCTTCCTAAATATAATTAATAGCCTCTCTTACGGGGCTGCATAACTCTAATTAGTTATTTTGGACGCAGTCATCGTCTAAAAAGATGAAAGTTCGCAGTGACCTCTCGAGTGCTGCTTTTTTTTAAGGTCCGACGCCTTGTGTGTCTGTGTCCCTCCATTAACCAATACGCATGTTTGTAACAAGCAGAAAGAAACTTGATGACGCTTGCATCGCGTACGCTTGGAAAGAACTTCTAAAACTAATCTCAAAATATAGTACTGATAGAACGTGCAAGAAGACAAGAAATAGATATGAGAGTAGTGGCTGTTTCCTTCTTAACTATACTGCGGGTTTGTGGACTAAATATAAGTAACTAATTCCGCTGAAATGGGCAAAAAGCCCAGCATCGGTCAGCGTTCACATAACTTTCGTTCTTGATCAAAACGGAAGCGAATGTTTCAACACTGAATATTCAAGCATACAGATGCATATACTAGAGGAAATGCAGCTCTAAAATGATAAAGGGGTATATTCTGAGATAGAAAAAAAACAACTTTAAAGGGCCACTGACCAGGGTCCGGACATTTTTGAAAAACAAGCCCACTGCATAGATGAGGCATCGAAGATAACCTCTGCAAAATACTAGAGCCATGCGCGCCCCGAAAAGCTGCGAAAATTCAAATCAAAGCCCGTTCGTTCTTTCCTTCCTTCAAAAACGGGCCCCGCCCACTACTCTGCACACCGCTGACGTCAAGGGTGGCTACTTTGGCTAAAGGCACTCCATTGGTGCATCGTTCTGACTGACGGGAGAAGGTTGGGTGTAGCCTTGGCGTCGCGCGTCTGCACAAGGCTTTCCGCAGCGCCTTCTGTTCTGGCTCATGCCTCCAAACCCGCATGAAGGAAAAAAAAAAAAAAAAACTGCGGAGGGAGCGTGCGGCGACAGCCTTGAACCCTAGCCATAAAAAGTAAAAAATAGTAAAACTGAGGGAGTTGGTTCGCCCCCCCCCCCCTCCCCCCCCGCCGTGATCACGTCACGAGAAGCTCTGCGTGCGCGCTCCCTTCTCAGTTTCTTTTCTTCTATGCGAGCCCCCCAAAACAAGGTTTTAATTAGTAGTGCAGCAGAGCCTTTCCCTCGCTCGTCCACTTGAGCGCTCCGCATAGACACCGCTTATCCTCCATGCATCTTGCGTACGCCCTGACTCCAATGAACGACATGGGCTTCGGAGCGGAGAAAAGACACAAACACACAGAACACAAACACACATGAAGAAAAGCAAACGGGCGGTTGCCGGGTCCGCACTTCGCCGTGTGTTTCGAACAGAAACGACTTCCGCCCATCCGCTCGTGAAACGGTGGGGAGGCCTAAAAAAAAAATGAAAAGGTGGCTCGCTAACTGGGAATGACAAACAGATGTATGAAAGGGTGCGCTCGCTAACAAGTCTAGGTGGTCGAGCCGATCGCGCCTCTCGATCGTTCAGTGTGCGGAGAAAATGCGACGACGCTGTTTCAGCCCCAGCAGCAAAAACCAAGAAAAGAATTCTATTGAAGGCGGGGCCATGACGTAACCCCGTGACGCACTCCACAGACACCACGCCTCCGGCTTACGTCGGAGAAGGAAGGGGTGATTTTGCCTTGCCGAGCCTACTCGACGAGGAGCGGGAGAGAAGAATTTCGAGGAGGGAATGGAAGGAGAGGAGGCTCGCTGAAAGAGAGGTAGAGAGTGTCTGCTGAGCTGAGGTGGTCCGTGGCCCTTTAAGTCGTTCACAGAGCTTAACATGAAGATAATTTATAGGTGGCAATCCTTGAAGCAACCTAGAACACGTGGTAGATATGCAGAATAAAAAAAAAGATCTTAAACATATCTTAAATTATGAACGCAATGATATATGAGTAAAACGCAATCTGGAATTTTTGTGCGATGTGCTTCTGTGCAGAAACTGAACCCAGGAAGATTGTCTTTCAGGCAAAGTTTCACAAATTTTGTTTGTCTCCTACTCTTAGCAGCAGAATTGAAGGTATCTGCGGGCATTTGACAAAGTTTCGCAATGAAGCTCAGTTAGCAGTGCTTTTTTTCAATGTATTTTAGGTGCACTGGATGTAATATTAAGGTCATAACTGAAATGGTATCTGCGAGAAAGTGCTCAATGCATCGTATTAGCAGTGCAAAGGTTTTTCACTCTTCCCAGGGTACACATAAATTATTAAAAATAATGATGAAATGACTGCAAATGACAGTACTACGAACATTTTCATAAAAATTGCCATAAGTTCCTGCATGCAGAAAAAGCTTCGGCATAACGCCTACCAGAAGTGCGGATTTACATGGGCAGTAGTAAAAATTCCTAGGCTCTACAACCTATCTGCGTGAAATGCGTTTGTCGATGAGCGTAGGTGATAACTATAGCCGCGATTACTTTCGTAAGCAGAGGTAAGGTGCATATACGTAAATACGTATAAGCGCAGGTCGACGCCAACTGTCTAGACAGTAAGTAGCCCATTTGCAGTGGCCAGCAGCAAGTGATTGCCAGGGAGAGCTGTCATACCACACAGGAGAGATGTTTTTGTGAAGAGAAGCTCGTCTTGATTAGCCAGAAGTTGTACACGTGATGATTTGACGTCACACAATATTAGGATTCTGGTGTCAACGGCGCCACTGACACAGAAAGCTTTCTATACACTACAGGGCTAAACGACTATCGGTAGGGTGTGCAGACATTCATAATTTGTTCACATTGTTAGGATAGCGAAAACATTACCTATTAACTGCTGCTCTCGAGCACAAAATGCATGATGTATTTGCTTTATTGGCGCAACCCGCAGCTCTCCAGTACCTGAGCTATTTTAGTAGCATACTGGTCGTCCACTCCGGTAAGGACCTGTTTTTTGTCCTGCAAAACTTAAAAATGTCCCTGTTGTGAATGTTATAACTGCATGAATGTTCCTATTCTTTCAGGGTGAATTTTTTAAAGCGAAAGCTTTACTACTTGCACTTTCAGCCTTTGCCGTGGCGCGGCGGTGCCACCATTGACCTTTAGTTGACCTCTGTGTGACGTCATGTGTGACATCACGCCGAAGAGAAGGGCGACCGACTCGCGCCGTCGCAAGCCGCGGCGGTGCCACCACCGGCGCCTAACTCCTGCGCTCCCCGCTAGGAGCGTAACAGGTGTTGTGACGTCACGCCGAAGAGAAGGGCTACCGACTCGCGCCGTCGCAAGCCGCAGCGGTGCCACCAGCGGCGCCTAACTCCTGCACTCTCCGCTAGGAGAGCGATTGTGGCGTTACACTGAAGAGATTAGGCTCGACTCACGTCGCTAGAAAGCAGTAGCTGTGCCAACCACCAGCGGCTTAACATTGCTTCGCGATCTCGCGCCGTCCGTGTGCGACGGCGGTGCACATGAACGGCGGCCTGACTGAACTGGATTGTACTGGACTGGATTGGATTAGAATAGATTAAATTAGATTACATTACATTAAATTACATTGGATTGGATTGGATTGTATAACAGATGCATCGCCACAAGTCTAACCACAAGCACCACCACCAGCTACACTACCAGCTGAACCATGGCCTAGGTACGGATATTGCTTTCGCAATTACCGAGCTTAGCCAAGCTAAGCCACAGCGAATTTTTTTCTATTTTAGTTTGGCTCAGGCTAAGTAGTAAAGCAACATACAGAAGAAAAACTAGAGAACGTCTTCTTTTCTTCAAAGCACGATTTACCTTTACAATCACTGTCATAATATTCATGATTATTTCGCCACCATTCCCCCGGATTTCTCATTCAGTTCGTTTTGTCCACATTGAGCGAAGCATCGATCGCATACGCTGTGCCTACTTCCAGGTTTTTCTAGCGCCGTTGTACGAGAGTGTTGGGAAGGTTCACTTAGGGGTTAGACGCGCGGGTGTTGTATTTTCATTAATTTTTACCTGGAGCCACCTTCGTCAGAGAAGCCATAAATGAAGTGTAGCGCGGCTGCAAATGCAAAGCGTATGCGAACGTTGCAGACCCGAGATCTGGCTGTTATTGCTGCGTGCTCTCCCTGGCTGTCCGCCCTCCTCCCCGTGGGGGTCTGTTCGTCGACCGTCCTGTCCACCCGTGCGACGTGGCCGCAAATTGCCTTCGCCTTAACGCAATTTGCCGCCGTGCGGTCTGCCCTCGCGCGGGAGATCAATGCCGTTTCAGTTTCACCGGCCCCTCTTTTTTCCAGGTGCGAACAATGCGGCTGACTGCCCGAACGGTGCACGTGCGCTGTCCTGCTCCGTTATTGAGTTACCCTGCCAGCGTCGGCGGAAAAAAAAGTTAGTTGGAGCAGACGTGGCTGCGGACTCGGTCTCTGCTCGGCCGGTGCACCTGTGTGCATAGCCTTTCTTGTTCTTCTTCGGTGTTTTTCTGTTTTTCTTTCTTTTTTTTCGTGTCGAGCCGGCGCATGTTTTGAACCATGGTTCGCTTATTCTCCTTACAAGTTTTGAGCAGGCGAGACAATAAACTTCCTGTACATTGATAAGGTTGATTTTACTTTCTCCGCCTCACGATTTTTTTTTTAAAAAAAAAAAGATCTGCTGAGAGCTTTCATGGCATGCCGAACGAAAAGTGAAACGCTAAGAAACGTTGTTTACGAGATGTGTCCCAGACGTTGTGGCTTACGTCTGCATACTTTTTCGGAATATTTTGTAAACGCTGCTAATGATACGCAGAAAAGAAAGAAGAGATGCCAGTTCCTTAAGGCATGAGCAATTTCCCTGTTATTTTTTATGTGACGTATCTGTCAGGAATGGCAAAAAAAAAGAAAACAGTGTTGCGTTATCTTCGTTTGTTTCTTGAATTGAACAAGAGATGAGAAACGCAGAGCATGCATAAAAATAAGGCTTACTGACACTGGCACGTAAGGACAGGAAATAAATGTGGCGAAAAAGGCACTCCATAGTTCATGTGCAAGTGCCGACGAAAATAAAGTTTGCTTGTTTTTAGCTTTCAGCGCCTTATATATCCTTCCTTGTTAAAACATAATGATACATGGTATGTAGAAAACCAGCGAAAAGGACGCGTTCACAAGGAGGAGAAGTACACAGGACAACGCTCCAGCGTTGTCCTTTGTACTTCTCCTCCTTGTGAATGCGTCCTTTTCGCTGGTTTTCTACATATCATGCACCAACTGGCCCAACAAGCTACGCTTCTTCAATAATGATACATCTTATGCCTGTGTCTAAGCACATTAGTGATAATTCAAACCACGCACGAAAACCATGCCTCCAGATTTCATTTAAGTAATGCGTAAGCAGGATTAAAAGGCTACAGCGTGCTCTTCTTACTTCAGTCGGCATCAGACGTTTCCTTCGATTTTGCTCTCTGTAGCTCAGCTCTATGGTTTTTTTCATTCTTTGTGATCGATGTGTTTTTTTTTATTGATTTCAGTTTAACGCAGTAGATTCAGGCAAATATATTTGCCCCAACGATGTAGTTCCTAGGAGTTCCTGTTTTTAGGCACTTAGATGGTCCTAACGCTACACGACCTCGCCTACGCCAGTACAGTACGCGAAGGACTCCAAGTTCCTCTTGGAGCCGCCGAATCAGCTGCCTTAGGCGCAGAGTGGCTCGTGGGTGGAGGCCGCCGCATCACCTCGGGCGCGTGCCAGGAAATAAGCAAGGAGTTGAGTGCAATCAAGAGTCAAGATCTAGTGTCGCCGAGTCCGGGGAGCCGGCCGGTCCGGGGATATCCAGGCGGCTGTAATCCCGCAGGCGCAGGCCGCCGCTCGCTTGGCTCGAGACCGGGTCTCATTAAGCGACGATCCTCAGGGGTCTTCCTCGCCCTCTACTCCGCCCTCTTATCGCGGCTGCCTGGCCGGGACCGTGCTCTTCGCCGCAGGACCGCTGCTATGTTAACGCCACAAAGTTTTCGCGGCCGCGTCCTCTTGGTCCCCTCATGATTAATTTGGCTGGCGTAAACCCTGGGAACTGATCATCTGGAGACAGAATTACGGAATAGGGACCGGGTGACTATTAGTACACGTGGTAGGAATAAAAAGATATAAAGCCGAATGATGGGAAAGACTCGGGAACGGAACATTTTTTTTTAGGTGGTTTTTAGGGATAAGTTATTCTTCCCACTTTTATTTCCTCCGATGACCCTGGGGTTCACGTAGAAATGTGGATGCAGAGCTTCTGCTATTTTAGTCGCTGTCGAACGCATCCATCAAAAGCCTATGGAGGCGTAGAAGACCGCATCATTTAGGCATATTGGTGTGCTGAACTCAACCACGTGAAACGAAGCAATGAAAGGTAATAATGGGAATGAAATATGATGTTTAAGACCAGAATTAAGAAGGATGGCTGGTAGGCAGCATTTCTCTTTTTTGTTTCGTGGCGCATATAGCTGGTTTTCGCTCCACTGTCGTTTTAGTGCACTAGCTCTTACAGGCGTCATACCACGCATGAAGCCATTGTCTGTCTCAAGCCTGCTGCTTGTGAGCAAAAAGATATGATGTTACAGTTTATTTAATTTAACTTTTCTTTTACCGCTCTATAGTTTTGCGCACGAGTTAGTGGGATGACCATGGCAGTCTTTGTTATCCAGCAGCAACCAATTTTATCATCATTTTAGGCGTCAATTTGTTCCCACAGCAAATTTGTCAAAGATCTTCTCTCTGCTTTGCGTGAGGGTATCCGCGATTATACGTTTTTCTTATTTCAAATAAGGCAACAATTTAAAAAATGCCTTTTCAGAATAACATAATACTTAAGTACTTCACATGCAGGCATTTTGCGTCGATCACTTCTTGACTCCCTTCAGTAAAGCATGAATTCCATAAATTTCTCAGTGAACGTCTAGTCCATGTTTCTCCTCTTCAGCAGCAGCTTCTCAACTTTCTGCTCGGCGCTGCTGGCATTTTTTTATCCCACTGACGACGCAGGACGCTTATTCAAATGTATTCAACTGAAATAATCTCAGTAGCCCGGCATGGCCACTCTGTAATATCCACCATCCTCTTCTTCAATCAAGTTTTCAACAAGCATTGAAGATTGCTTCGGGCCGTAATTCTGTTGAAACACACATCCACTTAACGGATTCTTGCGTGCCTATGTAAGCATAACCTTTTCAAGGATGCCCTGAAGAATATCTGTGCTCACGGTACCTTGAATTCAGTCAAGCAGACAAACTCCACAAGCGGAGAATATCCCCATGTCATTGCTTCCCGCTTCTGTAGTTTAACGCGGAATTTTGTAACTAGGTACATATATATACTAGACTATATATATATGTATATATACTAGACTATATACTATGTATATATATATATATATATATATATATATATATATATATATGTAAATATATATATGTAACTAGGTACATATATATATATTAGACGTCTTAGAAGAAAACTTGAATCAGTTTGCAACATCATCACACCATGAAAGTGTCGAGGAATTGTGGCAACGTTTTAAGGGCACACTAAAATATTGCATTGATAAGTTTGTTCCCACTCGCTCAAAGAAATCGAAGCAGCTCAATCCTTGGATCACTAGAGAGATCATTCAGTTAAAGCGCAAGGTAAAAAGGCTACGAAAGCAAAAAAATAGAGCGACAGAACTTTCAAACATCAAAAATAAGCTCAAAACAGTGTTATTGGATTCGAAAAAACTTTCTTCAATACAACACTGACTAATTTTCTCACAAGCTCACCACAAAAGTTCTGGCGATATTTTTCAGCGAAAAAGAACGCAATCACACAGGTAATGGATGGGAACGATGAGGTGACTGATAAAACCGATATTGCAAATCTGTTTAATGATTTCTTCCAGTCGGTCTTCAGTTGGGATGATAATGACATTGAGAGTGATCATACAACAATTTACACGTTGCCATACTCAATGCACGAGATTCGCATCAATAGGGAGGGCATCTGTCAGCAGCTGCTGTCTCTGGACCCGAAGAAATCGAGCGGTCCCGATGAAATACCGACGGAATTCCTTAAACGGTATGCTGAGTGGTTATCGTATTATTTGCAAATTTTATTTGAAAAGTCATTGCGGGATCATTCTTTACCTCGTGACTGGCGCAGCGCAATAGTAGTTCCGGTATTTAAAGGCGGTAATCGACTTCTTGTAAAAAACTACAGGCCAGTTTCACTCACTTCCGTATGTTGCAAGGTTTTTGAACACATAATAGCTAAACACATCCTTCATTTTTTGGAAATAAATGACCTATTGTGTCCATTTCAGCATGGTTTTCGGACCGGCCTTTCGACAGTGACGCAGTTAATTGAAACAGTGAACGACTTTTGCAAGGCTATAGATGAACGTCAGCAGGTAGATGTGGTCTGTGTAGACTTCTCGAAGGCTTTCGATAAAGTTCCGCATCATAAGCTTCTTTTTAAACTACGCAGATTAGGAATCGCTGAAAATATAGTACTATGGATTCAGGCCTATCTAAGTAACCGCTGTCAAGTCGTCAAAATAGAAAGTGCAGTATCGAATAGGCGTGAAGTTCTGTCGGGGGTGCCACAGGGCTCCGTTTTAGGTCCGCTTTTGTTTTTATTGTATATAAATGATATTTCTGCTATCGTCGAATCGCCTGTCAGAATGAAACTTTTTGCCGATGATTGTTTAATTTACTCTCCTGTGGCTTCCCCGGCAGATCAGATGAACATAAATAGATGTCTTCAGTCGTTAAACTCGTGGTGCCTGAAATGGGGTATGGAAATAAACTACCAAAAATCTAATTACATGCAAGTAACAAGGAAGCAGAATGTTATGATGTTTCGATACAATATCGGTGAAAATTCCTTAGAGCAAGTAAAGTGTCTCAAGTACTTGGGAGTGACATTAACAAATAATCTTGACTGGCGCACCCATATTGAAAATGTCTATTTAAAAGCCTACCAGAAGGTCTGTTTCCTGAGGAGGAAGTTGCCGAATGCGACTAGAGAAATTAAATTGATTGCGTACAAGACGTTCGTGCGGCCAATAATAGAGTACGCAAGTGCAGTGTGGAGTCCTCATCAAAAGGGTTTAAAACGGAAACTGGAAAGATTGCAAAGGATGTCAGCACGTTTTATATGCTCTAAATACCGCCGCACTGATTCAGTCACAGCAATGCTAAAAGAGTGTCAGCTAGAATCACTAGAAGTAAGAAGACTAAAGCAGAAATTTAAACTTTTTTTTCTGATAATGAATGATAAAGTCAAAGTTAATAAACATCACTATGTTGCACCTCCCCTGAAGCGTTGCCCTCGGAAAAATCACAGTAAGGTATTACAGCCTATTATTACACGTACTGAT
The DNA here is from genome assembly GCF_055824585.1 of Amblyomma mixtum. Lineage (NCBI taxonomy): Eukaryota > Metazoa > Arthropoda > Arachnida > Ixodida > Ixodidae > Amblyomma > Amblyomma mixtum. The sequence goes on along the minus strand of NC_143017.1, from coordinate 67,571,000 downwards.
GTCTATCGCTACTCCTTTTTTCCCGATGCTGTAGAAATTTGGAATCAACTACCAAGTGACGTTGTGGACCAAACAGATGTAGACAAATTTGTGATAGGTGTGAACGCGTTCCTGGAAGATTGCTGTGCAAATCTGTAATTCTGTGCATTTGAGTGTTTCTTTTTTTAGCGAAGAGAATTGCACTTGTGTCTGTATATGTTTCCCTCCCTGTAATGACCCTCATGCAGAGGGTTAACAGTATGAATAAATAAATATTGTGTTTGGGGCGACGTATAAGATGAATCCCGTAATTCCGGCACGACAGGAACTTCGATTAGTCTAATGAAATCATCTAATTAAATTACCCCTTTCCATTCGTGACGTATCTATACGGGATGTTTGTTTACCTAGGTCATCTAGGAAATCTAGTTATTTTCATGGATGCGCAGGTTTAAGGTGTGGTCCTGATGATTAGTTCATCACATTGTACATGCTGCCTCACAGTAAACGGAGTTACTGTAGAGCCTGATAACAGGGCCGATTATTCATAAATGTCGACAACAGCCAGTCTGGAGTTTTTAGGCTCGCGCAAACAATGTCCTCTTAAGCAACTTGGTTGGTCGTTCTGTCATGTCTCCAGCGAAGATTGAAAAGCAAACCTCTGAACCTATCTCTCTTCAATACTTGTGAAGGCATCGACTGCGCAACTCTGATTTCTAGTGAAAGCTGGTGGTGCTTCGCGCCACAGGTGTGGCCACGGATAATTGCGAGCAGCCCTACATGATGACGTTATGTTCACCTCACACTCCACGCATTACTTATAAAAATATGCAATAATACATGTAAGCGCAGGATATTCCACCTAAAACTGATAGCAAGTTAATAATTTAGAACAGACGGCAAAATTAATGCAGTTCCAAGCGCCCATGAAGGAACTAAAATGGAAAACGACCTGAAGGCAGACGGTTACGCCTTCAACAGCTTCTGACGAAAAAAGGGGGGACCATTGTGTCATAATATTGATATGTGGTGGCAAGCCAAGGAACCGAACGACATGATGACCGACGAAATATGATTTTTAATGGCTGCGGGCCTAGCGCGAGCGCTTCGTAATGATGATGATGATGCTGTCCTCAGGCTGAATGGCACATACCGCGCCACAGCCCGCTTCTTCATCTGCTTCGTAACAATATATTCAGAAATCGCAAATGGGTCGTTTATATGTGTGATACTCCGACTTGTTAACAAAAAATTTGAAAACATCGTACCTCTTTGTTCAATATTGCGTATACGTAACAGGCTGAGAAGACGTCACTAGGTCACGTGACCGAGGGGGCAGGTACAGCTAAAATGACGAGGGTGAGGTTGCCTACCGGTTTAAGAATGGACTGTTGCTTCTTCTTCGTGGTTTCAACACACACTGGAACAAGCATCCTAACTTTGTCAAAGAGATTGAAGATTACTGTGGCTTAAGATTGGCTAATCTCACCGGCATAGTTAAGACGCAGTGGCGGACATGTATAGACTTGGCCTTTCAAACTACCTGCAAAACAGTCATGTTCGCTGTGACAGCCGTGTTCAGCTCGTTCATGGACCATAAGACTATGCTTGTAAACTTAGGTAAGCAGATTGATGAGCCGAATGACGAACAAAATGTTGAGCAGAGTGCCTAATAACCGCCGAACGTGTTCATTTTCACCTTTGTATAAAAGAATACATATCGCTTCAAACACCGTTACGTACCAATGTTTAATCACGCCAACACTGCGAAACGTGCCGTGCTAGCGCACGTTGCTATCGCAATTACGCAAATCGGCTGCCATTTCCTTGTCATTTATTGCTTGTTTTTCTTTATAACTCACGTCTTAGAACACTTCGTAATGGTCCTCCTAATAAATTGACTCATCCTATCGCTGTTTAGGGACTTTTCTGCAGCCTCTTCCTTGATCCCATTCCTACGATGGGATTTAATGTCCCTAATCTTTGGGCGGGCTCTTTTTTAGAACTTCAGTCTCTTGATCGTTTGCTGAGCTTCTAATCGGTCACTTGAAGTAATAGTGCAAAGCTCATCCTGATTCGAACCTATCTGCAAGGCAGATAACGGGCTCAGCCAGAGAACTGGTGCTTTTGTCTATATTTTTCTAACGGAACTTGTCATTGAAGTTTGTCGCTAAAGAAATAAGGCTTCCAAGGGTTCAAGGTTTTCTTCGTTAGCATAGTTTTTTTTACATTCGCAATAATTGGTCAAATGACGCGCATTTCTTCTCGTTAATGTCACAAAATATTACCGCGTTCAAAAAGAAAAAAAAGCAAAACATACGCACGGCACAAGGCAGCAGATATCGTTTTTTTTTTTGTCCGTGTTTTTAAGATAGCATTTGTTACTCTGTTAGCAAGCCAGAAGAATAATAAACTACAAACATTTCTTTTCGTTCAAGTACAAAAGACCAATCATAGTTTTTCCCTGCGTTACTAGCGAAGATGCAAAGGTTGGCTCAGAACCTGCCAGCGGCACTTTCATAATTTTTATTTTAGATAGAAACAGTTCTACTTTTCTATCCGCAATTCTGATATGCCGTGAGAGTTCTGTTCAGTTTACATTGCCACAATTTTTTGTACTAACCTCCAAAATGCCGCGATGCAAATACCGCGGCTATGCAAATACCGCGGCTATGTTTTGTGGTCGCAGATGCCTTCAACTATGTCTGGCCGGCATCAGTAGATGAGTAACTCTGACCTTTTCCGCATCCACGCCAGTGGCTTTTTGTCGCAGCTGGTAACCATAACACGAATGAAATAAAACAAAAAGAAAAGAATAACAGCAAATAACTCTCTCGCAGCAGCTCTCTGGGGCTTGCACATCAGTCCCCGCTATGAGGACCAAGATTAGAGACAAACTCGCAGCAACGTCCTTGTCTCACGGAGGGAAAAAACGAACAAAACAACAACAAAAAAGACGTCTAGCTCCGTCGCTGCCGACTGCAGAGGTTGGCTGCGGATATCAGCGACTCTCATGGCTCTCTCCCGGGGTCTATTCCTCATCGTTGTGTACATTCAGTGGCCGCTGTCGTGACACGCCGTCAAGCGGTCCCGGCTGGCAAGGGAGACAGGCCCGATATCGCTCAGCCTGCCATTCGATAAACCAGAGCGACTGGCCGCCGCCGGATCGGATAGCCGTGGCTAGTGCGCGGATGCCGCGAGCGTAAATAATGCCGCGCATGAAGGGAAGTAAACGGTGGCCTCGAACGGGGTGGGTTTCGCCTCTGTTTGCAGTGCGGGGGCGAGTCTAGCTGCGCACTTGTACAAGCGATGCTGATTAATCCTCGTGGACGACGGAAATGCGGCGCGCAATGTTTCTCTTCTGCGTATTTGTTGTCAAGGGGTTGCGACGAAGGAAAGGGTTGGCCTTTGATATCCAGAAAGTCTGCAGCGATGGCAGCTCTGTGCTGCGTGCTAAAATATTTGTTACCTTCTTTTCTTACGTTGCTGAATCGGCAATAGCGTTAGCATTGACCGGTGACCTGGTGTCTGAGTCTAATTCATGTTTTAGAGCGTAGGTCTTAGGCGCCGGTTCGTGGATTCGGCGTCGTAATCGTCGCCATCGTAGTCGACGTTCTCGATGTATTCGGCCACCTGACAGCGGTGACAGGTTGTGGCATAGTGAAACGCCACCTGCGAGTGGTCCAGGCGGCTTGTGAAGAGTTGTGCTCAAATTTCGCATTACCGACCATCGTAATCGTCTGTCAATTTTTGGGCTTCAAGTGAGCTCAAAGGAGAAGGAGAATTTTTAGGCATCGACAGAAATACAAGGACAGAAAGTATGAATAAGTGCAGCAAGGCTAACCAAATACAGCGGCCACTTGTTACTTGGCCCTAAGGAAAGGTGAGAAGGTTATAGCCAGTTTTGCTGACTTATCTTCTCAACAAACACGTGCTTACTTCGCTGTATGAATTTTTGGTGTATTGCTTGCGCATAGATTTCTAGCATCAAACACTCTCACCTTCCACTGTCGGAAAACTCATGAAATCATCGTCTGCAAAGCGCTGCGAAGGCGAAGCCGACACCGAAAGTGAAGTAGACAGTAGAGCCGAAACCACAGAAACTTTTTTATGTGAATGGTGGCTAGTAGAAAGAAACCTTCCCGTCTGCACACCCCGGTATGGATTCGAACCAGCTTCTGCCCAAATAAAGCTCCTCCATTTCCCGACACCTCAGTTCACTCGGCTTTCCTCCTAGCGCCTTAAGCCATGCGCTTCAACTGGCACATGGCACTTGTTAGCGACTAAATCTTGGTCATTATCATCATCTTTCATTCTTTCGCCCTTCGCTCCCAAATTCTCGGCAGCAGTAGCACTACAGCCCTAGCCATGCAATGAAGCCGAATGACCCAAGATATAGTAAGGCTCGCCTAATTCGCCAGAGGCATCTCCATGAAGACGCACACCAAGGTGAAAGGGCCGCCAGAGTTGCCGAACGTACGGCAGAACAAGGGAGGGCGAGCACTTTTAGCGCGGCAATGATCGAAAGCAGTGAGAGGTGCTGAGCTTGCTGCCAAGTACCGAAAAAAACGCGGCTGAACGCGGTGCCACGTAAAACCATAAAAGCAGCGAGAGACGGTGGAAGCCAGTCAGTTGAAGCCGGAAACTCCTCAAGTCGCGAAAGCCGCCAGACAGGTCAAGCGTGGAGCTCATGTCGATGAATACAAGCGGTTGAAGGTGACGGCATGACCATCAGTCGAAGGAGCTGACCGATACTCGAGAGTAACCGTCATCATCTACGACCTGACCTAAAATGCGGTGTTACTTCTGGGAACTGTATTTCACGTTTTTACCTACTCTCGATTCCGAGGCAGTGGTGGTGGTAAAAATGCTTTATTGACACTTCTAGGAGGTCTTGACGGGCGGGGTTAAGCATTATATGACTTTGTCGCGTCAGCAAAAAGCGTCCGCAAAACGTGTCTGCAAATTTTGGCTGCCCGATTACGTCGTTTTCTTAAGATAAATGTGTGAAAGTGCAATTGGGACAGATAGTGCATGACAAAATGTTGCTGTTGGAAAAATTTGGTTGCTGAGGTGTAATTAGTTAATTAATTAAACGCGAAAAAAATACAATAATACACGTCACATAGCCATGGATGTCGATATAGTATGTGGACGGTTTGTTCTCGCATCGCTCCAATGCGGGTCGCTGCAGTGATGTCAAAGTTTTTCTGGAACTCCGTTGGCAAAGGATGCTGCCCTGGTGCCCTGGCTCTTGTAACTGCCCTCCAGCGTTGGCTTTTCTATGATGCCTATGCACCTATTTTCCTGAAGGGCTCATACCACGATATACGTAAGTCTGCCTTCTCCCGGTGGAACGTACATTTCGAGTCGAACGACTCCATGACTATGACGTGCAAGTTCACTTTTTTTTTCTATTTTCACTCGTAGTAGTTTTCGAAGCGAGTACTCCAGCGCTTTAGATTAAACATTAGGCAATTAAGACTATCTCCGCTTGGCGGAAAGCAGGATGAACTTTAGAAAGCCCGCGTATTCTAAATGCATGTTAATAGGAGACAATGTTTTCTCCTTGGGAAAGACTTGAATTTCGTTTATTTCCCATGCGGGCTTACCCGCTGCCCTAGACGGGAGCGCCAAAAAAAAAAAAAGGGCAACCTAGCATCCGTATATGTATTCAGGAAAATTTGAAATTTCGCGCCGTGCACTCGATACTAATGCAATCTCTCTTATAAACATTGCGCTAGCCAAACTACGCTCATCGTAGAAGCCTAGAGCAGAACTTGAGAGTTAAAAACTATGTAAAACCCAAGTTACTGTTCCGGGCACACAGAGAACCGATCGCTGCCTGGCTTGGAATAACAGAGGCACGCTGCGAACTTGCTCTGTGGCGGTTCCTGTACCAGTGCCTCCCACGCGCTACCAGAAGGGGGCATGTTTACGCTTGCATGGACTCCGAGACCAGCAGTGAACATATCTGCTCCATAACGGAAGTGCCAGAAACGGAGAGAATTCCGAGCGCACTCTCAGCTGAAAGCTAAATGATAGTTTTGCTCCTGCAGCTCTTCTTCACTCTCTCTTTCACTCTCTTCCATCCTCCTCTTCTCTCTACTCAACGGGTGGCTTTCTGGGGGTCGATAGCGACCGGAAGAAGGCTGTTTTTTTTTTTATATGATGCGAGCATTTTCCACGCGCAGCCTCCTTCACTTGTTCTCTCTCGATTTTACACTGTTTTCACGGTCCCCTCGCTGGATTATTATTTCGTCCCAGGGAGCGAAAGCAAATGCGTTCAAGTGACTTGCACCGGGGCCATAGGGCGAGTGGAGAGCTCTCGCAATAACCGTGTGCATGGCCACGCCGGGCGTATGCTGTATCTGTTGCTTTTCTCTTGGTTCGTGTGGCGCATTGCAGTCTGTTGCGTTTTTCTTTTCTGTTCGTCGTTATCACCGTTTCGTTTTTTTCTTGTTATTTTCAACTCGCCTTTTCTACCTTTTTTTTTTTTTGTCCTCGTTAACCCCAGGGACGACAGGCGGACGAAATAGAAGTTGCTTTAGGAATGTAAATTGCATCGTCGTTGCGTAGAAAGCGGCACTGCCGGGACCGCGGTGTCTGAGCGGGCGACCGCGACGTACCCAGGTCATTAAGATGGCGCGAAAATTCATCAGCAGAGCGGCCCCGCCCCGCCCACTGCAGAGAGGGGATCGAGCGCAGCAAACTTGGGTCATCATGAAGCGCACACCGCGACGAAATGACACAACGCTTTGAGGGAAACTTTATGCGCGGTTTGGTCCTCGTAAGCCGCGGCAGCTTACAGCAGCGCCTTACCGCGGCGTTCCCGGGAGTTGAAATCATGAGGCAAATGACTGCGTGCCCTCTTGTAGGTTTTGTAGACATTTTTGCTCCAGCTCGTCTCTACACAAACGCACCGACCTACACAGTGACTTCGGATGCTAGATTGGGGCTTCATGTTAGGCACGCCTCTACTCGTTCTGTGCAAAGAAGCGACCCCTAAGCTTCCTTGGAACGGAGAGCACCGGAGGCTGAGGGCTGCGCTCATCAGCGTAAATTGGAAGGAAGAACTGTTAACCTCGGCCAGCGGTCTTTCACAAAAGGAGATTGTCCCCGCCGCGGTGGCTCAGTGGTTACGGCGCTCAGCTGCTGACCCGAAAGACGCGTGTTCGATCCCGGCCGTGGTGGCCGAATTTCGATGAAGGCTAAGTTCTATAGGCCCGTGTACTCTGCGATGTCAGTGCACGTTAAAGAACACCAGGTAGTCGAAATTTCCGGAGCCCTTCACTACGGCGTCCCTCATAGCCTGAGTCGATTTGGGAAGTTAAATCCCAATAAACCAAACCAAACCGAAAGGAGAGTGCCTAAAAAAATGTGTATCAATACATCTCCGGACTGTTCTGACGCCCAAGTCGCTAAAATTGTTGGTGGCAGCCATAAACAGGTAAATCTCACGACTGAACTCACCTTTTGATTATTACAGGGTTTGTTTTCTCATAAAATATGTTTCCAAATTTCAGAGCAGGTGCATATTTAGGCATGGTATCCAGATTGCGGCTGCTGTGGAAGCGGTAATAATTCTGTCGCTATATATGGCAGTGCCTCGCTTATAACCTCTGCATCTAAAATGGTGTGAGACAAACTCTCACGCGCCTCGCAGAGTCTCCGATTTTTCGCGCATTTCCAACCAACGGCCGCATGCCAGTAACATAAAAAAAAAAAAACAGAAAAGACCTGTGCATGCTTGGTGCGCGCGAAATGAGCCGTTTATGCCCAGGTTTCAAGACCATCAGTACCGACGAAGCACCGAATCCATCTTCTTTCTTGAGGAACAACAACTTAAATAACAACGAAACAAAAACACGTCTCTCGCCTGCTACACCACATGACTTTTGCGTAACTAGGTTGCAGTGCTGCGATTTTAACATTAACTGAGGCATGATGTAATCAGTGAGAGCCTTCGACTCGAAAAACCTGTAATGCTGTGGGTGAATTGCGCAGAGGTCTTTGAAGGAGAAAAACCGTAATATGCTTTTCATGTTGACTTCTGCTTCCTTCTGCTAGCGGCTAAGGGAATTTTTCTTTTCTTTTTTTGGCGGTGCCGAAATGAGGCACTGCAAACACGTCTTGCGAAAGCGCGAGAATGATTCTTGACGTGTTTCGGCAGTTTCTTCATTTAGAGCACCGACTTTATTTGATTTTTTGCACGTTGCACAGGATACGCCAGAGGCCGTGGATTACGTAATTATAAGTCCATCCAATTAAGAAGGTACTGCATAATCATGTTACTTGACACTGTTGGAAACAAGCACTTTGTAACCCACCAATTATATATGTCTAATGAAAGGTACGGCAGTGTTTGTGACTAAATAAATAAAAAATAGCTTAAAAATTAGCTCTCTTTTTGGTGAATGGGTGCGCCGCTTTGACAGGTGCCTTCTGAGCTTGGCTAATTCTTTTATACCAGTCGACGAACATAGAATTTCCCACTATGTGCAACTCTGGATCATCTTTAGTTTCAGATGTACCCTTTCCGTTAGTCCTGTTTACTTTTCTTACCAATACAAAAAGAAAAATAACATTAATAGCGATTGCTAATTATGTAGCTATACCGATGCAAAAAGGAAACTATTACAGGTTTAATGACACTTTACATGGAGTGTCAGCGCTTCTGGGTAGCTAGCCTTTGCAAGACCACCAAAGAATGGCATAAGTCGGCGAGTAACGAGCCAGACAATTGAAAGAAAGGCTTTTAATGAAATCATGGCCGGTTACGCCAGATGTCTAAGTCACACAGGATAAAAAGTTACGCAACGTTTACACTACGTTGCATAATGCGCTAAGCCCAGCGAGAGCTGAGCCGCATGTTCGCGGTGCATAGCTTTCAGCTGCTCCGCGTTAATTTACGGACGTCAGATCTGTGCTTCGCAACTTGTGCTTCCCATCCCAGCTTCCACTGAGAACCCTTACCCGTTTCACCTCGCTCGCAGATGAGCATTCGCTTGTGTTTCGGGGTGACCCCGTTATCAGTGTGAGCGGACGAACGCATCGGCGTCGGGGGACGTCGCAGACACTGCTCTCGCTTAGAACCAAACCATAAACAACGCCATAAACTGCCGAAACCAGCACAAACTTGAGATGTCGGTGAAATAAGGAACGCATGTTTTGCAACCAATTCGTTCTTATTGTCTGAGCCACTGTACCTCGGAGGGCATGCCCGGAAAAAAGAAAGGGCACCCTGGGCTGTAAAATTGTCTATCAGAGCCAAATGACCCATGGCAGGAGCGATAAAACGTGGATCTGCTTAAAAAGCGGCCTTGATGATTGGTTTACTTGATCGGGAGAGCAATATCGGGAACAAATTTTGTTGCCTGTGGGCTCCTTGCCCCCTCTAGGGATCAATGGGGTTGCGTGAGTAGTTTTTCTATTGAACGCTGTCACGTTAAAGGTCCCGTTCAACGACAACCCCGGCATCGGCGACGTGTCGAGAAAAGCAGATGGTTCACCGCCTCCTCGGTTACGCGAAATTGTGACGTCATTACAACCTGCCCACCATGGCAGGTGAAAATCTTCCCGCCTAACTGTGAGCAAACTGCCCACTGTGGCAGATGGCAAACATATTGATTATCGGTTGAAATAGGTTGGTCGTGAAGAGAAACCTGGGTCTCACAAGGCCTAACCAGTGGCGCACCGCTTAATCACTGCGCCACTGCGCCAGGAGCGATACGTGGACCCCGCGAAATGTGAATGTAAAGTAAAGAATGACCTATTCCACGTACAGGGGAATTTAGGCAGAATCTAAGCGACAAAGAAGGAGCACTTTCTCGGGAGGGGTCCATAATGCTATCGCTTTCTACTCCTAAGGGTAGGTTAAGCGTTACGTGAAGAGGAAATAGCAGTGTTTCTGTCGGCAAAGTGATACGCAACGAGGGCCCCAGGTCGCTGAAGAGACCCATTTACACTACCGCGTCTCACCGTCGCGGCGGAGCTTAACTGTCCTCTCTTGTTTATTTTTTTTTATTTATGTACATACTGCAGACCATAGTTAGGCCCAAGCAGGAAGGGCAGGTTCACAAAAAGCAAAATTTTAACAACAAAAATACAACAATACAGCAACAACAATGTAGTAAAACAACAATACAGCAGTGCAAGACAAAGCAGAAAAAAATACATAACGCGCAATATCAAACATGGCTGAGGAACGCGTCTGATTTTTCAGGGTTGATTAGGTTAGGTTAATCAGTTCCAGTCGGATATGATTCGTGGGAAAAAGGAAAACTCGTACGAGTTGGTCCGGGCAAAATGTGGTTTTAAAAGAGCTTTGTGATAGTGTCGTGTATTCCGTGTTGGCATTGGGGAAAGGTAAGCAGAAGGGTCAAGTCTGAGTTTATTGTTATTTACGCGGTAGTGTTAAAGGATCCATTGTCCAGAAAATCCGGTGTAGGCGTTGGTGTCGGCGCTGTAAGCCAAAAGTCACGAGCACGATTCTGGCAGGTTGTCCCCAGAGAGAAATCTAGGAGGTAAGTGGGTCACCTAGGTCTCGCGACCTCGCGACGTCACCACAGCTTGCCCACCGGATAGTGTGCAAACGGCCTACCTTGGCAGCTGGCAGTTAAATTAGTGATTAATTTCTAATTGATTGGCTAATTGATGGGAGTGATTGGTCGCTCGGGAAGAGCAACCTGGGTCGCACAAGGCTCACCACTGGGAGCACCTGCCTCCGCTGGGAGCATCTGCCTCCGCAGGGCAGTGGCGCATCGCTTAAAAGCTGCGCCACTGCGCCAGTAGGGGTATGAGGACTCCCAGGGATCTATGAATGTAATGTAGATGATTTGGTTTATTCGGGTTTAATCTCCCAAAGCGACTCAGGCTATGAGGGACGCCGTAGTGAGGGGCTCCGGAAATTTCGACCACCTGGGGGTCTTTAACATGCACTGACATCGCACAGTACACGGGCCTCTAGATTTTCGCCTCCATCGAAATTCAGCCGCCGCGGCCGGGATCGAACCCGCGTCTTTCGGGTCAGCAGCAGAGCGCCGTAACCACTGAGCCACCGAGGCGGGGCGAATGTAATGCAGAGAATGACCCTCTGCATATATGAGAATTAACCCATTACGCTATCGTCGCCATCGCCGCCGCGGTGGCTCAGTGGTTATGGCGCTCTGCTGCTGACGCGAAAGGCGCGGGTTCGATCCCTGTCTCCGTGGTCGTATTTCAGTGGAGACGCGATGCCAAGGCTCGTTTGCTGTGCGATGCCAGTGCCCGTTGAAGAACCCCAGTTGCTCAAAATTTCCGGAGCCCTTCCCTACGGCGTCCCTCATAGCCTGCGTCGCTTTGGGACGGTAAAACGCTGTAAACCAAACCAAACCAAACCAAACCATTACGATATCTCGTCATGCCCTTAAGGCAGAGCTTAAGTATCCCCTCCAACTTTTATTTTATTTTAAATGATGTGGCTTGTCTTCTTCTGCATGCACTTTCTTGTTTTGGGCCCTAAACTAGATAATGACTAAGAGTTCAACAATAACTGAATTTTTGTATTAAAAATAATAACATAACTTTAAAATAAAAAATGATTTCAGGCAATCAATGACATCTTTTAAAACAAGAACGTTACTTTCAGTCGTCAATGTATGTGAGTATATCTTACCTTTCTGCCTATTGGGGCTAAAGCTAACATTGTGAGAACACATGAGAAAACTTCTGTTCATCCCACCATTACAGGCTATGACAAAGAGCTCGCGGAGTGAATGAAAAAAAAAACTGAGTTGTTTAATTCAGTGCCGCGTGTCGTGGGAAGATAATTCTCGACCCTAATGTCGTGTCCGGCTCGCAGAAAATCTGAATTGTTGAGTAGGGTCTACCGCATGATGGAGGACCGTGTCTCCACGCCATTGTAATAGAAGAAAAGAACGAAAGGAAGAGCTTCTTTTTAATATCCCTCGCAATAATGCGGTCGAAGCGCGCTTGGACAAATACCACGAAACAGTGTTATCGTCATTATTTTATTATGAAACGCGCGGAAGTTTGGTTTTACCAAGATTAAAAGGGTTCCGAAAAACGAGCGATATTCAGACCGTGCCTTGTGTTCAAATTAAAAGTTAATTAGGAGAGCGCACTAATTACATATTTGGCGCTTGTAGTTTTTGGTTTCTAACGCACTAAAGCTTCTACATGGGGGCACAGATTAGCGCTTAGCGCACAACTGAGGAAAAAGAAGCAAATGTTCTTCTTTCTTATTACCCGATTTCGTAGAGAAGCTTGCACAATCAACCAGAATTTTATGCTTTTCGTCATTTCAATCTATTGTGAAATACGACGCTCTGACGTGCCTGAACATAAATGCGGGATTCGTTTTACTATGGCACAATCCGAGATTTCATTGTCCATAAAACGTTTCGCTGTACCTTCGGATCTACGCTGAACGCTAATCCATGAAGCGGGCAATAAGTACGTGTGTTTGAAATCTCCACCAGATTTGGAAGAATTTCTCTTGTCCTATGTCGTAACCACTACCGATTGAGCCGGTGCATTTTGCGTGAGATGATTGTGACATTCTCCCGTAAATTTGCGGCGCGAACTTATTTTTAGTCTTCAGCATGCGCGTGGTCTGCTTTAAAGCCGTGTTCAAATAGTGCAGCTTGGTTGCGATTCCGACATAATTTTTGATAAACTTAATCTGTAACTGTGATGAAATTAGTGCCAATTAGAACACCGCAACCGGTTTTGTGGGAGGAACCAACCTCTAATCTAATTTCAACTATACCGAGGAACCACCTTCGCACCCTTGTAAGTATGCGTCAGATGAACGAAAGTTGCGGGAGGTGTAGTTTACAAAAATAGATGAAAAATAATTGGCAGTACAATCGTGAAGCCTGCTTCGACAGACCTGCGAAAGTGTTTGGATTTACCGTCGACGATTACTTTGATGGTTTTACCCGAATGAATGTTTTTTACTCTAAGCCAAGGCTTCGCACACGCGACAGATTTTTTCTGCCAGTTGAGAGTGAGGGGAGGTGGGTGGTGCTACTGGAACGAGAGAGAGAGAGAGAAACTTTTTATTGGCCAACCACAAAAGATGGGGAAAAGGGTGAAGGAGGAGGAGTAAATCCTCATTCTAGGACTCCTCTGTCTTTGGCGGTGTCCTAGACCATGCCCATCACTTGAAGCTGAAGGCAGCGGTCAGAGTCGACCAGCAGAGAGTCCCCTGCTTCCTTCAGCTTACTTGTACGTGGCGCGGGACAGAGAAAGAAGACGACACATGGCGCTTCTCTAGGGCAGCTGGCCTTTCACCTGCGACATTGAATTCAATTTCGCATTCATTTTTATGCAATAGCATTACTTTTGTCACACCAAAGCACCCCCAGTGTCCGCTGTGACGCACTTTGATGATTGGTCAAAAAAGATCACGTGACTTTGTGACGTCGCCGTAACCCTCCCAACGCAGCAGGTGGCAACCTGTCCTCCGGACTGCGAGCAACCTGTCCACCGTTGCAGGCGACAATTGCATTCATGGTCGAAAGAGGTAACGTGTGCTTGTGACGGCGTCACAACTTGCCCACCTGACTGTGGGTAACCTAGTTTATAGTCATTGTCTCGATGAGAAACAGAAATAAAAATCAGAAAAAATGGACAAAATATCCTTAAGCTCCGCCTTAAGGATATGAAGCAATAACGTTAATGAGTTTCTGCCCATATAGGCGGAATTGGTCATTCTCATTTTTACACTCATATGTCCATGGGAGTCCTCATACCACTTCTTGCGCAATGGTGCAGCAGATAAGAGGTACGCCACAGCCCTGCGATGGCGAGGATTTGTGCGACATAAGTTGCTCTTCCCGAGCAACCTCTCACAATCAACAACTAGTTTAACTGTTACCTGCCTGTGTGGTTAGTTTTCTCACAAACCGATGGGTAGGTTGTCATGACCCTACAAGGTCACATAACCTAGGTTGGCCACCTGGATTACTTCTTCAGGCGTGGTTGCCTGGGCCAGACTACGGCACCCTATTTATTGCTCACAACACCGACAACGCAGATTCCTACAAGCCGACGCCGGATTTTCTGCGTAACGGGGCCTTTGACGCTGCAGCGTTAAAACTGTGATATATGTAACTGTCGTCACCCTCACATCATAGCCGATACCTGCTCCTGCAGCTATAAATTCGAATGTGGCGGCTTGTGGACTTACAGTTGCAAAGAGACTGACGCAAACACACACAAAAGATGCATCAGAAGATGCTGCGACAGATGTCAAATCTAGTCGTATGCACCGGATGGTTAGGCTTGAGGCAATGCTGTTCTTGCGACAACCGGGTTGCTGCGAAATGCTGATGCCACTACGGGTGTTTCGTAATTTTGTGCAAGATGTGTAGACTGTTCTCTGCATCTCTACCCACCTTCCACGTCGGTAATCTACCTCCGCTTCTTCACCTTCCCTTGCCCTAGCCATCCTTACCTTGGAGGAGGAGTGTGGAGTCGTGTGCCGAGACGGAGCACACGACGACAGCGACACCGCGAAACCAGGCAACGTGATATATGCGGCTAATTCCCAAGTGAGATCTGAGTTGAGCTGTGGCCAGTTCAATTAAACATACTGCGCCATCCGGATGGGTTGATGCCAAGCTTTGTTTCTAAACAAGGCGAAATAACGAGTACTTTACTGAATCATTGAAATGTACTTGTCGTGGACAGGAACCATAACTACAGTTTTAAACAGAGACTGTTTCGCAAGTCCCACGCGCGATAGAAGAACGGTACCGGCCTCGTTAACGGCGAACCGGGCCTAACGTTTTCACTGCAGATCTATTCTATCCGCTGTGTACCTGCTTTTTCTTCTTTTACTGCTCACAAACTGTGAGCGCTCAAGTTCTCGCCGCCCGAAAGCAGACCAATAAAAGCTCGACAGTTCTATCAGGAACAAAACAAGTTCGATAAAAGCGTTTTTTTATTCTTGTGCACGATAGGCTTCAGTTCACAAGAATAGCCTGCCTTTATCTATCGCCGCGCTGAGAAACTATCTATTGTTTCGAAGCACTCTTCACCATATAATTTACGTGTTCTTCTTGGTGTATAATGCGTGTTTTTGGCCTTGCTATTTCTTTATTTAATAAAGTTAGCATTATTACTGTAACGTTTATAATATCTTTTTTATTCGTAGGTTAGCTTGCTTTATCTTTGCTAGCGTTGGCTTGTTGTCTTAGTTCCCATTCCAACGCTTTTCTGCGAAGGTGCGTAGAAACAAATATAAATGTACAGCTGCCAAAGAGAACAAACATGATGTGTGCGTGAGTAGTTTCTCACTTTTATTCGCATCTATCTTGAAAAAAGAAGGAGCGTTCTAATTCGCAGATGGAATTCTTAAGATCTTCACTATATTATCGAGAGATGTTGGCGTAAAACATAGAAAAAATTGGTACAGCCTCAGGGTGGCTAACACCGCAGGCGATGCGCTACAGTGGGCTATAGTAATCTGTTAGCAGCATTATCATGAGAAGAGAAAAGTTCCGCTCGCGCAGCTCTTAGCGGATGCGAGGATCGACCAGCTGTCTAGACAATGCATTATGAGACTGAGGTTTGCTGAGCCATTCTTCATGACTGGCTAGGATCTATGCTTAATGAGTACATTTATACCCAAACCTTTAGATAACTACACAAATGAAGAAGTCTGGACATAAGGCTCGATGAGGAACAAAAATTAATAAATTAACGTCTACATGTTTTCAACAGATTCCGTGCTCCAGGTCCTCTTTTGCTTCAAGCACAAATAAAATGCTTCGACGTTTCAAGTAAATTATGTTTTTAACCGGAGGCATTGAACCAGGTTAGAGATAAGGCCCTGAAGAAACGCTGTTGTTTTTTTCGAGTACGCCAAGGAAAGGTCTCGCACTAGTTACGCGGTAAACACTAAGCACAGCCCTCCCCCCCCCCCCCCCCCCTTCAAAAGTATACAGCCCAAGGAGCTCTCCCCCCCCCCCCCCCCCCCTTCAAAAGTATACAGCCCAAGGGGTTTGCTTGCGAGGCCTTCAGCATGCCTAGCTATGCATACTCAACAACCGTAGTCTCTCGAACGATAAATGGTTTTGAATCCCCAAGCCTCCCAAGCTTTGGATTGCATGATATTCTGGGGAGCGCCACAAAACACCCTAGAAGGGGTCTTCTTGGGCTGTATACTTTTGACGGGGCTGAACCGCTGTGTGAAAAGAGAATCAGTGTTACAGTTGACGGCCAACAAAGTACCGCTGCAGTGCCTCCTTTTCATTTTTTGTGGACGAGAAGTTGGCGGAAGGATCTTTACTCGTTTAGGATGTCGCCATCATTTGCAGTATATTTGAAATAAATTTGTAGCCTTTTTTTAGGTGAAAAAAAGCTGTTTTGGGATTTGAGAATTTGCTTTTGATGATTCGTCATATCTCTAGCCCGTATGCCGCTAGCGAGTTATACCACTAGTTTTAAAGGTTTCATGAGGTTTAACGTCGCGAAGAGACTTCATTAGAAGGCTAATTGGAAAAAAAGAAAAAAAAAACATGGCGTCGGTCAAGAAATTTGCCCATGAGCTGGAGGACAGTGACGTCCCAAAACCGATCTGTGGTTAGGTTTGGCTTGGTTTACGAGTTGGAACGCCCCAAAGCGACTCAGGCTATGAGGCACACCGTAGTGAAGGGGTATAGATAGTTTCGGCCACGTGGAGTTCTTTAACGTACGTTGAAATGACAGAGTACACAAGCCTCTAGCACTTCGCCTGCATCGAAATGCGTCCGCAGTGGCTGGGATCGAGCCCACGTCTTTCGGGTCAGCGCCCGAGCACCTTGACCACTGAGCCACTACGGAGGCGTTATATCACAAGCGTATATCCACGGCTTTATTACGGTGTTGTCAGGCAAAGGCGCGTAGCTTTCCTTCTCAGCTTTATGTCTACACTGGGCTTAATAATAATGAGTTATCAGTCGCTTGATAAATGTGATTTACCTGCACAAACACTCGTACACTTCCACAAGTCAACTGAGCAAGTTCTCGCTGACGTTTCTGCGCAACAACAAGAAAAAAGGTGCCAAGAATGTTGCGCGAATGCCGTCGACGTAGCAACAAAATAAATGAACCAATAAAACGTTTTCTCCCTCACCATCTCGCTCATCCGTGTCCTCGACGGAAGTGGGAAGAAGATGATCGCGGACGGAAGGAGAACTCGGTGGCCAGCCGGATGACAAGCGCAGCTCGGGTGGAGCCGGTCTCGCGCCTCTTGGTAATAGCGCCGGGGAGCAGCGGCATTGGCTTTCGCGGCTAATAAAATACGTTCTTACTGCCCCGTCTCGGCGCCTTCGGCGGCGTCCGCTGCGGCGGAGCAGCAGCGTGGCACATTGGGAGCAAAGCAAAAGGCGCTATGAGAGATACGGTTATCTTAGCTAACGCAATTATCTCGCTTCCCGCGGTCCGGAAACGAAGTCAGCGGGACGTCTGACCGCATTAGTTTCCGCGTGAAAGATTGGCTCGCTCCTTTGTGGGAGGGGAGGAGGTGGCGCATGGAGCTGTTCGCACCTCGAAATAATAAGCTGCGCGGAGCGGAGCCCGACTGGGCGCGGGATCCAATAATAAGGCTTCTTCTCGCCATAAATGCGTCTCAAGGTTGCGCGCGTCGCCTTCCGCGGCGGGACGTCGTCGATGACGCGCGTTTCTAAGCCGACGGATGCGACGACGCCAAATTCTGGGAGAGACTCACTCTGGCCTCTCTCCAAAGAATTAAGTAGGAAGGTCTGCTGCTGTGACGTTTTTCTGAAGGAGAGTGAAGCTAATAATATACACACAAGCCGGGATGGCCTTGCTCAACAAGTGGCGTAATCTGATGAGATGAAGCGAAGAGACAGAGATGCGTGCTTTGTTATAATGTTGTAATATGCGATCGCATATTACAACGATGTGGTCACAAGTGAGCTATACAGCTTATTTGTGCACGTCAGAAAAGCTGTTGTTGAAGAGCGTTGTTTTGGGCGTTGCTTGCCTAGGTTTGTGTAACATTCATACTGACGCGTAGTTCGACAAACACGTTCAGCTCACCTGCCCACCATCTGGTATGCAATTATATATACAGCAACCTGACCACCGTGTCACGTGACAGCTCAATTAATCACGAGAGGTTGCTCGGGGGTAGCAACCTGGTTCACAACCCAACCCAAGCAACCAAAGTCCCACCGATGGTAGCACCTGTCATAGAAGGGCAGTGGCGAATCGCTTAACCGTTGCACCACTGCGCCAGGAAGGGTGTGAGGACTCGCAGGAATCTGTGAATGTAAAGCAGAGAATGAGCAAAATGAATATGAACTCATCGCTATAAGAACAAGTGCCATCCTTGAACAGCCGTTATGAACACCGAAACCACAGTTAAAACCGAATTTCTAGTGCATCTAGTTCGCAAATGGTCTAACAATGTAAATCGACCATCATTTTTTTGTTTTTAGCCTTATTTTTAAAGATGGCCACTCTTTCGAAACCATGTGCTGCTTACCTAGCGAAATTTATATTGCTACATGTAGAGTAAAGTTTGTTTTCACGTTCAGCAATAAAAGCAACTTCACTGCTTTCGCTCCCTACGTACCTGTTGTTTTTCTAATGCAGTAAGTCGCATTTCATCTCTGCGAAAAAATACGGGGAAGCGCTGTGCGGTGGAACGGTTTCGCTCGATATGCTGGCCGCCTTCTCTTGCTGTTATCGCCACGTAATCCCCTGCCTTTGAAGGATATACTGGGTGCACCCCGCCTTGGAAAGTTTGCAGTTCTGCATCGCCTGACAAAAGAGTGGGATCTGGGAATAATATATTGCATCGATCCTGTCCTTTCCAAAGTTTAGAATGTATCGCATAGAGACAGATAGCTTAGGGAACGTCTCGGAAAAGCAGGGCTCTTCGGTCATCTAGGTCTTGTGTTTCGCTTTTTGCAAAGCTGGCTACTCCCTGGTGTGGTCTGCGAAGACTGCAATGCGCAGTTGGCGATAGGGAGAGGAATTAAAATAGAAATGTGATGATCGATGCATGAAAGGAATTCGCTTGTTATCTCTTTTGTGCAGGTCTTGTTTGAAGTACTGAGGTCTTAGTTGCCGTGATATATCGCGAGCTGATTAAGTTACAAACTATATGAAGTTTTTCTCTGCGACAGCGTATACCTTTTTTTCGTTTTGTTTTGAATGCTTATATCGCATTTCTAGCAAATAACGAGTGTTCTGTTTTTCATGTGGGCACTACCGCATATGTATAGACTATTGTATGTAGGCTACTGCGTGAAGTGGGGTGAATTTGTAAGAACGTTTTCATGAGCAACAACAAGCCGAATAACATAACTTAAAGACGGTGGTTTCTTTGTTTATCAGTAACTTGCCGGCGCGAAATCTCCTGACACAGTGGCGCACTGCTTATCACTGTATTTCGTATATTGAACGTTGCTTGCTTGTCTGGGCTTTCACTTGTCGCTTACGTCTGGGAAAAAAAATAGACGACCCTACTCTAGCTTGCGTTGAAATCTTTGTATAGGAAATTTAGGGTTATAAATAAATAGGGGTGTAAATGCAATCTGTACCTTTGTTTAAGCAAGAAAGAGAGAAACCGAGTATTTTTTTAATGAAGAATTCAGCTCTTCAATTTTTTATTCACAATGCGTTACGTTATGAGCGAGGAATGATTTAAATTACCAGTGGCGCGATTTAGCGACGTTACGGTCTCGTAAGTTGCAGCGGTGTTAAGAATTATGTGGTCTTAGTTTTCGACAAGTTTTTAACTAGCTTATATTTTGTGCCGAGTAGAAGCTTCCGTTAGATTCCTACACAATTGGGCTCCAAAGGGTTAAAGCATCAACCACAGAGAAATAACTTGTGAATTAGACTTGGGATTACTATTCTTACAAAAATTAATACCATGTAATCGTACTCGAGCTCTACTGATTATCGCCTACAATTTGTACGTGACTACGATAGTTAAGCTAACTGGATCGACAAGCCCGTTTACAGAACGAGACACAGCCTTTTCATTATTTATTTACAGCGCATCGTGGGCTTAGGAGAGGAAATTTTCCACAGACAGACAGGTTCTGCATGAAGTAATGACGTCTCAAGCACCTCTCAGTGCGTAATATCAAGGAAGGTGTAAAGGTTAATTTTGTTTGCCATGCATAATCACTTGACCGCTTTGGCCTTCTGGAACGATGTCCTGTAAAGCGTGTTTTGTCTGTAAGACTACAGTGCAAGCAGCAAAAGCCCAACTTACAAAGTCGGTGCCAAAACGTGCGCAGGTGCGAACAACCAGGAGGAGGAAGAGAGGAGGAGGTTATGAAAGAAGGAAACACACACTAACTTTCTTCAGGCGGACACCTGATCCCCGTCTAGGGTTTGCGTAGGTGGCCTAATGCACTTCTGCTTGGGGCCAAGGTTTCGCAACACACCTTACGTTTGCACTCCGCAGGGGTCTATCCGTTACTACCGGGAAATATTCGAACACGGCACTCACACACTATTGCTCAACTGCGCAGAGCGGAGTGGACGTGTAGCCGGCTGCTAAACATGCACATCGCTGGGTCCTTCTCGAAGCAACATGAATTGATCTAGTTTGTCAATACATCGATAGGTATTAAGAGAAATGCTTATGTTCTGCTCTTAGTAGGTGTTCATCAGACATAACTTCACCAGCGAAATTACGAGGCACCAGGAGAAGGAGAACACAGGAAAACGCATCTTCTTCTTCTCCTGGTGTCTCGTACTTTCATTGGTGAAATTACGTCTGATGTACACCAACTAGCCCACACGGGTACCTTGTTATCGTAAGTGTTCGCATGTGATTCTCGCTAGATAGGTCGTATAATGTTTGCTTGCTTGAGCGCATGAATATTTTCAAATTGGCCAGCGAGGCGTAGCCACTGTTATAACAATACGGCGCAATGACGGTTTTGATCCTTATTCATCACCCTTTCCGGTTAGAAATAAAGCAACCAAATCGAGATTTGTTCTTCATTTTTTTTTTTTTGCTACAGAATAGTTCACTACCCGTGCATTGGATGTTTCGTTTGGCCGGCTTCGTACTTTGTATATTTCGTGTAACAAGAATAACTTCACGAGTTTGTGAAAGTTGTAAGTCACGCTATAAATTTCGAAGAAATCCTGCACACAATTCTGCTTCATGCTTTTCTTATCATTTTAGCTGGATTACACTTGTCCACTGCGGGATAAAAGAACGTTCCCAGGTCATTTCTCAATAGTCGGAACCCCACCAACAAAAGAAAAGAGAAAGCATAAAACAAAAATGTGGGAAGTCAGCGCGGGATGGAGATACAGAACAGATAACCGACCAAAAGTAAGGATGCATTCATGGCTACTCCAAGTCACACGTTTTGTATATTTAGCGGCCTATAGCTAGCGGAGACAGTGTGAAAGGACTTGACTTTATCCGAACTTTGATGTGATGGATGGGCGGAGCTCTCCAGTGATACATTTTTCTATGCGCATCGAGGAACGCCAGCAATACCATTTTCCTCCATTCCATTTTCGGTTTATTCAACTTTGGTTCAGTGGTTTTGTTGCTTAATCTTTACATTCAACAAGAATGAACTCGGAAAGAATGACTTCACTTACAACAAGAAAGAACCCGGAAAGAATGACTATGAATATGGCGAGACTTGCAGGACCTTTGGCGTGATCAAATAGGAGGCATCGTTTATGCCATCTTTTACTGCTCGGCTGTCATTTTTACTGACGCATATATGTCGAACGAGCATGACTTTGTATATATCGCACTGTGAAGCCAGTGACAGCAGTATATATCAGTGTTTTAAATGACCGCATTAATTTAAGTAAAGTATTATGGACTCAAAGATGCGCCCGTGTAAAAAGTGGGCGAATGTTTCCTGACAACACCTTCTCTAAATATACAGAACAAGAGTTTAGAGGTTGCTTGTTTAGGACGCTGTAGCAAGGTGCTGTAGGGCGTATTTATTTAAAAATACCGCGTCATTTTTTCTTTTAATTTTTGCTTCAGAAAGCTATGCAATAAACAATACAGTGCATTACTATTTTGTTTCTTTTTCTTACATTCGAATTCTGAGTGGTAAATCAAGTCTTCTGAACTCACGCAGCCGCCATATGAGACAATGCAGAGGCATGGTTTGAGAATGGACCTTTTCCGTGGTTGGAAGCACATCTCTGGTGAAAAGCGATTAAGGCAGAAGGGCCTTAAGGACCTTCAGTGACAACAACGCATTCCCTGGCGCTGTGCTGAAAGTGTAAGAACGGGATCACGCATCTGTGTCTTGCATCCGTCCCGCAGAAGCTGTTAGTCACACCATGTCGATTCAGTGCCGGACTGTTTGCGTCCAAACCGGAGCATGGTGTCGGAACGTGGTTGCTGAGTTGCTCGCAGGCAACGAAGATGGAGCACTTTGACACGATCTGTTTGTGCTCAGTAATGCACGCGGCAGAATGCAGTTGCAAATGCTTCGTGTCATCCTCAGTGAATTACTGAGGCACGCGTTATACCGATGCCTTTTCTGACACGACGTGCACGAAGCAACCGCTTCAGTTCTTCCCCCTCAATCTTCTTCCTCACTCTGTGTTCCTTCTTAGCGCCTTCCTCAACCCCCCCCCCCCCCCCCCCCCCCCCTTCTATCCCCCTTCCGGAGAAGAGCTGTGTGTCCTTTCGTTGGAAGTGGTAGAATGCGGCGAAGCTGGCCGCGGCAAGAGCGCCACGCGGCAGCCGTCAGACAAGCATCTGAATTTCAAATGAGCCACGGGACCGCCTTTCCTCTTGCATTCTGTGCCCAGATCCGGGCTTGCTGTGCGTTTTCTGAGTTGTTCTTGGCTGCGGAGAGCCGCTCACAGGCAGAATTGAAAACAAGTCGGGTTCGCTTTCCCATTCCCTTTCAAGACCGGCCGCTCCCCTGCGTTCCAATGTCGGGAGGAGTGCCTCGGCTTCCCAAGTTCCCATTCGAAAAGAGTTTACTTGTTGCTGTTGCCGGAGAGGTTATGCGTTTTGCTTGTTGTCTCCCGGCGGAGCACAAAGTTGATTTGCATGACCTAGTTCAGTTCCGCTTCTTTAACGAAACTAGGGGCACTTGCGGCTGCGAACTTGCAGAATTTTTTTTTCTCCCATATATGCGAGACGTGCTAGCACACGTGCAGGTAAAACGGTACACAGGCGCACTACTCGTTTCCTCAAAACGTGGAACTCATATTCGTAAGCATGCATAAGTGCTCGTCAGAAACTGCAGCGATGAAAGCGATGCCATAGGTTGATTCTTCAAGGTTTAGCGAGTATACTTAGGGAGCGCGGCGCCGGTTCGTCATTTCTGAGCGATCTACTGTGCGTGAGCTGGTATCTAAGATTTTCCTGCTTCCATTCGATTTGGAGCGATGTTGGTATTCTACGGTAAGGAGCATACGCAGTTCCAGCAAAATCGCTAATGCGGCGACGCAAGTTAGGCAACGCGGCTTCTTCGTACCGAGGCAGCTCTCAGCCCTCTCTCCATATATGCATGGAGCTCTTTTTTCGTCTGGGTTAAAGCAATCGTGGTTTTGCATGCTTAGATCATGACACTTTCAAGCTTAATAGCCCATTTTAGTTAGCTTTTCCCCTGCCTGCGTGTGATCAGTGCGGTTTTCTGTAGACTCATTTTATGCCCATTCGTTTAGTGCATGTTTTGTGTTGGTTTAAAGAGATACAGAAAGCGACCGAAAAAAAATTCACTGCATATTCACACATGCAGTTACGAAAATTTCAGAAACAGCCTGAGTGGGAATCCTCTCAGCTCCGAGTGTTGAAGTAGCCGGGTGCAGTAACTGGTCAACTGGTGCGGGGTTAGGCCGTGGTAGGGGGTAGTTAATTTGAGGGCAGGGGGCAGGATGTGCGTACGTCATGCACGGTCACTCATCGATTCACGTAAAAGCCGGTCTACTACGTGCAACGATCTCATTGGCGAGTTCAAGCAGCAGGCATCTCCATGGCAGCGTGACGCAGTGTTCGCTGGGAGGAGCTAAAAAGAGCGATGAAGCAACGGCCATCATCTTGACGCCAATCCAGATGCGATCATAAAGTGGTTAATAATGCTGATCCACGCGGTCTGCCAAAATAGCGGCGCTGATTTTTAGATTGAAGCCTAGAATCGCGTACCCTAGGACAACCGCTCAGGCTCCACGGTTACCAGCGGCGCGTTTATCTTCGATACATTTAGTTTCAGGGAGCAAACACGGCCAATTATAACCTAGATTACTTCATCAAAGAAAGTGGCATTTATTTCTTTATGAAGGGTTTATATACACGATAATTACAATTCGGCACTGCGGAGCTCGTCAGCTATGGCGGCCTTGTTGGTGGTGGCGAACGGAAGCATTCAAACTAGTAGAGCGGGCTTTCTGCAGTGCTATTGTTTCGTGCCAGCCGCTGCTTCCAGTCTCTTCGGGCACCATGTGTCAATATCCGGCTGGTTCAAGTCGGCGACGGCGGACTACGCATATTTCGACGCTGTGCCTGGGCTAAGCGGCACTAAGAGGATTTCGCCGACTGGCTAGGCAACATTGGTTCATGTAGACCGGTCTTAAAAAGTCATTGGGGTAAAAATGAGGTTAGCCTAATGACGAAGGCGTAGCTTTAATTCAAACCTGAACTTTAATAAGCTAGGAAATAAAAAAAAAATAAAACATATTTCACCATCACAAAGCGATTTCGCGAGTAAACTGTGTGCGTCGAAGCAATTTCATGGCGCCGCTCACTTCGAAACGGTGAGCACGGAGTCGTTTTCTGTGAAGACATTGCAATTGGGAACTGACTGGCCAAGAAATTTTAGGACGCAATTTTTTCGGGATTAACTGCGCCTTCTGCTGCCGGATAAACATCAACATACCCAGAAGGAGATGGATTTCACCATGAAAAACAACTGGATAAAGTTTTATTCAGTGTTCCCTTAAAGCCGGCGAACGGCGTGAGATGCACAGCAAGGAAAAGGGCAAGGAGGAGGGAAAGGAAGGGGAAGAGAGCGGAGGGAAAAGATAAAAAGAGAAGGGGAAGCGTGGACGACAACGACGACGACATCGTCTCGCCCAATGTGCCTCATATAGCTGTCGCCCGAAAACATTTCAACAACGAATTCCGCCATGGCTATGGCGATTTCAGAATTTAGCGAGTTTGAATATTTGATCTGACCAGATCATATATTAGCTAGTTTTACATAAAAGTACAGCGTGGCTTGGCTTGGTCGCCTGGTCGCCTTCGGATAAAGACGGCTTGGTCGCATGGTCGTTTTCGGACAAAGACCCCTCTGCATACATGAACCATCACTCAGCACACTTCCGGTCGATCGGCAGTAGGACCTATTGAACGAGTGATGCGCAGCGTCTGCGCCTCACTCTGAATGCCGAAGGGACATAGTGCGTCTGAGTATTTGTCTCGTCTCGTCCAGAGTTTCTTGGCGAGGCAAGGACTTACCTAGCTCTGCCAGCCCTCCTAACATCACCCCTCCTCTCCTCCTACTCTGCACGTGTTAAATATACCACTTTATGGCTTTTGCTTTTTTTTTTAGGTATCGAACGGTAATTCTAGATGATAATTTGACTAGAGGTGTGCAAATAGTACTTGTTCAAAACCGAATCCGATACGAATAATGTTGCCCGCCGCGGTGGCTCAGTGGTTACAGCGCTCGGCTGCTGACCCGAAAAACGCGGGTTCGATCCCGGCCACGGCGGCTGAATTTCGATGAAGGCGAAATTCCAGAGGCCCGTGTGCTGTGCGATGTCAGTGCACGTTAAAGAACCCCAGGTGGGTGAAATTTCCGGAGCCCTTCACTACGGCGTCCCTCATAGCCGATGTTGCTTTGGGACGTGAAACTCCAATAAACCAATAACAAATAATGTGGACTAACATGGAATCGAAATGTGAAACAACGTAATCGAATACGTACCAATTATTTTTACAAAATCTTGCTCGAGCATCGAATGTTCGTACAGTTAATAATCGGGCAAAAAAGCTGAGCGCTATCGGCGGCACTGCTGTGCGGCGCTATAACTAACGGAGTTATACTGTAGCGGTTAATTGCCGCAAGACTGATCTTCACTACTGGCTACGCAAGACACCGTCACTTCATGTATGTCATGTACATAAAAAAATTGTCATTTTCTACTGATGACGGCCAGAACAAGCACCACATCTCTGTCGATGGGTGTAGCGAGGGCTCAGTACGAACCATGGGGCCCGAGAAGGGACGTCAAGGCATAGTTTGCTCAACGGGCCTGGACACCGCAGCGTCGCCACATTTTGGGAGCCATATATGAGTATTATGAAAGACGCAGCCACATGAAATGGATTGCGTCGTGGAGCTGAGCCATTCATTGTGCGTAGGACAATCGGGCAACATGCTATGCGCTGCCGAAGTGGACAGCTTTTTAATCCGAAAGCATTGATAGTCGAAATACGAGAAAAGCAGGCAGCGTGTGCGTGCGTGTCTGTGTGTGTCTTTAATGGTTTATGGAGGTTTAAAGTACAAAAGCGACTCAAGTTATGAGGGACGCCGTAGTGAAGGGCTCCGGAAATTTCGACCACCTGGGGTTCTTTAACGTGCACTGACATCGCACAGTACACGGGCCTCTAGAATTTCGCCTCCATCGAAATTACGCTTCCGCGGCCGGGATCAAACCCACGTCTTTCGGGCCAGCAGCTGAGCGCCGTAAAACCTAAGCCACCGCGGCGGGGCGGTGTGTGTGTGTGAGTCAGTGTGTGTGAGTGTGTGTTCGTGTGTGTAATCGCAGATGGTTTACATAATCCCAGTGATAGCAATAAGAAACATAGTGACATCATCAAACGGCCGTATGACGAACACAGCAAGCCGAACGGCACCATGTCAGACAACCCTATACTTGTTGTTCGTCTATATGTACTTTATATACGCAAAGTTTTCGATTGGTATCTATGGCTGTTCATACGCAAAGCTTTTTAATGAACTGTATGCTGGGGATCCGTAGGAAACGCCCTCTTCGTGTAGAGTTCCTCACTGCCTATTATTTGTTTTGAGCTCTCATTCGCTGTATTTATATTTGTACCGTGTCCTGGTGCTTTCTAATCTATTTTGGGCTGGCGACGTTGCAGATTTGATAATATTCGGCGCAGAAAGGTAAGGTTCCTAGGAAATATTCTATTATTTACTGCCAAACCGTACACGCTCATAAAATGTAAAGAGTACAGTATAAAATGAAACTTTAATCAGTTATGTCTACTATTTAACACTCTGCATAGCTATGTTTTTATTTGATCCTTCGCTACTGCTTTAGTTAATAACCTGCTGGAAAGTCCATTGGAAGCACTCTTTTTTCCTTAACCACGAATTCCTTATTTTTCACACTTGCTAAAATTATCATCTGTTGCTCGTTTTTCCTCAATGAAATCCAAAATTGCCAGCTCTTTGGTATGTACCAGCCGGGCCTTTATTTCGCGCGCTTGAAATCTACGTCTATTCCCTTAGGTACTTTCATTCACAATATTCAGATTTTTTATTCGATTTCGTATCAATAACCCAAAAGGTTTTGTTGTTGTGACAGCATTATCTACCGCGTCGCCGAGTAAGAAATGTTCGTTTTTTTTTCTCTAAACACCATCATCGGCTGTCTTGGGGAAGTGAAACTTCAGATGTGTTTGGCATTTGGCAACAATTGTAATAGCCAAAATGAAACGCTTTCCTCTCCACGTGCCCGTGAGAGGGAAGAGGGGGGGGGGGGGGGGGGGGGGGGGGGAGGGCTGCTTAAAATAATAGAGGCACACGCGACAGCACCCGGATCTGCTCTTGTTACTGAGAAGGAAATGAACTTGAGTCTAACTAAGAGACCGTTTCCGCTTAATTTACGACTCTGTTACTGAGAAGGAAATGAACTTGAGTCTAACTAAGGGACCGTTTCCGCTTAATTTACGACTCTGTTTGTCCCCATTTCGCTTAGAGAGACTCTTTACAATTGCTGGCGATCTTAGTCTAGCTGTACGGCTACATACACTCAGACACACGAGCAAATGCACGCACACATACGCATGCATCTATACGCACGCACACGCACGCACGCACGCACGCACGCGCGCACGCGCCCAAGGGTAATCCCAGGGCATAGATCGAGGGTATGTCCGGAGAACGGTCAGCAGAGCATTATTTTTTTCTCACTGCAGAGATGACACTGTACGCAGTCCCACTGCAATGCGAAAGTACTGTACTTCTAAGTGATGGGCGCTTAGTGCTCTTTCCCCCTTTTAAATTTTCCCGGAGGAATGTTTATTTGGACGATGGCAAATGAAATGAATGCCAGTTTTTCAGCATGCCTCAAGAGAACAGTATTACCAGCTGTATCTTACCGGTACTCACTAATGGGGTACAAACGTGGAGGGTAAGGTAAAGGGTGAAGCTTTAGCTGGGGAGAGCTCAGCGACTATATTTGTTTTCTTTCTGTATCAGAAAGGAAACAAAAAAATCAAATCAAACAAAATCAAACTATGGAAAGAAAAATGGCAGGGGTAACATTACAAGACAGGAAGAGAGTACAGTGTGTCAGAGAAAAAAATCGAGTTAATGATATCCTAGTCGAAATAAAGAACATGGTTGTGGATAGGGCATGTAAAGTAAACGCAAGATAACTGATTGTCATTTAGGGTAATGGAGTTGATTCCAAGCGAAGACAAGCGCAGCAGGGTGTGCCAGAAAGTAAGATGAGGTACAGGATTAGGATGTTTGCTAGGACAAGGTGGCTGCAGCTTGCTGCAGCTAGCAGAGGATTGGGTTAATTGGAGGGATATGAGATAAGCTTTCATCCTGCGGTGGGAGTAGTTAGGCTGTTGATGATGAAATGGAATGTGGCTGCTGTCAGCTCCATTGGGGTGAACTGGGTGTCGACAAGCGTGACTGCGCCCCTCAAAGCTATGCGAGATGCGAAAGTCTCAATGCAGATCCCGCATGCAAAGCGGCCGAGTTGTCGCGGTGTATAACATTACTCAGGGCACTTTTCCTGGCGCTCGTGGCCTCGTAATAGCGGCCACAGACCTCGCCTGGTGATTCTTAAAGAAACGAACGGTGATATATTCGGATTACTAGTGGGGACGTTGCCTAATATCATGCGGCAGTGGCCAGGGAGCCGCTAAAGAACGGCCGTAAAGTGCAACCCCACTCGCAGAATGTAACCAGTTGATGTCGACTACTAACCGGTTTTGTATGCCTAGTGGCTCTTGAGTGAGTTGATCACTGCTCGGGTGCTGCAGTGAATATCATCCATGTTGAAGTCGGCTACATAAAAACGTAGCTCGAAGTAACACATTAAGCAGAGACTTCAGTAGCAGTTGGGGGTTTCCCGTGGATGAGCTTCGAGAATATCCTAGAGCCCGTTTTCGGACACAATTTAAGAAGCATACGCTTTGCTTGCACTCACCCAGATGTTGACAGGTGCTGCTTTCCCACCAAATGTTGCGCCATAGGAAAAAAAGTGCAAATTATTTTGCGCTTGAGGTTCGTCTAGACCCTCAGTGTGTTCACACTTGAAGTACTTACATTGTAATAAAACTATTTTTTTTTTGTTATACGTTCGGCTAGATTTCATGTAAAGCTATTAATTACTAGAACAGTAGGAGAAAATCTATACAAAAGAAAAAAATATGAAAGATTTGGCTCTTGTGAATAAGGATAAGTACGAAATGATTAAATTTACAACTGGTGACTGAAAGCAAGCACACATACTAGACGGTAAAGCACTTTATCAGAGGTGCAATTTACAATCATTCATCGTCCAGAATTACGTTACTAATAACTCATTTGAATAACACTCCCCATTTCATCTTTACATCCTGTGATGCCGCTGAACTATGACACTGAACTATTAGCATATATTGACGTCATAAGCAGTGCCTAGACTTCAGTTGTTGGAGCTCCATTGTTATCTGCTGGCAGGTACCATTCACACCAGTTTCATTTTCCCGACTGCAGCGTCCGCTCGCACCACGAAAAAAAAAATATACCCTGTAATGAATGTGGGCGCGTCTCCGATACGTTATTTTGTTGCCAATTATCGTTGCCTCATGGCGTTGGGCACGAGGCGGACGTTTTCTTGAGACACAGTTTATTTATCTAGAAGCTACGGGGAAGATAGCATGTCCAAGAGGTTATCTACATCATTTTGTTGTATGTGCACTGTACTCATTTTTCATTCGTAGAACATACTTTTCGTTTTTTAAACTGCAATATTGTCTGAAAGCCTCAGGTCTCGTAAGAACGAGAATCTAAAAGCCACGGCTAAGGAAACTTGCAAAAAAAAGCATGGCTACTTGAATCATCTGGCGTAAAGGAGGCTTCTTTTCCCGAGTTTCATTCTTGATTCTTCTCTGGTAATTTTATTTATTTATTTATTTATTTATTTATTTATTTATTTATTTATTTATTTATTTATTTATTTATTTATTTATTTATTTATTTATTTATTTATTTATTTATTTATTTATTTATTTATTTATTTATTTATTTATTTATTTATTTATTTATTTATTTATTTATTTATTTCCCTCAGGGCCTCGCAGGCATTGCAGAAGGGAGTGGGCAGAAAATATAGAACAAAACAATGCAGAAAAAGGAAACGGGTACATAAAAGATTAATCCGGTGTATACAATGTTATCTAAGACAAAAAATACATTAGTGCAGAACAAAATCGACAGAGTTTATACAACACCAGCCAAAGCTTTGCGAAAATTATTGGTGTCAGTAATAGATACAATTTCAGTGTCTGTTGATGAGCCTTTCAGCATTTATGCTTCAAAAAGACAAAGAAAAGTAGAGATACAGGCAAATGAAAATACAAACAAGTGCTTGTCTAAAGCGCAGGCTACTACCGGCCGGTATACAGGGTGTTTCCCCTAAGACTTTCTGCAATTTTTAAAAATAAGCTATTTGAATTAGATGCGCGCTTTTTCTGGCATAGCATTGTCAGTGGTGTAGTACATCATAATGCAGCTAAGACGTGCTAACTAGCAGGCTTGTTAACAAATATTTAATAGTTAACTTTTAAACTATTACAGTTGGGCTCCTTAATTATTGAGAGGCATTTAGCCCACCGCAAGTAATACCCTTATCCATTTTTAGAATTTCGAGAACGCGATTATCTTCGGCGCTGTGGCCCAACAAATTTTGGCTATCTCGACGAGTTAGGCTCACTGGAGAGGTTGCTTTGCCTGCAAGCTTCTCAAACCGCATGTATTTTGGCGCGATGTAGGCGAAATTTGTTGGGCCACAGAGCCAAGGGTAACCGCGTTCTCGAAATTCTAAAAACGGATATGGGTATTACTTACGGTGGGCTACATGCCTCTCAATAATTAAGGAGCCCAACTGTAATAGTTTAAAAGTTAACTATTAAATATTGGTTAACAAGCCTGCTAGTTAGCACGTCTTAGCTGCATTATGATGTACTACACCACTGACAATGCTATGCCAGAAAAATCGCGCATCTAATTCAAATAGCTTATTTTTAAAAATTGCAGAAAGTCTTAGGTGAAACACCCTGTATTGTGGTAGGCTTCAGAAAAGATGCATGTCGAAAAGGGCGATATCATTGTACTCGACCTCTTTGTCATACTCCGTTTGCAAACCTGTCGCCTAGTGCTACCAAGTATTCCTCAAAAAATCTTTTTCATCATCTCACCTCGTTTCATACAGTGAATAGCTTTTGAATGTGTCATTTCTTATCGCTGTTTGTGGCTTTTTTATGGCATTTTTATGGCATTTTTCCCCCTTTCACATCGGACACCCCATAACCATTTCAAGCGCGAGCGTTGACGGGCGCAAGTTGAATCCTCATCACCTCCATTCTAGACATCCGTCTTGCAGTGAGCTCGTACGTTGGCGCAAAAAATGAATACGGACAGGCAGCCTTGTTTTAAAAACCAAGCAAATAGACCAATGCGAGCCTGCAAAGGCACGCGTGAAATCCGCGAACGAGAATCTCCATGGACCCACAAAAGCGGACGTCCTGGTTCCGGTCACGCGAGCGTTTGAAATGCCTTTCTTCTCCTGTGCCGAGATTTCCGTACGCAAAAAAAAAAACAATAAGATGCAAAAAAATGACGAACAAGTACGGCCCTTTTAAGGTTTTGTCAGAGCTACGCGACTCGACAAGGCGAACGACAAGATGAGAAATTCTCGCCGGAGAAATTTGCGTCGTCGCATCGCGCTCTGCTTTCGGCTGAGTTTGACGTTTATGCAGCGCCCCCTCCCTCTCCTAACCATTCCCTTTCCCGCAACGCTCTTTATTTTTCCCGTACCCTTCGTCTCCTTTTTCGGTTTTATTTCTTCTTAGTTCCTGGAAGCGTTGTCCGGGAGGACCCTGTTGGTGGAACGACCAAACTAATATCCACACACCGGAGGCAAACTTAACAGGCACGTCGGCGCCTTACGCTGGCGCAGCATCTGCTCGGACGCACTACAGGGGTTCCGAGCGCTTTGCATAAGAATACATCTTCCGCGAAGAGCTCGGGGAGGGTCGAATTGCAAATGGAGGATGGTCCGTCGCCGTGTTTCCCGGGGACTCATATTGTCTTCGCCGACCGCCCACAGAGGGACCCAGTTACGTCAGGGGCGCCCCGAATCGATGCGCCACCAGGCTTCTCATTTTCTCGGTACGCGGGCCTTGTGGGCATTCGGAGCCGAAAGTAATTTGTGGAACGAGTCAAAGATGCCGGGGGGCCAGTGAAGGTTATTCGCTAGTTTGTAGCTAACTTTACTCACTTGCTGTTATGGAAAGTTTCTCTGCTGCTCTTGCATTTGTTCGCATCGATTGCTTCACCTTGAGCAATGTCCTAGTGCTGCAGTGCTAGTGGCAGAGTTTTATTGAAATTTGTTACGAAAAAGCTAGCTAAATCAGCTCACTCAGCATCCCATGGGTGCATCTAAATTTGATGAGTTTCAATTATTACTTTTGCTAAATTTCATGTTAGAAAAGTGAGGCTGTTTCTAGAGTATGCCCTCATGAAAAAAAAGCATTACAAAACAGCCCAAGCGCCTACCTGATGCAAGCGCCTACGTAAGCTCAGCGTAATGCTCGGCTGCCTGCGTAATAAGCCCAAGCGCATGCAATGCATGCGCAATGTTGCTTAACCGTTATACATATATAACGAGAGGACAGGTGTCAACCGATGCTCAAAGTATCGTACTAATTATTTAAATCCCTGTCGATCACGCAACTCGAGAAGGGGATAAAGAATGCTAATCTAACAAATGACAGCATTTTCAAGATTTTCAAAAAAAAAAGGACACAGGTGATAACTATGACAGTGCGGAGAGAGTTTACATAGGATCTCTCAATTGTACCAGTTTTGAACGCGAAAAATTCGACCATTCAATTTACTCACTTCGTTCGCGCCTATTGATCAACTGGCTGGTTGTTTACTGGAATTGGTTTCTGTAAAATATTTGAGCAAGTTCAGGATTAGTAATTAGACAACACATTAAAAAAAACAAAGTCTTTTTGTCTTTGGAGACATATCGTAAAAAAGATTTGAAGTATGACCAGATTTGTAAATTTACCACCAGAAATCTATATTTTCTAAATCCGCCTTCAACAAAAGACGTGTATCCTGCCTCAGTCTACCAGCCTTAGTCTCCCTACGCAATTACAGAACTAAGTTTAGTCGCTGCTTTATTTTTTATGATTTTGCCGATTTTACAATGACAGACTTTTTTCATGGTTTTGAAATGCGTCTGCTGTATACATACATATCCTTACTTTGTCGACCTCTTAAAATATAGACAATGAATACGTCAGTAGTATACAGCATACAAGCAATTTTCCTAAATATAAAAAATTATCTGCCTTAGCACTAGTTCATCATTGTCAGTGCCTATACAAAGATCCGACAGTGAAGTGCCCCACATGTCTAGTGACAGCAACCAACAGGCCTTCGCAATCGATGTTCTGCGCTGAAGCTAGCGAAAATACAAGAAAGTTTAGAAGACATGCTTTGCTATATGCCTTATTTTCTATTTCATGACACATTCTGTCACCCCTACACTCGATCATGAACTCTCATTCACGGCAAAAGCCAGCGCGGCTATCGAGACATCAGCACTTCGCTATAAATATCTGCCCCAAATAGCAAGCTATCCGGGACGCGACGCCAACAGCCGAATCGCACGCGTCCGCAGAGCAGAGCGGCCACCAGAGAGAGACTCCGGATTGAGAAGATCAAGATGTCCTCTTCTGTCCTCAGTGCTGGCGCGCTCACCATTGTGCGAGTTTGTTGGGAAGCGCCGGGTTGCCGCTCTTCGCCGCACCCGCGCCCATCGTGTCCGCGCCTTTTCTCTTTCTCGTTCGCGGCCTCGCCACTTGACGACGCTGATGACAGCATTCTCCCTTTCTTCTTCCCCCCTCCCTCTCCCCATTGTCCTTTGTTCCCGCAGGCCTGACGACCTCGGTGCCTGCGGCTTCGTCGGCGCCCACCGCCACAAAGGAAGAACCACCCCACGCCTACCGGAGCAGGCACACAAAGAAAGGTACACTGCTTCGTCCGTCTCGCTCTTTAGCGTGCAGCGCTGTCAGAGCCTCAACCCTTTCTCGTCGGAGTGTAGTAAGAGGCTGAGGGTTCCTAGAGAGAGCGTCTTGCTGAGTGCACGTTAACGAGCACACTGCGCACGACGCATCTACGATTGAGCAAGCTCTCTTCAAGGCCGTACCAGGAGTCTCTTACGTACTAGAAAACAAAGCAGAACAGCAAGCGCAGCGCCTTGATGCGGCGATGCAGATTTGAACGCCACCCTCGTGTTCATTTGATGCGCGGCCGGGGCTGATGCTCCTACTACGCTGTATCGAATTTGAGACTAGCTACGAGACACTAGCCCTAAAGGAAAACCTCGCTCTCGCGTCCTGTGCGCGCGCAGCCGGCTGTCTTCTCCGTGTCTCCACTCCTTTCACTTTTATTTCCTTCCGACAGCTCCTGCGTGATGTCTGTACGTCGGGGCTGTCACACGGAGCGTGCGCATTATTGCGTCGGCAAGAGACCGCATTCTTTTCGTGCGGTGTCTGTCGTTGTCATCAGGCACGCTCGCTGGCGCGCTCCAGCCATCCCGCGATGCCTTCCATTGTCGGCTCCCCAAAGCTCGGAAATCGACGTTTTCGCATGACTCTGCCTGCCTTCCCCATCGCATCGACTTTGCAGATGGAACGCGGAGAGCCCTGGGAGCAAAACAAACTCTCGCGACCGGAACAACTGACGGCCCACTAGTGATTGAGAGAGTCAAAAGGCTGGAGCATCTCTTGAACCAAAGACTGTACAATACGGGTTAAATAAGAACAATAACAAAACGAAAGTAACCGAGCCAGAGGCTATCTATACATGAAGAATTTTGATGGCCTGTTGGACACGCATTAATGCCTCAAAGTATGACAGGCATCTTTTTGGGCAACTGTCATTCGTCAAATCGCATAAAACGATTCGAGCGTCAGCCAAGAGTGGCATCGGGGCGTTTCCGGACTTAAGGCTGGTGAAGAGTACAGCATGTGCAACGCAGACACGCTCTAAAGCGCACGTCTCCATTTTTTTTTTTCGTTGTGATATTTTCACTTCAGGAGAGCCAGATTTATCTTCTACTGCTCGACTTTCGCGCGTCACCGTTCGCGTACCCTCTTCGGTATGTATCTGGTCGGCTGTCACAGCCATAAAACAAAGATCAAGGAAGGAAAACTCTCTGCGCGAAGTAAACGAAAACGAAACTAAGAGAACCGAAGCGCGAACTTGACGCGTGTCGTCCGGGGGCGGTGCTTTTCTCGACACCGCGCGAACGTGCTCAGCATCGAGGAAGCCCAGGTCCGGGCCTGTGCCAGTCGGGTGGACAGCGACGGCGCAACAGAGCCCCTGCTGTCAACGACACTAGCTCAAGATCTGAATCCCTTTACTTGTTCTCATTCTTTCACTTACGCGGGCTAGGATACGCGGACAGATAAAGCGCTACAGAGTGGCACTTTATTGAAATGTGCGGCGTGTTGCTCTGCCCGTATTTCGGCTAAACACGCGAAATAAACAGTGAGCCCCGGTGCTAGGAGTCGAACCCGCGTTTTTTTATTTTATAATACTCGCTCTCGTGTCTTCCTAGTGAACCGAACAGCTAGACAGTTGGCCTTCTGAGAGCTAAGGCTAAAGTTCATCGCTCTCTCAGCTTTTTAGCCTAATATCGTTCGATGGCGAAGAGCCGAGAGCGGAGTGCTTGTAATTGGTTTGCATACTTTATTGATGGCGAGGAGAAGCGAAGATGGGGATCTCTATTTGATACTGAGGAGGTTAGCTGTGCGATGAGCAACGTTCGCGACTCCAGGTGGTGATGACAGGAATGAATCTAAAAGAAACAGCAGAGGATATGAACGTAGGACGAATGCAAAGGAAAGAATACTGTGCGAAACCTGCGAGTGAGTGCAGGAAGGATCACCAAGCAATTAAACAAGGCGCCTTCTGTACCCGTTAGTTTCTATTTCTTTCACTCGTATTATTACTTGCACTGGCATGTAATTTTACGGGTGACCTGGCTGCTGTTGGTTATGGCGTTTGTTCTTTCATACCTACACACGATCAAAAAGTAACTATATGCTTTAGATCAAGATTTCACCTCAGTGCTTTTTGTGGGGATGTGTGCTTGTCATTAACAACTGCTGCACCTTTCGGGAAGAAACGTGCTTCAGTTCAATGAAGATCAAAAGTTTTCAAAGTTTACAGCAATAGCCGGATAAAAACTGCTATTTTCATAACGATTCTGTTCTTTTTTTTCAGTAGATGCAGTAGTATGTAGCCATAAGCGCCCTATTAATAAGTGAAATTAACAACCGAAATAAAAAACATTAATTCCATAAATTTATTTTGCGTGCCTGTAAAAGAAAAATGTATTTTAACGCTTATTGGTCTTGCGAATCAGCACTCTATTTTCTAACGTGACTCCCATCGCTTGCTTAAGTGACTGAAAAGCAAACTCCTGAAAAATGTCACTTTGACGGACGCCCGAAAAATTTGTTGTTTGCACAGGCTTACTTCTCAACCCAATTAAAGCTAATGGCAGCTAATGTAACTTCCTTACGCTGTCTCGTTAGTTAGCAATATCGAAAAAAATTAATTGGACTTCACTCGGTACTGCATAGAAGCTTTGTAAACACTGCAGCGGCTTTATGTTTGGAACGCAGGGATCACCTGAAGCTTAGACGAATCGTTCAGACTTTAAAGAACTCCAAAGAACCTTTTTTTTTTATCCGGGGAAATGCAAGCCACTATAAACTGCATTAATGTTTTATCGTCATCTCAACGGGGATGCATACTTAAGGTGAACACGCGAGTGTAGGGCTGCGCTCTTCGGAGTGTCAGTGCGACCGTTCCAGCCACGCATAAAAGCGAAGTGGCAGACGACGCAAACCACCACTTCCAGGTCATTCTGCGCCTGCGCCGCTTTGCTTCAATACGCGGCTGTGTAGAAAGCACGAGCGTTCCGAAGAGCGCAGCACAAAACTCGAGTATTCACCACAGAGTGGACCACCCTGTCAGTTTTATAATCTTGATGTCATCTTGCTTCTCAGTCATCATCATCATCATCAGCCTGACTACGCCCACTGGAGGGCAAAGGCCTCTCCCATGTCTCTCCAATCAACCCTGTCCTTCGCCAGCCGCGGCCACCATATTCCCGCAAATTTCTTAATCTCATCCGCCCACCTAATTTTCTGCCGCCCCCTGCTACGTTTGCCTTCTCTTGGAATCTACTCCGTTACCCTTAAGGACCAGCGGTTATCTTGTCTTCGCATTGCATGCCCTGCCCAAGCCCACTTCTTCCTCTTGATTTCAAGTAGGATATCATTAACGCGCTTTTGTTCCCTCACCCACTCCGCCCGCTTCCGATCTCTTAACGTTACACCTATCATTTTTGTTTCCAAAGCTCGCTGCGTTGTCCTTAACTTAAGCTGAACCCTCTTTGTTAGCCTCCACGTTTCTGCCCCATAGGTGAGTGCCGGTAAAATACACCTGTTGTATACGTTTTTCTTGAGGGATATTGATAAACTGCCATTCCTGATCTGAGATAATCTGCCATATGCGCTCCACCCCATTCTTATTCTTCTAGTTATTTCCCTCTCATGATCTGGATCAGCTGTCACTACCTGCCCTAAATAGACACATTCTCTTACTACTTCCAGCACCTGGCTACCAACTGCGAACTGCTGTTCCCTTGCTAGGCTGTTGAACATTACTTTGGTTTTCTGCATGTTAATTTTTAGCCACACCGTTCTGCTCTGCCTGTGTAATTCATTGATCATGCTTTGCAGTTCTTGTCCTGAGTGACTTAGCAAGGCAATGTCATCGGCGAATCGCAAATTACTTCGGTATTCTCCCTTAGCTCTTATTTCCAACTGTTCCCATTTCAGGCCCCGAAATACCTCCTGTAAACAGGCAGTGAATAGCATAGGCGAGATGAT
This sequence comes from Amblyomma mixtum, assembly GCF_055824585.1. Classification (NCBI taxonomy): domain Eukaryota; kingdom Metazoa; phylum Arthropoda; class Arachnida; order Ixodida; family Ixodidae; genus Amblyomma; species Amblyomma mixtum. The sequence goes on along the minus strand of NC_143017.1, from coordinate 67,532,566 downwards.
GTCTCCCTGCCTGACACCTTTCCTTATTGGAATTTTATTGCTGACTTTATGGAGAACTATGGTAGCTGTGCAATCGTTGTAAATATCTTCCAATATTTTCACATAACACTCCTCTACGCCCTGATTCCTCAATGCCTGCATGACTGCTGAGGTTGCTACTGAGTCGAATGCTTTCTCGTAAATGATTAAAAACCAACTTTTTCCAGAGGTGCCGTTTCTTTTTGTTCGTTTTTCAGGAGTTTTCTCTCGGCGTCGCTAGAATGTAAGACGTTACACGCGCACGCCACTGAAGGGCATTGAATAAAGCGGTACCACGTTGCATCAATTAAGCGAGAGCATTACCGAATGCCGTAGGCCCGAAATCAGTGAGAGGAGGCTGTACGCGCAAAGTCACATAGCAGATAAGCAGTTAGGCAAACATTAAGGCTCATAGTATTAGTTGAGAGCATGGAGGAAACCGGCGCGACCACCCCCCTGTGCCCACAAATGTAATACGCACATTTGGGGCTCCGTGAGACTTTGGGGGCAATTGTTCTCTGTCTACACTTTTGTGCATCCGCAGATGAAAGCAATGATTCCGTGGAGAATGCGTGGGATCAGAGGGGCGCCTTTGACGTCAGCCGGATTGCGCGGAAGCTCATTTGGCGGAACAGCTCTTGAGGGAAAAGATGTCCGGTCTGAAGTGACACGGCACCTGCACTAGTATGAAGTCGTGGAAGCGTTTGCGCGGTTACGTTTTCAGTTAACCTGCTCAGAATTAATTCTGTCATGTGAGTGCTGCTTTGCAGAAGCCGATATGGCAGGGCTTGAAAATTTTGAACCTCCCTGGAGTTCCCCTTATCAAGCACATGGGGCTTACCCGGACACGAAACACACGTGCCCGACTTGTCGGGTACAACAGTCACCGCACTTCCTCATCACACACTTCCTTCCTTCCTTCCTTCCTTCCTTCCTTCCTTCCTTCCTTCCTTCCTTCCTTCCTTCCTTCCTTCCTTCCTTCCTTCCTTCCTTCCTTCCTTCCTTCCTTCCTTCCTTCCTTCCTTCCTTCCTTCCTTCCTTCCTTCCTTCCTTCCTTCCTTCCTTCCTTCCTTCCTTCCTTCCTTCCTTCCTTCCTTCCTTCCTTCCTTCCTTCCTTCCTTCCTTCCTTCCTTCCTTCCTTCCTTCCTTCCTTCCTTCCTTCCTTCCTTCCTTCCTTCCTTCCTTCCTTCCTTCCTTCCTTCCTTCCTTCCTTCCTTCCTTCCCCTTCCTTCCTTCCTTCCTTCCTTCCTTCCTTCCTTCCTTCCTTCCTAGGGGTGAGCTGGGATGCTCCGTTCTCTGGCTTCCTTTATCACTACACATCGCCCGCGTGATGAACCCTAAAGCTGCACCCTCGTCCCCACAGGCGTTAACAGTATGAACAGAGCAAACAGTGAACAGTCGTTCTGAGGAGCGACGCAGCTGGACGGCAAACCGGCATCGCGGCTAACCTATTCCCTGTGCACTCGGGAAAGTTGTCAAAAACGCAATAATGCGATTGAACAGAGAAAGCAGACATGGTGAATGTTAGCAGCAAAAAATGAGCTCGAACAAAATCTGGTAATTCTACATAAGCCGAAAGTTGTGTCCGAAGTTCTCGGAACACTTGAGAAGCAAGATGGGGGGCGTCCTCGATGTTACGTCCGCACAAAAGAACGCGGCGGGGCGCCGTTCAGCACGAATGATGAATGCCCTGCGTCGTGTACACGCTCAGCGAAGAGAGAATCGCCAATAGTCGAATCTCAAGACGCTCGACGCTGGCGCGGCAGATTTTGTTGCCAGTGGCGATTCTTCAGACGCGCAAGTTTTGCTGTTTTTCCGACGGATCGAATGGCACCCCTTGAAAGAATGTTCCTCTCGTGATGCTTCATTCGCTTCAAGTTTCGTCTGCTGTGGTCAGTGTTGAAGCTATTCAGTGAGCAAGAGTTGGGTTACTAACGTTCATTTTATTTTTCTAGGATTTTGAAGAACATATAGATTTAGTCGACTGACTTCACACGGAATGAGCCCATCAAGACGGAATTATGTATGCATGGAATCGGCCGGCTCGTTGAGGTAATGGACTTTCGCGTACCCGCAAGATTGCAAAACTTCATAACATTGATGTGTGAATATTGGTTTTACGATTTATGCATTGGCTTAATGGTTTAGACAAAATTAAGCAATACTGGTAAGCGTTTCTTGCTGTCTCCGTAACCATGAATAGTGAGATGTGAGATTACAACTATTCAAGAGCGAGGAGACACTTCTTGTCCGGAAACGCCACAGTTCCCTTTCAATATGACGATGAGGGCATAACATGCGGCCGTTTAGATTTACGGTCAGGAAGTACCTACTTCAAAAAAAAAAATTACTTTGCTTTAGAAAAAACTTACTGTGCGTTAGTAGAAGAGAGCAAACTGTGTTTACGTGGCAAGACATGTTGAAATATTTAAAATTACAACGGCGGCTAAGCTCAAAATGTTCTAAACTTGCGTTTTTTTTATATAGTTGCTAAACAATTGCACCTGTAACAGGCGTGGAAGCTCTTACTGCCTTTGAAGACACTTGAACAGCACTCGACTTTCCTTTCGTCTTTTCAGTTAAAAATATGTTGGACTGAGATGACTTAAGTTGTTCTGAAAGTTGTTTTTTTTCTTTTATCAGTGGTACTGAACTCAATAAATATTGAACAAAGGTGTTGTCTATAGGAATACTGGCCATTCTTTCTTTTGGTCTACCAAAACACATCGACATCGCTGGGCCATGCTGAAGCACTTTAGTTTAGTGCAAAATGTTTGTCGGTATTAGAGTGACAATTTTTGGCCCTTGGTCAACCTGAAGTTTGTCGGTAAGAACGCACTTCAGGAGGCTATTGTTTGTTTGTTTGATTTTTTGAGTGCGAGGCTACTTCCACGTCGTTGAAGGAACTTTTCGTAACATGGATGGTTTAAAGCCAAGCACCCATTCGTAACTCCCTACAATATGGAACAGGTTCCTCCTAACTTGGTTTGGACGGAAAATTGTTGTTCGTCGTCCCTCCTCTTGTACGTACATGCACGCACACGGGCGCGAATGAGCGAACGAACAGACGGGCGGACAGAAGGAGCGAACACACGCACGCATTCATGCACCGGTGAAAAAGAATCTCAAGTCCACGTTTTTCAGTACAGCGTGCGTGGGACGGTCGTGATTCGTAAGTTTGGATTCAAACTAAGACACTCAAAATATAAGAAACTGCGCACAGGCTAAACAGGTTTAACAGTCTGATGAAAAAAAAATTACCAATAATTCCTCTAATATGGCGTACAGAAAGGGCCAAGAAATTTTTTTAGCTATACTTCCGTTCTCGCCTTTTCGGTCCGCTCGTAGACTCCTGAAAAATCGCGGTCAATTCGAGCGTTCTTTGAGCAGAACCAAAGTTTTCCATTCAACAACACCAAAAAAGAAAAAAAGTGCGCCAAGCGCGCATCCGAGTTCTTCCCGCGCCATTGCGGATGCCTATGACGCAGAACAAAGTCCGGCGGGAGCAAGCGATACGGGCGCGAAAACGGTGCGTCCGTTACAAATGAAGCGCAAGCGAAACCCTCAACTGTCTCAGTGACAACGCAGCGCACAGGGCCATAAAAGGCCCGGTCGCGAATCGAAGCTCCCGTCCCGCTCTCGTTCCCGCATCCCGGCTCGCAGCGACGAAAAACGCCTAGCGCTGCATGGCTTCACCTAGAGCCGCATCGCCGTACCCCCGGAGGCACTCCGTGAATAAAAGAGCTCGATGCTCAGAAACAGAGCATGCGAGCGACGCTGCAAAGAGGAAAAGAGCCGACTCTTTAACTGTTTCGCGAAGCTGGCTATATATGGGAGATTTATGTGGCGCATCCGTGGAATCTCCGTGGCCCGTTTTTGCGGATGCCGGACAGACATTAACGATCCATAAATCCGCCGAGAAAAGGGTAAAATTGAGCACGGAGCGTGAGCTGTAAAGCCGCGCCAGTTCCTTGAGGCGAGCGAAACTGCGACGTGACTGAATGATACCGCAGAAGCGATGCACTGTGCATCCTCGAAATGGCGGTCACCATTACGCCCTGAGCCATCAGGAAGCCAGGCCTCTACTCCGGCGCTTGCGTGCGGGCCAATGTTAAACAAAGCTGGTTACTTGCTGATTCTCGCCGCTTTCAATCATTCGGCCCGTAGAAGCGTAATGGACGTTACGTAACCATTGGCGTCCCCTCTCTTGCTCTGTTCGATAACGACTGGACCGATCCGGTGCCTGCCGTGTCGATGGGCAGAGAGCGTAATGGAGCTCACGTTTGATTGTGGACGAGCGATGGCGCCTTTTGACGCAACTTGAGGCATCAAGTTGCGCATGCCCGCGGAAGATGAGCCGTATATATATACCCCTGTCGTTTTATGCGGGTGGAGTCAGCAGACGGGGCTCTGCTGATCGCTGAATGCATCGCTTCTAGTGTCGGTAGATGTCGTTGTGCTCAGGAGTGCCTTGTGTAACTGCTCTATGCCGGCGGGCTACGGTGGAGTGCTGCTCGTATAGAACACGCTGTATTACTAGCGCTATGGCCTGTATCTCGTTTATGTACGATAAGTGATTCTGCAGCTCTCCCGCAATTTGTGCAGTCATACGAGGATATTAGCGTTTGTTTTACGAGTCACGTCTCGCAGTGCTGTACACAACCTTCCTGCGTGCACTTTGCGAATAGAAACTTAATGACTGTACCCAAATAATCGATGGTCGGAGTATGGCATACATCCTCGTAGTAACAAGAAAAGTGTTATGAACGTGCACGAAAAGATGCGGCGGTACAATAGCTTCTGCGTCACCGCACGATTAGTCGGTTTCTCTTTTCCGATAACATCGAAGTATTCTTGAGCTCTTTGAATACGATGCTGGGAGGTATTCTCGAACAGAGTATTCTAGCATTGATGATACTTTGGGATTAGACGTGTGCGAAAATCAGTTTTTTTTTTATTTTGATCCCAATACAAGTAATGAGCTTCGAACATGGAATCATTTATCGAAGAGCACATGCGTTCATTCAAAATATCACTTTTTTTGTTTAAGCATACCATAGTACTAAACATTTGTTGACTAATGTCTCAGCAAGCCTTCATGCGATAAGTATCATTCGATCAAAAATCTCATTGGCTGAAACAGTGTTGAAACAGGGTTTAAACAGTGTTCGGTGCAAACATTTTATCGCCTAGGATGACGGGCGAATCACACGCATATTCCGTTAGCATATGATCTTCACATATTGCTAGCGAATGGATGCTGCCATGTTGTCTCATACAGAGGTCCTCCTTCTCTCCGTTTTCAGCTGCTTTCACGTATCACATCACGTAAGCGACACAAGCGCACGGGCAAGTGTGAAGTTGAGTAAGAAGTGCTAGAAACTGCATCTGTCATAAGTGCCACGAAAATGTTTTATTAGACAGCGCTTCAAGGTTCAACATCCTGGGACGCTATCCCAGCCGTTTTATTACTTCCTTTTCGCGTCATGTTTTCGACATAAGTCCCGTGAGGCGCAGTGCATATTGTGCACTGCGTGCACTGTTCTCTCTGGCTGGAGTAAGTGAGGAACTGCGAAATCGGACGCACAGCAAGTGCCTACGCACGATAAAAAAAGGTTAATCGCTACCGCATGGCCGTCTTTACGCAGCCACTGTGTTGTGTCGCAGTCGGGCAACCTTGACAAGCCTTGTCTGCAAGCAAAAAAACTGGCGCTTTATAATGTACTCCTGCATATTCTTTGCTTCATACATTTTTTTTTCTTTCCGTTGTTAGATGTGGGCCCTTGGTTCGACTGGATCATGTCGACCATGTCTAGGTCCTCGGGCCTGGGCATGGAAGGCTGGAGGCTGTGATGCTACGAGGAGGGACGGACTTCGAGGCGGGGAGTTTTTACTGGGTTTATTTTACCTGCCTTTCCGTCCTTTTTTTTTTCTCTCTCTCTATTTTACATATTTACTGAGTACGGGAAATAAAAATAGAACTCAAAAGGTTTTGTCACAGATACCACCCAAGTGCTTAAATAAAACGACGCGATTAGCCCCGAGTGGACGGGCAACGCAGCGTCCACCTCACCACGGCTGCTTGTCAACGAACCCCTTCTCCTGCGGACAAAGGAAGAGTATTTCATTGATGGCGCTGCAACGTGGCGACGCCGAGCATGATGGCTCCAAGCTGGCGCCTCCTTGAAGCGCCTTTGCTGACAACGCACGGGAATTTCCTCCCAGGTTGGAGGCCCCCGTTCTTAACAGAAGGCTGGTTTTTAGTTTCAGACGCAAGTATTGAACGCGTATTCTCATATTCATACTCGATACTTTTGAATAATATCGCACCGGTATTCACATTGGAAACAGGAGATGGGAGAATGAAAAAGCACCGTCTGCTTCTGTTTTCACTTAAATTATTTATTAGATTACCTTCGCCACCACTCGCAAAGCCCGCAAGTTTAGAGTAACAGACTTGTGCATGGAAATGAAAAGTTTCTCTATTTATCTTGCTCCGAAACGTCCTTCCCTAGCGCCGCCCAACACTGAATAACACGATGCACGCTCGAAGCGCAAACACTGAAAGCCACGCAGACTGCAATGGAAAAACAAGAAAAGGGTGCACGAAGCGACGTTTAACTTAGCACGCAGGCCCAGTAGTTGTCTTCAAAAAGAAAAGAAGTTGGCGGGGGAGCGGCGGGAAGGGGGGAAGGGGGGTAAGCTTTTAACTGCTTATATTCGGTCTTTGCTGCGTCTTCTAGGATCGAAGAAAAGTAAAGCGGCAAGAACTGGTTGTAATCTAAGGAACATAAACAGTTAAGTTAATTAATGTAAACTTTATTACCTTTTAATTGATAACTTGAGGCTATTAGAGAAAGGCTACTTTCGAAAGGAGTCGCAACTACAGGTTGATGCAGTTTACAGAAGTTGAAGACAACCAACGTATTCCTGCGTATTAGAAAACAACGTTCCGCCTTGCTGCGGTTTTATTCCGAAAGTCGGAGTATGAAAACCAACGCTAAGGCTCTCCACGTGGTTCTCATAGAGCTGATTCTTTCGTCACACTGAAAGCTCCTCAGGATCTTCGAAACTTTTTGTCTGTTGCTGGCAAATACACTTCAAGGAATAATACACTGGTGTCGGTCGGCATAGAGAAAGTTAAGGTTACTTGGTTCGTTTGGTTGGGTGTATCGGGTTTAACGTCACAAATCGGCTCAGGCTATTAAGGACGCCGTAGTGGACTGCTCCAGATAAATTCGTACACCTGGACTTCTTTTGCGAGCGCTGATATTGCACAGTACACGGGTGTCAAGCAATTCGCCTCCATCGGAATGCGACCACTACAGATGAGTGGATGTCAGTGCTAGATACCTCGCCACGCCGGTTGAGCAGCTCTTGAGACTTTTCCTTGCTATGTCACAATATTAATTGCTGAGTATGAAGTGATCTTTTCCGGAGAACACGTTTTCTGCTGGAGAAATAGCGTCGAAAGGCCGAAATTAACAGGAGGCTGGAAATCACAGGTAAATGAAAAACGGTCATCGTGTGTATACGGAGATAAAGCCTGCATCTCTCAAAAGGTTGCGAGCTATTCTGGTGCTCGTAAATATACTTCCCCAAAATATTTTCTTTGAAGGAGTAACAAAAGGTCCACGAGAGCTCTTTCACATGATTCGAGGGAGACCAATACGATTTTCTTGCACGGTGTTAAAAGTGAAGATTGGACACAGACACGGGCAGCAGCCAAGCGTATGCATTTTTTAGCCGCCTTTTTACCGAACTGCATTCGCCCGTGAAGTGAAAGGGTGGTCAAAATTTTGGATACATTTCTAAGCATTGAAACTGCCACTAAAGTAGTTGCAGGTTTTCCCCCAGATCATTCCTACTGGCCTCTAAAGTTTGTGATTCCAGCTAGAATAATTGGGCTGCAAAGGAGTTGAGGTAACTCCTGCTTTTGGTGAGCTCGACAAGGCAGCAGAGAGTTGAAAATAAAATTCCTGGATAAGGCTTAAAACACGGCTACTGCGTCCAAGGTACAGCTCAAAGTCAACACGACAACATGAAATGCATTAGATCCCATATCATTCGTGCTTCTCTGCCATTCATTTTTAATGCCACAAGCATTGGTTAGTGATGCAAAATTTTTCCAGTTCTGTTTTGTCTACAGATTGATAGGAGCGGGCAAAGACAGAAATATGCGCGGTTATGATGAAAACTCTGGCGGTGTTTTGAATCGTGGAGTTCCACGTTACTGACTCAGACTGTGAACTGTTTCTGAGACAATTTAGAAAAGAGAAAGCGCGGTATTACGAATATAATTTTGAATAATCTACAGGGAGCTAGGGTCCTGAGGGCACAATTTTTTATAGCATTAATTCCAGCGTAGTTCTTTAGTATTTTTTTTAGTTAATGTCGCTTATTAGCAATAAAGACGGGGGGGGGGGGGGGGGGGGAGTTGGCGTAGTAGTGGCAGAAAATTCATCTTGTATCTGTTAGCTGCTGTGTTCAAATCCTTGTACAGACATTAGGGCACTGATTTTTTGGCAGTTACAAGCACCTTCACCCATTTTATAACATAAACAGAGAACACATAAGCTGCTCAGATACGGTATGAATTTAATCGTCACTGTTGCGGAAAACAAAGATTAAATTTGAACACTGTTGAATGCATACTTTATCAATCTTCGTTGAATTTTGCGTCAGAAGATAGACGAAAGAAAAACCAAGTGAAGAAATCGATTGGCGATTTTCACGACCTTGAGGTGGGGAGGGGAGGAGGCGGGGGAGCGCTTCAGTTCATCCACTATGGCGACATTACGTAGGACTGCTTTCGGAGCCAGACAATGTAGAATCGTACTTGTGTGCCAATGGAAGCCGCTCTCGTGAGTCAAACAGTATCTTTTCTCCGGAGTGCAGAGGAAAGAAAGAGAGGCAGTGAAGAAATCGCGGCCTGGCGTTTCAAAAGAGCCAGCGTGAAAATGTAGCGTTACAAAGTCAAAGCGCGCTTGGGAGAGAATTTAAAATCGATAACACTGACGGCGAACATTTTTGTGCAGTGGGTGAATAACAAGACCTAAAGTTAAGGCAAGCCAGACCTAGCGATTGTGAATTTTCTATACTGTTTCACACAAAGTAAGCTTGAAAAATTTGGGCAGTCACTGTCGTTTGGGCTTCAAGTAACAAAATGGAGCCTTTTTGTGTTTTTCATGCTCATTCATTTTATTAATCAAGTGGTAAACTAAATGTTTATAGATTTCTAATCGTATGTGAAGGTTTAAAGTGAAATTACTGAGGTCGCCTTTTGCAACTCTTTATTTTCTCGGAACAATTACCCGCCCCTTGTGCGCTCAGTTCGCTTGTATTAAGTTGGCGCAAGGCAACAAATAAACGTATGGCCCCTGTGGCTCATTTCCTTTGTTCAGTTATGTTCATTTGTTCTCATCTTCCTGTCTGTCCGATTGATTGTCGCGGCAGCGAGCACAATAAGCATTCCAAGTGTTAAATATTCAGAATAATATGAACATCGATTGTTATCATTACAGCACCCATCATCCCCAGATTCCATCGTGGATAAAAAAAAAGCACCATGACATCATGTACGCATTTAGTAATAAGGCCAGCAGTTACACAGATTATTATGTGCAGTGCTCTTGACGCTTAAAATCTGCCCGTTGCTCATATGTGTTCGGCGGTGTTCTTTATCGTACAAAATGTTTCACCTAACATGTTCTGAAATGTTTATTATTAGGCTACGTGAGTTAGAAGAGCGCTTTTCTCGGCATAGCATTCTCATCGGTGTAGCGCATCAAAATACATCTAAGATGTACTAACTAGTAGACTGATTAAATAATATTGAGTAATTACTTTTCAAATGTTAATATTAATCTTCTTATTTATTGAGAGGCGTGTAATCCACCGTAAGTTTTTAGAATCTCGAAAGCTCAGTTACCTTCGGTATTGTGGCCTAACAAATTCTGCCAACATCGAGCGCAAATGCATGCACTTTCAAAAAGTTTCCAGGTACAATAACCCCTCCAAAGCAAGTAACTCGTCGTAATGGCCAAAATTTTCTGGGCCACGCGCGTGTTTTTTGAAATCCTAGGAACTCAAGTGAATATCACTTGCGGTGGGCTGCACGCCTTTCCGTCAATAAGGAGACTAATAGTCATATTTACTCGGCTGCTGACCCAAAAGACGCGGGTTCGATCCCGGCCGCGGCGGCTAGAATTTCTTTTGAGGAGAAATTCTAGAGGCCAATGTACTGTGCGATGTCAGTGCACGTTAAAGAACCCCAAGTGGTCGAAATTTCCGGAGCCCTCTACTACGGCGTCTCTCATAGCCTTAGTCGCTTTGGGACGTTAAACCCCATAAACCAAACCAAACCAATAGTCATACTTAAAAAGGTAATTGTTCAATATTAGTTAATCAGCCTGCCATTTACCATGTTTTAGCTGTATTGTGACGTGCTGTGCCAATAAGAATGCTATGCTCAAACATGCGCTCTTCTAATTCAAAACCCTGGTTTTAAGGCGGAAGCCTTTAATGCCTCATCGTTGTAAGCAGGAGTTGTCGACAGAGAATGTCACGCTTTTCAGTTGGTCGAAACAGTCGTCACGTCACAGTGCGCGAATTTCAATCGGGGCCCATTGTACTTTGGCTACTAACCATGCAACCAATTAGGGGGTCGTATAGTGAAGCTCCAAGTAAGTTTGAGTTTAGTTAATTGTTTACTTAACTAATTAGTCTAATTAACCTTTCTAGTCCGACCAGATAAATAAATAAAACCAAGTAAGAAATTTGCCGAGCTTGGGAATCGAACCCCGGTCTCCGGAGTGCGAGTCGAGCACGCTTCCACTCCGCCATGCCAGCACGATGGTTTGGAATGAACAAAGGTGCGTCTAGTGAATACGGTGTCTTCGTTCACTCCCATCTTCCTCCCTTCCCGTTACGGTGAGGTTTAGGTGTCCACTGAGATATGAGAGACAGATACATTTCCTTTCCTCAGAAACCAATTTACCGACGAGCAAGGCGTAATTGTCCGCGTTTCAGATTGGTCCAAATTCTCGTGACGTCACCGCGCGCGAATTTTGACGGGTGTCCACCGAAATATGTGAGACAGTTACTGCGCAACTTCCTTTACTCAAATACAATTTTCGACTAGTGTCTACTCAGATATGTGAGACAGTTAATGCGTAATTTCCTTTCCTCAAATACAATTTTCATTTTCTCCATTACGGCCCCTCTTTCTTCTTTCACTCACACTTCCTCCCTTCCTGTACGGTGCGGCTCAGGTGTCCACCGAGATGACAGAGAATTACAGCCCCATTTCCTTTCCTCAAAAAGCGTTGCGTTCAAAGCGCAAGGCATCGCGCCGAACGGGTGGTGGCGTTCCGTGGACTCCCTGGCAGCGCTACAACGCGCTGTCGCGTTCCACTCCTAAAGGCGAAGCTTAGGCGTCATTAATTAGCAGTTAATTAGTATTCAGACATTAATCAGTAATTAACCATTAATTAGTGAGTTGTCATCACTTAGTAATTAGTACTCAATTACATGTGACGCCACCAGTGCCACAGAAACAGCGAAGGTGGTGCGGAAAACGCTTCCGCCTCTACCCACTTTAGACAGTCAAAGTGCCCCCTGAATTTTTAAAATATGCAGAACATGTTAGGTGAAAAACCGGTATAGCACCTCGTATTTACATAGGTCCAGGCAACTAAACCTTTTTTAAATATAGGCTTGGTGTCTGAAAAGAACGGGTTAATTCCCTGCGAGCGTTTCACTGAAGCGTGGAAACCTCTTGTTCGTATGCTCTTCTCTGTTAGCTAACATAAAAGAAAATCACAGAATAAAACTGAGCGCCTCTGCTATTTCGTTCGCTCGAGACATCTATGTAACAACTCTTCCCAAAAATATTTTGCTACAAAAACTGACAGTGACATCTGAATGGGACGGCAAACCACCCGGACACAACGGTGCAAATGGAGCCGGGCCGCGTGTATATCCTTCTTGGACTTACTCGTAGCGCCGCCGCAGCCTAGTGTCGATTTCGTGAAAGTCACCTATTAAATCGGCTCCTTAGCATCATCCCTCCGCAGGCTTATAACCTCAGCAGGCTTCTCTAGTTTTCAATTCGTTGTCATGTTTGTAACGACCCTCCAACCAGCAGGTGATGTGGCTGGCTGTGCAGGCGGCGAGGCAATGTACTGTAGAGAATATAACAAGTTTGGCCCGCCCGGATAAGCCCACGTGGAATTCGCGTCGCTTTATGTATTTCGACAGTAGATCAAGTTTCTGGAAACTTGGAAAAAACCACCTAGGCGCAAATACTTTCACAAGGACAAAACAAGACGAGGAGACAACGGACAGGCGCCATGGGAAGTAGACACACAGAAAGAAGGGCCCGTAGTACTATAAATATAGTTCAGTAAGTTTGATCAAGTTTGTTCACTGTCTTCCTCGTAAAAGTGTCCTGGGCAGCCTGTTGTGACAGCCAATAATCAAATCCCAGGTTCCAGCGGGGATCAGGCAAACCTGAAGCCTGAAGTCCGCAAGGGCAGGTGCGCTTGGAACCGTTTCTTGTTGTGTCATTTTTAAACGTGAGATGCTTTCTTTCATGCCACCGTCATTCGAAAATGGAAGCGAAGACGAACTTTTCCCTCAGACTGGTGGCCAACTTCAGACCGATGCGGGATTATTCGAACCGACGATGTTGCTTGCGAAGGAGCTTTGTTTCCAGATACCTTAGACCACATTGCCATTGCAGCATAATCTGCCGTGTGATGCTCTAACTGGCAGCCTCTCCAGCTTGTTTCGTAATTCAGCGCCGTCGTCTAGCCCACTTCTTTTCATGAAAAGAAGTGCGCTACAGGACCTCTTACGCCCTTTTTACTTCTTTCTGTTTATACTGCACTGCTCCCGTGACTATGCAACACCAGTCGTACTGCCCCCGTAGATGTGAAACTATGCCGCCAATGGCAGCTTTATGTAGGCGCGCACAAAGATGCGCTATACGTCGAAGCGTCCAAACGCTGCAGTGGGGCTGCTAAACAGCAGGCGAGCATTATGGAGAGTCGAAGAGAAATAGAAGCGAAGGTCAATGAGGGCGCTGCCCATCAGGCAACGCAGAAGCGGCTAAATGCGGCGGCAGATGAAGTGCCACAATCGGCCAGGGAAACCGAGCAGAAACACAGTACAGCAATGAACAGCGGATGATGGGAGAAGCTCGCCGAGTAACTAAAGCAGAACGAGTACAAACTGCGTCTTTTTCGCGCAGTTTGTACTCGTTCTCTTTATTATGAACCAACTAGCCGGCCACAATGTCCTTCTTCAGCTAAAGCAGCCAGGGACCATGCGTGGTAACTACCTCGAAGAGCAGGAGCGGGAAAACATGGAGGCACGTCAAATAGTCAGTGGCCCTGACTTATAGTGTTGTGCGCATACCATCAGTACGTTAACGAGCACGTTGTCGTCTGATCTGCACGATGAAGAAGAGGAGGGGTGAACTGCGTTTTGGGTAACGTCACTGGGGCAGGAAAGAGAACGGGGGGGGGGGGGGGGGGGTTAAAGCGTTTTGGACCATGTCGCTTAGGTAACTACCCCACAGTCCCACAACAACAACAACGTCGCCATGTTGGGGCACTGACTCAGTTTTTGTCGTTTCGTATGCTGTCACAAACGGAATGTCCCGACCCCAGACCTGAGCTCAGACGCAGGCAAGGGACTCTGTCGATTGCGAAGGGGCTGCCTTGTGAAGGAGGTGAGAATCGAAATGCACCGGTAATAACCGCCAATAGCCAAGAAAGGACGCTTTACCAATGGGTTTTAGCAGCATCATTCTGAAGTACTGGCTGATCACTGAGTGATTCTAGAGAAAGCAGCATCTGTTTCAGAAGAAAAGATGCGCAATGCCTTGCAATGCATTTCACGCTTACACATACTCTCGACGAAGAGATAAGGTACATATTTTTCTCGTTATTCTCCTCTATTTTTATTTGCAGCATTTTTTCTACTTAAAATGTGCAAGAGGACATAGCCCTCACCTAAATTTTCTTTCTTCTGCGGCGTTTGGTACAGCTTTTTTTTTTCCTGCGATAGCATTATGAGGAACACTTGGCGAAAATGGCGGCGTTATCTGTGCGATGACAGGAAACATTTAGTGTGAAGCGTCGGTGAATGAAGCCTTCACCCGGCCGAAGTTCCACCCGCCTCCTCGCCCCAACTCCACGCTCCAGAAGCACGAACCACCCTCTAACCCACCTCCCTCCGCCCATCACCCACCCCCTACCCATCGTCATCCTTTATAAACATTTTTTCATTTGTGTGATCTTCGGCTTAGAGCAAAATCATTCGTCAGACTGAGAGAATCAAAGTAATCACCGACCATAAATCCAACGTTAATGCAGTTTTTACCAGCTTTTATCACTTTCCTGTCAGTTTCTTGAACTAAGGTCGTCATAAAGAAATCCGAGAAGTACTGCATTTGTAACGGAAGAGAACGTAGCAAGAAGGAACATTTCTAGGAAAGCTTCACGCAAACAAAACGCCACAAAGCGGAGAAGACAGACTGACGAGCGCGATCTCTTTCCCTCTTTGTCCCATTTTGTTTGAGCAAAGTTTTCCTTTAAATGTTTCACCAACTGGCCCAACAATCTGCGTTACTCAAGAAAAAACAGCCTGAAGAAATCTTTGGCTATTACGAAATGAACAAATTTCTACACATTATTTCGCGATTACGGCATTATAACCAGGCAGCGAATGGAGATACTTGCGCAGAGACTGCGCCATTCACCCTACCCGCTACAAAATCGATGCATGTGCGTGAATGAAAGCGGTTAAAACATTTGCGATTGCGCCAGAAGGGTGTATAGAGGAGTAAATTTTGCTTCCATTGTCGAAATATGGAGAATTAAACCCACAAATAGACATGCATAGATTCCATCTTTTAACAATAACCTTGGAAACGAGGTACACAAATGAAAGAGTTCTGAAGGACGTTTAAATGAAACAAACAAAAAAAAACACAGCTGTCGAGCACTTCTCAGCCACTGCCAAACAAGATGATCTCCCAGAGCCAATGATAATATTTTATTTTCTAACGCGACTACAAAAAAAGATGAGGCAAAACAAAAAGCAAGAACATTTTACCTTAAGGTATCCGCTTTAGCTTCGCGCGGGGATATCAAGCAGCCGCCCAGAGAGAATATTGTTCCACACATGAGGTGCCACGAGATCCTGACGCTCGCATTCTGATGGACCGAGCCGTAGGCAGCACGGGGCCGCCTAGCGCTGCAGCTCATCCATCACCTTCGCCTCTCGCTGCATTTTCCGCGTCTTGCCTTTCACCCAGACACTTCGGCCGCCGGTGAGTTGATCTGCAGACGCGGGCATCTTTCGCGCGCACGGGCAGCACTAAGGCTTGGTTGGGTGCGTGGCTTATCGGATTCTTCAACTCTATGATGCTTGAGCTTCTATCCTTCTCGGCCCTCTCTTCGGGGCAAAGGAAAGTTTTGCTGCTGTCAGACCCTCGATCATTTTTTACCGCGCCTATGTTCCCCCATGCTGCAGGATATGGTCGCTGAACAGTGCATGACACCTCTAATGCGATTGAAAATAATTTTCTGCTTCACTTCTCCGCATGCAAGCCATACAAGAGGCAGAAAGCATGAGTGGGCTTTCTGAAGTATTTGTCGACTGAATAACTATTGCAAAAGATCAGTATAGAACACTTGAAGTCCAAAGTCCAGAACGCCTAATTGTGCGCTTAGTCAAAGCCCCCCCCCCCCCACACACACACACAAACTTTTTTCTATTAATCAATAACCGACTATTTATTTCTGCAATATTAGTTGCTATGTACGGAGTTGCAGAGTGAGGCCGAAAATGCATTTGGACACAGTTCACAGAGGTTTTGTTTTCAGTCTTAGCGACTGCTAGTTACCTTGAAGGGGTGTCCCGCGAGAGCAACCTGCTTTACTTTTTACAGGCTTCGAAAAACTCGATAGGCCTACTCTTTGTCTCAAGAATACGCGATAAAACTAGCCGTAATGACTCAGTGGCCATGACATTGCGTGGCTGAGTGAGTCTAAGCCCACCGATTCTACACCGCCCTTTATAACGTCTTGAAGTGAGCGCTGTTTCTTTAAGTGTAAAGGGCCCACCATAATAGTTCTTTACGCCATAGAAGTACATTGAAAAGCAAATAAATTAAAATCCCGCAGTAGCTTGCTGCATTCTTCGTGTGCTACCTATACCAAGTGTCTCTTATATCTATACCGCTATTATGATTACTGCCGGGAATTTTCCATGACACGATTCACCAACACAATAAAGCGTCTCTTTGGTTGTTTCGGAAAGCAAGAGTTGGTACATTTATTCAGAGCGGCATGTAATGGAGCTGTTTGGATTTTTACAAGTGCGAAGAAGGGGCGGCTGTATTACGAATGCGTTGTGCTGCATAGAGAGCAACGTGAGTGGCAGGCATAGCCTACGACCAGGGTGACATTGAACACATCAACATCTAGAAGACATCCATAGGACATCCGCCGCCGCGGTGGCTCAGTGGCTATGGTGCTCGGCTGCTGGCACAAAAGACGCGGGTTCGATCCCGGCCGCGGCGGCTAGAATTTCTTGGGAGGAGAAAATCTAGAGGCCCGTGTGCTGTGCGATGTCAGTGCACGTTAAAGAACCCCAGGTGGTCGAAATTTCCGGAGCCCTTCACTACGGCGTCTCTCATACCCTTAGTCGCTTTGGAACGTTAAACCCCACAAAACAAAAACCATAGGACATCCATAGCTCAATACACAAGTCTGCGCATCTCTCCGAGCTATACAGACACCGTGACTCTCAAAACCTTTAGCCCATGATTAGTGTGAGAAATCTCTCGTCCAGAAATCAAGTTTAATCAAAACTGATTGTATCCTCTTTCCAAATGTTCAAAGGGTGGATGAACATAGGGCTTCTTTCTGGCTTACAAAAAAAAAAATACGAGCTGCTGCGTTGATTATAAAAGCGATGGTCAGTCTCTGAAAGGATCACTCTTACAAGCAGACGCACGGCATCATCCTTTTGTCGTGCCTTTTTCTGTGTGCTTTTGCGTCTAGTAATCTTTTCATCTAATGCTATGGAGTTGATCTGCAGCCGAATATAATGCCAGTGACTAGCTCATGAACTCATGGCTGTAAGCGCCAGAGCGAGCAAAGAACCTTTCGGTCACTGACCTCCGGTTCGTACGCTCACATGCTGATGGGTGCCCACTCAAATCCCGCTAATGCCATGAAGGCTTCTGTTCGCATTGGGCGTCGCGTGTTCGGACGCGAGCGTGAACACGTGTTCCTCAGCGCTTAATGAGTTCCGGTGTCTCGCACGGAGGATCGATATTACTTCGAGAAAACTCCCCACACTGCGCGGCTATTCTGACAGTATATCCTGTACGTCTCGCCGTCGACAGATGATCGCAATCTAAGTGTACCAAACCATTATAACGTGCATTGAGTAAATGGTTATGGTAGCGATATGAACGTTTTATGGCATTACCAGTGCACTGCTGCAGACTCTGCAGGCTTCAGTTGATATAAACTACGAAGGACATCAAAATAAATATGTGTAAGAGGTTTTTCGATATTAAACCTGTTCTGTCGCAATAAGAGGTGCGTTATATAGATGGTGCGAAGGCTTCTTCCCACATTTTGTTTTTCTTTGCAGATCGCGGAACGGATAGAGGTTCTGTCGAGAAAGGCAGTTCTGAGCCGACATAACTCCTTTATGCGGAAACAACCATTCTTTTTGCCTTGCTTTTGAACATCCATTCTCCAGCATTGAGCTGAACCCTTCTCAGAACTCGAACGAACGGCAGAAGGTTAAACTGCCGAATGACCTGCTACTTTCCCATCCTAGAAGAGAGCTCCGTAAAGCGGCTTTAATGCTTGCTACGTGCCCCGATTGACGGTCGTTCCGCATGCCGTTCTGAGGGGCCAGATTGCTTCTTATTATTTGATGTTGTTGATTTCACTATCCTGCTTTATGGTCGGCACTTTCCTCTTAGTTCTAATAGCCTGACTTTTATTTTCATCAAATTCTCTCCGGCGAGCGATTCATGAACATCCTGTTGATGATACTTTCATGTGTAATGTGGACATTCATGTCATGCGACGGTGAAACGTTGGATACTAATAATTGACACCAGAGGTTCTGTGGAAGGTGCGTGTCGGAATTGACATCATTGTACCCCTGTAATTTTGTGCTCAGTGGTACTGAAATAGTACGCAGGATGCAGAACCCAACAATTAAATACCAGGAACGTGCGCACCACACTGGGAAGGAATCTTTGGCTGATCAACTGCGAGATTTAACTCTAATTTTATTCAATAATAATTTAGAACAGCGCGTTAATTTTTTTGCAGTGAAAGGAGGAATTGTATTATCGCTGGACTGATGTATCCACATTTGAGTTGCTCTTAAATTACAGGAGGCAGAATTGTGGCGCGGAAAAGCATGTAGTTGCACTTAAACCGTGCAACCAGAAGACTAGAAACATAGTTAGATTATCGGTTTATTGAGGTTTGATGTCCCAAAGCAACTCAGGCTATGAGGGACGCCGTAGTGAAGGGCTCCAGAATTTTCGACTACCCGGGGTTCTTTAACGTGCACTGACATCGCACAGTACACGGGCCTCTAGAATTTCGCCTTCGTTGAAATTCGACCACCGCGACCGGGATCGAACTCGCGTCTTTCGGGCCAGCAGCCGAGTGCCATAACCACTGAGCCACCGCGGCGGCCAGAAAACTAGAAGCACTATAACCATCATTATACAAGCCAGAAGGTACCTGTGGAGTTGTGTTTTATATTGCAGAGCGATGGCCAGCGTAATAGCCTCATTGTGCCCATAATGTGGTCAGCGCAGTAATATGGTGTGCCCTGATTATATTAATTTTTTACAAAAGCACATTGGCCATTTTAAATTGCGATTTTTCTTCCAACAGTAAAACAAAAAACTATTTAGACATAACATATAATAAGTTATGAACGCTCCAAGCATATAATATAAACTATTATGGCTAAATAGTACTAACTCTAAATAAACGGTTTTCATCAAGACTTTCGCGACTTGCCTCTTGTCGTACACTTTGAAAGGATACTTGCACTACCTGCAAAACGCAGAATCATTATTTGTTGTTTACAGGCGGCTTGATAATGCGCTTTATTCTTTCAAAAATGCGTGAAAAAAAACTGGCATCTGAGTTATTCTCTTCATGTACGTGTGTTTTCAAAAGACCAAGAGTACTTCGATTTCAGAAAAAAAAACCAATGTTAAAATAAAAAGCCAGGCTAACTCCCACGTTAAATACCGTCACTTTCCACGTACATGAATGGTTTAAAATTAATTTAAAAGAGCAAAACCAAAGACAAATAAGCCATTCCAGAAAAAAAGGCTCCGAACTGATGCGTCGGTTTTATTAAATGCAAAGAGGTAGATGGGAAAACGACTTTTATTTTTTAGTCATCAATTCACCGGGATTAACTGGGCTTTCGCACCGTACCTTGCTTGGACTTTCACAAGTTCAGGAACCGTTAGCGAGCTTTCAATTAAGCCTGACATGTTTCAGAGCATTAGAAGGTGGTTTTACGCCTTGTAATAAATTAACGCACAATTGGCGCTTAAGGACATGTGATAAGGAACTTCCTGACTTATGGATTTCACAATGACCAAAGCTGCACCAAAATGATTTTGAAGCTAAAACTTCGTTGCATCAATGTGTGTAAATACTTTTCTTTTGTTTCAGGACAATTATTTAAATTGCATACGGGGTGGTGACAGCAGAATTGCAGTGAAGTTAACTGCGAGGTGCTTCCAAATTAAGTTTTTCAATTGGCTACTAGTCGCACAAACATTTTGAAGATTACAATACTGTAAGGTGCTGTTACAGAAATATTGAAAGCAATGGTCCATATTCCCGGTGTATCGCAAAGCCTTCCTTTAATATTTTTCCATCGCTCGCATAGAGCTTTTAAGACTGCAAAGAAAAAAATGGGTAGCGTTAATAGAAAAAAAATACAAGCCAGCCGACGGGAGATCGGCGGATATATTGATTACTATAACGAAATCATAGAATATATGAAAAAATTGCGTTCACAAACTCTTTCCTGCTTAAAAATGCTTTTGTACAGGATTGTTGAGTATAGTGTGGTCGGTGTCGTCGAATATTAGTGTCACTGCCGCTTTCGGGCCCCGCTCAGCTTGAGCCCAGCATCGAACATTCGCGATATGGCGACGGAAGATCGACCATTATCTCGGACAACTTGGAAACAGCAGCACTTGAATATTGTTACGTGACGGCAAGCGATGAAGACAGGACTGCATGACCGATGGCGATGATATGATTTAATCTCTGTGAGCCTAGCACGAGCTCTCCTGCCCATGCCACTGCCCGCTTCGTCGTCTTCTAGTCCGTCACATGACTCGGGGCCACCGAGCGATCTTCCCGATCGCGCGAACTGGAAGAATGGCAGAGATGATGACAAGCAGGATGCGGCGATGGGCGTGGCAGAACATATGAACAGAGAAGAGAAGATGAAAGGCTTGCCGTCACGATGAAAGAGATGATGAGCGGGTGAAGCCAGGTCCACGAAGTCTGAGGAGCCACCGGTTTCCGGAAGTCAACGTCGAGGCCCGTGGACACACCCAATCGCAGGGGTTGGGGTACTTGTTTCTCGTGTGAGCGTCGGTGGTCAATGGGTTCTCTGGTCAGTGGCGGCGGTCTCGGTTCAGTGGAGTCGTAGGTCGTTGGGTCTTCTAGGTTCTGATGTGGGTTCTCATGCGGGCGGTGAGTGGAGTCACAGGGCAGTTGCGGCGGTCGTTGTGTAGTCGTGTCTTCTGGTCGGGGCTTGGGGCGGGGCTGTGAAGAGCGGCGGCGTCGGGGCATACCTGGCGGGCTGGGGAAGCGCCGGGAGGTGCAAAGCCGCGAGCACTCCACAGAAGACCTCGGTGGACAGCAGGCTCCTAAGCTCCGGGACCGGGATGAAGAAGGTACACAGCACCTTAAACCAAATGTTACGTGACGCCAAGCGATGAAGACAGGACTGCATGGCCGATGGCGATATGATATGATTTAATGTCTGCGAGCCTAGCTCGAGCGCTCCTGCCCATGCCACTGCCCGCTTCGTCGTCTTTTAGGCCGTCACAATATGATTCTTTGACGCCGCTTTAGTGAATTCTTGCCTAGGAAACAAAGTGATTAGCCTATGAGGCACAATGGTACATAAACAAATTGAGAAAGTAAAAATCACAAACGAAAACAACGCTTCGGAGCAATATCTCTATCTATCTACACATGCGAAATGAACATAGACTTATCGTTAAACACCATTTTAAGCCAGCATAACGTATGCGATTATGTACAAACATCTGTAACAAGCTCTCGCAGAGTCTAATTTCTGTTTCGAATCTTGCAAAAGCGGCCTGCCTCAAATTATCTAATAACACTAAACTAAGCAATGCAAACAGTGGCGAATCTCAAGAGAGGTGCTCTAGCGTTTGAAACGCGAGCCCGTAAGCGGCTTCACGCACTTAATAGTTGCTGTCCTTGCTGGCGGAGCACAACACATGCACAGAACCAGTGAGGTGATGTGCCGAATCGCACTCACAAAGACAGATGACCGCCATTACGGCCACGATTGTTTAGTTACAGCTGCAGAACACGTGATGAAGGGCATGATGTATTGAGATGGTTTATGGTTTATTGATTTATGGGGTTTAACGTCCCAAAGCGACTCAGGCTAAGAGAGACGCCGTAGTGAAGGGCTCCGGAATTTTCAACAGCATGGGGTTCTTTAACGTGCGCGGACATCGCACAGTACACGGGCCTCTAGAATTTCGCCTCCAAAGAAATTCGACCGCCGCAGCTGGGATTGAACCCGCGTCTTTCAGGTCAATATATTTTATAAGATTTAGCGAACTTGCGTCTTTCGGGTCATCAACCTAGCACCATAACCACTGAGCCACCGCGGCAGCTCATGATGTGTTCCGTAGGAGCGAAAAGATGAGAGCAAAAAGTGTAAAGTATTTTGCGTGACTGAGAAGAGAAGTAAACATGAAATGCATTGTGGGAGGGGCGCTGCACTTTCTGGGACAGCTCATAGATGGTGGTAGCTCACTCGGGTATTAAACAGGTCATTTTGCCTCTTGGCGAGCCTCCGCCTTCGCCCGATTATATCCCTGGCTGCTTTCAATACTGAAGCAACCACCATGTGCCACTTTTCTTAACGCTGTTATATAAGCCAACCCGTTCAGATTTTTCTTTATTGGGCTGAGAAGAGCCCTCATCGTCCTTTGCGGATTTTGATGACTGATTTGATGACTCGTTCTTCTTCGGAATTTTCGCTGAGTTAGGCCACCTAGACCGCCTTCTAGCGCTTGTGTGCGGCTAGGTAGAGGTAAAGCTGACGACGCAAGTAAAGCCATTTCTTGACTAAGCACGCACCAATAAGAGCCATGGTGGCATCGTTACTGGCCCCAACCAATTCGCAGCACAGGACGAACGAATAAAAAGACCGCGACGATGGTGCAGCACTAAACACTAGCAGCGTGAGACACTCCGACGCTGGCGTAGATAGTAGTTTAATACTATTATCGTTAGTATTATTACTTTATTGTTATCGGGAGACGAAGCTGCTAATTTCATGCCGGCTCTGGTGGCATACTGTTCGAACGGAAAACTTCTTAGTGTTTCGGATAGGTTCATGTTTCTTTTCATATTCGATCCCAGGTTCGCCTCAGCTTCTGGACAATGTTTGCCTTAGTTTGAAAAGAATAGGAGCTTAAACTATATCGTGCTTAAAACGTGAGGAAGAAAGTGGACGGGCTCGGCAGTTACGATGTGGGATGCTCGTAACAGTAGCTAAATTTTTTGTTTAACTCAGTGCTTTCCTTCGCCTCACAGTATACTCCACTGAAATCGTTTTCATTCAGTCGAGCTTTCATCTTTGTTTCTGTTGTTCTCTGTTTTTAAAGTGAGCTTTCGCACTTTTCTGCAAGATTTTAATTTTTCGTAGGCCCTTCCCGCTGCTGCCATGCATTATTGGTTGGTTCGTTGGCCTCAAATAAAATGGCACATACCAACTACGGGGGAATGGCCAAGGCACAGGCGGTGACGATACATTATTCCCACTGAGCGGAGCTGTTCCTGTTTCCTTGTCTTCAACCTACATCACGGTGTAAGAAGTAGCACCGTGACCCACATTTAGTGGGCTTGTGTGTGTCTCTGTGTCTTTCTTCGTGGTTCGTCCTTTGATTGCGCATCCTATACCTTCACAACACCACATTTAGTGCACATTAGTACAAATGCATGCTATTCCGTAGTAATAACTTTAAATTATTATGACCTATCATGACTCTGATGTGTGCTAATTGCTTGAAAACGAAAAAACGTCAATCGACAAAAGATTGACAGTTAAAAAATAGTTTACCCGTCTAATAAATATCTGGAACTCAGCAATTTTCCTCCATCGCGTTTTCCACGTATTGTTAGTGAACCGTTTAAAAGTGTTACGTGCAATTTCCAGGTAAAGCTAATGTTCAGATACATCAAACGGCACTCATTATGTTCCTCATTGTACTCTGTGACCTGATAAAATAAAGTGATGAATTTTACACTCTTGAAGGAACATAAGAAATGTTAATTGCAAAGAATTAGTCAATAAGAAACAACAAACGCTTTTTTTTACGTGTGTTAGTTCACTGCAAAAATTAATTTGCCATTCTAACCCAAGCACAAAAAATTCACAGTTTCCGGATCAGAGGCGCTAGTTGTTGAAATTTTACTCCGGGGAGTGCTCTCGGACGGTTAGTTGGTATGGCTGCTAACGCTCGTGGAGGCGAATCGCTATTAACGCCCTCGTGAAGTCGCAGCCTTCTCCCCATTGGGGGTTTGTGAGTTTCCCTTACATCGTGGGACAGCAGTTTGGACAAAGCGTGTTTATATAGACGTAGAACGTCCTCATAAAATCTTTCGTTTCTAGAGTGGTTTAAAGAACAAGTATTGATTATTAATTACTACTTGTAAATGCATTATAACGTGTAAATATTTCTGCTTGCTACGGCTCGATAACAGTAATTTCTCCATTTTATTGTACTGAAAATATTGCTTTCTCGAAGCCTTTGGATAATGTTAGTTAAAGGATCGTGGTGTGATTATTTTTTTTTCTGTTGGAAGATGATGACAATTGGTGTTTTCCAAACCGCTTCCATGGGAACAACACACGGAATCCTTGGTGCGGTGTCTGAATTGGCGCCGGTGCGGAAGCGCCGGCGTTTGTGGGCCTATTTTTTCCGGTGTTCTTTACGTGCTTAAAATATGGTGCAAATATTTTAAGCAGCCGTACAGCCAAGCTCCGAGGCTGTAGCAGAAACGCAAATGTACCTGATGTCTTCCACTGCGAAAATCAGAAGAACGGGAGAGTGGGCAACCCGTTCCCGCTTTTACGGAGAGCTCGAAAAACCGCTGTCTATTGTGTACATGCAGGGCGCGGCTGTAGGCTTGTAGACCACCTTCGCTCAACAAGGGGTGGCGATGCGTTTCAAGTTAAACATTTTCTTTCCAGTAGGCACAGTATAACGGGTTTAATTCTCAAATAACGAAGTCTTTGCCGTAATCACCTTAAACTGCAGCGCCTAGCTGAGCACACAAGATACGACAAAAAGAAAGAAAACGTTACATTACTGGCCGCGTTTTAATTTTTTTTATTTTATTAAAACATATGCTACATGCATTCAGCTTGGTTGTGTTCTCGACCAGGAAGCGAATGCAGTGCACGTTCTTATTCAAGATAATGGGACATATTCAAAGCAAGCCGGCAAAAAAAAAAAAGCGCTCGAAAGAGAACGCTGTACTTTTTGCAGCAAGTACCTCACCTAGAGGACGCGGCCATGGCCACTTGTTGTACCCGGTTTCAAACAGGAAATTGTTTGGGAGCCCAATCGCAGTGTTTCCATAGCACAAAGGTGTTCGCAGAGAAGGCAGGCAATAGGGTTATTTATATAACGTTCCAAGTGCTATGCCCGTATTCTGCTGCGTAATTCTTCTCTAGTAATGAAGGCAATGTAGGCATGCGGGTAAGCCAGTACCACTAGCCGTGCGCCTTTATCCGGAATTCCCTTGGTAAGGAGGGCACGATTGCAAAGCGAATAGATACAGCTAAGATTTCCTCATCGCTTCCATTGAAATTGGGTATAAAGGCATGAATAACATAGCATAACACATTAAAAGTAGCAGCACATTAGCAATGAAGAGTAAGCAAAAATAAGAGGCTGTTTTGCGATAAAAAAAAATGGTGCTACGCCTGCACTTTATGCTTTTATTTAGCTTTGTCATGTACCCATATTTGCACTTGGGACTATAATGCGTGTCGGGCCTTGCGACAACTAGTTTCCAAGTAAAGAAATGTGACAGTGACACCTAATGACGTTATGCTTGGTAATGGCATAGCATTAAAAGCTATTGATGCTTTGCCAGAAGTGGCATCACTTCAGGTCTGGGGACAACGCTTCCTTTCATCCAGTGGGAATTATTCGGTCACTTCTCCACCAATAGAAATTGAGCGGCATTATGACGTCACTTCCTCCAGCCATTGGGCGAATCTTATGACCGACTACGCGTTTTGGCTCTATGAGACCTCTATTGCTATCGCTATGAAACCGGAAGCTGTGAATCCCGTATACCAACTGAATGGTACTTATTACTCTCCGGAAATCCGAACGACTTGAAGTGCAGTATGGAACAGTGCAGCCAAACATAAGCTGTAGTTGCGTGAGCAGTGAGCTCTTTGAATAAGTCAGAGACTGTGCTCCGACACAGCATAGGGATTGTGACGGTTTTAGAAACGACTGCGTGCCTGTGAAGCGACAATCACTCATCTCTTGTGTGAGTGCCCCGTCTTTGAGACCGAAAGAAATAAGCGGCGTTGTGCTCTCGACCGCCTTGATCCTCGCCCTTTCACAGAGGCCAAGATCCTCGGTCCGTGGCCACAGCAGTCGACTGCCATCAAGGATTACAAGGCACTGTTTTGTTTTTTCTGAGGGACTGCCTTGATTAAAATATTGTGTCTATGTTTCCCGTTCCTTCTCTCTTCCCTCTTTAATCCCCTCATTCTCTTCCCCTGTGCAGGGTGGCCAACCAGAAACCTTTCTGGTTAACATCCCTGCCTTTCCCCTCTCTCTGTATCCATCTAAAAACGGCTTGCTTAGATGCTCTGCACCTGTATCATTAGATTCACCTTAATTTCGCTAATTTTCAGGCTGACCTAGGTGTAGGTATGTCATACCTATTTGAACTCGAAAAATGAATCAAACGCACCATTCCACGTTTTGCATTTCTTTGCATTCCCTTGAAGATAAGGAACTATGTGTCAGGTTACTTAGAACTACATCCAAATACCGTGTTGTGTTTCTTTGCTGCTAGTATGAGGCATGCTTGTCGCTCTATCGGGATACGCTAGTATCTTAAGCACAGTGAGAATCTGTGCGCAGTCTTTGTGGCTCTTCTGGCCTTAGTTCTAAGCCTTAACGAGCACGTTTTTTTTTTTCAGTGTCTCCTTTTCCACCTGGTTACGCGAGAGTGCCTTCTCTGAAAGAGAGCGCCCTTAACACCAGTAGCGGGGAAGAGACTTCCTGTTTAAATTAAAAGCAAACCTGCGTGTGCTTTCGAGTTCACACAAGCCAGTACACTTGAAGGTGAGAGCACTGATACGGCTGAGTCGGTAAACACTGCCGAAATTATTTCTTTGTCCAAAGCTGTAGTATTTATGTGCTATGTGTTTCGGCTTTGACGAGGATTTGGTTTTTTGGAACCTTTTCCAGATAAATTATTTGCTTTAGCGTCTATACAGCGACGATTAGCAACTACTTTGAGGCGCTCGAGAAGGTGGGCGTGAGAGCGAAGCAGTAGGGAAAGTTATCTACCTAGTGAAGTGGTTTCCGGGCTTCATAGTGAGGGAAACCAGTGGCTGCTGGCTACGCAAAATACTAGAAGGATGACACGAGTGTCCCTTTCAAGGAAAGAGTCGAAAACATTGGCGTAGTGCTGTTGCAACTTGGAGTGTTTGCTGAAGGACCATCGCCGATCGCGTACTCTTTTTGGACAAACGAGCGTAATATCCGAGTGAAGTCTTTAAGAAAAGTTCTCTGTTGTGTGCTTACAGGTATCGGGACATTAATGGTGGGAGTAAGTTTTGCTGAAGTGGAAGGCGCTACGAGTGGGTATCGTACTTTAAGCTGTAGTCCTAATGCCAGTGATTTTGATTTGCCGTCTTCAGCCATATTTATGTTATCAAGTGCGAGCTGGTTCTTTTTACAAATTTGTATTTTTTCCTTTCAGTAACTTAGATACAGCTCGACACCACGTCTTTGGTGGAGGTCCTACGGCGCTGGTTTAAGGAACCAATAGGAAATTGAGGAAAGAGTTTTTTTGGACACATGTTGATTCTGGCGACGAAAGGCTTTTGAATCGGGTGACGGGCCGCCACCGTTTCTCAGTGGATTTGTTTTTAGTTTAGACACGATACAACCACTTCTTTTTTCTCTCTCTTTTCAAGGGTTATGCAGTTACACTTTTTCACGCGTGGTGTGTCTACAGTAAGCAAAAAAAAAAAAGAAGTCAACTAAGCCGGTGTCACAGGAAAGGTTGGATGACAGTAGATGGGTGTTTCTGAGACCGAATGGGGAAGAGCGCAACGGTCTTTATGAACTGCCATCATGGACAGAACTGCTTTTTTTTAGTGAGTTATTCGAACAAAGAACTTTTTTGAAGTAAACAACATCAATGCCCCTGTTGCTGTAAGCATCACATACGCTTATTTTATTGCTTTAAATACCTTTCCTGGGTGGCAGGGAATATTTCGTCTTGATCATACTCCTGACGTATACTAAGATAAGCTGGATTCTTTCCATTTCTATTGCCCTCTACCCCTGAACGCTATTAGTGCTTGCATTGGAAGGCTAGATAGGGTCGTTCAATATAACATACACGTCATTGACTTTTCTGAGGTACTACTTGAACCTTCCGAGGTTAGTCGAGGTTAAAAGTTTTCATTTTCCTGCTCTGTAGCTCGACGTGAATCCCCGTACTCCCCCGCAGCGAGAGCTGATCAAAAGGCTTTCGCCTCTCGTAAGACATGAAAAACAACGGCTGTCAGGAGCTTTCAACCAATCCTACGATCATGTTATCTGCCCCGAAGGCATAACAGTAAGAGTTGAGCGCAGATAGGGGGGGGGGGGGGGGGGGGTTGAAGAGTGAGGTTTAGCTGTTCGCACATATTGCCCACCGAATCTGCGATACCGAACACGTACACAGTGCACCACGGTAGCAACTTCATATTCCTTATTCTTTACCTCCTCTACTGTTTTGCTGAACTGGGCATACGGATAGAAATACTCGGCACACACAAGGAGGGGATATAGACTGCGGCCGGTTTCCTATCTCGGCAGCTCCAGCCACAAATCCGGGGCTCCGTTTCTTCGTGTGGGCGATCCACGCGGTTTTCACTCGGAGCTCGGTAACAACGGGCGCTGAATCTGGGCTCCGACAACAGATCCTAAGCAATCGCGGCGGCCGGCCGCCGTAGTGCCAGACCCGAGAGTTGCGAGCAAGCAGCGTGTGCTATGTAAGGCCGCCGACTTATACCCGCCTCCACTGTTTAGTTGTTCCCCCGACGCCGCGGGCCTGCGCTTTGCGTCTCGGGCGGGATCGATCACGCTGGGGCTTCCAGTTCGGGGCGTCCCGGTGATCCCGCCTCACGGCGTCGGCCGACTAGGGTTTGCTTTCTCGTTGTCGCACTGACGTCCTTTTGATTCCGTTGTCATCTCGGCGTCTCTACTCCCTCCCGCGGTGTACGTTTCATTTGTCTCAATAAGAGCCTGTTGTGCGCCAACCTATTGAACTGAGATCGATATCGTCTGTCTGGATTTGGTCTGCATTACGGGCCGACACATGTATCAGGAAGTCGATTTCGATGGGGCATTACGCTTTCGTGAGGCGTGAAGACCGGTTTGCGCTCTGTTTCGCAAGGGTTGGTTGGTAGCCCAACGGTGCTTATTGGAAGTACGAACTTTTTTCTTACCGCTATGAAATGTTACTCGCCTTCCAAGGAAAACCAACAGCAACTGCGGGTGTTATCTTTAGCAACTCATTTTATAACTGATTTATCATCTTCGTCACCTAATCAGGTATCAAACTATACATAAGAACAATGCAGTTTGTAGTCAATTTAGCGTTAAAGACGTTGAATACTGCGTGTTTGTCCAGCACAGGATAAATAAAACACTACAAAAACAGCGGGCTTGTCTTTGATTTTCGCAAGCTTTTAGCTTTTTTATATCTGCAACCAAGTTTATATAGTTGAAATAGACAACAGTTCAGAATTTGTTTAGCCTGGGGGCAAAATGAACGCTTGGCATGGAATTAACATCAATAAAGAAAAATATCTGCAGCCTACAGGTAGACTAAGCTCCCGCCTTAACCACCACAAAGCGATTCGGCCATACTTGACACGAACTAACGTCTTTCGCTGCTCATTCTTTCCAGATGCTATTGAGCACTGGAATAAACTGCCCGCTCACGTTGCTGAGTCTACAGGTGTAGCGGCATTCTTGAATGCACTTGGGGATTCCGTCTAGGCATGGGATTCTTGTAGATGGGCGCGTAACTTTGTCCAATATTGCTTTTTGTATAGCAGGTGGTTCTACAGTGGTGTGAACTGTGTTGCGTTTCAATGCTCTCTTGTATTGTATGCTCAAAGAAGCTTGTTCATTCATGGTTATATATGCATTTTTTTTTCTCTCTTCACTTTCCTTCCCTGTAATGACCCTCAAATGAGGGTTGACAGTATTCATAAATAAAATTTCATCTACAAATAACGGCTTATGTGATGCCATTATCTCTTTTAGTGTCGTCTCAGCGAATGTTTCTTAATATGTCACGAATTATACGAGTGGCTCATGCTGTTAATAACACTCGCACAAAAACCTTCCTTCAGTCTGAAGCGGCGGCAGCGCACAATTGGACGGAGACGAGAAGACCAGGACAGCACTGAACTTTTAACCACTTTTATTGTGAATGCTTCCACGCATATATACATTCTGCGTCAACGTATGCGCAATTAGTTGAGCTGTTTGTTGATAAGGGTGATAAAGGCAGAATTGACACAGGCTTCCCCAAGATTAGATATGTTCTTCGATTCCCTGATTTCTCGTGTGATACTCTCTTCCCGCTAATAGAGGCGCTCTCAAGATCAAGGGAACAGTCCTTGCAAGTCAGACTGTGGCTAGCTAGAACACTTTCAAAATGTTTTCCTACACGTGCATATTTTACATTGTTAGCATGCTCTCTTCACCTATTATTCACGCATCTCCCTATCTGACGAACATACATTTTCCACAACTTTCGAGAATTTTGTATGCAACGATTTCTGCGCATTCTGTGCTTCTTGCAACACTCACATTGCTGAGCTGCCTCCAGGTTAATCATTCTGCATAGCTTTTACAGTTTATGCGGAGCAGAGAACGCGACTGTCACGTCGCAACACTGGGCTACCTTTTTTCAGGCTGTGCGACAGCGTAGGAGCGTAAGGTATCACCGCTACTTTCTGCCTACGCTGTGCGCGGACGTCACACGTTTGCACCTCAGTGCGCATCTTTTTGAGGAGGCCTTCAGCGACTAAAATGAAGTGGTGCTGGAGGTATCCGGCACTCAGCAGTCCTTCGACTTGATGGATGAGCGCTTCTGAGATAAGATGCGGGCAAGTTTTGCCGAGAGCGTTCCTGAAGCACACCGTGACAATAGCTGGTTTAACGAGCTTTGAGTGCTCGCAATTTAAAAGCAGAAGTGGTTCATCTAGTTAGGAGTTTAGCGCTGTACTTTTCTTCTAGCCTCCGTCCCTGCCCATTTTTTTGAGCTGCCGCCGCTTCAAATATATACCAACACGCCCATTTCGCCTCATTAACCATACTTCAGTTTTTGTGAACGTGATGTTTTGGATACTATACTGCTTCAACTATTCTTTCTATGTATGGGCTGACAATACCAGACTGCAGCGGCCCTGTGCGATTGGTTTTGTGAAACAAGACTAGGCACACAGCTCCTTTATCTAGAACAACACGTCCGAAACGGGTTAAAATGCGGTCGTGTTTTGGTTACGGTTTTGCGTCGTTAGTTTCCTCTCTTACTTATGCTCTTTTATGGGATAATCATAATCAAGATTTCTTCGGAAGCATTATTTTTCTTCCTTGCTTTCCCAATTCTTCTGCGTACGGAACTTTCATTGCCTGCTTTAGTGGGGCAAACAGGCTTCAATATATTGACGCTGCTATATGGTCTCACAGTAGTTGTCATATTTGTGCCTGCATTTATTTTCAGGTTTATTTTACTTCTACCGCAACACGTTACGAGCATTGTTCGGAAGCGCTTATACTGACTAAGCAAACACAATTCCAAACGCTGTTTTCACGTTGAAGGATTTTGTAATTTTTACCTTCTACTAGATTGGGTAGAAGCAGGGGACCATGATTAAGTATGGGTTAGATAGTAGCGCAAAAACAGTTACGGCGTACCCGACCAATCACGTTTTTTTTTTTTTTGGCGTGTTGGGAACAAGCGCTACCTATACCAACACTTTTCTTTATTGGACCACTTCTTGCTGTACGCCTGTACGAGTGGGACAACGCAGCTGACGCGTGGGGCTCTGACCACTTGCCTGCTACGCCTTGAGCCGTTATACGTTGTTCACCATGGGCCTTCGCGTGGCTGAGGTCCGTAGATTTTGATACGGATCCAAGCAGCCACCTAGAAGGTAGATGTGGGTAAGTTGTGGGGGGGGGGGGGGGGGGGCTTCTGGAGGGTGAAGATTGGTGGGCAGGTAAGGGTTGGAGGCTCGTAGAAGGACGATGGCTTTGTTATCGATGGTTTCCATGTGGTGCACTCACCTAAGAGTTTTTCCAGAGGGTATAGGTGAGCAACCTCGATGGTTCGTTGGCTATGGTGCTCGGGTTGCTGACCAGAAAGGCGTGGGTTCGATTTCAGCCGCGGCGGTCGCATTTCGATGAAGGCGAAATGCTAGAGGAACATGTACTCGGCGATGTCAGTGAACGTTAAATAACCCCAGGTGGTCAAAATTATCCGGAGGCCTCTACTACGTTGTCACTCATAGCCACAGTCTCTTTGGAACATTAAACGCCGTAAAACAACCCAAGGGCGTAGACTTCACACATATGTACAGACAACTGCCTTTTCGCCGAAAGAGGACTGCAGTTCTAACGCAGTAAAAGTGACAGGAAGAAGAGAAGGTGCAAAAAATGGAAGGGTGCCGTTGTGCAGTGAGGACTAGAAAGAAGAAAAAAAAGTGAACTGAAATTGATGTTTTGAGGGAAGGCAGCTAAAAACAGATAGCCGGAAAAAGAGACACTAGCGGAGAGTGCTGTGCTGCCACCGGCGAAAGATGGCTATTGAGGAAGGCCGCGCTGCAACTAGAGCCAGTGGCGACACAAAGAGGGCGAATCTTGGGCCACGCAGCAACAAGACTGCAGGAAGTGTCAGCGCGAAGTAGTAGCCACCACGTGAGATTTGCAGTCATGATAATGATGACTATGACTGTATTTGGAAAAGTAAAATGACACATTCTTTTGCAACCCTATCGGTCACGCTGCTCTCTATCAGAAACCATGGAGAAGAGATATAAGGGGGAAATAATGAAAATAGGTATAAAGACAAGGGAGAAAGGTGAGAGTTAGGAGCGAAGGCTGAAAGGGGAAAGACGATGTTGAAAGGAGGGGATGGCCCTGAGGAAGAGAGAGGTTTAAAGATAATGCCATGAAACCAATGGTGTCGATGTAGGCCATGAGGATGCGAAATGCAGGAAGATATTGGATGCGAGGGAAGAGGAGTTTGGGTACTGTGTCCGAAGGAAGTCCTAGAAAGCTAAGGTGGAAGATGATGATTGTGCCCGATAGAAGACCAAACAGCCCTCATCCTCCCTGGCTACTTCCAGGAGCACATCACGGACTGTGTCCGAGGACTTACTGTGAATTGAGCACCTTTACCTCTCAAAGCCCAGCACCGGACATGCGGCATCTCTACCTATGAAGTCAAAGACGTCAAGCGGAGCGGAAGGTAACGAAATCCCAATTTTCTGCAGACTGGAAGACGAACCGTCCCAAGAGCGTCATTTGCTGACGGAGCGCAAGTAGAAGACGTCGAGAAAGGTGGGCAGACATTAGCTGTGCGATCGATTCAGCCACTTAGAAAGAGCGTGGCGTCTAGTCACATCCTTACGACGTGCCACCGTAAAGCACTGCCACTGTGGAGTGCCTAGTATCCAGCAACATCAGCGCCAAGACTATAGCAGAGGAGAGGACCTACTGGTTCAGTAGGCCACCTCAGACTCACTTTGAAGCATCATCACCCATCGCCCCCTCTGACCGCACTGCACATCCGGGCTCTATGCTATGCTGAAGTAGCCGACCATGAACTCCTGGAAGCACTCGGGCGCTCCCAGCACATGAGTTCCCGTTGATTGTTTAGGCTGACGATCCAACTGCTACATAACTTTTACACTCCAGAAAAGCATAATTTTTCCGACAGTCCGCACCATATGGGACAGCTCACATCCTGGAGGCCCGGCGAACTGCAGTGGCGGACCCGCTTCTCAAGCCGAAGTAGTCACCACGGGTCCTAGAATCCTCCAGACTTGTATAGCTGATACCAGTGGCCTGCACGATATTCCATGCAGTCACCGCATCCAGACTCACATCGATTGCGAGGGCCTGCGAGTTCTTACAGTGGCGAGCAGGATTTCGATGCCATCGATATACAGCCGACTTGATTGCAGATGTGTATATAATAGAGGATGCCAAGAAGAACAATGAAGTGGCACTCCTAATCCTCCTGAATGTGCAGTTAGCCTTAGATCGCCTTCCTCACCCCATCGCTGAGAGTTTGTGACGGCCTAATAACGGCCAGCAAGCTGAAACGCTTCATAGCGGTGTTTTTTTTTTTTTAACGGAGTCCGGGTTGGCAGCACGTTAAGCAGCATCCATCACGACCGGCATTCCTGAGTGCTCCGTCTTGAACCCGATAATTTTCAACCTTGCGCTGGCACAGATCCCACATTCTATACCACTGGACACTCCACTTGCAGCCTCCTCTCCCATTTACACAGATGGTGTGGCTGTTTCACTATGTGGAAAGGCGAATAGCCTCAAGGCAGCCAGAACGTCTCTACAACAAGCTCTGAATTAAGTCCAAGCTGTCATGATTCAGTCACACTTAGTGTCTCCACCTGAAAAACTGAAACCCTAGTGGTTCGCCTCAGAGGAAAGCAAAAGAGTTATCCTGCTGCACCCCTATAGCGTTGCTCTCCCCCGGAGGCAGCAAGATAAGCACTGGATCTTGTCATCGACAATTGACTGAAAGCTCCCTTTAAAAAAGCCCTCCTACCGATGGTCCGAATGGTAGGCACAGCTGTGAGGCATCTGCCGTGCCATATACATCTGGAACGCAGCGAAAGCCTCACTGTTCCGGTATGCCCTTCCTCTTGTGTAGTTCCGTCCAAGCCAGCTAAAGAGACTAGAAATCGTCCTCTGTTCAACCTTGGTGGAGTGCCTTGGAATACCACAGTACTCAGAGGTTGCTGCCACACTAGCCGAAGTGAGAACCCTGCCATTTGGTCTTCTTCTGCGGCATGGCCTGCTACACGGGGTTACGCTTACCGATGCCCCAGACGCCTTCCCAAGGATCCCTCTTCACGTGCCGAGAGGCTCTGCAGCCTCTGTGCGCTCACCAACGGCCTACAGCCGGCCTATACTACATCCTCCATCCATACTCCGTCCTTCATCCCGCTCCAACGCAGCCTCCATTGAAGATCGCCACGGACGTCCAAGCAGACCCCAAGCACCATTCCCCTGCCTTCACATCCAACAGTCATATTTTTCCTTACTGAAACAGGCGTTCGGCGTCAGTATGCACGTTACAGAGAAAGATCTGTGCTTTCTTATACCGGAGTAGCAGCGGCAGAATGCTCTGCCTCTCAACTGTTCGTCGCGAAAACTTGAGGCCATAACTTTTCGTGCAGCTCACCGCACAGCAGGTATCCTTTCCCTCATGGCGCGGGGGAAGTTCCCATTGAGATTTGTGACAGTTACTGCGCCCTTTCCTTTTCCTGAAAACCAAGTTTATTTTTTACCTAGCTGCTGACATACTTATGCACGTACGTCCACACCATCCAGCTGCCATTCTGTACGAATGCTTTCCCTTCAGCCCTCAGAAGGCGCTCAGCACTCGCTCTGGCTTTCCTGAAAGCACTCTTGCGCGAGTTCGAACAGTACGGTCACCAAATCTTCTTGCACTGACTTTCTTCTCATGCTGGCGTCCCAGAAATTGAGGTAGTTGACAGTGGGCAAGGCCGCGCACAAGACGAACACTCCTTGCTACTCAGACATGACCTTCCACGACTTCGCACGGTCGCACATCAACAGGTGTTATTGCCTCACTCCACCGCGACCGAAGAATCGCCTCATTATTGCTGTTCAAAAGCCTTCTAGGCACGAAGCGCACAAGGCGAGACCCCTCTCTAATTCTACACGTGAGGATTAAGCACTCCCAGACTGAAACAACGCTGTATTGCCGGTGTAGAGCCGCCGCCCTATCTCGTCCTTCCTGCAGAGAACACGACACACTAGAGAACCTCCTCTGCTTTCGTCCGTCCTATGTCAGTAACGGAAGTTCGGCACCATTAGCGAAAACTTGGGCCTTGAAAAATGAGCCTAACCTTCTTCATACGGCATGAAGTCAGCTGATGGCCTTTAGGCCCCTCATTGGCATCCTCAATCCAACCAGGCTGTCCACCACCCTCTAATCAGCTCCACTGCGAGTCAAGCCTCGATCACTGTCCTCACCGACCCCAACACTGACCTCATCCTCATCCCCCCAAACCAGTTCTTCACCCCTGGCTCGAAACCGTGCTTCGTTAAAACGCTTTAGAAATCGCACAGCTCTTTCTGTCAACCGTTTTTTCTTTCATTTGCTAAAATATATGTTATCGCACCGCAGCTGACACGGTGAACTTCCCAGCACGTTGCTTGTGCTTCCAAACTGGCAAGGAGCTATCTCCTTTGGTCTAGTAAACCGCAGGTGTTCCCTAATGAACAGAGCATCCGTCTCGAATGCGGGGGTGCCGGGTTCGATCTCAAGTGCCACCGGGCACCCACCGGTGATACAGTGGGTAGAAGCTTTCCCTTGGTATGGTTCTCGGCTTATTTAGCGTGAAATACTTAGGAATTGGATCTTTCACCCCACCTTGAGTAGAAGAAAATACCTAGAAGAAACACTGAACAGTGCGCATGCAGTTATGCAGGAAATTAATTTAGTCGTAGCATGGATTAGACAGCTACTTTTTTTTCCGCATTACAGCACTGGCTCATGAGCGCGAATGCTTCACTGAAGACAAATATAACGTGGATGAATAAATGAAATTCCATTAACAATATTTAGCTCGAAGACATAGCCTACTCCTCGTATTCGTTTCCTTCAGGCACTTTATTGAAATGCAAAGTCATGACCATAAAATATAGCTAGACTGTTGATTTCTCAGAGCAGCACCTGACTTCATACAGCGTATACGTTTTATAAGTACTGTTTTAGATAAAGCTGTCTTAAGTCGCACAGCAACGACAAAAAAAAATTCTCCGTTTGCGACACTGTGAAATTTCTTCCTCTTGAAGTATTCACGAGGATTCGTAATGGACGGCGAAGCTGAGGCAGTCCTTACTCAGAAAGCTTTAAATAAAGCATTCCGAAGAAACACTTTTATCTCAAAGCCTCTCTTCTCTTAACGTTCTATATACGAGAAGTCCTGATAGGGTTTGAAAAATTAATTTTTTGGGATGGGATGGGATGGGTTTCTTAAAATTCTACGCCGAAGCATGAGGTATTATTCAATTACGCGTGATAAGAAAGAGCAGATCTCGGCGCACACTTTTGAAACTTGTCCTTAGGCTACTCCCGTCATCTGCAGAGCGAAGAACGTTTCGAACTCCACTATTGCATTGCCTATGGCAGTAAAGGAATAACAATACGGTTTTACAGCTACTTCTGATAGGCGGATTTTAAGAGCGCAGTTTTGTTCAAAATGCCAAAGGTGCTTAACAACAAAGAGCTTGCCTACAGGAACGCAAGCGAATCAGTAAAGTTCAGACTTGGCTTCAAAAACGCCCCAAAAAAGGAAAAGAGCACACGTTTCTCCAAACACAATGGTCGCTGAAGGCACTTTCTTTTTATATCGCCAACCAAGCATCCTTACCGGGATCAGGATCAAAATCATAAATGTTCTATACGTATTCCGCGGTTTTACATTACATCTTTGATAATGAATAGGCTGCAGAAATCGACATTAGAGTTATGTGAGAGGTCCTTAAATTGAACAGAGTGAATGCTTCAGCGATGATTCCTAAATATAAAAACTGAGTGCATGATCTGTAAACGAAATAAAAAAAATAAAAAGTACAGTAAAATGCGTACAATTTCGCAAAGAATTTGTTTTTCTGTTCGGGATTCAAGTATTGCAATCGCATGTTTGTGTGAGCGAAACGTTTTAACAGTTTGCAGTTGCTTATTCTGGCTATATGTAGGAAAAAATGGAAAAGAAATACATCTTCACTTTGTTCCAACGGGTGGCACGGCTGGAGTGGCGGATGAAATTTATCTAAGTGCATGTGTTGCGCGGTGATTCTTGAGCATTATCGAGGCGCAGCATAGAATGTGATGGATCAGTTTGTAAATTAAGACTAGCATGTGGTAATTAAGGCATGACATTAGGGGCTCAATATTTAGCAGTGAATATGCAAATGCTACTGAATCATATTGCTTAACAAAAATAATCGCGCTTAATGCTGTGTTTTGAACAACCTGAAGAGGATGGAGCCTATAGTAGGATACAACTTAAAAAAACAGCAGTTGCTAACACTGGGCAGCTGTCCGCGGCGTTCTGTATTACTCCGCTGGCCAATCGCAACAGTAAGCGAAATGAGCTTTTTAATGTTTGACTATATCGAACAATCCAAGTGTCAAAATTATAGAGCTGATAGTCTTTTTATTGTGGTAAGCTTCTTGCTTACGTAACAAGAAACGTTTAACCAGTGAACTACTTTTTCTGTCGTGGAGGGATTGTGTGCGCGGAGGCTGACTGTGGGTGGAGCTTCACTGCAGACTTAAGTTGTATCCGACTATAGTGGGAAAGGTCGGACAATGTGGTGTGACTGCCTAAGCGATCTGCCACTCTATGAAGGCGTGATGTAACATTTGTAGCGTGCTAAAAGGCAATAATTGTTCCCAGGAGCTTTAGAGGGAGGGTCATTTTCTTGTATATTTTAAATGTTGCGTCACAAATGTGCGCATGCCATCATAGCGTAGAGTCAAGATATTCTCAGGTAAATTTTGTTTTCTTAACACTTTGTAGGCCTGTGTCATCAAACATAACAATGTTTTCCTTTGAAGGAAGCCAGCAATCGCCGAAACTCAGGAAATCATAGGTAGATGTTTTTATCTTTATTTGTTAATTTATGTCACTCATCAATGGGAAATTAATAATGTTATTTTATGGCTTAAAGGGTAACTGCATAGGTTTTAGAAATAAACGAGCTTAAGAGGGTCGAATGTGTGAAACTTACAGGTAAAGCATGCGAAGTCTTTTTGGGCTAGCGCTTGAAATAGTGAAGCAATCGC
This sequence comes from Amblyomma mixtum, assembly GCF_055824585.1. NCBI lineage: Eukaryota > Metazoa > Arthropoda > Arachnida > Ixodida > Ixodidae > Amblyomma > Amblyomma mixtum. Next base: position 67,493,810 of record NC_143017.1, on the reverse strand, counting down.
CGATTAAAATCCGGACGCCCTTCAAGCTTCTCCGCAGCGCACAACGCCAAGTGGGGAATGCATGATGACGTCATCGAAGGTATCGGTACATTTCCAACGCACAAACGCCTGCTTTGAAGGGAAAAAACCAACGCCACCCAAGGCGAACCCTGCCGAGAGTTGTTTGGCAGCGTTTAACGCGTCAGGGCAGGGTGTGGCTGACGACAGCGGTAATTTGAAATCATACCTTCCGTGACGTCACGCTGAGTTTTCCTGCACTTCTTCAGTGCATTGGGGAGAAGCGCAAAATCAATCGTCGATTACCTCACGATTTGAGATGCTAGTGCAAAAACACTTGGCATGCTTTACCTACAGCCTACATAGATATGAATGAATTCTTGAATATCGCGAAATTCTCAAAAAAGTGCTGCAGCTGCCCTTTAAGGCAATTGATTCAAAAGTAGAAAAGGCAACAAATGCATGCCGGCAGTGAGATCCAAACTCACTATCTCCGAATTTCAACTGCTCTGCTCTACCCCGTCAGCTACGGTGGTGGATGTTCAATCTTCTATTTTCGTGGGTATTTATGTTGCGTGTGACCGAATCTTTGAGAGTGTTCCCCTGCTTCGCTTTCGACTACCAGTAAGAAACAAGCGACGGCAGGAGCTGCACAACGCACAATTAGCCTGAAGCTGACATAAAATGTTCAGTATATGCGTCCCGTGACGTCATATCTGGAACCTGTTTAGAACCCCCCCTACTAAACTCACTAGTCACCGGATTTCATATGAAACATTTTAAATTGAACCGGAGGTGTATTCTATTCTTCTGGCTGTCGAGTATATTTAGGCGCAGCTTGAGACGCCAGCATGGTTCATTCTACCTAACTCTAACCTGGCGCTAATTTGCTTACAGCGTTCTGCTCGGTGCGATGCTAACCACATGCACGATATCTAAATTAATACGGGCATTAGTTTCTGGAGAATCGACATGAGACCGCACGAGGCTGCAGTGGATACTAGGTCACGTCGGCATCGTTAGGTGCATATAAGCAGACCAGACTGCAAACTGCTGCTCATTACTCTCCATCTGCTGTGCTTATCAGATTCATACGAGGGTGATCGAAAAGTGCCAGAAAGACATTATGTAAATGCACGTTTCAGTATCTAGGCCTGAAACAGATTCAGTTGTGTGTTTTTCTTACCATCCATATCGCTTTTCAGTGCTAACCAGTGCGAATCGTATGGTAAGCTTTTTCCCAATACATTGGCTCAATTTGGAATTACGCAGGCAGCTTCATTCATCGCATACGTGTAGATTGTGTCTTCTTGCGGGCACTGCCACTCCCGAGAAAATGCTGGAGATATACGCTCATGCGCAAAAGTTTGTGGGACCCGTATTCGTAGAAGAAAAAAAATTATTTATGCTTTGCCTCACTAGCCAATGGGCTGGTATGTGCTCTAGTGGGTGGAGCACGCATGTCCCCTCATTCATGCATGCTCCTCACCACGCAGAAACACAGTTTTGTCCGGCATCCAGCAAAGGTTTGTCCACGGCTATACTCATGTACCGCCCTGAATATAAGAAATGACCGCTATTTTTTTCTTAGGCCCATATTGAGCGATGTAGTTGAGGACATATTCAAAATAAGAAATTTAATGGACCGTCGATTGACCCACAAGCGCAAAGGACAACACTGAGAGTTCTGTTAACTTTTTTCCTTGGCAGTGAGATTATGTACAGGTATTTTTTTCTTTTTTTTAATTAGAATACTTGCCATGTGGCATAAGAAGAGGCTGTTGATAAGCTAGAGTAGGTCGTAGAGCCTGTTCTCTTCCAGAAACCGTAGCAGGCTCCGGCTCGTTGTGTTGTCCGTTAGTCACAAACACAGGTGTTGTTCCCTCGCGGCCGTAAGTCCAATTTCCAGCAATCGTCTTCTTCTGGTGTCCTGCGTTCCTGGGCAAGCCCACCCAGTCACGGTAGACGAAGTAGTGACGGTGATAACAAATCTTAACAATAGCAGTAGCTGTGACATTGATGATATCCAAATACAGCCAGTCAAGCATGTAGTTGACATAATTGCTCCCATACTTGCTCACAACTTTAACATCTGTTTAGAAACTGCAGTTTTTCCGGAAAAAAATGCAATTAGCAAAAGTTGTTGTTCTTTACAAAAAAGGAGATCGCAACGCCCTCGCCATCTACAGACCAATCTCTATTTTGCCAGTGTTTTCGAAAGCATTTGAGAAAATGCTCCATCTAAGAATGTCAAATTTCATCCATAAATTTAACTTGCCAACACCATTTCAGTTTGGCTTCAGCAAAAGCAAATCAACTGAACTTGCATTACTCCAACAAAAGGAATGTATAATAAAGCAACTTGAAAACAAAGCTATTGTCATTGGTGTATTTGCGGACTTCTCAAAGGCTTTTGACCTGGTAATTCATAAAATCTTACTAAATAAATTACACTACTATGGTATCCGAGGAAAAGCGCTCTCATTGTTAAGTTCTTATTTGTCGTTTAGATAGCAAGTGGTGTACATAAATGGTATACGGTCTGAACCGAAGCCGCTCTTCTGCGGTGTCCCCTAAGGCAGTACGCTAGGGCCTCTACTCTTCAATATTTACCTAAACGATATTGTCAACATTAGCGATAATACAGTTTTTTATCTATGCCGACGATACGAGCGTATTTTTTTCAGGTGAAAATGTTCATGAACTTATCAAACAGTATGCGATAATGAAAGCTCTTGGGGTCTGGTCTGCAGTTAACCTGATGCAAATAAACGAGAGTAAGACCAAAGCTGTCATATTTAGGTCGAAAAATAAAGTTATCCCACCGCACGATAATATTATATTAAACTCGCGGTCTGTAGAAATTGTTGAGCAGTTTAAATGCCTTGGGGTTATATTTTCTGCCAGTATGTCATGGGATTATCATGTCAATTATATCTTGAAAAAAATTGCTCAAATTACTGGTGCTATAGGCCGTCTAAAATACATACTTCCCACAAAAACTAAGATGCTGGTGTACAACTCAATATTCAACTCGCATTTAAACTATTGCCAGTTGGTGTGGGGCACTACAACATTCACTAACCTTGAACGTATTCATTTAATCCAAAAAAAATATCTCCGAAATACATATAATTTACCGTTCCGACATCCAAGTGCAGCTTTCTTTTGTCATTCCAGAGTTGTTAAAGCACATAATCTTTATAAATATCGCCTCAGTGTTACTTTTAAAACAGAAATCAGGAAAAATGTAACAAATCTTAAAAATTTAGCCGAACTAAGGAAAAAAGAATCAGTCTATCCAATAAGACGTGGCGAAGAATGGACAGTGCCAACACCTCGACTAAATCTTGGTAGGGAATGCCTTCAGTACACACTTCCATCTCTTCTAAATAGGTATATTCACATTAAGCTCGATTTGTTTCCTTTTTCACGTCGTGAACTACATAATTTGTTTTTGAATAACTTGGTTTAAGCTTCATTATGTATACATATTGCTGTTTCGTGTATTCTCGGATGCTTCCTTGATGTGCTTGTTTTTTTTTTTTTTAAATTGTATAAACTCTTGTGTTGCCTCCCTGTCAATAATTTGGATTGTAGAGTCGTCAAGCTGCCCAAGGGCAGCTTTTTTCTACGATTCCTCCATCTGTAGTGTTAGATGGGAAATAAACTTTGAAAAAAAAAAAAAAGAAGGTGAAGATCCATCTAAGCGGCCGGCGTGGAATGCTTGGGACATGTGCGGAGCTCTGCATCTTCTTGAGAGGTCCGTCGGCATGTCAACGACGAGTTAAGGGCCGCCTCGGTCCTTATCCTTCTAAGGGATACATCCTTCAGTCTCGTTAAGCTATGAGAAAAGGGGTAAGCACACGGCAGCATCATAACACGTGTACTTCTGATTATAGAGGACGACAAGATAGGAAGCGCGGAGTGGAGATCAAAAGGTAGGCAAGCGGGAGAGGCTTTTGTATTCAGGTTTTGATGTCTGGGACGTCTGCTTTCATCTGGTGAAGATTCTGAGTATCTTCTTGTGTCCAGTGCACCTGAATGCACTTCTTTAGTTTCATATTGATAGTATGTATCTCTTCAAGAAGTAAAAAAACAGCGCAGCGACGACGGACAAGACAGAAGAAAGAAGACAGACAAGCGCTGACTAACAACTGAGGTTTATTGGAAAAAACACATGTATTAATACCCTACAAAAAAACAACCAGGACACATGCTACTCCGCAAACACTTCCAATCATAGGAATCAAGATCTCAGAGATCTCAGAATTAATCTCAGAGTCGTGGAGAAGCACTGAGGCAGTGCTTACACACGTGTCACCATTCCCGTGGATGTTTGCGGGGTAGCATACGTCCTGGTTGTTTTTCTGGAGGGTATTAATGCATGTGTTTTTTTTTCTCCAATAAACCTCAGTCGTTAGTCAGCGCTTGTCCTTCTTCTTTCTTCTGTCTTGTCCGTCGTCGCTGCGCTGTTTTTTTACTTCTGCAATATGTACCAACTCGCTCAGTTTTCGGTTCTTCTGTATCTCTTCAGTGATGCTTAGTCTCTCTGTAACTCTTTTGAGTAGTTTAATAGCCGCTAAGGAGTCCGTGTAGATATGGGCTTCTTTTATAGAGGTTATGTTTTTTATAGACACCATCACATCACAATAGCGTAGAGCTCCCTCACCAGCGGGTCCGGGTGGTCGAAGACGTATTCCTGATCGTGATTAACTCAGAATGTTCAGGGCTTGTAGCAGCCGTTCTTCCACTCTTTTCTATGATCGATGCGTCTGTATAAGCTATACACGTTCCTTGACTCATATCAACCACCATTCGATTTGTGGGCTTTGCTTTGCTTTGGAGCTCAGTCGTCTTCTTGTTGGCTATCGTCGAGTGGGCCTACGGCAGTAGGGGAGGGGGGGGGGGGGGGAGAGGGGGCTATCCTTTTCGGTGACTCGGTGAGTGTGCTTTTACCTTGAGTACTGTATACAAAGCTGCAACGCATGTAAGTTACTTTCTCTTGAGATCTTTTGTTGCTGCCTCTCGCTGTTCAGTAAGTTCGGTTATTGTGCTCAGCTGTGCATATTCTTGGAGAATCGAGATGGGTGCTTTGGCACGACGTTGGTGGTGCGCATTGCGTTCCTATTTATTGTTTCTAGCACCGCCCATTGTCGTCTCGTCAGTAGATGGAACTGAGCCTGAAATAGTATTCGGGGTTGAAGTAGAGGATGTACATGACGTCTGGCCATCTCGGTCCTGGCCCCTAAACCTCTTGATGAGATGCGCTTGATCAAGTGCAGTGTAGTCGCTGCTGCTTTCTTTGTACGACGGAGTCATTGTGCCCCATTTTCCTAACTTGCGTATGTCTAGCCTAAGGACTCTCAGTTCATCCATACCTTGTAGTGTCTGGTTACCAATATTGAGCGTAAATCTTGCAGCTTGCAATTTTTTTCTTCCGTTTATCATAGCCACGTGAATGTAGCTCGATTTCTGTGGCGGCAGTTCCAAACCCGATTCGCGGACGTACTCCTGCCGTGTGTTTTAGGATTCTTGTGACTGAAGGTTCTGCGTCCAAATATGTTTATGAGTAGAATATATCGTGACATCATCTTCGCAAATTGTGACTATAAATGTCGCATTTCTCCTAATTTCCAAGCCAATGGGGTGAAGGTTATATTAAGTGTCAAAGGTACTAAAACTCATCTTTGTGGCACTCCACTACTTGAAGTGAATTTACCGATTTGTTCTCCCCTGGGCCGAATAGGGAATGTCCTGTCCTTAAGCAGGTTGTGTACTACTTTGTAATCGGTAAAGGAATGACCAAACTTTCCGTGTTCTCAAGGATCATCGCGTGTGACATGTTATCATCTTCTTTCGCCACGCCTGTAGCCACCATCATGGGGCACATGTATGACGTCTACAGCCAGTGTTGCGAATCCTGTTTCCGTGCCGAGGTTTGACCTAGACCAAATTCGTCGCAGATGTTACTTTTGCTCCTTTTCAAGCCACCACAATAGGCACGTGGGAACCACTTTCTCATAAATTTTACAAATTGGGGTAGTTAATGAGATAGGCTGCAATTATTGTATGTTGGTGGAAGGTTTTTCAGCCTTTGCTATCGGGACGACACCTAAGCATTTCCAGTCTTGTGGAATTTTCTCGATTTGCTATACCTCATTTATCGCACCCAAAAGGGCATCAAGAGCTTCTCCTAAGTTCCTGAAGACTTCGTACTGAATGTTATGTCCCGGTGTTGTTCTTTCGCTTGCCTCTTCTATAGCAGCTATCAGCTCTAATGTCTTAAACGGAGATCTTATTCCCATATTGTCCACCACGTCCTCCGTAGGCGGTAGTGCAGGAGACTGCACATTATTAAAGAGAAAAAAAAAAGGACTGCAGCCTGATCTGCAAACTCCTTCGGTGCGTAATGTCCGGCGAGTCAGGTGGTTTCGGCATGATTTTTAATCTGCCGCCCCTATTCTATACGACAAAAAGTCCTCTAGCGGGATTTATTATATTTTATCGTGCCCAGACTGCTGCCCCAATCTGTTCACCTTTTATGCTCCAGTTAGTTTTCATGGCGGCGTGCCTGAGCTCTCACTGGATAGACTGCTATCTTTCTGTCAATGTCCTCAGGGTGTCGAGTAGCGTGTTATCTCCGCTTATTGTTTATACGCCCGCAGTTGTATAAGGTGGAGGTCGGGACCTGGCTGTTCTGTTACTGTTGAACTGGTGGTGTTATCCTTAAGAACCGCTTGTAATGTTGACACAATCGTATCTCGGCTTACGTTATAGGGGCGAGTATCCTAATGTGCCACCATCCTAATGTGTTAAGGAGACTTTTATTCGCATTTGCTTCATTTGTGTTGTATTGAAAACTATGTTTATGGGGGTGCGGTCGCTACTGTAAGCACCTAATCCTTGCTCCCCTTCCGGTGTATCGAGACCCTTCCGCCACGACAGATCTGGAGTGTGCATTCGTGTTGCAGTCGGTGTTGCGTCGTCGGGTTGATTTAGCATTATGAACGCCATGTCTTTTAGCAGAGCGTGAATTTGATGTCCTCATTTCGAGTCATGGTCGTATCCCCAAGTTACACCAGAGCGTTAAAGTCCCAACGTACTAGTTCAGGTGTTTTGGGATATGTTCGACGAATGTGTATAACCCGTTCGAGGTTTATTACCATATTTATTGATGGTTCGTAAACTGACACTAATATTAGTAGTTTTTTTATTCAGACGCGTTGTACAGCAACGACTTCCTCCTGAATGCTGCACCACTTGCCAAAATCATTTGTAGCTTGGGGAATGTAAGCCTTAAGATATCTAGCAGCTTTTCGTGACTATTTTATCTCTGTTCTCGATAATTTATCAGGGATGGGAGAGCACTGGTCCCAAGTATATCCCGTGGTGATACACAACCGATTATACTCATGTATCAAAAACTCGCAGAAGTGCAGCTTGCAGTATAATAACTTTGTTTTAATTTCCCCGGCATTATTGGAGAGCCCACAACAGTTCCATTGGTTGATCTCTTCCCGAACATTGCGGCGGTTATATCCTGATTTATGTGGTTTGAATAAGGTGTGTCATTTGCGTAAGGGAGTCTAGTACCGCCTTCCATGCTGCAGGGTAATCATCACGTATAATTTCTGGCTCATGCACCAGCCTTTGGGTGGTACTGTATTAAGTCAGCTGTTCTTGCCGATCTGATCTTGTCATGCATCGGACTGCTATGCGCGCTTTTTATGACGCAGCTGTTCGATTTGTGCTCCCAGCATTGCAATTTGCTTGTCTATGTCATCCTGTAGGCTTGTGCAGTCCTCTAGTTCTGAAACCTCATCGGCAACGTATTCCGGCTTCGTCCGCTTTCAGTTTTGCTCATTCCTCAGCTCGGAGGCACAAGATGACTTGTGCTCCGCGTATTTCATGAGTGGCTGTACAGAGTCGATAACACTTGTCGAGAGCGCTCGAGCGGTGTGCTGGGGAGCAAATGAAGTTATATCTTATCGCAGCTGCTTCGCTGGGGGTAAGACGCTGGTGCCTGTGTGGTGCACATGTCTATTAGGCTTCTCCCCAGCACAAGTCATCATCATCATCATCATCAGCCTGACTACACCCACTGCAGGGCAAAGGCCTCTCCCATGTCTCTCCAATTAACCCTGTCCTTTGCCAGTTGCCGCCACTGTATCCCCGCAAACTTCTTAATCTCATCCGCAATCTTAATCCCAGCGCAAGTATTATCAGTGAAAGCCAATGTGTTCTTTAGAATTAGGCATTATTTCCACCAGATGGCACCGCTAGAGCGCTCTAGACAAGAGTAATCGACTCTGTACGTCTTCTGTCGTCTCATCGTGCAGCTCTTGCGACGTGACTACAAACCTGCTTGCACTGTTAACGCCATCATTAAGCCGCAACACCCTCCCCGGGCTAAATGAAGCTTTCGTCTTTTCTCTGGACACACTCAAGAAGTAATGTCGTGGTAATTTGACTTGCATAATCCGCATTTGTATTTCAACTCGCCTGATCCGGTTAAGCAATCTGGGTTGGATCTGTTAGGACAAACGTTTTGCAGCTGTTCCTCTCCGTAGCATCTGTAGCATTCCACCGGTCTAGGCTTTTACTGTTTCGGGCGTACAATACACCCGTTATAAAAAACATCTATCCGTGAAAGTCTCTGGTTCCTGAAATGTAACGCGAAATGTGCCGTTGCTCCCAGTACGATGTGCGGCCAGCATTGTATGCGTCGCAGATATGAGATCTCTCGCCACCGTGTCCGGGGAATCGGTCAAGTCCATGTTCGTAGCACGTATTCTTTTAAGCGGGCTTTTATTGCTCTTTGCTCTCCCGTTGGGCTTTTCTACCAGACAGCCTGGCGCCCTTCTCGCGCAGTGCGCTTCCCGTGAAACTGCGTGACACGGGCTGAAACAGCCTAATATATTTATGGGAAGAAGGGCGCCAGACTGTCAGGTAGAAAAGCCCGACGGGAGAGCAAAGCGAAGAAATGAAGCAAACATACGCAGATGGCGCAGTCGGAGGTTGCCGTTGTGGCGGTTAACAAGTGATTATTGGCTGTCTCTCGAGTGCGTCTCCCGCAAGCGTCTCAGGACACCTGATACAGGCCGCCCGTTAGGACCCAGCGGCGTCCTGCGGGGAAGTGTTCGTGTGTGTGTGTGTGTGTGTGGGGGGGGGGGGGGGGGGGGTAACGGCCTCCGTGTGCGCCGGGAGCCGGGCTTAACGCCTCTTTTGCCTCTCCTATCGCTGTTTAAACTCGTTCTTTGCTACTATTTTACCATTTCCACCTTCCCGTTTGTTTTTCTGGTTGTTGTTGTTCAGCAGCGGTCCGTGTGTGAGCTGTCGTGCTGTCTATTATACGGTCTCTTGCCCTCATTCCCAAGTTTGTTTCGAGGGCGGAGATTATACCTCCTCGCTTGTTCTGCGTCCTTATATTGACGAAATCGATTCATTGTAAGCCTGCCCTGACGAAGGGAATACCATTCCCTAAACTGTTGGCAAAATAAACCTTAAAAGAACAGTCGCGTTTTTGTCGTAATGCTGTGCCTAAACTAGTAACCTGGACCATTGGAACCCCTGCTAAATACAATATATATATATATATATATATAGCGATGTATACGCTGTTAAAGGAAACATTTATTCGACTAGACGTCTCGATCGGAAGACCGATCTTCTTATATATATATATATAGGCTTATATTTTGCTGCGTTGTTACGTTTCATAGCATCTGTACTGATGAAGTTCCGATGTTCAAGACAGGAATGTGATGAGCGTATGAAAGTCCGTTTTAGGTCACCATGTGTTTTCCCGCTTTTTTTATTAATTACCGGGCTTCTGCGTTGCACGACATTTCTTAAAAATAACTCCTGCCATGTTTTCTCGTAGCTGGAAAGTGGATTACGTCTAGAATTTGCACGTGACAGCAGATGTTTTGCATGAAGAGCTGTTTTCTTGTTGGTTTCTTCATGCATGTGAGCCATTATGACGTGCGGTTGCAAGAGTTTTGTCTTGAGCCGCCGCGGTGGCTCAGTGGCTATGGTACTCGGCTGCTGACCCGAAAGACGCGGGTTCGATCCCGGCCGCGGCGGTTGAATTTCTTTGCAGGAAAAATTCTAGAGGCCCGTGTACTGTGCGATGTCAGTGCACGTTAAAAAACCCCAGGTGGTCGAAATTTCCGGAGCCCTCCACTGCGGCGTTTCTCATAGCCTTAGTTGCTTTCAGATGTTAAACCCCATAGAACAACAACATGATCATTGTAAGGCTGGCCTGGCGAAGGCAATACCATTCTCTAAAATTTTGGCAAAATAAACCTTAAAAGAACAGTCGCGTTTGTCGTAATGCTGTATACCGGGCTTCTGCATTGCCCGACATTTCTTAAAAATAACTCCTGCCATGTTTTCTCGTAGTTGGAAAGTGGATTACGTCTAGAACTTTCACGTGACCGCAGATGTTTTGCATGAAGAGCTGTTTTCTTGTTGGTTTCTTCATGCATAGGAGCCATTATGATGTGCGGGTGCAAGAGTTTTGTCTTGACATTTTTCATTCCATCCATCCCTGAAGAAGGCAGTGTTATAGGCAGGGCGACACTATTAGTTAGAATTGTTCTCAACCATATTAAAATGATTAAGTTCCATCATTTAAACATTTACGTTCTATATTTAAGCGCCAGCTTTATTGTTGAAATTCTTGCTTGAACTAACTCTATACCCGCCGTCAGTGCGCAAACTCGCGTGACGCGTTTCTACTTAATGGCCTTAATTTTATCTCCACGAACTGTCCGCGCCCGCTGCTCCAAATAATCGGTAATGTAGGAGAACCCAAAGCATGTCATTTCAGCTGCGCTGCGACGTCACTACGTCTCCGCGGGAATTGGCTTTCACTGCACGGGACCAGAACGCAAATCTTGAGAGAGGACGAATATTCTCGATGCCGCAAGCTGTAGCTTAGGAAGGGTAGAAACAGGGGAGGGAGTGCTGAGACAGGAACGACGTATACGCGGTGACGGCGGCAGCTGGCAGATTGGAATTTCACTTCCTCTCTCTCTCTCTCTCTCTCTGTGGGCTGTCCGCAAAGCATCGGCGCTGCACACACTGAGGAATCGGGAGGGTGGCTTCGGGAAAAAGGGCGCGCTAAAGGCACTTGACACACGGCGCCCGGGGGCACATGCTTCGAGATGATTTTTCGCTCTTCGCGGACGGCCGGCGCGGTGTTGTAATGAAGAAAGACATGCCAGCGGTAATCACCAGCGGTGGCGGATTCAAGTAATAACGCCGCCGCTGCTGCTGCCGCATCCCAAGCGGCCGCCGTCGTAAAGGGAGAATAACGAGTGCTGCGTACGCGCCTTGTCTTGGCTCCAAAGGATCGGGGCCCAGAAAGCGAGGGCAGAGGCTTCTTTTTGTCCGCTGCCTCCGGGCTTCGTTTTCCGGCGTGGCAGCTGTCACGAGCAATAATTAAAACGAATGCGTCTTGTAGCGTGACGATAAAAGAAAACTTTTTTTTTGACTCATTGTCAATTTGTCTTGTTCGCTCTCTCGCAGGTACGTGGCAGGCTGTGTACGTCCGCGATAGCACGCGCGGGCAGCTGGAGATGAAGACGGACCGCGAGCTGGGAAGCTGCGTCGTCGCTTAGCGCCGACGGCCGTGGCGTGACGGTGAGGTCGGGCGCATTACTTTGTGTCGCGATGGTCGCGCTGCGGTATTGAGTATGCGGCGCCGTGTTTTGTCGTCGTAGCCTTTTGAGCTGTGATGTACGGTCAGGGAACACCGACGAGCTTTTAGTGGACGTCGTAAGTGCATATCCGAAGGTGAATGAAGATAGGAAAGGATGAAACGAATAACAGAATCGTGATGTTCGTTTTTCACACGCCACGTGTTGAAGGAGAGACACTGAAAGGATCTTTGCAAGCGAAGAACAGACAAAGCGTGCGAAAAATAATAACGGAATACGCACTTGCGAAACACGCTTTTAACCGAGCGAGAAAAATGTAGCTATAGTATTCAACTTTCTTCTGAGAGAAATCGGAAGAACAATTAATGATCCCTTTGGATACATAGATGTGCCACTGTGGTACTTCGAAAACGAAACTATTCAACTAAAAAGTGTCTGATTCTTCTCAAGAAGATCGTTGGTAAGCGCAAGCTATGTAGTACGGGTGCATTCAACTCATGCTATGAACCCAGCCTTCTGCAGTGGCCCTTGGGGAATGTGTCTACACCTGTCCTCGAAGGCAACTGCCAACAAGCGATGAACGTTCGGATTCATTTCCATTGAACAATACACATGCTTCACTGGCACCAACAAGATGCACTTATCTCCGTGTCGCTGCTCTTACTGCTACCATTTAAATATAGTAACCGGTTGAATAGAGGCGTAGAGGTCACAAAAGATTAGTTTTCCTCACTGGACACTAAAGAGTGCGCATTCACAAGCGTTTTCTGACGATGCAGCTACTTCGCCAGCAACAGTGAGTGGAGTCAGGGCCATCAGTTCTTCGTCTGTTTTATTTTAGTAGAAGGCCAGGGAAAGAAAACAAAATGGACACTTTGGGCTGTCCTCTAGACGGCGTAATTCCGCGTAATAACGCTCTCGTGTCTGCGCTGGCACAAAGCCAAGACTGCGCCTATGTCAGGACCACGGGCACTGCAGACTTCCGCGAGGCGGAGACGTCGATGTTGGCTGGGACGGGCGTGGTTGTGAGGAGGGTTGTTAGGCCAGGAGACAGCGCCAGCTTGTTGACGATCGCATGAAAAAGGAACCCCTTTCTTGGGAAGGTCAAACGCGGGTCCAGCGCTAAGTCGGCAGTATACATCACGAGGCTGTCAGCGGGTGTAGAGGCACTTGGCTACCAGGCTTCGAACGTGCCTCGAGAATAAGGACGAGGGTAGGGGAACATTTTGTGTTTGTTCCTGAAATGGTTATACTGCAACAGCGTTGAATAGATGACCGGGCATTATTGTTTGGTGCCAGCCAGAAATAGCATTTAGACTACTCCAACGTATCTCTCCCGCTGTGCAAAATAAACAACAAATGACCCTGGCATCCGGTCCCTGCATGTTTCTAAGGCGTGCATGAAAGCGATGATGCACTCCACGTGATGTAGGCGTGGTATATAAGGTTTGTATGACACTCAGAAATTTCATGTGAGGAGACCACTATTGATAACCACCACGGCTCTTTCCCCTTTATTCTGCTTGCAGCTCTTTTTGAGCGAAAAAAAAAATTAACGCTGAAGCAGAACGGCACGGGACGCTTTGAAGAAAGATATGTGACGCTATGACGTCATGAAGACGTATCTAATTCGTTCCGCTAGACTCAAGATTTCAGACAGCTAGGGGAGGATTCAGTCATCTCTTTTTCCATTTTCTTTTCCAAAACTTTCTTGATTTCTTCACTCTTAATAGATACAGTTGGTGTGAGTGTCATAAAATATTGCCGTTATCGTGAATTTAAAGGTGAATTCGGACGACAGACGTCTTCTCAAAAGAAGCCGAGGAGGTCGAGATTATCCAGAGCCCTCCACTACGCTGTCCTCCATAGCCTGGGTTGCTTTGGGACGCTAAACCCTATAAATCATTAATCATAAACCTAAACCTTATTCTCTCAATGAATTGTTACAAGATAAGAAACAAACGCCATCACATAAAACCAAACCATTTAGGAACCTTCAACGTATGCCGGTTCAAGCTTAGGCGCAGGGGCTTTTTCCAGTGGAGTTTCATCATAAATCTGCCAGCTTCCGAGAATGACCATAACGAGAGCACTGACGAAGTAAGAGAAGAATACTTAGCATCGCCCACTATTATTCTTCGTAGCTGCTATCTCGTTGCACTGTTCGAAGCCACTGTAGGAATATTTGACGCATTTGAGATGCTGCTATTCAGGTATTTAACGCAGAGTTAACTCCGCTGCATTCTTGCTGAATAAAGGTATCGACGGTGTCCTTTTTGGCGCGTCATTAGAGCGTGTTTTCGATCTGTATCAGCAAAATCTTCCGGTTGTCGAAACAAACAGTAAAATGCCTCGGTGGGGACTAAGCAAAATTTTAAATTACTTTTTCAGTTGCATTTTACTCACGTCAGTAAAACCGTCGACTACTCGCTAGCTGTTGAGCTGTAGAGTAATCCGTCATAGGACACACGACACTGACCTGTAAGGGCGTCGGGAAAAGCGGGGCTCTTGGACGAGAGTTGTGAAAGAAAATTGACTAAAAATGATAAAAAATAGCGACAAGATGGAAGCCAACAAAAAGAGCACGAATCGTGCCCAGAAACTCTTTTTGCAAGACATTTTGACGTTCTTAAGCTGGCTGATGACGGTAGCAGCAGCATTCTAGTGTTGGCAAGCCGCAGAGTGCCAGAAGAAAGTATTCATGGCGCGAACAACATATATTTTCGTAAGCACTTATTTTTCTTTATTTCGTGTACCCTCAGGGCCAGAGGCATTATTGAGGGGAGTGGTTACATAAATTTCAAGAAAAGTACAGTGCAGCAAACTAATTATTAATACAAAAATGATGGCTCCTAGTTATACAATGTTAGCTGTTGCGTTCTTGGTGTGCTGGTTAATAGTATATAATACATCACATACAGCGCAGCAATACAGTGAAAAAAAAACAAACAAACAAAATGCTCGTACAAAAACAACAAAAAATATAAAAATAGTTGCTCCTACTTATACAGTGTTTTCTAATGCTGTCTTGAAGCGTTGGTTGCCAGTAATTGTAGCGGTTGATGCACGAAGGTGATTCCACTCAGCAGCTGTGCGCGTAAGGAATGACTGAAACATGGCATTGGTTTTGCGAAATGGAATTCCGACTTTGTTATAAAGAGCTTATAACAAAGACAATATGATAAAGAGCTTCTGTTTTTTCGCTGCACATGGAGAAAATCTGTGCAACCAGAATCTAGCCTGAAATTTCCTTGCCTACTACGATGCGTGACGCAGTCTCAAGACTGCAAGAACCTAAAAAGAAAATGAAAATTGATTTAATTATCCCATCGAGCGCCGGCAGTGGGCACAGTGTTTTAGGATAGTTGCTCGGCCAACGTTGTGAGTGTGGCGCTTAAAGTTACTCTCAAAGTATTACCTTCGGGTAGAGAAAGCCTGCGGGTTGGATTATTAACGCGCTATCCACAGAAGGCCACAGCCGGCCAGACTCGAGGAACACACAGGCGCTGCCGAAAACGCGGAGCAGCGTCCAAGGAAGTCTCCCGCGCCTAGAAACCACGCACCCCACCGGGCGAAAGAAGTTATGCGTAAAAGCCCCCGCTTAATCCCTCGGAATTTCGACCGTCCGCCGAACGCTCCGGGGGCATACCGGCCAAGCCTCGCTGCCAGCGGTATTTTCCCGTTTGTTCGCTATTTTCTTTCTACACGTGGCTCTCCAGAGCATCGCGGCTTAGCCCTCAGCTAGCTGCCGCTACACACACTCCCGGGCAGAAGACTGCCGCGAATACGGGCTCAGAACGGACCAGGCTGCCGGCATGCCGGCGTGCTTAGCATTAAGTGCAGCGGCACTTCTCGATCGAGGCTGGTGAAAGGAGTAGTGAGAGGGGAGGGGGGAGATGTGCAATGCCGGCCTTAGAAGAAGTGGCGAGAAACACAGAAAGGGGAAAGGGGAGAGGTGAGAGAGAGATGCTGCGCTGAGTGCCGGTGACAAAGCCTTGGGGAGGCCTGTAATGAGATCGAGTAATTGGTGCCGGCTCCTTCAAGAGGCCTTGCAAGAAGGCGCGCTCCCAGAAAAGCCTCCGCGCCGCTGCCTGCCCTTGCAGCTGCTGCTACTGCGCCTCCTGCTTCTTGTTGGGGCCCTGAGGAGCGCGGACGTAATGCATGCACGAGCGGCGTAGCGCGAGCTCCCAGGCTCTCGGCGTGGGGAGCTCTCTTCACGTGCTGTTCTTCATCCTGAAGGGGCCCAGGGAGAGCACGCTTTCCTGCGAACGGGATGAAGAGCGCCAAGCGGGCACACCTAGTCGCGACGTGCCTCGGTCAATGCGGAGGCGGGACGCGGTGCTTCTCGCGGGATACGTGATAGCTTTCCGCCGCGACGCCGTATACTGCCTTCCCTAAGCACGAGGCGGGCAGTTAGTGTAAGTGGGTGCTGTCGTAGCTTCTAGGCGCCAGCGTCTTTTCACCGGCTCCACGGGCGTTGGTAGCTCAGCAAAGGTGTGGAGTTGTTGCTTGCTCAACAGACGCTCGAGCTGATAGTGAGGCGTCTTGAAGGACCCGGGTTGTTACCTCAGGGTTCTCTGATACGTGTTTGAAAGTAGGAAATTTCCGCTGTGCCTTGGTTTTACCTCAGAACTTAAGAAGTAGTTTTGTTGAATCGTTTACTTATGAGCGAAATATTGGTTACGCCATGTGACAGTTCCTGCGAGGCTCAGAAAAGATTCACGGTTAATGACCATGTTCCTTGTGCACAAGCGATTCTCTTGCAAGAGAAAAGTTATCAAAAGGG
This sequence comes from Amblyomma mixtum, assembly GCF_055824585.1. Taxonomy (NCBI): domain Eukaryota; kingdom Metazoa; phylum Arthropoda; class Arachnida; order Ixodida; family Ixodidae; genus Amblyomma; species Amblyomma mixtum. The sequence continues at coordinate 67,477,358 of NC_143017.1, read as the reverse complement.
AAAAAGAAAAAAGAACTTTTAACTGCATGCCTTGTCCATTGAATTTTCTGTTTCTTATAGTTGTGAAAATATTGCTGACAACCTGTATATTCTTAATCATCTTTAGGTAACACATTTTCTCTAATGCTTGGTGGTACGCAAGTGATTATGGCAGCGATGGCTTAGAAGTAGAGCATTCACCTCACGTGAAGAGGACCGCGCTTTGAATTTCGGTGCACCGCAGTTCTCCGCGAGATAAAGAAAAAAAACCACGTGTCGGTGGAATTGCTCAACCAGGCCTGCGGTGCGCCTTGATTTTGGTGACCAGAGGCCACAACGCACTCTCTAACCATAGCTAGATTTGACCACCTTAGTGAAGAACTTGACCACAACCTCTTACACGAATGCGTCAATTAACCTTCGGCCCTCGGTCAAAGGGCTTAGTGCTGTCAGGAGGACAGATAGGACGTATACAGTGCTAAAAGGCAGACACGTATTATGATATCGTGGCCTAACGGATAGGCGGGAAGTACGTATCGGATTCCTCATCAATAAGAATACAGCTGGCAACATGAATAAACATTATAGCATTAACGAGACGGTGTCAGTTATCGTGATTAAGCTTAATAAGAAATGCAAACTAAAGCTGGTGCAGGCCCACGCGCGTATGACCTGCTATGTTGACCAGATCGCAGGAAGCTTCTATTAAGACGTGGACCCGGCTATTAGCTGAACAAAAGCTAAGTACACTGTACTAATGGACGTCTTTCAAAGCCAAGGTACGCGGGAAGCACGCTGGAGACCAGGCAGTGGGCGACTATGGCATAGGCTCGGCCGGGTGAAGTTATTAGTAGACTTCTGAGGAGGAAATAGTTTACGAATCATTAAAACCTTCTTCCGCAAACATGAACTACCTTATTAAAAAATGCCAAGGCATGAAAGCCTCTAACCCTACACGCAGAATAGTGCCCACAGAACTATCAAAGGTAATTAATAAGCTCAAGGTAACCGACATGAGTAAATATAATATGGAGAGAATCGAGCATGCTCTGAAAAAACGAAGGTAGCCTAAAAGAGGTCAAGCGGAAACTAGGCATAGCAAAACCAAGATCTATGCTGTACTTAAATAAGGAGGGTAATTTTATTAGTAATATTTTTATTATCTTTTTATTTACATATACTGCAGCCCCGATGGGGCTATTGTACGAGTGGGGGGAAGAAAAAAAAAGGCTGAGAGGGACAACATATTCAGAAGTGAATACTATTAAAATACAGAACAGAAATGGAACAGACTAATCACAGATTTGCAACAACATTGAAAAATAGGTTTGGTTCCAGGGAGCGTATATCACCGGGTAAAGAATTCCATCGTTCGATAACACGAGGAAAAAAACTAAATTTGTACATATCAGTGCGCGCGTGAATGGGTGTTACATTCAAAGGGTGGTAGCTCCTTGTAGATGAAGATGCTGAAAAATGCAAATACTCAGACAGTGAAGCAAAGCGGGATGAATTAACAATACCATGAAAATATTTTAAACACTCATTGTCGCGGCGGGTACAAAGGAGGGAAAGGCCTATGGCAGGAAGAGTGGATGAAGGTGAAAAATGTCTGTCATACCGTCGGCAAATAAACCGTACTGCTTTCCTTTGAACGGATTCCAGCTTACTGATATCGGACTGTTTATGAGGATTCCAGATTATTGACCCATACTCCAAAAGTGGACGAATTAAAGCTTTGTATGTTACCAGTTTAGTTTCTTGTGGGGCAACACTTAGTGTACGTTTTAGATAACCGAGCCTCCGCATTGCATTATTGGATATTGTGTTAATATGCTTTGACCAGGACAAATTAGAAGAAAAAAGAAGACCTAAATATTTGTACTCGGACACTTGATCCAGAGAGTTATCTTTGAATGAGTAGGTGTAAGAAGATGGCATTGTGCGATTACAGAATGACATGTATACAGATTTACGAAAGTTTATTTGCATTTGCCATGTTTCACACCATGAGCAGAATGACACGAATGACTGATTTAGTTGCGCGTGATCCTCAGGGGTGTTAATTGAACTGTATATGACACAATCGTCTGCATACAACCGAATTTTAGAAATAATAAGATAAGATAGTTAAGGCAGCCGAAGAGCTCTACACCAATATATACAGTAGCCAATGTAATCAGAGCTTCAATCAGACAAGCAGCAGTGCCCGGCAATTGGATATACCTCTATTAACGAAAGAGAAAATTAAAGAAGGCCTTAGGAGCAATGTAAACGGGAAAGCAGCTGGTGTGGATCAGGTAACAGCAGATATGTTGAATGACGGTTTGAAAACTGTGGTATAAAATCTAGCGGCCCTGTGCACGCAAAGCCTTATGAGCTCGAGCTTACGGAAACTTAGTAAAAGGATAATGACATCTCAATTCATGAGGACCGGCATGTCAAGGGCCTGAAAACTTGGAGTCATCAGCTTATTGTCCGTTGTCTACGAGGGGTTTCCTAAAAATAATAGCATTTAGAATCCGGACCACCTTAGACTTCACCCAAATGACCAGAACGGCTTTGCTAAAGGTTACTGGGCAATCGACCATATACTCGTATGAATCAGGTGATAGAAAATGTGCAGATAACCAAGACCTATACACAGCCTTCATAGATTACAAGAAAGCATTTCATTCAGTCGAAACTTAGCACTTATGCAGGCGTTGCATAATCAGGGTGTAGAAGAGAGTTATGAAAAAATACTCTGAGACATCATTAACGATTACACAGCCATCGTAATCCTTCATAAAGACATCGAGAAAATTTTAATGCAGCACGGTGTCTGGCAGAGAGACACAATCTCCCCAATGCTATTCGCATCGTGCTTACAAAAGCCACTCAGAGATATGGGTTGGGGACAGTTCTGATAAGAGTGAATAAAGAATGCCTTGCTATGTCACACAGAGGACGAATTGTAAAGTATGATTATTGACTTAGATTGGCAATGCAGAACGCTGCTCGTAAAACTACTATGCAGAAATCTAAAGCAAAGTTGAACAGTCTCGGAAGGCAGCAGCAGTTTACGATTGATAGTGAGTCGCTGGAAGTGGTAAGGGAATACTTTTAGTTATGGGAAGTAATGACCGCAAATCCAGATCAAGAAAGCGAAGTAACTTGACGAATAACAATGGGGTGGAGGGCTTTCGTAGGTATTCTCAGATCATGAATAGCAGTATACCAGCGTACCCCAAAGGAAACATATATGAATGCTGTATCTAACCAGTACTGACCTAAGGGGCTGAAATGTGGTAGCTAAGGGAAAGCTTTCAACTTAAATTGAGGACAACAGAGCGAGCTGTGGAAAGAGAAATGATGGGTATAACGTCAAGAGAGAGGACGAAAGCAGTATAGGTCAAGGAGGAAACGCGGGTAATGCCATCCTAGTCGAAGACAAGAAGAAATGGGCTCTGGCAGGGAATGAAATCTAAGGTAATATAACCGATGGCAGTTGACGGCAACTGACTGGATTCCAAGAGAAGGTAAACGTAGCAGGGGCAGAGGGCGGTAGAAAGTTATACGGTTGAGATTAAGAAGTTTGCGCGGTTGCGCTGGCCGCGGCTGACACAGGACCGAGTTAAAAGGAGAGATATGGGAGAGGACTTTGTCCTGCAGTGGGCGTGGTCAGGCTGATGTTGATGTCAACGAAAAATAAGTTGATCTGGGATAATTTCAAATCGCCCCTTAATTAAAACGCCGACCTCAATGCTCTAAAACGCAAAAACAGGTGATCTGTCCTAATAATGAAGCAAACTATGAGAAGTTAATGACTGAAGGATTAAAAATGGCTTAATGACTTAGTATACATCCTTCTTCTTTTGGCAGTGTCTTGTTCCTCCTGGCTTCGAAGTTAATTTTTTTTATGTAATCATGCAGCCATGGGAAAAGTGCTCGAAACACGTGCTGGACCCAAGGGCATTCCCTCCTATATCTGGGTCTTGGCTCACCAATCGCGCCGCCATATTACACTGCGAAAAAGTGCTGAACCGTGTTTACTCGCGCCGTTACTCCGTTCATGGAATTGGCGAAGTGCACATGTAAAGCACCCAGGCGACATTTCATAAACTAAACTAATCTACCAGGGTCCGTAGACAATTTCGCGCACTCCATTTGCAGACGCCAAGTGCCGCAAACCTGGAAGCCATTCATACATGGATAGCAAGGAGGTGTGTGCAAGTTCCGCAGTCAAGCGGCTAGAAAAGCAGTGGAAAGCTTTCATTTAATTTGGTTCAGTTCTCGGGATAGAGAAGGACAGTTCTGTACTGCATAGACTTATCAGAACGCTCTGGCCGTTGAGTGTGCCTCAGATCATAACAGAAACTCCCCGCGCAAGCACTAATGCGATTAGCCGAAATGTTTAAATGCAATGCTTACTGTATTTGTAGTCCGCATTGTCAATTATTAAAAAGAGAACTTAGATACTCAAAATAAACAATCTAAATTGACATAAAAAGTGGCCTTCTACTTAGCCTTCTTTTGGTTGGCTAGAAAAAAAAAAAATTGCAGAGTCGAATTTTATCAGAGTATGAAGAAGGTTTAAAAAAAAAATCGTTAAACTGAATAATTCTCGTAAATTTTGCATGTTGTGTTGCAAAAACACAAGTAATACTTTCTCGCTGGCACGTGTGAGTTGTAGTAGCAAGATTCCTTAAGCGGAATGACGTTGAAGATCTGTTATGCATGACAGGCAAACGCACAGCGGCCTCTCTCGTGGCATCCACGTTGCTGCTAGGCCTCGTCCAATTCTTGAGCGAAAGGTCTCCGCGTTTTGCTTCGCTGTGCACTCACAGTACAAGCACAAAAGTAAGAGCAGACCTAATCTTCAGAGCTTAAGCCTAAAGGGTTAAGAGAGAGAAAGAGGGAGGGGAGGGATAGGCACTGAAGATAAATAAAAGCTTGGACAGGAACCAAGGAATTCGCAAACCGAAAAGGAAGAGCTACAAGGCAATGAGACGCAGGAAAGAGCAAAACAGCGCACTCTGGCACCAAGCGCGCGCCGCGTGAAGTGCACCAGCACTTCTGCGTCGAGTGCCTCTCTCCTGAGAATTGATCCCAGGAATACCCAGAAAGCGAAAGTGCAGGCACCTTTTCAACCTCTCTCTCAAGCGCCGCCTGGAGGGACGCAGCGTCGTTTATATGCATTACAGATTCTTGCCCGTTTGCAATTCATGTTACTTCACGCGTCACTGGCTCTCGTTCCCTCGGAGCATTCCATCCTTCGAAATTCTCTTCCTCCTCTGTGCTCCCCCTTCACTTTCCGTCACTGCTTGTTTTCCTCAACTTTGTTTCCTTGGCCACGGGTTCTTGGTTCTCTCAAAGTTTAGGCTTATCTACGGCGCGCGACTGTATTCAAGCGGGTGGCCATGAATGTGTGAGTTTTCACCGTTGTTCTCCTCACGTAGCGTGGTAGCAAACTACAGTGAAATGTCGGCCGCCTCTTGCCTCGGGACATAAACTGTGGCGACGACTTGAACGCTTTGAACAAACGTTACTCCGGTCTGAACCATGCTGGCCTGTTTGTGAGCTCGTGCTTTTCAAACAAAAGAGTCTACGCGCCGGTTTTGAATGTTTGCAGGCGAGGCCGCGTGGAATATTATGCGCGAACGAAAACGGTTTTTATGGCGCGTTTTGGTATACTGAAGACGCTTGAATTTGTGGCTATGCTCAGTTTACCCCGAGCAGTAACAGTAGCAAACAGGTTTAAATGAACGGCCTCACGAACAGAGCACGCAAAGCACAGCTCACAGGTTGTTTATCCAGTTGCAAGGATTTGAAAAGCCCGTGGAGACGGCGAGAAAAACGGGCCCGTAATAGAAGAATCGATTATGAATAATCAATGTTTATAGAAAACGTTTCAGTGGACTAGGGAGAAAGAGAGCTTGCCCAGCGAGTCCAGCCCAGGTAAAGCGAAACCGTCATACCTCTATCTACTCCCTATATTGTATCGCTAAAGAAGAGAACTACATCGTATCATGTCCTCCTTTTCTTCAGCTTGCTGCCCCATAACAAAATGCCCAATGCGACCCTTTCATAGGAAATATTCCACTTCCTTACATACCCTACCACTTCCGGCACAGCAATACAGGTCATAAATAAACGAGCTTTGGCGGAAAGTACATTTTACGGAGAATACAAATCAATTCAAACATAGACAAGCGACCTATAGGTGCGCATCGCATACGGTAGCGATAAACCATGGCGTGCGCATGGGACGCTGCGACCAGGGCAGAAATCATTCACCAAAATCGCTACAGCTTCCTCATTCATGACTGTTCAAACGACCAGCTGCTCTGTTTTATTGAGCGCATTAGGGGCATGCGGGCGCCCCACTCTGATGTTTCTGAGTGCAATACGTTTGCGGACCGTGTGTGCGTGTCTGGCACAGTCTGTCTTGCGTGCGCACTAACACGGTCCCTTGCCAGCTAAGCGGGTCTGTTCGCTAAATATTTTTGGAATGCGTTGGGCTTATTGCTTTAAGGTGCAGTGAAAGAAAATGTTTGCGTGGACTAATGGGATAGCATGAATGCTCAGCCCGTTGGATTTCGAGGCTGTATGCAAAGGGAAGCGAGTGCTGCCATGCCACTTTTTATGTCTGCGCGGTACAAGATAAATAGAAAACCTTGCGCTCACTACATCATGTCATCATAATAAACCGGTAACCATAAGGGAGGTGAAGACATTCTTTCTTGCCGATACAGTTTCCGCTCAGGGTCATTTAACGACCTCTACTTCATGTATCAGCCATTATTAAGCGCTGATTTACAGTTAAAGTGGCGTATTTCACTATCCGAGTTAATATTATGACAGATATTCCAGTTTCTTCTTTTCCAACGGCGGTTAACGTGATTACTTACTTCCGTGAAACGCCAATAATGGTTAACCTGAGAGTAGGTGGGACTGAAACGGTACGCAAATGTTAGCGTCAATTCTAAAAAAATGTCACTATTGCAGTTGTTTACTATTTCGGTCAGTATCATTTTTGCAAGTTCACCGTCTTCGAAACAGTAAAAAAGGGCACAGCGAATTATTCCCACATCAGATGAAAATTTGGCACTGTTGGCATATTAGTTTCATTGTTCTTGATAGAAAATAATTCACTGGTTACTCGCAGCACAAAAAACTTAAGCTAAATTAAAGTAATATTTCAGAGTATGCAGTTTGCATGAAAATATTAAACATTAGTGAGAAATTTTGTTTCTCTAATATAAACTTTGACAGAAACGACAAACGACTGTAACGTTACGCTGATAACACGAAATTTTTTTTAAAAAGCCTGAAAGACGTATAATGTTGTCTCTTTTATTGCATGCAGCAGGTGAAAGTTTCAATTCTCTTGCTTATCAACACTTCGATCAATAAAAAAAATGTTTCCTGCTTTGTAGCAAGCAGCTATTTGTAGCAGGTATTGCAAAAAAAAAATGTTTTTTTCTCTAGATTTTTTTATTGGAAAAAAATAATGTAAATGCGCGCAAACTTCCTTAAGGTTTCTTCTGAATTATAGAAAATAAAGAGTAAATATAGATCTATATACGCTAGAAAATTTTTAAGACACATTAACTTGATGAAAACAACTTCAAAGCTTCAAACGATATTATGAAAAAAAAACTGATTGATGCACATCACGTGCACGAACTGTTTCGAATTAGATATAGCTGAAGGCTAGGCTTTAAAACTGCGTTTAAGTTCTAAAATGTTCTGAAACACAAAAAAGTGAATACTCGCCAAAGCAAAGCTCACGTACCACTGGACGAAACATATCCTGCATACTTGAAGACATATACAGGCATGCAGTTTGCCGAGAACCGCCGGGAAATGTCTTCTGTACGTTAACCTGCGAACAGGAAGACCAGAAAACAAGCTGCTGTCACTTGAATTGAAGTGCCGTTGTAAAGGCTGTTTTATAATCTTGTAAATGAAGAGAGCATCGATTGATGCGCTTCTACTCTTGAGAAATTTTTTTTTTATCATTGGTTCTAGCTGAAAGCTGTTTGCTCAGGTTGATCGTCCAGATGTACTTCTTGACTGATACCCTTGTGGCTCTATTGTGAAAAATATCCCGCAAACCTGGCTTTATCTTGTCATCTATTTTTGGTGTGAATGTACTACTTCATGAGGTCTAACCGGCTCACCGAGTTCGTGTGAAGATTGACCTTGAAAGCAGCCTTGGAAAAGCCTAGCACAGCAACAGTCCATGCGGAAGTAAAATAAATATTGCCGCGACTGGATTTCAAACCCGCGGTGGCAAGAACAGATCAGCTTCACTGGCCCCAGCACGAAGGCACTATGATTTCGCCGCAAACCGATCATGCCAAGTAATAAACTGCAACAAACTCTCACACTGTGCATTGCGCGTCGTCAACTTCATCGACTTCCATCTGCGGTTCGAACAAATCAGACCATTTTTTTTTTCAAATCAAAATCAAGTTTATTTCATAGTTACACTAAAAATCGATCAGAGCTTAACCTGAGTCTAATGTCGTCGCCAGACGTGCCGACGACCAGGGTTGGGGAGGGGAGATGTTGGGGTAGTGCTGAAAAACATTTATCGAGTATTAATTTTTTTTTACAAAGAGGTGATTGTGGTAGGCCCTATTGGCCCTTTCCCTTCACAATACTAGTGTTGTTTCAGCCAGCGTCTTCGCTTCGGCGGATGCGGTTGGTGCGACGTGCGTCTCTTTCACTCTTTCCTCTTTTAACTCTCCTCTATCTGCACGTGGCAGCGGTGGTGGCTCGTCTCGAGCTAGTCGGCAGGCCCGTGCACTTTCCTTTTCGTCCTTCTCTCAGTCGCAACAAGACCGCAACACGACGGCCAGGCAAAGCAAAACCATGAGCCAACCAGACTTAACACATGCGTTCGCGCGTATAGTCGATTTAATTATGTTAAAACCCGACCACATTTTTCTTCACATCACACTTTTTTCCATAGGAAGAAGGGGATGAATAGATTTGGGGGGGGGGGGGGGGGGGGGGGGGGTATTTTGTTTTCGGTCAAAACACCACTTTATGAAGATGTGAAGAGAACTAATCTTGTCCACATATTATAGACACACGGCAAAAAACGCCCATAATAATGCATGCGTACTTGTACCGTATGCACCCTATTAACGGCCGCGCTTGCTTATGGGCCACTCCCCGCAACTTGTAAGCAGATAATTTCAAAAAATGAATCAGCACAGAGTAACTTCATTTCACGAGTGTGTAACTAATACCATTGCATGGCATGGGTCCCGGGGAGCTATTGGATGACGCCAGATACCGGCTGCTAAAATTATTATAGTTTTCCAGCACGCATCGCTGGGCAACTCTGCGCGATTTTAAAGCACAATTCAGGCGCCTGCGCTCGGAGCGGACAGCAATGGTTGACCACGAAGTGACGCCGACAGGACGGCTAAGAAGGGCATCACTTCACTGTGGCAGCTAGTGGATATTGCATTCGTGGTGTGTGGTTTGCCCGGACGTTGTTGTTAAAAGTTTTAAACCGCAGGAATTTCGAATGCAATGGTTGAGACCCAAGCTATCGTCCTTTGTGAGGTTATTGAGAAGCCGTGTGCGAGCAGGAGGAACAGCGATATCGACGAAAACAGTAAAAATATCTGCATATAGGTGCCATGTACAGTCTTTATCAAAAGTAACCAGGATGCATGATTTGCATCTAGCTCGTACAGTGGAGCCTTTACAGCTTCCATGAAGCTGAAATGGTCGTTAAATGTAAGGACTGGAGGCCTTCTCACCTTCCAACACCTTTTGATCTTTAGGAAAGCCACAAGGGCTCCACTATACAAGCTAGAAGCAAATCATGCAGTCTGGATACTTTTGATAATGCAAGTACATAACATAGGGTTGTTGGTACAATAAATTATCTACTTCAAATTTGGACGAAACATTGAACTGAAAAATTCCGCTTTCGTGTGAAGGTCAAACCCAGAAAAGAACCCCACCGAGAAAATTTGAAGCGTGAATAGAACATCAAGACTCTGCTGCATGACGGTATTCTGTTTAGTGGAGATAAAAACGAATGCCTATAAAAAACAGTTATCTCGTCGACATACTCCACAAGAATAGTAAATAGACTCTAAATACGAATACGCCTATATTGGAGTAAAAAGTGAGTGAAGGGAGTGCGCTAGAGAAGAGTTTACTGCCTTTTTACTTTCTTCTGTTTAAAGTGTATGGTCGTCCTTATTACAATACAGACAGTCAAGATGATTCCAAGTGCGTTCCGGAAGTCGTTTTACACCGCCATACTTCCGGTATGCGCTTGACCTCAGCCGCTTTTTAGGCTCCCTTTAGGCCAGAAAGGTTTGAGACAAATAACTCGTCGCACAGGCTGCGACGTATTGCGATGTTTCTTTCCCACAATAAAATATTGTTGACGCCTCCGCATCAAGCACGGGCATGCAAGGCAGTTCCCTGGGAACCGGTTCAATGTCGAATGAGCCCCGCGGATGGCAAATTCAATCTCGAGGCGCGGTAAAGGGATAGGAAGAGGGGGACAGAGAAAAAGGGAGCTACAAGCGCGCGTAATGGGCCGTGACCGGAGGCAAGATGCAGAGCCATGCGTGCTGCTCCACTCGGAAGCAAATTTATTTTCCCGCTCGCCGGACATGTCGGCCTCCCGGTGACGGAGAGCGCTGAGGCCAAAAAAAAAAAAAGGGATTCCGAGCGGCGCCTCCCCTTCGAATCTGCCTCTGAAACAAAAGGAGACGAATGAAACGAACGATAGAGCGCACGGGAGAAAAAGAGGAGGTCGGTGAGTAGAGCATGTAAAGCGCGCGGAAAGACAGAATGACACTTTGGAACGGAATGAAATAAGGAACGGAGAAAGAAGTAAACCGCTTTCCGCGCCCTATATTCTAGAAGAGCCAAGTTAGTAAGGGTGACGCAGCGACTGCGTTTTGCTTCGACTGTAATCCGCTGAGAAAAAGGGAAGAAAACAACGAAAAACGCCTTTCTCTGTTTTCGCCCAGAGGCTCGAAAAGGGCGCGCGTCCGCTCATTGTCGCCTACACTCGACTTGTTTTCGCCTCGCCATATCTTCATCGCTCACTCGGCAGGGCCGGGTTACTCCTTTCTTATTGCGGTGCTCTCCGCGAACTGGCAGCGCGGGCTACATTGCTGGCTGGCTAGTTCGCCCCATAGTTGCCGTCTCTTGGAGTCTGCCTATTTCACCCTTGGCCTACCGCCTTTTTGAGATCTATGGCCAGCTCTGTGCCCTGCGGGTAAGCACTGCGAGTATCGATCGCGCAGCTACTCCCTCGGCGACTTCTGCCTCAGTTTCGCGGAACATAAACGATTTTTGGCTTCCACTGAAACTCTGCTTTTATGTTTCACTAGCGTGGCGGGTCGTTTCCTTTCCGCTTTGTTTACGCCTGAGAGTATTCCGGTGGCCTTTCAGTCTGGCTTTATGGTTTATGATGAAGTATAAATATAGAGCGGGCTGTGCTTTTTGTATGAGATATGGCCCCGTGGGGGTGATTGAGAAGGGGCAGACAAGTATCAAGCTGGCGTTATGGTCCTTGAGAAGTGAAAACAAAAGTAGAATGCTTTTGCTGTGTGTCTGTTTCAATTCAGAAGATTCAGAGAAGGTTTTTTGTTCCCTCGCTTCTAGCCTCTCGTTAAATATTGCTCAGCTGGCAATATTGAAGAAAAACAGTTAAATAGTAATGATACCCTTGAAGAAGCGGAGCTTTCACAATAAGGAGCCAGATTCCCATTCTAGAAGAGAATATGAAAATTATTTAACTTAGCATGCGAGCTATAATGATATTAGCTTGATGTGCGCGAAGTTTTGCAATGCTTATGTACCGTCATAGACAAAAATTTGCGGAGTGCGCATTCGCGGAAGAATGTTCGGTTCTTCTTTCCTCGACAGACAGTCGGCTCGTATCTTTACAGAGAATGAATCCAGCAAGTTCCCTCGTGCTTGTTTGCTTTTCACTCACCTATTTTTGTTAAGCGGCAGAAAAAAAAACATTCCTTCGGGAAATCCGGATCCCATAAACTTCCGTCCATGACTGCACATGTCTTCGCATGTTACCGTGATTAAATATCAAATTCCTTCTGGGACATCAGCGCTCGGCTTTATGAGATATACCGGGTGTCCCAGGTAAAAAGTAATGAGTACATTTACAAGCGACGAAGTGTCTCTAGTTGGTGTGAAAACGGGCCTCAGTGGTTATGGCACTCGGCTGCTGACCCGAAAGACGCGGGCTCGGTCCAGGCCACGGTGGTCGAATTTCGATGGAGATGAAATTCTTGAAGCCCGTGTACTGTGCGATGTCAGTGCACTTTAAAGAATTCTTGATGGTCGAAATTTTCGGAGCCCTTCACTACAGTGTTCCTTATAGAATGAGTCGCTTTGGGAAGTTAAACCGTCATCAACCAAACCTGAACCAAACCAAGAGAGTGCTGTTGAAAATCCACAACCTAGTATGCAGGCAGGCAGGCAGGCAAAAAAAAAAAAAAAGCTGCAGAAATGATACCCCGATGCAAACATTTCATCTGGCTTTGCTTAAAGTGATCTACAACTTCCGCTTTGACACTTCCCCTTTGATAGTTAGCTTAAGAAATAAACAAGTTTCATAAATAGAAAAAAAAACAGTGCTGACTAAGCCGTGCGAATATCACCATCATTCGCTTAGGTTCACTCGCCTAGGACACTCGGATCCTTTCTAATATACGAATACTTTTATCAGGGACACCCAGTACGTTTACATAATATAATGCTTGTAAGTCGGCGGAGTTTTTTTTGTTTCCGTTTTTACAAAAGCAAATTCCAAATTCATAAGGAAACATGCCCATTGAGTAACCTTTGCTTTCGAAGTAAATTACAATTAGCTTCAAAGGCATTATGTGCAGTAATATTCGTGTACAAGTTTTGAGGTTGTATCGTTAACCAGTGCCAAATAGCCTCGGCAACTTTGCAACGCACCCATGCATGGTAAAATGCAGTTTATTATGTCAGTAGTACGCTTCGCGTAAGTCAAATGCAAGAAATTAACCGTGAGAATAACATCGGTGGTAGTATCATCTACGAAGACGCATTGCTGAAAGTTAATGGCCTAGAAGAAAATAAAGGAGGGGCAGATGTAAACACAGAAAAGAACCTGAATTTTGCCTTTCTTGGAGAAATGGCAGTGAGCGGAGAAAAAAAAACAATTGTGCCTTACCAGAGCTCTCTAAAGAAAAAGTAATTTATGTTTAGAACATTGGTGTCCTTGTACGAAGACAAATTACTTATTGCTGTACATCAAGACGCGTTGCACCAACGCTCTAAAACGAAGTAACGGCGGAAAGTAATTCATTTGTAGAAGGATGAGTGTGTACAGTACTCGCTTTGTTCTGAATTCATATATCGTAAATCAGAGCTTTCTGATGCACATCTATAGCGCTTTCCTGTAATGCTGTTTCTTGCGTACTTTTGAGGCACACTGCCGCTTTTTTTAAGCGTACGCATGAACCAGTGTGTGTCGAAAAAGAAAGAATGGACCGGAAGTCGAGTGAAGATTAAGTGCCAAGTGCACAAAGGTATTTGCATGAAACTTTGCCATAAACTTTATCGCCCGTGAAGTAGAAGGAACCTTTTCAAGGAACCTTTTCCGGCTCTCTAACTGCCAAGTGAGTGCTTACTACTTTTACTCTCTATGTCCACCCTAGTTTTCTTTTGCTTCGAATATGAGTCGCCAACAATTTTTGTAACGTTATATTTGTCTCAGCTTGGGGACTTAACAGAATTCCTCGCTTAGAGCGTCGCTTTAGAAGCTTTTACTAGCCTCTGTCCATGTTACCAGCTATTCCCACTTTTCGCTTTTAGTTTCCTTTTCTCCCACTGTTATCATCTCTAAAAATGTTTTCTAGACTGCAAGGGCACTTCACTTTTATGGGCCCTAAATGCAGTTTTCAAAGTAGTGGACCATATTTTATGTTCCTTAAAGTGCTCTCATTTGATGTATGCTTGTGCCGTTATAGAGGGCTCTTGATTTTACTTGCTGTTCGATTCGTCCACTATTTTTCACTTTCTATGCAAGAGTTCCGCATTCAACAGAGTAATGTTTCTTACTAGTGCCTCTGGCACCCGGGGCTACAGGAACTGCTATATGAGACCAATATTCCATGAACAATTTTCCAACATCATTGTATATTTAGGCATGCTGTTTCTGGCTTGAAACAATGAGCCGTGCTAACGGATTGTCTTGCCTACGCCAAAAGCAACAAGGCTAACCGAAGCTGATTTTAGTGGGTCAGTGTTAAAATTTTGTAACAATGCGAAATGTCTTTGCTTCAAGTTTCTCTACACTCTACCCCTTTTTTTCTTACAAAATCAAAAGCCATTTCAATATCTACCTTAAGAGACTGGACACCATTTCTATGCAGTTTAATAGCGACGACCGGCGCTTGTGCACTTTTTCCTTGCTTTCGCACTTTTTGTCTCCTGTAAAGCGTGCACTTTCACATCAAGAACAGCTATGCTAAGAAGCCACCACAACAGACAGGAGCACATCGACTTGCAAGCGCGTCGTTTTTTTTTTTGCTTTTTTTTTTGAAACTGAGTTATCTCTGTGACCGCGCACCACTTGGAAAGCGTGAAGAACAGGTGAATCCAGTGAGGAGAGGATAAAAGCGTGGCAGTACCGGAAGAAAAAAATGAAAGGCTAACAATAAAGGGGTCGTCTGGAGAAAAAAGGCTACGGAAAGAGGCAAATCGAATTCAAAGTTTGTCTTGCGAAATGCAGGAGCGTAAACCTTACTGTGACGCTGCCTTAGCTCGCGGTGAATGAAAAAATAAAGCACAAACGTTAAATCTTCCTACACAGCCCGCTTTTTTTGAGTGTGTACTTCGCACACGCAAAACGTAGAACGTACGTGGGAACATCCTCCGCTTAAAGAAATTAAATAACTAATAGTTGTATGTTGCCTCACCTCTTTAATGAAGATGTGCCGACTTCTGTATGCACAGTGTAACCTTCCTAAAGCATCAAGGGGTACAATTAAAACCCGCTACGTGCTGTGCGATACTACCAAAGAATGCATTCAGGACAAGCTAAAAAATGCACGACTTCGCCGGCTGTCATAATATTGCATAAATGTGCACATTTATTTCTCGTCTATTTTTTCTTTTAAAATTTTTGTTTATTGTAACCAACTCTAGCAAGTCTTTCAAGGAAATTGCCATCTGTTCACGCTTGTCACCACTTGCTCTCCATATCGGTGAGGCTCCGTATTAGATAACTGTGTGGCTTACTTCGTTTCTCTGGATATGCTGTACCTCCATTATAAAAAGTAATTCTGCCTATAGTTTTCGTAAGTTTGTGTCGAACAGCACCTTGCTCTGGAAGGTTCATGTTGACGTTCAGACTATAGGTGATTCTTTTGCTGCGCACATTCATAAGCAGACACTGAACACTGCATCGGAAAGAAACGGCAAGATGGTGACGTAGAAAATCAGTATTATGCCTCTAATTTGATGCATCACAGTTTCACTCAGGCCCTTTGCCTTCTTCATCGGATTGACACTCAGCTTGAAATAACTACGACTAGGCTGATAAATTTTTAAATCACTCAGTTTTGTGTCACGTAAGTTTTAACGTTAAGGGACGCCGACACGAAGCAGAAAACAAATGTCTAGACAAAAGTTCCATTCATTGCACCGGAAAAATGCAACATATTTGCGGCACTGGTTTTGGGCTTTCCGCCGGCTGCATGCGGCAAAACGAACAACAGTGTCTAAAGCACTGTAGGTCGCATTAAATCAGTTATACCGCGCTACATGGTAAATCGAAAGTAGGGCGCAGGTCCGTGGCATGGAGAAAACTGAAGCCTCAAACTTTTATGAAGTCAATATCGCGTGGCGCATGGCTTGGCATTTGGGTTGCGTAGCGCGTAATTTATGACGCTTCACTTGTGGAATCTGGCACAGTTGTCGTTGTGCGTGACTTGTGAGTGCCCCGTCACTCAGTAACTCGCTACCATGGCACAGATGATGGGTCGACCGAAGTAGTACTCGAAAGAATCTCACGAACGCCACCTCGAAAGTGAGACTCACCGATGGCTATGTGTTAATCCGTAGCTTCGCGCCCGTGAAGTGTAGCGAAATTGTCAGTGGTAAGGGAATCATGACGTACGGGCTCGCGAGGTAAAGATGAAAAGATGTTGTCAGGATCGCGAAATGCGTGCCTGTGGGGATGAAACTTCTGGTCGAAAAATAGCGTTGAACCACGACGGGGGCACTCGGATGTTTCGACATCTCCTCAATGCCAACCCGTTCAGCTTTGCTTGTTTGGTCAGCGACAGACTTTCAAACATGCTGCAGTTTTTAGCGCTATATGTAATCTTTAAGCGCTTTATTCATCCCTAGTATCACAGGAAGGCTGGGTTTGGTGACTAGTTGGCACTAACATTTGCAGCCTATTTGATGGTAGCCCCGTATACCTTTTAAGTATGCGTTTGCAAGCAGTAAACAAATCCACAGAATAGTAGCAGGGAGCGATCCGTACTGTGTCGACATTTCAGTACTGCGCATTGCATTCCTCAAGCCTTTTCTGACACTCAGCGTCCCTAGGGCCCCCTCAATATATACAAAAAAAGGATTATCAGAATTACTCCCCAGTTCTCGTTATAATTTCCAGCTGTTTGCCCAGCCAGCTCTCGTCGCTCTCATCCCCGAAAAGCGCTGCCCGCTGCGTCAGAGGGGGCAGCCATTTCACAGAACCAGTGTTCCGAGAGGAGCCTTCCCCGTTTTATCACGTCCGCGCTTGCGCTGTTACTCGGCGTGGACTGTGTTTGCGCTTAACAGTACGCAGCTCCCCACCCCACCCTTTTTCTCCCTTCTCAACGTCTCTCTATACTTGCAACTTTTTTTGTTGTGTGTGGCGGCTCCGCGTTATCGCGCGCTCCGATCAACACCTCTCGTCGCGCGGCGCGCGTTCTTTGTGGCCTCCCCACGTTATCCTTGCGACCTGCTCTTCTCGACAGCGGCCCTGGACGCGCCTGTGCGCGTGGCGCGGTGCTCGGGTCATCTCGGAAGGGCACCCATCCATCCTGGCGCGGGATACGGCGCTCCAGAGAGCAAGCAGCCCGTGTGGTGTGGCGAGAGTGAAAACGCGACACGTTGCAGCACGCACATCATCCTTCTCCTTTCGCTCTTGCACTGCCGCCGCGAACCTTTACTCTTGATCGCTCTTAAATTAACGAGATGGAAGAAAATTTTTTCTCTCTCTTTTTTTTTCTCTCTCTCTCTGTGTGAACGCTGCGCACGAAACCTCTGCGGGCCTCCTTTCTATCTTGTCGCCCTTTGTTTTTTTTTTATATTTTCTAGTCGCGTGCGCAAGCTGTGCCGTGCTTCTTTCGTTGTTTTCGTTGCCTATCCGGTATTTTTATTCTCTGTTCGTTGGTTTATCATTTTTCCCCGCTTTGCTTCTTCGGAAGCGGGCATGAACGGTTTATTACTCTAGAAATAGGCGCGTCTTCTTTTTCCTTTTTTTTTGGTCAGGAATAAGGTTCTGCCATTATAAGCTCGAGTGGGGTGAAAGCTCAGAAGGGTAAGTGCATTCACTTTTTTTTTTCCCTGAAAAATCTGCTACATGGATGAGACGTGGGCAGAAAGAAGCAAAAAATGTGATTTTGTTACCGTAACACCTCCACTTAAATTATGAGTTTTGGAAGTGGCTGTGGAGGCAAAAAGTGCTACCTGATCAAAGAGGAGAGAATGTTGAAGATGAAAATAAATTACACTACTGTGTTGCCTAATAGCTTGCAACGGCGTCACATGAGAGTAGTTTTAGTCCACCTTTATTGTCAGGGTGCTCTTTCTTGTTATACGAAGATGCCAGTAGTAGTTTTTATTTTTGTTTCAGCTCTATTTAGCAGTCTTTTTTCTTAAGCCCATAGGCCACCTACGTAAAGAACTGCGATGAGAATATTTGCTGTGTATTTCTCAATTTAAAAATTAGCGTGATAGTAATATACCTCTATTTCTTTCGTTATGTTTATTGCCCAAAAACCCGCGCTTAACAAATTTGATAAATGCAGCAATATACATAAGTTTTAGTTAGTAGTGTTCGTCTTGTCGGCGCTATGCTGTGAATTGTTGGAAGCGGCTAATATTAGAAGACCCGTTCTGTGGCATCAGCGTGTAAGCATAGAGGTGCAAAGTTCAGTGCGATCTTCAGTGTTTTGCGCGTTTTTCTTTTTAGTTCATTGCGAATGATGACTATATTCTCTCATTTTACGAGCGTTTATTTCTAAGCCTAAAGGTGTGCAGCGCAACTCATAGCGCCAATGGTGTGAGAACCAATACCATTTATTAGGGTTTATCGCTTTTAAGGGGGAAGAGAGAGAGAAAGGAATTTAATGAGGGAGAGGTGGAGAGGTCGGCCGGTGGTAACATGGCCCTGGCCTGGGAATACTTCCTGACTTCAAGTATACCTTTATCTACAAAGTCACTTGGCTCCACATGCAGCTTCAAGACACATGCAGGAATCTTTGTGCTGGTTGCAGCAACGAGCTGTGTCTCTCAACAAACACAAATATTATCTTCCACCTGTGTTTCCTTGGCGCCCTATTATGTAACATTTACTCCTTAAAGGTGCACTGAAGAGGATTCTGAACTTGTCTTTTTGCCGCGGGAACTCGATCTACACGTTCCTAGCATTCTTAGAAACTTCGACTTATTGCCCTGTGTGGCCGATTTCCCTAATTAAATCGAATTAACATCCGGCTCCCGCCTTTATTTTTTGAATTTTCCCCCGTACGGTGGCGGAGTCGACCAACGCGTGAAGTGCGTTTCAGCCAGCTCCGTGGAGGGTTTACTTTCGCTTTATTGTCTTTTTTAGGTTTCCATGAATAAATAGTTTCATTCGCAAATAATATAGCCGCAAAATAAGCCCGCAGAAATAAAAATACGCGCGGACTATTTGCTACTACGGACTACTACGTATTACTCCGCCGATGGCAGAGCGGCAAGCCGCCACGGGACTGGGTGAAAGGCACTCCACGCGTTGGTCGACTCCGCCCACCGACCGGGAGAATTAAAAAAAAAGGCGGGAGGCGGACGTTAATTCAATTTATTTAGAGAAATCGGCAACACAGGGCAATAAATCGAAGTTTCTAAGAAAGCTCGGAACGTGTAGATTGAGTTCCCGCGGCAAAAAGACAAGTTCAGATTCCTCTTCAGTGCACCTTTAAGAACACAAGTAGTTTTCCTTTTTATTATTCTGCATCTTATGCACCAGCGCTTTTCGGAAAACAAACTCCTACAAGAAGTTCCGGACTCTCAACGCAAATGCCGCGACACCTGAATCGAGAGAATACATCTATGCGACGCGTGCCTCCTACTCCAACGCGCTTGGAAGTGCCGAACGCCCGGAAATACGAGCCACTCCTTCTCACGGCCAACCGGAAGTGAGAGCCGCCATATCCCACACCTGCGCGCCAGTCTGAATTGCCGGAAGGCCGCGTGCCTTTCCTTCTTCCGAGGGGGCCGTTCTTTCTGTTTCCGAGTCGACGAGGAGTGTGTTTCCCAAGCCTAGTGCAGCCTCTCTGTACACAGGTTCTGTTGCCGCAGTCACCCCGACAACCCGAGTATACGCGCCTCTATCGTTTCCCGAACATTTCTTCCTTATTTTCTCTTTGGGGCCGCGCGTAAGGGGATGGTACACGCAGGTGCTACGCGTTCTTCTTACGTAGTTTCCCGGCTCGCATCGCGGAGTGCTGCCACCTGCCATTCGGCGAAAAAGAGAGATCCGGCTTCGGAAGGAAGGGGGGGAAGACAGATATAGATCTACCTGGGTGGCCGATGGGGATAGTCTGGCTGCTCGGCGCCGAACGGCTCAGGTTTGTTTGTCGACATCGGCCTACACATCGGGCTGGAGGTCTGAGTTTTTTCGCGAGTTTTCGAGTGGCAAAAAGGTGGTCCGCGTTTCTCTTTCCCTTCCCGCTGACCCTCCGGTAGATGGGGGGAAGTTGCTTGCTGCTGCCGCCGTGGGTACGACGAGAGAGGCAACAGGAGCTTCCTACAGGAGTCGAAGAAAGATGTCGGAAAGAGGTTGGTTCTTTCCACGTCGGACGCGTCTTCTTTTTCTTTTCTTTGTTCTTCTTGCGCGCTAGCTCTCAAAAGTGTTCGCCACTGATGCTTGTGTCGGTCCGGATCAGTGCGGGCATTTGCTTCTCCGTTCGTAGAAGAACGAGTCGATGGAGCCCGCTCTCATGAAGGGCACTTTCCTAGCTGCGCTCGGTAGGTTAATCGCGCGAACGGAAGGCAAGCGGTCCCAGGATCCTTTTTATTTACTGTGAGCTTTTTTTCTTTATCTAAGTTATTATTTCCCACTCGTTTTATTTTCGACGTTTCCACTTACGCGCCAGCGCACCCTTGAAGCGACTCGCAGCTTTCAGGGCCCCTTCTAGGCAACATCTCCGGAGAAGTTATTTTCGGTTTTTTTTCCCTTGCAGTGATGGCCTGCCTTAGAGATACTTGCTTTTGGAGGACGCTTCTCTCCTTTTGTTTTTTTTTTTGCCAGCTCCCAGTAGCGGCGTATATTGTACGAGTGCCTTACTGATCGTGTCTGCTGTCTCAGCTTTGAACGGTTTTGCAGTAAGCCTCTCAAAATAGATTATGTTCGTCACATTCAGCGGCCGCATCTCGCTGTTCACATGAAGCCTTTTACAAAGCCTCGCTCCGGGCCTTCCTCAGGACTAGACATGGTACATTTCTGCTCTCCTGCTTGCTGCTACTGTAAGGTTTGGGAATGCGAACCCCGTTTACCGTACAATTTTTTTTCTTGTCTTGTGCTTCGTAAAAACTGACTTAAAGCTCCTCGACTGGGCACGACGCAAGATTTTGTGCAGATTCACACAACGTACTTTGCTAGAGTGTATTTATAATAATAATAATAATAACTTGTTTATTTCCATCAGTGATGGGGGAGACTGTGGATAAAAGCCGCTTGACAACAAGTGACTTGACTGAAGCCCGCAACCTCCCTACAAAGCAGGCAGCGATAGAACAACAACAACAAAAAAAAATCGCAGAAAGCACAATATTCAAAATTAATGCACGCACACTTGATAGTCACAAGAGGTAAATAACAAAACGCAAGATAAAACTCTTAGTTGTTATTGTAAGCAAGTATTGTTAATGCAATGTTTGCGTACGGTTCGTACAGAAATTGTATGCAAATCTATACCTGATTTGTGGAATGAATTTAAAAGGGTTGGCAGTGTATTCAATTGGGGTTGGTATGTATTCAATGTCAGCAGGAAACTTTGGGAGGATATTTCTTGCCGGAGGGGTTGTTACTTTTTTAAACAAAGGTAGTTTCCGTCGTTTGCAAGATTAAGCGGTGATGCCCCGAAAACAATGGAAAGAAAGCTGCGTTTTATAATAAGAAGAGCACCATAATCTTTTTGTTGGTACCCGTGGGCTCTACATGTTTAATGCCAAAATTTTACCCTGTACGTATTGTACATAGGATTTTTTATTCAAAGTCGTTATTTATAGCCTGCCCTAACCAGCGTCGTTCTCACCTTCACGGGTGTTTTACGGTCTCGCTTGATCTGTTGTCAACGTTTATTGCCATCGAGCAGTTTACTCATTCTATGCATGATTACTGGCGCTTGGAGCGATCTCCATTTGTAGACTATGGTGCCTCTGCTGCCATACTGGAAATAAAGAATGCAGTTGATCACCTGTGACTGATTTCATAAGGGGAGCGGTTAGCATGGCTTTTTTCACAAGCTGCCGAAGGGACTGGCTGCTGTGCATATCGCCTCCCTAGAAGGACGATTGTGAAACCAGCGCTGCCGACGTCTGCTCTCGAAAATAAGAATACGAGCGAATAAGGCAGACAAAATTTGTTTCGGGTTTAACGTACTTGAAGCAAGTAGACGTACGAAAGCAGGTGTTAATTCTTCGTTTGGAGGGGACGCTTAAACTCCGCTTTAAGGGTTTGACGTGATATCTTTAGTTGGTTATTGCCCATGTATGAATTGGTCGTTCTCTACTTAACATTCCAAGATGGCGGCGAGTCCTCATGCCACTGCCAGCGCAGTGGCGCAGCGGTTAAGCGATGCGCCGCTTAACTGGCATGTGGCTATTTCCATCATAGCCACCAATAGGGATAGTGCGACCCGTGCTGCTATTCCGGAGCTGGCTCTCACGCAGCTGGCGCGACGTTCCTCCGAACTTACCCGAGCTTCCTCCCATTGGCTGCAGCTTGGGTGGCGCTCCTCCGAATTTGCCAGAGCTTACCTGAGTTACTACCCGAGCTTACCCGAGCTTCCTTCCATTGACTGCAGCTTGCACGGCGAACCTCCGAACTTACCCGAGCTTTCTCCCATTGGCTGCTGCTTAGGTGGCGCTCCTCCGAACTTACCCGAGCTTACCCGAGTTACTACCCGAGCTTACCCGAGATTCCTTCCATTGACTGCAGCCTGCACGGCGCACCTCCGAACTTACCCGAGCTTCCTCCCATTGGCTGCAGCTTCGGTGGCGCTCCTTTGAACTTACCCGAGTTACTACCCGAGCTTACCCGAGCTTCCTTTCATTGACTACAGCTTGCACGACACTCCTAATACCTTACCCGAGCTTACCCGAGTAACTCGCGTAAGCTAGGCAACGGCACAAGATCGAGATAAGACACGTACGTACGGTGGCAAGCTTTTTAGTCGGTGTGCAGGTGAGCGCACGAGTTCTTTCGCACCAAAACGATCTTTTTTGTCGATATATAACTGATGAACCTGGTTTTTGCTTCAATGGCCTAGAAAATACTAATTTCACAGGTTGTGAGATGAGAATGCAGATATTTTCTCTTTTTGTGGCTATGCGTAAAAAATATCTACACTCCCTAAAACAAATATAAACAAAAGCATGATGCATTGACACCCTTACGAGATCGCAGACTGTACACTGGGTATATGCTGGTTGTTTAAAGAATTTGGATCATCTGGTAATTAATCCTGAGTTTTAGGTGAAATGGAGTCCTTCAGACACTACATCGGGTAAGGTCTGTACTCTTGCGTAAATAAGTATTTGCAAATTGCTCTGTGGGATAAGAAACCGAAGGGCTAAAACATGGCCTGAAATTCAAGCTCACATCTTCAGGCACATAGATACACACAAGTACTTCTCACAAATAAAGTCTACGCGGCTTGAATGCACGCTTCTGATGCATAACGAACTATACAATAAGGCACAGGAGGTGACCCCTTGAGCTGTATATTTTTCACAAAGGCATTAAGTGCATAAGATTGTCCACTCACTTTTATATTTTCCTGACACTTTAAGTTCGTTAGGTTTGCAATGTGGAACTAGAATTACACAGATAGAATCAAGGTCACTCATTAAATTGCCATATGGGTAGCTGTGACTTGACTGTGGTCGCCTTGTTAGTTAAAGAGGAGCAAGTCACACAGGTGCAAGTCTGCATTATCCATTTGTCACCACGAGTATCGTGGAGGCTGTGTGCACGACCAGCAATCATGGCGCCAGTGAACGTACGTTTAAGCTACCAATGTGGAGGTTGTATATTACATTGTCTATGCACTACCGGTAGACCACTACTATCGCCCTCTTTTCCCACACAATGTCCGACAACTTCTTCAATCAATGAGCATTTATTTCACCAACAGAGTATACAGGTGGTGAAAAAGGGCGGCGGAGAAAAAGCTGCAAGTTTTACAGCTTGACAAAAGCCCCGTCCGCCCCTCGAGCAGTGACAGGCTATAGTACATGTAAAAAATAAAAAAAGATACGTACATGCGCGTACACTGATAAGAAAAGAAAAAACATGTAATCTATGCTGGTCAAGGGTGACAAAGACAGTAATATTACTCAGATTTGTCATTTATGATAACATATATGTTTTAACAGAAAACTGTGTAGAAATAGGACATGGTTATCAAAGATGAAAATCTTAAAAGGCAGATGCATGTCATACACAAGAGACACAGAAAAACATGATTGCGCTCAGAATTGATTTTTTTCATTCCTGTCTAGTGAGATATGATGCATATTAACTACAAGAATAATTCCGTTAGGCGTCGAATATTTAATGTCAGTACATCGATACCTAGTTGATAATAGTAGTTGATTAGTTTAGGTAGAGTACAACTTGCCCGCTGCCGACCGTACTCTGTGCGTGAAAATGGTATTTGCCATCCCCATGTACCGCATATTATGGCAGGAACTGAAGGTCCTCCTATTCTCATTCTCATCCCACAAGCATGCAGTAGAGTGAACGCTGACGTAATTCGTAACGCGCAAGCATTTGCATTGTAAAAGGTGCCGTGCAAGAGCTCGCTGGAAGTAAAACAGGCTGAATGGCGTCTGATATACGGTGCATAGTTCTTCCTCGGACTGCACACCTAATACAAAATCACTCCCTGCCTCACTCGTCCGCCCTCCTCTCTTCCCACTCACTCTCGACACAGTTCAACGTTTCTTCTCGTGGTCTGTACTGTTGGCGGCTTGCAATAAGCACTTCAAAAGTATACTGTTGTAGAGCTTGTTCTATTCTTTAGTGCCCAGCTTTCCTTCTCTTTACAAAGGAACGAGTAGTATGAGAAGTTATCTCATTAGGAGTGTTTCTGCTTTTCCAACCATTTCCTAGGCTAGCAGGGTTTTTGAACTCATCCTAAAAAGGAAAATTAATTGAACTCACTGCTGTATTGGTACCGCACCAATCCGGAGAGAGACATGCGGGCAGTTTATTTCCCAACTAACCAGCGCTGGCATAGTTTGTTTTGATTCGGAGCCCGATAACGGGGAAGTGAGCATCTTTAGGAGAGCCTCTTTAAGAACAACAGGGTTCTCTGCCCACATCCTGCTGATGATCGACGTCGGTCTGTGCTTCAGCTAGTATCTTCGAAGTTCTTCGAAGTCCAAAGCGAACATACCTGACTCTGGGCAAGCACACACAGGAGCGCGCGAGGTGAGTGAGAGCACGCATGCGCGTTTAGTGCACATAGTCGCTGAAATCTGAACGCAGCTTCAAACATTATACCCTCAAACAATAAAAGAACCTGCAATAGTCGAATCATTCCCGCTCAATAGAGCTGAAATGTCGTTCAAGTCGCTAACAAAAGATCGCAGTCCTGCTTGGGCATGCGTAACGGGAGACTTGCGAATAGAAGTGCGCGCCATAGCTTAGAATGCAGGTGCTTCGCCTTTTATTAAGCAACATTTTTGCAAAACGCTCGGGCTCTGTGTGCTTAAGAGCTGCGTTGACGGTAGAACACTTTTCAAAAGGTCACTGATGCCTTGGAACTTCTTACGACGGCGGAGGCTCCATTTTTTATCCTAACTAAGAAGAATGCTTTATGCGCATGGGCTTACACAGATCGCGCTGCGCGATAAATTCTATGACGTGTTGCACAACGCGCGGCACGTGGAGGGGGCTTTCGCAGGCAGTTTTAAAGAGCGCTAGTCCCGAAAGCCTGCAGAGTTCGGAGGAATCGGCGTGAGCACACGCATGCGGTCGGTTCACCGCAGACGCGCTCTAGTGAACGCAACCAAAAATGCAATAGGCCATAGTCTTGAGATCGTACGCACGCGAAAGCATTCATATTTATGGAAACGGCTTGAGCACTTCAGCGAACGCATCAAGCCGGAGTTTCTGCCCTTTCGAACTTAAAATTCGACTGGAGAGGCTGTGAAACGCAAGGCGCTTCGTAACGCTCTTGCCGACATCATGTTGCTGAGAATTCAGTTTAACGCAGTTTATTACGTTGGGCTGATCCTCCTGCGTGTTGGCTGATATTTGCCCCCGATGCAATACTGCAATATCAAACCTTGCTCGCGTGATGCGCCCGCGGTGAGTTTAGAAACTATATACCACGGGTAACGTTACCACTCCCAATTTTCCCTGTTTATTTTTTTTCTTTTGCGACTAATACTACTGCGCATGGCGTAATGTGAAGGTCCTGTATTCAGCAGTTCATTACAAATAAACGTACTAAGCGCCAATTGATTCATAGATCTTACTGCATTTTAAAACAAACAGCCCCCAAACTGGTTGCAACAGGGAGAGGTTGAAATGTAATTGTACCTACCTTGGCGCACAACGTTTAACACGTCTCCCTGCCTGAATCGCTACCGTCGGAATGGAACGCATGCGTAAAAACATGGGATGCCTGAATTTATTTTCGTTGGATAGTCGAGATTTTATAGCCGTGTCAACTGCATTGACACTCACAGTAGTCGCATTACCTCGCTTTAACGCCAGGTTCGTTTTCAGTGGAAGTAACCCTTTACTAACCTGTCTAGATTTTACTGGTTTAAGCCCTTCAGTTAAACCGTAACCAAAAACAAAACCGTTCGCCACTCAATCTTGTCTGGCTGTCTGCAGCCAAGTTGCGTTGTTTCCAGGTTTGATTTATTCATTTTCACTCTGGCACGATGACCTGCCAGCGTTACCGGGCGCGCCCAAAACGACACCGAGGAACCAAAGAAATCCTTTAGCGCCAGAAGTGCCCTGATCTAAATTCACGTTGCAATGTTCTTTTCCTTTCCCTTCGTCCTCTCACACGCATACTTCTCTTTTGTTTCACGGGTCCCCGACTGCTTTCGTATGCGAGGCTTATGATGTATGGCGGTTGCAAGAATGACACGCTACGTCGACGTCTGTGACCCCGAAAGAAACAAATGGCTCTTGAAGCACGATTCTGCCCCTCGGTGGTGGGAGCAAGAAAAAGAAGAAAAAACATTAAGCGTAGCAAGGGGTAAAAGAATTAAAGGAACACGATTTTCTAGAATGATGATGGGAGCGGGCTGGGCTGCATGGCGAGGGCGTATAGCTTCCTTTAAACTAGCCGCGTGTCTTTAGGAGTGGCGCGTTTCTATTTGTTTTTTAAAGTATTCTTGCTGTTTGGCTCATTTCTCACTTTCGCGTCATGAGCAGATAGTTCCGCGCCGAAAAGTTAGGAAACGGTTTCGAAATTTCTCGTATCGTGCATAATGTTATTTATGCTTTACGTGATACAGGGCGTGATACAGTGAATACATTCTTTTACTTCTACTTTTCATGTTTTTTTTTCTTCAAGAATATGTTCGTGTCGCCTTATATGTGCCATTAGCATATTTTGTTTCACAGGGCAGCGCCCTTATTACTGGCATTCTCTACGCCCCGCAGCCCTTACAAAAAAAGTTGTGTGAAAGAATTTTATTTTAGTTCATACGTAACGACACCGCCTTCGTGCCTAACTCGAGGCAAGCGCTGAATGTGGCGCATGGTGAGCTGGTAATGTTTCGCTCCACGCGCGCTGAGGTACGTTCTTGGCGGTTTTGGAGCGTTTTTCTTGTGCAGGGGCAAGTCGTCTCTCTATGGCCACCGTTTGTGCTTTCAAGTAGACTGCCTGGCGTGAAAAAGGGTCCTTTTTGGGGTGCATAAGTTCTACGCTTCAAGGAATAGCGATTTAAACCTGCTTGCTGGCAGCTTAGCGTGCAAGTAAAATCTCCTCTTATAGTACGGGCATAGATACAAGGTTCTACAACACGCTTTCTGTTGTAAAGGATTTGGGTCGTGTCATGAAGAACCGGTATTACTCACTTTTAAAATTCGTACCAGCTGTTTTGTTTCCTCACATTCGCTCGAATCTCCTTTCATGTTATTAAATTACCTCCTTGTTCACCTGTGCGGTTATTGTTGCAAAATTTATCAACTCTCTTGATACCTGATATAATTTACTGCAGAGAGTTTGTTTCTAAACTAAGAAATGTTATAAGAATGGCTATTTTAAATACTTAAAATCACAATTTAGCATCGCGACCGAGACATAGCCAAAAACTGTGCCTGATTTACATCACACAGACTAGGCACAATGAGAACGTTTCAATCTTCTTTTGATGAATGAGATCGAGTACCTACATTCCGAAAACTCAGAGATGGGACACTGTGTCAGCATTTTCTAGCTGTGTGTTGTGTTAAGTGCCGAGTTTTTTTTTTTTTTTGGAACTCTGAAAATCTCATACCCTTCCCTCGTTTTTCCGCAACACTTCCATGAATATTTCTTTTGTTGTCGATGATGGGAAGATGCAAATTTTATGCGTGCAAGCTGCAAACCGACAGACACGCCGTTTAGTTGTCGTCGGGCAAGTCTAAGCGCCGAGTCGGACATTAACGTGCGGTAGCATTCCAGCTTTCGACAAGCTCTCACTTTATTCTCTTTGAGAGATTGATAACACACTATGCCTCATGGTGTACCCCGTCTGTACGCTTTCAGTGCATTGAAAATTATTTGCAGGAGAGATTAGGAAACAAACACACGCAGGAAAAGCATTTTTCCTGCCAGAGCGGCCAACTACGAGGGGGTACCCAAAAGAAACCGGACTAAATTTTTTGGTCGGCAAAGCTTCTGTGGTACCGTGTTTTGCCACTAGGAGCGCATAGAACGAACATTCCAGAGTCAGTAAACCGAGTGCCGTCGTTGAAGGAGGTCAGACTAGTTTAGGCATAGTTTTAGAGTGACGACTGTTTTGTGTGAATGTCGTTTTTGCAATGGCTGATTTTCGTGAACAGCGTGCGCCGGTGAAATTCTGATTTTTGCTCGGAGAAAGTTGAAAGGAAACTCTTGAAATATTAAGAAAGACGTACAAGGAAGATGCTATGGGGACAACTCAAGTGTTCCTGAATCGAATCCTGAATCAAAGCAATAATCATGCCAATGGAAAACTTCAAATTCACCTCGCCTCAAGAAAGCTCGTCAGGTAAAACCAAACCTCAAAACAATGCTGATTTGTTTTTTCGACGTGAGAGGAGTCGTCCATTGAGAATTTGCTCCGCAGGGTCAGACAGTTAACGAAGCTTTCTACTAGGATGTTTTGGAAAGATTGGACAACAGTGTGTGGTGGAAGCGGCCTGATTTGTGGCGGTCGGGTGACTGGTTTTTCCATCATGGCAATGCCCCTGCTCAGACAGCCCTGTCTCTACGACAATTTTGGACCAAAAATGGCATGACCCCTATTTCTCAACCCTCATACTCTCCCGACTTTGCCCCGTCCTACTTTCTTTGTTTCCTAGAATGAAAAAATAGGTGAATGGAAAGCGTTTCGCTGATGTTGCTGAGGTGAAGAAAAAAAACGACAGAGGCACTGTCAAGCATCACAAAAGTTGAATTTAAACAATGTTTTGAAAAATGGAATGAAAGATTTCACTTGCGTATCATTGCAAGTGGGGAATACTTTGAAGGAGATTGAAGGTCTGTGCTTAAAATGTGAACAAATAAGTTCAAACAAAAATAAGTCCGGTTTCTTTTGGGTACCCCCTCGCATAACGCCTTTCTGCCTTATCCCTGTCATTTCACCTAGACGGAAGCCGAAATGTTTTAGAGTTCTTTCGTAGAAACTTTACACTGTTCTTGTGCGTCAGACATCAGTTCCGAAAGTCCTGAGTATATCATTGCAACTTGACTAGAATTTAAGAAGGCTGTGCCCACTCATTCATTTTCTTCATGTCTCGCTCACCTTGAGTAGCCTTGCTCGCACGCAAAACAAAAAGAATACATATCATAATCTCTGAATTATAGCTGTGATATGGCTAATGATGCGTCGACAACGATTATCTTCAGCACCTATATTCGCAATAGCACAGAGTTTGGATGAAACGCTGGGCCATTCTACAGCAACAGCTATTAGCAGGCAACTGCGCGTAAGACCGATCGCTGCTTCCCGCTAACTGGTGCGTCTGCTGGAATCGATGGCGGATGATTCTGTGAGGCACAAACACTCCGCTCTGCCTACTCTCTCGTAAAACTAACGCCACTTGTATTAGCCTTAGCATAGGCAAGCGACGGAAGAAATTTCCAAAGCTTACATTCATCATCTCTCCGCTTCTCGAAGCCTCAAGTACATGGGCCAATAGGAAAAGACCCGATAGCGAGCACAGTTCGTTTATAAAACGAGAGAAAAGGAGACTTCAGTTTCACGCTGGTTAGCTTTTACAAAATATAAGCTGATGAATGTGACGCGACGGATTGTAACTTTTCCTTCGTAAATTTTAGTCCTTTAGTCAGAAAAGCAAAGGCCAGTCTCCTGAAAAAGAAAGAAACAGCTATCGGATACGGGATATGATAAGCTTCAGTGAATTTCAGCAGGTATTTCGGCGGTAATAAACAAAATAGGGTCATATAATAGCCCCGTTTACATGCTTGGCTGCATCTGTTCCAACGTCAACGTCCGGTTCTTTGAATCAGCTTTTGTGGAAGACTTCAAACCACAGAAATCTTGAATACACTTACATAGTATAGACTCAAGCACTGTTGACCTCTGCGAAGCTTCGGCCAACGATTTTGCTTGGGTTTCGGATTGCGCGCTAAAGAAAAGGTGCTTTTAAAGCACGACAAGCGTTCTGCGGTCTGCGCAGTCCGTCTCTTGTTGCAAGCTGTGCTCGGGCAGGGCAGTCACTGGCACTACGCAAGGCTAGGGCCATTTATTGCTGACGTTACGCAGCTCCTCGGCATTCTGAAGCACTTAAGCACGTTCGAAAAACTTACAGAACGATTACTGTTGCGATTTTCAGCTACATCTGGGATGTTGCGGAATGCTGATGCTAGTCGAAGTACTTAGTAATTCCGGCTTGGAGTGTGTAAAGCATTAACCACCGTTTTAAACTCAGGTACAGATAGTCTGCAAGGCTTACCTGTAGTCATTGCTTTGTTGTCGCTGCTGTTTACCACAAAACTGCCGTTTTCTTCAGTAACCTGTCACCGCTGCCTTTCCCAAATTCTCTCATCACGATGAGGCGGCTTATAAATTAGTATATAAGAAAAGAATTACGCGGAGAAGATGAGACAAGGCGCACCTTTAAAACTAACCTTAGGAATCGTGCCTGAAGAGAAGCTGAGAAAGAAGCTCTCTATCATGGTGGGCCAAATGTTGAGAGCGCCCGTGCGACGAGCGTCAAGACAGCACGTGGCGAGGTCGTGAGAGAAGTTTAATCTGAGTGATAACAGCGTGGGGACCCCGGCAGGAAAACTTCGCCGCATCTCACGTATACATATATACATAGGGTTGTGAGAAAGCGTGACCCCGCTAAGAAGAGAGCGTCTGTCACTCGAGAAACTCCTGAAGACGGTTCACGTTTTTTTGGTTACTCGCTTACTTTCGGCGTGCTCGGATTTTCGATATACCGAGGGCACGACGGCGGCGTGCTTTTGAGAACCGCGACCCAGCAGAAGAGAGAGAGAGAAAGTATGAGTGAGGGAGTCAAAGAGAAGCCTGGAGGAACGAGTGAATGTTTTGTCGCTTTAGCTAGCTTTAGCCACCTCGTCGCCTTCGCCGCTGCCGTAGCCGCGAAAGTTTACTACGGCGAGGGCAGCATCAGGGAGGACGGCGTTGCCTCGGCGTCCGTGCGAGCGATGGAGGAGATGGTGGTGGCGGCAGCGCAAAAGTGCATTTTCCGTCCGCGCGAAGCACCGCCACGGCAGCGAGCAGCGCATCAAAAGGACAGCGTGAGGAGCAGGAGGAAGCAGAGAGGAGCGAGCGGCTCCTCCGCGCGCAGTCCTCCGGGAGCTGAGAATGCGAACCCCGGCGCGCGCGAAGCAACTTACATCTGGAGATGGCCTTTCCATCTTTTTGAAGGACGTATCTCGCCTGAAAATGCGCCCGACCCGTTCACAGGGGTTGCTGAAGAGTGCTTGGAAGGGGGGGGGCAGAGTCCTTCACACGACGTCGTCGTCGTCGTCTTTTTGCTCCCGGTCTCTCATTCCGCGCGCCAGGCGTAAAGAGCCGCTCTCGTTGGGTGCCGTCGCTCCTGCTGCCTCCTCAGCGACCCCTCTTTTTCCTCCCTCTTTCCCTGAGTGGCTTCCTTGACCTGCCTTTTTTTTTCCTTTCTCCCGTCCGATTCTTGCCGTCCTCACGCTCGGCCAAGGCGGAAACGCATGCATATCGCCCGTCTCTCTCCCAAGATCAGTGCTTTCTGCTCAGCCTACGTTTTCTATCTACAGTGCATACGTGCTGTGTGGGTTTAAATAAACAGCGCGCACGGACGTGACAAGTGGGGAGGTGAGCTAGGGAATGGGGAAATCAGGGAAAAATCTGGGAATGAGTAAAAGAGCAATGAAAATGACGTCGGAATGGCATCATGAGCGGATCCTTAGTAATGGAACGTCATATACGATTCCGTTTATAGGCTCGTCCGAGAAGAAGCCCAGTGAAACAGCAGGAATGTGGACGGCAGTAGTAGATCCCATGTCACCACTCCAAGAACAAGAGGGCCGGGCAGTAAAGTCGTCCTGCTCCATTACTTCTTTTTGTGTGCCCGTTTATACACTGACCGAAGCAGTACGACAAGAAGGATTCAACTCCGCCACATCGTTCGTGACAGCTTGCAGAGTGTGCTCAGAATAGTTAACTCCATTCCATGAAGGCGTTTAAAAACAAACTTATTTTTCACTTCCGTTCGTTGTCGCGTTGAAAAGTAAGACAGATTACATGTATCGTGCACTTTTGGTTCGACAGATGCATGCGAGTACTGCCCGCAAATAAAGAAAAGACAACTTTTTGGGGGTAATATTTATCTTTTTTTCTTGATGATGATCAGCCAGCATTTTTCTTTGTTCTGTTGCAAGGGCGGAGCGGGGAATTAAAGGAGGTGAATGAAAATTGTAGTGGCCAATTTAATGCTTGAGGAGCCAACCGCTTCCTCATTGTAACATCCCAGTTTGTTTTGTTGTGGTGGTTTGCTTCTCTTCCTCCCAAGACTTTGACTACGAAGACTGTACAGGCGACAGAAGTTACTATCATGCTCTAAATTTTAAAATGCCTAATGGAGCCCTCCAGCAAATACTGCTTGCAGCCATTTCGTCTACGCAGCTCTATCCAGTTCGCGCAGGATGTCAAAACATGAAGGATCACTTCCCGCTTGTTTTCATTAAACTAATTTGGAACAAATTTAGGGGGGGGGGGGGGGGGGGCTACAAATGGGGTTCTGAAGTGATGGATCACTGGAACCGGGGCCCAGAAAAAATGCGCAAAGAAGTTCGTTCCTTCCACTTTCTCTCTTTCATCTTATGCTGCCACCAAACAGTGAAACACGCACAAAACGCACTGCCTGAAAGGGAACAAAGCCGAAAACCAAACATGCGGCAAAATCTGGTGCGCGTTGGTTCCTTTGTCCCGCTTTTGTGTTTCTGCTCGCAAACTTCCTTGTTTCTGGCGTCTCGACGCAGATTGTAATCAGGGAGCAAACTTCTCACCCCTGTCAATGCGTTGCTCCAGCACTCTCTCTCGCTTTTCTTGCTCTTCTTGTGCCCTGCTTCTGCCGCTAGGCGCCGCGAGTGTCGCCACTCGGCTGACGATTCCGCCACCTTGTGCTTTTCGCCAGACGGCACCTCATGCGATTTCATCATCAGGCGAGGCGCCTCTCTTGCTGAGCAAACCCGGGTCTTCCAGCTCCAGTGCGCTGCATTCCCCTGCTGTTGACGCGGCATTTGTTGCTGTTTATTATTCACTCTACATATTGTTAGGATAAAGCTGGTAAACTTCCTTCGGGTGCCGCAAGGAAGTTCTGAAGCGCCTTATCGGAACATGTGCCGGAAGTGGGCGCCGACTTCCGGAATGCACTAATCGACCTCGGCGTCCCATGGTTTCTGCTTTTTCTTTACCTGATGTTTGCGAGCGCGTCAATCAACTAATTGCGCCGACTTCTTTCTTCAAGCATGAATGTTTTATTTCGTTCACTCGGGCTTATTTACTTATCTTTTTATTAGCTATATAGCTTTTAGCTTTTGTTGTCGATATTTTTACTGTAGCCACCTTATGCAAAAAAAAAAATGCAACAACCTCCCCGTTTGCCGAGAATAGCATTCAGTGTAAAGGTAGCCCTGCATGCGATGTCATTGCTTAGCCCCCGGCGAAGTCGTTTATTAAACGGAGCAAACTGCACGTTTCTTCCCTCTCCGTTCGTCGGGGCCGTGTGTCGATGACGTTGTTCGGGTAATTATTAATTGCAAATAGCTCAAATGCACATTCAAGCTATTTCACTGGCCTTGCACACACAGGGATTGTCGTCGACATAATGCGCGCCCCTGTTCCCGTTCCCTTCTTATAAAAGTGTTTCGTGCCATTCATTTCGTTTCGAACTCCGTTCTATTTTTCGCTTGGGCGAGTAAGCTGTTCCGTTCACATTTCGCAAATCCTGCAAGATGTCACCACTTGTAGAGACGTCAGGACAGGCTACGTGAAGAATGATAATGGCGCTGGCCTGGAAAATAAATGGTCAGAGATCAAACGCCGGAAGGGTTAAAATTAGTGTGAAAAACGCTCCTAATACAGGTGTAAGCGAACTTGCTAGTGCTAGTGGAGCCCACAGCACGACGGAAGGAATAATCCGGGCGAATTATTGATCGAGGACTAAGTGAAGCAGAAATAAGTGTGGACCATAAATTCTTGAGATCTGTAGTACCGAGACAGCCGTCTAATAAACGATATTATGGCTTAGTTGTGAGCTGGGTTTGTTACTATGCAAGAAAGGGCACTTGGGCATTTTTTTACCATGTGTGCCAAGGGAATTACTTGTTGACCTGTGATTTGAATGCCATTGCATAGGCATGCCAGTCTTTTTCGTCAGTGTTTGGATCTTCTGATAAACGCATCGGTATGCATAAAAAACATTACCACGCCACTTTTTAAAAAACTTATTAATTTCCGCTTATATTCCTACTCCACTCGTGCAAAGTACTACATCAGGCCATGCCAGGCAGCTGAAGACTATGACCCCATTTTGGGGTTCATGTTTATTCCTGAACCATTTTTATAGCGACAGCTGTTTTAAGGCGCGTACCACGTACGGGTTGAATATGGTTTTAGTTGCAGCAGTAGTATTAGTAGTCGGCGTAACCAGTGCAAGGTTTCTATGAAAGCAGGAGAAGGAGGGTTGCACTAACGTCACTCATGACGTAACTGGAACGAGCCTTGTCAATGCACCACGCTGAATGGTAAGATGCCAGTAACGTCACAGCGCAGGTGGCAGCATAGGTCATCTTTCCCATAACTCCTCCCTTTGCTCTTACAACCACCCGAAACACGTGCATAGTCATCGTCTTTCAGAATCGGGCATTTGCGTCATGCCTCGAACACATTTCCTGACACTTTTCAGGCATCAGAGCTTTGTTCATTATTATCGAGGACTGGAAGAGAAGTGTTTCTTGAAATTCGAGTATGTCTGAAAATTAAAAACACGGCTCTATAGCTTTTACGCATGAATGTCGCACACACATTCTTGCCCTCAACACACTGAGAAATTAAATCAACTAAACACTTGTCACTGATACTCGCCTTACGCAGTGGAAATTATCGTGTGAGTTTTTTCTTTTTCTTCTAATTTCTGTGTTGTTGCTTCAGATATAGAAAATGCCTGTTACTTTCTTCTTGGAACATTTGGGATCATGCAGTTTTGCTTTCTGCGAAACAATGTAACAAAGCTGGTGAATGTTTGCTTCAAGCAAGGCCAAGTATTCGAACTGATGCACAGGCGACATTTACAGGAAGAACAAAAGAAAGGCAAACTTCAGCTACTCCTTGGCCGCCTTTTCATGCAACTCTGTGACCATATAGTCTCTACCCTGTTTTGATTAGTGCACCAAAAATGGCAGCGGTACCACGAATTAATAGATGAACAATGTCCTCCAAGATATTCCTGAAAAAAAAGATGAAAGGGTGCGAGTTGAGAGATTCAGAAGGCGTGGTGTTTGATTTCACCCCCTTCCCTGAAAACGCTCTCTCGATGCGACACACGCTAACAATTAGAATTCAGGAAGAGCACGTTTACATGCGCATGTGATGGAATGATCTTCGATTTCGCTATTGATTGGCTGAAAGTGTCTGAATATGTGCGACTTGTTTTATTGTTTAAAGACGTTAGAATATAAGTTCAGTGCATTAACTCTAGATGTAATTTAATCTTAACTTTCTCGATGAAGGTTCCAATTCTTCTTATGCGTTTCTCTAAAGAACGCGTCATTAAAAACTAAATTGAGGAAATACCGAACCTTTATCTTACGTTCTCACTCCGAGTAAACCAGGCTTAAACGCTTTAAAGTTTATCGCACATTTGATCGGCACACAAAGCTTCAACGCTTTCTCAGGGGTTTGCAGCCTCCGTGTAATTCACTTCAAAGGTAATTACTGCAGTGGTATTTTTCCATCTGAGAATATGAACTGTTAAGGACCTTCAGCATCTCGACTACGACGATAATTAATGACTCGCCCAGCTGAAGTTGTTTACCCACACACTGCAGGTCGCGTAAAGCCTCGGAGGTGTCCATGTTGTCCCGCCAGCGCTGAGCGCTTTCCCTTTCCCAGCCAAACCAAACCTCCCGCATAGTCACGCGGGCTCTGACCCCTATAATTCACCGCGGCTTACCACGGCCCCACAAAAAGTTCGGGTAGGCGGGCACATTCTCCTTAATTAAAAAAGTTCGGTCAGCGCCCTTCGTCTCAAGTCTCGTCCCCATCCACCGAGCGATGGCCCGAAATTGAAGGTACGCCTTGCCAACTCCAAGCACCGGCGAATACGTATTAAATTCTCCAGCACAAAACGAGGCCAGATTTCGGTGAACCTCTCAGTAATTGGCGCTTCGGTAAATCTCGTTCGGAAAAACGGACGGTCTTCAAGATTGCGAGCAGTGGGACTTGTCCCAGTCTATTCCGAGGGCCTATAATGCGAAGACAGATAGAGAGGAAGCAGAAAAACACAATGAAGACAAATAAAAACAACCCCGGCCCTCTTCACGAGAAGACAAGACGAAACTGGAGTACTTTCTCCTCTAGAGCCGATTGTGCTTTGGAAACCCGGTGACGCCAGGGCGTAGACAGGGGCCGCCGAGCGAGCAGCAGAAACTCGAACACGGCCAATGCTGTCAGGTCCCATGAATACGTAATGAAGATTAATGCCGAAAACTAGTTCTCCGCGACTCCTATTGGCGACCGACTCGGGGCACTGTACAGGCACTACTTCTTACTCGAACGCCGCAGAAAGGCTTTCGGGCGACGAACGCAAAGAGACGAAACGAGAAGATTGGCGATGTTATCAAGGCTACTTCTCAAAGACACTGCCGCTTCGAAGTGTAAGAAGAAAAAGGGGACGACGCGACTGCGAAGCTTTCTTCGAACACGCGCGCAGCGCGCGCACAAACACAAGAAAAAGTAAAGAAAAGAAGACGGGAGTGTGCGGGCGGAAAATGGAAAATAAGACTCGAAAGTAGAGAGCTTTCGTTGTTCTGTCCTTTCTCTTTTCCCTTTCCAACGCGAGTCTCGCGTCTCGGCGGTGCTGTGCCCGGTTCGCGAAGCGAGCGCACGCCAGCTGGCATTGTTGTGGAGCGAAAGGAAACAGCTCCTTTCTAATTCGAGTCATGGACTTAGGAGGGGCAAAAGGTGCCCGTCGCCGGAATACTGATTGAACTCCTGCGGTATCTCTCTAGCCGGGGTGGTATGCCATGCCGCACTTCCGGTATTGCTCGGTTCCCGTATCCCCCTTTTTCCTCCCGTCCCGCATCCACACGTAACCCTTTGCGGGAGCTGCTCTCCCCGCTGCCTCTTGCGGCACCGTTGCTATGGCGCAGAGGGAGGCGTTTGTTTCGAATCCCGAGGAGGCCCCAGATTATCACTCGCCTCGGCCTGCGCTCCTTGTTCTCGGGTGGCACCTGCCCCCGCTGCATGGCCTTGTAATCTCTAGGCTCATTATCACACCCGTGGGGCATTGCCACTAGAGCCTCTTGCCAGTCGACTTGCCTTCCTCACGCTGCTTCTTTACATCTATTTCTTGTAGTAAGTTCGTTTGCTTTGTTTTGTCTTAGACGTGTTCTCGCCTTTTATTGCAGCTATCTGGAGGCCGGAAGACTGATGGGCCCGAATGCGTTTACTAAATGCGCTGCTAAACTGCCTATTGCATTGTGCCTCAATGACACAATAGATCTCTTTTCCGTCTGACCTGGAAACGTCATAAAAAAAAAGAGTTTTGGTGAGAAACGGAAGGAGCGACCCGAGGAAAAGTAGCGAAGTAATTTCTTCGGAGATAAAAACACTTTCGTTATGCCCTAGTGTGGCATGTGGAGCTGGATGACAATAGTTTCTCGTCTTAGTCGTTTGAGGCGAAAAGCTTCACTACCCGCACCACAGCCGCGCTTCGCGTGAGATGTCGGAGCCAAGATTTGCCACAGCTGCGCATGCGCGATACTGAGTGACGTCACACGCGGCACAAATGAAAAAATAAATAAAAGACAAACAGTGGGCCAGGAAACACTCATATCTCGGTGGACACCCGAACCGCGCCGTAAGGGAAGGAAAATGAAAAGAAAATTCGTTTTAAAGAAAGGAAATGATGCCTGTCTCTCTCATATCTCGATGGATACCCGAACCGCACCATAAGGGCCTTCAGGAAAATGAAATGAAATGAAAATTTGTTTTAAAAAAAGTAAATGCCAGTCTCTCATATCTTGGTGTACAGCCGAAGGGAATGGACACCACAGTACATGCCCCTAAATCAACCTTCTAAGACAGC
This sequence comes from Amblyomma mixtum, assembly GCF_055824585.1. Classification (NCBI taxonomy): domain Eukaryota; kingdom Metazoa; phylum Arthropoda; class Arachnida; order Ixodida; family Ixodidae; genus Amblyomma; species Amblyomma mixtum. Next base: position 67,438,855 of record NC_143017.1, on the reverse strand, counting down.
ATCGTATTCACTATACGCGCGTCTCCTCCTCCGCCTCCGTACAGGCAGTGTGTGGGCATCCCAACGCCTCCACCGTTATCGTAGAGCTCCCCGTGCATTATGCGCCAACTGCGACAGCCATGACGTCAAACCAAGCACAACTGCAGCTTTTCGCTTGTATATTCAGGCTTAACCAGAGCTAAGCCCCTGCCTATCTTTTTTTTTTCTTGCGATTTGCTGGGATGTTGCATTGTGTCGCTTAATTCGCATTCGCATAATACGAATTATTGGAAAGTTAGGACTAGGTGAGTTGGATACGATTAATTTTCTCACAGCTGAGTCTTGCTAGATTCGAGTTTTCAGCTCCCGTCTTCACCATTTCATCCTACTACTTAAGTTTTTTAAAAGTGCACAGTAATAATAAGTATGTTTTTACAAAATTCATATTCAGATAGAGAGAGATAAAGAGGAAGAGGGAAGGCAGGGATGTTAACTATAAGGGTGTTCGAGGGAAGGCAGGGATGTTAACCAGAAAGGTGTTCTCGTTTGCTACCCTGCACCGGGGAAGAGGGATGAGGGATTGAAAAGGGAAAAAGACAAGGGGCGAGGGGCACCATCCATCAAGCCAGTCGCTCTCCGGAAGATAAACCTCGATACACTTGTGAAATGCGCCACCGATAGTCTGAAGTCAATATTGACCAAGCAAGCTGAGCTGCGCGTGTGCGTCAGAGGAAAAAAAGAAATTTGATTTTTTTGTGTATTAACTGAAGCGTATATCAACTATGACCCTTGCATAATGATCAGAATAAAGAGCGATTGAAGGCCTACCCTTCAAATCGTTCGGCGTATGATAGCCTTAGTCGCTTATGCGCCATAAAACACAGAACAACAACACATCATCAATTCGATATCTTCATGAAAAAAAGTAATCCTTCCCCTTGGCCACGTAGTATCTATGAGCGTCGGCTTGTCTTTGGCACTGCTAATCCAAAATTTAGGCAGAGTCCTTGACGGAGCAAGAAATTATTCTGTTTATGCATGCCGCTTTCACGCTCCACCGTAGTTCTCAAGGACGTCTTAAGTACGACATGCTCTATGCAGGGGCTATGATGACCAGCTCATTACTCGGGCTGATTACGTGACAACCCATGCGGCGCTTATTTGCATAGCAGTTGAAAGTGTCTGTGTAGGTTCTTACGAACGTTCTGCTTTCATTACAACGCATTTGGTTCGGAAGCAGTAAATGACTCAATTTCAGAGTCAGCGCGTTAGAAGTTTTCTTCATTTCTTCAGGGAGAACAAGGCATGCTTAATTATTCATAATTAACGAGTTCCAGTAATATGACCTCGGGCAAATTCATTCTGCCTTCTTGCCCTTCGTGTACTAACTTTCACGAAGGCTACAATCAGGTCAAAGAGAATGCCGAAAGTGAGTGCTACTGAATTTTTAAACTTGCTTCAGATTTTACGATTGTTTGGTACCTTTTTTTTTTATAGAGGTGTAAAGAGAAATCGTTTCCTGTAAAAATGGACGACTTGCGAACAATTGCGACGAGCGTTAATGGCAGGCGGTTCGAACAGGCAGAAACAAAAAGTAGCAACGAGAGATTAACCGTGTAATTTTCACTTGTCAAGCACTCAGAGGCAGAAACAATTCGCCAAGTGCAGGCCATCATACTAAAAAATTGAAATCAACTTTCTGCAGGCACAGGAACGCAACCTGCTTCGCTCGTTGCTGAGTGGAAATGGCCAACACGATTCATCATGCGTGGGATTTTATGGTAATTTTTATGTGCCCAGCGGCTACGATGAATTGAAATAAAGGAATATTTTTTGGAAGAAACATGCAACTCAGGCTGATTCGAACTCCATGCAGAATGTCTCATCTACGCGCGAAGAGAAAATTAAGCAAGGAAAGAAGCAGAAAACGCAGCGAAAATATCAATTCGAATAGCTCGTTATCCATCGTGAGTATGGCGGAATAGGCACATTGTGCTAATTAATTATATCCGAGCTAGATGAGCTTGCTTCATTAACATCGTGCACATCCCTACTTATTATTTTTTCGTCTGCAAAAATCAAGCGTTCTCTAGTGCAAAACTAGTTCAATTTTTTGAATTACTTCTTTTTGATCTAAGAAGCAGAACTAAAGTAATATTCGACTGAAGACAGAGTTTAGAGGTAAAATGTATGAATATAAACGTGATACGAATTTTTTATACATATCAGGTGCAGTGCTTGGGTCGGGCGTTATGCAATGAAAAAAGCACGCGGTAGTGGTGGTTAGCGAGGCTGGATTTTGAGGACACTGACAATGAAATGAAACATGCAACGACGAAAGGCTAGGGTACCGGGTTGGAAGAATCTATCCTGTGGAGCGACTGCAAATTTAATCAGATTCAGCGTTTCCAGGACACGACCACTTTGATGAGCCGACTTTGAAGCTTTGTGGTATTTTACTGAAACGATAGGCAAGTATGGGCTCATAGTTAAACTAATTTTTCGGAAGAGCTGAACTGAGCTCCGGCTTAGCTGCTTGCAGATCAAAACTGAAGTGAAAAAGGATATCGTCTCGAGTGAAATGCACGAGCAGAAAATGTCGAAGCACGAGTACGATAGTCAGTAATGATTTATTACAGTGCGGATGTTCTGGGTTATCTATACGACTGACTGAGGAAGTTTGTTTTTCTATGCCCAGGTTAAAAGCAGCATTCCAGAGGGAGGCATATAAACTGGTATTTAAAGAATGAGGAGCGTTTTTGAAAATTTTGGCGCAGTCATTATGCAAGTGTCGGGTTTCTTTGGAGGACAACTTGGGCTACATGTCCGCTGATGACTGCATTGTCGGTGTTTGATTCGCGCTACAAAAAATACAATCTACGTGTCAATCGCAAGTGATTGTTTTCTTAAAGTTCCCACTTATTATTTTTGCGTGTTTGCGTGCGTGCGTGCGCACGTGCGCGCTACAACTTCATTTTACAAAGGTGCCTTAATAACCAATGCATTTGTGAAGATGTGTGACTAAATCTGTCAAATGGGAACTGTGCATGGGTTAACGTTTACTACTTGCGTCGTTGCAAAATCAGCATTGTGTTTTTCACGCCTACCTTCGCCTTCTTTTTATGTAAACATATAAAGAGAATAAATACTCGGCGAACGCGTTTAATGGTCCACTTCCTTAACGCTATAACTACTACCTCGACCATTCAGTAGCAGAGACGTAAATAATGTAGTCTGCCGCGCCATTTCGAGGCGTTCCTTTGAACGAGTTTATATTACATTATTTTCTAATGTCAACATAGTTTCTCATGAAAGCAGTTTCTATTTTTCGCGCAATGTCGTAGTGCAGATGAATACTTCCAGCATTGAATGTTTCAATAACTTGGTTACACTCCTATTGCATCGAATAATATTCTCGCAGAATTGTTCAATATTAGCTTCTAGAAGGTTGTCATTGTTACGGAATATTTAAAGTCTTTAGCTATAATCTACAATACCAAGGAATAAAAAAACAAACAAAATGGGCAGCTGAAAAAGGCCGTAGTTTTCATTTCCATGCCAAAAAAAGTTCAGTTGACTTCGCTCTGTGTTTGTTTGTGTCTTTTTTTTTCTTTTCGCAGTATACGCGGAAGTTGATTCACGGCTTGGGGGCCTCTTTTACGGCCGCCGAGCAATCTCAAAACGAGGTCATCCTATGGTGCTGGCGCAGGCGCACGCTTTCTCGTCTACACCAGTGCCAAGGGCTCCACATCCGGAGCGTTCAGTCGCAACGCTCCCACGCCAATGCGTTCAGACACGTATAGAAACGAGCAGTTCGCAAGCGAGTGTTTTCCGATGCGAGAAAGACCGCTTTCTCTCCTGTCCATCTTCGCTGGAGTTAATAACAACCTTCGTTCAGCACCCCCTCCGTCATTGATTTCCGTGAGGAAAAAGCTGACTGAAAGCACAGAGTGTGAAAAAAAAAGAGAAAACAAGGAAGAATACGGACAAGAGTGGCTTCGCGTGACGAGAGATATCTGCGCGCTGGGAGATCCATCAGCTACAGGCTAACGAGAGAGAATCACCTTCCAATTAGCCTTGTAATGTTCCGTAATTTGCGGGTTGCCGCTCGCGCTCCTTCTTGGAGGCCGGAGCGGCGATAACGAGGACACGTCGGCAGAGCATCAACTTTGTGGGCTAAAGGAGAAAGGACGAGAAGAATGAAAGAATAGGAGAAAAGAAAAATCCCACGGGCGTGAAAGGGGCTCTCTTGATCGCCTCATTCTCTCTCTTCGATCATCGCTCCTACGGCACTCGTTCGCATCACCCACGCAATGGGGCAGTAATGCTGGTACCCACAAAGGGACCTGTTCTAAAGAATGGCGTGAAACGCAGCTTGACCCGTTGATTCCATTATGGAATTACAAGTTGACTCTGCGTCCGCTGTGAACATTCTTCTGCAAATTGATGTCAGGGTTTTTATTTTCGTGACGCACACTCTAAACACGAAAATGCCTATTTGGGAGTGAAAGGAGAGAGTATGCTATCCTCAAGCACTCTCCCTTTTGTAAAAGAGCGTGCGCTAGAGGACAGCTTACTACCCTTTTTTTACTCCTTTCTGTCTAGAGTGTAGTGTTTCGCATGATGCTCATGAACGATACAACTAATCAATCAATCAATCAATCAATCAATCAATCAATCAATCAATCAATCAATCAATCAATCAATCAATCAATCAATCAATCAATCAATCAATCAATCAATCATTTTATTTCCTTAGAAAAGGAGGAGTACGGGACTAAAAGCTCGAGCAGCTTGACGAGGTCCCGACCCCTTGTTAGTTGGCATGACAGCAGGATGACGGCCAGTCTTACACAAAAATGAAAAAATATCACAAAGCAACGGGTAATACAGAATGAAACAACACGGCAATCAATCGGAGAAGCAACAAAAGGTAATACAGATAAATCAACACACATAAGCAACATTAGTGAACAAAATTAGGCGAATAGGAAGGCATGGTTTAGTCTTGCAAATGAAGAAGTTGACAAAAACGTTTAATGCGACAGTTTCGGTTTCTGGAGGGATCAAAATTTTCTCGGTCTAGTAAGTTTAACAGCGAAGGTAATGTATAAGATAGAGATTGTTCATCATAGGAGGTTCTCGGGGTGTGTACAAACCACATTTCTTTATGTCGGGTCTGACGAATATTTGTGTTTTCTTGGAGTTGCCGGGACCTTCCAGATCATTCCCTGCTGTTTAAGCTATGTGTGCCGAGTTCAGCTTCACAGCATGAAGCTCGGCTATCGGACATATGCAGCGTTGGCTCTTTCAACTTTAATAACCACTATCACAGTCTCTCGACTCTTATCGACCAACAAAGCACGTGCATACTTCCAAAGGAATGCTAATGCGGAAGTGAATTTGAGTGTATGAGTGGTCAGACACACGGGCCAAATTTACCGAGTGCAGAGAAAAAGGTACGTAGTGAGAAAGCGCGATCTCGAGCATAACGAGGAACGAGTGTAAAGGGGTTGAAAAAGAACTCATTATCCAGTAATGACAGCTAAAAAAAAACGTCCTGCTGCATTGAGGATATTGTTTTTCGCTTCTTCGTGACCCAGGGAAGGTACTGTTTTTCTCTTGTTCGTGTCCAAGGTAGGGTGGGTTTTGTTTTTCTCTTGTTCGTGGGACATGCACTTGGTGCACATTGCTAATATGAAGGAGAAGGAAGTGCTGAAGTCTTGCGTTGCCGTTATCTCGCCTTCGGCGTCGAAGCTTCTCTGTGACACTTTCCCCCCTTAGGCGGGGCTTTATCGGTTCCGAAACACGCCAGAGAGTGGCCGCCTTAATAATGTCAGATGGCGTGAGATTCTTGAAAGGAATTAAGGAAAAGGTGCGTGAGAAAGAGCAAGTGAGAGAGTTTAAATATGTTGAGCTCACAAAGCTCTCTTTTTTTTCTTTCTTTCCATAGTCCTGCGCAGTCATTCGTATTGTTTTAAAAATGCAGCTACCTGCATGCTTCTTTAGCTTTCTTTTTTGACGTACCTGAATTAACAGGCCGAACGGGGAGAAAATTTAGTTTCAGTGCACCATTGGGAAAGAGAAACTAGCGCGATTAACTTTCATGACTAATTTGCAGAGTTCGTTGATTAGCTCGTCAAAGTTCTTTTCATTGTCAGCGTCGTCATTAACGGTTGGGTTGGTTGAGGTTCCCTGAACAGATACACCACTTTTCGAACAAGACGTAACTATATTCAGTCGTATTTGGCAGCGTTTAGCAAACTGGAAACCCAACCGCGATTTTTTTCTTTGTTCTTGATGGGTAGAATGCTTTCTTTATTATAATGCTTTGACTTTTATTTCACTACAGGAAATTTCTCTCTCTCTCTCTCTCTCTCTATATATATATATATATATATATATATATATATATATATATATATATATATATATATATATATATATATATATATATATATATATATTGTAACGGCCTTTATTGGCAAGAGATGACTGGTTCTGAAGGCCGGTTAGAGCGGGCAAGGGCAGGTCCGGTCCCAGAACAGTTGGTACTCTCGCCTCGCTCCGCGCGTCGGCTCTGCTGCTTCAACTGCCGATCGTCTCCTTCTCGCCTGGCAAATTCCTATGCATAAAAATAACAAAAACAGCCTTCAGAGCCCAGGATGCTTCATACGGCTTCAAGGTTACGACTTTTTGGTTGTGCAGCGCTCCCGCTACGTTCGAGTCCATGATGATACAGTTCTTCAGGGCCTCAAATGGAAAACTTGCTTTTGCTACCTGGACGATATAGTCATCTTTTCGTGAACATTTTCTGCTCACCTGTTTAAACGCTTGATGAAGTTTAACCGCTCTTCCACAAGCTGGCCTTCAGCTCAAAACAGAAAATCGTCGTCAGCAAATATGGGATACAGCCTGATCCCGATAAAATTGCGGTTGCACTGCATTTCCTGCGTACATTCCTTGCCAAAGAGCTTCACAGTTTTCTTGGACTAGCATCCTACTTTTGTGATTCATCCACAACTCGCGTCCATAGCGTCGCCTCTACACAGGGCGGAACAAATTTCGTCTCGTCTGCCAGCTGAGGAGCAGCATTTGTAGAACCTAAACAAGCTCTGACGTTTGATCCAATGCTCTGCCATTTTGATGAATCTGCTTCAACAATACTGCACACCGACTCCAGCGGGCACAGTCTCGGTGCTGTGCTTTTGCAGCGACAAGTTTTGTCGACCGAAGAGGTTGCTCCAGCCAAGCAGAACTATAGCATCACCGAGCAGGAGTGCACCGCCGTGGTTTGCACCGTCCAAAACTCGCCCCTATCTATGCGGCCGGCACTCCATGATTGTAACTGACCACCATACTCTGTGCTGATTGTCCTCCTTGAAGAACCTATCTGAGTGGCTCGGGCGCTAGATTCTTCGCCTCCAAGAATTCGATTTCACAGTTAATTACAAATCTACTAAAAAGCATAAGGACGCCGACGCTCTTCCTCCTTGTTCGCTCACTTCGCCCTCAGCCCAGACGACGTTGCCTCCTTCTCAGAGAACTCAGGGGACAAACACAAGCGCTTGCGTTTGTCCCCTCAGTTCTTGCTGTTCTATTGAACATAGCGAATATCCACTAGCCCGAGCCATCATCCTGAAGAAACATCGCTTATGCAGTGACAACTGCCTCCATTTATCTCGTCTCCACAACCATGCCCAGAGATTTTGTCTCCGAACAGCAGTCAAATACGTACTGCCGAACTCTCATCGATCGCCTCACCGGTCCTACGCAACTTCCGAACGCTCGACTGCGCTGCCAACTCACCAGTTTCACAATACACAATGGCACGCTGCTCCGGCTCAAATGCAACTCTCCCGGCAACTCCTGGGTTGCTGTTGTTCCCCGTTCCCACCGCCGCAGGTGTTGCAAGCGTTCCACATTCATCCGACCGCTGGTCACTAGGGTCTCCAGAAGACCTGCGGTCGCCATAAAGGCCACTTATTTTGGACAGGCCTTTGACCAGCGTTGCAAAATAGGTCGCCTCCTGTGTTCCCTGCCAACACTGTAAACGGTCAATGTCTCCTTCTGCGGGGCGCCTTGCCCGCCATCCCGTTCAATGTTCTTGGCATCGACCTTTTTTTTTTCAGGCCTTTACCGCTGACACAGGCGAGCAATTGTTGAAAAGTGTTGTCTTAAACCACTTCAACAGATACGCGGAAACTGATGCTCTTCCTTGCGGCTCCGCTCCATATATCGCCCATTTTTTCCTACACGTCATCTTTCTGCACCACTGAGCCCCTCGTGCTCTTCTCAGCGACTGCGGCAAGGCTTTTCTCTACGCGATCTTGGAGCATGCACGTCATGTCTCGAATTCCTCACGCAAAACAACATCCACTTATCACCCCCAAAGCAATGACCTCCCAGAACGCTTCCATCGGACCCTTTCGGACGCGCTTGCCGCCTATATTCAATCTGACCATACCAACTGGGGCTCCCCGTTCCCGTTTATTACGTTTGCCTACAATACTGCGCTGCAGCGAAAAACCCGTTACTCTTCCTTTTTTTCTTGTCTACTGCCGAACTCCTACAGTCGTCATAGAAGCATCTTTCTATGCTGTACCTGGCCCCTCTTCAGCACCCTCCCACGAAAAATTTACTTGCGGTTCGCCCACTCCAGAAAACTTACACGATTGAAAACAGAAGCTTGCCAGGCCTCCAGGAAAAGAAGTTATGACTTTACCCGCCTTGCACTTTCTTTTTCTCCTGGTGATCAGGTATTATTCTGGACACCCGCGCGTACACCACTGTTATGTGAGAAGTTTATGAGTAGCTATATTGGCCCCTATACAGTGCTTGAACAAATGTCCCCCTTCAACTACGGTGTCACCCACGCTTCACCTGTTACTGACCGTCGCTGTCGTGACATCGAGATCGTCCACGTGTCACGCCTGAAGTCGCAGTCAGGATGATCTTTCGTCCGGAGGGGGTGGGGGGAGAAGGGGCAATTAGTGTAAGCGTTGTGCGTCAATCTCATCTTCATCTGTTAACATTCATTATCCCCCATCTTCTTCGCCATCTCAAACGCCATGGCGTTATACGTCACACCAGCGGTAACTCAGGACGTTCCACGTCCGCCGCTTACGAACGGGGGTGGCGCTGATGAACACTCTCAAGGTTAGGTTATCTGTAAACATAAATACCCCCGAAAGCAGAAGGTTTGACAGCCGTCGCCGTAGCTCAGAGGTAGAGCACCGGACGCGTAATTCGGAGGTCGTGGGTTCGGATCCCACCGGCGGCATGTGGTTGTTTTTCTTCTGCTTTTCTAATCAATTAGCTTTAAGCGAAAACATATTCAGTAATATTCTTACTTGATCAGCGCCACAAAAAAAAATAAATATAAAATACCCTGTGCTTCTTGGTTTCTGTGGCTGTTGGCTTCTCTCATATTTATAACGAGCCCCTCATTCCCCTTCCCTTGTTTGCTTAATTGCTTAGCGGGGGTCTCGGTTCTGGCAGCCTTGACGCCATAGGAAGCATAACAGGGTTCTCACACAGCTTCCACCCTCGCCGTTCGATGGCGTTCTACGTCACACCAGCGGTAACTCAGGACGTTCCACGTCCGCCGCTTACGAACGGGGGTGGCGCTGATGAACACTCTCAAGGTTAGGTTATCTGTAAACATAAATACCCCCGAAAGCAGAAGGTTTGACAGCCGTCGCCGTAGCTCAGAGGTAGAGCACCGGACGCGTAATTCGGAGGTCGTGGGTTCGGATCCCACCGGCGGCATGTGGTTGTTTTTTCTTCTGCTTTTCTAATCAATTAGCTTTAAGCGAAAACATATTCAGTAATATTCTTACTTGATCAGCGCCACAAAAAAAAATAAATAAAAAATACCCTGTGCTTCTTGGTTTCTGTGGCTGTTGGCTTCTCTCATATATGTATATATATATATATATATATATATATATATATATATATATATAGGAAACAATATGTCGTTGGTTTCATCTCGCTCCTGTGCGCCACTATGTTGTAATGCTTGGTGAAAGTTACGTGAAACGCCTTGTATACATATAAGAGCAGGTGGACATACACATGATGAAAGAATAAAGAAGTTTATTCCCGTAAATTGCTGTGAGATTGTTCACGTAGTGCCAATGCTTGCCGTTAAAAGCACGGCGCATGCGCGACACTTGGAAGGAGTAAGCAGTTTGTCAGACAGATGCTTGGCTTTCTCCAGAGCGGACGGCTTAACGTTGTTTCGTTACGTAGTGTGTGCGTAAGCTGACGACTCTATGAGATACTGTATGGAGTCCTATGCTTCTTAGTGCATGTCGTACGGCGCATATCTCGCAGCTTTTAGAGGTCTGACACCGCTGTGTGCACACTGCCGCCCAGTACCGTTAAAAGACGGCTGGAGGCTGCGCTCAAGACCACAAACCAGCTTTCGAGTCGAGAGGACCAACTATGCCGCGAGACAGAAGGTTGCCGTACGTCTGCTGCCTTCCGCCGCAGCCAACCGGAAATTCGTCAAGCAGTTCACGGACAGCCGCAATGGGTACGCATGCGCTTAGGGTGCGTGCGAAAAGCCTGAGATTCGAAGAAAATCTGCAAAGGGTGCCAGAATTCATAATTTGCTTTCGTAATAATGCCACGAAGAAAAAAACTCGAATTTTTTTTGGCAATGAAGTTACACTTCAAATCAAGGAAAAATTGCATTCTTACAAGGAAGGTAAATACTAGAGGGTAATATGGACTAATGTTTTATGTAAAGAGCATCGGTTGGATACAGTAGCACTAAATAAACGGAGCCACTAAAAATTGTGGAACACCGGTAAACACGCGCAACCAACCAGAAAATTTCTCAATAAAAGTCTTCCCAAAATTTTTGCATTCCATTAAATCCCTATGCCAGTCCTTTCTGACTCTTTCTTCTGCGGCGCCGGAGTTTCGATCGATAGCTCCTACTCAGAACATGATACGCGTGGCGACACCTATCAGAGGCGCAGCGAATTCGAAGGGAAAACTCTCGCTTACTTCAAGGGAGGCGTTCGACTTCATGCATAGTCTTCGCAACCTCATGCCATCCATGTCGATACCTTCGTGTTCAATTGTTTTGGTGCTTCTGTTTACAATGCTTCGGTCCCTTTGTTTATGTTATTACTGGTCAAAAAAAAATTTCAGTGGAAGGGCTTTGCATAATTTTTTTTCAGCACAGTAATAGTTATGCTGCTGTTAGTGCCATGATTTTACATTATTCTGCGGCAATTGCAGTTTTCTATTACTTTCAGATCCGTTGGGACGCCCATAATATTGTAGAGCAGCAGTAGAAAAAGAAAATCCTTTCTGGCTTTCATATCGACCCAATAGATGGCGCTCCATAGACGCCTGCATCGCCGCTTTCTCTACAGAGGGAGCTTGAACACCGTGTCCAGCATTTGAAGCTTGCGTAAGCTGGCAGTAACTTAGGTAAGATTACAGTGCCTAGAATATCTTGGCAGGATATTCTAGGCACTATATTAAGATTAAAAAGCGCCGCCCCAAGACTGTGCGGAATCTAACCTGCGTGATAGGATTGATAAGCATATGAAATATTATTTTACCAAGGGAAGTCTTTGCTTTTACTACCGGAAAATAGTGTAGGAATGTAAGACGAAACTTTTACATCCTTTTTTTTTATCCTGGTAATGCAGTGCGTGCCCAAAGATTGTACGCAGTAAATGGGAAGTAAAATTGATTCCATGGTTATTTTTTGAAACACATTGTTATATGATGCGCATGAATTTTAAGTTAACGGACGTCACTGCTGAGTGCCATCCTCAGACAAAGTGTTTCCCGTTCTGGGCTGCTGTTATCCGCTATTTTCGCCCCTCATGTACTAGGTTAAAACGGCAAAAACCGCGGCCGCTTTTTTCCTTTCTGTTTCCTTTCTTCTGCTTCTTAGAGAAAAAATTCGCTAAGCAATAAGCGTGCATTTTTAAGCATAGAAGCAAGAGCAACGAAGTGAGCTTGCTGGCTTCCAAATGTGTTGCCTGAGGTTCGTTTAGGGCTCCAAACAAAATTTATTTTTGGCTACGATTACGTTTTTAATTATTTTATTTGAAATTATTTCACTGGACTATATTAGTACACATGTGTCAGTACCGCGGGAATGCCTATTATGCGTAATCATGCACTAAAATTATTGCATTCGTGCGCACGTCCAAAGTGTCCCCCTCGTGCACTCTTGTGTCTGCTGACTTTGATGTATCAGCGAAGCCAATACTGCGCTTACATACAAAATAAGTGTAACATACTTTTCGTGCCCTTATGCTGAGCTTCATACTTACGCAGAACGCTTTTAAGATTAGCATGTCGGTTCACGCCCAGCATGAGGCCGTGTCACAAGAGCAATTCGCCATGATTGAAACTTGAAGTCAGAATTCAATCACAAGTGCAGTCTTAACGGCTAAATACTTATGTATATTTCGTTGTAAAGATATCTGCCCGCTATGATTTGCAACTTTCCCTTTCTACCTCACCTCGTTTTTGTCCTATCTATCATCGAGCCTTCGAGAAATAGGAGTGATAAATGGTGAAGTGATATATGTACTCTTGCACGCGTGCCACTCGCTAATCTTCCACAAATAAGTGTGTTAACGCCGAATCAAATAAGTTTTCCCAAATGGAAATCCAGAGTTGGCCCTACTCACTCAGAAAGAATTAGTATTAATTTAAGATTTATGGTTTATAAGCGTTTAACACCCCAAACCGACCCAGCCTATGAGGGACGTCGTAGTGAAAGGGTCCGGAAATTTCGACCACCTGGGGTTCCTTAACGTGCAGTGACATCGCGCAGTACACGGGCCTCTAGAATTTCGCCTCCATCGAAATTCGACCGCCGCGACCGGGATCGAACCCGCGCCTTTCGGGCCAGCAGCCGATCGCCATAACCACTGAGCCATCCCGGCGGTCAGTCATTTAAAGAAAAAAGAGACAGTAGATGTATATATAAATAGGTTACTCGAAATCTTTTGATTGCCTGAATCACCTATCATTATTAAAAAACGAATTATATGAAGTGAGAGCGTCACTCCTGCACTCCCAACTTGATATCTTCAACATCTCATGCAAATCACTAAATAGAAATCAGCTTGTCATCATACAAACCTGTCACTACGGGCATACCTCAAGGCGGCATTCGTGGACAAATCCTGTTCAACCTGCACGATAGCGACATCACTAAAGTTAGCTCCCTTGCACATTATATGTCCTATGCCGACGACATTGCCTTAATACTTCATTATCATGACCATCAATCATTAGATGCCGATATTGACAATGTCCTTCAAGACATCTACCAATTTAGTGCAGTGACCTTCCTCGAAATTTACATTCCTCTCTTTATCACCATAGAGCCTCGCTCTTAAATTTTTTCAATTGTGCCTGTCAGCTATAACGACCCATTCAAAATTGTCATTGCCACAGCTCCACTAAATCTAATAATTATAAACGTAATAAAATATTTCAGTTTTTACTTGAGGACTTACTACTACAGTTATCCGCTTTATAATGATCGCAGTGAAAATTAGATGCAAAGCGAAGGCATATTCTCTCAACGGTCGAGCAGTTTGTTGAAAATCCATCTCTACTAAAGACTACCATGCGCTAATAAGGTATTAACCTATACCTTCGGCTCATGATCGCTACAGACACAGCTTGCACAACCTGTTGTGTTCCAGTGGTTGTATCTCTTGCAACGTTTTCTACGATGAAGATGGGAGCCCCTTATTTCTGGGGATGCGGTGTTGGCAAGAAACACATAAAGGGCTTACGTGAGCAAGACTTTGCTGAAGGCCATCGAGCAGTTTACTCCCGCTGCTGTCCTTGAGTCTGGTCATTTAGGACACTCCACCGTTGTGGACGCGGTGGTGTTTACCTGCTTGCTGCCCACCTTGCTTGCATTGGCGAAAAGGAGAGTAAATGTTTTTTTTTTCAACCTCAGAGGCACCTGTGGCTCAGTGTCTTGGCCTAAAGCACCGGACAAAGTAGGCCTACTACACAGGACTAACGCTTATTTCGCTTAAAAGAAAAACGCAGGTGTGGAATTTGCTCAGCATGCATGGGAAGCGCTAATCTGTAGTCGTCTACTGCAGGGGCCATGATAAATTGTGGGCTGTTGTGCTACCTTAAACGGCTGGTGTGCACGTAACAGCCATCATTTAATTTCTTTATGCGTTCAAGAAGGCAGTGTCTGTGAATGCGGCCATGCTGTCTTTATTTTTCTCCAAGTTAGTTACCATGTTTATCCACACACCTCGTTAAGTTCTCCCAGTGAAAGTAACATTGCTTGAATACTTCAATTACGAGGGTAGTTGATATAACTCGCAACACTCAGGGTCCTTTTAGAATAATATTAATCTGCAGTGAACATTATAAACACACAGTGCTGGCTGAGTGCCAGGTACACAAAGTTTTCAACAAGAAACTCAGATTTAACATTATGAAGGCAATCCATCTCGCAACGTTTGTGCCACTGTTCTTTAAATAGGCATTGCAAATTATTTTCCTCACTTTATTCTATTTAGCCGTGCCAGTAGTTAGCAAAGATAGTAGATGGCAGCTTATTCTAGTGTGCGCCGGAACGGTAATGGTTTTGCTCGTTCTTAGCGTCAGGAATCTGCTGAATAACAGATATATATTTTCATAATGGACGACCTGTTGCCTATGCATGACTGGCTTGCAGCTTTGCTCTGGGGAAACCGGCTTTTATCCAGAGGTAACTAAGTATGCCGCAATATTGCCTCTGAAAGTAAACTTTTGTTTACTCGAAACCACGAAGTTTCGCTCAAAGTAACCGTTGCACGCTTGCTATATTTGCATCTCATCTGAAGCCTGAGGCAATCAAGATTTGTGCTGACGGGGCCATGCAATCTAAATGTAAATTGACAGAGAACATGAGCTACAAACACCAACTAACGGCTATCAAAGCCCAAACGAAGTGTCAGAGAGTAACAATAAAGAAAGGTTGATTCAGACAACTGAGGCAATCTGTTGCTGCAGCGCCGCTTGATGACTTCGAGCAAAACCTTCTTCGGGGAGATGTCGGCAATCTTTGGTGGCTTTAGTACCATTTCACCATTTCGACATGTACTCGCGGGAATGCCGGGCCATCATCGGGCTCAGATTTTAGAGACATTCCAGCTGCATTACCGTCCGTCTAAACTGCAAATGAAAGGGGAGTTCAAATGGATCTCGTTTATGAGTACGGAGATAAATTTTTCCCGTCTTATGTTGCAATGATTGTCATTAGATGTGCTCACGACATTACTTCTGCGAAACCTTTTTCTGTGATTCGTTCAAGCACTCTGCTGTCTCAGAACCATTTGCGAGAGCAATGAAGCAGCCATGTACGTCATTCCCGGGGTCGGTTCTGACGACATATTACGTCATTTCCGCTTGAACGTCAGTGCGCTCGACTAAAATATGCGCATGTCGAAATTCCCGATCACGGTACTAAATGTTGATAAATGTCACCATGCGACTCCATTTTAAGGTACACATTATTTGATACATTTATTTATTTACGATATATTCATGCTTTAATAGGTCATATAAGGATTCAAACAGTAATTCTTCAAAATATGGAAACAAATTAAAGTGCAGCAAATGATATAAAATATTCGTCAGTGAAGTGAAGCTTTAGTCAGTTTAAAAGCGAAATGCAACACAAATAACATCCGCTTGCTGCTGGTGTTATCAAGTGCATTGTAATTTTATCTACTTTCGCAGTTTTTGCATCAACACCAAACAACCGTTGAGCAATTTTTCTAGCCCGCTATAATTTTTCTTTTAATTGCGTCCTGAATATACCTCAAATACATTATAGTCTAGGATAAGTGTGAATAATATTTTCCTGTTCGCCTTTGTAATAAACGTATTTTGTCTTTCTTGAGTTGTATAAATTTTGGCATTCTTGGGAAAAATAGGGTGCAAAATGTTTTCGTCATGATTGTCACTCAACAAGTTTATTGATGAATACGTGCGTGAAGAAGCCTTAAAGACAACAATGTGCAGTCGAAAGAAAAAGTTCGGGAGATGTGCGGTGATGACAGCGCTTTATAGGAAGTGATCAATAGCTCTAATCACCATTTTCGTCTACAAGAGGCATGTACTAGATTTTGTACTTGATGCATTATAAAGCTGATGAGCATTAACTTCGATAAAACTGTCCTGATGTCCTTCTCTAATAAATCTTCTCCTTCGACATTTAGTTACTCATTTTGTGACCGTACATTAAACAATGCGTGCGAGTGTATATATCTTAGCGCCAATTTCACGCATAACTTGTCAAGGACTAATCACATTAATTACGTCTGTAATGGAGCAGTTAAAAAATTAGACTTTCTGCGGTGAACATTAACTCCCCTGTAGAGAAAGTTATTCATGTGTAAATCACTTATACGCCCAGTTTTAGATTATGCAACGATAGTTAGTTTGGAATCCATGTACAGAATCACAGATTAGTAGGTTGGAGTCAGTCTAAAAAAAGAGCTGTGCGTTTTATTTTTCGCTCTTATAACCGCTATTTCACACCCTCTTCGCCACTTCCTTCCCTGAAACTAACAACGCTTTCTGCACGTCGCCGCATCAAATCATTAAAATTCTTGTATTGCATAATCAATTCCTCAGTCACGCTGTCATCCAACCACTGTCCTTTTGCGCCGCAAAGGTCAACAAGAAGTCACCACAAGCTTATAACTTGACACCTTTCTACGCACGTATTACGCGTTCAAATTAAGTATTTTTCCACGCACCATTGGATCTTGGAATGCATTACCTGGGAACATTCGCTTCTTTGATTTTGACAGTTTCACCATTAAAGACACATAATCATTTGTATTCATGCCTGCAACCCACCCGTAATGATGTATTCTACTCTTCTTGTTCATACTTTTCTTTTTTGTTCCCTGCGCGTCAATACTTGTAATTATTTTGTAGATGTAGTTTGAATTTTGTTCGTTTCTTAGCGCATTCCAATGTTGAGCACCGCACTACATGTTATCATATATGTATAGTCTTACTCCCCCATTCCAATCATAGCACTCCATTGTGCTGCAGTGTATATAAGTAAATAAATAAATAAGTAGTGGATGCATCATCTACGGTCTATCTGCAGGCACTTCAAGTAGATTGCTTGCTTTAATTCGCTTAAAGAAAGTGTTTTCCTCACTTTGGCATGCCCTGAACGTTTCCTGGCAACTTCGCGTACTGCCCTTGACACATTATTTGAATAAAAAAAAGAACAGAGTTGGTTCGATCGGAAACAATAATGATCACATATTCCTAGCTTTATAAATAAAGCGGTAATGAGCTCAGGAATGCTAATTCATATATCAGCTTTCTGCTCTGAGGTATGTGTAGCACTTTTAGCTTGCTCATCCTTTCATATGCGACCAGATTTGCTGAGATGCAGGCTGAAGTTTCTTTTTGACTCCTGGTTATTATAGTAATCAGTGACAGAGACTCACGTTGTCTTAACCGTGTGAGTGGTTTGGACGCCCTATGTCATCCGTTTTCCAATGTTCCCGCAATAAGCGAAGCAGATTACTTCATTACACCCTCGCTACTCAAGCACTTTTCCTTTTGAAAAATTTTTTTGAGGTGAGACGCCATGTAATCTCTTGTTTTCTGTGAAAAAAAATGTATATATACATTCTGCCTGTAGCCGCGTGGGCTTCACTAAGCGCTTCGCAACAATAGGACACTGCGAAGGATTAATAATATGCACTGAAGGAAACATACTAAGTTGCCTATTGCCTCAAGCGTGTTACGCCTGATATCCAACCCTGTCTTCATTCATAAAGGTCATTTGCCATCGCATGCTGTTGATTTCAGAAATCTAACTCTAAGTAAGCGTGACATATTTCTGCTTAAAAATGTGATGGACCGTATTGTGACAAATATAATTTCTGAACTTTATGCGTTTTTCGTTTTATGCCACCCGCGGACAATCAGAAGACTTATTAAAGTCTGCGAAGGAGAAAGGCGCCGGAGGCAGACACAAGAGTTCACAGCTTTGAATTCACAACTACTGTGCAAAGGCACTAATATCTGGCTATCTCATAATCTCTGGTAGTTAGGAGACAGGCATGCCTGCTCCAAAATTTATTTATTTTTTAATAATTATGTTTTCGTATGGTTAATACTAGACGAAACAGAATCGGTAAAATTTACGCGCTGCCGTTTTTAGTCACATCTGACGAAAATAATTTAACTCGAACGCCAGAATTCGGCAGTGGCAGCTCACGTGACGGCTAGTTTAATGCGCGTTACCTATTCATATACAGTCCGTTTCTAAATTATAGGTAACACGGGAAATGGTTAAACCGGAGCTTAACTCAGGAAAAGTAGGCTTCACCGCGAAGGGAAAGGGCCCAAAAATTTTCTGCCTCTCCCGTAACCGAGAGTAGAGTAAGCATGAAATGTTTATGGATGTAATGTCATCTCGGTGGACACCCGAACCGCACCGTACAGGAAGGGAGGAACGCCACCACCCGTTCAGCGCGATGCCTTGCCATTTGAACGCAAGGTTTTTTGAGGAAAGGAAATGGCGCAGTAAATCTCTGCCATCTCGGTGGACACCCGAACCGCACCGTAATGGAAGGGAGGAACGCCACCACCCGTTCGGCGCGATGCCTTGCCCTTTGAACGCAGCGCTTCTCCCCCGGGCCCCTGTGCGCCTGCGCGGCTTTGCTTCGATGCGCGAAGCCCCTAAGAGATCACGTATGGCAACGAAGTGTATCGTGGCATTTATGTGCTTTTTGCATGCGTTATTAGAAATCGGAAATTATAAGTCCGTGCATTATCAAACGCACAGCGACTGATATCTTGATAAAAATTGAGAAGGCACTGGCAGCAGTTATCTTTTTTTTACTCCTTTGGAGACCAACCGGCGCTTGCATGCCGGTCGCGTAGGAGGGCTTAGAGAGTCACAAATCTCGTTAAGTCTCGTACGGTGCCCGGATGTTCTCGTTTCAGAGCCCGGATGACTGGAATTCAGTGCTCGGATGAGTGGATTTCAGTGCCCGGATGAGTGGATTTCAGTGCCCGGATGATGGCTCTCGGTCTCGGCGTGACGTCACCACACTGCCGACAACGGGGGCTAAAAGCATTTCATGCTTAAAAATCTCTGCCTCTCCCGTAACCGAGAGTAGAGTAAGCATGAAATGTTTACGGGCCTAATGTCATCTCGGTGGACACCCGAACCGCACCGTAATGGAAGGGAGGAACGCTACCACCCGTTCGGCGCGATGCCTTGCCCTTTGAACGCAGCGCTTCTCCCCCGGGCCCCTGTGCGCCTGCGCGGCTTTGCTTCGATGCGCGAAGCCCCTAAGAGATCACGTATGACAACGAAGTGTATCGTGGCATTTATGCGCTTTTTGCACGCGTTATTAGAAATCGCAAATTATAATTCCGTGCATTATCAAACGCACAGCGACTGATATCTTGATAAACATTGAGAAGGCACTGGCAGCAGTTATTTTTTGTGACTCCTTTGGAGACCAACCGGCGCTTGCATGCCGGTCGCGTAGGAGGGCTTACAGAGTCTCGTTAAATCTCGTTAAGTCTCGTACGGTGCCCGGATGTTCTCGTTTCAGAGCCCGGATGACTGGATTTCAGTGCCCGGATGACTGGAATTCAGTGCCCGGATGAGTAGATTTCAATGCCCGGATGAGTGGATTTCAATGCCCGGATGAGTGGATTTCAATGCCCGGATGAGTGGATTTCAGTGCCCGGATGATGGCTCTCGGTCTCGGCGTGACGTCACCACACTGCCGACAACGGGGGCTAAAAGCATTTCATGCTTAAAAAGCTCAAGAGGCGGAGCCTGAAGCCGCGCTTCTGCTTCACGGTGATATCTACTTTCCTCCGCGTTAAGAGCCGGTTTAAACATTTCTCGTGTTCGTTCTAAGTGTGATACACGCTGTACAAGTTTCGGGAGCAGTTTATCGCGGCACTTTCTTTGGTTTTAGAATACCTGCGTTGTACGTTCCTGAACGTGTAACATACTTCAGATTGCAGAAATATAAGATGAAGCCTTCCAGGCTTCCATAGTGTTCCAAACATGAGCAGCGTTTTAACCGTCACTGGTGCCGTAAACGCGCCTGTATAAAGAAAAAAAAATGGGTGTGGCTCAGCTCGGCGGAGCCTGGTTATACGGAGCGAAAAGCAGCCGAACCAGTGGCAGATGTCGATGCGGAGAGGTTGGCAGCATCCGTCGCCCTTTTCCGCTTTAGATACTTCGCCATACCGCCGCCTCAACTGGGGTTGCGGCGCACGCGAGCTCTCGTTTTCAATCCTCCGACATGTTATCAGGCATGCGACACAGCTGGAGAAGCGAGCGGAGGTGAGCGCAACGACGAGGCAAGCGGTGTGACGTCATAGCAAACGGCGCCGGCGGCGGCTCCGCGGCGAGGCGAGCGGTGTGACGTCATGCCAGATAGCGCGGCGAGCGCGCGGCGTCCGCCAGCTGCGGCGGTTGCTAGGCAACGGCTCGAGGTCGGTCTCTGGGCCTCCTCGGAGCACCGCCACAGTGGCATCGCAAGTTTGTGGCCAATGTAGGTTTCGCTACAAAAAAAAAATAAATAAATAAATCCTGGGGCACTGAAATACAGCTATTTATGGGTAAAAAAAACCGGCTCAAGTTTCACTTTGCAGTTTTTTCCATGTTTGTGTTCATAATTCGGGGAATAGCACACCATTCGTGACCTTAATTAGGAAGCCCGTCAAAGTTTCCGGCAGTCCCATAATTGGCGAAGCGCAGCACGTGCTTTACATTACGCTAAAGGGCAGTGTTGGTGCGTAATAGCTATTTTTTGCAGAAACCGTCTTTGGTCATTAAAATCTACGTCCAGGACACCATTCAACCGATACGATATTAAAACTGCATCTTAAGCTGAAACATGAAGACGCCTTATTTTCTTCCGGGGCTTCCTTTAGAGAGAGATCGCTAATGATGTCAAACGAAGACCTCAGGCATTTGCGATGAATTTTAAGGCTTAAATTCTGGACCTTCGCCGTCCTTTCGGCTACTATACGTAGTATTACAGTGGCTAACACTAAGCTCTCTGGCTTCTGATAGTGGTTGAATGTCTATGTGCAAATATCGTTATTAGAAGGTCTTTTCAATCAGTAAAGGCTAAATAAAAAAAAACCTACCTACATTCCTCTTTATTACTTGTTGAGGCCTCACACAATAAAGGTGCAAGTGTCGACAGCCTGGCGGGCTGGTATATGACCGTTCTGCTCTTCCTCTATATTGAAACTTTTACTTTCTTCTGCATTATATTTAATACTCATTTTTTCCTCACATATTTACTCAGTGGAATGAACTCCCGCCTGAGGTTGTAAACAGGATTGATGCCATTTACAAAACTGCTTATTGATAGTTGCTGAGTTGTTTTTCCTTGTTCTTTACTATGTCCCATAACTCATATGTTAGTTTTCTGCTATGTAATTTGCCACGCTTCTTTTTATGTATTTTTGCCCTCCTCCTTGGACCCACATTAGGGTCTGCAGTATTCTACAAAAAATTAAATAAATAAATAAATACCCAAATGAGCCATTGTTTCCGCACCTTTTGTTGCGTTGCATGATATATCTCGACATCATCGCTTACTTAGCGGCATGTATTTATTTACTATTTTGCTGAATCGACAAATAGCGCTTGCAGTACTACCTGTAATTTAGCACCTACCAATCCTGGGCGCACCTCCCCACAACCCCATTCACTCTCTTTATGTGGGAGTCTGCAGTCTGACAAAATGCGCAGAATACCGAATTGATCTACATGTGTGGTGAAAATGTTCATCATATGCCTGTCTTAGACTGTAAATATACGTCCATCTGGCTTCTACTTTTTGAATAATAGAGTTTCTTGTTAATAACTAGTAATAACTAGAGAGAAAAGTGGGTGCCCTGCCCTTCATTCAACACGGACGCCCGAGGCATGCCGGGAAGATACAGGCTTCGGATTGACACCTAGTGGCATGTTGAATGTGCTACGGATTGGATTTCTCAGTTTTTTAGTTTCATTTTCATTGACGGTTTGTGCGCTTTGTGGTGGTTTAGTTATCTAGCTGAGCAAGAAATTCATTTGAGAACAGAAGCATCGAAGGCGCTTGAATCGAAATGACCGGAGCACAGTGCCTGGTGCCTGCTAGGACTCGGGTCCGTTTGCTTTATCGCTTGTTAGTCACTGCGACATTGCAACTAGCGTGGCTACGAAAACTACGAAACTACGAAAAGGCTACGAAAACACCGGACTACAGTCGCAGCTCTGATGGCGGGGGGCCATTTGGCCGCACATTGCCGCAAATGCAAAGTAAAAACAACAGGCAGTAATGAAGAAAAATGCGTTCCACTCTTTAGCCACACGAGAGTGCTGAGGCGGCTTCATAGGCAGGGTGATAGGGAGATATTTGAAGCATTTTGCATTGATAAGGCAGGGGACAAGTGCGTGAGCACACCCTCAGTAGCCCTCACGAAAAAAGAGATCATCTATCTGTCGAAAAACTTGCGCGTCAATTTGGTTTAAATGTTTACTCTGTTATGACAACCTGCTTCCTGATAAAGAGAAGGGGGCGGGGGTACAGTCTCCTGAGCATGCGCCGAATACAAGTGTAAAAATCTGTTATGTGTGCATTAAAACGTCAGTTTAAACTAGCGTGCTGTCCCGTCGGTTCCTTTTGTCGCTGTCCTTGTGCTTTCCACGCTAGTTGCAAAGTCGCAGTCACTAACGAATACACACCAACTAGCCCAACTGTCTTCCATGATGATACAACTTTATCGCATGCAGCCATTTACGCAGCAAGCTGGGTTTACTCAACGGGAACCTATGCTACCTGTGGATTGAAAGGTGAAAGAAGGGAACAAGGTATTTCGTGAACTTAAAACCCAGCAGTCTGCTATTTTGACAACTCAGCTCTTTTCTCGTAGGAGTCTCGGACACACATATCCTTCAAAAGCGCAAAGCACTTCGACAATCGTAACTTGTGTTAGCTGTACTCGTCGAGAATTGCGTTGGCTTCATTTCGAACACTCGCGGTGGCCGCGCATTGCATGGAGTAGAGACTCCCGCTTCATTAATTAATTCACGCGAATACCCGCATGCTGACATGTCAGCATGAACATGGCCGTCACGAGTAGGACATGTTTCCGCTTCCTAATCCATGATTTTCTTCGCAAAATCTGTAGTGAAGGTTCGGGCAAGTTTCTCACGAACATGGGGCGCGAGCCCGCTATGGTTTCTGCTACTCTCAGAAAACGTTGCTGCGTAACAGTTATCAACGGTTGGCCTTCCAGACACAAACTGAAATCCTCCGCATTTCCCTGAATATTTTGAATATTCCCTGAATAGCTGCTGTCGGTTGAAAGGCAGCACTGTTGTTTTCGTATGCGAAATCATCATCCATCTTTCTTTCAAAAAATTACCTGTGACATCCAGGACATTTTGTAGAAGTGGTTGGATGAAACTCGCAGCTGTGCCGGAAGCGCAAATACTGGCTTCATCAACGTGCAAAACACACTGTAAACTAGGAGGGAGCCTTCACGGTAAATCCGCCATAACGTAGATTATAAGAAAAATGCCCCCAGACAGAGATAATGGACTGCTGCACGTGTAAACAGTCTTTTATTTCTTTACACGTACTGCAGTCCATTATCTCTGCCTGAGCAGGAAGGGCAACGTTAGAAAGACCCGAGCATCCTCAGAGCCGGAAATAAGGGCAGCCAAAATACAAATAATCAATGCAAAAGCAAAACACTGCACTGAAGAAATGTTACTAATCTAAGTAAACAAGAAAAGACTGTAATTGCTCTAGAAAATGGTCAGCGTCAGAAACACTCGAAGGTGACAAGTTCCACACTGACACTGTGCGGACTAATAGCTTTTTCAAAAGCTTATGTAGGAGCAAAAACAGGTGTTAGAGAGCACTTTTGCTTTAGAAATGATGGGATTTAAACATCGTTTACGAGAGCAACTATCAGCTTACTACATATACAGTCATGTGAGAAAAGAAATCGACTTATTTTTCTTCTAACTTCTAGTGTGGGAATGTTATCGGATTTCTTAAACGATGCAAGAAAAACCTACCCCTCTTTTGAAAAGGTAAATCGCTCCGCATTTCCCTGAATATTTTGAATATTCCCTAAATAGTGTGGGAATGTTATCAGATTTCTTAAACGATGCAAGAAAAACCTGCCCCTCTTTTGAAAAGGTAAATCGCTCCGCATTTCCCTGAATATTTTGAATATTCCCTAAATAGTGTGGGAATGTTATCAGATTTCTTAAACGATGCAAGAAAAACCTACCCCTCTTTTGAAAAGGTAAATCGCTCCGCATTTCCCTGAATATTTTGAATATTCCCTAAATAGTGTGGGAATGTTATCAGATTTCTTAAACGATGCAAGAAAAACCTACCCCTCTTTTGAAAAGGTAAATTGCTCCGCATTTCCCTGAATATTTTGAATATTCCCTGAATAGTGTCGGAATGTTATCAGATTTCTTAAACGATGCAAGAAAAACCTACCCCTCTTTTGAAAAGGCAAATCGCTCCGCATTTCCCTGAATGAAAGTTAAAACTCGTTCGCTTATGATAGTGAAGTACTAGAAGGGGTAAGAACATGCATGTAGGCGAAGTATTGACCGCAGATATAGATCGTGGCTATTTCCACAAGCCTGTTTGGCAGGCACCCAAAAGTCGAGCACAGCAGCGTAATGCTAACACTGTAGACAGTAGAACTGAGCAGTTTCATTTTTCCGTACCAACTTGCGGAGGCGGAACTTGTAGGTTACCGAGAAAGCTTGTAATTAGATTAAGGGCAGCACTGTGAGCCGTGGAAGGAAAATTATAGGGCTAATGCCGAAAGGCAGAAAGAGGACAGAGCAGATTAGAGACCGAAGTCGAGTTAATGATATCCTTGCCGAAATCAAAGGGATGGAGCTGATTTGGGCAGGAACGTAATGCGGAGAGCAGATATCCAATCGCTTGTTGGTGTAAGAGAAACAATTCCATGGAAGGAAACTTCAATCGGCATGGCAGACAGTCGTGGAGGGAGATGATATTAGAAACTAAGTTTAGGTACTGTACATTGAACGCTGTACGCGCTAAACAGCTCTAATCGCAGATTAATGACCCAAGCCTTCGTTTTGCAGTTGACCCATTCTCACTGTACCGCCTGAGGGAAATTATTTCTCTAATACGGTAGTCTGTATAAGAGACCTTGAGTTTTATTACCTGCGCGGTGAATCTGAGATCGCATTAGTAAAGTTCAGGTTCTTCTTCTTCCTTGCGCCAGAGGTGCCCCGCCAGAGACGGTTTGTAGAATAGAAGACTGAATCGTTATCTTCGCACCAGGGGTGCCCCGTCAGAGACGGTCTTACGATGAGTTGAGACGCAGAGATAAAGGGAATACTTGAAGATATATATACAGATATTTACATCACATACAAATTTAGGCACTAGAGACAAATTAAGCGGCAAAAAGAGAAATTAAGCAACAAAGATACAAAACAACCAAAAAGTGGATCTGGCTAACACTAGGGGAGGCCCCTACACGGCATAGCCGAAGATGCATAGCATCTCACCTTAGCGCAGAACCCTTATTCCGGCTCCGGGGTCCGGTTTTAAAAACCTAGAGGCCCGGCCCACCTTTAGTAGCACCCAATCATGTTATACTCCTAACATGATTGGTTCATCGAGAGCATGGCCAGCCCTCCAGCTTCCGTAGGGTAAATCACCTTCTCCACCACAAAATACAAGTAAAAACAAACACAAACGGACGGACGTGCCAGCACGTGTGAGGTAAAAGATTCTCTTCCTCGCAAAAAAAAAAGAATAAAAGAAAAGCAAGTGCAAACACCCAGTCGTGCCCGCACGTGCGAGGTAAAACACCCTTTCCTTCGCACAAAAATACACGAGGGGCGAGGGACACCCGTACTTCCTGGCGCATTCGCGAGCGACCGCGTTCCGAGAAAGGAGACGCTTCGCTTTGAGCGCCCCGCCGCCCCCCTCACGCCGGTGGCGTCCATTGAAGACAGCAGCTGGCGGGGTCGTGAGGTAGAATTACCGGTCCCGATGACGCCGCGTACATACCGATCCCTTACAGCATTCATGAACTCGATGCGAATGGCAGTTCACGTGCAGTGGTGCAGTTGAAGTAAACGAATAGTGATCGATGTCTGTCTATGATAATAAAGAGTAACTGCATTTTTAATTAGGCGTTTCGTGAGGTGTAAGGGCGCCGCTCCTCGCGTCGACCGCGAAGCACATATCGTTGAATCACTGAGCAAGTTAACTGCATTGAGACTGTATTAGTCGTTGTCAAGATATCCCCATTGCATCTTTGCAGAGTGTCTTAGATACTCTACAAAGTACATTTCTTATCACCGTAACGTCTACCCTGCTTTCTGAGTCGGTCTCATGTTGTCACAGGCATTTTTGTGTTTGGCATAAGAAAAGGAAAGCGTTTGGTGAACAACTTGACATCCGAAATTCCGTCCCATAAAAAGTTGCACGATCACTTATTCGCGTTTATGATAGCCACAAGACAACACATTTAATACGTTTTGCGGTTATCGAATCTCAGACCCGATTTCAAATACTACCGGCGCGCCTCTTGCGCAAATGTCTTGGCTACCATTCTGATTGCATCACGTCAAGAAGACTTCATGCAAAATTGCTACGTCCTTTTTTTTCACACTTTTCATTTGTGCAGTTTTTGTGGAAACAGGCAGTGACGAATATTCTAAATACATGAAAGCTTTTTTACTTAATTTTCTCTACTTAGCTACTTAATTAATTTTTCGTTTGCGACGAAGTGGTTCAGGAACCACTCACGCAGTCATATAAACATGGTGTAAATAAACATGAGGTAAACAAACTGCAGTGTTCTGCTACTTTTGGTGTCACCTTAAATTTTCATGCATGCGCGAGATAACATGAAAGCGAGGGTTAAGTCATTCAGTTTTAATAATTTAGTTCTACTAGCACAACTGCGCAGTACCTGTTAGAAAGTAGCCTCTTTTAATCGTGTCTAAATGAACTTGGGCATTCGCGTACTCGCCTCTAGTCGACGCTGTGTATGCAGGCCTTAAGGTGGCGGTCCCACTCTGACGGTGAGCGGGAACCATTTTTGGTGATATTTGTACGTCGACTGTACCTCGCTCGTTCGCTTCATAAATATGGTTCAGATATCTCCGAAAAGCTACTTTTCTCTGCTTTCAAAAGATGCATTTTGTTTAACGGTAGCTGCAAATTTGTTTCAACTGTAAAAGAAAACGCAAAGATGAAAACTGGCAGTTGAGCTCAACTTGTCTCAGGAAATGCAAAATTGTGAAAAACCTCTTGCACCTAGAGAAATATCTTTCGAGATACTTTGAGATCGGATGCTAATCAACATATTTAAGCATTTAGAAGTACGTGTATAGATTAGTTTATTAGCCACACATGTTTGAAAAGCATAGAAAACAGAACAATGTAATCTGCAATAACTTTTGGGATATGCATTGCATTGCGGCGCCTTTTTGTACAGTTTGAGATCGTCTAATCGCCCTTCCATTCTGAAAATTTCATCCGTCTGCCTTGTTTAGTTTAAAAGTTATTCCTGATCAAAATTAGCGTTTTTTCGAAATAGTTAAAAACGGAATGCAAAATTGTTCAGGTAACCAGCGCGTGGCAGTTTTGAGATTTTGCGTGAAGAAACTTGATACTTCGCTCTACGCGGCTAAGCATCGCCTTTACTCTACGGCTTTTGGGGAATGCGCAATGTCTAGTTGATTTTAGCTACCTTTTTTGTTCTCCTCATGAAGGACACAAGCTCTTGAAACGTTCCGCGGCTTCTTTTTTCTGGCAAATATACTCTTAAAATGTCGGTCTCTCATTCCTTTAATCAACTTGTAACAATTGCCAAGAACAAAGTTCGCAGAATACAAACAATAATAGCAATAACGCAGCGACATGCGATAAATGTAGATAAATTTAGTAAGTAGCGCCATCTACACACATGCACGTGTACTAAATAATCACAGTTCAAAAAAATAACGAGTGTGGCGCTGCTAAACACTTACAATCAGGAGGTGTTCACGAGAGGGAACGATATCTCTACGATGTTCGCACGTTTCCCTCGATTTTGCCCTATGTAGTGTGTGTCGAACTTCCAAGCAGATTTCCGCCATATAGCTTTGCTGGATTGTTTTGTAGCGTAAAGCTAGTAAAGCCACACTACGCGGGTCAGAGCCGAGTTTTGCGCGAGTGTGCGCCGCCTGTTATGCGCAGCGCGAGAACCGCGTGACGTCACGAGAGGCGCAGGTCCGCCGGTGCGAGCTCCTCGCTGTCGGCGCCGCCGGCGTGCGCTCCTCTCCGACGCGTGACCTCGTGTTTACGACAGTTGCGCCGCGCGCTACTGCGCATGCGCGAGGAGGGTGCGCGGAGAAATGACGGTCGCGCTCAACATGTAAGCTCTGGTAAGCTAAGGAGAGTCGAGTCGCTGCCAAACGGCGCAGAAGACTGGAAAATGTAAATTCTTCCGATCCCGAGGTTGTCGCCTGGCAGTTTGCCGTCGAGCAGCCAAGGCGAAACGTGCGGCCGAAACACCGGATCACTTGACGCTACGTATATCCAGGCATAGCAGAGCTAAGCCACTGCCATTTTTTTTCACCTGACGCTACGAAACGCATTCTGGGCGTCGTATTATTTTTCGAGGACAGCTTTGGCATTGCTAAAGCGACAGGAAAGGGAAGAGACAGGCTTTCGCTTCGTGCTGCCGGTTGTTCGCTGTTCCGGCTAGCGCTGTGGAGGGGAAGTTGGAGAGCGCTCGATTCGCCTGCACTCAATGCACCAGTTCGGCAAAGTTCTGCGGCAGCGGCGGTGCGGCGGGTGTGTACCGCTAGTTCCGGCACTTTGAGCGCAGTTTGGCACTGTCTGCTTCCAAAACGGATGGTCGAGTGCAGGCCTGGTCGTCGCTAGCCTTTGCGATGCCAATGAATTGGAGCCAGCTGTTTACAGCCTACATCAGCGGCAGCCAACCTCTCGTATCTCATGAAGAAATGTGCAAACCGCACATCACAATAACATGTTGCCATGAACCAGCCTCGATCCGTTTCTTTGGAGAACTCGAGCAGCGTTCTAGCTTGTCGACGAGTGAAAGTTACTTGAGTCTCCGCCGTTTATCACAACCCGCAAACCATCATCTGCTTCCATGGCAGCTGCAGCTGCACTATTTCAGCACTAACCATGGAGCAGGTGCAGTTTTCCTGAACTAGACTCGCACTTGGTTCAGAGGGCGCCATGTTCCACCGCTGAAATGAATCCATGTGGTATAGAAGTCGGGTACAACTCAAGAACGAAGCAGCACATGCCCATCAAAGGAGACCGCCCAGCCAAGCGCGTCGACCGAACAGTTTTCTGTTCGGTCACCACAGGTGCGCCGCGACAGCAGTGGAGACTGAAGCTGCCACGACCGTCTGTTGCCGAATATGACCCCACCTGTAGCATTCAGCGCTTTTGCGAAAAAGACGCTCTCGCGCGGATCTATGCGAAAGGTGAGCAGCCCAGCCCTCTCCCCCGCCTCTCCCCCCCCTCCCCCTTTAGTGACCAGTGCAGCTGAGACAATTAACGGGGGCACCACACCTACTAGTACCTTCGCCTTTCTCCCTCTTTTCCCCTGCTCCTGCTCAGGTGCTCCTAGAGACGATGGCGGATGCCGGGGCAGCAAAATCTCTTCCTTTCTTTTTGCGTTATTATTCTTTTAGCCTTATCCCGAACAAAGGGCATCCACCGTCGGCGACACGGGGACAAAGCGCCGACTCCTTCGTTCTCTTTCGCAGACTTGGCTGCATGCACAGCCACACAAATCGACGTGATTGGCTGGAGAGCTCCGTCTGAGTTGCGTGTGCCGCTTCGTTCTTTTGTTGTAACCGACTATAGTGCTGAGAAGTCCCCTTTTCGGGAACTGGCACAAAGGACCGCCCCCTCCCCTTGCTGCGCGCCCCTCCTGCAGGCGGGGTAGACTAGCGCCGCAGGAAAAGGAATTCTCGGAAAATGATTACAAGCACGTTATAAGCGGTGTTTACATGACGGGTTGAGTGGAGGATTTGAGCTGAAAACCGGTTACTGGGTTCATGTAAACGAGTTGGGTCCGGGAGTCGAGGGTAGAGATGCGAAGGCCTGAAAAAAACACTGCAATTTTGGAAAAAACCGGTTTTTTTTCGTTTTTTTCAGACGAGGAAAAATGGAAAGAAACATCGAAAATTTCACAATGCAATTTCAAGGTTTTATAATTGCTTGCTTTTAGTTTAGACTTTTGATTTTGCTTTGAAAACCATTACAATGTGCATAGTTGAACGATTCTAGAGCAGTCATCATTGCCTATGCCAGGTAGTGCTTTTAAAACGTTCGTGCTGCGAGTACGCGGGTTGAAGGCCAGGTCACATATAAGATCCAGGCTTGACTTAAAAACACACTAATACTTGAACTCACGGCTCAAGTAGAACAAAATGGCTGCAAATTCTACAGCGCGGCACACACGGCATAAATAACATAGGCTGCTGTGCACGTAAGCGGTTTTACCTAAATACAAGCCTAGCTTCCTGATTTCCAACGTAGAAGAGTAGAGGACATCCGCAGGAATTTGATCCAAGACAGGGGTCTGGGACTCAGCGATGCACGTGGCCCCATCTACCTGGTGGCAAGGCCTTTGCACCAACCAGCCGCTAACTCGTCTGGCTTGCCGACTGCTGCCGATACCACAATCAACTGCCAGCTGCGAACGAAACTGGTCACGTTTCGGAAACGGGCCAACAAGGATTCGCAACAGGCTTTCAGGGGAACGCGTTCGAAAGGTTGTGTATGTGCAGTCGAACCTAGCTGTGGACACAACTACAGGCCATGCTGCTGCGCGTAGTGCCGCATCCAGCGACAGTCACTCTGAGTCCGATATGGAGTGACTTATAGATCAGTTTTCATGTTCCCTTTCTCGGTGCAATAGTACAAGAAGTTCGTTCCACAAATATGATATTTATATCTCCATATTCGCCTGAAGTGCAAATCATTATTTATCTTCGCGGTGCAATAGAGCAAGAAGTTCGTTTCACAATACGACATCTATAACTGCATATTCGACTGAACTTCAGAGAATTATTATTGATCGTCGTGCTGTTGCAAATAAATCTGTTTTTGATACGTTTTGCAAAATTTCCAATTTTTCATGAAAAAAACCCGAAAAGAATGGTTTTTTTCACGTCTTTCAAAATTTATTGAAATTTTACATCTCTAGTCGAGGGAGCGAGTCCAGTCAACTCCGCTGCAGGGGGTCGGTTGACTCACTCGACCCCAACAGCAGACAGCACGTAAACCGGTCGGAGTCGGGTTAGTGGAAGGGGAGGTGATAAATGCATTCGCTTGCGCAGTAGCGCCTGCGAGGCAGCCGTGCATGCCGCAATCTTCCCGGCTGCCACTGCCCTTTCCCGCTGCGCCGTTCGATGCTTGGTGCCGCTGCTGTTGAACCGGTCGCGACTCGCTAAAATCGAGTTCATGTAAACATGCAGTCAAGTTGGGCTGACCTTGCTCAACTCGATCTCCTGGCTCGACCCGCCGAAGTCGGGTTCATGTAAACGAGGCTATAGTTTCCTGACAATAGACGGTGTGAAAATAGCAGCTGTTCCTACAGTTTCCAGGTACGCGCGCGTGGACACGCACGCATACACACACACATACGCGGGCGCACTTTTTCAATCTTTGACCCAACCAAATTGAGGCAAATCGACGCAAGGTTAGAAAGATATACATTTCAACACGCGATGGAAAATTCTGGAGGGAATAAGCAACCTAATGATGCAAACTGGATACAAGAAAGACGTACGTCTAAAATGAATAAGAGCACGCAGTTGAGGGTCCAAACGAGAGAGGGGAGGGGGTCGCCCTAAGTGCCTACAGAACTATCGCTTTGTAGCCGACCCCTTTTTTTTGGCAGCATTCCTGCACACCTCGCCCCCCCCCCCCCCCCCCCCCCGTTCTTCTTCGTACAATGTCTATAAAAAAGTATCGAGTCCGCCTCGTGAATGGTATGCATCTGTATACTGCATTTTTGTGAGCCTTGGCAAAATTCCGTCGAAGTTGATCGGAATTGGTTGCAAGGTGCCGCCGCATGTACGACGAATATTTGCTTCTGAGGTAAACACATTCCGACACCCTGCGGTGCTAACCCTCTCAATAGCAATTTCACGTCTCTTGCGCAATGTCGATTCATCTCAAGGGTAAACAGAAATTGACAATTGCCCACTTCTCTCTGCCTTTTTCTTTACCAACCATAGTTTATAAGGTTGGACAGGCATACGCTGAGCGTTGACTAAATTGTATAGCTGTCTTTGTTATAGTTTTCTTATCATAGATGCAATATCATTTGATAAAAAAATATATTTTTTTTCAGCGCTATAGTTAGCAGGTTACACACTAGACCAGGAGTGTTCCGACTACTACTAATATTACTATGCATCAACAGTGACGAAGTGATTGAACGCGCAAAAGACGAGGGCAGAAGGAAGGACACAAGAAAGGCACCGATTTCAACTATAAGGTTCATTGAAAAAAAAAAAACGCTAGAAATATATACATGGGACATAAACATAATTAATTTTCTTTATTTCACACCTTCCTTATTTTTGGCGTCCGCTTCCTCTTTTCGCTTACTTACTAATTTGCTCTGTGCAATTATGTCGACAGTTATCACTAACTCTCCCAAGTTTCCACTGTGTCGACGTTGTGCCTTTTGCGATGCGGGCTGGGCAGCATTATTTTTTCTTTTTCTTTGCTCCCACTAATATATGTCACGACATTGAAAACAGGAAAGTCTGTAGTCGCGTAAAACTCAAGAACGAAACGGCACATTCCCTCAAAGGAGGCCCTCCAGATAGTAACATCGACGGTACAGCTTTCTGCGGCTATTTAGCCAAGGCTAAACAAGAGAGAGAAGGAAACGGTCCTCTGTTCCCGTGCTGGCATCCTTATCCCGAACAAGGATCACCTCACCTCTGACGCCGTTTGGACAAACACGGTACCCTCTTTGCCCCGGCTCGCCCCACTCTCTTTGGCTTTGGCAAGGGACAGGCAGAGAAAGAAGCATGCGGAACCACCCCAGCCAACACCTCCCCCCACGCACGACGAGGACTAGCAGCCGGGCTTGCCATGGTTCGTTTGTAATCCTCTGAAGGCAGGCGCAGCAACAAAAGAACCCTCACGCAGCACAGGTGCACGGGTCAAGAAAGGACCGGACACGTATCTCAACATCTCAACCAAAACCAGTCTCGGTTCGCTGGGGGCAAGACGGGTAGACACTTTCTCAGTGATGGATCAGTGTCGTAGCCTGGTGGCAGAATATGAACTACTCGCAAGATGGCGGCAGTGGAACCGCCACCTTAAGCTTATGATGCCTACGCTTACATGCAAATCAGTTATTTGCCGACGCCTCCGCGTCCTCTCTCATATAAGTAACAAAGTAGTAATTAAAACAGTCCTGCATGGCTTTTACGAAAGGCCTCTAAATGATGAGATTGCTTACGCAAAGTTAAGCAATCCACTTTTATACCTTAAAATTTAGGGGGCAAGATTATATTGCAAATTTGCAAGTTGTCAGCAGTAAAGGTGAACCCCACTTCTAAATTTGCTTATTATTCAATGTGGGTTGAAATGTGTATAAAGTAAAATATGTGCATTTGAAATCTCTTTTAGTTGGCTTTCTCGCTTCGCATACTAAATAAATGGCTTCTCTGATCAAGGCATGGTCACCGAAGTCAAGTTGACGTAATATACATCAAGGAATGCACAAATGCTGTCTTTATTTGATGGATTTATTTGATTTGATAAAAATGCGTGACGAGGTATTTATGCAATGCGGGAAAACCAACTTAATGTGATTTCAGATGCGTATTTTTGATATTGTATATTTGAATCAGGCTGCTGATTAGGAAGACTTAAAAGCACATCTCACCTTTGATGTTGGCTACCTTAATTTTCTTACTTTAACCTTGCCGCTAAAGTCGAAAATAAAAAAATTGTTTAATTAGTTTTTGAAATTTATTTCTGTAATTATTTATTCGTATGAGGTACCTAAACTCCACCTTGCTGTAAAATCCACAGACGCAGACTACACCGACATCTCGCTCACAGTTTTTGAAATAAAAATTTGTAAATGGTAAAAAAAGATCGACCTCTATACACCTGTCAGTAGAAAGTTACTACGAAATCTTGAAACACTTTACATATCAGGACAGAGGAATTTTTAAAGTGCCTGATGTTAATAGGAGTATAACCATCTTGTTCACGCAACAGTGATGACCTCTTACCGGAGTACATAATTAGTAGCAGTAGTAGTAAAAGACTTTTATTCAACCATAACTTATAGGCCGAGCATGTCGACTGCCTGGGCGACCAGAAGCCGCTGTTCTTCTTCCCCTTCAGCGCCAAGCCAGTCGAGCCAGGTGGTGATGGATAGAGAGGGTGGGGGGTAGGAACCTGACTGCTGAGCAGCCGGGCAATAGAAGAGGCAATGAGCCAGGTCCGCATAGATACAGGGGCACTTGGGACAGGAAGGGTCCGACCAATAGCTATAGCGGCACGGGGTGATAGCTGCATTCATTTGGATGTGCCGAAGAAGGTGAGACTCCGGCACCGTGAGTGATGGATGAGGGGGAGGGTAAAGGCGTCTGTCGAGGCGGAGCTCAAGGTCGACCTCTTTTATGGTGCGGCATAGTTAAATTCGTTGCAGCTAAGTAACAATTTCACTAAATCCTTTTCACTATTCCTAATATCTGCATTTGGCTTCAAATGAGGGTGTGCGCGGTCTTGTAATAGGAGTAGAGGGCGTCAAATACGAAAAGCGACAAAAAGGGATTTGAGTATTGGCTTGTCTACGTGCCTTTGGTCACTCTAAGGACAGAAGATGAGCGCCGACCCAGGTGTAGTGGTTCACCGTAGCTCGAGGCGTTTACTATCATTTGTGAAATTGGAAGAAAGCCCTGCCATGCTTACGACGGTTCTTTCCTACTGGTTGTACACCAGCTACAGGCGTGTGTGCGGCCCAACCGCAGTGACATGGTTTCGCGAATGCCCTTCACACTGCCCGCACCCCTCCGCCTGATAACCCATGCACAACAATCGCGCCAACATTGAACCTGAGTTACTCAACTTATGAACATAAGCCATCTTTGGCCGCCGCGGTGGCTCAGCGGTTATGGTGTTCGGCTGCTGACCCAAAACACGCGGGTTCGATCCCGGCCGCGGCGGGTGGAATTTCTTTGGAGGAGAAATTCTAGAGACCCGTGTACTGTGCGATGTCAGTGCACGTTAAAGAACCCCAGGTGGTCGAAATTTCCGGAGCCCTCCACTACGGCGTCTCTCATAGCCTTAGTCGCTTTGGGACGTTAAACCCCACAAACCAAACCAAACCAAACCATAAGCCATCTTTGCGTGTTGTCTCAACTAAATTTATTAAATATCATCGCTTGAGACCTGGGCTTGGTGATGGAATAAGCTGCGCTTGCAGACAGAAAGGGTGAATAATAAATGACACACGCAACTGCGCTGAACTAACAAGCTTTATTTCTGAAGTAGTCGATCCGCGCCATTTATGTGTCAGGCAGACAGAGACACGCACGTGCACCTACTCCGAGAAGTGTCAGCAGGAGGTGTACCAAAGCAAACAGAAAGAGATACCAGAAAATTTCTGCAGTTTTCAGAAAAACAAAACAAAAACATTCTGTCGTGAACAATATGTCTTCACGCGCAACAAACTCGCTCAGAACGAAACGCATATTTACAATATCTAACTCCTGGCCGTACAAGCATGACTGCTGGACTTAGCCACGTTGCTCGTGGATTTTTATTGCTGGTTTTAAATCGTATCTGCCACTGTAAGCTTACCACGAAATGCTTCCGTAAGCGACAATAAATAAAAGAAATCAAAGTTGGTTAAAAAATGCAGGCAGAACAACTGAAAGTTCCCACTAAAATTTCCCCTTCCTCGCTTGTTTGAAACGCATAAACAAAATCCGGTGTTATAAAAGCTCGAGGTTAAACGGAATTATGCATTTCACAATACTCCGCAGTAAAACCTAAGCGGAAGGGCTGCGAACAAAAAAAAAACAGGTGCATAAAATCAATGCAGCGACGGAAAGGTGATTCCACCGCGGCATTTTCGGAGCAAGGCAATTTGTACCTGCGCAACGCGCTCCCTACGATGAGCGTCAGGTAATCGCATTCCAAAGCTGCTCGCGTCAAACCTTGTTCAAGGCGGCATCTTGGAAACAATGCCACACGGCGGGGCGTTTCAACAGGCTGTTCCTGTTGCTTCTTTTCCCGCGCCTCCTTTCTCTACCGCTTCACAAATAAAAGAACAATGCGAGGTATAAATAAATCCGCCGACAAATCCCCCACTCAAGCATTCCAACCATCACCGCCACCGACATACTCCTCCGCCTTTGCCTTGCGCTCTCTTGATCACGCTCCACGCGAAAGAGGGGGGAGCCGCAAGGGATTACGCGTCTCACAATCTCTCGACTGGAGCGCGCTCTGCTATTTTGGAATGCCGCCGAAGAAATGGAACTGGCAGCGCGCAGCGCTCAGAGCACGCTCCAACCCCCGCTAACGCGCCTCTAGAGCGAGAGAGGGCGCGTGCGCGCTTTCTTGGGGGCCCGTACGCATACCTCCTTCTCGAGCACGCGGAGCCGGTAATTGGAAATGGAGCGCGCGTGGCCCTCTACAAAGTTTCTGGCAACCAGAAGCGGGGCGGTGAAAAGTGCCGCCTAATGCGTCTCGAATGACTCGCGAGTATCGACGAGGAGGTGCAAGGGCGCCGCGAAATTTTCTCCTGCGGCCGAAAGGGATGCGGCGCAAACCGAGCCGCCCCCGAGAAGATCGGCGTCGCTCTCAGTGTGGGCGCCCGCAAACGAAAAAAAAAATATTACGATAACAAAAAAAAAGAACAGAAAGGAAGGATTACATCTTGCGCATGCTCACGAGACTCTGTGCGCCGCTGGTTAAACTTACTTTCTTCGTTATGTTCTCTTTCTTTTTTGTGTTTTTGCTTCGTATTCAATTAACGCTGGCCCGACGGAGGAAGCGAGTTGTTTTGCTCGGCCCTCCTTTTCTTCGGAAGCTCTTCGTCTTAAAGCGCGCCGACTTATTAGATATTCATGAAACGGTCCCGGCATCAAAGACAAGGGTAAACGAGCATTCATTTGATGCTGCGCTGTTTGCTGGCATCCGGACGCATTTTCCCGATCTGTGCTTGCGAGGCGCTGTAAAGGAAGCCGACGCACAGAGCGACCGTCGCATCTCTCAGCCAGAACCGAGGAGCGCATGGAGTTCTTTGGCTCTTTAGAATGAGGCTTCTTATGATGGCGGAGAATATTTAAGAGTCGTGAGTGATGGAAGGAGGGAGTCTTTGAAAGGCTGCGAAGGAATAAGTGTAGCGCTCAGCTTTCGAGGAACAGAAAGCTCTTAATGGCGGTTTACGAAATCTTGTAGCTGAACGGAAATAGCTTGCGAGTGCTGATACGGATGTCCTCCGCTTGAGTAGACCATGGTGATTTCGGGGGATTAGCTCTGTTTTGGTGTCTTCCGGTGAGACACGTGGAGGTCATTCCTCGAATAAGCATTGCAAGAGCTTAAAACTGGCTATGTGTATATCGCGACCGTTCATTCACCCTTGTCCCACTATGGTGCTTGCTTTTTTTTTTTTTGATAATTGGCTTCCTAGAGAATATTGTGCCTATTCTTTCAGAGCACAGATGTTGCTATAACGCTATTTTATGATAGTATTAACCGACTGAATAGTCACACAAGGTCCTGTGCCGATCGTGGGAATAAATGAATGTTCTTTTAATGACAAACAACTTAGCAACAACCCTCCCGCTCTCCCACATCATGCTGTTATCAGAAGCTGAATTTTGAGAGTGAACCACCTTTCAGCGCTTAAGGAAACACCCGCCAAGAGAGAGAAAAAAATGAACGGAAAGGCAAGGAGGTTAACCAGGCGATGCCCAGAAGGCTACCCTACACTTGGGGAGGGGAACAAAGGCGAAAAAAGGAAAAAAGAGCGGCAGTGAAATTAATTTTTCAAGTGTCCATCGACCGCTATATAAAGGGGACAGAGGGCGTGCACTAAAAACTTAGATTATAGACGGGAATACAACCACGAGTCTTTTAAAAATCTCAGGAGCGCTTTCACTGCTTTTCTTTGTGAGGAAGGTTGTGTCCAAGGCCCCAGAACATTGGACTCTGTTAGAGGACGCGAGTCCAAGCGGTAGAAAGTAGCAGTCAGGAAACCGCGTTCTCGCTCAAAAACGAGGGCAGTCACAGAGGAGGTGCCCGATCGTTTCATCACAATTGCACTGCTCACTCGCTGGAGAGTCTGCCATTGCGATGAGATAGGCATTTGTGAACGGCACTCCCAGCCACAGGCGGCACAACAGCGTAGTGTTACCGCCGGGGATGCCGAATGGCATATGAAGTTGAAGCAAGAGGTCGAAGTGATGCGAGCGGGGTGTCCAACCTCCAGGGGTAGACCACGACTGTACAGTCACGTTTCGGGCGAGCAGTTGAAGGTGCCTTGCTGCGTCAGCTCTTGTCAGTGGTATGCGGACAGTGTTGGTTGTATCGTGAGCCGATTGAGCAGCATCGTCAGCTAAGGCGTTACCAACAATGCCGCTATGGCCTGGCACCCACTGGAAAATGATTTCATGATCCTGTTCGATTGCCTGGTGGTGCAGATATCGTATCTCCGCTACAAGTTGCTCATGATCGCTTCGCTATGCCTCAAGGCAGACTGAAGACATTGTAGGCCAGCTTTTAAAAGAATCACAGAAAACAGCCCATTTTTGAGGTGATTGTTGCGAGATATACTTTGCCGCCGCAAGAAATGCGGCCAATTCTGCTCCAGTAGAGGTAGTGCGATGCGAAATTTGGTGGTGAATTTGAGTATGTCGCGCAGGAACGACCACGGCGCAAGCAGAACTAGTAGAGGTTACCGAGCCATCCGTATAGACGTGAGTACGGTCCCAATATTCAAAGTGGAGCATGGACAGTGTCAGTTGCTTAATGGCTGGCGTCGATAAATTTGATTTCTTCGCCACCCCTGGAATAACAAGGCGCACACATGGGAGCCGCATACATCACAGAGGAGAGGGATGTAGTGCTGCGGGGGTGGAAGTGTTGTGGGATCGACGACTGTAGCTTTGCTATTGCCTTTGCAAGTGCAGAATGTGGTCTCTGCAGTGGCACAGGCGCAAGGTGATGCTGTGGAATCCTTGAAATATGACGTATGTGCACTCGCAAGGAATCTGGCACAATATACGTCGAGAACAGTAACTGAAGGATTGTGAAGTGTTGAAAATTCTTTGTACGATATTGCCTACGAATAGATTTACTGACACAAAAAATTAAACCAAAGTATTCTTTTTCGAACGTTCTCTATTGCACCGCCAAGACATTCCTGCCGTTTCGACACAAAAATTAAGGAACAAACTAAAACATCTTCAATTTTAGTTTGTTTCATCCGACTGATAATTTTTCAAATCCTAAAGTTTTTGCGCAATGTACACCCTGAATCTGAAGCTAAGCTTGTTAGGAAACATCTCGTGACTGTCTTAAAGGCGATATTTAATGAAAGGGATGTCTTGACGCTCATCGGGAGTTCCGTACAAGTGGGCAAAAGTAACGCGGAAAGCTATTTCAGTTTATGTACTTGAAGCACAATTTCCTGAAGGTTAATGAAGCACCAAGTCGGCTAACTTTCATCTCATTAGTATTCGTACTTACAAAACAATTAATTCGATGTCATTACTTCAGCAGCCATTCCTATGGCGAGGTAAAATACTAATGATGTTAGTTCTTCGTGATGTAGTAAGTAAAATTCTGGTGGGCGTTTGTAATAATAGTTGTAATTTTAATTGCCAAAAAATGAGCGAAACTTGAAAATTCTACTCTTTGCAGTGCGCACTAATTGTTTGGTAGGCTTACTTTCAGTATCAATTCAACTTCAACTTCGGTTTGTGCACACGTCAACGACGCAAATTTTTCATCATCTCGCCAGAGAGTACTAAAAATGCCATTTCACACTGCATGCGTAATAACCGGAGTGATCGATTGATCATTTTTTACTTCAGAGGCAAGATCTGTTCTCTTGACAAGCATTTTGAGCCTTCTATCTTGCTACCGCATCGTTAATCAATACGGGTATCATTGTCTTGTGTGCAGCTTATACTGCGAAGAAGTAGCCGGACGTTCGCAATCGATGAAGATCTCAACACTGGACTGAAAATTTCGTTTCCATGAAGCGGCGGTTGTCGATAACTCTTCGACAGCATTAATTAGTGATAGCGCAAGCAGTTTGTGAATTTCCTGCTGAAGAAAGAAAGCAATTTTTGATGCTCCTTCTAATGTACTCTAGGAGGGCATTGCACCTTCTCCGATGTTGACACGAGTGTCCATGAAGACCAATCTGTCGTAAGTATCCTGAGCCTGTAATGACCACTTCTACGAGCTTCTGCTGGACAGAACCGTCGGAAATGGCGGTCGTTTTGAGATACATGTCAACCGAGGAGCGCGAAAGCGCAGTGAGCTCTGCGTTTTCCCTATCATGTAAAGAAACAAATGGGGCTCTGAGATTTTTCCACATACTTGATAATACAGTCTCACTTTTTGATGCAACAGGAATCGGAAAATGAATTGACGTTTAGGCCTGCTTGGTCAACATATTTGAGAGGAAGAGAGCGGAGTTTTCAGATAAGGGATTGCTGTAAGTAGCACTGAGTAAAGTCTTCTTATCTTTTCTCGTCCACATGCTTTTAAACAAAACGAACACAGTTAAATGCATCAGAAATGGTGGGTGCAGGGATTCTGATGTGACTGTTAAGGATTGCTGAGTGCCAGAGTATGCCCTTGATCGCATAATATCGCAAGCACAGAGATATTTACACGTACATGATCTTTATCAAAAGGTCGGGCATGGCTCGGTTTAGTAATTACCTTTGTCGTTTCCGCTGAATCTTTCTGGTGGCGCTAACCGTGTG
Organism: Amblyomma mixtum; assembly: GCF_055824585.1. Taxonomy (NCBI): domain Eukaryota; kingdom Metazoa; phylum Arthropoda; class Arachnida; order Ixodida; family Ixodidae; genus Amblyomma; species Amblyomma mixtum. Next base: position 67,397,784 of record NC_143017.1, on the reverse strand, counting down.
TGTGAAACAACAATTTGTTGAATCATTGGTTTCTCAGCCTGCCGACGCGTCATCAATGCAGTAGAACTAACCAAACTTACTGAGTTATATCCGCACCCTCAAGCACTTTAGGCCCCTGCACTTTAGGCAACCTGCACAACTTCCATCCGGTCTTGTCTGGTACAAACCAAACCGGCTGCCTCGGGCCCTTCTGGAGGCTGGCGTTGCAAATGGTTCAGTGTTGAACAATCGGGACGCCTGCATCGTTTCTAGCCTCGCAAGCAGGCATGCCCCTATTCCTGCGGCCTCCACTTGAGTTAGCTGCGAAGGCCGTACTCTATCAAACTAAGCACATTGGGCAACCGCCACCACTCAGTGCCAGGAGAGACGACCATAGGACACTGGCCTTACTCATCACAGGCGCTGCAACCGAAAAAAAAAGGAATAAAATAAAAGCGAAACATGCAACTTTCAGGGAAGTACGATCTCACTTGGTGGGCTGCGTATCAGCCCAGTACATTTCCTCGCCTGCGTGTCTGACCATTACTCTAACCTTGCCCTGTTGTTCTGCCCTTTATCTTCTCAAAGTTTTCTTATCGTCTAAGGTACGGCAGACGACCAGATTTCTATTCTTTGCAAGCTTTCTCTGTGCGTTTCGACCAATCCACTGATCGTTCTCGTTAAGCTGCAAAAGATAATTCTAGACGCACTACTCAGAAAGCAAAAAAAAAAAAAATTTCTTACCTTCCAGACCATTCGCGCTGCGATTATACCAAACTCCTGTATAACTCCTGTTTCTCTCTCTCTCCTTAACCATGGATTCTCTAGGGAGCCGGCTTGCGAGGAACCAATTTAATAACGGAAGTACAACTTAGCTAGACCTCGATTCTGGGAAAGTAGTTTTTTTTTTTTTATCGCAGCGTTAAGGCTGTCCGGCTTGAAGGCAGGAAGGATAACGCTGCTCATTTTTAGTAATTTTTCTGTGGTATACATATGCTTCCAGCTTTCATTTTCTCTCAGATTTTTCGTTTCCTCGCCTAGATTTGCGCTGTGTATACATGGGCAAGAAGAGTTACAAACGTGAGGAGTTGGTCTAGTTGCTACGTATCCAAGATTAACGAGCGCAAAAAAAAAGACGAAGACAGCAGAGAAGACAACACGACACAAGCGATCAACTAATTAGGCCTGAAGACATCAACATTATCATCAACTCGTGAGCCATGAGCGCTCGTGTCGTGTTGTCGTCTTCGTCATTCTCGTCTTCGTCTTTTCTGTGCTTGTTAACCTCGAGCGGTTACAAGGTTTACGACAAGCACTTGGCAATGTGAAAGCTATGCGTTGAGAAGATAAGTCTACAGATTAGCATCATTGCACATAAACAGAGAACCATCGCATTTTGGCATTCGTTTTGGGCTTTTACAGTGCAATGCGGGTTCGTCAAGAGGTCGAAGAGGTCGTAGCACTTCCACAGAGTCGACTTCAGTTGTAGGTCGGTCGGTTACTCAGCAGTGGCTATTGATGTACACGCATGAGAAGCATCAATCAGTTACGTTCAATATATGGGGCGTTCACGTAGGGTCAGGGCTTCAAAGCGTGAGCACCGGCGTTCCAGACTGCGAAATGATTCTGTTGAAGCGACAGGCACCAGAATAGCTCAATGTAGAATTGCTCACGAAGACAAGCGCTAGTGGCGGAAGCGCTGACAAGCAGCGACTATTGGCTACTCTGGGTGATTGCATGTATAGCGATATACATCAGCCAGGTGTCAGGTATGTGCCTGATTTGTGGACCTTATTCAGCATTGAATGGCCGCTACGGTGGAGCTAATGCCGGCAGAATCCGCAACTCTAATCCGACCTATAGCACGCAACAACCTGAACCCGTCCCAACTCAGCTCACGAGCTGCTTCAACGTACAGGGGAGATGCAACGCTACTTTATCGTGAGCAAGGGGACAACTGATCCACACGCATTTCAGGTCATAAGGGGCATTTATATGCACTTATTTCTTGCTCTTCAGTCTTTCAATCACTTAATTTTTTCCCTCATGGTGCGGTCATGGTTTCCAGCTTGAGTTAGTAGCCGTGCTTCTTCGTTATTCCTCTTATCCTCGTCCTCCCCTAGCTGTTCAGATGAAGAACCTAAACATACGCCGGTATTGGGAGCTGCAATTTTGGGGAGTTGGTACGGTTTCATAGCTTCATACAACGCAGGCCAGGGAGAAATTTTGGGATGGAAAGGAGCAGAGCCAAGACGGGGCGATGAAGAGAGTCGACACAACCGCTGACTGGTACGAAAAAGTTCCCAATGTAGAAGACGGGAAGTGTACCCAATGTAGAAGACGGGAAGTCTACAATGGTGCTGCTACGAACTAATTGGTTCGACATGACGGAAAGGAATAGGGTTTCACGCAACAACGTCAAGCTCCTGTCGAGCATTTTGCCGATGGCGTTGGCGTTGGGATATAAAAAAAACCCGATTGGCCGAAAAGGTCGCGATGTCACGCTTTGAGCTGTGGAATGAAAATGACTAAAACTTCAGTTAAATTAGGTTTAAGAGGTCGTAGCATGACTGCAATGTCATGATGACATGTAATACTGGAAATCAAATTAACTGTCCATGATGTAAACAGCGCGAACTACAAGGGACTGTTCACATCATGAATATCTACCAACTCGCCCAACTGAATGTTTTGCTAAACCAAATTAACTGTGCTGAAAAGGGGATTGAAATAATTAGTTGGGAATCGAACCCATGACCCTTGGGTTGCAAGACAGACACGCTGTCCCTTGGCCATTGAGGCAATTTCGTTCGATTTGGTTAAAGGGAGGCCTTTTGTCTGTTGTGGTGTATCACGTCACCAAGTATGCTTAGTGATGTGTGCTAATGAGTGTTTGCAATTATAAAGATGCGCTAATTAAGAAACAAGGTAGTAAATAACCATTAAATTGGTCGCGTCATACCCTTAAGGCGGAGTTAAATTGCTTAAATTTTGAACACCGCGCTGTGAAGCAATGTTTCAACAACGAAAATTGCCGTTTTCAGTTCACGTACGCTTTTTAAATAGGCGTGAAAGAAAAAAAAAGTACCCATTTTCACAATGCCTAACCACGTTTATTTCCATGTTCTAATTCTGGAAGAGTGCCGTTATCCTATACAGAATGCTAATGTCTTCAGAAAGAGCTCTTAACATCTGTGCAGCGGGGATTTCTTCTAGCTATTTGAAGACAACCTTATGGCTCCTTGGAATGTATTTATAATTATAGAGTGTGAAGTTCTTGAAAAAGTCACTAGGGTTTAATTATGTTTTTTTTTTCTCCCTGCAAACTTGACGGCATTCAGAGGTTCAGAAGCCGAAGACGCACGCATAGCTTCGTTCCTTGATCCCGTGACCAGCTTCTGCACGTGTCTCGCGTTACCATTCTCGTTTTCAGGTGGGGTGCACATTACGTGGATGGTGGATGACGGGTTGTAATTGCACCTTGGATGTGCTCCGCCTTTTAATTCGTGCAATCAGTGCCGTCATCGCGTTGGACGCGCGTGAGAGGCCCGAAACACTTCAAAACGCCTCTCAGACGCAACACGTAGCCGTCAGTTGAGAGTAGGGAGCCACGCGGAGGGTCCAATTTTTGTAGCATGCGCTCCAGACGCTGCCCACGAACGGCCTACCCAATTAGCCCCGAAAATATGTCCCACACGTGTGATAGACAGAATGGGACAGCGTTTACGCCAGTCGACGCAATGTGGGACTCTAAGATTGGAGCAGTGCCTGTCTTCGAATTTTGCTACTGCCAGGCGCCAATGTTCCGAAAAAGGAACATTTGAATATTACTCGCTACCAGTGAAAGGCATGCAGGTTTTAGCTTTTTATTTTTCTTTCACGAAACCTCAAATAGTTGCCATTACTTTAAATTTGTTTTGTTCATTGCAACTTTTTTTTTCTTTGCTCAGAAAGGGCTCCATGAACACTAGGCTTTGACAACCCTTGTCATTTTGCTAGTAATTCAGGGTCTTTAAATAAGAAGCTGATAAATATTATTCTCGCAAAGTTCTCCACGATCATTGAATATGCAAAAACAAGAACTTCGAAGAAGGGCGTATTTTTTAGGAAAATAAAGAATTGAGTTTCATTTGTTCCAGTTTTAGACAATTGACAAAAAATGAGGTGGTGTCCCCCTAATTTTCTTGTGCACAGATGTATAATGATCGAACTGCCTTTTCTGTTTCTTTGTTTTCTTTATCTTTCTGCTTTATTCACTTTGTGTTTTGAAAAAGGCCCTTAAATGATGTTTCCTCGATCGAAATAAGTCTATTGTGAGTCAGCGACTTGTACTCTATGCTTTATTTCTTCTGCATGTCTGGGCCGTATTAGGCCACGAATAAGCACATCAATATTCCATGACTACAGCGCAACGAACGGGACAAGAAGAAGGACACAGACAGAGACACAGTGCTGTGTTGTCTCTCTGCCTGTGTCCTTCTTCTTGTCTTGTTCGTTGCGCTGCAGTCATGGAATATCGGAACCAACTCGCCCAGCAACTTACCTTGTCAAAGCACATCAACTTTGCTTTGTAAGGAGTCGACGTTCTCGGCATTGTTCTGCTCCTCCCTTTGTTGCCTATTCCTGCATTTGCTGCCGTCGCTGAGGAACTGATAGCTCACCGAAAGCACCCTCGCTCCAGTCTCGAGTGAGTGTGCTAGACAAGTGAATCTGTCATGGCCAATACGCTTCAGCCTCGGTTCACCGGCGAGGACCTGGTGCGTTAAGAAATGATAACGCTTGCACTGTCACCAACCGTAGTCGGGAGCTTATCGGATGACCGAAATGGAACCGATGCTGCGGATGTCCACAAAGCAAACACGCGCAATCTCGCAATGCCTTCACATTAGATTCATGCTTGCTAGAAATGTCGCCACAACATTGCCCAGACGTCGCAGCTAAATGTCTCAGCAACCCCCTAAAACTAACCATAAAGCTTGCACTAAGCAATTAGATAAATGAAATCCCGTCTAGACTACCTGATAAGCACAGGAATGCCGCTGTTAAGCACGAAAACAGTGGGGCGACATTCAGCAGACTCCGGGTAGAGTGTGAGAAGACAGCTTTGACACTTTGCGTGCAAGAGAGTTGCTAGATTTTAAGCATTCCCTGATTCTTCGCAGCCCCTTCCTCTCTTTCTATTCCATTATAAGTGGGGGTAATAATGCAGTTCCCTACTCTTTCCTTCCCTACTCCACTCTAGCACTACGATATCCTGCTCTATCACACTTAATGTTCGCATGGTCCAGCTTCAACAGGATTTCACGACCATACAGCGCTAAGATAAGCGTTTGCAAGCACACAAAACAAAAAACTTGGGCTGTTCTCGACTACGATTGGTGCGTGTGCAAACTTTATAGTTTCTTAACGCTCGCTGTCCTCGTCGGTGAACAGTGGTCGAATGGTATCGCCCATTGCAGGATCAGTTTTTACATCTTACAACAGGCACTGGAGGCTGAAAATATCACTGAACCTCGACATGTGAGTCCTGGCGCTCCTCGAGACATCGTGCTGTGTTATTCACAGAGCGATTGATTTTGTGGATGCATTTTGGAAATCGACTGGCGGTATTTCGGTTTGAGCACAGTGACACACCTCTTCCGGCGTCGTATAAGAAGGCACTCACTTGACAGCGAAGGGACAGGCGACGGGCACTGTCCCCACTATTATGTTCTCAGATTATGCACTCTTGACAAGTTGCATTGGAAAATGCAGTGATCTTTCAAGCATTTTGTAACTTAGTTTTATAGCGAGTACCTGCATGTATATATCTGAATGGTTTCAAAAAGAGCAATTTAAAGAATATCCATGCGGAGAACTTGCGTACTAATATCCGCTGAGCAATATTGCTCTTTTATATATTGAAATTAGACATCCTATTTAACGGGCCGATAGTGTGCGACATTTATGTTTACACTGGCCGGATACTTTTGTCGTGCTGTATTGTATGAAATGCTTAATGTAAAATTTCATCCCCATGCATGCTGTGCCGAATGACAAAGAAGATATCATCTGCACAACATAAGCAGGCGTTAACTGAAAGTAACGAAACCAAACCACGCCGTATTCTTTCGTAGTTCATCGTCGGCAGTTCTGTCGGCACGCACTCGGTCGTTTCATCTCGAACTACACTGCCTCATGAAGTAGGCGCCATGACGGCCCATTTCCTTGATACCATTATAACTTTGCGTTCTTAATGCTGTCCGTTATGTTTTAAATGATACTGTGCTTCTGTAGGGCACACATATTCCACCGCTGCAAGGGACTCTCCTAAGCTGGAAACTGCATTGGCGTCTAAGCTCGTAAAAAATGAAAAACCGTTAACAGCGCTTTACAATGCTCCTTTCTATACGCCTACAACTCTTGGTTCGCTGACATGTTTGCGCAAAAGGCGTACTGGCGCGAAAAAACGGAGACAAAACACACAAGACAGGACTGGCGCCAACTTCCAACTGAGTTTATTCACAGAAAAACCACTTAGTAACCGCAATTCATGCAAAAAAATAAAGACAAACCAGATACAAGGGGTGATTTAACAAAAACACACGTGCCAAACGGACCAAAGCAATGATTATAACGCTGACAAAGACCCACTAAGAAACCTAATCTCTTCATCTGACAGCGACACAGATGGCTTGCTTATGCAGATATCGCCCCTCTGCTTGATGTAATAGGCTTCTATTGTCTCACGCTCTAATCTGTCTTTTGGCCTTGCAATGAATTTGGTGTTCTCAAAACCGGGACGGCATTTGCAGCATTTGCAGCGCCAGTACGCCTTTTGCGTAAACATGTCATGCTACAACCAACTAGCTCAAATCAAAGTATTGTTGGTTCGCTAGTTCGCTTCTCCTCAACGCAACATTGTAACCCTTTCAGCACTAATGTGGCACGGCTATTTAGGTAATTCGTGAAACTTTCTGTGAGCATACAAGCTCGTTAACGATGACTAGCATCCATAACAAAGTTGCTAGCGCTTTCGGCTGGTGAATCCAAGGTCTCAGCTTTTACTTCGGGCGCGATAGCTCCATTTCGTTGGACGCGAAATGCAAAAATAACCGTAGTTTGAGATTCTGGCGCATGGTAAAGATTCCAAGGGGGGTCGAAATTAATTTGGAACCTTCCACTACAGCGCTCCGCATTCTCCACAGCACTGCGTTGGCGAGAAGAAGTCATCAATCATTTCCGGAGTGCTGAATCTGGCTCTTAGGTGCAGACTTTCATAGCTCTGTTGTTTTTCGCGTAAGTTTGGATAAACTATTTTTCGTTTTATTGAAACATGCAATCCGCATAATAACATCTGTACATGCGCGCAACGGTTTCTTTCTTTCGTTTCTAATTTGCATAATATCCAGCAGTAGGATTACCTGCGATATACAGAGTTTCCCTTAAGTTGTTCTGCAAGTTTTAAATTAAGGTATTTTGTGTTAAAAGAGCGCTTTTTCTCGGCGCAGCATTCTCAGTGGTGCAGCGCATCAGAATACAGATGAGACGAGCTAAGCAGTAGGCTAGTTAACTAATATTGAATAGTTAATTTTTCTACTATTTTTATTCCGCTTATTGATTGAAAGACGCACAGCGCAGCGTAAGTAATATCCACACTAGGTTTTAGAATTTCGATATGCAATTACGATCGGAGCTGTGGAGCAACAATTTTTGCTATTTCGACAAGTTACGTACACTGGAGGAGTTGCTTTGCCTGCAAGCTCCTCGAAACCGCATGTATTTTGACGCTATGTATGCAAAATTGTTTGCTCATAGCGCCGAGGTTTACTGCTTACTGAAATTCTAATAAAAGAAGTTGATATTACTTACGGTGGGCTACACGCTTCTCAGTAACTACGGAGACTAATAGTAGCAGTGAAAAAGTTAACTATTAAGTGTTAGCTAACCAGCCTTCTAGTTAGCACGTCTTAGCTGTAGGCTGATGTGCTACCTCACTTACGATGCTGTGAGGAAAAAAGTCCTCTTCTAACTTAAAAACCTATTATTAAAAATTGCAGAATGTAACATGGTATACAATGGTATTAACATTTATGTATACAATTTGTCCTTTTTACCACCCCCTATGTAATACCCTCGTGAAAGAGGGCCTTTAGGGGTATCTTGAAATAAATAAATAAATAAACTACCAGTCTGTGTTTCGTTGGTTGGCTTTGCTCTGAGCCAGCTGGATCCTGTAAATTTCGCTACAAACCATTTTTGGTTTCCAGTTGTTCGTTTGTGTTAATTTCTTGAGTATTCTTTTCAGTTGTACTTTTACTGAATATTCACGCTGGGTTGCACGCAAAGATAGCCTTTGGAAAGCACTCCATGTGGACGAAAATCCTGAATCTGAAACTCCGCTCTAAGAACAAGCTGGAGACATGTAGCACTTAAGCCTGGTGTTGGGTGTCAAGAAAGAGATGGGTCTAGATGGAGGATAGTCAGCGCGGATATAAATTATTATAAGTTAAGAAAGAAAAAATGACACAAACTGATATCAAAAAGTTGCGGAGATTTTTAGCATTACTGCGATAAAGGTATTCAGCTGTTCTGACTGCAAGGATGAACTTAATTGACAACACGTGTGCATGGTTAAGCCAGTTTACACATTGCTTAATCGTTCTGGTGGTTAAATTCGAAGTATTGGGCTTAATTGTTCTCAACAGTAAAATTATGTAATGTTCTATGAGAAAAGCGTTACAGCGAACTTTTTTAGCAGAATTCCGGCAGTAATGTCTTATCTATGCGCACCACTTGTATAATACGTAAGACGAATTATTTGGTTTGCTTAGGACTGCGGTAGTAACGAAACCAGTTTTCTCTGTAGAGAATTCGAACTCATAAAAATTGTACCACCGGTATAGTAAAAGACAATTTTGGGAGCATGATGAGGCTATTTGTATTAAGTTTTCTCCATTTATTGTGAAACCCAGAAGCAATGGCGTGTGTGAGGATCTGTGAGATTGCAGGTCTTATTTTAAACAAACACAAAAGTACAAACAATAAACGAGGCGGCTTTTATCGGAAAGGAAACCAATTTCAGTATGAGAGTGAAAAAAGGAAAGGAACAAGAGAGCAAGGCAGCAACACACGGGAAAAACACACGGGGGAACAGAACAAAGTGTTTACGAAAAATACAGGAAAAAGAAAGTCAAAGAGGAAAGTCACACTACTTGTCTCTTATTCGAGCAACGAGCGCGGAGGACTGGCTGGGTGTCGGGCAGTCAGGGAGTCTCTGGGCGTTCCAATGTTGATGCAACGCTACCGCAGCGTCGGCGTCTGTGGGCTCCCAACACGGTTCCCAGGTCTGGTATCCCGGAAAAGTCACGTAGGCGCCAGAAGCGGCCTGTGTGGAGCAGCTGACGGATGGACGGAGAAGAGTGGCGCATGGGCCTGGTGGTTGAGGCTCTCGACGATGGATGTCCAGGTCTGGTGGCCCGGACGTCTGCGGCTGAGGCCCAAGCCCGGAACTCGGGGAGCCAGCAGAACTCGTCCACGTCCGTCGCTCACCGCGCTCTTCTCTTCTCTCCCTCGTAATCCTGTTCGACCTGTCCCGGCGTACCCCTCCGCACGCGCTCCTCGTGCTTTGTCTTCTTCTCCTCACGAACGCCGCTGGGTGGCGCTATCTCCTTACAGCGTGACAATAGCCGCTCGCATTCAGTCTCAATATCCTTGCAAGCTCTGTCCAACAGATATACCACTCAGTCTTTGAATACGGCCGTCCAATACTGTCGTGTCCGGTCGCTGTGTTGAATGCAGCGAAAGACGCACACGGTACTTTAAGACTTCGTTTATTTAAAGCCGATGAGGGTGCGACCAGCGTCGACCGAGGCAGGAGCCGAACTGGCCGCCCGAAGAAAGGAGGGAGTGGAGAAGCGTCCACGGGAGGGAGTGGCTTCCCAGAACAGGAGGAGGGTGCGGGGGCGCACCGTGGGGGGGGCATCCGGCGACAGCGTGCGACGAGGGGCAAGCGGTCGTTAGGAGGAGGATTGAGTGGTCGTTAGGAGGAGGATGCGAACTGTCGTTAGGAGGGGAATGCGAGTGGTCGTTAGGAGGGGGCGCACACACACAAAAGCAATAAGGGGACACAACACTTCCTTCCCCCTTAGAAAGTTGCCTGGTATCGTGCAGGGGGTCGGCGCTCACGCGTGGAGGCGCGCTGGCTTTGTGCGCTCGGGGGAGAAACACTTGTAGGCTGGCTGTTGTTCGCTGTGTCTCCTAGGTCTGTCCTGGGCGAAGTCTCTTCTTCCGGGAAGAGGTGCCAGGCTATGTGGGAAGATGGTGCACGTGTTCTCTCCGCTGGCGGACAGCTCTCAGACGGCGTCGTAAATCTACGCAGCTGGTTGAGATGTCGGCGTGCTACTGTGCCATGTATGTTGACGAGCCAAGAGCGCAGGCCTATGCGTCTGACAATTGTAGCTTCCTCCCAGCGTGGCTTTTTCAGAAACTGTCGGGCGAGGACGCGCTGCCCCTCATTAAGCGTGCCGCAGCGCGGAATTGCTTTTTCTTCCCGGAACGTCTCTGCCTTTGGCTCGGGGAGGATGGCTGTGAGCTGGGTTCGCATTTCACGCTCGAACATCATTTTCGAGGGGGTCTCGCCTGTTGTGCTCTGAACCGTCGTGTGCTGCTTGAAGAGAAAGCGCGCAAGGCGGCGCTGCAGCGAGCCTGTCTGATCTCTTTCAAGGGCGCGTTTTAGCTCGGCTACGTAGCGCTCGGCTTGTCCGTTTGTCGCTGGGTGGTAGGGGGCCGATGTAACTGATGAGATCCCGTTGTCGCGATAAAACTTGAGGATCTCCGCAGACACAAACGGTGTTCCGTTGTCCGACACTACCTTGCGCGGCAGGCCGAACGTTGCAAATAGTGATCGGAGGTTGTCAATGACTGCTGCCGAAGTCGTCTGTCCCATTTGCCTTATCTCAAGCCACTTTGTGTAGGCATCTACGACCACAAGGAAAGTGCAGCCCTCAATTGGTCCTGCAAAATCAATGTGCAGTGTGTGCCATGGTGTGTCTGGCTTTTCCCATTCTGGGACAGGAGCTTTCGGCGGGGCGCTCCGGCTGCTCTGGCAAGGCTTGCATTCTCGCACCACTGTTTCGATGTCGTTGTCAATGCCAGGCCACCACATGTAGCTTCTGGCACACTTTTTCATTGCAACGATGCCCCGATGTCCGGCGTGGATGAGAGACATAGCTTGTGCGCGTAGTTCTCTCGGCATCACAACTCGGGACCCAAATATGATGCAGCCGCGATGGGTGCTCAACTCTGTAGCTCGCCTGCGGTAAGCGTCGAAGTTGTCCCCTTTGAGTTTATGCACGTTGCCTTGTTGAACAGCTGTGTAAACTAGCCGGAGAGCTGCGCACTTCTGCGTAGATGCTGCAACTGTGCCTGCTGTAAGCGGAGGTTCTGGCAGTGCTTCGAACATCAGAACGTCTCCTGGTGGAAATGGTTCGTCAACAGTTGCGTCTAGTGGCAGACGGCTTAGCGCATCGGCGTTTTGATGTTTACCAACCATGTTCTGGCTCGGCGTCTGGTGTATGCCGCATATCATCACGCCTAGTGGAGAAAACCAGTTTCTCCCTAGAAGGCTTGATCCTGTGCCCTTCACAACAAGCAGAGGTAGCGTATGGGTCTGGCCGTTGTAGTTAACCTGCACGTTGGCAGAGCCCAATAGTGGCAGATTCTGTCCTGACCACGTTCGCAGGTGCGCGTCGTCTTGTTGCAGGGCGGGTGCGTCAGATGGCCATGAAGTTCGGAACGTGTCCTCACTGATCAGAGTACAGGCTGCGCCGGAGTCCACCTCGAACTTAATCAGCTGGTGATGTACGCTTACTTCTGTAAAAATCTTCGGTCGCGTGCCGAGATTCATGGTGTTCAGGTCGTACAACACAGATGGTGTTGCTGATGTTGTTCCATGGAGATCAGATAGCGGCGTATTCTCTGAGGCGTTGACGCTGTGATTAGGCTGGGAAGGTGACTTTATCTTGGCAAGTCTCCGTTTCGTAATGCATGCTCTTTCGATATGCCCTCGCTTGTGGCAAAAATTACACGTGGCTGACTGGAATCGACATCCCTGGGGGTTGTGTTGGTCGTCACACCGCCAGCAGCGTTGTGCCTTTTTGACCGATTTTACAACAACAGAAGGCTTGCGCACCTGGTTGCTTGTCTGGTGTACCGGCTCGGTGTTCCGGCGAATCCCTCTCTGCTGGTGACCGGCGCTCTCCGCTCGAACGGCGATGTCGTAAGCTTTGCTGAATGTGAGGTCCTTCTCAGCGAACAGGCGCTGCTGCAGTGACTCGTCACTCAGTCCGCACACAAATCTGTCGCGTAACATCACGTCCAAGGGAAGCATGGTGGTGTTAGCAGAAGAAGATGCGTCTCCCTCCTGCCCGGTAGCTGTTGTCGACAGCGTTCCAAAATTGCAGTCGGCAGCGAGCTTCTTGAGCGCGGCTACGTAGGCGCTCACAGTTTCTCCTCCCAGTTGATCTCGTCGTTGGAAGCGAGCCCGGCTGTAGACCTCGGATGGCCTTGGGTCGTAGTGCTTTTGCAGCGCTTTTACGATGTCGTCGTAAGACACTGCCGCTGGTGTGCTTGGCTGAATAAGGGCGCAGACAGTATCGTAGGTCTGCTCCCCGCACAGCGTCAGCAGGTTGGCCCTCTTCAAGGCTGGGTCTGTGATGTTGTTAGCTTCAAAGTAGAACTGAAGGCGTCCAACCCACGATGACCACGATGAGCCGTTGAACTCTGGTATCTGATTGGGAAACCCTCGCGTAGCCATGGCTTGTCAATAGCGTTGCGTAGCGCGGGTCGAATCCACTTTCTCGTCGCCACTGTCGTGTCCGGTCGCTGTGTTGAATGCAGCGAAAGACGCACACGGTACTTTAAGACTTCGTTTATTTAAAGCCGATGAGGGTGCGACCAGCGTCGACCGAGGCAGGAGCCGAACTGGCCGCCCGAAGAAAGGAGGGAGTGGAGAAGCGTCCACGGGAGGGAGTGGCTTCCCAGAACAGGAGGAGGGTGCGGGGGCGCACCGTGGGGGGGCATCCGGCGACAGCGTGCGACGAGGGGCAAGCGGTCGTTAGGAGGAGGATTGAGTGGTCGTTAGGAGGAGGATGCGAACTGTCGTTAGGAGGGGAATGCGAGTGGTCGTTAGGAGGGGGCGCACACACACAAAAGCAATAAGGGGACACAACAAATACGTGGCAATTCGTCATTTTATTTCAGTGAGTAAGGACTTCATCGTTACATAAAAAGAGAATGTTCAAGAATGTTACTGAAACAGAAAAAGAACTTACACGCCCTGTGAGCGATATCAAAGTGCAAAACATGCTCTCGTCAAGATTACTCATCCTGCAGCATTGCCAGCGATTCGTGTTTGATCTGCAAACACCTTTGTGCTTTCTTCTAATTTCTGTTTTCTTCAGTTCACCAAATCCAAGAGATTAGGATAATCTTCGCGAACTTGTATAAGGCGCACCAATCCCTATCATACGGTTCAGTAAGCTCATACCGTTCTTACCACAGAGCCCAGAGTTTGTCATCTGACAACGAGAAAAACCATGATATAAATGGTGCCTGGTTTGAACGCACTTTCGCCAAGCGGTGCTCGCAAGGAACAGCGACATTCGCCACGTGGCAAAGCTTCGAGTGTTTTCAAAGATTCGAGATAGAAAGTTTTCGAGAAGCAGAGCAGCGCTCTTCTAAGGTCCAGCTACTTTGCTCATGCCAGCGGAAAAGCAGGCTGCTGGTGCCGTCTTTGTTGTTCCCAATGAAGCACAACTTCAGGCAAACAGAAGGCTGCTTTTAGCCGGTAAAATGCTTTCTGTGGTGTAAAACTAACAGAAAACGGGAAGACAAGCCGCCCTGGCGTCAGGTTTCAGCGAAGAAGGACGCACCAATGTCCACTTCATTTCTAGCGAACTTTATCACTGATCCTGAAAAAGGTCGTGACACTCGCCGTCGGCGATCCCCCGGAGCTAATAGGGTTCTTTCAAAAGGATGCTCTTCGTGTGACGTAACCTGAGTTGTTGCAACAGCAACTGCTTTTTTCGTTATTTTCAGTTTCAAGCCATAGATTGGAATCAGTTCAATGCTTGCAATTGAAAGATCGCTTTTCCCAGTAACAATTGCTTTCAGTTTTTGCCTTTATTGATGAAGAGGTACCACCGCTTGAGTACAACGCCCTTGTGATTTTTTTATTAAGAGTAGCATGCGTTGTGAAAGAAATGCAGGTTTAAGTAATCAGTTTTCAACATCCTGCAGCTCAGTTATGTAACTTAATCTCGCGCTTGGTTGGAAAAAATGCTGCTACTGCCATGCGCAAGACGAACATATATAGTTTTTCCTAAACGAAAAATAGGAAACGGTGAATCTTTTAATAGATCTGGCTGCATGTCGCAAGGGTGTCAAACGCGCCAAGTGACTCATTATGCATTTTTGATCCTCCATTGAATGAAAAAGCCTGTTACAAAAGTAACAAAAAAAAATGTGAGCGTAGCAGTTCGTAGGCAGCCTGCAGAAAAGCTTCACGCAACGCAGGTTGTCGATATTTTGGCTGTTTTAAGAAGATCAGACATCTGCCGGCCAACATTTTCCGGAAGACCGGAGAACAGATAACCAGTTATGTCTCCACAGGTAGCGGAATGGACTCCAGGTGAACAGAGTCGACTCCAAGTGAAATGGAATGTAGTCGAGGGAGGCAGACTCAGCTGTGGAAATTTGGAAATGTTGTGAGAGAAGGTGGCGAGCTGTGGCTGGCGCCGGAGGGTGCCAATAAGAGATCTGTGCGGAGGGTCTTTGTCCTGTCGTGTAGTTAGTTACTACGCCTGATAATAACTGCTGCGAAGGCTGGGCCTCTTTTGCCTCGGCAGCGTGACTGGAGGGTTCAATGTTTAAAAGGCTAAAGGTGCATACTGTCCGTGCAGACGCCAGTGACGCCTCGAGACAACTTTTCCTGCTGCCTCCATTGTAAGCTGAATAAATTTCTGTCCCCAGTTAACAAAATCACAGAGAAAAGCTCTTGCTTCACTCTAAAAACTGTTGATAGACCCGCTCTTGCCGTTTTTAAGCGCTATCTGTTAAGGCGAAGGCTACCAGCAGACACATACTATGGTGTTTGTCGCCAAAAAGTGTATGCGATAACGTGATGACATCATCTACATAGCCGGTGCCAGGAGGCAGGCCCTAACTTTGTCATTATAGGGGGGTGGCGCGCGGTGTCAAAAAGACGGCTCCAAAGACCTTGAAATGGCGCCCAAGAATATATGCTGAAATGATTGCATCATGCGCCATCAAACGCGCCTCCGCAGTAGCAGCCGTAGCAGCAATGATGAAGCTTCTAGCGGCGGCGTGGCACATCAGTCACGCAGCGGCAGTCCCATGAATGCAACCGAGGCCAAGAAATCTGCTCTGAACACTGGAGCACGTGTGGGAAGGCAAAAGCGACAAATATGCTGCGGTTCGAACATAGGAACCTTGGACCCGGACCGCAAACGCGCTGCGAGGCCTGGGGCTCAAGTCTGTACCAACACATCGCTCACAGCACGATTTCATAAATCACCCGTTGTAACCAGCCGCAACGAAAGCACAACGCCTGCCCGCTCAAGCATGTCAGTAGCATTCAATACAAATGCAACAATTGGAAAAACACAAGGTGTACCAGCAAGTGCTGATCATCGGCAGTATGACATATGTAATCGCCATAAATTTGTTGCGGTGGACAGCATCGAAAAATTGTAATAGTCTTAGTTCCAAACTACCACCATTTTTAAATCAGCGGTAGACAAAAACCAATTTAGCCCCAGTGTACCGTAATAAAATTCTTTGTATTTAACTCGAAACTACTTTACTAAGTTCACTGTTCAACATGAACAGCTCGATCTCTTTTTGTTGCGGGGAGAAACATTTCTATCGTATCGGCGAACTCACTTTCGGTTGGGCCGCCGCGGTGGCTCAGTGGTTATGGTGCTCGGCTGCTGACCCGAAAGACGCGGGTTCGATCCCGGCCGTGGCGGTCGAATTTCTTTGGAGGAGAAATTCTAGAGGCCCGTGTACTGTGCGATGTCAGTGCACGTTAAAGAACCCCAGGTGGTCGAAATTTCCGGAGCCCTCCACTACGGCGTCTCTCATAGCCTTAGTCGCTTTGGGACGTTAAACCCCATAAACCAAACTTCCGGTTGAGTTCCGTTGTCTCAATGCGCGTTCCTTATCACGAATTTTATTTATTTATTTATTTAGCATTGCAAACCGTAATTATTCCGTATTTTTAGTGATGGAAATCTACTCCACTGCTTTGGCAGCGTACCCCGTACCTTGCAGGAAATCCGCTAGTCGGCAGCTTACTTCTTTTTTACACCCATAAAGAATAATTTCTGTTTATAGTGTACAACCAGCGCAGTGCTTTCAGCAACATTTTATTATAATTTTTCTGCCTCGCTCAAATTAGGTTAGTAGTCCCACATAGATTTCCACACTGCTTTATCACTGCACCATCAACATTTACTGCAATTAAATTCAAAAAATTGCCTTCCGGTACTTTTTTTCCGTTACGGTGATCTATTCTATGTGCAGCTGCCGCAACATAGCACATGGATATAATTACGAGGCAAGGAAATTTGTGTGATACGTAACAATGTGTTCTTTTATAGCAAAACGATACTAACTGTAGAGATCCGGATCCTTATCCGGAGAGGTGGCGTAAGCGCGATCAAACCAACGAATAGGTTCAATGAGGTCATTCTCTACTTTGTTTTAAAACTACTGGTGATCACACATGACTGTGTCACGTCTCGAGCGTTTACTTTGTAGTTAACACATAGGGGCGAAATGACACAGGGTTAGCATGTCAGCGCTCACGTTAACGATTGGAAGAGCACTCGTTGTAGAGTAAAGAAACCTCGGGGATGAGACCATCCGCTTCACGTCGTTCCGGGATCAGCTATATAAAGCCAGCGTAAACTCTAGTCGAGTGCTTTTGACACAATCCCCCGCACCGCAACACGCTGACACGAGAGAGTTTCAGTCTCTTCATCGGCCGTCATCAATCTTCCAAGTATCGTTAAAGCACACCGAGCGGTTCTGAAAGTTTTCAGAGTCTACTAGCAAAAAATCGTTTTCTAGGCACATTTTCTCCGTTTTTCGGGATCAACGCTTTCTGATCGCCTGTCAGCACTAAGCTGCCTGTCGCTTCTGATGCTGTAACAAAGTTGTTCCCGTCGTTAACATGCGTAGGCTTTTTTTTTTCCTTTGGGGAATGCTGCCCTTCATAAAAGTGTCCCCTTTGTCCATAGTTATATTTCCCATCGAATTGTGGTAAGCCTTTTCATATATCTTAGTCGCCACACTTGCAGTGAATGTCATACGGCTACAGAAGTGCTCCAGGCAGCAGCATTGTCATATCAGTTATCCTAAAGCTCCGACTTCAATTATTCGGGACAACAAAGTAAATAAAATTCTGAAAGTTATTTGGATTAATCGCCTTCATAGTACATCTTTTAAGTAATTTTTATTAGTTGCGATTGTAGACAAGTTATTGCGGCAGTGTTTAGCTATAGAGCTAAACCCCTTGTTGATCTTCCACTTTCGAAAAGAACGTTTTAGATAACGCACTACGAGATATAGAGCTTATCAAGAATGCTTCACATAAAAATGGTGCCTTAAAGTTGTTTTAAAGGCGTGTGCTATGTGACAAATTTGTCACCGTTGCCTCTATGCAACTAAAGACAGTCCACGTTCTCATTCATTAATGTATCTACACTCTCGATGTGTGCGTAATAATGGCGCCGATGGCATTAGATATACTATATTTATATACGGCGCCGGTGGCGGCAGTAGTGATGACGGCAACGAAATATGCAGCACCTGGCGGACGGCGCACTCATATGTAAATAGCTCACCTCAGCATGCTCATAGACATATGTAAATAGTTCATTGTGTTTAGTTGCTGGTATTACTTGTCGTGTACGTACCCCCCTCCCCCCCCCTCCCCCCCCCCCCCCCCCCCCCCAGGCAGATTATATGCATATACATGCGGTACAAAAACAAAAAGACAGTCGGCATGCGGTTTTCTGTGCTCTTGCGTCTCTATTGTTCTTCTCCCAACTCTTTTTTCTCGTCGTCTTTCAATCCACTCTTCTCCATTCTTCTTTGCAACATATCAATTATTGTTTCAGCCATTTCATTTTTCTCATTCCTCTTTTCTTGTTAGCACGCATAACTGATAGTGTTTCAGATTTTGTCGCGCAAGCCACATTGTTTTAGATGCGTGGCAGCTTCTTGTAGGAGCTGTTTTTCAGTAGCATTGTCTGTTTTCTTACCACTTTTGGACTACGTCGTTAATAACAACTATCGCCTAGAGCGCTTGCATAAAATTTCAGCACGTGCTTTTGTTACCCGCTTTTTATCGTTATTGTGCATTGTACACTATTGAGTTTAAAGAGTTCACACTATCTTGTTCTGGTAGTTCTTGAGCATGGGCACAGCACAGAATTTCGTTAGAGTGCATCTTGAATGCCGCCTTGGTGGCTCAGTGGTTATGGCGCTCAGCTGCTGACCCTAAAGACGCGGGTTCGATCCCGGCCGCGGCGGTCTAATTTCGATAGAGGCGAAATTCTAGAGGCCCGTGTACTGTGCGATGTCAGTGCACGTTAAAGAACACCAGGTGGTCAAAATTTCCGGATGCCTTCACTACGGCGTCCCTCATAGATTGAGTCGCTTTGTGACGTTAAACGCCCATAAAGAAAACAATCTTGAATGCCACCCTTGTTTTGTTTTTTTTGGTGCTGGCCTTAGGTGCTTTTTTTACAGCAAAAAGCTCAGCTCCTCCCACGATGAGCCTGAAAGTCAACTGGCTCTTAGGTTTGACCTCTAACAGGAGGAGCTCCGCATGTAGCTATGACGTCATGCTATGTGACTCACCGACGCCACAGCTGCATATTTCGCCGTCACGTTTGTCGCTGCGCTAGCGGCTGCTCGGCCGCTCCTCCTCGCCAGTTGTGGCATGTGATGTGTCACGTGACTCGCTCTTGCGCTTAGCAGTCACGTCCACCACCGCACCAAGCGCAGCTCTGGACGCTCGCTCTTGCACTTCTGGCACGTATGCATCACGTGATTTGTTGTCGCTAATATAATTGCCGTGCTTGCTGACAGCGTTTTCGCTCTGTATATCCTGGCTGAGCTGAGTGAAGCCACAGCCGCTCTTTAATTTTTTTTTACTTCCCCCCATACGTACGTAAGGGCTTTTGGCAGAAATATTCACCAGTTTTCTGATTGGTTTTGGTTTCTTCTCGCTTGGCATGTCTTTGAAGTATTGAAGACACAAGAGACGAAAGAGATCTTTCGCAGTAACGACGATGAAATCTATCACTCTTCGAACAGTACCAACAGTAATTTAATGGTTAGAGGTCTGCGCACTGTGGTGGAAGAAAAAAACAACAGGTTTCACGCGTTAATTACGTTGCTTAACACAATGAAAAAGGTCATGAAAGAAGCACAAAAAACTTCAAACCCTTTTTTATCTGCAGCTGCCGTCTCCGCTGCTGGCAAGATCCTGAATATCACGGTACTACAAGCCACGTCTGAGCAGTGGAAAAGGAGAAAAAGAGTGGTCCATAAAACTTCCCCAAGGGCCCCAGAAGCCTGCGCAGGAGCAATGATAAAACGAGAAGGTAGCACCGCAAGACGGGCGCGGACTGCCAACTAGGGCCCATCATTTGGCAGTCAGCAGCTTTCTTGCGTTGATAGTTTTCCGTCCTGCGCTTCATTTTATTTTCTGCTCGGGCACTGTCTCTTCTTCGCCATCTCGGCATGAACTGACTCCCCAAACAGGATTCTCGATCACTCAGAATGCCAGGCAAACCTTTACGGCTTCGAAAGTTTGTTTTTACTCACTTCTGGGATGACTTATGCGGTTACGATCCTTGCCTGAAATAGATTTTTTTGTAAATTTTAGTTTGCGAAGTCAAACCAGCCGCTCCGATACATGGACTTATGCGTATGGGCGCTAGCCATACAAATTCAGGTTAGAAAGAAGCTCACCAAAACATTCTCGTTTGTAAAGATATTCCTCAAAGGACAGTGACGGGCTTAGGAGGGGCTGTTTACAGCAGTAGAAGCTGTGAATGCACTGTACTGAATTTACCATGATTTCGTCGACTTCATGGAGGCGGGGGGGGGGGGGGGGGGTCGAAATAGTACGGGGAGCAGTGGCTGCAGTAGTACTTAAAGGAGGAGGAATTTTCAG
Organism: Amblyomma mixtum; assembly: GCF_055824585.1. Taxonomy (NCBI): domain Eukaryota; kingdom Metazoa; phylum Arthropoda; class Arachnida; order Ixodida; family Ixodidae; genus Amblyomma; species Amblyomma mixtum. Next base: position 67,377,548 of record NC_143017.1, on the reverse strand, counting down.
TGGCTACTGGTGATATTTGCGTCGGCCTGGTAGTCTACCTGGCAGGCTACTCCAGATGTATGAGTACTAGTGGTATTCCCTTGTGGCATGAAACAACAAATTCACCGATCATGCATCACATGATCATATTAGGACCGATGAGAATAATAGGTGACCGTGCTTACCTACTCGTGATGGCGCTGTGGTTTAGTGATGGTTGTGTGGCATGTAGGCTTGACAGTTAATTCCCTCGTCAGTAGGTGCAAGCATGCAGCGAAGCGTACAGTTGAGACGGTCGCTTCTTTCCTTGTTCTCGAACGCGCTTCTCGAAAGCTAATGCTTTTGGCACGATGTAACCAAAATTTGTTGGGCCACAGCTCCGATGGTAACGGCGTTTTCGAAATTCTAATAACGCGTATAGATGCTAGTTACACGCCTCGCAAAAATTAAGGAACCTAACAGTAATAGTTAAATAGTTTAAAAGTTAAGTTTTCAATATTAGTTTGCCAGCCTGCAAGTTAGCACTTCCTAGCTGTATTCTGATTTACTACACCGCTGGAAATACTATGCCGAAAGAAGCTGCTCTGCTAACTCAAAATGTCTATTTTAAAAAATTGTGTAAGGCCTAAGGTGAAACACCCTGTATATAATTGAGGGGAGTTAATCTCACATGAAAAATTTAACCCGAAAGACGGAATTATTTAGTCATTTAGTAATTTAGGCCTTGTCGGTCCACAAAAAAAAGTAAGCACCATCAAAATAAATTTCCAGTATGCATTAACATGTCTAATGCGCTTCGTTCTCGTTTCAGCTTGTCTTTACTGAATGATACTAGTGGTTGGTTTTGGTTTATGAGGTTTAACGTCCCAAATCGACTAAGGCTAGTAAGTCGCACCTACGTCCTCTAACCTTATTTCGTTAGATGGCTGTGCATTTTGCGCAAAACGCTAAGTAAAAGATTGAGGTGTCATTGCCATGAACATTTATGCTTGACTGGCGTTTCCATTCTGCAATTTTCGTTTAACGGCAGGTCCCAAATGGGCACGTGAGCGTTTTTTTTAGCAAGAATAAGCGACCTCAAGCACTTTTTCACGTGCCGTCTTCATCAGCGTTTTAGTAGGTAACCTACCTGTGTCTTCATTTACTCAGCGTTCCAGTGGTTGACGTGCTTTATGAAACGCTTCCGGTGCAGAATTGCAGCGGCGGCCCCGGAAATGTCACCTTCAATCGAGGTGTCTTCAGCTTAGTTGTTATGCATTAAGAAAAGGTGCTGCTGTAGCGCTTTTGGCGTCGAAGAATTCTGAGCGGTTTTCGTGCTGGGAATTCTCGGTGACAGATTCGCTGATGAGACTTTTCATTTTTAACGTTGCCGTAAAAATACCCAAAATACGGCCCCAAATATTCAGTAGTGAGTTATACCTAGAAAACCACGGTCCTCTAATAGGTAATGGAAGAATATTTTCACTGATGAGAAATGAAAGAAACACAATACCACCATTTTTAATGAGAAATGTGAGATTTTGGTGAAGTTGATGCTTGTGTGATAAAAACAAAGTTAATGTTCATGCTCTTCCTTTCTTCTTTTAAATGTAAGAAAAGTATGCGGCGAATATTCCTAGGCCGCGTGGAAATACTGAATATATTGATCAAGCAGGACAGAGGAAGGGAGGAGGGGGGGGGGGGGGGGGGGTAAGGGAGGCGAATCAAGGAAGGTGGTCGCCACGTCAAGTGCGGGAATGCGGGAATCTATACAGAGAGCTCTGTTTCACTGCCCTCCTGGAGCGTATGTTGATAGTACACTCACGTTCGAAAGCATACCTCACAGGAAAGGGATTAACAGACCTTTATTAACAGAGCTGTTACTGCAAAATTAAGAATATTGCGAGAAATGTCACTGACATTAGGCGTGCAAAAAAAAAGAACAAATAGATGAGATTACCGGAGAATTGCGCTTGCAGGCGAGTAAAAAAAAAGTGGTTGGGCTTTTACGTAGTTAAACACGCTAGATGTGTGAAAGCATGCGTTTAGCCTGGTTGGCTAAAGCACTGGTTCAAACTGGCTCAAAATTGTTGAAGTCGGCAATGTGCAGTGCAAAGCGCGAGAGTGGGTTGCAGTTAACTCGAGGTGTGACGACTGCGTTGGCATCAAAGTGCTCTCGTGCAGTGACGAGTGAAGGTGATCTGTTCGTTTTCCGTGAGCTCGAAACCAGTCGTGGTAACATTGCTTTATATCTTCATGGGCTGTTATGCTAGGTTTGGTCAAGGTCACCCTCAATGTCAGCTTCCAATTGGCTATAGCTGACGCGACGCTCCTCCCAACTTACCCGAGCTTCTTCCCAGTGGCTGCAGCTTGGGCGACGTTCCTCCGAACTAATACGAAGTAATCCGAACTTACCCGACCTACTCCGAGCTTCACAGATGATTCTTCGTTGAGGCAGTGTTAAGTAGTGCTTTCGTACTAAAATGAACTGAATCGAAACAGGCCTCTACCTGATGTAGTTGACATATTAACCTGCCTTAGATGCTGCGTCATAATTTTTTTTCGAACAAAATAAAGAAACGTCTTAATAGGCGCAATTTGTACTGAGTTAAAAAGGTTCTGCACGAAGAGATTTTTCAAAATAATATTAAGTAGGATTATATCTATTTTAGAAAAGCAAACTTTTTTTGACATCAAAGCAATCAGCGTTTGAGCACAGATATGGATTTTGCAATAATCTGTTGTGCAGTGCGTAAAAGTTTGTGGCTAGGTTTTAGGCAGGCACTATTATGATACATTCCAGCGGCTAAAAAGACACGGACGAAGGTAGACGAGACAGGACGAACGCCGGACTTCAACTGAGGTTTATTTCACAAACAGCGATAATATACAAAAGGGGGCGCAAGGAAAAGTAATCCGTGACAAGATTAACCCATAATCAAAAAAGTGCAGAAGGCTCCTTTGCCATGCCACTCATGTTTTCCACATCGGCGCACCTACTATCTATCGCCTACCTGGCTGAATCCACCCGTTTGCCTTCAGGTAATCTATTTCTTTTTTGTTTAGCGCCACAGAAGGGCTGCTGACGCAGTTTTCTTTGTCATTGAAAATACTGAACGCTTCAAAAATTTCTCGGCTCTTTTGAGTCTTAAATCTGCGCATCACACTTGTCCTTTCTAAAAACGCCTTACATGCTGGCTTGTGTGAGCAACGGCGAATGTGGTCGGCTAGGTGACCTCCGCCAGATAACGAATGGGCTGTCCGGCGATGCTCTAGCAAGCGTTCGTTGAGGCAGCGTCCCGTCTGTCCGATATACCGTCTGCCACAGGCGAGGGGGATGCTGTATACAACACCAACTTCACATTGAACAAGAGGTTTGATGTGCTTAATTTTGCACATAGGCCTCTTTTTGGCGTCATTCACCAGGCGGCACATGCGTCCCAGCTTTTCCGGGGCCGAAAATACTACACGCACGCCACACTTGTCGCCGACCTTCTTGAGGCGGTGTGAGACCTGATGCCAGTAGGGCACAACGACAGGTCGCTGTTTGGTACGTGCATTTTCCCTTGGCTTGCACCGCCCACCAGATTTCACCTCGCGAATCTGGGTTTCCACCACAGATGCCAGAATTTCTCCTGGATACCCAGCCTTATCCAATCGCCTTAGTTGGGCATGGACGCTGTCACGCACTTGATGTTCGCACGACTTGGCAAGAGCAGACCGGACGCAATTTTTTGCTATAGCTCTTTTCACGAGCTTGGAATGGGCCGAATCATAGTTCAGAATTTGTTTCTTCGACCGTGGCTTATACTGCCAGCACACACGCGTTTCTTCAAAAATAAGGCACACATCAAGGAACTGGATGCGACCTTCCTGCGGTAATTCGTGAGTGAACTTCATTCCGAATGCATTATCAGCAAATATTTCCAGAATGTTGTTCACATCGATACCTTTATCCTGAGCAGCAATCACATTTACTACCACCAGGTAGTCGTCAACATACCTAAACACTTTCTGCACGTTGGCGTTGTAAAGGGACGCCTGAATACGCTTGTCAATACTAGATAAAAATATATCACTTAAAAGTGGTGCTAGGCAGGAGCCTATGCACACTCCTTCTTTTTGGATGAAATGGCGCTCATTAAAGGTGACAAAGGTAGATGACAAGTAAAACTTTAAAAGCTCTAAAAAGTTGTCGGTGGATAACCCTGTCCTGTTCTGAAAGGCCACCGGCCCAGTGTCTTCAATAAAATTCCTTACAGCGCGAAAAAGTTCAGGATGAGGTATAGAATAGAACAATTCTTCAACGTCAATAGAAAACGCGAACATTTCTTTGCCTGAAGCATCAGATCGAGAGAAATAATCAATAACATCGTTAGAATTCTTAACCAGAAACGGATCTTCTAGCGGAATATCTCTAAGGTGCTTCTGCAGGAACCTGGACAGGTTGCCCTGCCAAGACCCTTTTTCTGTCACAATAGCCCTAAACGGTACACATTCTTTATGTGTTTTTGCCGAAAAGAAAACACTCAGTGATTTTTCATCTGCAGCGTTGATGCTCTTTCTTAGTGAATCCAGGTTGAGTTCTTCACATAAAGCAATAGCCATTTTCTTCGCTTTAGCTAGCGACACTGTTCTGGGAACGAAATTTTTACACATTGCCTCATTTGCTTTTTGTGTAAACAATGTTTTTGGCATTACAACAAAACCACCCTCTTTGTCCGCAACCAAGAGAGCAATATCTTTGCTTTTCAGGTAATTAACGGTAGATCTAACGGGGAGATTGGCGGCAAGCGCGACGCCCCTATGTCGTAAGCAATCTACTCCTTCTGCAATACATCGATCCTGGTCATCTGGGCTTGCTGCTGCCGCCACATCTCTGACAGTGGACAGGAACCGCACGGCATCTTCTTTAGGCTCAACACAAAACTTTGGGCCTTGGCTCAGCACTGCTTCGACCTTTTCAGGCAAGGAACACTCACCGATGCAGGTCACTTTGTTAGCTGTGGATTTCTTCCGCACTTGTGCTTTCCTCAAGGCGCACAAATTTGCAAGACACACATTCCACAGCAAATCCGTAGTCCTTGCGGCTTCACGAGTAAGCGTCCGGAAAAGCGGTTCACCATTCTGGCCAGACAAGAGCGAAGCGGTGAAGCTGCGCAGTTGGTTTTGCAGATGCCTGATCTGTCTCCACAGCTCGGAACGCAGAATCTTCATCATCCTTCTAGCATGGCGCGCAGATGGAAAGCACGGAGTGAAGAGCGAATTGACGCCAGGTAGAACGAGGTGGTGGTCAAGAGCAAACGTGAGTTCCCTTGCACGACAAGTGGTCACGGCTAGAAGATTGACGAGCGTCGAAGAAGGATTTACACACAAAAAACGAGGAATCACAGGGCCCATTGTACTAGAAAGTATGTCATTAAGCGTAGAAAGTTGGGCTAGTTGGTTGGTAGTACTATTATGATACATTCCAGCGGCTAAAAAGCCGCTGGAATGTATCATAATAGTACTACCAACCAACTAGCCCAACTTTCTACGCTTTTAGGCAGGCAACAGTACTTAGAAGACTGGCGTGCTTTATAAAGTGTACCACGCCACACGCTTGCTCGCCTTTTTTGTCTTTAAGGATGCCTTCAATTTAGCAACCAAATTTACGACCTACCATTTAAATACTAGTCTTGTTTACCACTGTGCGCGCACAAGAAAGCATTACTTCCATACTAAACTGTATTAAAATTCTCCAAGAATTTCCTCAGACCTTATAATTATCGTCACAGAGCAACTGTAAACCTCCAAAATTCTTTTGAACTCCAGGTCTTTACATTGGGGTTTATCCTCTATTTATACCTTCTTTATACTCTACGTGGCTTGACAGGTGCTCACAATTTCGTATTGCTGATGTATTCATGTTAACAACTTCACCAGCGCTGCCACGTTAAATTCATGTTAATTCATGTTAACAAGCACACCTCACGAGATAATCACTTTGATTAAATGTACAACTAACATGAAATAAGAACATTAAGTCGTGAAATGTCGCTGAAATTAGGCATGCAAAAAAAAAAAAGCACGAGTAGAGAGAATACCGAAGAATCGCGCTTGCAGGAGATTAAAAAAAAATAGCGATAGCGCTTTTACGAAGTTAAACACAGCAGCCGTACGAAAGCACGTGTTTAGCTTGGTTGGCTAAAGCACTGGTTGGGATTAGTTGAAAATTGTTGAAGACGACCATCGTAAGAACAAACTTAATGAAAAGGTCTAGCCTTTAACTTTCAGTAGCAATATGCTAGCTAACGCCAAAAACACAGCGGACCGCTTAGTTGCGTGTCTCTCTCCAGATGGCAACTATCGGCGTTGTTTTTAACCTCATTACGGTAAAACCGAGTGTTGTACGTGGTCTGCCATAATATTCGCCATTTTTAATGCTAATGTGTTCCCCACGCGCAATGTAATTAAGTGCCTCCATATTTTTTATTCGGAGTGCTTTTTTATTATTTGTTCGTTGTCACTATGCTCGACTTCTATACAAGCGTTGTGTGCAGTTTATTTTCCTGACAAAATTTTCAGTACACTCTTCTGGCTTGTGACACTGTCGTGTGCAGCTCACTACACATACGCGAGTAACTTATCTTGTGCTATTGAGTCTCTTATGCCTAGGCGGTGATTGCATGTCGTTCTGTACTGCTAAAAGCTTAGGAACACATAATCATATTTTAGGTCACTGGAACCAGGGATTAAGCAGGAGATCTAGGAAAATGAGAGTGGTTTTCTAAATACCCGGAGGATTCTGTCTCCTTGAAATTAAGAAATTGCTATTAACAAGATGATGAGGTTTACGGAATTTTTCTGCTAGATTCTCACACTTCAAGCTTTCCTTCGCAATTTCTCGTAATTTTTTTTTCGCACAGTTTCACAACAAAGTAGAGAAATACCCCATATAGCTTCGACATGATTACCCAGTCAGTTGTTAATATGCCTCAGTACCCCATCCCTTGCGACATGCTGGAAGTACTTCGATTTCGACACGGTTCAGGTCCTCTGCTAAACATGATGAAGGGTGTGTTTACTTGTTGTCTGTTCATATATAAGAAAATCGCGAATGGTGTTCCGGTCACGAAGAGCAATTCTGTGGCGCGCTTTCTGTTGCGTGTGTGAGTACTTTGATCATATGTACCACTTTGCTCGGTAGGTTGCTGATGGCTTGCGCAACGCGAAGCGCTTGATTGGGTCGCGACGCCCATTTCTATCTTACTTCTTCTGGACCGGAGAGCCATGACCGCCTGGTTCCTTTTCCCGGGTTGCCAAATCAGTGTGCACTGGAAAGCCATTAAGGGTGCTTCTTTTTTGCCTTCTGATATCGGTTCATACGTTGCGGTCCGGTTCATGCTGGCCGATCCTCTTTTTTTTTTTTCTGGTTTGCGCCTTACTGTCAGTTGTAGCCAGACAGTGAGAGCTTACTTTAGCCTTAATTTACTACAAAGATATTTTGTATTATATTGTTTTTAACGAGAAGAGTCAATTAGGCTGTTCTGGTCTTTGTGTAGTGAATTGCGAGGAAGATTATAATGAGTCATGCAGTTAGAGAGGGCCTCTCTGGCAGCCTTCGCTAATTTTCTATCATTGGCAGTGCTTCAACTAAGCGATCATACACAAACAGGTATAATCCTCGCTAACTAATGTCTTGGCAAAGAGAAATGCGTGTATGTAGCCTGAACAGTATGAAGCGTAATAAAATCACACATGCCGTGCACATGTGTGCAGCGAAGTTATCGGCCTCCATCGCACCATTGAAGCTGTAGTTCGTGACGCCTAAAGTACCAGACAGCGTGAGGGAAACAAAGGAGATAAGCGGGAAGAATGGCAATAGAAAAAAAAGGGAGAGGAATTTTTGTGTCGTTGCTTAATACCTGAAAGCCTTCTGAAATTCACAACTGAACCCCTCGTGGCCTGAAGTGCAGTTTAACTCAGGTCATCTTTGTAAGAAAAGTTCTAACTACGTGCTACTGAAGCTCCACTCACGCGCTTCCATGAATGAACCGTGACCGCACCTTCGCCCGTCGGCCAAGCGGTAGAACCGTATCGGAGGAAACAAGAATAGAGATAAATTTTGTCGGTCGCCTAGACACCTGACGCTACGCCTGCAGCAGCCAGCGGCTCTGGCGTTCGGCCCGCATTCGTTGCAATGATGCCAGACAGGTGTCAAGATCGTGTCGTCGCAACTCCTCGTTGGAACCGACAGCGTAAGGATGTCCGTGGGGAGACGTCGCTGCCTTCATAGGTCTGGGTTGGAGACGTCGACTTGAAAGACCATGCTCTCTTGGCAGCGCAACGCGTGCATTCCTTGCTTGCTGTCAGTGTATATCTTAGAACTCGCAGCTGGTGGAAGGGGTCTGCAAAAGCAGCTAGACTGCCGCTCCTGTCGGTGCATGGTGTTCGAGGGGAGCTAACAGAAAGTAACCACCTTCAAATACGTCTGTGTTCGTACGGAAAATACAATTATTTGCACTGTGACGTTTAAACTTCTGTGTAGTGAAAAACGCTGACTGTGTGCTCTCAATATGTTCGCCCCACTCGGCCGTGTGTTAGAAGATTGCCATTATAAACTTCTACAAGACCCACAAAAATGATTGTTAATGTGAGGCTACGGATACCTTTTTTGCTATATTTTCCACATTTCTTGAGTAACCCTTGAAGTGCTCTTTTCTAAATTTTATGACCTCATTTCTTCGCACATCATTTTCGGGAACAGGGACAGCACAATAATAAACAGACACTCAATGTATATCAAGCTTTACAAAATAAGAAGGCAATGCTTCGCATGCCTCTTCGTCTACAGCAGTGGGCCGCATGCGTGGGCTTCTAAATAATGCCTAAGCCTCCAGCGTATGCTCAAAAATCGCATGAATTTTCTCGACGCCCACCCGGTAAACTGAACCGTTGAGTCTGGGTGTCTTCGCGGCATATTGCTTGCATGCCTGATATTTACCTTGCAAATGAGATCAGCGACAAGGGATCACTGCCAGATTTAGCGGCGGACGCGTGGGCGTTCTGCATTGTAAATGGCCGATAGGGCTTAAAACCTGCCGTATGTGCTCGCGATCGTCGCTGTTTCATACTGCTCTCATTGGCTTTGTGTTTTCCATGCAGTGCATAGAGTGTTTAAATATTGGCAACCTGTTTGATAAGGGTTCTAACCTTTCTGCTGTCGCTATGGGCTACCTCGGGGATAGAGTACAGCGTAACATTCGATCGCTGGCTCAGAATTTCAGAACTGATTGAAAAAGCTTTAAAAATGTATAGTTGCTGCTTCATTCGGTGATTTGATGCTCTCTGCCGCATTTTTCTCTCCAACGGCACGCACTCACACACGTGCGCGTAAACATAAAGCATGCTTGGGGACCCTAAAGTATGTGGCGAAACCTTGACACTACAATCGCTGCACACAGCCGATGAACGCATAGCCTATTCCAGTTCTGTATCGGGCAGTCGTCACGTTTGCATTATTTGCCACATCGTAGGCTAAATCTAGCTTCCGCGTTTTTCAGACACCCGCTTGTAGATTTCGCTTTCACGAGGATGTTGAAATCGCCACACAAAACTGCGAGCATTTGCTGTCATCCGATAGTGTTCCCTCGCGTGAAGAGTTCTCCCATTGTCAGAGTAGCCACATCGTCGTTTTCGAATGGCGTCTTCCTTTGACGTGCTTTTTCGCAATGGCATAGTTTCAACACTCTACGCAGTGCGGCAAACAAACTGGTTTCTCGCGCAGTAACCAAGTTAGCCAATATACGGCTGTAAGCTTAGTGTAGAAACTGAGCCGAGCAGACGCGAGGAAAAATCACTAGTTAGGTGCAGGGGAGTAAGCGGTTAGCTAATATGAATGTTGTTTGTTGATGAGCTTCTCTGAGATACTTGGTTTACTGCAAAGAGAAAACGATAAATTTTTTTACGACGTAGGAACTAGTGTCATGGTGTTACACCAAGGAAATGTATACAACGTAACAAGTGGCTTCGTAGCTTTCGACTCTCTTCCCTTTTCATTCTTTTAGATAAACGGTTGTGTAAATTCAACACATGTTCAAGTTAAAAACTAACTCTCAGGAGGTTATTGGTTCCAGGCCAGTTCACCCCTGCAAGCTGCCCACAGCCTGCCCGAGTCATTGTGCTCGCCCCGCAAGCGATCGCCCGCACCGCACTTATCTCTGAACGGATAGATAAAAATTGGCTGAGGCTTAGCTAAGGTTAAGCCTAGTCAGATGCGAAGCATATTGATGGCTAGGCTTGGTAATACATGGCTTTCCTTGGTTGAATACTTGGTCATTTTAATACAACCACTAGAAGTGTAGCACGCCGCTTAGCCAGACGTTCATCCCGCTCTTCATCGGTCTCTGTGGCACGCTGAAGCTTTCGCTTCTCGTTCAAATCAGCCCTGCTTCTAGGCGGCATCCCAACACCTGGCCGCCTCGTAAGTGCCCGGAGAGCGAGGCAAGCTCAGCTTTATACCGCTGCTGTAGCGTCACGTGGTCAGCTGCAGCGCCTCTGATGTGGAGCCTCCACCGCCGCGGCCGACCGCGCGAGCCGGCAGCCCATCTCTCCTCTGCTGTGACGTCATGTTGTCACGTGGTGTCACGTGGTCACACTAAAGGTCAATGGTAGCTCCACCGCCGCGCTCGACGGGCTGTAGTGTAGCTCTAGTAATATGCTTCGCATAAAAAGTGAACGTGAAGAAATATGGCTGTGGCCGCCCTGTCTTTCTGTCATGCTCGATCAATGGCCGCTTCGACTGCATTTTTACGTGTGTACAGTGGATGGGCCTCCGCTTTTTGAGCGATGCAACTACGGCCCCCACTCAGCGATCTTTGCAGCATTTGTTGGCCGCTGTTTCCCGCCAGACACAGAAGTGTGGCGCGGAAAAAAAAATGGCCCACCAGCCCGAAATCGGACAAGCAAGTGTTAGAAACGGATGGGCACGATTCGCGCTACACGTTTTCATTCTTCTTTTGTGAAGAAACCTGCCAACTGCGCCATTGGGGCACGCGCACAAAGAAGGCGAAAATACTATACTATTCATGAGATTTGCCGGTGCTTTAGTACATGCCTTTTTATGAGCTTTTGTAGAGCACTAAATTTTTAATAGGTTTTCAATGTAGTCCTGCACAGTGGAATCGATAGCAAACTGCGCATTGTGCGGGAAAGATTTTTGCGTGGTCTGCGGGAAGACAGACTCCAACTGCATAGCTGCATAGACTGTGCTGCATAGCTCCGAAGCTTAAGCCAAGCTGTCTGCTCAATTCTTGAGACAAGAGCGTTGCATTTTATTATCTGCGCTTTCTCGCGGTAGTGGCGAAATCTTCGGCAAATGCTGCCCCCAACCAACTCACGAGCCAACTTTTCGCAATAAAGCTGAGTTTGCCTCGTTTGCATAACGGGATATTACGCTCACCTACCATGGTACAAAACTCTATACAGAGACGCTTTTGAAGAATTTCGAGAAGCAAAAATGACCAAACAAGCATTTTGTGCTTGTCGCCTCTACAGAGCCGAAAAATCACTAACTTTGTGCTTCACAATACAAAGGAGATATTCTGAGTGTACTGAGTTTACGCTCCTCCCGATTCGACACCCTATTGTTAACCGTACTCCAAGAATTCCTCCAGCGATGTAAATTCACGCGAGTGCATCGCACATTTTCATCAGCGCGTAAAGCTACGTATGGTTTCCGGCAACCTTATTGGCTTCCAAAGCTGGGCTCACCGAGGCTGTCCTTTATGCATTACTTCACAGTTTTCAGACAAGGATTACGCAAAAAAGCAGAAAAACTGCAAGAACTGTCGGCGCATTCCCATTGAAGACGGGCAGAATAAAAGGGCCGCATGGCGGTCCCACTGCTTCCTACTTCGCTGCTTTGGCACCCTGGCGGCGGGCTATTGTTCAGTTTCATTTCCCAACCGGGAGGACGACCGACAGCGGGATAAGTACAGAGGAGATGGCAAGGCGCGGGCAAAAATAACACGCTGGGTAGGTATAAGAAGGCGCATTTCAAAATCGAAGATCTCTGGCGTAGTACCAACAACAGCTGCAGGGAGTAGAAGTCGCCTGCTCAACCCCCTGCCCCTCAGTCTCCTGCGGCTTCCGGTCGCCTTCCTTCTCGCCGTCAATTTCTTGTAGCTCTGCGAAGCGCGTAGGCGAAAGGCGACGCACGTGCAAGAAGTTCTGCGGATGTCGGGCGGCTGTCGCCTGCTGGGTTTGTGTTTGCTTATTTTGACGTCGGCGTGTGCAAAACGCACCTAGGAAGGAAAAGACCTCCTAGATGGCACTGCACAGGAAAAGAAGCAGACGAAGAGAGATAGAGAGAGAGAGAGAAAAAAAAGAAGTAATGATCTCCCCATTGCCCTCACTTTTATTTATTTTCTGCGACCTTATTCTTGCGGAACGGAAACAGCCAGAGGAAAATGGACTCCCTGAGCATCCACCCTGCTCCTTCCTTTTGGTCCACTTTGTCCTTCGGTATGTATTTGCTTGGCCAAAGAGGCAGATCCAGGAATTCACCCTACTGCTGAGACATCTCGGTAAGGGCTAGAGCCGGACGTTTTTCTAGCCTATCTTACTACATTTCCTCCCGTTCTCTCTCGTTCTTTTTTTTTTCCACCCTCTACCTTTTCTCTTCAGCTCGCCGGTGGCCATTTCAAAACGCCGCCTCCGGAACGTCCCGCAGGGGTTTTCCCTCGCTTATCTTTATGCCCCCTACTTCGCCTCCCTAGCTTTCCCACTTTCCCCAGCGCGTCCCCTGGCGGAGTGTTTAGGTCACTGGACGACGCTACCAGCCAGCACTGTCGGATAAGAAGACGGGCCACTGCCTGCCATCTTTGCCCCGCTCACAGCCACGATTCTTTGCAGGGCGGCCTAGAGGTTTTGCTTTGTCCAGAAGCTTCCCTGCAGAAAGCTGCTTCCAGCACAAATCAAAGACAAAATATTAATCCTGGCTGAGTGACATCCAGGCCCTTAAAGTCTTGCGGTTCCGCTTGTGCGGGCGTTCGACTCAAAAGTCCGGATTTTTTTGAGACAGGAGCAACGCGCTTTCGATTTACAGGCGTCACTCGAAAACAACACAACAGAAGACAGTTGTTTGCCGAGTTGGTGTCGGCTGTGGGCTCTCAACGCGCGCCGGGAGCAGTAGGCGCCGAATGAAGCCATGCCAACGGCGTTCACACAAGCATTACAATAACAGCTCCTCGGAGTTCCGTCTAAAACTTCGTCTTATCAAATTTCTGATGGTCGCGATTCACGTCAATGAGGCTCCTTCTTTACACTGGGCGACCTTCTAACAACGAAAGAAAATGTAACAATAGGCCGCAGAGCAATAGTGCACTAAAAGGAGACGAAAACCTATCGGACCGTACACAATGCAGAAAGAATGCAGGCGCCGAACCGTGTGCATTCTCTGCAAAGACATTTTGAAACAAATACACGAAATGAAGCGGCCCCCAGGCGCACTATATACATGTTCTTCGTCGGCTTTTTCGTCCCATACAATCCAGTGCAAAGATGCCATTGTGTGGATCTTGAGACGTACTCCGCGCTTTCACACATTCCCTTTATATGAAACCTCTTAAGCCGTACATGCTGGCCGGAGTGCAGTTTCGCGTTCCAAGTTGGACGTTGCTTTGTCACACACGTGTTGGCGTGGAAGTGCCTAATGTTCTTGGCGCGTATGTTTTCGAGAGGGGTACTCTGAAAACTTGAACACAAGACATGCACTTATTGTTGGTTCAGGCACTTTTCTATGCTGTAATTCGGTTCCTTAGTTCTGCGAAAGAAGAACGCATTTCATGGCACAAGAAAGAAATTCCTTTAAGTTACCTCACATAAATTACTGAATTTAAATTACTATTACTGTTAGATAAGTCTCAAAAACAAGGAGTGCTAGCTCCGTATTATAAAGTATTAGCGTCTCTAGGCATTCGCGCTGTCGTCGACAAAGCAGATGAGGTAATTAAAAAAAAGTAAAACAATGCGAAGAAAGTGCAACCGCCCCCGACTATTCAGTTTCACATGATTAGCCCCTAAAAACGCTTAGGAAGTAACAGCAGCTAACAAAACGGGAGGAAGAAAGAGGGCCCGTTCAATTTGCTCCTCTCAACAGCACAGATGGCAGTCGCTGATGGCACTGAACGATGCTATTTTGGTCGGTTGGAGAAGGGCAGCATTTAAGCAGAGTTGCCTTGGTAGACAAAGGGCGCGAGCCGGCCTAGTCAGTTGGTGTCATCGGTACCTAAGTGCCTTTCGGGGGAGCATCTCCCAGCTGTGTCTCCCTTTAGAGTTTTTGTTTGTTGTTTCTGTTTTTTTGTTTTTTTCCACGCTGTCGTCTACTTCAATCAAGAAAGAGCACTTTAGGAACAGCCTTCTACGAAGCATTACCTACTTCTTTTTTTTTTTAGTACGAAGTGTCTTAGTTTGGCAAAACTTTCTTGCTCTGCTCATGCTGAGCAAAACTGTAAGATATCATTTTCCTAGAAATATAGTGTTTACAAAAAAGATTCAGTACTTTTTTTACTAGTGTTTCTTGCTACCGTCTCTCACATTGCATCTTGCTGACTTGTTTATCAACATTCAAGAATGTTTGACTTTTGTCTGCTCGAACCTTTTGTTCCCTGTATTATTTATTTTATTATTTCCTGTAAGCTTTGCTATACTGACAGTGATCAAGGCAGGAGACATGAAAGCTAGAATGAGGACAGTCCGTGGCATGATATCGAGTTTATTAATGGTGCCATGATCGTTTGTTATAGAATACATAATTTTTAATTAATTGAGCTTACTGCTTGTACTTTTGGGACTGATTGTTTGCACATTTAGAAGGCAATGAAGTGAGCCCACGAATATTTTTTACGAGTTCGTTGCATCTCATGGGTTGTTGAAGGCTTTAGAAAACCTTGGTTTCTAATAATGCTCTTTGCGGGCTCACAACTAGAAAATATCGCGTTTTTAAAAATATATATTTACTTTCAGGTAGTAATTTATAAAAGCGACAGTTCTAACATGCATTCTCAGAGGCCCTGCCAAGCTTTTGTCGCCTCTCTGACGAGCCACGAGTGCTCGGCGCATGAAGGAAGTCGAGTTAGGAAAACAGCTGAACTTTCCACTGTCTTGTATATGTGAAGAAGGCGCGGGTTTTTATTACCAAAACTTTGCAGCGGTGGTATTAAAGGGAAGCTGAAGCATTTTTTGTTTTAGAATGCGACGATAAATGATGGATTTCAATGCATGAATCTTGCACGTAAATCATCCCGATTTTTCATTAAGCAACCATTTAAAATGAAGGCATCATCAGCGAATAAGACCCCAAGCTGGTTCAGGCTCCTTCTCACAGCACCAGAGAAGTGCGGAAAAGCGTAGCGATACTGTCACGTCGGTGAGATTTAAAATTTCCGCTCCGTTCGCCTACGCCGTGCCATGCGTCGTGAGATGCCGCGTTGGAAATGTACCGCTGTCGAAGATGACGTCGTCATGCGCCCCCTACTAGCTGCTGTGCACTGCGGAGAAGCGCTGCTTAATTCGGCGAGTACGTCACTAGTTGAAATGCTAGCACAGGAAGATTTCGCACGCTTAACCTGCAACTTTCGCACATTTGATCTATTTGGCGTAGTGGTGTTCTAAAACCTCTTCAGTTGCCTTTCAACGGGCAGATAGAAAGCCTAGTGTGTTAAAGAACAAGAGCTAGTTGATGGTATCCCGGCTGAAATCAAAAAAGAGAAAATAAGCATGGGCAAAGCATAATCGAACGTTTATTAGGGTAACTGAGTTCATTCCTAGGAAACGTAAGCGTAGCAGGGGGCGTCAGGGAATCAACGTCAAAGAGAGGCGTTTTATTTATTAATTTATTTATTTATTTATCTACTTAAGTACTCCTAAAGGTCCTCCAGAAGAGGGAATTACATAAACGAGGGAGGGGGCCGACATACGTACTGTAGTAAACATTTGCGAGGATTCTAAATGTGGAAAAATAATAAAAACACCAAAAATGCGCAGGCACCAATATTTGAAGTAAGAAGAAAGTTTTAACAGAAACAAAATGTTACAAAATTAGGAAAAAGCGTTAAAAATTAAACACCTGCGATTCAGAACACTAAAATCAATAGAAAACGAAAAAGTCTGAAAAACAAAAATCAGAAAGACGGCAAAGGCATTCGAGCACGCCCAAAATAAAACAATGAACCACAAGCTGGTCGTGCACTGTGTCACGTCTTTTTTTTTTCACTTTTTCATCACCATTTATTCTTCGTGTGAAAAATCATTCATCCCTCTTTCTTCGCTCATGGTAATGGTTAGGAGTAGGGCTGCAATCAAAGATTTTATCTCACAAATTTGATGATGCGTAAGCGTATGCCCATTCCTCTCAGAAGAGGACACACGCTTAATTTGGAAAAAAGAGCAGCTTAATGCTAGCCTCCACTAAGTTGTAATCGCTGGGAACTTTTCCTGTTATCCTTATTCAGGCGCACGCGTCGGCGAAGGGCTGTTTCCACGCGTAAATTTTGATCGATGATCTAATCGCTGCCGGCAGTAAGCCGCGTCAGTAGGCTATAGTAGGCTACAGTGCCCATAAAAGAGTCAGGCTGCTAGAAACTCAACGTGCGCTAAACGTTTAACGCGTGAGTAGGAGTTAAAGCGGAAGACTAAAGAATTTTCTTTTCGGTTTTCTTTAGGCGTGGATGTGTTTCTTTTATTCTTTGTTTTCTTCGTAAGACCAAAGATGACAAAGACCCATAAAGGCTAGAGGAGGGCCGCGAAAAAGCCATTCGTGGTCGAGCATTTCTCCCTGCTTCTTTCGAAAACCGGTCAGCGATCGATAACTTACCAATAAATCAAGATGTCAGCGAGAGCCGCGTTGTCAACGCATCAGCTTATTTCTGTGCGGGCCGCCCGCGGCTTTCTTCCAGCCTACGCCTCAGATCGAACAATCGACGGGAGCCAAGGAGGGCTGTGAATACGTGCTGAGCCAAGGCCCGTCTCCAGACTAAAATCTAGAAGGCAGACTCCGCGGTGCAGTCCGCTCGGGGCCATCATTGGAAATAGATTAGTAAGTGGTGCTTCGAGAACGAGACTCGTTACTCCATTTATCTGGCGAATGCCAGCAAATCGACGTTTTGTTTCGAGAAAGAGTCAATGCACGTTAGTAGTTTCTTGCCGCTTCATTAGCGGATACCGTCAGTGCGCACGTAAGGGACGGTGGCTGTCTTCTCTCCCAGTCCAGAGGTGTGGTTTTGAATGTTTAGCTGGCCTTACCCCCTTCGGTGGCCATCGACGCGGAATTCCTCGTCCTCTTCCGAGAGAAAGTCGCCGTCTTGCGTCCCGAACGAGACTACGAGGCAAGCCGGTACGCTGGCTAGGTCAGCGCAATTCCTGGTTTAGTTCGGTTTGGTTTGGTTTGGTTTGGTTTGGTTTATGGGGTTTAACGTCCCAAAGCGACTAAGGCTATGAGAGACGCCGTAGTGGAGGGCTCCGGAAATTTCGACCACCTGGGGTTCTTTAACGTGCACTGACATCGCACAGTACACGGGCCTCTAGAGTTTCTCTTCCAAATAAATTCTAGCCGCCGCGGCCGGGATCGAACTCGCGTCTTTTCGGGTCAGCAGCCGAGCACCATAACCACTGAGCCACCGCGGCGGCCAGGAATAGATGGAAAGAAATAGGAGCAGGGTGATTTAACTAAAACAATTTTCTGCGAGTCATCCGATGCAGATGCGACACCTGCATATGTCGCTCTTACCATCTCTCTGTCGGTTTATGTGGTGTACCACATCTCATACATATAACGTAAGTGGTACAAATGTGTGTACCACTTGGGAAAGATGATCAGTAGGCAGTAGGTGAACCTGGGGCTTTCCGGCTGCTTCTCAACAAGAATTCCTACGCCGAAAATGATATTTTGCTCTTTCATAGCCTTAAAAGGGCAGCCGCATTTGAGAATACGATGTGAAAAAGCCTTTAAATATTATCCCTGGCGCGAAAACTGAACCTGTTGTTAGTATTTTCTTCTTTGTTGTGTCGTATTCTCAACCTGTGGTCTTCTTAATAACGCTACCTTCACCTTCATACAATTAAGAACGAGGCCCTTTCATTTGCTATTGAGGCAAAGCCAGAATCATCACAGAACGTGGCAAGCCTACGCCGAAATTATCCTGCCGGCTAAGCATATTTCGTGATCGTCTCTCCGACACCCTCTTCCCATGTTCTGTCGAGTTTCGTGTTCCAATCTGCAACGGAGGGCTCTAAAAAAAAAATTAGGCTGCTCCACAGACGTGGTTGCCATAACACCATTTCTTTTTACATTTCTTGGACGAAATTCAGAAGAGTAGAGAGTTGTTGAGACCATACATACATTTAGCGAAGGAAATACAGTACCAATGTGAAAGAGCAAGGCCCTTCGTAATCGAAAACGCATCTCTATTTTCTCCTCAGCAGCATCTACAAAATTTCGGCGCCGCCTCAATTTTCCGACAACCGGCAGAAAAATGCGACCAGATATCAAAGCGCCGAGTATTCTCTTCGCCGCTCATTGTCTACGTGGTTTGCCAGACACTGAAGTCCTATCTCTTAGATGGCGCGCTATGAAATAACGAAAAAAAAAGCTCAAGGGTTCTCTCTGCACGCTTCAGTGGTCGCGCGTATGTTCCGAGACCGCTGTCGCCATGGCGTAGGCGCGGACGGGTGCGAAATCAAATTTCTTCGAGGCTGCCGCTTACGGCAGAGGGAAAAGTTCGAAATGTATTCAATGGAATATTGCTCCTTGTTCACTGCGCCGCCAATCTTTAGGCCTGAATGGCTCGTCCCAGCAGCGGCCTGCGTGTCGATCGTTATGCAAAGCCGATGCAAATTACAACTTGCCGAGAGGCGGGCGCGGTATGAATGTCCATTGGCTTTGATACAAGATCAATGGTGTCACGAGACGCTGTTAGAACGGAAAGCAGACGATTGCTCGGCTTGAGGAAGAACCGTTATTCGCACTGTTTTGCCTTTTTTTTTCTCCTTTGAGCGCACTAATTTGTGTGATTCGTCTTGAGAGTTTATTTCTGATGTACTAACTTCAAGAGCCAACGCCGAAATCATTACGCTCGTGCGAACATGCAGCCGTTTGCCGATGGCAGTCATAATTTTGGAGTGAATATTCATCAGCCATTGAGTTTGCCGTTGTGAATTTTTGAGGGGGGAAACGGATAAAGGACTCGTGCCTTGGAGTTGATGAACGACTTCCTCCCATGGAAACTGTACCGGCCATGAACGCATAACGGCTCGACTGACTAAGACGAGATGATGAGACAGAAGAAAGAGAAATCATTCTGACTTAGTTTCTTTCCTTTACACAGGGACCCAAATCTCGCGTACGGTCCCTTTAGGACGTTGTCCCTGGGCTCTTGTTATTTAGCATTCGCGCGAACGCCACATTAAATAAATGGCCGCTGTAACATTGGAGCCGGCTTACACTTTGGCACGTGCTTGTTTTTTTATATATTTAGATAGCACATTCTAAGCGGCCATTTGCTTGCTTCGTTTCATCCTTTCCGTCTGACAAGTCCGAATCCTCTCTGGAAAGTCTGCTGCAAACGATAACAGCGTGATTGAAAAATGCGCTGCGGATCTACAACTTTTAAGTTATTCCTATTTTTTCTGGCACATTCTCTCCAAGATAATTTAGTTTTCCTTTTTACCCTTTTTTTTCGCTTGACGGGAAAAGCTCTGGTAAAAACGGGGGTCGTTTTTCGTAGACTTAGTGGCGTGGTTGTCAGCTAGCTCATCGTGGAGAAGTAATTGCACCGCAGTGGGCCATTGGTGGAGCCTGCGCTTTGGTTTATTATTATTTTTTAGGTCTGGCTGCATAAAAGCGAAATGCGGTCGTCGGTGAAGAAGCTCTAGAACTGGTGCTCAGTAATTTGCTATAGCTGGTCCATGCAGTGATCAATAATATGTATCAAGAGAAAAATTCTAGCTTGCAATTTCGGGCAGTGCGAAACCAGCCGTTCTGAAGTGTTCTTACAACGTTGAGTTTTTGTTGAGTTTCTCTAGCTCTCTGAGCATAAATTTCCACTTCAAAAGCTTCGTTCTACTGTGGTGAATGCATTGTTATAGCTACTCGCTGCCGAATCATGTTCTTTAATCTTGCTTTCTGGCTTCAAATAATAGACGATTCCTTTTTCTGAATTGTCGGTCTAGTGTTATCGCGCTGTCTGTGAAGAAAATCTAGAGCGTAAAAAAAAACTGCATTTGCTCCTTCGCAGACTTTATTTTATTAAGTCATTGAATTGAGAAGCTATGCGGCATGTATACTGATCTATGTGCACTCAGGATATCAAGAACCAAACATGACTTACGATGTTTCGTAATCTTCGCCTGCACTCTTAGAAGCTTATTGATTTTGAACAACCTTAATTGTTGATTTGAAAGAATTCGTTCACTTTTTTAACTCAACTCAGAGTAGTTCAGCTTGTCCAAGAATTTGTTCTCTAAGTGTAAGCCGGCAAGGCTAACTGCAATTGGGTATATCGTAAATATCTCATCCAAGCATGCACACCTTCCAAAAACAGCCTTTCCGACAGTATGAATAACTTCTTCTCAAACTGTTCTCTAGATACTTCGTAACACTGCTTTTTGAGAGTTCCTGTGCCGACCACTAATCCTGGCCCGCATTAATCCGGACCGCCACGGTTGCTACAGACTCATTTATGTTCAATTGCAGTGAACATTAATCCGACCGACGGGTAGAACCGAATGCAGGGGTGGCTTCGGAAAGAAGAAGGGAAAAAGCGGGATGTCATTAAAAAGAAATTACTTAGCTACACATCCTCAAAGTTGTTTAAAAGCTTAAAGTGCGCACACACGCAAAAAAAAAAATCTGGATTTTTCACATCTTCATCTGTGGTAGACCGCGTCTATGCAGCGAAGAAATGCTCGAAACGAGCAAACTCCATTTCATCGAGCTGACAGAGGTGCGAGCACGTATCGAGGGCAACGCGAAACAAAGAGAGACCGAGACCCAAATTCCCGCAAAGAAGAGATGGAAGAGAATCATGATCGGCGCTTCGCCAGCGTGTCGGTATCATTACGCTAGATCTCGCGCTTTCTTGCGGACAGCCGCCTTAAAGGATCGTGCAGCAGCGGACCGATAGCGAACGTCGGATCTTTCTCCCTCTCCACACCAAGGAGATTAGCGTGCATTAGTCTCCTCGCACGTGAAGGCAGCGGTGGGCACCTCGCTTCCCTTTCGCCGAGCCGTACTTCTCTGTCGGATTGCTGGCACAAGCGTGTTCGCCATTACGCGAGAACTCGTGTGATCCTGCTGACGGCGGGCAACAAAGATTACCTTTGCTGACTGTCTTGTAACGAGGAGCTCGCCGCATGCGGTGCGGGCCATTAGATAGGCCCGCCGCCACCACCGCGTTTCCCTCCCCCCCTCTCCATAATTCGACTGCCTCGAGCGACCCACCCACACCTGCGTAGCGCTGTTCCTTAGCTCCGATGGAAGGCATAGCTCCCTTCTATGCGTCCGAGCATAGAAGCGCCCTTACGGGCGCTGCTCGTACTAACGCCTGACTGCCGCTGCCGACAGCGTTGGTCGGGCGAGGATCGTTCTGACGGCCCAGGAGTGACTAATCATGGCTCTTGCGAAAGAAAGGGGCCGCTGCTAGAAGGCGCCCGGAGGAGTGTCAGCCAAGCTTGTTAGATGGTAGGAGCACTGATCCCCTCTGCTTAATCTTGTCATACTTTTACACGGGCGTTGGCCAGGATCTAAAAGGTGAGCGCGCGAGGCTCGGACAGCGTTGGTGGCTATGCTAGGAGAATCAGTGGTCAGACGATCTGGTTTTTGAGCTTGGATAGCTAGTGGCGCTTACGAGTTCTGCGTCGAGCACCGGCTTATAACAAATATAAGCCGTGACCTGGCCAACGGACTGCGCGTTGGAAAACGATAATAAGACATTCCGCGCACGTGTTCTACACTGCCAACAAACATGAATATTGTCTGATATTTGTAACACAGCCTGCACGGTGTAAATGGTTGTGGTGTGAAAAAATGCAAAAAAAAAGTGTGCATGTTATAAAAACGCTACAAATTCGAGAAAGTGGAGGGAGAACAACGAAGTTTGCTGGATATGCTGCCTGAGAACATGGTTGAGATGAAAAATTTTTCCTAAGATTAAATTACTTTTTCTTACCTTTTTGGTATGAGATGTCTTTTCTACGACACGTGGGGTAGTGTGTATGTCGTGTAGGTAACGGTTAACTTCGGTAAGACGAATAATTTGCTTTGGGCATTGTCATTTGTTTTTGTTTTCTTTTTCTTCACTTATACTAAGCTTATTTGGCAGCGCACCGTATATTGGCTTTGGCGGGACCGACTCCTTGCGCTGAAATCAACCTCTATATTCCCTTCCTTGTTTTCTTTGCTCATGAGGACTGCTTAAGAAGAAACATATTTGGTTTGGTTTGGTTTGGTTTATGGGGTTTAACGTCCCAAAGCGACTGAGGCTATGAGAGACGCCGTAGTGAAGGGCTCCGGAAATTTCGATCACCTGGGGTTCTTTAACGTGCACTGACATCGCACAGTACACGGGTCTCTAGAATTTCTCCTCCAAAGAAATTCCAGCCGCCGCGGCCGGGATCGAACCCGCGTCTTTCGGGTCAGCAGCCGAGCACCATAACCGCTGAGCCACCGCGGCGGCCGAAACATATTTGTATGCTTCATGTTTCGTACCCTATGCTAAGAATATGTCTTAAAATTTGTTGTATTTATTTATTTCATAATACTGCAGGCCACTGCTTGGCCCAAGCAGGAGAGTCTATCTAAAGCTGTTCTATTATGTTTTAAAGTCTAAGAACTGAACAATTGTTCATCCGCTCAGTTGATATCATCGCAAAAATATAAAGTAGTTAAATTAAATATTACTCTACTTCATCTTAAAATATACCAGACTTGCGATGTGCGAATTCAAATGAAGCACAGGAAACTGTAAATAAGCACGAACTTCGTTAGCTGGCTTATAATGAGTGACTCATATTTCTAGCAATATAATGTAAAGCTGAAATACATTCTGCATAACTGCAATACTAAGAATATGCAAGCGGCGAGAAGATTGTTATTATAAGCAAGTTTTTTATATAGGGGCATTGTGGTAGACTGTGTACACGAAATTACGAGCAAAGCTCCTTTGTTTCTATATTTAATTTTATAAATTTAGCTGGTGTTCAAGTTATAAACCAAAGCTGTTCAGTTCTTTGCTGTAGCTTGCATAGGATGCACGCTTAATAAGAATTTTTTTTTTTTAAGAAAAAAACGCTGAAGCACGTAGCACACTTTTCTGTACTCAGGCAATGTCGTTCATAATATTGCTATCATGCCGACTGTTCATACCCAATTGCGAGCGTAACTTGCCGTCGCTACACTTATTTTTTTACTCCTTTAGCTATCTAAGACGAGCTGAGTTCTTGCACACAGTGTGTACCACTTCCCTTGAAAACGGGCCAGGCACATCGTCACTCGCGCAGGTTCCCGTTTCCTAACTATGACGAGCTTGGTTGGCGCAATGCTCCTAGTATACGCTTCGTTAACACACGATGCTAGAGAATAAAACCACAACAAGCTTGATGGGCCGGCATATTAGGTCGAAAATAATTTCAACACTAGTAACAGGAAATTAGATAAGAAGATCTGAAGTAAGGACAAGCAGAAATCAATTTCTTTTCTGCTAGTAAGAGTGATGTTACTGAGCTGCTGTGCTTCACTTCATGTCGACGGATTGAGAAGACGACGTTTCGGCATGCTGACAGTGGATGAGGATCAATCGATAATTCCTCACTTTCGCCTTCACATTTTCTAGTTTAGAGGTGGGAAGGAGATACATCGTGAGTCGTGACTTCAGGGTGGAGTTAGTGGAGATTCAGATGGCTAGAAACCTTCAGACTGGCAACCTAAATAAGCAAGGAAGTGTGTCCGACGATTTGGCGCCAGGTCGTTTGGTATCAAATTTCCGCGGTGCCTACCCGCCACTGCTTCATTTGCTTTAACCGGTGAGGGAGTGGCAGAAATAAAAGCACTCGAAAACAAACCCGGACATGGCGGGAAGACTCCTGTGTGGCGCTTTGTGCGATACCTTGCTTTGAGAGTATCATACCAATGCAACCCATTAGCTGCCAGACCAGCTTCTTCACAGGTGTCCATACTTCCAGCCACTTCTCTTGACGATAACGACATGGCAAAGTGAACTTCCTAGGCGAATACTTTATACACAACCATAAACTCCCGAATAAGTGTGTAGTGAAGCCGAACTTCCGCAAAAAATTTTCCGGTGAAGCCAAACTTTTTGTAACGTTTTCAATGAATTATTTTAGTGTGTTATACATAAGTAAAACTATTTTTCTTTGCTGCTTTCTGTGCTCTATGTTTCATGTAAAATCAAATGAACCAATAAAAAAATCTTTACTTTTTATCATTTTTGGCAACATAGTTTTAGAAGTAAAGTGCTAAAAAGAAATTAAGCTCACATCAGAGTGATAAACCAGAAGTTCAGTTCTCTATACTATGCTTAGTTTGCATGCACGCGTGCATGTTCACAAAGCTTAGGCAGTACTCCTTGCAGTACTCCTTGCAAGTATTCCTTGCAGGCGAATGTAACCTATTTGAAACTGACCGCTGCCAGTAGAAGGAGAAATGCGCGCTTTAAAGAGCAACTGCATAGGTTTTAGAAATCAACGAGCTTAAGAGGGTCGAATGTGTGAAACTTGCAGGTAAAGCATGCTAAGTCTTTTTGGGCTAGCACTTGAAATAGTGAAGTAATCGCCGATTAAAATCCGCACGCCCTTCAAGCTTCTCCGCAGCGCACAACGCCAAGTGGGGGGGGCGCATGGTGACGTCATCGAAGGTATCGGTACATTTACAACGCACAAACACCTGCTTTGAAGGAAAAAAACCAACGCCACCGAAGACGAACCCTGCCGAGAGTTGTTTGGCAGCCTCTAACGAGTCAGGGCAGGGTGTGGCTGACGACAGCGGTAATTTGAAATCATACCTTCCGTGACGTCTCGCTGAGTTTCCCCGCATTCCTCTAGTGCAATGAGGAGAAGCGCAAAATTCAATCGTCGATTACGTCATTATTTAAAATGCAAGTGCAAAAACACTTGGCATGCTTTACCTACAGCATATATAGATTTTAATGCTTGAATATTGCGGAATTCTCAAAAAAGTGCTGCAGTTGCCCTTTAAGCTCTGAATCTGTGAAAAGTAAGGTGAGCCCCTGTCCCCACTTTTTGACACCTTTCGGTCTTTAGGGGCGCCGTAAAGGCCCCGTTATGCGGTTGACAAGCAAAAACCTGCTGCTCGGTTACTTTTGGCAAACGGGCTACACGATGATGACCAAAACGCTAGTTTAACCGCCAGCAGGTACTTTATAGAAGTTACAACACGCAGCCTAAAGGGCTGACATAAGTGCTTCACTACGCGGCCAACAAACCACTGCTGCCCGGTTACTTTCGGTAAAGACGGTACATACAGCGTTCTGCGCTCAACCGAATGCAACACATGGCTTTTTTCCCCTTGAAATTAAAAGCACTACTCCCATTCGGTGTTAGCACAATTACCCAACCTCGTTTGAAGCCAACAGTTTTCCGGGTTCACTTAAGCAGTTCTTGCGTAGTCTCGGGAACCGGCATTTTTTACTGAAGTAAACAGTTGTTGTCCGTACGCAGTGTTTACTCACCATGTCCGTTCAAGAAACACCCACACAGGCTGTGAACGGATTCCGAGTACGGCGCACGCTCGAGCACGTCGGGTGCCACGAAGGTTCGCCGAAACGCGAGCGTACATCGAAGCTTTCTGGCTTCTATGAAAGGCGAGGAGAAGGCGAAATAGCGGAGATGCGCGTGGCTAATTGTCGCGACAGGTTTTCTCTCTAATCAGAAGAGCGGCCATGGACGCGCCACTCGTCGGAAGCGAACGCGACGACAGCGTCCTTTCGAGTGCTTGCTCGCCGTCTTTTTTCCTCCTCTTGCACAGCCAGCAGAGAGAAGGCCGAGAGTGAGGAATTGAGGAGGGTGAAGGGGGGGGGGGGGGGGGGGGGGGGACAAGATCGAGGGAGACAGTGAGCACCTCTCCAGAAACTTGGCACACGACTGTCGATATACGAAGAGGCGTCCCTCTAATCAGAAGAACACCCGGCTTCGCAAGTCAGCCCGCGACGAATGCGACGCGCGCCACCGTTCCTTTAGAGCACCGTCGCTTCTCGTCGCGGCTTGCCTGCTAGTTCAGCAGCGCTTCGTCACAGAGGCCCATTCAGCCGGGCGTCGAGACGTATCTTTAGCGAACTGCTGCGCTTCCGCGCTCGCTTACAATGCAGAGCAGAAAAGAGAGGGACCGCTTGGCTGCTGCAAGCTATCTTTGAGAAACTTTTCCGCCAGATGAGAGACGAGGCGGGCTGAAGCGAAACGCGTGCGCGCGCGAGCGCGCGAGCGCATCGCGGAGCCGCCCGACACAGCTTTCGCTGGAGTGGGGGCGGAGAAGCCGAAAAACGACGGGCCTTTCGGAAACAGCCGTTCTCCGGAACACAGAGAGAGAAAGGTCACACAACAAAGCACATGCGCGTGCACTTGGCTTTGGGAGCGAACGACGGCGGGCGCATCGCGGTGCTTGTTGTTCGTTCCGTTTCGTTTGAGAAGCGGAGGAAGCCGGCCGAAGGACGGGTGTGCGCGCTCCTATTTGTGCCTGTCCCTTTTTCCTCTCACTCGCCCTGGCGCACCCTCACCACGGCGGCCCGGCCGCGGCGCGGACTCCCCAGTGTACCACTCATCACCAGCGGAACAAGGGAACCAACTTAGGAGGTCATTAACCAGAGCAAGGGATGAAATCGTTGAGTTTGCGCGAAGGGCAGCCGAGACAGCAAACAAGCACATGAATAAAAGGCGCTGGCGGGCCTGCGAGCGTATATCAGGCCGCCCCCTGCCTGCCACGGCTCGGGAACGCACTGACTGCTCCTCTGGAGCCGTCGACGAGGAGGGAGTGAACGCCGCTACAGTGGAAGGGCCAAAGAAAAGCAGGCCTAAACGCTGGGCTCTGCCGGGTCGCGACAGTCGGAGCTCGCGGCCGAGATCTACTGCCCGCCACAATGAGGAGACGAAGACGTACGAGCTTGTCTCGCTGTAGCGTGCGCGAGAGCGCGTGGACTAGCTCGTCCTGGAGGAAGCTGAGGAACGCGTTTGGGGAGGACGGACGCTGCCGTGTAGGGAGACGGGGGAAAGAAAAGGTGGCGGCGGCGCCGTGTTAACAAGATTCTAGGCGGCCCTGGCTAGGGAGGTGCTCTATTACCCACTAAATTGCGTGTATCTGGCCTCAGTGCTTTCGCGCTCCACTTCGCCGCGCCGGCCTTAGAGGTGCGCGCTCCTGTGTTTGCTTTCTCAAGGGGACGGGGCTCAGCATGCATATTTATGAAGACAAACCCTGCGTCTCCTACTCCGAGGGTGCACCCGGTGCAGCCTCTTGGCTGAATAAATTACACGAATCATGCACTGTGAATGTGTGCGTGTTTTGGAGGTGGCAGTGCGTGTGTGTGTGGGTGGGAAGGGGGAGAGTGGGTGGAGCCTGCGCGCGCACGTCTTTTTTAAGGCTTTGCGAGAACAAACAAAAAATAGAATTGTTTTACCTACTTACTACACCAAACATCGCTCGGAAAGCGCGTGGCGGACGGTTTTAAGTGCCGGAGAAGAAGCGGAATGCGGTAGCCCAGAAAGTGATATGAGGTCATCTCACTTTGCCTGCTGATGCATTCAGGGGAAATGCAAGCGGGACGCTAAAAAGCCATTTACGAGGAAATGAAGGGAACGTTTCAAGCTGTTAGCACCGCTCTAACGAATTAGCGGTGGGGAGAAAACGAGAGAATTTAAGGTGGTTGTGGCGCTTAAGCAGGAGAAAGTGAAGAGAAATCACGTTTGGCGTCGAACATTTCTCCTTAGCCGATTATTTTACATGAATTTCGCTGAATGTTCTCTTTCGGTTGGAAGCGTTGGCTTAGTGAGGGTTGGGGAGAACGCTCCCAGATAATAATTCTTTTCTTCTACGCGCTGATATTTACTACGACCGATAATAATTGCGAAACAGCAATTGGATATTGTGTACACGTATGTTCAGCTGTAACCACGCAGCTTAGCCTTCTTTAGGAAGTCATGCCGCGATCTGCTGCAACTTAGTTGGGACACGTTATAACCTTGGCTCTGGTTGGCGAAATAACACAGAGCGTACGATTGCATGCCGACATTCGTGCATCTGTAAAACGGCGATCTTCCCCCCAGTACCACGTTTGGTGCTCGTATGGCAACAGGGTCAAGGTAAACTGCGCCCTGAAAGGGGCGCTGGGAGAAGCCAGTATTCTGTCGCAACTCCACGCAACGAGCATTGCCTCCAAGCATATTCACGTTTGCTTCACGAAGTGCTCAGAATCAAGCATCCTAGTTGTACAAGACAGAAAGTGCAGCTCGATAAGCCGCTCTCTGGGTTTACGTTCCACCGATCAAAAGGAAGCTATGGAGACCGTTTCACTGGCTATTGAAGGAGATTTAGTCAGAAGTGTCATCCAAGCGGCCCACTAGCTGAGAGCAAGGGGATAAAATGCTCGTCTACTAAAAGCAGCTGCTCCCAGATTGTGTAGCATCAGCGGGCCCGCTGTTACCGCGAAGCTGGTTTCGTAAACAGTTAGCAGCCAACTTCTTGACTGCTTATCGTACGACGTGACTTCAATGTTTATAATGATATATGCAGGACTTCGTGCATATATGCGCTGAGAAGCAGAACTCTCGGAGAGGTTGAGTGTTTACTCTCCTAAGCCAATAAACGATGACTGTATAACAAGCTTATTGCCTAAAATATCCCATGACTTCCAGCCGCTTCAATGTGTCCTTCGTTTCAAGTTAGACTGCTTAGAAGTTTGCCTGTTAAAAACGCGCCTCAATGGCCATTTTATCTAATGCTCCCGATATCAGCTTTAAGCGCTGAGATGGCGTGGAGAAAGTACCTAACCAAAACACGTATTGGAATTCTTTCAAGTTGCTATGTATACAAAGGGACTGCAGCCGCTTCTCGACAAGGTTCACTTGCGCCTTAAATGGCATCCAATGGCTGGCAGCAGGCACGCACACTGAGGCCTGATATCGCGGTGCCTCTTTTGACGATCAAGGACGCTAATGGCCATGCGCTATATAAAGGTTAACTCAACAGAAACTGTTGCGTGATATGGGCACCAAAAGTGTAGGCGTCTGACCGTAGGCATAACAGCACGTACAGCGCTTTCTACCGAAGGTCAGCTGACATTTCTGCGCAACGCTCAATAAGCGTACGTCGTAAAGTTACTGAAGAATTTTAGACTCATTTGTAAGGGCCGCATATCCGATTCTCCAGCGCATTATCACTGGGGACGCCGCAGTTCTTTATGGCGATACTAGGTCTGCCTGTTACGTTCGCATATCTCCTGGTAACTAACTTTGCTGCCAAGCAGGCTTTAGTCACCGGGCCTTTGAAAGTATCGATACTTTACTAATCACTCAGTACCAAGTGCAAGGATACTTCTGTCATGCGACATGTGTCATAAGAGCACATGTCTCGGTTCCAAAGAAGCAAATTACTACTTATTGGTGACCTAAACTTAGCAGGCGTTAATTGGGAGCGTTTTGAATCCCTTCCTCAAAACAGCAATAATTTAAACAATGTACTTAACATGATCTTAACGCATGACCTAATTCAAATAGTCCAGGAACCGACACGTGTGCAAGGAACTAGCAAATCTGTATTGGATTTGGTATTTTTGCCTAGAGGATTACCTGAATACACTGTTGAAGTTGTGGAAGGCATCTCTGACCACCTGCTTGTCAGTGTTCGCTTGCTCATTGTCGCTTGTACTCAATCTAATAACCCTGTGAAACGCTCTTTCAAAGACTACTCACGTGCAGATGATGCATCCATTATAGAACATTTGGAAACATGCCTGATCGATTTTAATGATACTGATATGAACGCACTTTGGCGCCGCTTTAAAGATATGTGCCACTACTGTATAGATAAGTTTGTGCCGAGCAAACGTAAACTTGTTCATAGAAAAACGCCGTGGATGACGCGTGAAATAACCCACTTAAAGAGAAAGATAAAAAGGTTAAAGAAACGGCGCATGCATTTAGATCATTTAAAGGACTTAAAGGAAGGGCTTGCACGCGCAGTGCACTCTTCGAAAGAACACTATTTTAATACAGTGCTTCCAAATTTCATTGTAGAGGAACCAAAAAAGTTTTGGAATTATATAAGCGAAAAAAAGAAACCAGTGTCGCAAATTTTGGTTGACGGTTCTGTAGTTACCGATCACGGGGATATTGCGCACCACTTCAATGAATACTTTCACAGTGTGTTTTCAAAATCCGGTGCTTGTACATCCAGTGACGCAGTGTTTGACCTCTGTGATGTAAATTTTGTTTCATACCCTGGCGTAGTCTCAATGCTACTGAATTTAAAAACTAAATCATCATGTGGTCCCGACAACCTTCCTAACGTCTTCCTGAAGCGATATGCTGAATCTGTTGCAAAGTTTCTAGTTATTATATTTCGTATTTCATTACTTCATGGACGCCTACCGAGCGACTGGAAGATAGCCAGGGTTGTGCCTATACACAAGAAAGGTGACCGTGCATTATTACAAAATTACCGTCCAATATCACTTACATCATCATGTTGTAAACTAATCGAACATATTATTGCCAACCAGATTAATGAATTTTTAGATGCGCACGCAGTCCTCTCTAATTTCCAGCACGGGTTCAGAAAAGGATACTCAACAATTACACAACTAGTGACAGTTATACATTCACTCGCTTCATGTCTTGATCAGAACGGCCAGATTGATGCAATATTTCTTGACTTCAGCAAAGCTTTCGATAGAGTTCCCCATGACAAACTGATATTAAAACTCAGACGCATTGGCCTCCCGGAAATTTTGATCATATGGATATCAAATTATTTAACCAATCGCTACCAATTTGTCGCAGTTAATGAGCAACAATCAGGTTGCCTTCCAGTCGGCTCTGGCGTGCCTCAAGGAAGTGTGCTGGGGCCATTATTATTTTTATTGTATATTAATGACATTACCACTGAACTTGATCCGAATGTGCAAATTAGGTTGTTTGCGGATGATTGTGTGCTCTTTCATGAAATAACTTCAATTGACGACCAAATCCATCTTAACTCCTCTCTTGCTAAGATTTTTGAATGGTGTGAAACGTGGGACATGCAACTTAACACTGATAAGACCGTCTTTCTTCGCTTCTCTCGCAAAAAAGCTCCTCTTTCTTTTAACTACAGGCTAGGTTCATCGCCTTTGCTGGAAGAGACTAAATATAAGTATTTGGGTGTCACACTTACTAACACTTTATCATGGAATTTACATATAGATAACATCTGCTCTTCTGCACTCCGCAAACTATACTTCTTAAGACATAAGCTTAAAACTTCTCCCCCTAGCGTAAAATTACTTGCTTACAATTCACTGATTAGACCGAAACTCGAATACGCATGTGTTGTCTGGGACCCGTTTACTAAACACAATATCACCCGCCTAGAAAAGGTACAGAGAAAAGCTGTAAGGTTTGTTTACTCTAAATTTTCCCCGTATGACTCACCCTCTGAAATAATGCAGGTTAATGGTATTCAATGTCTTGCACAAAGAAGAAAAAATTTACGTTTGGAATTTCTTTACTTGCTTTGGAAACAAGAATTAGCTATTAACCCTGCCCCATATCTGTCGCTTTCAACGTCGAGGTATACACGCCACCATCATCCTAATTCTCTGACGCCGTATTTTGCACGAACAGATTTATTCAAGTTTTCATTTTTTCCTCGCACAGTAACGGACTGGAATGATTCTTTATTGCCTTTCGCCACACTTTGATGTTTACTAACTTTGTTATTATTGTTTTGTTTGTCATTTTACCCACCCTGCTTGGACCTGTATAAGGTTTGCAGTATTCAATAAAGAAGAAAGAAAGACTTCTCTCCATAACCAAGTCACCTGAGCAGAGTGGCACATCAGCGGTTTTAAAGAAGCCAGCTAAAATCGCTCTATTAGTGCGAAGACAGTACTTCACGACGTCACACCGGCTCACAGAGTTTGTGTGAAGCTTGGCCTTGAAGGTGACCTTACCAGACCATTAATAAACAAAATAAATACTGCCGCGAAGCCCCCGGCAGCGCGGTCAGATCGCCTTCGCTGGCCACTGCACAAGAGCACTATGGTATCGCCGCGGCCGGTCACGCCAGGTGTTAAACTGCAACACAAACTCGCGCGGTGCATTGCACATCATCTTCTTTATCAACTAATACTACTGGGAGGAAGAAGATGATCATGCGCCGACGCCATGCCATTCAGCCTGAGGACATCATCATCGTCATCAATGACGAAGAAGCTCTTGAGGCGGCCGGCTGACGCTAGTGCTAGAGCACAGCTTTTTGTGACCCTTCTCTGGCGCCGCTGCTTCATCGATTACTCGTGCACGAGTCTTCGTCGCCGGCGCTTTCCACGCCCCAAATAAACCATCCTTCACTAGTATCGAACTAATATCGTCGCCAGACGTGCCGACGACAGACCGAAGCAAAACCAAGAGCAGTCGAGCTAAACACGCGCTTTCGCTCGTCTACTCTGTTTAACTACGTTAAAACACTGCCACATTTTTCAGTAAATAACCTTGTTTCGTTCTCTCTCTTCCACTCACTCCTGAAGCATATATATTCTTCGTGGAGTAACATATCAGGTAAATTCTTAGCCTGACATCGTCCCTTTTCCGGATGTACGCGGACAAATGGCGCACAGCTCGTAACGCTTTTATGACGATGGGCTTCAAATACATTCACAGTGATTGCTTGCTATTAGCGTTGCTATTCATTGAGAAGAAGAGTTTGACATTTAGCACGTTGGATTTAAACCTCTGTACAAATATTACGCAGGCTTTCTCTGTTAACAGTAAGAACAATAACTAACGAACACAACGGCAGAAGGTGCTGTGACCCAGGTGTGAGAGAGAAACACCTGTAGTGACGACATGATTCGGGCAATGTAATGCACATGAAAGGAAATAAGTGCGCAGGTGCTTCGTGTTTAGATTTGCCGTATAGAAAAGCAAACTTCGTGTTTAAGAACGCTGCAAACACGTGCTTGAGGTGGCCACCGTGCATCGTCTGGATATCCTTTCTGCCTCTCTTTTCTTCTATATTACGTTCTCTTTCAAACATGTGGGAGACTTGCGGTGTGACAGCAGGCTCCGTTTAAGAAGTAATAATGAGTTCAACAACCAGCGGAGCTTTTCTGCTTCTACAATGTATCCATATCGAGCGTAAGAGGACGGTAGATATAAGGTACAGCCTCATCTCCGAATGTATCTCTCTCCTTCTTAATAGTAACTTAGTTTTTAACTACTCAGCATTATGTTCGAAGGGAGCAGAGGAAACTGGGACACTTGTTATCGTTAACATTTGAGAGATTGTTGTTATTAGGTTGTCTTTGCGCACTCTTTGTTCCCTTACCCGTGCGGAGACCTTCGTTCCCAGAACGGAAATCCCCTGTAAACTTTAGCAAACGGGAAAAGAAGCTAACGGCCTGCGGCTTCGAAATGTTCTATGTGGCATTAAAAAGAAAGCTTCGGCTGAAAAATGATCTCAGGGTGCCTTATCTTGCGTCCGCAGCCCGAGCAGTAGCTATAAGGTCGTTACGACACACAAGTCCTCAAAGGTAGTCCCACTCCGAGGGAGTTGGTACAGGAAGCCGCTTTAGTCTGGTGGTTTCCTTCGCTAGCAACTTGTTTGATTTTGCCTAATTTTTTTAATGGTATATACAGGCAACAACATTATTTTTCCTTCTTTTTACCAGTTTCGCACGGTCGCCAGCATGTTACAAACGCTTTCATGTGTTTCCCGATGTGCAAACATCTTCTCTTTCTCAATCTGGGAATTTAATTCGTGAGTCTGGTTGGAGCGCATTATTAAAGCAGTGTCTGAACTGTGGGAAAGTAATGTGTGTAACATGGTGAAACAAGTCGTCTCTCTTTCTCCAGAAAGTAAAACACTTTAGGGCTACTTCACAGCTCAAGGCTGAGCAGTATATTTGACATCGACGAAGTATATTTCAAATATTAGTATATTTGACATCGAATCATGCTGGTTGTTAGATAATGTCAACAAACGTTTGGTCGCCGTTTCATTCGCATATTTCCTTTTTTCCTTGTCCAGCATTCTTTTTCCTCTTGTTTATAAAGACCGTTTTAACAAGATAATTTGAAAACTTTACTACGAAGTCGTCCGTTATTCGCGTAGATGTCTTGACGTCATCTGTCGTGACTGAGAGATCACTGCTGAGCAGCAGGAATACGGGCCAATCGGACTGTACCATGCCTGCGAATTCCAGCCTGTTGTGCCTGGTCTATGTTGTTATAGGGCGGGACAGAGGGAAATCGAAAGATGAGACACCCTCTTTGGTGAACGCCTTCGCATAGAAGCTTTTCAGCCCTTTTCTGCCATGATGAAAGAAACGCTGTCCTTGAACCGGCATTCATTAATAAAATGGGGAGTGTAGCAGAGTCACAAAACATCATTCAGCCTGAAAGTGCGAAGTGTCCGTAGTTGAACTGTCGGTGTGAAAGCGGGTTTTTTTTTTTTTCTCGAGCAGTCTGAGGTCATGAAATAGGGCTTCAGTGGGCAGCCACCGAGCTAAATTAGATTTTTGCAGGCCTCGAGCAGAAGAGGGACTGTCAAAACACACGCAAGACCAGGGCGAACGGCGTATCAATGAATCGCTCAAATGAGAAAACAAGAACCTTCTATTAAGCTCTCAGCTCACTTAAAATTTACTTAATGGTTCATACTTCTTTTACCTCAGATTCTGAACTGGAAATTAAGTTGTAGATTACCCTCCCTCAAAACCTTGGAATGTGCTCAATTGGCCATCCACATCAGCATTAATTGTTAAAATTCAGGAAACAGGATTTTCGCCCTCTGAAGGCTGTAAGAAGCACAAGGAGATCCATAATGGACCGCTCAGTTGTTCTCATTACGCACGACGTAGGTAATAAAGGAGTAATTACTCGCTGGCATCCACCCTAGCATAGTCATACTGGTGCAAAGGAAAGCTATGCAGCTTCCACGGAAACTTAGTAGTTCAAAAAACTTCGTCCTGGGCACCGTACGAGGACGAATTTTTCTTCAACTTCCCTTATTATAAATCCTTTCCATCTTGAGTGGTTTCTCGAAACATTTCAGCAACAGAGCAGGCAACAGCGGAGGTTGAAGTTGTTGCCAGCCCTGGCTATATTCTACGGGTCGTTTTCTTCACAGCAGCGAAATATTGCTTAATGAACTAGGGTCGACCTTAATTCTTTATCGACCCTTTTGTGGCACCGCTATAGAACACAACAGTCTGTTTTCACCATTCCTCGCTAGAAAAGATGCTGCTAAAAAAGTCATTAGCTGCTACCTATCTTAAAGTTACTCAGCTTGAGCTTAAAAAAAAAAAACGTTGACAATGATTCTTCCTTGGCCTGTTAAGAGTGTCGAGAGCAATCCAGTTCTCTGCGTTGGGATCGTGGAAGAACAAAAGAGAGAAGCGGATCTTTACAGCCACCGACTTCGCCAACCCGCCTGCGCTTTACATGATGAATCATCGTATACAAACACTGGGAAGACAGGTGACGGCGCGAGTCCTGCCTTATGCTTCCAGGCTGGGGTAGGAGCAAAACCCGGAAGAATGTGGTCCCCTTCAAATCCCGTTTCTTGTGAATGCCCAGGAAGCTGGTATCCATCAGCTATGCACCGGCAACGCTGGGCCGCCGAAGTTTACTGGATAACTCTGGCTCGCACCAAATCTTCATCTGAAGATTGTGATCGCTTTTGAGAACTTTTTTCAAAGAAATCCGCCATGGTTAGCCTCGGAGGGCTAGCTCGATGAAATGTAATTGTCGTTTTAAGCAAATGTAGCAAATGCAGCGATATTCTCTATTATCACTGACGCACGACTTAAAGTTAGCTCACGACGAGTTTTCTGACCCTTTCGTTAATAATGTAGCCAGAACGTTTCACACGTCTGTCAGATCCTGCTTGTTCTTTATTCCTTCATTTCTTTAGATCTTTGTTTACCTCCCCCGGCTCAACTCTCTGATGTACACGAACACTCGTTTGCGGCTGGTATTTCATGCTTAGCTCTCATATTTCAACCCCCGTACAATGAAATAAAAAGAAGTGATGTTCATGCCAGTCCCTGCATAGAGTCACGGAGTTATAATCGTAACCATCACCTTAGCTACTATTCACCCGGTGCCCTTCGGTCGAGGATTTGACACCTAAAGTGTCCGCACGCAAAGAGTGATCGAAAGAAAGCAGAATCCTTCCTCGGCCAATAAAGAAACTCGAGAAACTACGACACGTGGAGCGGGCGACATTTCTGTCGCGTTGTGCCGCCGGCAGGAGCGCCGATCGAGGCGTCCGGTTCCTGTCATCGGTGCCACCACTCGTTGAGGTCACCCAGCCGCTGCCGTCAGTAGTGGGTCGCTGCTCTTATTGGTTCCCAGCCCGCGACGACGACTCATCGACAGCCCTCGAGGCCGCCCTTCCGTCCACACGTACACGAAGACATGCCGTCGCTGGCCGCGCGCCGCTCGTCTGCCCTGACCATCCTCATTGCCTTTCCGCCGAAAGCCGGCCCGCCGAGAGGCTGTTCTGTTCTGGCCGGCAGCATGTTTGCAATACGGGAACCGACGGAAGAAGTTCGTATTCGGGGCAATAAAAGCGGCACCTCCTCCCTCCCCTTTCCTTTCCGAATGTCCGTCCACAGCGCCTTCCTTCCCGCACATCCCTACACGATCCTGAACGTCCTCCTCTTCCCTTTGCCTTCTCCTTTCTCCCTGTGTCCTTTGGCTGCTCTTCCACTGATGAGTGCTATCCTTTTTTCCTCCCCCGGACGACTGCCGGAACGCAGCGGTGAGAGCAGAACACGGCTCCCATTTGGAGAGCGTGATGTTTGTGCAGACTTGGCTATTAGCTGCCGGGTGTTTTCTATTAGTAGTATTCGGCGGGGCCATTTTCTGGCTCCCTATCTGCTTTATGGTATGCCGTCCTTTCTTTCTGAACCCTCGCTTGGCACTCAGTGACTGTTTCGTTTTCTTTTATGTCAGCTTTTCTATGGCGGTGCAAACAAGAACAGCGAATCGGAGTAATCTCTGGCTGATCGTGGAAGTCCGTGCGTGTTTTGTGGCCTTGTTTCTTTTCCTCCTTGCTGAAACGATAAAAAGCAGACATTACAGTCCGCTGATGCTCTTCCCCCTGAACGCGGCACGCTTTTATAATCGATCCAGTTTGCAATACTGTTAGCAGTCCCGGAATCTGACGCTGAAGCGCTTAGTGTGACATGTTATGAAACACTTTTGACACGGCTTATTGATGGCAGGGTGACAGCAGCGCTCCTAAGCTAAGCTATTTTTGTTTCTATGTAATGCTCTCAAAAAGAAGGAGAAAAAGGGGAAAAAATGTAAATCTGAAACATTTAATTCCTTGCGTGTTTCGATGTTAGCGTGTGGTGTTCGCACGTTACTCTAGATACTGCCGTGCTGCTAAGAGAGAAGGGTTCAAAAAGCGTTGCACTAAATGCTTCTGGGGAATGTTGCCAGTTCGTGCAAAACTTGTTACACTAAGCTCCGCAGTAAGCGTACAAAAAGTTGAAAGCTTTAGCGGAATTCGATGGCCCTTCCAGAGTACCCTGTTCTTGAAAGCAGTGCTTTAACAGCTGGGCTCCTCATCGATTTTTTAACTTGCTCGCACTGGCAGTTATACTAACTAGATCAGGTCAGTGCTGCAGTCATGAACCTGTATCACGTTATTAGTAGACCGTTTAATTTCCGTATATCACGCAATGTTGTTCTAGGCTTCTAGGCAGGGCTGTTATTGTGGGCGCTCTCTCTAATCGATGAAATTCATGCAGTTCTTTAAGAGCTGTTATGCAAAACCCATAAAGTGAATATATACTGCTGTTTAAAATACCGATATCAGCTGTATTGGTTAACGGAATAATACGAAAGGTTCCTCGCTATCTGCCTTGTGACTACAGCGCCCATCTCGGCAATGAATATATTTTTTTTTGTAAAAGCGCAGAACATTTTTGAAGAAATCGCTGGTCGTATGACGTTTCCTGAATTGTCTAAATAAAACACTGTACCTCCTACGCCGCAAAACATATTAACACATTTGTTTCCAAAGCAGTCGAATAGTAGTTTGCTAAAACCAAAACCACATCACGAAATCCGTCGAAATATCGGGCTGTGCTTCCTTAGCTTTATAAAAGTGAGGGAAGTAGGTTCTATGACAGAAAGTTGGATGGATGTTGAATACATTGACAGAGTACGGCACGCCTACAAAATAAACTTAACCACATAACCCAAAAGTTCCTTGATAAGGTGGCATCTTCGTTACGCAACAGTGCAGTTGTAGAGCACGGGTACGTCAGACTCACAACTACCCGTTGACAATAAACAGCAGCAGGAATTCCAGTTGGTTGAACTATTTTGCTTTGAATATTAAGATAACTTAGCTGGCGCATTTAAGGCCGCGGCAGCGAAAAAAACGTTTTGCTTCTAATAGAAAGTGGATGGAATGCAGTGCTCGTTAGGGCATCCATGATGGAAGCCAACAGTCGCCAAAAACCAAGGAGCAGAGGGGATGCCTTTTTGCATGTGTGGCACGGGGCACTCGCGGTAATACAGGACGTACTACGTCCGCCGCTATGAACTAGGGTGGCGCTGGTGAACACTCTCAAGGTTCGGTTACGCTACACATAAACACCCTCCGAAAGCAGAAGACTGCACAGCCATCACCTCATTGTAATAAATACCATGTTGAAAAAAAAAGCCGTTGCCGTAGCTCATTGGGCAGGGCACCGGACACGAAATTCGGAGGTAGTAGGTTCGGATCCCACCGGTGGCATGTGGTTGTTTTTTCTTTTCCTTTTATTAGTCTATTATTGATAAAAACTGAAAAAAAGAAAAAATACATCTTCTTTGCTGCTTGGATTTCGGTGACTGTTGGCTCCCGTCATGTACTTCTAGTGGAAAGATAGCGAATATTTTCTTTGTCATTATTTTGTTGAGTGCAGCAACGAAAGGTGCTTTCAAGCGCATACTTTTACATGACGAAAGCGGAAGCAGTGATGAGGATCAAAGCAGAGATGAAGAACCACCAAAGATGATTCATCAAGGCACAAACCATCCAGAATACCAATATAGCCTCCACAAAACTTCCGAATATTGCTTTCGTAGTGTAAACAAACACCTTTTTCAGCCTTTATTTTTTGTTTTTAAGCACCAGTTATGGGCACGACTAGAAACCTTCTTTCAGTACCCGCGTACCCGGTTCAGAATCAAGTGGCACCTAACCCTTACAAAAATTTGTTTAGAGAGTCTTTAGAGTGGCCATAGAAATTTGTCGATAAAGTGTATCGCCTTTCTATAAGCAAATCCCATAGCCTATAGTCTGTACGCAAATTAAAACCTATAGACAGTCTAAAGACAATCCATAGACCTATGGCCATACACTTTTAGTAGAATTTTTATAGACAGTCTGTAGACTATGAATAGACAAAAAGAAATATCTATAGAAAGGTAACAGAGTCTAGAAGAAGTCTATAAACAGTCCACAGGCCATTTTTATCAGGGAAGGTGGAGCGGTACTCGCAAACGTTTCTGGCCAATGAGTTTAAAAATGCAGCTTTATCGAAACTCCATCTACGCTTGCTTTTTCGCTAGCACCGGTGTGTTCTGAGGAGGCCTTGACTGCGTCGCAGTCTTTAGATGTAGCCGTATTTCCGCGTTATAACAGCGTCAAGTGCGAGTGCTGCCGACTACACATCTTTTAATTCCATAACATGAGCAGCACTTCGGCGCCTGTGTGAAGCCTTCGCATGCCAAACGTGGCAGATGGTGTTTACAAAGATTTTCCACTCTCCACCTGTCAACCATCCCTCTCCTTTAACACTTCTTTTTGGGCAAGTTGGTTCATATTTGAAAACTTTAAAAGGGCGCTTGTGTCTCGTCTCTTGTACTTTGTGGTCGTGTGTGTTTGCGCCCTTTTAAAGTTTTCAAATACATCCCTCTCCTCTTCCGCTCTCCAGTCGCAGGAGCGAGGAAGGAGATGCTGGATGAAGAATGGCTGAGCAAAAATTAAAATGACCACAAAGAATGTGACACGGACAGTGCTACGCGCAAAATAGACAACCTTCTGCAAAACTGTCTGTGCCAAAATGAGACTTGCAGGAGTTATTGTTGCGAAAGCAACACTACGCTAGTCGCCGACCCATTTCGCAGAGCCAAGGAAAGGCCATACTGCGCATGCGCGACGACCAGTGACGTCACACGGCGCACACCTGGCGCGCCACCGCCGTCGCTGCGCGGGTGACTCAGAGGTGCCGTCGCCGCGCTCGCCAGTTGCGCATGCGCAGTAGTGGCGCATAGCTAGCGCGCCGGGGCCGGCGGCGCTGCCGGGCGCTTTTCATCGCCTCTCTCTCCTTCCTCTCCGATGCGCAGTAACGACGCACAGCTAGCGTGCCGGGGCCGCCGGCACGCCAGCTGTCCGTAGTGACGTCATTTGCTCTTCGCGCGTGCGCAGTATGGTCGTGCAAGAGCACGCGAAACGGCGAGACTGTGGGCAAAGTAGCTCACGCAACAGTATATGGCAACACGCAGATGTTGCTTTCGCAATCATCCAGGTTTAACCAGAGCTAAATCACAGCCAATCTTTCTTTCTGGCGTTGCTCGGGAAGAGCAACCTGCGTCTCGCAAGCCCCACCGGTGGTTTTGTTTGAAACCGCCACCTGACGGTGCCGTGGCATACCGCTTAACCGCAGCGCCACTCCGGCGTTAGGGTTATGAAGACTTGCCACGAACTATCAATGTCACATATCTTGCGTGGGTACGTAGTAAGAGTTGTAACAGCACCAGAATTGGAATAGAATGGGGGATGAAGGACAATGAACTCAGAATTGGGATAGAATCGGAATTGCAAAATATTTAGAATTGGAACAGATTGCTCAGTGAAAGAAAAATGCCATTGCATTTTCTCTGCATCGATTCAACTTACCGCCCCTAAGTTGTTTTTTTTTTGGCCTGTGTTCTATTAATTATCATAGGCTCTTCATAGCAAAGGCGAGAAGAGAAGCCAAAACGCCTGTTTAGAAAACTGGCGCGCTTAGAAGGTGCAGGGGCTTTAATTGAGGCTTTTGTTGCGGCGGTCTTATAGCCTGGGCATACAACACATATGGTGAATTTCGTTCTGCCTTTAACAGTCTTTAACATAAAGATGAGCAAAATACAGCCATTTCTAGTCCATATCGTACTAAATCGGCGTCTTCTCAAAAACTCACGGGCATAAAGAAGCATCAAAGGCAACATACCTGGGTTAACAGGTACTCGCTTGATGAAAACGTGATTATAAGACACACGTAATATAAAACAGTAGTT
Organism: Amblyomma mixtum; assembly: GCF_055824585.1. Lineage (NCBI taxonomy): Eukaryota > Metazoa > Arthropoda > Arachnida > Ixodida > Ixodidae > Amblyomma > Amblyomma mixtum. The sequence goes on along the minus strand of NC_143017.1, from coordinate 67,336,040 downwards.
ATTACGTTTCGGGCATCCTAAAATGTTTAAGGGTTGGTGAATGTACTATGACGTCAGAGCTTCAATATATATAGTGTAAATTTGCTTAACTAGCTGTACCCGGCCTTTTACGTACACTAGCGAGAGATTACCGTTGTCGCGATTTAGTGTTCAGGAGTGGTTGAGTACTAAAGATCTGGTGCGACTACCGCGTGCTGATGGAGGCTATGGAGGGCACAGGCCGCCATTGGCACGTATCCACCGGTCTTCTTGGTCTCGTGTGCATCATGCGATCTGCTATAGCGCCAGGTAGCTAACTCAGAATATGCATCGGAAAAGAGTGATGCTGGGGAATATTGTGCAAGAGTCCTTGCTCGAACGGAGATCAAGGGTAAACCCTCTATCAAAAGTAAAGAGCCCAATGTATTTGCTTATGGGCCATGCTGTGTTGCTCGGTATGCATCGGCAGTGTCCCTGGTGTTTTGAAGGGGGGGTGAGGTAGACCAGTTAAGCTCTTCGCTTTTGACAAACGCTGTACATTCGGGAGAATGGCAGCTTTAGCAGAATGCGGGAGCAACGAATCGTTCACGTCAAAGCAAAAATGCTTCTTCCAGTGTGCAAGCCAACCAGTGAGTGAGTGAGTGAGTGAGTGAGTGAGTGAGTGAGTGAGTGAGTGAGTGAGTGAGTGAGTGAGTGAGTGAGTGAGTGAGTGAGTGAGTGAGTGAGTGAGTGAGTGAGTGAGTGAGTGAGTGAGTGAGTGAGTGAGTGAGTGAGTGAGTGAGTGAGTGAGTGAGTGAGTGAGTGAGTGAGTGAGTGAGTGAGTGAGTGAGTGAGTTAAAGATTCTTTTACATTACCCATGACCGGATTCTTTATTACTCGCGGAACATGTTGAGTGAATGAAACATTTGAAAAACTGGGATAATGAGAGCCTGATCGCTGCGCAAAGAAACTGATCGTGAGACAAGTATATCGGCTCCTTAACAGTAAATACCACCGCGAAAGCGCTCAATTTTTGCGACGGCAATTTCCTTCGACTGTATGCATGATCCCAGGGCAGCTCTTAAAACTCGTTGAACTTAGTTATTTTGGATCTTTCATAAAAACAGGCAACAAGGTATCCGTGTCAAAAGGCTTAAAGAGTAAATCACCTTCTTTGTCAGTCAACGGCATCTTTTTTGTGTGTGTAATATGAATCCAACATCCAATTATGGATATATTTCAACACTTTCCTGATTTCAATAGACGTACTAGTCGGCTGTCAAGAACATCTGTCATTCAACAGAGCCTGCAAGCACAAGCTGTCTTTTCAGCCCTAACAGAGCGTTGCCGCTCGCGCCGCGTCTTCAGTTCTCCAGATCGTTATTGCTGAACCACGAAATGTAGGGATTTCCTAATTGCAAAGCTCCTAACAACTGATCATATGTTCCTGAAAAACACAGACACACACAGAAAGCAGAACGCTCAGTAGAATTCGCGTACCGACAGAAATCTCAGAAGAGAAAACTCTGCGCACAGTTTACGAGAAATCCCATTTTTACGGCATCTAATGAGTAAACGTACACAACTTCAAACACTAGCTTCTCACAGACTGCTGGCTTAATCACGACTGCCAGTAACTAAACTTGAATCTTCAGTCACCGTCGTCAGGTAGAATCGCAAGGACGCATGTGGAAATAACATTTTCTTGCACATAACTGTACTCCGTTCTGTTAAGCCCACCTGAACTAGTAGTATTGCCTTTGTCTCTACGCACACTAAAATGAAGGCGATATTGAGCCTACTGTTAGGAGTACATTGCTGGGAATGCTAAAAAAACGTGGAGAGCTGGCCGAGTTTGGCAGGGAATCTATGTTGCATTGAGCCGCCTCGAAATGTTTCTTCCTCCGTCCATCTCGCCAGCTCTGCCTGTTTCCAAAATATCCAGACCTTCCACGCAGATGCGCCGGGTATCGATACAGTATCGCAGCAAACGGTACCGTGGAAAATGCATTCAAGTTACCCCATCAACGAGCGCTTCCCTTAAGCAAATGGCAGAGGCGGAGGTGGAGCTGAGAGGGATTTCGCGGAGAAAGGAGCGTGAAACGAGACCGGCCGGAAAAATATGGGAGCCCACCGAGCGAGAGAGAGCCCCCACATCAAACAGGCACCGTTTCGGACAAAAGATATAAGCCCTCCGCTCTTGATTCCGATCATTTGGAACGAAGAGAACCAAAGCCGCAGGAATCCATGCCTCGTGGAGAAAATGGGAGCGGCGCGGGACTGAAGTAAGGGAAAGAGAAACTTTATGGCAACTGAAGCGACCGAACAGAAAAGACCGAACCGAAAGAAAGGACGAAACGAGAGCTTAGAAAAAGAAAAAAAAAACCGGGGCGGCGCCCCCTTCGAGCTCAAATTGGGGAAGCAAGTCCCACTGGCGCGACCCCCCCACCCCCAACCCCCTGCTTCTCCCAATATCTGGACTCCTTTCTTCCCCCCTCGTGGCCCGCCTGGGGAGCACGTGGTCGACGACAGGCCCGCCCCTCGCGGCCGCGCGTCGAACTTGGCGCTCAGAGTGTGCTGGCGCGCTCCGGACGCGGCGCCCAGAAAATATGTTTCCACCGCCGGCGGCCGTGTAAATGTTCTCTCTGCTGGACCGCCGCGGCCACTGCGTGCGCGCACCCGACGCCGTCGCCGCCACGCGAATGTGCGCCCTGCGTCGCCGCTGACGAGAACGTATCGTACGTTTTCCCGCCACTGCTGTCGTCGTCCCGCGGACGCCGCTACGCTGCTACCCTCGGAGACTCGTAAAGTGTGCGTCTGTCTTCGCGCGCTCGTGGCCGGCTTCTCGTGGTCCGCTGGAGATTGCGGCGAGGCTGCCTACCACCCCAGAAGTTACTTTTCTTTTTCGCCTCGACGCGCGAGGACGTGTTGGTTCGGACCCCGTTGACAAGGGATTTTCGGGAGGAACCCTCGGCGCCTATTTTTGTCATCTTCGGGGCCGCCGTCTCGACTGCTGCTGCTGCTCTTCTTTTGCGTGTGACATTCTGCTGGGTTGCGCCACGGGTGCGAGATTTATCCCTTGCGTCCCGCCAGTTCGTACTGCGCGCCGTCAATTGGACGGCCTGTCAGATGCGTGGAGTCAGTGCGGAGACAACGGTCGGGGAGCTCTGAAGAGGTTGAAACGAATTTGCTTCGACAGGCTGTGAAGCAAAGGCTTTTCCCCGCTGAAAGCCTTTCCTCGGCCTCGTACCTTCTTTGTCCTTCTCGAAGTCATCTTTTGTTTTTGTTTTTTTGTCCTGCTATTCTTTTCTATTTCTTTCCGAGATTACATTTTCTGCAGCGCCACAGAGCGCACCGACAGCAGGACGAGCGAGGCTAGAGAGGAACCAGTGACAGCACAGATAAAAAAGGAAGTGGAATCAATTTCTTTTTCTTTTTTGCTCCCAGGAGACTTTGCAGCTTTTGTCGGCAACCTCGACTGTTCGCTTGTAGAATCTTCCGGCGAGTTCTAACTTCTTCCCAGAACGCCCTTGGCAGCGAGTGGTCACAGACCTGACTGTGGACGTGAATTTTAACCCACCGACTGCCCCTGGCCGCGTACAGAACGCCAGACAGCCATCGTCCGCCGAGTGTGAGACAAACTGCCTTTCGCTTCTGTTTCAAGAACAACTGGACAACGAGTGTCTTCGTTTTCTCTGTCGCAGCACCGTCCTCTTCGCTACATTCTTCTCTTTTATCCCGGATTGCGACGGCCTCGAGGCTTAAACGTGTTTGCGCCGCTTCCCGCTCTTTTTTAGCCCGGACTCTGGCTCCTTTTCGCTCGGGGCTTGAAACCTCCCGGTTTTAGTGAGCAGCGACCTGGAAGCGAAGAGAAGAGGATTGTCCGAGAGCGGCAAGACAGGACAAGCCATTAGAAAACACAAGTTTCAAGCTTGAAGCAGTCCTCTCCGGATCTTGGAAGGAGAAGAAGAAGCCGGGTTGGCTTGATTCCGTTTACTGCCTGCCGGCCCGCTTCAAAGTGTCAGTAGACAGTGGCGCCACCCCTGCCGTGGGCCTGCAGCGGACGGCCGATACGCTTAACGCAAGAAAAGCAGAGCGCGCCGAGAAGGAAGAGGAGAAAAGAAACGGGCAGCCGAATCGTCTCAACTAGAAAATCCTTTCCAAGGAGGTCTTCCTCATTTACGCGTGTGGTCTCCGCCCACCGGCTCGCCATCGCTCTTGCCGCAGCCGTCGAGACGGGACTCAACTTGCGGGGTTCGCTCGCTCGCCTTCTTCTTCTTCTTCGGCTGCGCTGCTTTCTTTGATTCGGCTCTTTCTTTTTCTCTTCCTATCTGGGCTTCTTTCGTCGCAGTTGTGCGCAACTGCCATCCGGCACCGACGCACGAACGCACCGGATACAGAGTGAGGGGAGCTCGGTCACCGGCAGCCGCACGGAAAGAAGGCGACGGCGGATACAACAAACGTGACACGTCATTTTGTTCCTGGCGTCGGGAGCTGCGCTAACAGCGGCCGTCCAGCCCTCCTTTATCTCCGGAAAGTCGTCGTTTTCGGGGCTGACATTTTCGCTGCCGCCGTCGTAGCGGCAGCCACCGTCGTCGCCACTGCCGGCACGGTGTTCCCACCTCACGTCGCGCGATCCTCGCCTTCGCTCCGGCGGCTCCGTCCTTTGCTCCTCCTGCGCCTCCCGCCACTTCCCCTCTTCTCCGGCACCACCGCGGCCGTTCTCTAGTACGAAGAGCGCCGAGATCTTCGACGACGCGACCACGCTAGCTCTGTCGCGTGCGGCGGTTCCCACCTCTTCCTTTATTACCAGCGTCACCGCTGCGACGTCGCCGAAGACCTAAACGAAGAGGGAAGAAGTCCGTGTCGCCTTCTTTATTACCACCGTTCTCTTTTTTTCTTTTCCTTAATCCCTCCTCTTTTTCTTTTTCCTTTCACCTACTTCCTGTGGCGCGCAGATTTGTGGCCTGACAATCGGAGCTCGATGTGCGGTTCGATGCGATCCCCCGACTGCCCAGTTCGTTTGCGCCGCACCGTTTGGTTCTGCCGACTTTGTGCTCTGTCGCTGCCCGGCCACGGCCCGCGGCGTTCTTGCCGCCCGGTCATCGAGGAGCACTGAGGAGGTGGTGACTCTTTTGCTGTTCGGAACGTGCTCGCGGGGAGTAAGCAACGCAAACATGGTGCTTTCTCGGCGAGCTCTGCTACTTGTGTCGGCCCTACTCGTGGCGCGGATCCCTGCGGCTATGTCGGCGCTCATCGAAGCTCGAGGTGAGAGGCAGGATTGCGACGATGAGTCGATTTGTCGCGGTAGGCTGATGATTACACCTCTGCTTGCTTTCTGTGTTTATTACTTTGATCAGGGATGCTGTGTTTGCATGATTTATGTGCCCGCGTTGCTTTCAAGTGTAAACATTTGGTGCTGTCTCGCTGAGCCGTTCTGCGCTGAAGTAAAAGCAGAAGCACAGCGAACATTGTGTTAGAACTAGATTAAAATAACGTCCCGTGGAACTAAGCTAGCCTTTGCTGGTGAGTGTTGCGCACCCTTATGCAGGGTGCCCGATTAGGATATGCCACGATTGAATGCATTTGCCCCCAATGTCTCCAGTTCCTATATTGAATGACATGTGAAACACAGCAAAGTGAGTCTTTGTCGATGCCTTTGTAAACTCTATACCAGAGTTTACTAGTTTTGCCGCAGATTTCTTGCGCACGACCGTTCAGTTTTTTTTTTCTTCAGCGGACGATATCCGCGCGTCGCACGAATTATTGAAACAATTCCTGAGAGCGCGCTAATTGAAATCGTTCAACTTTCTTTCATTGCTTAGGTTCTGTTGTGACAAGCAGGCTCCCTCGTTCAACGTTATGTATTTTGGATTTAAAACACCCGTGATTTTTTGCCTGATTTGCGCTTGATTATGAACCGGGGTTCGCATGCATGGCCTTTTTGTATATACAACGGGAATTTCCAATACACTGCTGTGTTTATTGTTTACGTCCTTTTGTACTGAGTTACGCTTTTCAGTACTTTATTTCAAAAGAAGATTGAAAGGTTCCCATCGAAGCTGCATTTTTATTTTTCAATGCTTCAGGTCCGTAATTCATAGCGCCTTCCATACTTCACAGATCAGATACGAAGTGTTTCAGTAAGGTATCAGTGGCCACTGAGCCTTAAGAAAATTGTCTTTAAACACAGTAGAACGTACAAAGTTCACAAAAAGAACATTGTTATTATTAACTTCATACTTCATACTTACGGCAGTAACAGGATGTGCCTCGAGTTAAACCATCAATGTGCATGCAAGAAATATCTTTCTCCGCAATAAATCCATGACCACAGTACTCCATTTGTAAATGAAAAGTGGGATATAAGTAAGATAAAAAATTACCCGGCTCTTTGTCGTACCCAGCAAAAAATCAGTGGCGACAGCCAAGGTTCAGCGTACAACTGTCTACAAACTATCGCGCTGCCTCAGCGCGTGCTTCGGTGCCATTCAAAATCTACTACGGCTCAACACAGAGCAGACGTATGAGAAATGATGCGCTTCACTATAGCTAGGCAGCCGACGCTAATAAATTTCTTTCCAAATAGAAAGTCCTGTACTTAGCTTGCTAGGGTTTATAGCTTTTATATCAGCGTTACACATTGTAACACACACTCTGACTGTTTGCCACTCTGCGTCAGTTTCGCTGGCCCGGCGTGCACTGGCAGCAAAAGTCTGCATATACACTACACGATCTGAAAGAACGAGCCAGCTCTGAGGCTCTTCCCCTGTAAAAAAAAGAAAAGAAAGAAAGAATGAGGAAGGGGGTGGGGGGACGTTTTGCTGGATTTCACGGACAAGGCATAAAAGAGATTTTATGTTAAGAAAAGTTCCGCGATGCATCGTTTGAATAACCAGAGAAGACTTCTTAAATTGAAAGTATTCCTATTCTCATTCACTGTCCAATTATCTTCATGCTATCTAAAGTTTGTTCAAGAGAGCTGCTTTTTTGTTTAAATGGTAACGTGGAGAAAATAGCTGAGTTTGAGACGCAGCAGCGTGGGACATGAAAACGCTGCCAGCTATGCAATTCCTAATTTTCAACAGCGTAAACCATGCCTTGGAGTATGCTATTCGAATCTCACCCGCATGGCCTGAGCCTACTGTCTTGCATTACCTGGACGGAATCGGAAAGGATGGAATCATCTGTAAGTCTGAGGTTAGTTTAAGCTAAGCTCATTTGCTTGAGACCATTTATCAAAGACCCCCTCATTCATTCTAAATGATCGATAGCCAGGTGTCGGCGAAGAACAGATTGCCATCACGAAGGCTTGAAGCACAAGGCTCTGGGTTTGAAATGACTAATGAAGAAGCGGTAATGGTGCTTTGCGATAAGTGCAGTAGTCCGCCAGTATCTGATAGTGGAAGAAAATATTCTGGAGAAAGACAACAGCATCTGTACTCTTCAGTATCACTCAAGTTGACCAAGCTGGAACTGCGCGCAAACTTCGCCTTGCCAACGTCGTTCTTGTGACGTCCAGTACATAGTACTGAAAAATGAAGACACACGACCCAAACGGAAACTGTACTAAAAATGCTCCGCAGCCAAGGCAAGCCGTAATCTGCGTATGAGATTCGGGGACTGTTCATTTAGTGTATCTTTGGAAAATAGTGTGTGCGAATGGTGTTGGACGCCGATCGTCGAAGCCTCTGTGTTGTCGTCCATGAGCCATTTCTGAACTGATTAAGATATAAAAAGACACGTTAAGCCGCGAAAGCCGTCGCAGATCACCACTTAAGTAAACAAAAAATGCGACGAGGATTAATAACGTCATTCCTGATATTCAGAGGGCTGTGCAGAGATATCAAACTGCGGTACATTTTACCTGGGCGTCCGAGATAAATTTCAGAATGTTTTTCTAGAAATGCGGAGTCGTACGTGCTTAACTTCATAGAAAACGAATTCAAGCTTAGCTATACTCAGATTGGTTAAAAGGACATATTTTGACTCAAAAGAAAAACTTATTAAGTTAAGTGAGGCTCACCTGGCTTCAGAGCAGAAGTTATTTGCAAACCAAGTCCAAGAACTCTTACTTTTTCAGGTAGATAAAATGGTCATAACCTTAAAACAGTTTTTAAATATTCACTGGTGTGCACAGTGAGGCACAGCTACCTTAATTTAAAAGTATTCACTAGCTAATTCATATTATTTTTCTCGGGTGGCGAAGAAAGAGCGAAAGACTGAAGCTCAAAACAGGTAATAACGCAAATAATGACAACGCAAGAAATTCGACCAGTCAGCCTAGGCCGAGGACCACCGCCGGTGTTTCAAACACTAAATTAACATTTCCTACCGTGTCGAGTACTACGTACGGCAATATGGTTCGGTTTGTTTTGATTTGTGGGGTTTAACGTCCCGAAGTGACTCATTCTTTGAGGGACCGCGTAGTGGAAGGCTCCGGACAATTTCAATTATCTGGGCTTCCTCAACGTGCACTGACATCGCACAGTACACGCGCCTCCAACATTTCGCCCATCGAAATGCTAGAAACCCGTCGAACTGCTTGTCGTCAAGGGTGCGCTAACTTCTGACGCTCAGCCATGCTACTGCGGGTTCATTTCTACATTTTCTTGCGAACTGCTCTTATAGAAGGGGTCTGCATGGGAAACGTCCGCGCGCAATTTAGAACAAAACAATAATTTGGTTTGGAGGGGTAGATAAGCCGGCCCTGGTAATTTTCTTTAACTAAGAAAAAACTCACAGCTGAGTGATGAAACCTTAACTCTTTCACATAGGTGTACAGTCTTTGTAAAAAATACGCAGCTCAAGGGATTTCCTTCCAAGCCGTGTAATTGGGCTCATTAGCACATTTGACAGTCCTAACTAAACTTGGTAAGGTCGAGGACTTAAGGTCCTCCAGCTTTCGTGATGTTGGGTTCCTTGAGTAAGCAAAAGGAGCCGCGCTGCAGGTCTCGGAAGCAGACCCCTTGGGCTGTATACTTTTGACAGACTGTACAGGGGCGATGAAAAGAAACGCGAACAAAGTGGAGCCGGCGCTCCGCTGTTCGCATTCATTATCGGGCCGCCGTGGTGGCTCAGTGCATGAACTATATACAAGCCATTATGAAAACAGTGTTAAACAATACATATTGAAAAGACCATGCACTAGAAAAGGGGCAATGCAGAGCACATCACTAATAGTGAGTGCCACTCCGGTTCGTACTCAGTCTGGGCATACACGTCTCTTAGATGAACAACTATTTGACTGAAGTGATCCTTTGTAGACACAACAGGTTCACAGTGTCTGTCCATCATGCGGGTTTTCCAGAGGCTGTGCAGTCCAATCAGAAAGAACATATCCAGGGGTTCAACAACAAATGGCAGCGCAGTGAGATAGCGAACAGAATGTGGAGTCAGATGAATTCTTTTTTTAAATGTGCGTTGCAGGATATCCCAGAAGAGTACTGCATCTTTGCAACTGATTACATCACTGTAATAAATACCATGTTGAAGAAAAAAAAATGGTGGCTCAGTGGTTATGGTGCTCGGCTGCTGACCCAAAAGACGCGGGTTCGAACCCGGCCGCGGAGGCGAAATTCCTTTGGAGGAGAAATTCTAGAGGCCCGTGTACTGTGCGATGTCAGTGCACGTATCCCAGGTGGTCGAAATTTCCGGAGCCCTTCACTACGGCGTCTCTCATAGCCTGAGTCGCTTTGGGACATCACGCTCCATAAACCAAACCAGCATTCATTATCATCACGCTTTTTCTTGGTCGAAAAACGACGCTAGAGTCTTTCGTGATGCATTCAAGGACGACATTTTTTTTTTTTACCACCCAGGTAAAACCGCGATCAAAAGACATTCGAACAGCGGCGCGCGTAGGCGCCGCGTTTTTCGCGTTTCTTTCCACCACGATAGTACATTGCACGTGTTTCCTTAAACGTAACACCTAGTGTACCACATGCCACATCCTGAACATAGTGCAACAAATGTTTTGCATTATTTCTGTCGCTTTTCCTTTACTCTTCTTTTCTTGTAATCAAGAAAGATCATTAAATTTTCGTTTTCTTGAACATGTGCCGAGGCCAGAAATCGCTCTTGAGTTGCGTCTTTTTTTTTTTCACTTTGCGGTGCATCTCCTTAGAAACCTCGAAATACAACAGCTCCTAGAAATGCTTTCACTTTCGCTCCAGCGTCATTAAAGTCTCCACTGGTGCTTTTGTTCATTTTGTGCCGTCAGAAACATTTCAACTTAATAGTCTTGCTCCATCTGTCTCCTTTACGGTGAAAGTCAGGTTTCTGATTTAACGGACAGCATACTTCCTCGTTAATTCGCTAAATCCAGACAGCTGTCTTAAACATTATTGCCCGTTTTTTTTTTCTTCGTTTCTCATTAACTGTAATATAAATGCTTTCTTGAACTTTCGCAGGCTTCGTTGTGGTTCCGCTTTCTAGCGTGCATTCTGCTTGCTTCTGTCGTTTTCTGTTTTATTTATGAACGAACTTATCCATTTTATTATTCGGTTAGGTTTCAATTCAACCTGAGCAAACTTAAAAAAAATGTTAATGAAACTCGCTTAACTCGCCTTAGGCTTTCCAAAAGATTTCTCAGTTTATGAATCCTAGCCTGTCTTAAGGAAAGGGCACATCGCATAACCGAAATTTGGTAATCAATCATCTGTCTTGTTGTTTAGAAATCTATTTAAAAGTTTCTCCCCCTTTCATTAGCTTAGTAACAAGACCTGCTTGCACATTATGGTAAAATATTAGGCGTTGCTCTTTTATTCGAGAACGCCAGTCTAAAGCGCAATATAATGCGCAACGCTAACGTTCAGTGTATTTCATGTTCCATGTTTACTAAAGCTCGCTGTTAAAGACTTGGTATACGAGTTAGGAATACATACAATAAAAAGTAATTGAGATACTTAGAGTCGGGAACGTTAATGGCGTAATGAAACGTTCCGGTTCGAATGGTGTTTTTTTCGTTCACTCTGAGCTCATATTTATAAAAAGTTAGGTACGTATATCGGACAGTCAAGTAGCTGTTTCCTAGTTAACCGGCTCTGATATCCTACATATTCGCGTGTCTGCATTGTTCAGAGTTAAAAGTATGAGTTCTGTAGCTAATCAACCCTCGGGAAAAGGGACGAGAACTTTAACGTAATGTCGGAAATGATGCATCGCTTAAAATAACATCGTTGAGTGGTTGCCGAATTTCATGAAGGCGTCATATTTCGATGACTTAGCTTATTATATCAGCAGCCTTATTGTCTGTGATGTTTTTCTGTATTAGACGTATTGTAGAACAAAGCTTATTAAAAATGTTGCGCAAAATGCTTTTTAAAGGATTCTAACTAATGGCTTTGATTGAAACCGACTACACAGCCATGTGCATCAACAGCAACACAGTGAGCTGTGACTGCGAGCACTAAACGTGAAAAAAATGCACTGAGTGCCAGATTTGTCAAACAATGCGCGGATTTCAATGAATAATTATTTCTTCTTTCTGTGTGCTGAAGGTAAGTAAGTTTAGCTTTTTCCTAATGCAAACTGACTTGAGTAGTTTCGAGCTCAGCCCATAACGGGAGCAGTCCTAACTAGGACAGATGCTTCAGTAATATTTTTCCTTTAAAGCAACCTTTCTTAACAAATAAAGGGGAAGGAGAGGGGGGGGGGGGGGGGGGGGTGTCGTTGGCAGGCATTGTTTCGCGCTTTTCAAAAGTCGACTTTGAGTAATTTTCTGAGAGGGGAAAAAAGAATGCCAGAAAAAACACCAGTGGCCCGCAAGTAGTGCACACAACACTAAGAAAAGGAAATAAAGGCGGTAGGCAAGAAAAATGTCATGTGCAAAGTAAATCTAGCCAGAAATCTTGCGTTGGACATGCACCTTCCTTTTTCCACCTTAGTCGTCAGGTTAGTCCGCTTCTTTCGACGCTCGCTCTCCACTGAAGAAAAAATAGTACGTTCGATGGAGGCGCAAAGATATAAAGTGAAACGAAGAAAAATATGTGTCGATATATCTGCATTCAATATTGATAGCCTCATCATTAAGTAGCACCGATGCTAAAGCTTTATGCGCCGCTTCTATTCTGATAAAGCTGCACGGCCTGGAAGTAAAACATGTAACTCCACCCTACCGCAAGAGTTGTATAAAATTTTTTGAGCTCCCTGACTGGAATGAAAAATTAGACGCAAAACTAAACCACTTTGCCCAAATCAAATCCACTCATTTATTACGCATCAGAAATACTTCTTAGGTTTTGCGCAGCATAATTACGTAACATTTGCATCGATATTCTAGCTCGCGCATTGACTTTCGCTCGCACAGATCTGTCATAATGGCAGAGGGGCCACCGGTGCTCGATGCGTCGGTCATGTTTCCGCTGCTGCAATTACTATTCACTCATAGCTAAAAACAGCGCGCACTATTCGGAAAGTATCAGATTTAAAGAATCAACTTTGTGCGAAACTCGTTCCCAACGTTTTTTTTCACCTTTTTCCACCTTTTCCTATTTTTTTTACTTTTTTCCTATATGAAGTTGGAGTGCTCCAGTTACAGCGAATAAATACTTGCTGTTGTACTTCTTGGTTTCTATTCAACATGAATGGCGCAAGGGAACGAACACAGAAAGATGCTCTTTCTGTTTTTCTGCCTTCCTGGGTCTTTTTCCTAGCGCCACTCAAATTTACAGAGAATAATCACTGTGTAATAACTTTTAATCTCAGCAAAAATAGTATTATGGCCACTCTTTCATTTCTGACTTCAAAGTTCTTATTAAACCTGACTACCAAGTTGACACGAAAGAACATTAGACACATTCCTACAGGATAGGCCCATATTAACAGTTTTTCCACTGGACATGAGAGAAGCCAACAGCCACAGAAACCAAGGAGCACAGGGGATTTTTTAATTAATTTTTTTTGTGCGTGGTGTTGATCAAGTAAGAATATTACTGTCGCTTAAAGCTAATTGATTAGAAAAGCAGAAGAAAAAACAACCACATGCCGCCGGTGGGATCGGAACCCACGACCTTCGAATTACGCGTCCGGTGTTCTACCTCTGAGCTACGGCGACGGCTGTCAAACCTTCTGCTTTCGGGGGTATTTTATGTTTTACAAATAACCTAACCTTGAGAGTGTTCATCAGCACCACCCACGTTCGTAAGCGGCGGACGTGGGTGGTTCTTTTACACTTATGAAATAAGTTGGGGAACATACGTGAACGATCATTCTCTTGGGATCAAGAATACAACACAAACTAAAGAAAGATGCACTGCACCGCATTATTCCCGAAAACAGCTGAGAGGCAAAGAGAAAAAAAAAGCTCAGTGAGTCGTATTCTATGGACGCTGCAAGACGCACAAAAGCATTGTCTTTAAAGCGTCTTCACGACGCGATACGCTTCCCGCTAATTTGAGCGTGCCAGCGCGACAGCAAAACAAATTAGCAAGTTCCAGCGCACTGCCGGGGATGTCGCCGAAAAGAGCTCCCTGTAGCGTTCAGATACGGAATCTGTTCTCTGCTCCTTTATACTTCTCTGCTCCGGGCACCGTATCTTTCTGGCTAAGAGAACCACGCTGCTGCCAGAGAGCGGCTCAAGCAGCGGTCCGACCAGGGTTTGGCTCGACGGGCCACTGAAAAGAAACGCGTTATCTCTCAAGTTTGAGCAAGATTTATGTTCCTACGCCGCAGCGAATCCACTGATTGCGAGCCCGCAGTGTTCGTCTTGCGTTGCCGCGTGGTATGCTGGTCGCTGTCTCGGCAGTTGGCAACAGCGCTGCTGAAGCGACCAACATACTCCACCAATTAGGAGCTCGAAAGATTGCCGCAGTAGGCGCCTCGCTTTGAGCATTGTTGCTTCGCGGCGACTGCATACGCATTTATGCGAAAGGTTATAGTTAGGACTCATAAACTTCTCTTCATGGCAACAGGATCCGATAAATAACACTAAGCAATTTGCAACATTGTATTTCTAAATGAATGTGCGTTCGGGATGTTCCGTTTCACGTCGCAAGCGTTAAGTTGATGTTTCCTGTAAGTACGCCTCGAGGGAGCTATACTGATATGAAGTACCTGTAGCGTATATTCCGCTCCGCGATCGCGTCAGCCACGTGTGCGGTTTCACGATGGAGCAACAACCTCATTCCGACGTCCTCCTTAACAAAGCGCAAGGCCGAAGCAGCCCACGTAGCTCCGATAGCCTCCTCCGAGCTAAACCATTCATTCTTCATCTCTCCCGCAGTTCCCGTTTTTCTGTGGTTTTTTTTCTTACAAAGAAATGTCACCTCTGAATGCAAACAACGAATTCCGAGATATATTTGTTAGAGAATTCAGGCCGAAAGCCACCGGGGTTGGTGCACGAGGACCGCGCTCTTTCATACTGACTAATGGTCTATTTGATCGATCGCGCCCCAGGTCGTACATTTTACTTTGGAGTTCGTTTTCTTTCTTTCTTTTTTTTTTTACACTCGTTCTCTCTCGGCAGCCGGCTATGAAGAGAATGCGCTCGGACGGACGTTGAAAAATGCTAGCAGATTCCACCGAGCGCCATAAAATAACGCCCCCGGAGCCAGATATCAATACTTTTTTTATTATTTCCTCTTTTTTTTATCCATAACACTGCCGGAGAATGCTCCCCGGTCGGGTAGGACAAAACGCGTTCAAGCATTTAAGCGGAACGGCTCAGCAACATTTACGGTTATGCCTGCTGAGCGGATGAGCGCATTCAAATTACATGTTGGGAAATGGCTATCCCAGCATGAAGCGTATTGAGGAAACTGCTTATTTTGTTACAAGTGCAGCTTTTACGGCTTGAAACAACTAGACGGAAAGCCCGTAGTTTATATTCGGAAGATTATATGCCCCCGAAGATAAGTTCACAGTGCTCGTACCTGACGGCATAAACTTGCACGTATTTGGGAAATAGATACCGAAAAGACACAGATCAAATAGCGAGACGACGTACATACCATGAAAAATAAAGTGTTTAAATTGTTATTAAGCATCGCTCAAATTGCATCTTTAGTGTTACCCTACCGGTATTGCTCGCATTCTCAAATCGATTATATAACTCAAAATAAAGATCCCCACAGGTACTATCGGGGACAAAAGTTTGCGGGACGCGAGTTCTTGGAAAAACGTCTATCGTAGCTCCACGTTGCTACCCAGTCGCCTGATATTGTATGCAGGTGTGAAAAGCCTAAATTCTCCTTCCTCCGGTGACAATATCAAGGTGATAGTGAGGTGGAGTTGCAATGAGCATTTTTCCAAAAACCCGCATCCCGCAAACTTTTGTCCCCGATAGTACATGTTCACTATTAAAATCACGCAGGCCCTATCACTCGTATCCGTATATGTCGCAACTTCGTGCTATAAAACTCATCTCAGGGTGTTCCGCTCAGACTCACGCAGATAAGTGGCAGTCTTCATCTTGCTACTGACTCTTTCAGTGCAAGAAACTCAAAATGTTTCACCCCAGGAAACTGTTTCAATGACAAAATCGTTCCAGAAGGGCAATCGTGTTATGCTTAAGCCATCTTGCGTACATTTTACGTGTTCGGTTGCACACGAAAACTGGTATTAAGGCGAGAATCTAGTCTTTATAGTATAGAAAATCAATCTTACAAAAGATCAGTCTGGACTGGTTCAGTCGTCCTTAATTTAAACGAAGCGTAACAGACATGAACGAAGTCACAGAGGTGGAAGGAAAGGGTCGCTAAATTTCAGGTTTGCGATCAGATTTCAGGCTTTACAGAATTTTTGAAAATAGGCTTTTTGAATTCGAAGGGCGCTTATTTCAGCATAGCGCTGTAGTGGTGAAGTTCACCAGAATACAGCTAAGACGTGCTAAATAGCAGGCTGGTTAACTAACACTGAATAGTTAACTTTTCAACTATGGCTGTTAGGCACCTTAATTATACAGGGGCCTGTAGACCACGGTAAATAATATCTATATCAGTTTTTTACAATTTCGAAAACACGGTGCCCCTCGGCGCTGTGGGCCAACAAATCTTGGCTATTTCGATGAGCTACGTGCACTGGAGAGGTTGCTTTGCCTGCAAACTTCTCGAAAGCGCATGTATTTTGACGCGATGCAAGCAAAATTTGTCGGACCACAGCGCTGAGGGTAAGCGTTTGTCGAAATTATAAAAACTGATATGGATATTATTTACAGTGGGCTACATGCCTCTCGATAATTAAGGAGGGTAAAAGTAAGGTAAAAAAGTTAACTATTCAATATTGGTTAACCAGCCTGCTAGTTAGCACGTCTTGGTTGTGTTCCAAGATAATAAACCGCTGAAAATGCTATGCCGATAAAAGCGTTCTTCTAATTCGAAGAGCCTATTTTCAAAAATTGTGTACAGTCTTAGGTGAAACACCCTGTACGCGTAAACCATGTGATCACCTCTAATGAAATAAAGACAATAGTTAGCACCCGTCCCGTCCACATCTGTGTCTTTTTCCATGTTTTTTTGTACGCTCCCACCTAGAATACGAGGAATGCTTCCAATCGTAAAAGAAACTACTGGCCGGCATTATGGTTGCTACTGGGAAAAACAATGAAATGTATGAGTTTACCAGCGTGTCGGATGACTCGGATGCGAATATATGAATGAGTTAATCCAGAAACTTTTTAATGGTGTTTTTTTGTGTTGTAAAAAAAAAGGGAGGGAGCGGAAGGCGTCTTAAGAATTTTTTTAGTTTGACATGTATTCCTACAAACATCTTATGCTGCTGTACCCACTAAGGTAAAACGCCGCCACACTCGGTGAAAAAAAAAAAACCTTGTATCCTCTCGGTAGAGCACCAGCGCTGTCCAGCTATAGAGATGAAATATGATCGTGTCTAGCAGAAATATAAAAAAAATCCTCTTTTTGCTCAAAACAGAGTGAGGACGTAACGGAGACCGGAGACCAGTGTCGTAATATAGTGTCATCGTGGTGGTCTTCCAATTTTTGAAACTTCTGTACGTGTTTGTGTTCGAATGCAATGAATTCGGGCTTATAAATTTTTATACATTCACTTACATGCTTTGCGGATAAAATCTGTGACTGACGCTGTACGAACAGAATGACTTAAAATAATTTATAAGCATAATTTTTAGTATAACTTCTGAACAGCGATTTGTTCGCGATGTCAGAAGAGAGATGTCAGAGAAGAGATACATGGAACCTGGAAGTGTAGTTCAACCACTCCTCACACCGTACCAGCAACCGACACAAAAATGACGCCACCGAACAAAAGTTCTGTCGGGAAATAATGATAAGTGAGCTAATGAATAAAATTATGACGGCGCATAAGAATTCTTCTGTTGTGTAGTGTAAGTTTTATATCACTGTATGTGCTTGGCACTGCAGGAATATATAAGGGCACGATTTTAGTGAATATGTAGTGCTAAAGCAACAACACAAAATTTTGTGTCTCAAGGAGCCTTTAGTGCGTATTGTAACCAGATGCGAAACACTCCTCGCGAATTGAAGCCGCACTTGTAGACATGCGGCTAGTGTCTTCGTGGAGTCCTTTACTTTATCACGATAATAATCCTAACACCAAAACCTGGAACGCATGCAGCAGAATAGAAAACTGCTTTGCAAGGACATGACAGCGGGCTTTCTCGTCCATTTGACATTTAAAAATCTAGGCTGTGCCCGATTTAAATATTATTTATAAGTGAAATATTTGATCTAAGAGAAGCACAAAAAATGGCACCGGCAAAATGGCAAAATACACACAATAGTTAAAAATGGGGGTGCGTGGGCCATTTAGTTTAACAAGCTGTATGTTTTCAGAACCTTATATTCACATTGAATTCATGTTATATTTCGTTGCTTTATCATACATAATCTTGCGACCCGTATTTGTTCGTCCGTACCTTATTTTGTTTATTCTACCTGCCTCAGCTCATAGAGTTTTCTACATACCTGTCTAGAGCGTTTGGGCGGCTCACTCTGTTGTGCATTTATTACATGCGCCACTGCCTGGTGGGCCCCATATAACTTTTAATGTCGCATGGAGTTCAGCACAATTCATGCGAATGTGCATGCGCGATAGACTCTTGTTTCGAGCCCTAGACCACTCGTAAGTGATGCCAGTGTGCTATCTGATGCACCGTTCGTGCGCTCTAATCAGGTGTCGGGACGAATGAAAATTTTTGTAGTTGCTTTCAGAAAAGATTGGAAAAAGTTTCTCTTGCTTTTCACGTTCGAAGTATGTTCTTCCTCCTTTCTTTCCCGCTTCTATTTTTTTTTAATCTTTCCTGCGCTCCCCTTATCTGCAGGTCAAAGAAATGGCATCAAGTTCTGGTTAACGTCACCGCCTTTATTTTGCTTTCATCTTTTCTTTGAGGTCGTGTTTGAAATCATGTCTTTTTTATTTTATCAAGCTAGCTTTGCTTCACGAATGTGAGGTATCTTCAGCAAGTATTCGCGACATCACTTCACTGGTAACACTGAAGCGTCAGCTGACTCAATTTTGTTCGTCCAAACAAGATGACACACGTCCGTTGCGCTCACTTACGAAAGTTCGAGAGCAACCTTTCGAGGAAAACTAAACCAGTTGTAGGGGCCATTACTCGTACTCCTGAGTACACTGATATACTGCAGAGCCAGCTTTTACCCGCCTCTTTTAAGAGATTCCAGTCGCGCTTGTTGTGTGGCAAGTTAATCGAATCAAATTGCTTCAACTTGCGGGCCGAGCAACCTATCCTTGCGATAACTGCAGTGAAAGCAAGCCTGAAACTATTAGTTTCCCCTTAAAGTGAGTCTTGCGGATCGCAACTTTCCTCATTGCATTTTGTACCTCTATCGCCTATGCTTCTTTTTTCCTTTATCCTTATTGGCTGACCGAGCGGAGGAGCGGTAACCAGAAATTTATTGCGACACTTTTCTAACGGTCAGTTGTCTTGCTGCTGTTGGCGAGGTGATCGTTAAAGCTACCAAGTAACAAGGAGAGGTCAACTTGTGAACCTATCGTCGATAAGTTCCTGACAGGAATTCATTTGTGCTGAACGGGTTTCGCCGCTTCTGTTGACGTGAGTCAACGTTCGCCTCTTCATTTTGCGAACTGAACCATCGTTTCAAGGTTCTCACCGATGCTTTCAAAATCCCGTGATTGTCTCCGCGTTTTAACCGAAAATAAGGGTTAGGGTATAACCGAGTGCAGATTCACGGTTTCTTTATATTTCGTTTACTGTAACGTTCTTTCATGTCGTGTCACATTCCATTTAGCTGCACTCTTGCCTGAGTGGCAACACAAAGACCGGGATATTGGCCCAACCTGCCTCGAAAATTGAATGCCAGTTCCTTTCGCGCATGATATGAAACTGCGAGCGAGCGAAGTTAGCAAAAATGTTTTGCAATATGTTCATAGCGCTTAAACTTCTCGCACAATTCCTGTCTTCAAACTCCTCTTATTCTTTTAAGTGCACCCGTTACTTGTGACGACCTTTAGCTTGTTCCTTTAAGTAGCAGTACCATGGTTTCTCTAATAAATCTTTCATTAGCGTTTTTTTTTTCATACTGTTCATCAGTGTAATAGTTAAATATCGTAATTAACTATGCACAATCTTAAAACCAGGCTTGTGAGGCAATAACAAAATGAAAGCACGGTGGTGTAATACTCCAGTACCTCCCACGCTTTGAATGTATTACCATAATTCTTCATTCTGTACGTGAAATTGCTCTCGTCTCATATTAGGCCTTTTTAGGACGCACATGCAGTTTGCGATAGAATATTGTGCTTTTAGGCCTCGATGTAGTAGCAGCTACATCCAAATTAAACGCAACCTATTAAGAACTATACATGACGAAAACACAATTAAAAGATGCTTTTATTACGGTTGCTTCTGACTGTCCTTGCTTTTTTTTTTGCTCTATCTTGCTGCGAACGCAAACCTCTTTAGGTCAAACTACTGGCAGGTCATATATGTTTGGACCTTAAGTAGGAATATTTAAGGAGGGCCTCGGTACTAGTTTTGTGGGACGGATTTTTGATATACGATGAGCGTTTTAAAAATAGGCTGAGAAAAGCTGGTAGCTTTGTCATTCTGACCGGATATTAAAGTCTGTGACGATAACCAGAGGACACCGGCTGTACCGCATTTTTTCGAGATATCTGCTCGCACGAATGGCGCGCAAAGTAAACATGCACGGTACGGATTCTCTCCCGTCGTGTTTTCTTTTTGTCTCTGCTCGTAAAAAACGCTTCTGCGGTCTTGCTCGGATAAAGATGCGCTCTTCCACCTTACACTCTTGCTCAATTGACTTCGATGACCGTTCTCATTTTTACTGTTTTCCTCTTTCCTCCTTGAGGCCTCGTTCCGGCCTGGTCAGCATCTAACCATGGCCGAAGCGCAGCGGAGCATGGCCTCTTTTCGCTTACTCTTCCATCGAGCGCTTGCTCCTAGGCCATTCTCCACTGTTTGCCTATCTTTCGGCTGCTACGACTGCTTCTTTCCTCTGTTCACTTCTGCTTGGAGCTGCTGCTGTGTGCGTGGAGCTAAACCGCAGAGCTTCGGTCCGAAGGGTGTCGGCTATTCCCAAAGGAAAGGGGGCGAAGAGGGTTAGGGCGATGCTTTCCGACGCAGTGCTATGGCCAAGCCATCTTTTCTAATCTTTACCCGCGCAGGGTCCCTGCGAGCAACGGAGTGGGTGTGTTTCCGACACACCCGCGCAGGAATGTCGCGTTCTGGCTGCAATTTTTTTGTCATTTTGGTATTGTTTGCGCTATACGTCGCTTTGTGCGCCTCGAGGTTGCACATAAGAGGTCAGCTTCATGTTTGGAGCGTGTATACGTGTGTTTCTGCAGCGACCAAAGTATAAGGGCTTTGCTCAAGAAAGCTGACAAAAAAGAGAATGGTGTCTTTGGTGGAAGTCTGTGAGGTGACTTGGTAACTTGAATTCAAACGTGAAAGCGGAAAAAAAAAGGAGAAAAGTTTCTCATCTCGTTGTCGTTGTCATGCTGTTCGTTCCTCTTCCTTCAGAGGGACCGCTTTGCGAATCCCTGATTTAGTACTGAAATGCAACATACCTTTATATAGCGCATTTAATCAGAGAAGGAGCGTGTTCTTCGCAGCTGTCTAGAGCTAGGGCTCAAACCTGAAACCTTCTTTACCTGAGTAAGGAAGCCTTCGCTACGGTGAAGCCGCCTTAGACAGTCTGAAAGCTCGCTTACTGATGGGTCCTCAGTGCAGGCTTCCGTGATGCTTCCTTAGCGTAAGGCAGCTCTGAATCTACCTTCATATGCGCACTTTCACCACCTATGGCCCTGGACGAGTGCTTCACTTCACTGCTGCCCAAAGTACTGCTCGCCTTCGAATGTGCACTGTCGCCTGTTGCTGGCAGGCGCCGAGACGCGAGCCTGGTGTGAATGCAACGGAATTAAATGGCAGCGTGGGTACGGTTCATAAAAATTTCCAAGGACCAAAGCTTGGGCGGACATTGGCGCGTCATGGCCGCTAGACCACATCAACTTTCGAGCTCGTCTGTGGTAATTTTTCAAGATGTATAAAAATTTGAAGAAAGAGTCCAAGCGTCTGTACATTGGTACTTCGGTGTAAAAATTGCTCGACGAACTTACTTTTATAGGTTAAAGGCATTCACTTAAATCTTGTGTCAGGGGCCCTCGAACCCAGACGTGGTGCATCCGGTCTTTACCGTACGAAACCACTCCTTTCGTGAAAAACGGTGAAGGAAGCTGAGTACGCCGGGTTCCTTCGTCGATAATTCGCGGTGTGGATTCGTGAAAGCCTGTTCACGTCACTTTACGAAGCCATCGAAGGGAATGGCGGTTTCAGAGTTTGGACCCAAATGAATAAGTTTGCGAAATTTTTCTCACATGAAATGGTGTGTCATCAACTTGCTTCTAAGCCGACAGCAGTCAACGCTGACCTTTGTTTACATACCTGTCATCACAAGGAAAGACGGCAGGGAATCCTAACTTTCGTTGAGGAAAGTGCCTCCGAATGGCGGCCGGACACAGGTGTGACTTGCTGTTCAAGCCAAACACGCACCACTTCTACGGATGAAAAAGTTGTATTTAATATTTTTAGGCCACATATTTAGAAATTCCTTTCTTAAAAAGCATTTTGATATTGGCGTTCGCAAATGGCTTGACCAGTCATGATGTACAACGAGACAAGAACAGCAAAAGGTATGCTTTTTTTTTTCCCACCCTGGATTCCAAATGTAATTTTTTTTTCCTAAAAACACCCACGACCATAATCAAAATCCTGTCTTAAAATTTGTAACCGCCAGACAGGAAACTGTACACAGTTTTGTCCATTTTTTTTTTTTGCTCTGGAAACACTGCGATCTAGCCCCAGAAAATTTCTTGTTTGAAGATAAGCATCTAAAGTTAGTGCGTCACTTGCACCGGCGCCTTGTCACACAATGCACAGAAGGCTTGGCTTGCAGCGCTGCCTCATCAAAACCGGCGCAACTCACGTCGTCTGGATCAGCGATTTTTCAATCGC
This sequence comes from Amblyomma mixtum, assembly GCF_055824585.1. NCBI lineage: Eukaryota > Metazoa > Arthropoda > Arachnida > Ixodida > Ixodidae > Amblyomma > Amblyomma mixtum. Next base: position 67,313,628 of record NC_143017.1, on the reverse strand, counting down.
TGTGCAACATGCGTCGTCTGCACCGGCGCAAACCTTTTCAAACATCACGCCACTGCTTGCGGAAGTCTTTTAGTATCATCATAAGCACCCATGTTTATCTACAAACGTCAAAACCGGACGCAGTAAAAGTGAACGAAATAAGGGGCAGCATTGTACTCCCCTAGTATCGCTATCGCACTTGAGTATGATAGCAAAAGTGCCGATCACTTGCTATAAATGGCGAATAACCTTGGGAACTGTGCCGCGCACTTGTGCGGTTAATCATGAGAAAGGGTAGGATCATGACAGCCAAAAAACCAAGAACCAAGAAAACACGTCTCGTTGAGATAAGTGCCTCTTTTCGCTTCACCCCACGTGCCAGATTATGAGCAGACGAAGGACAGGGGGCTAGCAATTTCTTCGCACCACTTTTCATCTGAACCAATATAGTTATTAAATGAGAAGAAAAACGAATTGACAACAATAATAATTCTTGCTCTTGGGTGGAAAGCGGCGCCTTGTCGCTAATTACCGGACGCAGAGCGCATATAATATCAGGTTCGTAATCTGTATTACCAAGAATCGGGACGAGAGGCGAAGGACTTAGAGCGAGAAACTGTTTCTTTTTCCTCTCGCGAAAAGGGTCCTTGAACGGCACCGACCGGGGTTATCAGTTTTCTGGACGAGTAGTGTGTTTGCTCATCATTTTCTCTCTCTCTAGCGCAGCCGTAATTAATTCTTAAGGGTATGGCACTAGATGCCAAGGGAAGCACTTCAGTCACTAAACTTGCGGTTGCGAGACAGAGCGCCACCACCGCTCAGTACAGAATGAACGCAATATCGAAAACTCTCGCCGCAAGAGTTTCAGTAAACGCAGGGTTAATTTTTGGAAAACTGCGTGATTCATCTCCAAGAACAGAAACTTTGTTGTCGTTCTCTTATTTCCAGCTTCTTAGCCTTTCTTGTATGTTTTCTAACTGTTTCAAATTTTCAGCCTGTCTGATTTGTCCGCAGTAAATTCGCCATAATCATAAACTACGCGGAATCATCAGTAAAATTATGACTAACTCATCACTAGGGTATAGCGAAAAAAAAATCGTGAAAATGTGGTCCAGCTCATTACTAAACGAGTCCTGGATGTTCTCGACATTTTCCACTGTTTCAGTGTGCGCATACTAGTAACCGGAGGCATTCATGCCTTACTCTTAAAAGCACCGATGTTTTTCTGGGTTCGAAGCTCGAAATAAAAACATACTGCGCTTCAAGGGCAGAACTCTCGAGCAGACAGCCCTGCAAGACGAGTATGCTTAGCTGCAGGATTGTGTTGGATGCTGCGTGACGGGCCTTGAAGAGTAGCTTTCGCCGTTGTATATCACAAAAAAAAAGATACCCAAGCCTGTACATCTTGTAATATCGTTTAGTTTTTAATGTCTTTCTTTTTGTGCGTGTCTTAATCTTGAGTAAACGCAGCGCCCATTTACCGCTCCAGAACCGCCCGCGTGAATATTCAAGGCAGGGAAACAATAACGTCTAAAACGAATGGCGTTGCCACCAAATGGGGTCAGCTCAGCGGTGACTGACGGCGAAGAATCTTAAACAAAGAGAGGGAAAGCAAAGGAAAAAAAGGAAAAACACACTGTCTGCGGCTTTATCCCCGAAGTGCTTGCGTACCCCTCCCTCTCTGGCCCGTGGTGTCCTAACCCTCTCTCTCTCTTTGACCGAAAGGCGAGAAAGGGCTGAAAAGGGACTGTAATGAACACATTGGGGGAATGGGGCCCAGCTGCCAAATCCATTTTCTCAACAGAAACTGCCCGCCGGAGGCCATCCTGAATGTAATGGCACGGACCGCAGAGAAGGAAATATATGCAAAAATAAAAAATAAAATTAGGAGGCACTAATTTAATCAAGGGCTCTCGCGCGGAGTGGAACAAAAAATAACGACGTAAAATTGACTTCAGCTTTTTCAGCCGTTCCCAGACGGGTAATTTTATGCATTTCTTTCTCGACATTTTGTTTTGTCTTTTTTTTTCTTTTCCCTGTGGTTGTAATAATGATGGCAAACACACAAAACCGGCGAGTCTTTATTTTTTTCCTTCTACGTATGTTTTTTTTTTCCCCCTAGGCAGGAGACACGCAAAAAAATTGCGAAATGTGATGCTCCCCTACCATTTCATTAGAAAAGGATCACTTCAGAAAACAATGAAAATAGAGGTAAGGAAAATAGTTGACTGTATTTATTAACACTGTGACCTTGGGTGAATTGCGACTTTTCTTCATATTCTTGTAGGAAAAGTCGTCCTGCATGTAATCGTTGCAGCAGGTTAGCCTGCGCAATTACCACTTTGGCTTGAGACGAAAACGTAAAATTTGTGAGCATAACTCACAAGTATTTCCGAGGTCTCGCTTTGCTCGGCACGTTTTCATTTTTTAGTATACCTTTATGCATGTTATCTTAATTTTTTTGTCATGGAGATTTTACATCCAGCGGGAAAGCGGGGAGTGGTCCTGTAGAAACGGCGCAATGTGCTTTTTCCTGATTAGTCGTACGCAGCTAATTATTCACTCTGTACGACTTTCTGTTATGCGACAATTAATTATGTTGGAAGCACTTTTTTTGCGCTTAGATGTTCAATGCTTCGATGTAGAACAATGCTGCGTCCGAGTTTTCGCCTTACTATCTCTGTCTTCTTTTTTCTTTCGCGTAAACCAATAAAGAAAAGCAACCTTGATTGCTTTAAGTCCCTAGAGAAGCATTAGGAAGCATTCTGAGGTTCTGCATAAAACTTTTTATTATCACAGAGTGCTGATAAGCCAAACATTCATTTCTAAAGCCTTGTTATGCTTTTTTAAGAACCAAATTGGGGACCTCTGCATTGTGTGTTTCGCCCTTCATTGTAAAGAAAACCGAACTACGCATAACAAAAAGATTTTTTGATGTTCAATTTAAGCGATGCAGGCAAAACGTTGCCTCCCTTGCTCGCGCATAAATTATTGTAAACATTTCATATCTCTAATGATGCAGGCAGATGTATACTGGCGACATAGTAACTGAATAAGGTTAATAGAATAAGAAAAGGTTTAGAACGATTTTAATTTTTAACAGTAACATGTGCCGCGTTCATTAATTTCCTGCTACCACAACTTCCCCGGTGCATGAGCGAAAAAGAACTAATCTTTTACTAATCAGCGTAAAATAAATGAAAGAAACACATTTCGCAACACTGTTTTCCGATGAATAATTTAAGAGGCTTTATCTAGTGATAGCAGATCGACATTCCATTGCATCTATGTAAAATGCTAGTTACTGAGTATGTCAAAGTATTTTAAGTGCACAGGCTCGTTCCGGTTGTGTTAAACTAGTGTGCGCTGCAATCGAAATGCTACAAACACTCTGTCGGAGCGCGAGGTGCCCTAGGGAAATTTTATTTTGCTTTCCTTGTGCAAATCCAGAACAAGTTACCGCTCGCTTCCCACCCGATCAGCTTATGCATTTTTGTTTTTCGTGTGTTGCAACGTGCCGAATCTAGGCACTATTTTACTTTAGGAGTTCGCTATTGTCAGACACCGAAGGGCTTAAAAGCAGGCTTTTTGTGTGTTCATCACGAATGTCTTTCAGCACGTGCTCTTTACAAAGGCGTTTTTTTGTCATCCTCTATGAAAGCTGAAGTTTCCAAATTGAGCCTTGTTTCATTGCATGCTTGCTGTTTCCTTTTGTTTTGCGAAAAAAGCTCATTCCATGACAGTAAAGCATAGAATACGCTTTTTTTTTCAATGATATCAGAAAACGTTTGTATATTATGCCAAAATAACCACTTGTGCAAACGTTTTGCGCACACCACGGACAGGACGAAGCAAGAGACACACACACAGGCGCAAACTTGAACTTAATTTTATTGTGACAGTGACGCATATATACATTTTCACAATAAGGAAAATCAGCTAGGCACAAACAAAGCAAGCAAGAACTGCACAGCCACACGTGCTGAAACCAAACGCGACACTGTCAAGCCGCCTTCCCGTCCAAAAACTTCAATTCCTTATCCAGTAAAGCCACTGACAGAGCACTCACATACCCCTCATCACATCTAATAATGTCCCTCGCTTCGACTATTTCCCGGGTTAGCTGATTTTTGTCACAGTACAAAACCCGGCACTAATTGGAGAAAGGCTGGCACCCTTAGCACGAACTGCAATGCGCTGCCACGTGACCTTCATAGCCTTGCCTTACGTTGCGGGGTTGATCGCCCAGACGCTCGTTAATGCACCGGCTGGTTTGAACGATATAACATTTGCCACATGGTAAGGGGACCACATATACTACTCTTTCTTTGCATTTTACGAGCTTTTTTTGATGGTTAATCATGCATCTTGTTTTCTCATGTTTAACTGGGCAGCTCTTTCTGCACAATCTTCCCAGTTGTGGTAACTTTTTTTTCTTTTCTGAACCTTTTCGAAACTTTTCTTAACCTATTCAATGTTTCTGATTTAACAAGCAGCACCTACTTAACACAGCTCTTAGAAGCTGATGCACAAGGAAAATTACTCGGCTCCTGCAGACGTGACCTCAAAATCTTCTAGCTGTTTTCAGCAGCCTTCGTGAGTGACGCACTTGCGAGATTTTTCACTTTCGTGTACGTTCCAGTCGCGAACCCACGCGCTTCCAGACTTTGACAGAGAGGCTTGTCTTGGCTCGACTTGGTAGACGGCTGGCCCTAGCGGGATCAGCTTTCATCCTCACGGCCAGCAGATAGACCGAGCAGGCTCTCCCTTCTGGAAGTGACGCGGGCGTTGTTCTGCCGTCAAAAGCCCCGGCGCGACGCCACCGAAGACGGCCAGGCAATTTCACCTCGCCGGGCGTCATTCATTCGCGACCTCCCGCCACCGTGCGACCACTCCTCTTCTCCTATCCGCATTCCCAGCGTGCCGCCCTGTTCTGTGATCGATCATTCCATAGGCTGCTGATTTGAATTGCCGATTTTGCGCGCGACGCTTCCTTTCATTTATGTTATCGCGAGCGAGTCGTGTTTGTCGAAGCGGCCCGCTGCTGGCTTACGTGGGCCTCGACACGAGCCAGGCGGAGCACGTCACGAGCCAAGCCTAGTTTGGTCCTTAGCCAGGCGCCGAGAGGCTGGGAGACCGAGAGAAGGAATAAGAGAAAGGACTTAAGCGCCCGATCAAAAAGCCCGGGCGGAATACTAAACATATCTGCCTAGCATCTGGGCCTCTACAATTGATTCCCTCGTCCTTTTTCTTCCCACGTTGTTTATTTTTTCTCTCATCTAACACCGTTCTGTTCCATTCGTCGCTTTTCCCTCGGCTGCATTTTCTCGGAGGACGACGAAAAAGGGTTTGCCTCTTTCGCACAACACAATGGATTTGCCGCCGTGACAGTGATGCCAGGGAAACGGAAAGGCTGTTTCACTGCGCACCGACGCTAAAATTGCTCCGCTGGCGGGCTCTCGATACGCGAACGCGATTTGGTTTCGCTTTGCTTGGGTGGGCGCTGATTTGACGCGCGCTGCCGACAAGGCGTGAGCCGCCCCGAAGGCTGCTCGGACGACGCTTGCTCAATCAGGGGAAACAAAGATGTAACTGTTGTTAGAATCGACCGCTTTGCGACGAGGAATGTCGCGAACACGACTGTGACATCCGCTCTGGTGAATCGCTTTCGTTTATAGTCCTAGCGTTGTGCTGTTTATTTGTCCTGAGCGTCAGCGCGTTGGTGGTGCTTGGTTCGTAACTGAATGCTTTCTCCATGCACATGGTTAAGCCCGTGTTTTATCCATTGTATTTATTTCTGCGTGCTAGGACATGCGCTGATAGCGTTAAAAAATAGGGAGGAAAACAGCGAAAAGGAAAACTAGCGCAGGTTACGAGCGGTTTTTGAGTTCAGCTTGTATTTACGGTCATCAGTGAAACTTGACACGTTGCAAGTTATAAGGGAAAAAAAAAGATCTCTTCGCTGGCTCTTCATTCAGTCACCCGCTATTCATTCCTGTGGATGGAGGCTGCAGGTCGCCGGCTCGCCTAACCGCGGAAAGTATTTTTTCTTTTCTTTTTTCTGTGATCCGGCATCTCGTAAATCTTTGTCCAATACTGCACCAAGCACAAACACTGTGTATTTTGTATGTAGTAGAGTGTAGTGCCCCGAGTTTATTTGGTAGCCCCGAGCACAATTTGCCCTGTACCTCGTAAAGTGCCTCAATTCGAAGGTAGAAAGACGATGTTAGTGGGCCTCAAACACGGCAGCGACGCCAGAGCAGGCCAGTGGGAAAGCTTGTTTCCATCTCTCAAAAACTAGTGGTTTGGGAGTTTGGAAAAGAGAAATGAGTCCAACATGAAAATTTGCATGGCGGAAGAAGCGGAAACCAGAGACTGGCTAAACCGTGCCCTCCGCACTCACAGCTCGAATGCTAGTTCTCAGCGTGTCAGCCTGCAGGAGTAGCAGTTGCGTGCAAAAAAGCGGAGGGGGCATTTCCACGAGTAGGGGCATTTGCCGGAACCTCCTTGTATACCTTTGATTCATCATCATCATCATCAGCCTGACTACACCCACTGCAGGGCAAAGGCCTCTCCCATGTCTCTCCAACTAACCCTGTCATTTGTCAGTTGCCGCCACTATATCCCCGCAAACTTCTTAATCTCATCCGCCCACCTAACTTTCTGCCGTCCCCTGCTACGTTTGCTTTCTCCTGGAATCCACTCCGTTACCCTTAAGGACAAGCGGTTATCTTGCCTTCGCATTACATGCCCTGCCGAAGCCCATTTGTTCCTCTTGATTTCAACTAAGATGTCATTAACCCGCGTTTGTTCCCTCACCCACTCCGCCCTCCTCCGATCTCTTAACGTTACACCTATCATTTTCCTTTCCATAGCTCGCTGCGTTGTTCTTAACTTAAGCTGAACCCTCTTTGTTAGCCTCCACGTTTCTTCCCCATAGGTGAGTACCGGTAGGATACAGCTGTTGTATACTTTTCTCTTCAGGGATATTGGTACGCTACAATTCATGATCTGAGAGAACCTGCCATATGCGCTCCACCCCATTCTTATTCTTCTAGTTATTTCCCTCTCATGATCCGGATCTGCGGTCACTACCTGCCCTAAGTAGACATATTCTCTTACTACTTCCAGCACCTCACTACCAATTTCGAACTGCTGTTCCCTTGCTAGGATGTTGAACATTACTTTGGTTTTCTGCATGTTAATTCTTAGCCCCACCGTTCTGCTCTGCCTTTAAACTTTAAACTAAACCGAAACCATAGAAACATTTGTCATCGGTGTTTTGACCAGCTGGATGGTGTCTCTCCTGGAGCACTAAGAGAAGTGGTATTTTTTTGCTGGGACATTCTTAGAGTATAAAAGACGCATGGGAGGGGAAGTCAGAACCACTTGGGCCTCAGTACAAAAAGAGGTGTTTTCGTGTAAAGTCGAAGTTGTTAAAAAATCAGTCATCTTTTAATCATCATTAGTGATTAGAAAGGGTTATGTGAAAATGTTGAAACTTGAACATGCGTTTCTAGCCTTGAATTGAATCTCGTTTACATGCAGCATATAAGTTGCCTTTCGACCTGCGGCTTGAAAGAAAAAAAATTGTTAAGATTAATAGGCAGCGCCAAAATAACGCAAATACAAGCCTATCTAAAAATCTTACCTCCAGTTATGAGCACGTTTACCGGCAGTATGGCAGCTTTCTTACTCTCCTACGTAGCATCCTTTATGTGGCTATTACAGAGGTGGCGAAAGATTTCGTAATCGCTCAGTCATCTTGTGGTAACCATTCTGACAACCTCAACCACACCTCAATGCTTCTTTATGCTACCTTCATCCTTAACACCGACAAAAATGCGTTAAAGAGGACAGGTTCGCTTTCAGCTAATTAGTTCTCGCCGCAAGTGCTCCGCCTCTACTTAAAACCAGGGCACAGTTTTCTTGGCAGGGAAACTCGCGTTACCGGAACTTAAATCGTTTTTACTCTGTTTTATTTTTTTTCTTAACACGAACTAACAATGCGGCGCCGAGCGGAACTCCCATTGTGGTAAGCGTTTGTTCCCCCCCCCCCCCCCTTTCCTTGCACCCCTCCCACACTACCATTTTTTGTTTTCCTGAGCTGCACTCTTTCTGGCGAGCTGCGAAATGATCCCAAACGCGAGCCGCTCTGTACCAACGTTAGTAGATTACGTAACGTTGCGTAACGTAACGTTACGTTGCTCCGTACGGTGGTGACGACGCATTCCTTCGGTGTGACGCGTATGCGGGTGCTTTTAAAGCGCTCAGGTCGTTCCGGAGCTCCACAGAATGTGCGCTTTACTAAGGCGTGGCCTAATTACTCTTTCTTTAAGCAAAAGAGCAGTGGAAAACGCGGCTGAAAGTTTCACCCTTCACGGAACTCTCTGAACAAGGCGGAAGAGGTGGAGGTCATCTTGACTCTTTAAGTAGTGCTCGCAGTTCATGCCTACTTGCTCCGCTGACTTTTAAGCTCGCACTTAGAGGGGCGCTTTGCTAGGGCAGAATAGGAAGTAGCAGGAGCGAAAACGACGGAACGCGCTTTGCTTCTTCTCAAGGGAATGAGGATGATCAAACGCGTTCGAAGCTTTATGCCACGAGCGACCTATTAAGAATGTAAAGTCGCGCGGAGCTAATCAGCCGTATCTTTCCGTATAGATGAAAGGGACTGCGCCGTGTGTAAGCAGATAAAAGTGGCCTGCATATCATCACGGCCGTGGTCCCTTGAGCACGCAAGCGCCATTTTTTCTTTTTTTTAGCGTCGTATTTATCCCCAAGCATCGAGAAGCAATCATGGCAAGGGGGTAGCGGGCAGTCGTGCGGAGGTAGTCCCTTGAATACATGCATGCATACGCGGCTTAATGAAGTCCAGCCAGCGAATTTAAATTTCCGAGTGTTCACTCGTCCAAGAAAGGAGCGGCTTAAGACTTATTTTTCTTTCGTTCTTTTTTTCGAGGGCCGTTCCTTTAATTGGGCGAATCGGACGGGCTGGCAGCGGCGGCTTTCCGTAATGAGCACTGCTACGCATTGATAAGAGACTCGGTAGCGGTGTCCTACAATTCACCCGAGGGGACAATGTGTATTTTTCCTGATCAGCGTGCGATCTTCGGTGCTCCTCTCATGTTCTCCTTTTATCTCCGCATTAAGGATTAAGAAGACTAATACTTCGCGACCTTCTGCTCGACCTTCCGCCTTTTCTCAGACATAACGAAACCTCTGAAGTCATCTTAAATATCTCCCTCGAATAGCGGAACCCATGAGTGGCAAAACTATTTCCCTATGAAGCCATCCGAAGGCTTTATGAAAAAGGATCAATAAATAACAATTAAAACGGCAGATCAGCCGTGAGATGAAACACGCGCTATTCCAAAAGCCCGGTGAATGTGAATATTATCAGCTTCTCATGACATCTTGCAGCCACCTGCAGGCGCTCTTAACCGCTCTCACTCGGAAGATGTGGATGTTGGTTGGTTGGTTTATGGGATTTAACGTCCCAAAGCGACTAAGGCTATGAGAGACGCAGTAGTGGAGGGCTCCGGAAATTTCGACCACCTGGGGATCTTTAACGTGCACTGACATCGCACAGTACACGGGCCTCGAATTTCTGCTCCAAAGAAATTCAGCCGCCGCGACCGGGATCGAACCCGCGTCTTTCGGGCCAGCAGCCGAGCACCATAGCCACTGAGCCACCGCGGCGGCAAGATGTGGATGTAGTAACGCTTCAAGTAAGCCGCATTTAGGGCTTCTATTGTGTCTTATGCTCTCAACATTTGTGATGCCAGTGTTTCTAATCAGAGCGAATAAGGTTTGATTTCATAAGTGTTATCGTTATAGATGTTCATTTTTAAATGGTAGAAATGTTGTACATACATATGTCAAATTTATTATGCGTAAACAGTAACAAATACGTTGGGTGTGAATAGTGTTTTCCACGTGTAATTTATTCTATCCTGATTCTTAGCGAACGAAGGGATTTTACTCTTTGACCTGTAACCTGGTACTGCTACTCCTTTGTCCTGTAACCTGAGATACGCGAGTTGTTACTGTTGCCCCTGGTTAGATAGAGCGTTGTCAAGCTATACTCAGACAGCTTTTTCTCCACCCTGCCTTTTAACCTCTTACGTGAAATAAAAGAAAGTGTTCTGAATCTGCATCCGTCGTTCGACAGCGATGCACCCGCAGAGCATGATGCAGCCATTACATTCCCATCATACGAACTGAGCGCAAGCAAATAACAGAAAGGACACAGAGATCATTTAAAATCACTGAACACGTTAGCTACTACCTTTTTTAAATGTTTTCTATTGTTGCGTTATCGTTTCTTCCGGATTTTTCATCTGCATATTTTAAAGGCATAGAATCTGTGTTTGCAATGCTGAAAACGCAGGCTCAGTGTACTTAGAGCGTACTCTCTAAACTCTAATACGCCTACATAGGCGTAAAAAAGGAGTAATATTCGTTCTATAGCGAGTGCGCTAGAGGCCATCTTACCCGCTTTTTACTAATTTCTGTTTAAAGTGATGTTTCCTAAAACTAGACTGTTTTGCCCCGCATGACACAGGCCTCTGCTCTAACAGGATGAGCCCCTGTCATTTTTCCAGAAAAACAAATACTGTGTTAGCGGAAAAAGGGATCAAAAACGTGTTCTATTGACGTTGTGTCCTATCAAACGTGTGTTCTATTGACGTTGTCAGTAATGCATGCAGTGCTTCTTTACAAGCATTTTTGTTATATCATTGCATATATATATATATATATATATATATATATATATATATATATATATATATATATATATATATATATATATATATATATATATATATGTATAGCGAAGTATACGCTTCGTTAAAGGAAACATATTTATTAAACTCGACGTTTCGATCGGAAGACCGATCTTCTATATATACACATATACACATTATATCTCCTGTGCGTTATATTCCGTAGCCACACTTTCTAATACAGTGCATTTCCATCTCGTTTTGTGCCCATAATGTCACCAATTATTCGTATTTTGTTGCCATGATGTTATCATGCTTGTATGTGCTGCGCACCGCTGCCCCTGCTTCAGGCGCCGGGACCTCGTCAGACCAATTGGCCTTTTGCCCCGGCTCCCTCTTTCTGTAGAAAAGAAAGAAAACAAAATTCAATTCAATTCAAAAAAATAATAATAATGATTCCAATACATAGCTCGCTGAAGGAGGCTTTGATGAGAATATTCTAGACTGTAGCCTTATCTTAGCAGTGATTTCGATGTGTAAAGTGACTACGCAGGGCCTGGGTTTCCATTGCTCGCTACGCGAGCGCTCGTTTAAAGCACTCCTCGGAGCAAAGCTTCCCTTTCAAAGGCTTCACCGCCAATGTTCTAGAAATATTTTGAGCTCGCACGCCGCCTGTCGGCAACCAGACAACATTACGGAGCCTCTTTCAACCGCGAAAGCTTCCGGGAACGAGCTTGTGCATCACGGCCGGAGCTATTCACACGGCCAAGACTTACGGCAACCTTCCGCTGGATGAACACGAGGCGAGAAGTGCGCCTTCCCATGGGCGTCTGGGAGTCCCGCTGGGGAAGATCACTCTCGGTTAGCTGGTGGCACTGTTAACTCGCTCTTGAAGCATCGCTGTAAACGTTTACTTCGAGAACGGAGTAGTTGGTGATGGGGAGGGCGGCGAAGGAAAGGGGAGGCTGGTTAGAAGAACGAGGCGCATAAAAGTTGGGCCGGACAGTGGCCGCGAAGATTTAGGACGGAGTTAGCGCTCCAACGCAGCACTCAGGGTGATGTACGTTGCTACAGCCGTCCAGGCTTGCATTCCAGGCACCGAAGGTTTGTCTGTCGGGCCTTTTTGCAACGAGATAACGGTCCCTTCGTTTGTTTAGTTAGTACGTGGAATTATGGGCTGACTCCACCGCACAGCTGAATTCGTTTCATTCGGGTCAATTTGTGACCACATCAGTGCCTGCGATGAATGCGCCGGATTAAGGTTGTATTTTTGTGCGAAAAAATGGACCTGAGTCGGGCATTCCTACTTCCTCTATGATGATTTGCATATTACATTCTACACTGAACCTGAAGGAATTGCCTCCAAGTGCTCACAAACAGTTCCTGCGGCCTATAAAGAAAGCGATAGTGTTCTAAATATACCTTCCTACGCTATTCCTCTTCAAGCTTTAATTGCTTCGTCATTGTGAACATCTCGCATCCAATGGTATGACACAGAAAGGTGGCTGATTGCCTTTGGCGTTCGACTGCTGATTCCAATGTCGCGGAGCCGTATTCCAGTCACGGCTGGCGCATTTCGACAGAGGCAAAAGGAAAATACGTCAGTGGGCTGGGCGAGACCACCGCACGTTAAAGAATCCCACGTGGTCTCAGTTATTCCGGAGCTCTCCACTACGACATCCTTCATAGCCCGACGTGTATCGCTCGCTTCGCTACGTTAAACTTCGCAACCAATACTAATGGATCCAAGGAAATAACCGCAATCCCATAAGCCAAATTCGAAAGTGTTTGCCCCGCTCCGCAGCGAGGAGTGTACGCAAGCCAAACCATAAATAAGTAAATAAAAATGAGCATTGTCGCGACTGGGATTCGAACCCGTAAGCCTGCGAACAGGTTAGCATCGCTGGCCACTGCAAGACAGTTCTAGGCTATCGCCGCAGCCGGTCACTCTTTGTGTTAAGCTGCAACACACAAATAAAAATAAACGTTGCAGCGACTGATATTCATAAACGCGGCGCCGCTAACAGATCACATTTGCTGGCCACTGCTCGAGCGGACTAGGCTATCTCCGCAGTTTTTTTCTTTATTGCATAGAAAAAATTCGAAGGGGGGGGGGGGGGGCAGTTTGTTAACCTAAAGTGAGGTGAGGCGACAACCGTTAGCGCGGTGTTGCTGCTTATGTCGCTGATGTGTGGTTAAGGTGTTAATTAAGTACACAATTGTTTTTTAATCTTAAATGCTGGAGACATTGGAGGGCGTTTGGGAGGCATCCGTCTGATTCGACGCCTTTCTGCAAACACTCTCCAGCGTCCTAGACAAGGAGAACTACATATGCGTTGGCAGGAAGTATCGTAGCCATTAGCAGGCTCGGCTGCGAAACGGAAGGATGGTGGTTCGGTTCCTATCGTGCACAAAGATTTTTTTTTCTGGTCTGACTAGAAAAGCGTGACACCTCTGCTGACAACCTTCTGCTAGCAACCTTCTCTCGACAACCTTCTGTCGACAACGATGAGGCATTAAAGGCTTCCGCTTTAGTACATCCATCCTGACAGGCTTGAAGCCTAGGCTATCGTCGCAGCCGGACACGCCTCGTGTTAAACTACAGCAGTCTCGCTCTGTGCATTGCACACCGTCTTCTTCTTTTGCTCACACTGCTATCGAACTAATATGCACATTCTCGCGCGCTGTGCATTGTTCATCATCGTCTTCATCACTACTATCGAACTAATATCGAGGTAATATCGTTCACAGATGCGCCGACGACCTAGCAAAGAAAAACAGTGAACCTACAGAGCCTGTCACACCTACAAGGCTGCGCTAAAATTTCGCATTAGGGGTGTCGTAATCATGCTTAGAATTTTTTATCAGTTGATACGTTCAACGCCTTTGTCCAGATTTACGGCATTTGAAAGCTCAGTTGTGTGTAGAAAGCGTTTGCGAACGACCTATCTCTGCTAAAAGCGATCGATGCACAGCGCTATGCGATAGCGGGTCACCCGTGCGACGCCTATAGAAGGGCGAGGAGCGCTCGATTAAACGGCTGGAACGCACTGCACCCTAAGCCTATTCCGTCGCGGCGAATGGCTGTCATGTGATCGCATAGCATTGCTGCCAAATGGGGGGCTGGCTGGAGTGACGCCATCGAGAATGGCTGAGTTTCCCAACAAGTACGCGATGTTCTGACTTTCGGAATTCGCCCCTCGGAAATCACACGAAGGCATTTCTCCCGATTTCATGCCGCATTTCAACTTCTATTCTCTGATGACTCACGCTCAACACAGTTTAGACATATAAATGCCAAAGATGTAACAGTATTGGTGTCTTTTACTAAATTAGGTGGAGTGCGAAACAAAAGGCCAGTTTGTGCCCTGCTTCCCGCAAGTAGACAAAAGTGCTCGTGGGATGCTTACCGAGGATTGAAAGAAAATCTGGCAACCAACTTTGAGTGATAGGCACATAACATGACCCAACGAATAATTTATGAAGTCGATGTTGTACAGGTTTCGGAAACAACTGACCACAGCTTTCGTCCTGCACTGAACACAAGGCTACGCAGAATTGCAAGGGTGATTGTGATTTTATCCGGAACACTAGGTTTTCTTATCTGAGCAATTCCTCGAAATTCTCATACTTTATTTCAAAAGTAACACCGCATCATAGTTCGAACGACTCCAATATGGGAGCCTTGCCCTTCACAACTAAGCCGCATTTTTCTGCGCAGCACCTTTCATCGTCTTGTGCCCCTAGGGAAGGCAAAACGTTGGGGAGGTTAGGTCTGATCCGAGCACAACTTGTACGCGTTAAACGACGTGAATATCGGGAAAGAGAAATTTGACTAATGTTTGCAGAGATCACTCGTCAACGGTTCATTGCCTGTACTAGCATTGTAGTATCCGCTTGTGTCTTGAATTTTCTCCTTCGCAAAGGCTCTAGAAAGCAAAATAAACAGGAGTAGCTATCGAAAGAAATTAAAGGGGATCCACTATTTTAAGAAAATCATCTAGGAACGCCGAATGGGAAGAGAGACAGGGCTAATGTGTGTACAGTTATCTTACCCGCATGTCGATAGTCTGCGTGACACTCAGCAGAGCATGCCAATTCACTCTGATGGGATGCGGTCGCTTAGGTATTACGCTGAAAATGAACCCTTTGCCCTCTGTTCGTGACTGTCGGCAGGCTCGCACGTAATGAGAAGGCGTAGAAAGAGTCTCTTCCGATAAATTTTCTGGGGGCGACTCTTCACGGAATAAAGTATATCCCGCACATCTCTCTTAAGCGGCTGACGCTCGAGCGCATTTCACGCGTAGCCAGAGCAAGAGTTTATGAGCCTCTTTGCAAACTCTCATTCAGTTGCGACGTAAGGGGGCGTTAGCTCGGTATTCTTCTGCAGTGGAAGTTAGCAAAAAGCGATTGGAGGATTGGTGGCTGAAAAGCAGAGATGTGGCATAAGGTTAGAAGGTGTAGGAAACCGTAGGTAAAGATAATTTCGAATCTTAATGAGAATTGACAACACAGTTAAAAAAATAAAGAAAGAAAAGCTGAGCATGGTGGCAATTGCCACCACCCCGTTTCAAAGGGTGCGCTCCTATCCATCCATCCATCCATCCATTCCGCAATGGCTTCACTTTTCTCGGCTCGAAGCTTCACTGCGTGTTCGGCTTCTTTCTGCCAAGAGTCAGCAGAATCACACTCCGGTAGCTACTTTAGTTTCTTTCGTTGGCGCCTGAGTTTATGCGCAGCTGTTTAAAGGGCCCTGGGAACAATTCCAGTAAGGTTTTGTTCTTAGTAAGAACTGATTCTGTGCCACTTTCTCTGTGCGCCAATGTTCGTCCCACAGCTAAAGGCATATTTATTGCCGAGAGAACCGCATTTAAAAATTATACCACCACTTGATTCACACTTGTGGCGTCTACACCGAAAAGCACTCCGTGACCACTGTTTCGAAGTCGACGGCAGCGTAGCCCAGCAGCTGGGGATCTCACTTAAAAAGAAAAAAAAATTTAGCATGCGCACCGCGGCTAGCTTGCGAAATCGGCGGGAGGTGGCGACATCTGGATCTAATTTTTGTTACCCTTTTCTAGCTTAAAGAGGCTTCGTTTTCAGTGCATGTTGCGTAGCTGCCGTTAAAGCGCGTTAAGCGTTCGGTGAAGAAAAACTGCAAATTGCCCTTAATGTCCCTTTAAAGCGGCGGTATTGTTAGGGCGGAGCTTAAGTAACTCCTTTTGTTAGAAACGACCCATCGAAACACATAATGTCCTTGGTTCAAACTGGCACTATGTTGACCGGTATACGTCTCTCCGCAACTAACCCGTAATTCACGGACAAAAATGAGACTACGGCACGTGAAAACACACAAAAAAAAATGGTAGGCGTCTAACGTACTTGAACCAAGTAGACGTTCATTCTTCGTTTGGAGGGGACACTTACGCTCCGCCCTAAGGGTATAACGTGATATCGCTTGTGGGTTAATGCCCACATATGCCGGATTAGTCCTTCTCTACTTAACATTCACAAATGGCGGCGAGTCCTCATAACGCTACCAGCGCAGTGGCTCAGTGGCGCAGCGGTTAAGCGATGCGCCACTGCACTGTCAGGTGGCTACTTCTATCACAGCCACTAGTAGAGATTGCGCGAATCACGTTGCTCTTTCAGCGCAACCTCTTGCACAGATGGCGTGACGCTCCTCCGAATTTACCCGAGCTTACCCGAGTAACTCGGGTTAGCTTGGGTAGTAACTCGTATTGCTAAGCAACGACAGAAGATGGAACGTACGGGGAGCGTACGTACGCTGACAAGATTCTTGGTCGGTGTTGGTAACCGTATTAGTGCTCAAGCTCTAAAAGAAAGCCCGCACTTGGCGCGCTGAAGAATCTTGTGGTGATCCCGCATCTTTTCTCTTCGCCTAGTAGCAGACATGGTGCTATGGAGGCGAAACGCAAAAGGTGACCGAGTGCTTTGCGATGTCAGTGCATGTTAACGATAGCCGGGTGGTCGAAATTATTGGTTGGTCGGTTGGTTCGTTGGCCTCGAATAAAATGGCACATACCTACTACGGGGGAGTGGCCAAGACACAGGCGGGGAACTGCTAGAAAGAAGAGTGTTTATAGAGGAGGAAAAGAAGTAGTAATAGGGTATAGGCAGACAGATTGGACAACGCAACGACAGGGAACCTTTTAGCTGGGAGATCGAAGACGGCACTATGGCTTTATGTGCAAATGCAACGCATGTAATGGTTCAACTTTGCACTGACTGAAAGAGAGAAAAAATAATATAACAAAATAAACGTTAGTAAATCAGAACAATAAAAATAAATAAAAAAATAAAATTAACAATAAGCATGGGAGTTGCCTTGTTTCCAGAAGAAAATATTCCGTAGCCTTCTACTACAGCACCTCTTCCTTCTTTTCTTCTTTCACTCCTTCTTTTATCCCTTCCCTCAAGGCTTGGTTGAGGTGACTACCGAGAGTGTGACAGTTACTGCGCCTTTCGTTTCCTTGTAACCAGTTATTGTTATTGTCAATAATAATATTGCTGTTGCGCTATTGCTTTTTTTTTCTGTAGCGGTACGCGACATTGTTCACGCTTGTTCGCTGATCGCTCGGCCTTCTTAATTTTACCAGTAGCGCACCTGTTTCCTTCGCCGAAATGTACCTTAGGAGTGGGTTCGATTCCCCAGATGACGCGCCTCTTCGTTAGCTATTTTGCGCGTGTTCAGGATTTTCGTTACATAGAGAATAAATGGAGGAACCGGACACAGAGCACATTCTATTGAAATTGAAAGTTTTTATAATGGCAGAGCTACTGCCTCTTTATGATGTTTATGGCGCGCGGCGGGTCGGTCTCGGCTTCGTTCTGCCATAGTACGGGGGGACTCAAAATGAAACATTCGGCAGACGTCTGTCTGGTTTCAATGCAAGTTTGAT
Source organism: Amblyomma mixtum (assembly GCF_055824585.1). NCBI lineage: Eukaryota > Metazoa > Arthropoda > Arachnida > Ixodida > Ixodidae > Amblyomma > Amblyomma mixtum. Next base: position 67,295,999 of record NC_143017.1, on the reverse strand, counting down.
TTAAAACGCGATGTTTTGAAACCTCCTCGGTTTCTTCATCAAGGTGTGGTCGTGGGCGAAGTCTAGATTGGCTTTTAAAAAAGCCTACTTATAATCGAGCCTCGGGTCGCTAAGCTGAAACAATTTGTGTATGAAGACGAAAGGGTTGCGAGGGAGCGATTAAAACTTTCCCACGTCTTTGTTTATATGCGCATTTATATAGAGCCTTCGTGGGCGTCCGCTCATTAAGTGCCCACAGTACTACACCACGGCAGGTTCATTTTCCGCATGGAAACTACGCCGTGCACCTTACACATGCAGCATGCGGCGAGATCATCCTTGCCAAACAGCGCTACTGCTGTGTCGCTTCAGCGCTATTCAGTCGTCGACGAGCAGAAACTTCGCTATAGAAAACTTCCTAACTCCACCTGATTAGTTTTCATGAGCTTTCGCAGAATGCGTAATGAGAGAGATGTTTGTTTTCGGTGTATCAGCTAGGTTGAGGTTTCGGCCAGCTCACAGACAATGTTTCTGCCGTGGTCTAGGCTCACTTGAAAGAAACCCATTCCGTGATCTGCAAGTAGCCTGGTTAACCTCTCATGGAGAACGCAGATCCCGCTATTGTCACCGCCCCAACCTTTTCGCCCGCTTTCTAAAGCGCTGTTCCAGCGTTCAGATTCCGAAGGCCTTTCATAACCTATTTGTCTCCTGTTAAATTGTACGGCAGTTTTCGTTTTGTTTTAATTTTCGTTTTCGCTTGCTCTCTGTCAAAGACACGCATGTGACTGAGCGTCATAGCTTTAGGAGGGCGTTAGATTCAACTCCGGGAAAGAGCGTTTGGAGCCCTGGTTAACCATTGTCAAGCAGAGTCTCTAGAATAGTCTGAGCCCTGGCGGATGTCAGGTATTCGGGAGGCGCTCAGAAGCACGCGATTGACTAACCCATCCTCTCACCTTCAGTTTGAACTTTAAAAATGCGCACTTTGAAGCTGCAATCGTAGTGTGCTCATGTAGGAGGTTACTTCCGAGTACCACACCAGAATGGCCGAATCCTGTTGTGGAGACGGAGTGCGTTGTAAACTCTGGTCAACGGGATCAGGCCGCAGCCCAGGCTAGGTTACTGAATTCCATCAACAAGTAGGCTTTTTTTTTATCCATTGAAGAATTGCACGGTACTGGCATTCGAGCCGCGATTCTCTTGATAGCAAGGATAATGCTCTATCTCTCCGCCTTCGCTGCTCCTTTAAAAGCAAAGCATACAACAGCTGTATCTTACCGGTGCTCACCTATGGGGAAGAAATGTGGAGGCTAACGAAAAGGGTCCAGCTTAAGGACAACGCGGCGAGCTATAATAACGAAAAATTACAGGCGTAACGTTAAGATACCGGAAGAGGGCAGATTGGATCAGGGAACAAACGCGAATTAATGACATATTAGCCGAAAACAAGACGAAGAAATGGGCGCGGTCAGGAAATGTATTGAGAAGGAAAGATAACTTGTGGTCGCTAAGGGCAACGGAATGGATTCCAAGAGAACGCAAACGCAGAAGGTGGCACTACGAAGTTAGGTTTGCGGATGGGACTACGAAGTTTGCCGGGACAAACTGGCCTCAGCTGGCACAAGACCTGGGTAGCTGAAGACATATCGAAGAGGCATTAGCCCTGCAGTGGGCATAGTCAGGCTGATGATAATGATGACTTCATGTACAGTCCTTGTTCTCCTCTGTCGTTTTCGCGAAAACACGCACTTTAAGGAATGAACCAACTCGTCTGAACCAAAATATGAAGCTTGAACCTGCCATCAAGCGAAAAATATTCCCGAACTCCCAATCGCACATCACCAAACGCACCCCTCGAAGGTTTCGTGCCTGGACTGCTGCTTTTCTTTTATGCGAGAATCCTTATACAGATGAGGAGGAGCAAATACCTCTGTGAAACAGCAATTTCTTTTTGCGGCTGGCCTGTTCGGCATTCCTATCGGGTCTTTCATGCGCTTTAATGGAACATGCATGAGTTTGCCTTTCCTAACCAGATAGTTCCTAGTCGCTGCTCCAGCGTTCCATGTCCATGAGTAAGTCAGTTGCCACGCTCGCCTATCTTCATTTATCGATCCTGTTACTGGCCGAAACTCGCCGAAAATTGCCGAATAACGTCCGAATCGTTTTCGGGTCGCGGGGATAATAGCCTTCAGGGCGGCCAAATTAATAGGCGCCACTAGGCAGGCTCCGAAGGCGCGTCGACAGGCCGAGGCATAATCGAAGGGCTGTGTCGTCTACAAGCATTCCTTCCGCGCCGCCTGCGGCCGGGCGCTCCATTTATTCTCAGGGTAGCGTTACGTCTTTATCAGGGATCGCACATGGAGTGAGTCTCCGCGACGGCTTGGACGTTGACTTATTTGTCAGCGCCCGTCGCCACGGCTGTGGCACCGGCCGGTGAACGGTGACCACAAGGTGCGCCGAGCGGGCCGCCGTCGCTTATCAAGTGTCATCTCTGCCAGACGGGGCTCGTTTATCCTGGCAGCCTGTGCCGGGCCTTTAAGGGCGGCGGCAGCTTGCCAAGACGTGACAACCAGCTCGAGAGGCAGTCGGCGATCACGGGCCCCTAGGAGTGTACGGTGTGCGGGGGCGGCGAGGCAGGGAGGGAGGGAGGGAGGGCCGAAGGGCCGATCAATGGCGTCGCTCGTCGTCGGCGAATGCCACGGACCTCCCGTTTCCGCGCTGCTAATGGAAAACGCCGGCTATTTACCCGCCTTTGCGGAGCTGGGATGTCCACGCGAGGAGAGGCAGGAGTCCCGTTTCACTTGAATGCCCTTCCGCCCGAGCTGACCCGGGTCAGATTGCGCAAGTTGATGTTGGCTCCTCCTGCTCGTGGCGCTGCGAGAAGTGGGAGCTCCAGGAGGCGTTATAGCGGCCTTGCCTTGTTTCGTTGTTATTTTCCTTTTAGGCGATGATGCAGTGCACTACAGTCGATCCAAAGATCAAAGCGGTCTTGCGTTAAAAGGGTGAGTGCCCTGCTTCTTCCGGCGCGGTGAGCATTAGTGCTTAGAGGAGGACTTGTTATGTATGTTCTTGAGGTACCTGTTCCAACGTCAAATTGGGCAGTGACGTCACTGTACTACACTTACGCAGTATTAAGGGATGATGAACCTACTCGATGATGTGTGCCGCTCTTTTTAAGAGGTTTGGATTAAAAAAAACGTACAGATGGCACTGACCTCGTTCCAGAGGCCGCTTTCTTCAAGGAGAAAACCTGAGGACGATGAATAAATTTGAGTCGAAGGACTAACTTGCCTAGTGCGGGCAAGTCTTGAAAGAAGCCGTCGAAAGGCAAAGCATATAGCTATAGTAGCTTTTTGCCACTGCGTATAGTTAAGCTAACTGTTGTTTTTATTTCCTACTGAAAATCCCGAACTTTTCATACGCTGAAAAGGAACACACGTTTCGGTAAAGATATAGCTACGTTGGTGCACTTTATTCAGCAGCTTGTTGTGTTTTAGACACTGTATTTTTTTCTCGCTGTTCTTCGCAAGCTGTCCTACATCTTGGCATTTATTAGCGCTTCCTAATATAACACTCTGAAGACTTGAAAACAGCTACCAAAAAGAACAGAATATAATTTTGTCAAACTTCATGCATTTTAAAAGAGCTGTGGGACATTCGCAACTAAAAAGCAATATTTTCATTCCTTTAGGACCGCGTTGTGAAATGTCACACCAGAAGAGTGTCTCCGATAAGATGCTTTTGGAGGGACAAAACTTAATTAGCTCAACAAATATGTAGCAATGCTGACGATCCAATATCGACGTCCTCTTTTGAAAAACAAATAAATGATATAGATGACCTACTGCGGCCACGCATGCCACTTCACGAACATGCAGTACTTTGAGAAAGTATTTTTCGGCCCTTGGCCTCATTTTTTTTTCACTGTCCGGCGCAGATGCCTTTCATAATATTAATGGCGGTTTTCAATCTTCTCAAATGCCTTCCGGTCTTCCAGCTAGCTTGCTCTATGTCAAACATAAACCCGCAAGGATATAAGCGCCCGAAAAAAAGAAAACGTATAATAAAGGAAGTTCCTGTTGCGCCACATAGGGCTGGATATCTTAGGGCGCCTGTCGTGACAGGGTTGACGGGAAAATTACAGGCGCGCCGCGTAATTGTAGGGCAGCGGAGCCGAAGAGAACTTCCCGAGTTGATTTACTGCTATCCTTTCTGGAACGAAAATATTGGCCTCTATATTGACGCACGCAATTCAATAACTGTCCCGTCGGGCAGCGAGAACTCCCGCCGAGCGCGAATTTTTTTTCTCACTTCGTGCGTGGTAAACATAAATGGCCTTTCATTTCATTTATTTCTGCACTTTAAATAAATAAATGTCAAAAGCCCACCGTCGTGCTAGAGGTTTGCTGTCGTTAGAACTTAATTTCCTTTCTTCTACTCGTAGTGCTGCAAGAATTGTGTTACATTTTAAATTTATAGTCTTCTTTGATGTTCCTGTGTGTGTTTGCGTGGTTGTATGTTTGCGTGTTTGTTTGATTGATATTAAAAGGAAATAGTTTCATTGCAACTTGTTTACTAAGCTCTGCTCAACCGCTTATTGTCACTGCGTGTGGGGTTGACACGAAAATGACAGGAGAGAACGGGTACACAAAAGGACAAACTCAGTAGATAGAGTAGAGGCTAATGTCACACCGGTGCACGACCCTGAAATAGCAGCGTACGAGATACGGTAAGCAATAGAACGTACTCAACTTAGTCCGCAAGTGGCACCCAACGTACATGCGATCAGGTTCTGCGTGTTTTACGCTGCATGAATAGCCTTCCAAAAACATACTCAGGCAACTCCGCGATGTAAATTAAGTGTTTCGTCATTGTTTCACTTGAATCGTTTGCATTTTACGATGCGCTCATCATTTCTAGCCAAAGAAATTTTTACTGCTGATGCAAAAAGGATAATTTTTAAGTACATTTTTTCGAGCGTGAAACTATGCAAAATATGGATACAGCGACAGAAACGAGATGTTCGGTATAATAGCTGCCGATGCCAAGACGGGATATTTTTTCTTTTTTTTTGCACGGAAATGTAGCCGAAGTTGTGGTTTGTAATTTCTAGAAAAACGAACTGCTTTTTTTGTTTTAATGAGGGAGACATCTTGGAGAAGGCTGCTATACCCCATGCGAAAGGCGAAGGATTGCTTGTTAGAAAGAGAAGGCAAAGTCTATACTGCAACACCGGGGCCGGGAGGTTCCGCGCAAATTGGTTTGGACCACTTATTTCAAACAGTGTATACGTGAGAGGACTCACGCCGTGACATGAATGGTGTTGCTTTTCTCGCTTAACGTTCTGAACGTTCTTAACCTGCCTTATGAGAGTGGCCGTAATGAGTGTTCCTCATTAATTTTCCCACGATTTGCTCGCTAGCGTGCTCTGAAATCGTACAGCTCAAGGGTGTTTTTTTTTTTTTATTTCGCCTCGATACAAGCTGGCTATTTCCAGCTTGTGCCAGCTCAAACCCTAACCGTAGCGGCGGACAAGGTTAGTCGTCACACGACAAATTTCATGTAGAACGTGATCTAATGAAGATGGCGGATGCAGGGTGACATGTGGAGGTCGTGAATTCGAATCATACCTGCGGCCTGTTTGTCTTCTCTTCTACTTTCGGTTTTATTACCTTCCACCTGAAGAAATGGCTACACTACTAATTTCTCACTTTGGTCATCATTCAGTAAAAACAGCATTACCTTCTGTCTTTCTCAGTTTCAGTGACTGCTCAAGTTTCTCTGTATATATTAATTTCTCTACTTTCCTCTGCTCAACATTGTCTTGTATCGTACGATCCCTTGCCGAACTTTGCTGCGGGTTTTTATTTTCTTTTATATATTGCTTCCTTTTCAAATCGCCGAATGTATTAACAGGCAAAAAGCAGAAAAGAAAAATAATAAAACCTGATTCTCGCATTGAACTTTTAATAAAATTAAAATAACTTTACCAGCGTTCATCAGCGTATGCCATGCTATGCCCAGTCGGCGCCTCTAAATTTTTATGTCCTTGTGCCACCCAACAGCTTGGCCTAAATGTGTTATGTCGGTGAACAAGCATAACAAAAAATCTTAGAACACTACAGCCCACATCATTTTTTGTGCCACAAAATTTTTGCGCACTGTCTTCATTTAGCCCAGTGTGTTAAGGGAATCCCTCATGGTCAAGGAGTATATATGTAATAAGTCCACTCGATCAGACCCTTCCTGTCCCAACTGCCCGTGCATCTATGCGGACCTGGCCCATTGCATCTTCTATTGTCTGGCTGCTCAGCAGTCGGGTTCCTACCCCCCACCCTCTCTATCCATCACCACCTGGCTCGACTGGCTTGGCGCTAAAGGGGGGGAAGAACAGCGACTTCTGGTCGCCCAAGCGGTCGACATGCTCGGCCTGTAAATTATGGCTAAATAAAGGTCTTGTACTACTACTACTACTACTATGTAATAAGGGTTTAATTGCACACTGACACCAACCGAAGCGTAGCCTGAAGACTACCAAGGAAAGCTAACAGTTTTCACTGAAACTCTGTAGGTAGAGAAAAATTCGCCCCAGTCCGGGGTTCGAAACCGAGACCACGAAGCAGAAGGTAATTTGCGCAAGAAATCAGTGGTGCCGCAGAGTTTTAAAAAACGAGCTTATTTCAGCCTTTAACGAGCACAAAATCTAAAGTCAACAACAGTGAAAAGCGGTTTTTGCGGAAGCGAGCCGGCTGCCGGCGAGCGAGATGAAAAATTGATATTTGGGCGCCGCTTCTGACACGTCAGCCGCAGCTTTTCAACGAAAAAGCTCAAGACAGCATGCCTAGATACGTGTAGGCCAGCCTGTGGTCGTGCATATTTATGTTACCTGATCGCAGGCTTGCTAGCTTTCAAGACATCTTCTGTTTTCTTTCTTTCTTACTTGTGTGGGGTGTACACAAACGGGCGCCTTCGAAATATTTCCAGTGCAAATAGTCGCGGGTCACATAAACACCATGTGATGTGTTTACCATGTTTCACGGTGCCCACACGGATGAGTTGTTTTTTTTTCTTTGACTTTCCGGGAAACCCTGCGCGCTAGCGGCGGAAGATAAATAACGAATGTTTTTGACGGACATGAAGCGGGAGATGGAAGTACGTTCTTATAAGGAACACAAAGGGAAACAAAGCATGTTTATTAATTTTCGTAAAGGAAGAAATAAAGAAATTATAGAAACGAAACTACTAAAAAGACCTGTTTTCTGTTGTTAAAAAGTGTAGTTTTTGCTCATTGTTTTAGCTTCTTCAAGACATTATACCAGGAGTTTCAGAAAACACTTCCAAAAATTACCGAAAAAGCCTTTTTAGGTAAAAAATACGTCGCCTGCTGTACATTATTACCAGTGTTGGCGGGCCGCAGAAAACCGGTGAGTCGTCTTAAGTAGTAAGCTGGTTAACTAAGTTTAAATAATTAAGCAATACTTTGATTTGAGCTAGTTGGTTGTAGCTTGACATGTTTACGCAAAAGGCGTACTGGCGCTAAAAAACGAAGACAACACACACAACAGGCGCCAGTCCTGTCCTGTTGTGTGTGTTGTCTTCGTTTTTTAGCGCCAGTACGCCTTTTGCGTAAACATGTCAAAATAATTAAGTTTTTACTAGTAGAGATAGGCGCCTATTTGCAATTAGATATTTGTAGCCGGTTGTTTGTGACACCCATATCAGTTATTGGAATTTCGAAAGCGCGATAATCCTCGGGCTGTGGCTCAACAAAATTTGGTTACATCGTGCCAGAATACATGTGCATTCGAAAAACATGCAGGCAAACCAGCCTTTCCAGTGCACGTAACTAGCTTAAAATACCAAATTTTGTCGAGCCACCGCGTCCAGGATAATCGCGTTTTCGAAATTCTGAAAACTGATATGGCTATTGCTAATGTCCGGCTGCAAATTTCTGCTTGCAACTAGGTGCCTGACTGTACTAATTAAAAAGTTGATTACTAAAAATTAGTTAACCAGCTTACTACTTAAGACGATTCACCGGTTTTCTGATGTCCGTCATTACTGGTAATACTATGCCGCAAAAGCGATAATTTTACCCCAAATGCCTTTCTTGAAAATTTTTGAAAGCCTTCCCTGAAACACCTGGTATGCGGTGTACAGTACCAAGCAGAATGTTAGGACGGGATGGAACCTGCTAGCTAAGCATGTTTTGAAAACGCAATTACTATTACAAGATCGGAAACTCAGACATGCATACAACCTTTCGCACCCAGAAAATGTTGACACCTGTATCACTGCTCGGTAGAGGTAAGCGTTCTAATGATTCCGCGCACTGTTTTCATTGCGCACGTTGCTTGGGCTGTAGAATTCCACTTTTGCATCACACCCTACGCTTCACTTTAAGAGGAACATGTTTTTGTTTTTTTCAAAGCAAAAATAAAAAAGAACTCCACGTAGCACAGCAGACCCGCTTTCTCAACCCGATTTCGCGGTGTCAGCATAAAGGTTGCGGCAGTCGATAAGCGCCAGATGTGAGTGAAGGGTACACAATTATAAATTGAATTTCTATTCACCCCGAGAAATTTTAGAACTTCCGGACAATGCCGAACTTATTCGAGTTTTCAATCGCATCGTTTTCACAGCAGATGGCGCGCTTTCAACAAACATGTACAGGCTTGGTTTGGTTTGGTTTGGTTTGGTTTGTGGGATTTAACGTCCCAAACCGACTCAGGTTATGAGAGACGCCGTAGTGAAGGGCTCCGGAAATTTCGACCACCTGGGGTTCTTTAACGTGCACTGACATCGCACAGTACACGGGCCTCTAGAATTTCGCCTCCATCGAAATTCGACCGCCGAGGCCGGGATCGAACCCGCGTCTTTCGGGTTAGCAGCCGAGTACCATAAACACTGTGCCACCACGGCGACCCCACATGTACAGTTCATATGTATCTATATTTGCAGTTACAAAGATGGCAGTTGTGAAGGCGCTGAGGTGATAGCTTTAGTCGTACTTGGGACATATTCATATAATAATAGCGCAACGACATGCATATTAGATTGGATGAATATTAGAACATGAATGTTAGCCAACTCGCAAAAGTTGGAAGCAATCAGTGCTTAGCAAGGCGCTAATGAATATGATTTTAAACGCCATTGGCTTCTGACTTTATTGCGCCACACTTAAAATTTACCGGGGTATGTGAAAACAGCTAGGTATCAAAATTTCATTTAAACTTGTAGCCACTGTAGGATTCCGCCGTTAATTTCATCTCGCAAAACTTTTTCGTTAAACAAACTTCACCACACGTGTCCTTATCCGTGGTATCAGCTTCACAACAAGGACACCATGCAAATTCATGGGTGGTAAAAACGCTACGCAAAACGCTAAAACAAGCCGCGCTACGCGAATCCCTATACCCTACGGACAGCGACGCGGGTGTGGGACCCGAAGGTTGATCGAGGCCAGCGGGTCTAAGCGAAGCAGCGTAAACTTTTTCTCAGCATTCCGCATTGTGAGTACTTTGCCCAAAGAAAAACACCCCTCGTTGAGCATGCATCTTCATTGCCTTTCACGCCGGCCTGCATCGTTGGTCGACTTTTACAGCTCCCTTGAGGTTTCCTTAGGAAGATTGCCTCGTATGGCATCTCATTTTTTCTTTTCCTATTGAGGGGCCTCAGCGAAAGATTGATAACCCTCGGGGCATGGGCCGTAATCCTTTCCTTGGGAGGGCATGCCTCTTTCATCTCGAAATCCACCGCGTTTGTTCCACTTTGAATGAGACGATCACGTAAGGGCTCGCCTAAAGTATTCCAGGTCTGACGCCGACGAGGGATCAAGTCGCTCTTTGTACTTAGTGAACTTGTTTGGTAGGACGGGGGCGTAGGTGGCCCGCCGTAGCAATTCGCTTAGTGCTGATACTGGTATTTAATTTTACTGTGTGAGCATGCGTTTACTCAAATTCTGAGTTGCTTGCTGTGTACCGCTTGCACCTATTTCTGTGTTTGATATTTACTGCAGGGATCTAATATAGTTATCGCTCGACTTCTTCAAAGCAGAATTTTCGTGGCAGCGACGCTAACTGAATTTCTACTTTTGGCATGCCATTGAGCGGAGTTTTGTTTTTAAAGGTTTAAGTTTGCGTGCTTAGAAAGTGAAGTTTTCTGGACAAGGTTTGTGGTAGTGTGATGGCTTGATTAAGTGGATTGGCTTGAGGATTTGATTCATGCCTGTGTCTGGTTTCGACTGAGAGTGTTAAGGAATAATTGATTTTATAATTCTACATGAAAGTCAGTGGACGTTAACTAACTTCAAGTCGAATATTTTATTACCTCCCACCGGTTTTTTTTCCCCCCATTTTTTTTTTTGTTTTCGAGAGTCTGCTGAGGAATAACACCTTTCTACAAATAAAAGTTTATTCTTTCAAGTTCAGTTCTTCAAACGTTCAAATTCTTCATGTTTTTTCATATTTTTATTTCAAATAACTTGCCAGCGCACTACTAAAATGCGCTTATTTACTAATAAATGAGGAGACTGCGTTTTCGCATAATGTTTCCGGAAAACTTCGCCTCCCCAACGCGACCAGTAAATAAATTCCTAGTATTGTAGGCGTGTGCTTCTGAAAAAGGTTTTCGAAAGGCGATGTAACCTTTTTCAGTGATCACTTTCATAGCTTAAGTTCCAGACTCTGAAACTGTTGTATCTATTCACTCACAAATACTGACAAAGATTTTTCAATGCCAAATAGAGTTCACTGTTGGGCACAGTGAACAGGCGCCCAACAGAAAGTCAATCATTATAGTGAGTACGTCAGCTGTTTTACGAAATAGTTACATTAGTCTGCAACAAATGTAATCTGTTAAGGCCTCAGTCCCATGAGTACATTAGAAAAAGCTGCTGCCGCTATTCTTAAGGAACCTCAAGCCGCGTTTTGTTGTAATTCCTTCCTCCATTTATTTTTTGCCATCCCGACACCTTTCTGTGCATCCCAGGGCTGGGGACTTGTCTTGCTTGTTAGTTGATAACTCTGACGTCATGAGTGGCGTGTGCCGGCGATAAAAGCGAGAGAATGGATCCACAAGCACGTCGTTATAAAATTTGCACCTGGCCTGTTTTTATTTTCATTCACGCGGCCATTATGAAGGAAAAGAGCATCCTGACCCACCACGGGGACTCAGCGCTTACGCGTTGGGCTGGTGAGTTCGCAGGCGCGGCGTCATACCCCGGCCGCTGTGGTCGCGTTTCGATGGAGGCGAAATGTAGGACTCCCATGTGCTGTGCGGCATCAGTGGCTGTTAAAAAAGCCCAGCTGCTCGAAATGAATTCGGCGCCCTTCACTACGACGGCTCTTTCTCTTCTCCAACTTCTCTTCCCTCCTCCTCCCCTTCTCCACTTCCCCACGCGAAGTTGAGGTGTCCAACAAAAGGAGATAGTTAATGCGCTTTTCCTTTACTAGTATTCGAATATTATCTTTTACAGCTTGTCTTACGAACACGAAAGAGCTGGTTGAGGTGTAATATTGCCAACTGCGTTTTCTTTCATATTCTTGGGCGAAAAAGTGGAATCGTATTTTGCAATGATTGATTTCTCAATTCATTATCTTGCCCCTTAATTAAAGGCAGATGTCTGCTGTTGTCCAAGGAGTGCAACTAGCAAGCACTGTCATTCGCCTGTTCCAGTATCATATCAAAGGGAACAAAACGAGGTGCAATAATAAACTGGGCAAAAAATACAAGAAATGGGGCTACTCTGCCCATCCCCCTCAATCTCCCCTCCCCCCGAACCAGGGGCCACTTTTTTTTTTTTGTTCGTATGCCTGATTGCATTTGTTGCCGCACGATCCCCACTATCTTTGTTTTTCTTCTCGCTTTGTTTCGTAATCTGTTCTTTATCATAAAAATGGCTATTTTTCGCAACGTGCTCTGAAAATGGCCGCCGTGATAAATTAATAAGGCAACAAAAACCTCAATTTTGAGACCGCTTAGCAGCTGCGGTTCTAAATTAGGAGTTCTTTTTTGCCAGATAAAGTCTTTCGTTTTTGTCGAATACCGCAGTCTAGTAGAGGGTCTTAATGTGGCTTTAAATCACTTGTACATGCACGTCTGCAAATTACACTGTCGCCCTACAGCGAAGTCAGAGTGTGGCCGTTAGCATCCATGAATCCTTGCGTGGCTGCAACGGCATAAAGAAATGCGTAGCCCATATTTATGCCGGCTATGCTCTCTGAGGACAAGCCCATTTTTACTGGGCGTAAAGACCGCAGATATTACGTCGTTCTCTGCGCGCACGAATGAATACGACAAGTACACAGTCCGTGGACAGAAATGACACTTTCTCCTTTCGCGTTCTTCTGCAAAACACGGGTGGCCAAAATTTTCCGCCCTATTTTCGCCAATGTGCGCACTTCATAAAGCAGTCCTCACGTCCAAGCTAACGAAGTTGTATCGCTTCTTTCTTTACTGCTCGTTTTTTTTTCCCTTTTTGCTTCTCCTCGCGGCCGCCATCAAAAGCCACAAAAGGGCTATAACATCTCCCCGAAAAAAGAAGAGAAAAGAAAGAGGGGCACTCATTTTCCTAATGAGAGGCGAGATACTAAATGCAAACGCTGTCGCCGTTCCATTGCAACGTTCCATGAAGTCTGCGCAGAATTATAACAATCTCTTGATAGACTGTGACCAGAAGTACATCAGAGGGGCCCAGCCACACCCGAGGAAAGCGCAACGTTGGCGGAAAATGGAAGGAGAAAAGGAGAGGGGAGTTGGGAGAGTGAGGGAGGGAGGGCGCTATTACCAGCCTGTGTAAAGAAGGCTGGCCGGCTTGCGAGAGCCTTGATTAATGAGACGGAAGCCGGTGCCTCAGCGTGCGGCATTCATTCGCTGGCCGGAGGGGATCTGCATTCATGTATTTGCGCACTGCGCCCGAGACGGTTATCTCAGTCCTGATGTCCAGAAAGGTTGACTGCAGTTTTGCGTGGAGGTGGTTGCGATAGCGGCTAGGCCGGCGGCTCTGGACAGACGGAATGAATGCGAGGGTCTCAAGAAGTACACCGTGCATAGAAAGGAGGGTTTTTAGGTATGCATGTAAATGCAGAGATGTCGTACTCAGCTAGAGGAATAGCTAGATAGACTGGATGGATAGATAGTAAAAGCTGTTAGAAGAGGCCGCTTATTTGCTGAAACCGCGTTGTGAGAAAAAATCCGAATGTGACGAAACCTCAAGGATACGTCGCGCATTCGAGAGGATTGCTAATGTTATTACCTGACGACTACTGCCAGACACAAGTTAAGAATATCTTCAACCGGTGGCGTCGGCCTTTAGATGAGACGTCACACTCAACTAGTTTCCACGCTCAAATGTTGTGCGCTCGCTCAGAGTGCTTTCGATTTCAAAAATAGTTCGTAAAGACGCCGTTATTCCCAGCACTAATAACAAATTAAGCTGGCTACGTGAGGTACCTACTAGACTTGAAAAAAAAATTGTTTGTTTGTCACGGGTAATGACTCCATTATAACAAAATCACTGAAACTGCGAATCAATGCAGAACATTCGTATATTTCAATAAGAAACAATAAGTAAAAATAACTACATTTCTTGTGATAGTTATCATTGCGTCGATGCATATGGCGATTAAATTTCCACCCTTGCTTGTCCTTAACTTTCACGCATTTATTGCACGCTGTTATTTTGTATATGTGACTGCGCTCGGAAGCACTGAGGAAGGCGGGCAGAAGCGCCAAACAAAGCTTTGCTGCAATATCGTCTTTCTCCGTGCCCGACATGCTTTACCCCGTATGTGTCCTATTGAAGAGGACGGCCTATTCCGAGGGGTGCGCTTTCGAGATATCTTCTTTCTCGGAGCCGGCGAACAACAGTCGGCCAGCATTCATAGCAAGGCCGGCGGTCACTCGCGGGAAGCGCGACCTCGCGATGTTTTGGGGCGACGGCCTCGTTAAACTTGGCGAGATGGATGTCCGGCTCCTTCATTGTTCCTTCCCGGCGTATATTGTGGCTTTCGGTAACGATCCACAGTGTAGCATTTCATCGCAGAAGCCTACGGTGAGCAGCATATTCATATGTACGATCGCTTATGCTTCAAATGTATGTGTATTTGTGTGCTCTAGCCAAGATATGACGCACTACTGAGATGCATGGTCAGATTAAAACATAACGTAAATAAATTGCCTCTGCTTGAACTCTCTATAGGTTGTTGTGACCCCTGCTTCAATTGTCTATAGGCTGTCGTGGCCTCTGCTTGAATTGTCTAAAGGCTGCTGTTGCCTCTGCTTGAACTGTCTATATGCTGCTGTGACCTTTGCTTGAACTGTCTATATGCTGTTGTGACCTTTTCTTAAACTGTGTATAGGCTGTTATACCTCTGCTTGAACTTTCTATTGGCTGTCGTGACCTCTGCTTAAATTCTCATAGGCTGTTGTGACTTTGGTATAGCATTTTGTCTGCGATTTATTTCGGCACTTTTGGGCAAAAAAGAATTGTTTTCTTGTGAACTGACAATATTAACAGTGTGATGGTTTGTTTTCTTAGAAAAGGGAACCCGAAACTTAGCGCTGCTGCTGCAAAGTGCCTGCATTGAAAAAAAAAAAAACTACAACAAACAGCTTCGTACCTGCGCTGAAGTAAAACTACGAAATCAGTGCATCCCGAAATTTCAGCTGCATATAGCTGAACAATTAAACGGGTGGGCAGTTAGAAAGCAAGATTCCATTCTTGCAATAATGCAAGAACGGGTGCTTATTTTAAATTACAGCTTTTCATTCACCTCATAACACTTTCCGGCGTTACAGTCGGGCTACATTTACCGAAGAAGTACTGAGAACTTCAAGAAAAGGCATAATTAGGACTTTTCACTTCCGCCCTGAAAATTTCGCCTACTAGGCACTCGATATGCCATAGCGGTTGCATCATTTCATCACTCTATCAAGTCTTGCACACTACAGAAAATATCCGCGAATGACGGTGACGAGCTCTGTGTAAGGTATGTCTTTATGAATCAGTGGTGAACTGACCGAGGGCTACTCAGCAATCGCTCGCGGTCTCCTGACGGTGCATAGCAACGACAAGAAGGCGAGAAGAGATCGATCAGTGTCGCTAAGCACGCCAATGACGCTACACATAGCCCAGGAAATGTGCAGAAATTACAATGTCATTCCGCATCCAACATCCCACTCTGGATTCAGAGTGAAATGCGCGAATGATGGCTGATATTCACATCCAGGCTGACAACTGCTACGGGTGAGCGCGACATGCGGGTGCTGCAATTCTGAAAAACTCCGCAAGCGTTGACCGTGACGTCACGATAACAGCTTCGCATACTTGAAGCTTCGTTCTGAGTTGCATTCGACTTTCGTCCATTGTTTAATTTGGAGATGACTCTATGAGTCCTATCGAAAGTAAACCGGGCAAAGTTTTGTAATTATATTTCGCCAAGGTCCAGGAGTCTGGCAATTGTATTTGGCAGTGAAACACGTTTCCGCCTAAATGTGCCGCGCTGAAACGCTCACGCATATTAGGTAGTTTTTGTGGCCATACTTAATGTGTTGCTTGAATTGCCGAAAATGGAGTGGCAATAAACTGCAAACTAAAGAAGAAAACTTATAAACTAGAAGAATAACACGGTTTATAGTTTGCAGCAACACTGGGGCCTGGAGGGCTGCAAACTATAAAAACCAGTTTCCTGTGCGTTCCAGAACAAGCGGCACGCTCTCTAGTAGCACTTCCTAACATGTTCGAAATTATAACTCAATCTTGTTGGGTGTGTTTCCTTATTGGAAAAAAAAAATCATATTTAGCTTAGCGTTGCACGGTACTGAAGACTCACTTCTGCAAAGCTATTTGCGCTCTGACGGTTACGAAGGGGTTGTTCGTCGCACACAACTGTTTACGAAATTAACTTTAATGTGAAATGTTCTGTTATTCAGTGTAGCGCTTGGGAGAAAGTCCGTTCGAAGACGGCTGCGAGCAACTAAAAGAAAGAAAGGCCACGCTGCGATTTATGAAGGCAATTTCGGACACACTCATCCTTTCGCATACGCAAAACTTATGAAAGCACCTCAACGGCACAACGTTAGTGATTTCTCTTTCCTCGCTTTTTCACATTCTTCGTTCGTTCCCACAAACGCAGTGCGATCCTGAAGACATACAACGCACACGCCATTCTTGCTTCTTTGTTGCGGTCACGCACTTGTAATCTCGGTGAGAGAAGCTGGCAAAGGACAGGGAATGCGGCAGAGTCTCGGCGGAAAGGGAGAAGAGGTGAGAAGAGTGTGAGCGGAAACGCGTACCGGTAATCGCGAAAACAAACACGCGATGTTTATGAAGGAGCAAAGAAAGCACTGCCGGCGCTTAAGCGGATGAGGGCAAACATTATCTTACTCCGCTGATTTCCCTCGAGGTCGGAAAATACAGAGAAAGCCATCGCAGTGAGACTGCCGAGTGGTGAAAAACAACAGCAGGCGCCCTGACGGAGCTAGCAGTAGAAAGGGACCGTAAATTTTTCCGAGCAAAGCGGCGCAACCCTGTTTCTTCGTGTGTTCCTCAGCCGTCAACGTTCGAAGAAGTCGAGCAGCGCAGAATTTGTTGCGAGCTACAGCGGCCGGAGTTTAGCGCAAAATTGCCACTCTCGAGTTTTCGGGTCGCTAAAAACACTTCTAGTGCAGAAAAGGGTACATTGGGGATCTAACCTTGGAAGTTATTTCTTCGATTTCAATATTAAAAAGAAAACAGGAACTGCTATATCTTAGTTCCACTCGTTAGGTCAGAAACTGGGCTATTTGCTGTAAACTTGTTATGTACTGCAGAGAGATGTTAAGGAAACGGCTTCATCTGGTGAAAAGAAGCATACTTAAGTTAACAGTGCTGACATTAAAAGATTTTCGACTTTATCTTTATTGAAACCGGCTTCTTTTATTGAGCGAGTGGTTTGCTTTATTCTTCCGATGCCGGAGAGCATTTTCTAAAACGGTGATAATAGATCCTACTTTTCGGCTTCAAAATAAAGATGCATATTTGGGCTTCGTTTATAACACTTTTTTCTTTTGAATTCTTTAGCTGCCCCCTTCTCTTTAGAAACCACGGCTGTGCAGTTGTACGGCGTTTACAGTTTCGTTTAGCAGCATCAATAGATTGCACATTTTCAGTAATTATTTTTGAACAAACTACAGTTTTTGCGTGCTTAAGAACCTAAAATCTGAACCTCAGTCATTGAGCGTTTATGTTTACGTACTATCCGTCACCAGCTGTCTTGTAGTAGGTTCAACTTCACACGCAGAAAAAAATAAACAGAGGGGTTAAACACCACTTTAATGGCAGATGAAGATTAACATTAACGGAATGACACTGGCGGGTGACATTAGGTACGCCATATTGTAAAATGACCTCTAAAGGACAAAGCGCACGTTTTCCTAATATTTTCTATGGCATAGCCCCCCACTCAATGATGCTTCACAGATTGCCCTGCGGAGGCACCTTTCTCTGTGGTCAGTTAAACCTGCGATGCTTGCCCAGATTGGGTTCTGGCTTCCGATCACTGCCACGGCGGCTTCAGCCTAATAGAAGTAGAATAAAAAAAAAAACATTTTACTCAGAGTTTTGGAGAAATGAAAAAACTGCCAGATAGTTTAAATTAATCTACATTCACTACTACAGCCTGCACACAGCAGCAATGTTCGGTTACTTATTTGAAATAACTGGAAAGAAACGCATAAAAAGGGAATAAATTGAAGTCACTGAACCTGATAAAGAAAACAGGAATAAATACAAAGTTCAAGACTACAAGTTCCTCATGTTTTGTACAAATTAATCTTAAACTTGCTTTTATCTAACAAGAGAAATAGCATTACCTGCTACTGGCTGAGATACTGAGACAACATCGATTGTCGAAGTCACGTGCTTGTGCCATCCTGTGCAGAATGGGCGGTCGATGTTCAAGCGCAGACAATGCAGTTGAGCCAATCTAGCACCGTACTTATCTTTGTAACCTTGCGAATAGCAAAGCATGCATGCGATATTGCGACGAGTACCAGAAATCTTTACACCAGCTTCCCCACTGCCAAGCACTCAGCGGGATTTGCCGAGTTAGAGAACCTAATGTCAACGCAAGTAGCCTGCGCATGTCAAAAATATAAAACCATGCCTGCTGTTCCAATTTGTAGGCATCAACCTTATGTAGGCAATAGCGTAAAAATAGTCAATACGCGACATTTCCTGCGAAACAACTGTTCGTCTGCATCTCGTGGAAGAGAAAATATAGAAACTCGAAATAAAAATTCGATGAGCAACAACTAAATGCACCAGAAAAGCCTAAAAAAAATGTCTGAAAATCTGGAAAAATTATGTACATAGTCTTCCACCATGCTTGGACGCACTTTCAAGAAGTGGCAACTCGAACTTATCGCGCCATCAATGGAGAAGTCTGATTTCGGTCCCCCTTATAACCTTCTTCTTTTATTGTGTTCCGTATTGATAATCTCAGTAAAACGCTTTTTATTCTGACTGGAAAGAATTTACTCGATCTTGTAGGTGGAGAGGTTGACGGTGAATAGACCATCGCCTTACGGTAGCGCGTATTGCTTCCAACTCCCACAGAGGGCGAAGAATCGGCTTGATTCTTCTGACTGGCTCCCTCTAAGGTGTTTATTTTTAAGGGCAAAATTACTTCCTTCCTGATGTATAGGATTCTTGTACTGTCGCAATGAAAAGAAACGTGAACAACGCGGCGCTTACGCGCTCCGCTGTTCGAATTTATCTTTATCGCGCTTTGACCTGGGTGGTCAGAAAAAGACGCTAAAGCCGTCCTAGAATGTATCACGGATGACCCTAGCTTCTTGTTGCTATTACGTAAGTAAGAGCGTGATGGAAAGAAATTCGCATTTCTTTCTATCACCCCTGTACAATGCAATGTTGTTCTGTGTACTTCTCCTCCTTGTGAACGCGTCCTCTCCGCTGGTTTTCTACTTACCATGCACCAACTGGCCCACCAAGCTACGCTTCTTCAATAATGTACAATGCATTTTTTTATATCGTATGTAGAATTCATCACAAATAGAGTCAGTAGCAGGAAGCGCACGAACAGCGTGTGCGAGTGTTTATGTATTCTTTTTATTGCGCTTACGTGTACACGGCTCCGTGATAGCGAAAATGGAAGATGCAGCATTTGATATTCTAAAGTGCGCCATAGTCGTTCCAGCTCTCTTCCGGTCGCATTAGGTCTACGCTGTCGACCATTTTCTCGCGGTTCATATGTTAGTCACACTCGATCTATTTTTGAATAATTTACAACGTTCCATCAAACCACTCGTGGAAGGCGTAGTAAAGAGCGACCAAAACAGATGGGCCTAGAGCACTTTTTTCGAGAAGCGTTTGCAACGTTCCATCTTCTGAATCACTCATACCAGCCATAGAGACAGACGCCACCACTCACGAAGAAAGGTTTTCTTCTCAAGGGGCCTAAAATTTTTTCCGCCTGCGACAAACCGGTTCTATGGTTGTCGCAGTGTAGTCCAGAAGCTGTTTGTGAACCAACGGTAAATTTTTAATTATGAACGAAGTTTTCTAGGCGGTCGGGAAAGCTTGCAACAAGCGCGTAATAACGCCGGAGAGTTGCGCAGCGCTGGCGTTAATGAATGGCGCAACCAAAACATTCTTGGTAGTAATTTCTGCGATGCTATCTTCATTCGTTACGCAATGCATACAAGTGTCGACGTGATTGCTCTAAAACTAATACCGCCTGCTTCGTAACCACGAATACTGCCACTGCCATGAAATGCATGCCAATACAAAAACAAAATCGGGAAGAATTATTAAAACTGTTCTGTGGAAACCGCGAAGGCTGAGAACGCTTCTACTGTTCCATTGTCGTTCCATTGCGGTTGCCTAGTTCGTCTACCTCCTGAAAAACTAAATGGCATGGTTGAGAAACATACGTCAGAAGGGAAGACAAGTTTGTTCATTTTCTGAATAGTTGAGCCCAAGTCGCTGTACGAACAATAAGAACGCAGTCGACAAGAAAGTACGTACCACGCCCCACGGGAAAGTACGTAACACACATTACTCCTGTTGCTCTAGTCGTAGAGTGAATTCCAATGAATTCTGACACTCTCCGCACTTGAGAAATCACTCGTTCCTTCTCTGGCCTCACGTGATAGCGCACGGCCTCCGCACGCGACTAGTTCTTTCCCGAAACAGTTTCCCTCACCTACAAAGGGAGCGATAGCGCCATGCACGAAGGCGCGTGTTTCGATTACGCCTCCATTAAAGCTTTAAAAGAGGGTCCCGAGAGACGAGGCCGCGATCAGCGGCGCGGCCGCGAGTTGCGCACTTCTCTCCCTCCTTCTCCAACGGCCACCACCGCTTTCCAACGGCGGCGCTCAGATTTAGCACGCGAAGGGCGGCAGAAGCCGGCCGAGCTTAAGGGGTTTTGGCAGCACGCGCGCGGTGAAGCCTGCGAACTGCGTGAGTGGGACCGGCGAATCGAAAACACGCTAGGGGAAAATTTATAACTCCGCGGTACTCGAGCGAAAGCCTGAGGGAAAGAGGGAAGAGGGGGGGGGGGGGTGTACTCGCACTGGCGCCCAGTCGGCTGCTTGCCTCGCTCGATCGCCAGGGCCGCGCTTTGGAGCCGTACGTGACGACACGTCCAGCGTTCGGGAGCTCTGGGCGCCGAGTAGGGCACCCTTGTTCGTGCGTTGGGAGAGAGCGAGGAAATTTGGGAAGGGGATGAAAGGTGGGGAAGTGGGGAGGGGAGAGCAGGGAAACGGGCGAAGCGTTTTGTTTGCTTTGGGACACGTTCTGTGATCTGATAACGCCCCCTGTGGAAGTCCTAAGCGGGCACGCCTGGTCGCCTTCGGGAGACGGGCCACCAGTGTTCGGCATCGCAGTACGGTGTCGTTGCTGTTGTGTGCCCACGGGAGTTGCGGAAGGGGGAAAGGGCGGCGGCTCCTTACTTTTTTGTTGTTGTTTTACTGCTCTGTGTACGCGCGTGTCTGAGTGGACTTCCGCACGTGTGTGAGGTCCGTGTTCTTGTAGGTGAGACACTTGGCTCGTCTCCCGCCTTGCTCTCAGCCCTATTTCCGTAACGAGCTCCTAACGCGCCATTCCCGGAGAGAGGGGGAAAGAAGAGCGCGTCTGCGTACAGTCAAGGAGCAGAAAGCCTCGACCAGAAAGGGTGTCGGCGCCTGGGTCAAAGGGCCTTGCGAGTTGTTCGCGTCGTTTCCGGTGCTCACCGCCGTTTCCTTTATTCGCCGATTTTCCACATACCTGGGCCCCCGGCTGGCAGCGTCGGACTCTGAGTGGGTCAGTGATACTCATGATGAAAGCGGTTGGCTTGTTCAGGCCGATCACGTTGCCTTTTCGCTATCAACACCTTAAACTGGTGCGTCAGCGGCGACGAGTGAGAGAGTTAAGCAATGCTTGAGTGTGTGTTTTAGCTGGCAAAATATACAATGTTGAAGCACTTTAAGCGCGAGAGCCAAGACTTTGGGTAGTAAAATATAAAAGTTGTCTTCACTGGTTACAGTTACTGCTTGCGAAAACAACGTTTTTGGCCTCCTTGCGACTAGAGTCTCTGAGAAACCCACACTCATACCGTGCATTACGCAATGTACAAGGGGAGCTTTTGTACGTGAGGTGAAAGTTAACTAGTGAGGAACGCTGCTGCAGAAGAACTGCATATCAGCAATCGTTGTATGTAATACCTCTGTTCATTGTTTCTGTCTGCACTATGTAGTTTTGCTCCGAACAGAACAACTCCGCCAACTTTAACCTTACATGAGTTGCCGAAGTTCTAAAAAAAAAAATAAAACGTTCTGAGATATCGGTTCAACGAACCAGCCGAAAATGCACTCTGGGCCTAAGCGGATGAGCTTTGCTTCTCTTTGTCATGTTTCTTGCCGTTTCAAAGCACTGTGTGCCGTGGTCGTGAACGCTAGTTCAGAAAGTAATCGCACTCCTTCGTAAGGAACTTTCGACAAGTTCCGGGAGGCTCTTTTTATGTGATCAGGCCTGATCGCTTAAACCGTCTCGCAACTTTCTGGTTTAATGCATATTCACTGTATCTGCTGCCTGAAGCATGAATCTCGGCCACTGAGGTTCTCTCATGCATAAACAGGCCTCGAAAAATTATGCGCGGCGAGCCAGTGCTCTTTACGCTGTCCTCGCTTATCCAACTTTGTTGTTGGTTCTTCTTTAGTTTCTGGCCTCTTTACCCATTACTCGTCTCAATAAACTTGCTCTTTGTGGTGTTCAACGAGAGCGAGCGACAATTTTCACATTTTTAGAAAGACAACACGCGTTCCGTCTTCTGTTTTACTGCTGAGTTCCATGTCGTTTTTTGCGCTGCCCTCTTATGATTCAAGTTGAAGGAGTGTAGACACCTAAACTTGGTGGCATGGTTTCTTCTATATGATGATGCGGAAGGCACTACTATGCATGAATAGCCATGTGGTGTTCGCCTACGACCGCTAAATAATTTAAAATTGAATTTTTCTGTCATGCGGTTTCGGTTTTGGTTTCAGCAGCTTAATGATGGCTTTGACGTCAAAGCGAGGTTATCAGTCACGTGAGGCATAAAAAAATTGCAATAAATTGCTGCTTGATTCTTTTAATTGGCTACAGGGCCGGAATGACAACGTATGTAGAAGCACAGATTACAATGCAGTTTTTCACGCCTCACGTGACCTATAACCTTTCTTTGACGTCAAAGCCAACGTTCAAGTGTTGAAACCGAAACAGCACGAGACAGAAATTCGATTATAAATTATTCAGCCTTCCTATAAAGTTACCACGTGGTAATCAGTGTATAATAATGCCTTACGCCCCATTACAAAGAAGAGAACAAGCATCCAAATGTTAGATGTCTATACTCCTTTAAGAAACAAATTGGGAATTGAAACTAAATTTAGCCTGATTCCTTCAAAACACTTTGAAGGTGCAGTAAGTAATGACAGTTTTCCCTGAAAACTAAAGCCTCTAAATATAATAGGATGTGCAGAAACGACGATGCAGTTTATCTGTTTGGGTCATAATGTTCTACTGGTAATGTGCATGGACAGTACCCTGATGCATTTGGATCGGAAACCTTTAATCTCTATTGAAAGAAAATATGAGTGTGATGACGATGGATGACGACTTGACGACTATGGACATAAATATAGATAACATATATTATGTTGCGCCTAAGGAAGACCTGATACATAAGGCCAAGTCAAACACAGAAAGTTAAAATCACTGCGCTGATTTTAAGGCGTCCTGCAAAACTTTTTGATCATCGTAAACAAACTGCTCCTATCTTCAAAAAATGTTGTGAAAAATATCTTTGTTCGATGTTTCGCACCCGTGCGCAGCAGTGACCATAGAATCACATTCGACATTTCGCTTTCGGTTACTGTCGACTTGTGACCTCTTCTTCTGCACGTATCTGTATACAGGATGTTCAAGCTTTAGCTTTACTTTCTTTTTTTTTAATCAGGCCCTGTGAGGTAAGTGAAATCAATCTCAGCCTATAAGGTGCTGCCAGGGGAAAACAAAGTGAGGTCAATTGTCCCCGTCAGGCACCGAATTAACTAAAAATTGGTAACTAACTTTTTAGCCACTGCGGCTAGCATGAATATTTGTATTAGAAACATAGAGGAGGTCGTGTTACTAGTCTACCCCATTCGATTCAATTCTCCTAAAACACGCGCATTCCGGGATATTCACACCAATGTCTCATCTGATTTCCCGTGATTACGCGCACAAGGCGGAGGTAGTCGCGCGAAACTTCTCGTAGAAGGAAGCAGCCATTGCGTCCGCAGCGTTTCCTCTATTTCGATAGCCGAAAGCGGAAGAAAAACAGCTATTAGCTTCACCGATCGCTGTACTCCTTAGATGCCACCCACTTAGCATTAAGCCTATGACCGGTGACCCTTCGGTGGATCCCTGGTCACATGGGCATCCCCGGCAATGAGCTGGCTCACCAGCCTGCCTGCGAAACTGCACACCGGGCGCCGGGGATCCCATGGACGAGCCCACCGACGGAGCAGGCGGTCAGGGCTTACAGGCACACTGTCGACTAATACTACACGCAGCAACAATTGGACTTAGGTGATTTACCGCCGCCACACCCATCCTTATCGATTCGTGAAGCTCGCATTCTCGCCGAATACAGTTTAATCTCCTACGTACACCAGCCAAACTTTATCTGTACCGGTACACTTCCACACCTCCGTGCCCAAACTGTCCACACACATATGCAGACATAGAACACTGCCTTACACAGTGCCACACAGCCTTCCAGTCCCCCGCCTATCCTTTACCGCCAACCCCGCCGTGGCCCATCTGGCTTGCCTCCCTGGAACTGAGACTGCAACGCGCCCTCGTCGCCTTGGCCCAGGACGTACTGAACGCCTAATAGAAAGGATGTTCTAATAAAAATGTTACACCACGACCACCACCACCGCTTGCAGACCAAACGCTGCGTCACGCCGGGAGGAGTTTCACGCTTAACGTCACCGCCTTGCATGCGTAATTAAGATCGAGCTGAAAATTTTGAAGCGAATATGCCTAAACGCACGCATGCTTAGAGAATTCTACCAAATAGAATGCCATAAAAATACTACCGCCTAGCTACTACATACGACAGGTATGTTGCATTTCGTACTTACATGCTTAAATTCAGGTATATTGCATTCATAATGCTCTTATTGTTAACTGCTTACATGAGCAGGTTTAAAGCTCCTGTTATGAATATATTCCAGCTGGCTCTTTAAATGTCATTATATTAATATGGCATTTTGTTTATTTTTTCTTGCGTGATGCTCTTGTCATATATAATGCCCACATGGGTCTTGAGGATAAAGAAATGAAAAAAAAAATCCGATGTGAACATGTCCGCTTACTGCTGTAAAAAAAAAGCTTATTAATGAAGTTTAGTTATTGATGTGCCTGAACGGTGAAATTTTATGCTAGCTTTGCATCTCCTTGGGCGAATAACTTAAGGGCAGAGGTATACTTCAGCTACCCCCCAGCGCCTAGTTTTAAAAAATCTTTAAGGCTTAATCTTGATCGCCCTGTAGACCATGAAATGGCTCATCGTCAAGTTCCTTTCTGCGTAACATGAACCTAATGCAACAAGTGCACAGAAACAGAATCTAGTAAACGAGTAGGAAAAGCGTGACCATGCTGCTCCTGCCACCCTGCCGATCCCCTGCGCGATTAATGGATAAGAAAAATGAAAAAAAGAGAACGCGACTTGATTACGCCAGCGATGATGTTTCACTATGCGGGCAGATGGAAGGGCACTCAGCTTTTAGTAGATGGAAAGCTGCGAGGAAATCTAACGGAAAATGTCAACGCCTGATGCCTGCGCTGCCGCGAAATGCATTAAAAATTCTTGCTGCAGAAGGTGCATGGAGCGATGTCCTTTAACGTTCAATGCATATCGCGCGTATTGCAAAAATTGTTCTAGACCCCTTCCCCCCCCCCCCCCCCCCCCTCTCCGTCCTTATTTGCAGCGAAGAAAACTCTTTTATTCAATAGAACATTTAGCGGGACATTTTAGCCCTCATGGGGCTGTACTTAAAGCTAGACGTTAGGAGAAAGAAAAGGCACTGAATATAGAGAGCAATGAAAAAAAAACCTTATTCGATGTTTCAGAAAATTTTAAATCCAGTTGGTGACTAGTCCTCTTTCCCGTATAGGCTGGGAATTCTAATAAAGCATGCCCAATATTTCACACACAGCCTATTCAAAGTTGAGACATACTTTCGCGACATTGACGCCCAGCTTGCCGTCGCTGCATTCTTTAAGATAAAAAGCAAGTTGCGCATTTCTAGCATGTAACCATTATATTGTACAGGTGTCAAAAGAAATACAAATTGCTGCCTCAGGTGCTTAGCCTAAACCCCCAAAATCACACACAGAGAACAATCGCCAGCTTCTGGCAGCTCCAGCGATCGGAGCCACGCAGCTACGCGTGATGGGTTCCAGGCCTGCACGTGCCAACTTCGATCAGCCGGCGACCCGGTAGAACTGGTGTCATCAGCTGATCTCCTGCGCGATCTCTTAATTAATTCGCAGTCCGCGTGCCCTTCGATTTAATTAAGGGGCTTCAGCGCCTAACTCACACGCTCCCTTGGGCGGTCAATTTTCGGGCCATGTCTCGGCGTGATTAAAAGGCGCTTTCTTAGCCTTCGTACTCTTTTCAAAGTTCTTTCTCTTCGCCTCCCTCTTTTTTTTCTCGGGTTAGTTGAGGCGGACTAACTGAACGGAGCACAAAAACGCGGCGATCAAAACGGCAGAGGCTCTTATCAAGAGCTCAGGAAATTGCCTGGGCGTTTTCAATTTGCACAGCAAGAAGGGTTTTCCTTCGACCCTTTTTCCAAAAACGAACGATGAGCGGAAGGGGGGGGGGGGGGGGGGGGGGGAGATAGAAGAAGAGGGGAAAAGATAAAAATGCCTAGTGTTTTGACGAACGGGGCTTGTTATGTAGAGCAGCAGATACGCCTAAGCAGCTTACACGATTATACGACCCCCAAGCGACGATATATTCCCTGTTTTTCTCGTGTTCGTAATCAGTACAAATGAGAATTTTGGCTTATTTTCCCCCCAAGATAAGTACTCAAGCGTAACAGCGCGCTTCAGACAGCGGAAGCTTAATTTAGATATGATTTTCCCACTCGAACATGGTAATTCATACATTCTCAGATCCGGAATGTCTGCAATTTTCAACGTTGGCTTGTATTTCAGGCTATGAAAACTTGATGCTTTCATTACAGTTTTCACATGTTTAAACTAGTACATAAGAAAGAACCGTAGCCTTTTCCCCGCGCGCGAGTTTTATCCAGGCTCATTACCCGAGCAGAATACTGGCGAAGGCTCTTATAAATGATATTCTTATTTAATTCTTTTTTTTATAAAATGTGTTCAGTCAGTTTTAACTGAAAGTTAATTACAGCCACGCTTTGAGCGCAAGAGCGCGAAAGCACAGACTTAATACACACTGCTGTTTTGTACCCCTGAATAAAGTTAAACGATGCAGCCAGATGTTGAACACATCAGGGTAAGACGGACGCTGACGACCGGCGTGTCAGACAGGTGCGTAAGATGGACGCTACGCCTCTGCTTTCGTCTTCCGGCGCACTGCGTTGGGAAGCTTCCAGCGTTCAACGGCCGGTGAAGGAGGATGACTTCAGAAACAACAATTTTCATTAGCTTTTCGCACCCGATTTTTCTTGCGTGAGTTATTATGAGCCCCTAAGAGGATATAGTTGTGTTTATTTAGCAGAAAGAATGTTTTCCTGGTTTTGGCGGTTGTTCGCAAAGCAGTTTAAGGAGGTGTTTTTTTGTCGTTACCTACAACAGAAACTGCTAGCGCTTGCCTGGTTGTTCTCGCGGCGGAGCATTTTCCCGCGATACAGCGAGGAACCTGTTCTTTTTTCTTCATGTTCGAATTTCTGTCACGCTGTAGAAATTAGGTTTTCCAGGGCATTGTGCCTTTGCGTTGCTGTTTTACTACCAGCGTTATTGCGCTTACATTTTACAATGCAGGGATGTTCCTTGCTGCTTTAGCTGCGTGAACTACGCATAAGAACTTCGGGGCTAAATTAAATAATCTTCCTGTAGCACGCCCATTAGGAAACAAGACTGAGCACGGCAGGTTAGCTGCGCCCACGCATGGCGTGTTTCGTCAGTTTCGTCAGCACTCGGGTTAATCTTTCGAATACTTGGTGTACTTATGAAAACTGAACCAAGAAATTGATGTTTTCTCTTAAAACTAATAAATATGTGCCAGAGTTGTATTGCTTGCCATCAGGCTGACCGCAGTGAGAATTGCACAGCGAGCTGTGACTGCGAGGTTCAATGTCACCGTATTTAAATTACATGTAATCGGGCATTTGTTGTCAAACATTGTCAAACCGGTTGTCAAACATTCAACGTCGTTCTGATCAGCAGTATACAAGAGGCGCTAAGCAACCACCGCCACAATGGGGCTTTCTTTGTGCTGAATAGAGAACAGTTCATACGGAGTGGTCCTATGCATAAACAGGGTATGGGTAGGAGGTAGAGGCTATGTTCGCAAATGGTAATGTAAGTAATATTCCGTAGCACACGCATGAACTAATTACATAGCGTTCAATGCAATGTTCCAAAGGGGCAGTAGAGTGCTTCGCGCGTCATCATCCGAGGTAAAAAAAAAACCTTTTATTTTCTGCGCGTTTTGTGGCTTGCACTGGCTTCGGACTCCTGAGAGGATCGAACAGTCTCACGGGAGTTGGGGGGAGCGGAACAAACTTATTTACAACGTCCAGCCCAGTTCTCTAGCCATGCTACTACCACTCCTCGCCTGCACGTCATGAACGTGATGGATTACGAGTGTCGGGCAAATGTTGGAGCTCCGCGGGCAGCTTTTCTTGACGGAGTACACAAACGTGACCCCCGACACGGTTTTAGTGTCGTCGCTGTCGGCGAACTCATGAATGTCCAAAATGAGCTCGCGCAGCTGCTTCGGAAACCCGCCTTCTGTGTATGCGAAGCCAGGCCGAGCTAGGTACGCTGAAATTTGCGCCTCCTGGGAGCTGCGCCCCAAGAAGAGAGGTGCAGGTTGGTCTTCGCCTTCTTACGTCTGGTATTTGTGCGCCTCTATGTGCTCCAACGAGTGTGGCGCGCTTGGAACCAGGAGTTCCTCTTTGTCGAGCAAACTGAGTCTCAGAATAAAAGCCCGGAGAAAAATACGCTAAGAAACAATAACCTCAACCCGAACGTCTGTCGTCGGTAACAGATGAGAATTAATCT
The DNA here is from genome assembly GCF_055824585.1 of Amblyomma mixtum. NCBI lineage: Eukaryota > Metazoa > Arthropoda > Arachnida > Ixodida > Ixodidae > Amblyomma > Amblyomma mixtum. The sequence goes on along the minus strand of NC_143017.1, from coordinate 67,267,243 downwards.
GTGAAAAGATGGAAGAGATTGTAGAAAGTGGAAGCGGAGTGCATGCACAAACTCTATTGCCCTTGTGCGCGCTAGAGCTAATTCAAGCTACTTTTAATCGGATAGGCCATTAGAAGGTCGTTCCAGCAACGCTCCGCAGTAGCATTTTCTATAGACGTCATGGCACAACTGGGCAGGATCATAAAGCGAGAAAACATAAATATGAGCGTGCTGATATTTTATGAGTAAATCAAACAAAGTATGCAAGTGAGGTTATCGAGAACTAGCCGTAAATTAATGCTGAAGTACGGAAGGATTTAACGCGCTCCCACTAGGAGATTACTGAGAGGATAAAAATGAAGACCGCAAGAGGAAGCGCGCTTGTCTTATGCTCTTCGTTTTTCGCACGTGCGTAATTTTCCGCTGGTATTGCGTTGAATCGTTCATTACGTATAAAAAAACAACGGCAATCTCCACGTTGCTTGGATTAGTGCTGTCGCAAAGAAAACACTCGGCTGCCACGAACAAGAATCACGAAAATCTCAAGTATACAAGGCAAAGGCAAGATTGACACAAATGGTAATCTTGCGTTTGTATTGTCACCTTTGGAGCACTAACGAGTGGATCACAGAGAAACTGGAAGAGGCTTCTCGCCGCAAGTGTGTCGTGTCACAGGTATTGCCTGCTTAAAACTTTTTCCATCTAATTAAATTCATTTGTAAAGAATTGAAGCCATACTTATTTGTTCCTCGCCCATGCGTATGCGTGTTCTGTCTTCTTTGAAACATACTGAGCTTCCGCATTTGTTGCGAAACTTTTTACGTTTTTTCTCTTATTTTTTATTCGTTTTGTGCGACACTGCGAATGGCACGAGGCAAAGCTCTCTTTTGTATGCTAGCGGCTTAACACCATCCTCTTCGGCAGTCCTCGCTTGCCTAGTCTGCTTTGCTTTATACGGCGAAATCTTTCATGATGGCAACGCAGGGGGCAACCTGTTAAGTAGCATTAAGACGCTTGCGAAAATTTTGCTGTTACAAGCAGGCTTGTGCAAATCAGGTGTAATCCTGGAGCAAATAAATCTTTAGGCACGTTCCTACGTAAAACTCTGGGCTACTGACATCGCCTGTTAATGAACGAGACACAGCGAGCAAGCGCCTTGCTTGCTTTTCTAATTGTTCATTTTGCAATTCGTTTGCGTTGCTAAGTTAGTCGTTTTCGATCTGTTTCTCTTTTCACTTTCACTGAGCACTTTAAGGAGTCCTAAGCCTTATGTCCTCAGGTATTCTTTTTTCTGCATCGTATTCTTTTCTGCCCTCTTTTCTGAAGGTATTCGTTTTCTGCTGCATCGATACAGGCAAGACCTGAAGAGCTTCGCAGCAGCGACATGAAGTAGATAATCTTTTTCGATAGAAAAGAAAATAGTCGCTTAGTCTAGGGTGTGATCAAAAGGACAGCTCAACTCTCTCGCGTGCATGGATGGAAATGATCAGGGACCGGAATTCGAGTAGTCCTAGTAGTAGTAGTAGTGGTTTATTTGAAATAATAATAAAAGAAGAAACAGGTTTTTGCTAGCCCCGGCATCTTCAATCGCTACAGATAGCACCTGAGCTGGGGCAGCAGAAATAAAGCGACAGCAGACAGTCTGGGGAAATGAAATGAAAAAGTGAGAGGAGAGGCATAAAATATAGGAGGGAGAGAGGCACAGTATGCAAGTATTCTATTTACACCATAACATATCGAAATAAATACTTGCCCATTCGTTATATTGCCTGTCTTTAACACGTCATCACCGCTGTGCATATCAGAGCCGGCAGCATATCAAGAATGCCAGCGTAGGATGCACGCTATCCTTCAGCCTTGTTTCTCGGCTGTTTGATACCAATTTCAACGTGGGTATAAATAAATAGGAAGAGTATCTGGAGTGCAATTCTTTTCCGGTGTACCCTGGACTTTGAGCCATGTTGCCATAGTCAACCAAAATGGCTCATGCGGTTGGGTAGCCGAGTGTAAGGACTGCGGAGCGGAGTGGTTAGACACTCATATTGTATATCACAACCCATGCGGACGTCCTGTATGTTGAATTGAGGTGCCAAAGATCGCTGTATTATCAGCAAAGGCGTAAGACTAAGACGGCAATATTCAGGGCCAATATAGAGCAGCAAATAACCGCGAAAAGTGTGAGCTTCCGATGTCATTTTCATTGACAACCAAAGAAAGCAACAGCAGTGATAATTTACTCGTTCCTGCTCTAGTCCACACCAAACTCCATCCTGTTGCCCATCTGTGTGCGCTTGTTTTTCTCCGTTGATACAGAGGCTGCTGATTTCATATATTGATTATTTGATAGATTTTGAGTATTGTTACCTGTCAACTGTAGCTTCTAATGCACCTCAGGGACTGAATGGACAAATCTAAAGGCTCATTCTGAATGTTCAAACGTCAAATGAGTCAATGCAATACCTACCTTCCTGGCGGTTTGCTTCCTTCCGAAAGTAGAAGTTTGTGGCAGCTATAGTACCATCACTTCCTGAGTTAGCAATGGTGCGTTAGTAATTTCAAGGTGGTGCTGGGGACGGAGTTTGAAACGTTCGGCCCTCGTGAACTCAGGAATGATTTCACCGCTTTCGGTTAGGCAAGGCAGGTTCTTATTTATGGCAAATAATATGTTTAAGATAGATAGCCTCAAAGAAAAAAGTGGTAGGTATATTATCTGACATGGATCCTGCAGCGGTGAGGTTCCTGTGTGATTGATCAAGAGCCAATCGATCTGTTAGTAAGCACGGGTTTTTATAAAAGCCCGACTTTGAGGGCTGAGAGTTTATTTGCGCTATTTCTATGAGAAAATGTCGGCTTCCGAACTACTTACGCTGCAAGCCTAGCTTACTGAGCAGTCTATGTCACACGTAGTATACTTCGATCACCGCCTACCGCCTAGTATACAGTGGGTATGCTTAACCTCCACGCACCAGTGAGCTGCATATAGGCTCTGATTGTATCTGTGCAGGCTAATTAGTCAACAACAATAATTAATAACAATTTTCACTGTGCTCTTGAGCATTGCGTAGCAATTTCTTGGATTGTCTTAACCATCCCTTCCTTTATTTATCTGCAGTGGGCAACTTGTGTGAAAGATTTAATGAAATTGTATACTGTGCGGACCTGCCCCAATTGTTCCTTGTGGTTTGCTTCCCCGCAATGTGTCTTCTTAGTACCTTAACCAACAAGGGAGGGTGCCGGCTTCGCAGCGATGTGAGCGCCACGGACGGCGTGATTGCTGCGCTCGCGCGCAGGGGAATGTCGGCTGGGAACGTCGTCGCGCGCTGACGTTTAGGCGCGGCGCTCCGCTCTCCGCAACCAGGCAAGGCCGTGGGGGAGAACGTTCTCCCGCATCTCATCCCGTCCAATCGTGGAGTATCTCCCCTGCCCTAGCGTGGGTGGACATTCGCTAGTAACCATCCTGGTGAGCTGGATGACGGGGATTTCTTAGCTCATTTTGTTGCTAGCTGGCGTTGTTCTTGTTATAGCAATAAATGCCTGTTCGTGTCAGCCAGAATGTCGTTCCTTTGTTCCCTCAGACCAAGGCACGCCGTGGTCGGCATGCGCTCTGCAGCGCGCAAAATCACGGGGTGGTGTTCCGGTTGTTTTTAACTGTCTCAGCCGCGATTAACCGGGGGAGAACGAATTTATCTCCCGTGTTACAAACTCATAACACTCAACACAAACACAAGCGTACACATAAGCTTCTGTTTACTTAAATCGTATGAAAAAGGAATTAAGTAAACTAATGGAGTCCCACCGGCTTCATAGACTCATGTAGCCAGATTATAAAGGTAGGCTGCATGGCTTACTTTCGTTAAGACTCCTGTGTGTTTTTATTTTGGCAAGTTTTTGTGTTAGGGATTTTGGGAAAGCTCTAGTGTGACGTACATGCCACACTCAAACACAAGAGACCAAGTATAACCTCACATGAAGAATGAATGGCGCTCTTCCAACGGCGCCTTCGTGCATGAACTGAATCGCTGAGGGGTATGACTATGAACCAGACTTAACCAGGCAGATTTGAACAACCTCACTACTGTAACTTTTTTGGCCCCGGCTAAACCAATAATCACAGTCGAATTGGAATGAACATTCGTCTCTGTTTCTTTTTTTTTTCTTACCGCTTTGCAGCGGGGATACTAGAGTTACTCTGTGAATACTTGCTTCATTTTGTATCTTGAGTCTTATCGCCTTGCAGCCGGGATACTAGAGTTAATCCTTGAATACTTGCTTACTTTTGCAACTTCAGCATCTTCGGTCTTTGCCTCAGCAAATTGATAATTCAGCCTTTCAATGACGTCAACAGATTTATACTCGTTGACCAAGGTGTATCATATATAGTTAAAGCCCATCAGTATGTTAAAAAAAAAGATTGACTTAGTTCGTCGTTACGTTGCAGGCACTTAAAGGCGCTCTTCCTTCGGCTATTCGATGCTTTTATCACAGGATGCATTCGATACAGCATCACAGTACTGTCAATAATGGGATCATTTCCTGCTAGAGAACGTTAGGGAGTGTTCAAGCGAAACTACTGAGGATATGCCTCGGATTGCCAGGGTGCGCCTTTACCCAAGACACAACTGAGGAAGCTCGCGCCAGGCGGTCAGGCTCTATTTAGGAACCACTTCGAGCATCGAAGGTTTCCGACACTATCGAAGGTTTCCGACACTATCGAAGGTTTCCGAGGATCGGCCAGACAGCAGTTTTTCAAGCGCTCTTCGATGGCGTCAATCTCATATACCGCCAGGATTCGTTTTCCCACATCATCCCATAAGCTACCGTGGGTGACGGCAAAAGCTAAGGTAAGCTTGCATTATCCCGGTACATAAAAAAAAAATCGACGATAGCAGCCGCTGGGCTTAAGCAGCTTACTGTGGTGTACACCCGGTCAGAGCGTAAGTACTATGTCCACATTTGCACCCACTGACCTGTGTCCCCAAATGCATCGACAGCGGCTGTTGTAATACCTGCTCAGCAAACGATTCGCCAATTGGTGTTCTTTTTCTTTATCTCAAAAGGACATCAACCTCTGCTGTGCTTGTGGCTCTGAGGGAAGCGATTTGTAACATGTGTGGAGAGCCTCCTAAAACCTGGTGTCTATGTTCTGGCTGTAAATCTGCGCTAAATTCTTTAGTGTTTTAAGAGCAAAGCTCCTAGCTGTGTTTTTCATTAGACGTCGCTCAGCTGCATTCATCTGCGCAAGTTAAACGTCATCGTATACTGTTTCAGCGGATCCCCGTACACTGAGAGCTTCACCGAAACGAAACTGTCGATGCAAAAGCAAAGAACGCCCTCAACAACGGCCTCCAAAAAGTAGTGCTGTTTTCAGGACCTAACACCACTTGCCTTGTTTCTCATTTCATGAATAGACCGACAGCAACACCGTGTCCTCAACCAGGGACTCGATGTAATCGTCTTAAAAGGCTAGATCCGATCATGATATTTCCCATGCAATGTGGACTTCCTTGCAGCCATGCAAGTCTTGTCCATAGATTGAGATTGGGCGTTGGTTCTAGGCGCATGTACGTGCATTTAATTGAATTCACGGTCTCTTCTTACAGTTCTTCTTGAGGCATCACTCAGATTGTGGAGCATGTACGCGTGCTTGCGGCATGTCCTGTGCATACGCGCGAAATACTGGTGTCGGCCGCTTCCTTGGCGCGGTTCGAGAGCGGGACACTTTCGGTGGACTTTGTGCTGGGCGCTTGAGCGGAGAAATGGAAACCTCTATGCGCAACGAGGGCGCTTCTAAGTTTCTTGCTTTACTCGAGCCTTTGTTGCAGCTCATATTGAGCGCGAACGTACCTTGTACCGAACATAATTCCTCAGATTTATTTTAACTCATATATATTTTGCTTCATTCTCCCTTTAAGTGTTTCGGAAAGCGTTTCCCTGTGAAAAAGCTCAACATGTCCTCAAGATGCACCTTTCACGACATGTATTTCACATGCATCGCCCCTGCGCTTCTTTCCTATTCTTCTTTTTCCTACTACCCCTGCGATAACGTCGTCCTCCGACCGAATAAACAATGGGTCGCTATTAGATCAGCCTCAATTTTAGTAGCTCCGATTTGTGGCTGCAGCACTCGCTACTCACACGGGCTGAGGTTAAGCCCGGAAATAACATTTAGATGGAAGCTGAACTGAAACCATAGAAGAGAAAGAAAACATCACACCGACACGAATCAAGCCTGCAATTGCCAGCTGAGATGCTGCTTCGCAGACATTGGCAAGACGACACTTTGCGCGCCCATAAACACTGCAAAATATAGCAGAGCCACTGTCTCAGATAATACCCACCCCATATGCATTGCACCCCACATGCATTGCACCCCATATGCATTGCACATGCAATGCATATGCAATGGGGTGCACCCTATATGCATTCGGGTGCATCCCATATGCATTGGTTACAATTTTGCGTTCACCCTTGCGCTCCCCCGCCCCCCACTCCCAGGCACCATACTCTCGTTTTGAGTGCCTGCTGTTTTTCTCCAGTACACTTGCACTCAGAGAGCGAATTGCAAGTTCACTATTAGCATGCGCTTTCAAAAGCCGTTTGGACTCTTGAATACTTTCTCTTATTTTGCGCTCACACAAAGTGAGCTTTTGTTTTCTACATCTAAATTAAAAAAAGCACAGTTTTTTTTTCTTAAAGAATGCACGCCATCCTTTTGATCAAAACTAGTTATAAACGGATAGTAGCAAAAATACCTTTCTGCGGTGCATCGTGTGACTCGAACTTCCGTGATTTTGCTCTTATGTGGCTCGAGAGCTCGCATAAACGCCCTTAAAAACAACTGGAATAAGTTGGAAAAGCACGCCTCGCCCGTTCCCGTAAAGGAGCGTCAACCAACCGCCCGTACTTCCCGCAGAGCTCGCGACCCACAATAGGATCCGCCGGATAAACCAGCCCGGATCTCGAGCCTTTCCCCACGCACTCCCTATCTTTCCCTTTTCCCTTCACTCTACCGCGCTTATTTGGCGCTCGGTGCTCTTTAGCATCGCGGTGCAAGTGCCCCGCTGCGACGGAGAGCCGAAAGGATATTGAGGCTCGTGCCTGCGGATTACGCCGCGTGCACTCATTGTCTCCCAGCTCCGGGAAGCAGCAGGGTAGTGGAGGAGCCCGCTCAATCCAGGACAGTGGGGAAGAACACAGGGGTGAGCTTTGCTGGTAGCGAGCGAAGGAAAGGAATGGGGTACCGGGTGAGAGGGAAAGAAGGTGCAGGCGGTGTAGGGAAGAAGGAGCAGGGAGGGAGGGATGCGTGCCCTGTAGTTCTTCGGAATCGATGCGTGGCCGGGCCTGTCGCGCTTCGTCGGCCGAGTGGGCGTGGCGTCCGGGTTAATGAATGGCCTTCGAGTGTAAGCCCCCGCTCTCTTGTTGCCACTGCGTCAAGATGCTTTCATTTCTCATCACGCTTAACGGCCCACGAAGGGGGCTGTTTTCCCCAATCAGGCTTTTAAGCTGGCTTTCTTCCGCCCCAGCTTCGCCTGCTCGTACCTCTTCCCTTCCTTCCCAACGCCTCTACCCCGTACTTCCCGGCTCCTGGGCCTCTCCCGGAACATCGGTGTCACGCTGCTTCGCTTGTTTGTTTTGCCGCGTCCCTCGGCTCCTTTATATTCTCGAGCGTTGGTTCCCCTTTGATCTCGTTTGCAGCGCCCAAAGATATCCTGCTTTATGTTCGCGCTTCTTATGGCCGCTTTTCCGCCTTAGTAGGAGCGTCTTTTAGTCGACTTAATTTTTCTTTTTTTAAGCTCACGTCTTCGACGATGGACCGCCGCCAGCGCTTCACACCGCAAGTTTCTGACGACAAAAAGAACGACGACGGCGAATGGTTCATGAGACCGGATAATAAGGTGATTCGGTTTTGCGAACATTAAAACGCACTTGCAGCGCAGCGAGAGCGCTAGGGGCACTAGGAAATGTATTTTACAAAACATCCGCTTTAGTTTCTCAACACGGCTACTTTAAAAGGTTGATGTAGTTGTAGAATACTTTGAACGAAGTTAAAACCAATTCAATCGAGCACTTAGTCGTACGGTGGGTGTCCTGATATGATTTTTTTCGAATAACTGTATGGAAATATGATCATGTCGGAAGCTAAACATCAAATAGAAATATGCCTGCATTAACAGCAGTTTTAACTCGGCTGTTTCTCTTGTAACAAGAGGCGCAGAGTGTGCTTAACAAAAAGGAGAGGCAACATTTTCGGTGCACTTTTGCCGCCTCGATGCTCAGATTATCGTGCAGAGCAGTTCCCGGAAGCGCCGTGCTGAATCCCTTTCTCTGAGCATGCATTAGTGCTGTAATCCGGGGCCTTAAGCCGCAAAACAAGGCTTCCTTGTCGTTTGTGCCGGTTGGCATAATTTTCTTGTTCAGGCTGCACAGAACAAACCAGATTCAGCGCTGTTTACGTCCCAGTGTGCATTTGGCTGTTAGTCCTAGGCGAATGAATCGGCTAGGACTAAATACTAGCAAAACTAAATATGTCGTTTTTAAGCCAATCAAGAAAAAAGACTCCTATGCAATGAATATAAAGTTTGAAAACACGATGATCAGCCAAGTAAGTGACCAAAAATTTCTGGGAGTCTGGTTCTCTGAGGATCTTTCATGGACGTGCCATATTCTTAAGCTCACCACTGATCTCTCCCGAGTAGTGGGTAGCATATGCAGAATACAGAGTCTATTACCAACGTGGCTAAAAATAAAATTGTATCACTCTTTATTCTACTCCAGGTTATGTTATGGCATCTTAACATGGGGCACAACGACATATTCTAACTACAACAGGTTATTGGTCCTACAAAAAAGAATGTTAAGAATGTGCGAAAACTTCCATGGAAACATCAGAAACTTACCCACACAACCACTTTTCACAAAATATTCTATGCTCCGGGCCGACCAGGTGTACTATTTCAAGTTACTTCTATGGATTCATAAATACAAACTCTATCCAACTTCCTCAGGTAATTCATCTCGCTATTCAATCCGAAACCCTACACTTAGACTACCAGCTATAAGAACAAACTATGCACGACAAACATTAAACTTTCAAACAATTAAGATGTTGAACAGAACCAATTTCAATGTAGATTTCTACAAAAGATTTCCTGTATTCAAAAAAGAGTGTAAAAATGTTTTGGTTTCAAGCGGTTTTTCCTTTGCTTTGTAAATACATTGTGTGTTTTTGCATGCGTATTATCAACTAGAAAGAAGGAAGTCAGATAGAAAAAAAAAATATTTTGTGCTTTCTCTGTTCCAAAGTTCATTATTTTAGCCTTGCTACTACCCTGTTTTTACGCATTTATTTACATTTCATTATCAGATGTGCAAATGTTTTGTTTGATTCACAAGTGCAGTGCCGCTTGCCGAAATGTATTAATATTTTTTTTTTTGTGCTGAATTTGTATTGGGGGACCGAGGCCCCGTCAGGCGTTGTTACGCCTTTAGCTTCGGCCCCCCCTTAGACACGTTCTAAGAAACAAATAAAGAAAGAAAGAAAGAAAGAAAGCTCGTAGTGCGCGCTGTGTGTGCCAGCGTCATTTGCTGTGAACTAACAGCAGCTATTGTTATTGATTCACGTTGTGAAAGCATAGTTCATTGTCACGTGTCACTTTGAAAAATATTGCTTATGATTTATACCCATAACGAAACAGCGCGAAAGCGACGAGGGTACAAAACAAGAAGCACTGCACAGAAGGGGACTAACAATTGTCGCTTTATACAAGAAAACTGATAAAAAGTATTCTCAAGATAATGAGCGCGCACATGTCCCACTCTAGTGAGTGGACGGATATTTGCACAATCGCAGTATGTTTCTCTTCATACATAACAGCTGGCTATTTCTTGTATAGATGGACCGAAGACATAGCTAGACAGGCGCCGTTTATTATAGAGATATAGTAGGCCACAGCTATCTATCTACATATTTGCTTAGTATCTCTAAACATAACTGAAGTCTGACAGAAATCAGGCGTGCAGATTAACGGGTTAACTGCCAACTTGCATACGCGTCTTCGGCAGAGCAAAGCCAGGCTAGAAGTAATAAATTTCCCTAAGGAGTTTAGGTGGTCACTCAGGCACACATTAAGCACCTGTCTGTCAGCCCGTAGTTGTTTTTTTTTTTTCAATGAGTGGTGGAATGACGTGCACCATGTGCTTTTTAAAAGTGACGAATATATTTTTATGAGATGCGTTTCACTGCAACCTTGCTGTCCACATTGTTTAGAGCCTCCTTTAAACGGCTGCAGAAAGGCTACCAATCTTGTTTCTCGATGTCAAAGTAATAGCAATATTAAATTTTGCCGCTCCTTTCTTGAGACAATGCGAAATGCCTATACCTCAGGATGTAAGTAATATATACTAGCCACCTTTGCCCGCCACATTGACTCGTCTGCCTGTTTCGACAGTTTTTCACTTTTTTTGAAACTTGTAAGTAAAGTTAAGACGTGTTAAGCAAATATGAAGAGGGGAAAGTTGACGCTCACTATATCTCTAATACAACTGACACGAGTATAGACAAGTCGTCGGTCAATCTACACCGGAACGACTTGATCTGTTATTGACCGGGTTTTCACTAGTTTGGGTCGTGTTCGTTCACATCTTTTAGTGAAGCTATTTTGAGTTACTCTGGTTAAATAAAAGTTCAGTTGTTAATCCACGATTTTTCGCGCTTCTTGTTTTATGTTCTCGCTCCTTTCGTGCTGTACCGTTATGAAATAATAAGTAGTACAACCTCGCCCAGTCGTCAGCTTTACTGATTGAACATGGTGCATGCCCCCTTGGGAGCGGTGCAATTTCAAATCTCGGACCTACCGAACTTCCAGTTATTGCTATGGGAAACTACAGTGTGGAATAATGCAATGTTTTAGGCATTTGTAAGTCTCTGCCCGTGGTCGCAGGCATAAGGAGCAATTCGTAGTAGCCCGGCGTCGTGCCTGATAATGTTAAAGATTTCAATAGTGAATGTGTCCATCTGCATTAGAACAAAGCAACTTAAGGAAGCCCTGAGGCACTTTGATTTACAATGAGTAATTTTAAGTCTTGGAGACCTACCGTTCTTAGTTTCTCTTACCTCGGGTTTGTTTTTTATTTTACTTTTAGTTACCTCATTGTTGATATACTTTTGCTTCTTTTTTTCATTATGGACTCCAGTTCTTTTCGTCTATTTTGCAGAACTAATACTAATAATAATATTAACGATGTGTGGCGGGAGAGATATCAATTCGCTTTTAACTACTATATGCCGCAGAACCGATCTGCTGAGTTGTCAGCCCACTTATTTGTGCTAGTGCGTTTCTAACCTCGCTGTGGCTAGGAAGCATGCCTAGTCTAGTGCGGTGACCATTCTGTGAAAGACAGGTATTTTCGAGCATTCTCACTAAGGTGGCTCAGTAATGAGCAGCGAAGTGAACAATCTGGGCTGTCAGCGTTCAAAATGAGTTGATCTCTGCTTGAAAATGTACAACCCTGGCCAAAACATTTACGGCACATAGTTTCGTTTTCAGCTGTGGAATACTTACCGAACCCCTAAACACAGAATGGTCTCGAGAGATGAGCGGGGGAGTTCTCATCACACATACATTGCTTCATGGGCTTCATAGGTGCCATGGATGAAAAGCTACCTGGCCTCGAGACTTTTGACTAAGGCTGTGAATTTAAACGCTGTACAAGAAGATCATTACTCACAAGAAGGGGCTTTACCTTTGCTCCTCGAACGAACACTATGGCGGTTCTCAAAAATAGCGTGCTAGATCAATATAAAACCTAAAAAGCGTCGTCTTGTGCTCTCCAGTCTAACGGAAGCCCTGGCTGGAGCGTCTGTATTTCAGCCGTGCTCAAAAAACATGCTGCTGTTGGTGATAAAGCTGGTGATAACAGGCAACTTTTTGACAATGCCCGGCTTGGTGACAATACAAGGATGTATGATAAGCGGGTGAGTGAGAATACCGGATAAAGCGGTAACAGGTGCATGTGAACAATGTCTTCTATTACGTCTTTCTTTTTCAATTGTGCTCGCCGATGCGACGAGGGTGCTTGTTATTCGCAAGGTAAAGTTTTAGCGCTAAAATCTGTCTACATGGTCAGGTTTACAGGAGTGTCTTCCATTAAAAGGCTTAATATTTGCCGCATACACAGGTACCTCACTGTAGAAAAAAAAATGCGTAGGAAAAAAACTTGGTGGTTTGTGCGGACAACGACGATTGACGATAGCTGGCAGTTCGAAAAACTAAGCAGCTTTTTTTTTCTATTTATGTCTTCTGCTCTCAATTTATTTCTAACTAAGCGTATTCACGCAAACATTGCTTAAATTGTGCAACTGCAGCGTTTCATGTCCTCAGCGGCCCCGTTGCCTTATTCTTTGCGTTTTCAAGGGGCGCGGGCAGTTTTTTTTTTTTTTTTTGAATGACTGCAAGGTTATGAGAATAAATGACTCTCAAGGGTCCGCGCGAAATACAATGAAGAGTGAAAAACTCGAAGCTTAGGCAGTCGAAAAGCGTGTGTGCTGACGTTGCATGGTGCAGAGTGCAATCGCGAGGCCCCGTAGGAGACGGGGGGCGCATAAGGGCTGTCGCCTTTCGGTCATTTTTCTACGTTATAAGCGTTAGCTGGGGATGGTTGGTGGCGCAAAGGGTGACTATGTTAGCGTATGTGCGCCGAGGATTTTGACAAATGGTACTGTCTACCCTCGTTTTTCTTTTATTGTTCCGGCTGAACGCAATCAAGAGAGGTCTTGTTATCGGATTTCCTATGGGAAACAAAAAGAAAACAAGACGCGGCAAAATATCAAATATGCGTGATTACTAGTAATTGCCTCGTTTGCAGCAATAATAAAGTGAAAACCGCGCGCAGCTTCTTCAGCCTTACCAGGTACATTATCCGCCCGGCTCAGGGCAGCGGCCTGTGCTAAAAACAAGAAGGTATTCATTCGAACTTTTCTTTCAACTCAGACTAATTTCTTCAACTGCATGCTAGTGGCAAATACTTTCATGGCCGTGTGGCTCAACTTTTGTCGCAAAATTACCGGCGATGAAAAATTTGACCACAGGTGACTGCTGTCAAGTCATAGGCTTCGACTATGAAATGGAATAGAATGGTAAGTTTATTTCTCCACACATATTGCAGTAGAAAAAGGGGACACGGGGCAAAAAGCTGCATAATGCAGCTTGAAGTAGCACTCAGTGCCCCATGAATACATCGACAGCACTGTGTTTCGCGAACATCAAGCTTATGGTAAGCTTAATATACCTTCAAAACAAATATAGAAAAAGAGCAACAGTGTAATCCTGATCGCGTAAATAACAAAATAAATTCAGATAAATAATAGGAACAACATGCATTGCAATTCACCAAAACTATTTCCAATGATGCCACAATAGACTCGAAAATGCACATGACAGATAATAACTGATTCTTTGAGGTGTCTTGTATACGTACGTTATTTGCTGTCAGTATATTAAGGTAATTTTCTAATTTGTAGGATAAGGACTGTTTACGATGTAAGGTACGGCATCACTGAAGAACTCCTTGAGTTTAGCCCAGTCTAGGTAGGCGGTCATACTTCCTTGTGCCTTGGGTATCATCGAGCGATACGTGGCCGGATAAGCACGTGAACTGTGTGAGGGAATCGTTTGCACTGTTTTGTGTCTTTGGAAGCACCCGCTTGGTATACTTATTACCACAGATATCGCTGTGGACCTGCGCAAGATCCCATCTGTGAAGCTGAGAAGAATATTGGCACTCGTAGAAAATGTGGCCAGGTACAATGAACCTACAGATGCAAAGCACATCTCTTTGTCGGTGTCGTCTTTACATTTAGGTAAGAATTCTGTTCTATCCAGGAAAATTTGAAAATTGGTGCACGCATACTGGAACCAACTATTTCACAAAACGTAACATGATTGGCTAAAAAGCTTTAGTAATTCACGCACACCAGACACTTCCAAGCCCACGGAACAGCAGCTCTATTCCTCAAAGAAGCATAATTTTGCGCAGTCCATTATTTTTGATCATTCCAAGTTGTTTACGCAATGAAAACTGAGGTTCAGTATCCTTTAGTAGACCGTACCGTTGCATGACAGGAGAAAAAGGTTAAAGCGACAGACAGTATCGTTAAACTTCGCGACGACCACCTTTTATTTTTTTTTGTTTCGAAAAGCTATCCCTTTTTCTAGGCTCGAAATTGACTTACCGTTCTGTCCACCAGGGATTTCAAACGTAGCAGCCGCCACTGAAGTCCTTAAAACAGCTCTAGACGCTTCAAAGAAGAGTTTGAAAAGTCGCGTTCACAATCGGAGACTTCGTACTACAAGAGGCTATGAAAAATTGCGCTCTTGGTCCCTGTAATTTGCCAGTGTTTGTGCCGATGCTATTAACCAAATTTTACTCCCCCCCCCCCCCCCCCCCACCCCTCTCTCTTTTATTCCTTGTCATCAGCGCAATAAGGTGAACCAGTTTTTCAAGGTCTTCTGTCCGTTCCTCGCGAAGGTATAGGAAAGCCCTACGCCTTCGCCGTTTAGCCACTTCTATGAAAACCATCGCGCCAATCAGACGTGTGTTTCTGCATCCCCATATGGAAGACGCGTTTCGCGCAGTTGCTGCCTCGCTTTGGACTCGCCGCATGCCTTCCAAGCCTCTGTGTGCTCCCTGAGTGCCAGAGAATCACCTTATCTATGATAAGCTTTCAATATTTCCGAATGTAATGACCAGCTACTCTTGGTTATGCGTGCGTGATTCCGCTCCCGCGTAAGCACGCTTGGTTCCCAGACGTGGACGCAGTGTAGAGCGGAGGCCCGAGTTAAGTGTCCCTCAGTGAGTGGGTCGAGAATGCTCGATGGGTTTCTCGTAAGAGCGCCATGATCTCTGCCTGAGGGGCATCGACGTCTTGCACGCTAAAAGCGGCGCCGGGATCTCATTGTGATCGCTTGTGTCTGTTGATTCACGCCAGTACCCGGAAGCACGTGCGAACTCTGCTTCCACTTCCTATGTCGTCGGTGTCCATTAGTACGAATGTCTGTGCCATGGGAGTGCAAGCGTTGATGTGGGGGGACAGCTAAGCTTCTCTTGCAGCTTGCCTATTCTGCTTATCCCTTAGCGACGGTGGACGAAGATTTTAACAAAACATTGCAATTACAAGCTTTGACAAAGCGTTGCAAGCACGGCTGAACGGTGAATTTGTTGGTAATGCATGTTCAGAAGAGTCAATACTAGTCAACAAAAGACGTATGCACCGCAAAGACCTGCGAAGGAAACGGGCTGGACTAAGAACTGAAATTTTAATTGAAAACAGACCGCTGAGTAATGACCACGCCTGCGCCAAGCCAGGACAGGTAATCTACGCACGATAATTTAAAAATATGATGTCGTTAATGTAAGCGCTGCAAATGATGAAAAAATATCCTCGATGTTTCGTTATCTGGAAGTCCCCAAACACTTCCCGTGCCTTACATGTACAGATCACTGTTTCCAACATTTCGCGGATGTTTCCAAAAACATGTAACGCAATCTAAATCTGTGAAGCATTCCATGTAGAGTAGTATAAGGATTCTCGTTAAGCCCACCATCTATAGTACTTACGTTAAATGAGATTGATTTGTTTTAATTATCATACCTAGCTTGCCGGTCTTGGCTTTGTGCAGGCTTGGCTCTTGCTCGGCGGTCCGTTTTAATTTCTGTTGTTAGCCCAGGCCGTGTCCTGCGTTGTTCTTAGCTGTGTGTACGTCTTTTTGGGGTTGGTAGTAATCTTTTCAAAAAAACGTTGCAACGCTGCGAGTTTTCCTTATCATGGTTCTATGCTACGCAGCACCGGATTTCAATTAATGAGCACGATCAAGTAGACCTAAAAAGGTGGGTAAAACTTCGAATGGCGGGCTAACACGAATATTTAGAGCCACTCAAACATCTTCCCACACGGAGAGTTCAAGCACCACATGCGGTCGCTTTGTGCAGGTCGACTTCATCAGGAGGCTCCGGCAACAGGTTCGCACCAACGTGCCCGTACAGCCCTTGACCGGGGTTGTGCATCTGCGGCACAGTAACGATGCGAATTCCTTCGCCGTTCTAAGCAGCGCCAAACATTTCGTTTGCTTCATCTTTCAATATTTGCTCAGTCGCTCGAAGGACTGTCTGGCGGTCTAAAAATGCCCTTTAATCATCAGCGATATCATTTACTCCGATTCAGGTTTATACTTACCGCATTAATAGAGGGTTGCATGCATGTCTACCTGCGCTTTTACACTACTTTTTTTTAATCATTTAGTCCAATTCACGTTTGTACTTACCGCATTAATAAAGGATTGCATACATATCTACCTGCGCTTTTGCAATTCTTTTCTTCAATTTGACGACCCCCCCCCCCCCCCCCCCCCGCAGAGCGTACTGAACGGTTATTTGAATGTATTAAACTATGCATCGGCTTCAGCCTTACACGTGTCCGCGGTTTTCCAATTATAGTCTAAGAGCACTTGCTGCTGGGCTAGTTGGTTTTGGTTCAAATTTGAATAGGTTTTAGGCGCAAAACACAGACAAACACATAGGTAGGTAACAGGACGAAGCGCCAACAGGCGCTTCGTCCTGTTACCTACCTATGTGTTTGTCTGTTTTTTGCGCCTAAAACCTATTCAAATATGTTTTCCAATTAGCTGGTTATAACAATCATATCAGTGTCTTACGCTAGCCGTGCCCCAAAAAGAAGTAGGTGCTTGGAGAGGAATTTTAATATAATAATCTTTCCCAATGTGCAGCTCTTCGAGAGGATTCTTTCAAATTTATGGTTCTTCTGAATCGCTAAAGCCAGAAAACGAAGTAAGCTTTAGTCTGCTCAGCAGTGCTGAAGCTGCCTTGCGAGACTTTTTCGTATCGTTCCTACTTTCTCTTTTGTGACTGAAAGTTGTTCTAAGAATATGCGTATGCCTTGCCGTGCCACGGCAGAAGTACGATCAGTCTTTGTTCGCAGAGTGCTCGACAATGCCTCATATGCTGCCAGACGGCAAGAATGAAAAGTAACTGCTAGAATTTAAGTTTACATCTATACTTACAACAGCACCTGCATTTTACTTCATCTATGTAAAGGCAGCCTTAACAACGAACAGACTTGCTAACCCTGCATTACGAGTAATGAGACATTTTGCTCTAATACGTTCCCTCATTACCCCCGTGCACCGTCTCGTCCATGGAGTGGCTGCAGGAACGCTGATCACCATTATTTTTTCTCGACGTGCAGAATGAATCATAAATGCGTGTTCGGGGCACTGCTCATATTCCTTAGATACTTGTGCCGTACTCATAAATTTGTTCTTCCATGAGCGGTAATAAGGACCTGTACGTACAGTCTTTGTCAAAAGTAACCAGGCTGCATGGTTTGCTTCTAGCTTGTATAGTGGAGCCCTTGTGATTTACCTAAAGATCAGAAGTTGTTCGAAGGTTAGAAGACCCCACTCCTTACCTTTAACGACAATTTCAGCTTCAGGGAAGCTGTAAGGGTTGCACTTTACGAGCTAGAAGCAAACCATGCAGCCTGGTTACTTTTGACAAAGACTGTACATATGATTACGCTTAAACCAATGAAGGTAGCTCGTAACTCTTTCTATCACAGTCTAATGTAGTCATTAAGGTGGCAGAATGGCGTTCTTTGGCGCTTTTTATTAACTTTCTAAGCGTCTAGAAACTGGTGTAATACGACGCACTGTGTCTGACATTATTCGCCCTGTCTAGACTGTTTCTCTAAACGAAAGTTTAAGCGCACAACCAGACGATGTCGATGAAGAACAGGTGACACAGGACCACCCACTCGCAAGAATTTATTCTGACCCGCAGGGTGGAATATACGTATTGATAAGTCATGGCCTAACATCACAAAAGCGTAGCCAGCAAACTAATCAGGGACATCGATAGCGTTTCTCGAAGTTATAGTTGTGTGTGCGAAGGTGATCTCTGATTTGGCGCATATACTCTGCCGCACGTTAACGTTTTGACGTTTCCAAACTAATTACATTCTTCTATCAAAGAAAACAAAATGATTGGTGAGGGATTGCGCTCAACCAACACAGAGTAGGCAATCAGCGAGTAGAGGCAGTCCAATTCTGGCACTGTGCCGCGGCGAAAGAGATGAAGCTAGCGTCAGAAGAAATGGAAATTGCTTTTCTGTAGATTCCGAGCTTTCGGAGCCAAGAGACTCAATCTAGTGGGTGCAAACTCATTTGCGAGAAAAAGAAGAAAACAAAACAACACACTCGCCTAATGTGAAAATGAATTTCTTTTCCACGAATGCAGCGATGCTGCGGAAGCAATGTTGCGACCTCCTTTTGTTGCGCTTAGGAGACGCGAAAAATAGTTCAACGTACAAAGCCCCCCTGTTTACACACAAACTCCTTTCTCTCCGCACTATCGCGCGATGAAGCAATGACTCAAAGAAACTGGGAACAAAATGACGATTAAAAAAAAAGAAGTAAGTGTGCGCGCAGGCCTATCATAACTTCCTCGTTCTTCGTGAAATGATAAAAGCTGAGCTTTTTTTCCTAAACTAACGGGCAACTAAATATCGCGCATATCATCTGCCTGCGCAAAAAGTGCGTGATGTAGTGATGAGCTTTCTGCCTTTAGGATGAGGCACGCGCCCTCTCCTTTCTGTTCCCGAAGCTTTCTCCGGCGAAACGATCTCTCTGCTCGCGCTGGGGCCTTCTATTTGCAGCAGGCGCGCATCACCCGGAGGCCTCCATTTTCGCCGCCCCCTTCCTTTCTTCCCTCGCTCTCTCCCGAAACTCATGCGGCGCCTCCCGCTGCTCTTTATTCCACGTGCACCAGCTCTGATTCCCCCCCCCCCCCCCCTCCACTC
Source organism: Amblyomma mixtum (assembly GCF_055824585.1). Lineage (NCBI taxonomy): Eukaryota > Metazoa > Arthropoda > Arachnida > Ixodida > Ixodidae > Amblyomma > Amblyomma mixtum. The sequence continues at coordinate 67,248,393 of NC_143017.1, read as the reverse complement.
CCTCTCTCTGCGTCTCGTGCTCCAACTCCTCGGTGGCGTCGATGTTTTGCGACTGCGCGCGCTGGCGAGCGCGCGTATGGGCCACAGCTTGCCGCGGTTCCGGGCCCCGCCGTCCGTGCGTCCTCGGGAAGAGATTCAGTAAAGAGACAGCGAACGCAAAAGAGCGCAGAGCCCAGAACCAAGAGAAGGAAGGGGGCGTTGGAGAACGTGAAAACGACGACAGCGTCGGCGCCGTCGGGCGGCCCGTTCCCAGGGCGCGCCGAGACTTTCCCCCCCCAACAGCAGCGTCAGGGAGCCAGCATCGGCACGTGTCTCGCATGAGCATCGCCGCTGCCACGCCGTTCTTCGGCGCCCAGCGGCGTCGGCGACGGAGAGCTGCCGGTTCTTTCTGTTCTATTTATTCAGCCCTTGTCCGCTCGCATCGGCGGGCGGGGCTGCTCTCTGCTTTTTCCCCCTACTGTCGTCTTCGTCTCGCGGGACCCCAAGACGCGAAAGGGCTCCCGCGGGAGGTGCGAAAATGGATGAAGTGCAACGACGCAGTAGAAGTGTAGACGCCCCCACCCGCCCCAGTGCAGGCGATGACGGAGCAAAATGGGTCTCACGACTCTCGCTCACCGTCTACATTTGTCTTTTGTTTCTATTTGGGATGTCTGATCTACTGCCGTCAGCCTGCCGGGTGGGTTTGCATTGAGAGCCCCAAAGAGTGGGGCCGAAGGTGAAAGGGCTGTTCATGGGGGACGCGTTCGAAACAAGTCCAGGCAAGACCCCGCACCAGCACCACTGTGAACGCGCGGCCAACCACGCGTCTCCCATCTACTGCCTTCTGCACGGAGGGCTGGAGAAGATAGCTCCTCTAAGCACTGTAAAGCGCCCTACATGCCGTACCCCAACCGCTCTTCCCATTGCGTTGCTGCCGGCTCTTTTCTTTTGCAGTGGTGCGTGAGATGGTGGGGCGAAGCAAGCAGAGCCCACATCGGTTCACCAAACGGGTGGCTGCTAGCTGCGGGCGTGCGTGCGCGAGGGCGCGCGGCCAGCAGGCAATGCTGTCCAGGCGCATGAGGGCGCCTGTTTTTCCAAACGGTTCTGGCTCGTCCGCAACGACGCGATTTGGGGCCTGCCTCCGCTTCCGCGCGCGCTCACACACGAAAGTGTTTCTCCGTGCGTGGCCTCACGGCTTGGGCCGCGGCTTGCAGAACACGTGGGATCAGTTTCCGGCCCCTGGGCACCGCACGCTTCTGCTTCTGGGTCTCGTGGCTGTGCGCGCTCTGTGTGCTGCGTTCTGCGCGCGCGAGCGGTTGCGAGCGCTGAACGAACGTCGGGTCGGATGCTGTCGCTATGGCCGGATGCCCGCGTGCGCCCGGATCTGGCAGCTGCGATCCCTCGTCGAGTCGGTCCGTGGTGTTTTGGGGGCCATTGTGCGCCCGCCTCAGCGTAAATTGTCGAAGGAAAATGCGAACAGAGGAAAAGAGGGTATCTTCACTATGAGGGAGCTAGTTTGGAGCCTTCCTGATTTTTTATTAACCCTTTTTGCCGCTTTGCATGGGCAGGTGAGTGAGCCATTAGCTCAGACGTTTGGAATTTCTTCCTAGCCTTCGCTTCAATGTGTTTGTTTAATATAGTTTCTGGAAAACAATCTTTTTCGCCCATTTGAGAAGCAAGCTGGGGCAAGTTTGGAAGCTTGTGCCTGTCAGCGCTACAGTCGTCCCATTTTCCTAAATTGCCGGATGCATAAACTGCCTGCAATCAACTCAAATTTTGGTCTTCCTGACCAGTAACTTCCTCGTGACAATGTGGGAAAGTTTCCTGTAGTTAAGACGAGTAGTTTTTGACATTTGTTTTGATGCAAGTTTGGCTAGCGTTTCGCCTTCGTCAGTAAGCAATTTACCCTTTTTCCTTTCACTAAATTACTGATATTTTTCGCAGTTCTTCGTATGCGTGTTCTTTTCTTTTCTATAAAAACTCTTCTGTAACTAAAATGATCCGCGCAACCTAAAAAAAGTTTCCGCCCGTAACGCGGGTTGCATGATACCGCGATGTGTTACCGCAGCATCAACTTGCACAAGAGTGAAACCGACTGCTAATAATCTTAGTTCAGTCTACAAACTTTAGCTGACATCTTGCAGGCGCAGCATGTTGTCTTTTACGTGTGTCTGCCTTTGTAGAGAAGTGAGTTCCATGCGTTTGAGGCAGGATTTGCAGCCCTCTCACGTTTTTGTCTATGAATTACTAGAAGGTCATTTTTATATCATAAAGAATTCAATCAATGGAAAAGATACAAGCTCTGAAGAAGCGACCGAGAAAATTACAGGAAACCCACATAAAGCGCATTGAGATTGACAAACGCATTCAGTCCAATGTGAGATGTGTTTTCAGATATATTTCTGTTGGTGCCGCTTAGTAAATGGGCTTTATAAGGCATGAGTTTATCTGATGCGCTTCCGGAGCTTTCCTCTTCCACGGCAAAGCAAAACAAAGGCTTCCATCTGCCCGCAATTGGCTTTGGCAGCTCGTTTCAAATGACATGTGTGCCTTAGAGCTGTGCACGGGCCCGGGCCGGCCCGAAAGCCCGTACCCTGCCCGGACCGCGGGCCGGGCACGGGTCCCTCGTAAGCCCTTTGACCCGGGCTCGGGCCGGGTCCGGGCCAGGATATATTTGTCTTGGACAGGCTGGCCGGGCTTTGCGATCGCGAGTACACGTACAGCCTTTGTCAAAAGTTTAGAGCCCAGTGGGTTTGCTTCTAAGCCGTGTAATGCGGCTCCTGTAGCATTCGTGGAAGGCCTTGTCCATTGGAGGGGGAAGGACTAGAAGTCTTACATACAGGAGATTTGCATCTCTGGAGATACATTACGAGCCACACGGTATCACTAAGAACGGAACCGGCAGGGCTCTAAACTGGATAAAGACTATTATATGCGGAAATGCGAATATGGCCATGGTGCGCTGTATGTCTTGCATGCACAGCAGGAAGTGCTTTGTGTCTAGACCATCCAGGAGGGAATGTGCAAGGACGGGAGGAAAGTACAAATGCTAACAAACTGCAAACAATAGCTAGTTGGGGCTCGAAACGCATTTTCGGTTCTAGCAAGTACCAACGTTGGGGTAAGGCCACCGGTTGCGGTCGCTTCAACTGCACTTATTGCAGGTCGGGCCGGGCCCGGGCGGTGCCTCACCTCAGAGGCCAGGGTCGGGCCCGGGCGGCTCAGGGTCCTTCAGTGTCGAGCCGGGCCGGGCCTCCTGTCAGTATGGCAGGACCTGGGCCGGACGCGGTCTCAAATTTGTGGCCCGTGCACAGCCCTAGTGTGCTTTGCGCCATGGGGATACTCAGTCAAGCATACCAACTAGTCCTCTTCGCCATGTTGCTACAAATCTTACTGCTTTCTTTTTGCACAAATAAACGCATGCCCTCTTCGCATCTTGCAATGGCACGATGCTCTAATGTCATCTTGCTTTATTTTATTCACTCTGGATATTTACTTACTGAGATCTTCGCACAGACAAAAAGGATGCTCTTGTAGATTTGCCGCTAACTGAAAATAAAGCTTAGTGCTCGAGTGACCCCTGTAATTACATAGTATGCTTGGCCTCTCGTGCGCGCGTTGCAAAAAAAAAAGTGGCACAATATAAAAACATTTTCCCAAAACCTAATCAAGCAATGCTTAGAGTTTCGATTAGATAATGAATTATTCATTGCATTTCACCGCCTAAAGCCGTAGCATATTCGATACCGGCAGGAGTCTTGAACGAATTACGCTTGCAGAAAAATCTTCCAGAAGCACTTGCAGACCCCTGTACACTCTACCGTGAGCGCAGCCGCTTGGACCAGCGGCTCCAGGGGTCGATTGAGTCGTTAGCCTCTGCAAGCTTCCCCTAACTACATACAAACGAAGCTCGGCGCACCGTTAGAAAGACGGCAACACATGCTTGGATGCCCAAATCCTTCGAGTCTGCGCTGTGGAGCTAAAATTTCAGAAGAGGCGACTCACCCTCCGCGCGCTTTGGGAGTAAACACGCCTGATTTGGCCATCGACCGGTCAACGCTGGAAATGGAGTGGGAGGGGGTGGATTGGGAAGGGGGGGGAGGGGGGGAGAAGGCGTCGCCATATGGCGCTGGAAGAGTCTTTACCGTGCGACCTGCAGCAATCCGGCGCCGTGTTGGCCCAGCAGATTATACACGGTGGGGCAATCTTCCACACTCGTTTGCGCTCGCTCGAGCCGCATCGTTGGCCCTTGCCCTCCGAGCTATCTATGTCGCTGCTGCCTGATGGCGGGCGTTTGCGCGGTGTCGCTTCTTCAAATATATTTGTTTCTTTTCAATATACTTCGAGTGTCTATAGAAACGAATTCAACAGTTAGGCAACTGCACGTGAGCTGGTCCTCTCCGCAGCTGGTTCGTACTATCAGGAAGCTTTAGCATACCTTTATCGTAAAGCACTGCCCTGACCCCTACTATCGGCCCGCTGTGCAGGTATATTGCATGGGCGCACACGTAGTCAGTTTTTGGCAGGAGCGGTACCGGTAAGATAAAACACACTATTAATGGTGTCAGCGTTGTGATAACTACCCAAGCTGCACAGCTATAGCGTTACGAAAGATGTGTGCATTAGGGACAACTTTGAAAGTCATGAAGCGATTACAGCAAGAGACAGCTAAAAGAATATATGATCCATAGTCTCAAAATTAAAGCAAGGCGGAAAGTCATGAATACAACAGTGTTTTAAGGCAGCACAAAATCCCAATTACAGGCATGCAGGACACGTTGACTTTAAGGAGTAATACACTCGCAGGGCCAGTTCATTCCGGTTGCAAGATACTAAACATTTTGACACATGACGAAGCATTAACCCGCACTACTACACACTATACAGCTCAGAAGTACTTGTATTTGGGCGTGTTGGTTCACAACTTTTCAGGAGGACACATGGGCGCCTTTTTCCGTGTCTTTTATTGCGCCCCTGTGTCCTCTAAAAAACTATACAGCTTTTTGATCATCTATTTCTGACCTGGAAAGGTTGCGTCACAAGGAATGAGCAATAAAGGAAAGGTAGAAGTGTGGATGATTTTTTTTTCATCGTCACAATCATAATCAGCCTTGCTACACCCACTGCGGAGCAAAGACCTGCCCTATATCTCTGCAATTACCCAGGTCCCTCATCAGCCCACCTAACTTCCTGCCCAGTCATCTGCTATGCTTGCCTTTTGTTCGAATCCTCTCCACTACCCTTAACGATCATCTGTTATCTTCTCTTCGCATTACATGCCCTGTCCGTGCCCATTAACTGTTATTCTTGTTTAAACGCAGTTCCTCGCTCACGTGAAAATTCTGCTGTACATGTGTGCTAACCGCTGAAATTCCCTAAATGTTTACCTTATTTGGTGCGAGTTGGAGGGAAGAACCAGCGGCGATGCTTGTACCACATCTCAACCCCCCCCCCCCCCCCCCCCCCATCCCGTCCCCTGTCCCACCTCTATTATGAATGCGCCCATCCCTATGCTCAGTCATACCACGTGACAACGATGAGAACGACGCAAACACTGACTGTGATGACGTACGCTGTTTAACCACTAAGAAGTTCTCTCATACAAATATATTTGCAATACCAAACATGGAAACTTTTGGGGACTTTTGAGGACTTGAGAAATGCTAATTGACACTACCTGCACATGCACGCATGCACACATTCACAGTGGAGAACTTATGTGCCCTATTTTCTGTTTGTTCTGTGCTCTCACCTTTTGTTCTAAGCCTACCGTCGCTGATCACGTGTTGTGTTTCTAGTGATCATTGTTTCGTTGTCCTTTTGTTCGCTTTTTACTTGCAGTCATGCACGGAAGTGTATGCTAATTACCGGATAATGTCGTCAGCATTGAAAGTTGAGCATATAAAGCGAGGCTAGTTTGTTGGCCTGCATGTCAGCATGCTTTTCTTCTCGCTATTCTGCTTTTTAATCCTCCCTTTCACATGAACTTGTCCTGGCATTTCCTCCGTCATGCGTGCCCAACTCATTCGCTTGTTTTCTTCTTGTCTCGTGTCCAGACACGCCCCCCTTTTTCTGTTCCGGTTCCCCATATTTTTTTTATGAGAATTATTTCTAGTAGCGAAGAATAACAAAATATATTATTAGAAGGTAGCTATGCCTGTCTTTGGTTACACTGGAGTTCTTAAGAGTAAAAGATACTGAAACAGCAAGCAAGTTCTCAGTTCTCGTATTTCTTCACGCCAGCTGTGCGCTTGTTAATATTCGTTTCACGGCGTAACATGCTTATTTTGTTTTATTACTTTTTATGCTGCATAACCTCACATGCTCTTAGTTTCCTGCGCCTGCTATCTGCAATCTTTACTTAATAGAGGCAAATGCGAAATGAGCTTGCAGGCCGGAAAGACGTGCTGAGAGGCAGGCAGCGTAAGAATAAGAGACTGAGACACGTCCACGTTTAGGAAGCGCGATGGACGGTCTTCCAACCGACCGATTAGATAATCATCTCTGCACGCAGCACGAGTGGCTGTCACGCCGTCATGCCGTCATACCGACCTGATGCGCTTCATTAGAAGGCCAGACGTGGTACGCGTCAGACCACGGTCACTCGCCCACGCGCCTCTAACGTCAAACGGCATGACGGACTCATATGGCAGCCCAGCTGGGCTCCTGCCCCACTTTTCCGGTCACATTTCGCCAGGCAGGCTGGCGGCTGAGTTGTTTGACTAATTGCCGCCCGGTGTTAATGCGTGGAGCAATTAGCCGATGGATCCGAAGCGATTAGGACCTCCACCAGGCTAGGAGGGAGAGGCCGCGAAAATTTTAGCGGTCTCTACTCGCCGGTTCGTGCGTATGTAGTGACTCCATGGCTGTCACGGCAGCGAGAACTGCCGGACCGCAGTAAATAGCGTTTCCGCGCTAGACAGACGCCTATAGAGAGTAAGCGTCGTAGCGGGCCGGATGAGGTGACGTTAAATGTTAGGCTTTGGCCTAAAGGCTGCACGAGAAAAAAAAAACGAAAAAGGCTTTCAGTCCCCGAAGAAGAGCAAACTGGCCAGACTTTTCCTGACAGGTGGTAAAAAACTTGACGTACCCGCTTCGGGTGCTAAATGGGATATTTTGCCGTTTGTCCTTTTCGCTGCCTCGATTTTGCGGAAAGTTAAACTGATGCGTTTTTTTTTCTCGCTCTCTCCGCAGTTTCTCCATACTGCGAGCTGCGAGAAGTGGGGCTTAGAATTCTTTTAAGGTATGAGTGCGCTGGAGAAACTCGATTTTCGCTAACCAGAGTGAAACCTATCTAGAAGACCGGGCGAAACAGAACATGTAGAAAGAAGATATTTCGCTTTCTATATCGCTTTTTTTTTCTCTTTCAGGAATTGCGTTAGAGTGTGCCTAGGCACCTATAATGTACGGCAGCCTTTCCGAATTCCCATCCATTTTCGTTTCTTTCGCTGATTCCCGCCGCTCACAATTTAAACGTCCGTGTGCATTAGCCGTCCGGAGAGTTTAATGGATGATAATTCCGCTCCAGGTGCTTGGGCGATTCTATAATAGAATTGCGACGATTGGGTCATGAAGAAGCGCAGCCGTGGCGCGCTTGTTTTACTTTTTTTTTGTATTAAGCCTAATTGAGTCTTCTTTTGCTTTACACACGACTTCGTAATTAGAGCCTGATCAGCCAATCGTGCTCGGTCCGTAAGGCTACGCGATTTCTTTCTATTTCTCCAATCAAATTTGCTTCTAGTTAACTCGCCTCGAAATAGCTCTCAGCTCACAGTGTAATTCACGGTACAAAAGCGGTGTGATAATCTGGCTGACGTCAGTAGTTTCATAAGGCATTGTGTAGCAAATTATGTAATCGCATTAATAGCCAATATCTGAAAACTCTGCCAGGCTCGAAGTTTGAGCTTGTTCCGCCGTGGGTGTAGCTTCATCTTCTCCCCGCAGTTTTTTGTTCATACGCGGCCGTTATGTACTCTCACTGAGCTCAAAAGAATTCAGAGAAGCCGGTAAAGTGGCTCTACAAATGCAACTTTTCATTTGTATAGTTTAACGAATACTCCAGTGCAAGAAGAAAGATCAGAAGGAAGCGATATAAATAGTCATGGCTCTACTTGCTTCGTTTCGATGTTTACAAAAATTTTGGCTGGAGGGAGTAATTTCTGTTTTTAGTTGAGAACAGGGAAGGACTAGGTTTCAACAGAAACTGTTCCAGAATCCAGGCTTCGTGTGTAATTCTTAGGAGTTAAAGCTATTAAAAGTTACCGAAAAAAATCGAAATCGTCTACTGCGCGTCAAACAGTATGTTAAATTCTTATTAATAAGTAGTGCTACCGTCTTCGCTCTCAACTTTTTCCTGCCCACGCTAGATCTACCAGGTCTTTCACGGCACTGTCTATAGCCGCAACTTCCAGGGAGAACGACCTCATTGTTAGAGCTGAGCGTCATGGCATGTCGTCGAGTGCCACGCCATAAGGCTGCGTATCAGCATCAGCGAATGAATATTGCAATACAGTATGGCGACGTCTTAATTATACGACTTGCTTTTGCCCCGCCGCGGTGGCTCAGTGGTTACGGCGCTCGGCTGCTGGCCCGAAAGATGCGGGTTCGATCCCGGCTGCTTCGGCTGAATTTCGATGAAGGCGAAATTCTAGAGGCACGTGTGCTGTGCTATGTCAGCGCACGTTAAAGAACCCCAGGTGGTCGAAATTACCGGAGGCCTTCACTACGGCGTCCCTCACAGCCTGAGTCGCTTGGGGACGTTAAACCCCAATAAACCAATAAACCAAAACGAACGACTCGCTTTTAATAAGTGACATCAAAGTGATATGCAGTCAGCTTTGCGTGGAGCCCGCGTATGTGGAATGAGGGTCATATGGATGAACAAATTAATAAGGTCCGTGTCTGAAATGAGTTCAGAAATGTGGCAGTACTTCTTATCTTCAACTACTCGCAACGTAGATAGCGCTTCTTTATGACATTCTCTTTTTTTTAGCAAAGGCAGTGTTTGGGGAGGAAGTGAGTTTTGCCCCGATTATTCATGAAACTGCTGAGCGTGCAGAAATAGAGCACAGTTGGGTTTTCATCTGAATTAAAGTTCTAGTGTGCATGTTCTTCAGTCGCAGCACAAAAGTTGAAAACATACGCAAAAGTTTACTAGCAGTTAGGCAACAGGCCCCTTATCAATCACAGCCAGTGTTCTAGAGATTCCATCGTGCTATATTTGTAATTTGATTTTCAATATTATTTCATGGTTAGCATATGCGGGACGTGTTATAAATGTTGAGGACAATTGAGTACAAATGTTGAGGACGATAACAGCACTCCTACAAAAAATCATTTCGTCATTCCACAAATAAGTGCGCGCGAGCGGCCACTGCGCACAATCACAAAAGATGTAAACTCGACATTAGCGCGCGAGCGGCGCGAACTTGATTACTTTTGTATTTTGTAAATAGTGTACAAAGCTCTCCCCTATCCTTTCTTGCTGTCGCTCCCCTCTATACTTCTCCTCACTATCCTCTCCCTTTCCTTTTCATTTCCGCCGGCTGCAGCTCAGGTGCTTAAGATATTAGATAGCAATTGCCGCGGCCGGCAACACTCTTTTGCTTCTTTTTTATTTTTTTATTTTTTTTTAATAAACCACTACCACCCACCACCATTCCACAAACCCGAACAAATTACAGACGGCAGAGCATTAGTTACACCTTGCCTCTTCTTCTAAACACAATTGATTAGTTACAGTGTGCAGATAACGCTATTATTATTTTTATTACCTCACCGAAAGTGTGCATTTCTGTAAATGTTTTCCACACTGCGCGTATGCTTTTTCTTCTTTGCCGCAATTGTATGTCACCTTTTCTACAGTCTTTAGTTTAACATTATATGAAAGTGCCATTTCGCCCTGTTGTTTCTGTTAAAAATATATTTCATTGCATAGTCAACTCTTACGCCGAAGTTACCAAGTTTTTGTACGGGGCGCAGCCCCTCGTCAAGCCTTTAATAGGCTTTTTGGCTGCGCCCCTAGCATCTTTGCTATGTTGAAATAAAGATGACTTGACTTGACTACTATCTTTGGAAACACATTACATTTCTCTACCATTGCACAATAGTCTTTTTCTAGTTATTTTTTTTTTTTGCAAAGATGTGCCCTCGACGCTATTTCACCGATCATCCTCTACTGCCCCTGTTCATTTCTGAGCCGTTCTGAAGAATTCCTTCGTTTTCTTGATGCATTATAATCTCTCGTTTTCAATTAGAGGTATCTCTCATCTCCTTCTTGCATCAATATGCGCGAAACAAATATCCGTCGTCAGCAAACACCAAAACTAAACCGTTTATTCTACAACCTGCCCCTTCTTATTATAAACACGGCCACACACGGTGTGCGGTTTTCGGGATAATTATAAGACCGCGTTCAGTTCGAGGATAAAAAAAAAAGAAGCTCTTACAGATTACGAGAGCTTTGAAAGCCTCCCAGTCTAATCGGTGAAAACTTCTTCATGCGTGTCCTCGTATTTCGCTAATATGCTGTAGAATCTATAGTTCATTAAAGAACTGTTTAATCGGGAACTTTAAAGGAATCCCAAAAAGAAAATTTCCTAGCCGCGTTAACAGAGCTGCAAAGAAAGTAGATGAATAGGGTATGAGGGATAGGAAAGAGAAGGCGGCAAATGATGATGAGACCAGAAAAGACGAGCTCTCCGCGGCTTTGTGGACCTTTAAATATGGCGGCTGCACTTCTCGTCACTTATTATTCTGCCGACGCTGCTAGCGCAGCCCGCGTACAGTGTATAGCGAGCCCATGGGCGAGGAAGTGCGTTGGCGCGTGCGTGCGTGAACGAGGGAGTGTGACCCGCCCGCAAGAAGATTTATTCGCACCGCTGCTTCATTTTAGCATCATTTTTTTTTTTTGCGGATTCCCTCCCCGGCGTGGTTCCACTAATTACGTCTCGTGGGGCGGAGAAAACAGACAGCTTCTTGACTCCGGGGCTTCGCAAATGATTCTCCCTGATATAATACCATATCTGGCCCGTTCCTTTCACGTATGCGCGTTCTTTCATTGCTTTTGCTTCGAATGCCGCACGTTAATTTGGCCGGCGAGACCCGGCCCGAATGCGCCCACCATACCCGTGTTCGTTCCGTTCCTTTTCGTTTCGCTTTTCCAGCCGCTCGAGCACCGAAGCTGCTTTGCTCCTGTCGTTGCTATGCGGCATTGTCTCTAAGCGTGAGCGAGGGTTTCTACATGGAAACATCACACAGACGCTCTGCATAGCCTCGTTCCATGATAACTACGCTCTCAGCCTCGATTCTTTACGTTGTGGTTTTCGTGAGTGGTGCATGTAGAATGCGCCTCTTTAATTTGCAGACTTTATCTTGGCGCTGTTGTTTGTCTAGGTGCTACCCTTACTCTCCTGTCTGCTAATTACTGCGTTTTAATCTCGCCATCTATTTATTTCTTCTTATATTTATGTTTATGCTGTAATGGCGGTAGTGAGTGGCCTTTATGGGCTGAGTACTTAGGCTCTGCGTCTGTTGTTCTTTTTTTTTTTCAGATGCCGGAGGGCTTTTTGCATTTATTTGCTTGTGAGCTCTTTTTGTACTTTGGAATGTGTGTATTTTGAGCGCAGTGCCGTTAGAAGTGTGAAGCATAATGACAGCGGTGTGGTTCGTCCGCAGAACGGATGCACCGATGTCTGTGTGAGTGATCTTTGCTGTCAAACCTGGCTTTCTTGACCAACGAAGAGGCAGCCATTCATACAAACGCAAATTCGATAAGCCTTCATCGCTAGACTTCACAAGTTCGAGCACTTCAGCCGCAGTGCTAGCCAAAGACTAAACAAAGGTCGACCTAGGAGCCGGGATAGGAGAGCCTGATCCACATATCGTGATACAATGTGGAGATGGCATCGAGGTGAACACGTAAGCCGCAAACACAGGGGCCTTATTATGCAGCGAGGATTATCTCTGCTCTGTGGCGTATACAAAGAGTGCCCTTGCTTCTTTCTCGGGGTCCGTAATCTGGTTTAGGAGCCACAACGCTTCTTAAAGACCACCACCTACCCATGATCTCTACCCCTACCCTTCACTTCTCCAGTTAGGCCAACTTGTCCGTTCATCATGATAATGAATATTCCTTCATTCATTCATTTATTTACTATGGCTTAAGAACTGCTCAAATGCAGTTCTTACTGTACTTTTTCCCCCTGTACCTTTTCGTCAGGCCTCTTGTCCTTTTCCCTGCTTTTAAACCATGAATGTCGTGGTGCGGTAAACTCCGTGAATAGGTAAACTCCCCGGGAAGAAAATTTAGAAGCCATTTACAGGCGCGAGTTATGCGTTTAAGCTGCTTGTTTTGAAGTATTGCCAGTCCTGAAAGAACAAACTTCAGACAGCCACAGAAAACGGCACTCTACTCTGGTGTCTGGTGTCACAGAAACTTCGCACGTGAGTTACAAAGGCCGAGAGCTAGCTGCTGTATTTTAAAGCTACCTTAAGGTTTTCGCTAAAACTTCCAATGCAGCTTTCATGTTCTTTTTTCTTTAATTCTGCGATGAGAATTAGTTTTTCTTATTTGGTTTAGTTAGGCTAGGCGCACCTTTTATTCGAATGGCAGGAAATGGCGGTTAATAAAAGCTGCAAAAAACTGTAATTACTTTTTAAAGTTGGCGTGTCTCTGAGGTTAGTCCTGCGGGTAGGCGGAAACCGTTTAGGGGGCATCACGGCTAGACTCAGTGCTAGACGGGAGTATTTTGCTAAATTTGGTATCAGAAAAGTCATGGCAGCACCAAAGCGCATGCGCGGAACATTTTATTTTCTCTGCACTTCAAGCACATCCGGTCATCAAAAAATTTGATGGATTTTTTTTTTTATCCAGATACACCATCGCTCTTTTCGTGAGGACCAGGGACCGGGTGATGATGATGCTGATGTCCTCAGGCTTAATGGGACCGGGTACTTGCAGTCTGTCGTCGTTTTTTTTTTTAATGCAAGAAACTCCTCAAGCATCCTTTCCGCCTATCTTCTGTGCTACCTTAGCACCCTAGTTCTCTCAGAAAGTGGAGTGAGTAAGTTTGCAAACTGTACATTTATAGGCTAGGAGACAGTACGGCGTGCGCACCTAGTGACAAGAACATGATTCAGTCTGACCTTAAGCTATCTTATCATGACGTAAAACCTAGAATATGACGTTGAATGATTGCAAATGCAAACTTATGCGCATTTCCCGTGTTATTAGGGATTTGCTTGTATAAACTATTTACGGTGTGTTACTTGAACCAGTTACAAGATATTACCTCGGAGTTCATATTACGTTTAACCTGAACTGGTTCGCGCGCATTGAGCACATCATTAACAAAGCTAATCGCATGCTCGGATATATGAGACGTAACTTTTACGCAGCCCCAACTAACATTAAACTTTTACTCTATAACACTCTCGTACGCTCACAACTAGAATATGCTTCATCAAACTGGGACCCTGGTGTTAAGACTCTCTGACTTAGAGCACACATCAAGCTTAACGGCTATGAAGCCTACCTGGGGTCTAACTTCACACGCATCACGACGCAAATTTGCCCGCCTATGTCTTTTTCACAAAAGGTTTCATCGTGAGTCCATTCGCTACGAGTTACTTCTTCCCCCTTCATATATATCCTGCCACACAGATCGCATGCATAGGGCAGGCAATTCTGCATGCAAAACTAAAACACTCTTTTTTTTTTTTATTCCTCGCACGTCATATGACTGGAACCATCTTCCTTCCTTATTTTCCACAATTCCTGGTCCTGTATTATTTCGGTCTGCTGATTGCGCTTCTAATGAAAAATATATTGTTTTGATCCCTTATTCTAGGTGTTACCTATATTTTGGCAATTTTTTGTTCTATGGTTTTGTTTTTAGTCATTGCTATTATGTATTACCCACTCCCCTCTGTACTGCTTTGCTCTGAGGGTAAAATGAATAAAAAAAATATCCAGCTATTACGAACAAAGGAATGTGGCATCATGGAGAAAGCATAAGCATTTAAATTGCGTTTACTCAGTGTGCTTAGAAAGGAAACAGGAAATTAATGACTTCCGCATATGCTTCACGGGTGTTCTGCTTGAATGAGCAAAATTTGGTCAGCGTCTATCACTGTGTATCGTGAAGTCTTTTTTTCTCGCCCATCGTATTTTTTGCGCGCTGCTTACACTGCACCCGAAATTCATAACAACCAACCAGCCAAGCACATTGTGTAATTACAAACACCTGTTCACAGTTTTCTGAACGTGCGCACCAAATATCTACGCAAGCGTAGAACAAGCATATATAATAAATATAATAAGTGCAAATCTGCCTTCACGTTTCTATGAAGTACTTGTTCAAGAATACAAAGGAAGTGCAAGATTTTTACGAACAATTAAAGACCTTCCGTACCTACGGCAACACTAAAAAAGGCTCATAACTGTTGGGTAAACCTTGAACAGCTTTTCAAGGCCGGTAACGAAGCCAGTGACAAATGCCTTCAGGCAATAAAGCGAAGAAAGCTTCCTTCCTATGCGTTGTTCTCGCCGAATTGGTACCTAGTACTACTAAAATTTAGCAAAACACTAACTAAATAAGTGAACGCGAAGCACTTGTGCTGTCTCAATATGCTTATACAGCCCCTTTCCATCATGCATACGCATTATCGCTAGCGTTGTTCAAGCGTCGAAATTCATGCACTGAATATTAGTCAAAATATATTGCCGCACTTAGAATCGACGTTTCTTTAGCAGAGCTGTATTTTACGCTCTCCCCAGCCGCCATCCGCGTGCGAAGACGGCGCTTTAATTGGCTCGAATTTCAAGGCGCAGCTCTTTTTCCTTGAAAGCACTTGGAATGTATCGCAGACGTTCCGAATGGGTTCCAAAGAAAAAAAAATAGAGGAAAGTATGAAGACACTGAGCGTAGCAAAAGCTCTACGGCATAGTCCCGAAAGGATCCTCTCGGAAGACTTCTCCGTATAACCTGGCCCTTTCACGGCCTCAATAAGGAAGTCGTCAGCGCAGATGAGAAAACAGAAGCCAGACGTGAAACCATCAAAGTATAGCGTTCGCGGGGAAACAGGGAAAGGCTCTTCCTCGCTGGCGCCTGTTCCCGTGGCAATGCCCTGGAACGATTCTCTAATTAAAGCGTTCCCCGCTGGCCGGGGCCTGGAGGAGTAAGGAGGGAGGTGAGGGAGAGGACTTCAACGACGTTCTTCGGTGCTGTTGAGCTAGAAACTCGATTTAGACGTCCCCCCCTCGAAGGAAGAAAGCGTTCGCGAGAAGCGCTCCTTGGTGGAAGAAACGCGTAGCGTCTTAATTCGCTTCATTGGGTTCTCGTCTCGAAACGTTCTCAAAAATACCCCGGCGCAGCATGAGTGTGCGGAACACATGCTAGAACTTTTCTCTCGGCTCGAAGACAGACAGACGGCGTGCGGGACAAAATTGAACAAAAAAGAAAACAAAACGGCAGAGGTCGAAAACGATAAGGAGAGTGAAAACCTTGAGGGAACAAAAGCCAAAAGGGTGTCGCGAAAATCGGCACACGGAGTACCCGGAATCGTTCTAGCGGAACCGCGATATACCGACGGATTTTTGTGCGCCGCCTTTTCGTCGGTTTGAGGTCCGGCTCCGTCCATCAGTGGGCGTTGGTTTCCCTTCGTCCTTAGTTTCTTCTTCGTCTCTTTTGCGGGGCTTATTTAGGACGCCATAAATTTAAGGCCACAATGATAAGTGCGAGCCTATGAGCCGAATTCTTCCGCTTTCACCCGGACGCTTTGTCGCCCAGCCGATTCTTCGTTGGCTTCGAGTTTCAATTTAAGCCGTACTGTTTCCTCGATGCAATCTCCCTTTGCTTTCCGCTTCCCCTCTTCCTTCTTTCCTTTTTGATCCTCTCCATTTGTTCCTCTGTTGCCCTTTCTCTTCTTCAATGGCCGTTCTATCGAAAGGAACGAGTCAAGCCGATTACTCGACGAACATCAATGCCTGCTGAGTATACAGTTTTGGAGACAATCTCTCCAAACATCCCTCCTCTCTTCTTTATTTCTGATCTTGTTGAACTCCTTTCTTTTTTCTCCGTGAGCGTTGCTTGCCGGATGGGTAACACACAGATTTCCGACGGTTGCTTTGTGTTGCATGAAATTCGCCCTCCGCGAGGCCAATTTCAACGGTGCAATCCTAACTTCCCTTATTCCATATGTCCTCTACAAAAATCCCACGCTTTGTCAGTAAGGTGGAATATCCTCAGAGCTGCTCGGTTACTTTCTCGCGAGTTGGACGCTTTCCTGTTACTACGGCGTTGGATGTTTGCTTGTCCCCGAAAGCTTTGTTTCACGGTCCGCCTAAAAATTTATGGACGTTCGTCGTCTCCTTATCGAGTTCTGGTGGCTCTCGCGTGTCGCGCGAGACTTGATCGAAAGCCTCTATGCATCCCTTTTGTTCGCTTTATTTAAAGCAGCTGTGCATCTTTGTTGTTTACTTGCCGCCTCTTGAGAACAAAGGAAGTGATCTCATTCTTCTACGACACGCTCTGTTGTTCTAAGGATGATCGGGTTTACTTTCTTTAGCAACTGCGGCGAAAAATCGATACCTCCATTCTGCTATGAATTCTTTTTCACCGAAAAGTTGGTTACGACAGCTTTTCCGCAACTCTTATCGGAACGGCTCGCCACTGCCGTCTTCATATTTGCCAACATTTGCCGGGAAGCATTCTTGGGTAGAACAACATTACATGTGGTTTAATACGTTATCGCAAATTTCGCGCAGTGCAAAGCCCTGTATTGCCTGCTTAGAAAAATAAAAGGTAGCAAAGACATTAAGAAAGCGGGTGTAGAGGTGTAGAAAAAGGTGAGTGCGCTCAGCTTGGTGAGCTTAGTTTTTTTTTCTACTTTTTGGCTTTCTGTTTGTTTTCCTGACGGGCAAATATACCAGCTTAAGCGGGGAAAGCGTGAAGCCGTCAAATGTATGATTACGATGCCGGCCTTCAAAGATTTGTAAGGAGAACTGTAACAAAATTGCCCTAACAAGATAAGTGGAGTTAATTATACGGTAATGTACTGAAGACGCTGCATATAGGGCTACTCGACAAGCACCACGCTCTTTCGCGCATGAATTTCTCTTCTTTTGAGCGTTTTCTTTACACTTTACACCGCCATGAAAAACGATGCAGCATTGCAGCAAGTAGACTGTGCAATGCTGTTAATTTCGGTGATTATTTATTCTACCGGGTAATTCGTGTTAGTAGGCAGTTCCTACAAGGCAGTCGTTATGTGGCGTCACAATGTACAGTCTTTGCAAAAAGTAACCCGGCACAGGCGGTTTGTTTCTCTGCCGCGTAGCGAAGCACTCATGACAGCCCTTAAGCTCTGATTCTGCGTAAAGAAAGGTGAGACCTTGTCCTTACATTATGGCACCGTTCGGTCTTTAGGGCTGCTCGTAAATGCTCCGTTATACGTTTGAGAAGCAAGAACCTGTTGCTCGGTTACTTTTGACAAAGGGGGTACATTTTCCTATGAGAGGAAAACTTCACACCTTCTTCTAGAATTTCTTCTGGACACTGAGCTGTACTGCAGACGGTGACTGTGGTAGTTTACTACTGTTGTGGGTGGTTACGGGCGCGGTTACAGGGGTGTTCTAGGTCTGAAAACTTTGCCGCAAACTCTCGTCTGCGCTGAGGCAGAGCCAGTTCTGGAAGAGTGACGCAAGGCTAATCCCCCTGGAAGCTAACAGGAACTTCAATCTCTACTTAGTGAAGCTTTTCCTGAGAATTAATTTACGTTCAAAACATTCGTAGCGCGCTGTAAGGAACGATGTAAGATATATATTAAAAAAAGCATTCGACAGAGCTCTGTCTGTTGAGCATGGCTGCCACGTAACTTGGCAGCGCCAAGGAATTTCTGCTCTGCCCTTGCTAGGATTCCATATCTCTGCGAATGATTCCACGTCGTTGGGATCTGCAGCTCCTTTCTGCTGAACCGCCATCGGAGGCGGCAGCAAACAAAGATTGATGAGTAAAGGCTGTTTCACTGTAAATAGGAACCTAGGAACTGTTCTTCATCGTTGACTTCAGTCTTCCATCCTTACTGCTTCGAATACTTTTTTTTTTTAGTTCTTTTGTCAAGACTAACTTGGTAGCCTGATATAATGCTCTTTTTTGACCGCGGGGAAATCGGGCTTCGTCGTGTAAAGATCAGTTTTAACATTTCACCTGACACACACAGCGGAAGCCCAACATACTCAAAGTGTTTCACGTAATGGTTGGTACATAAAAGAAAAGAAAATGTGGCGACAACCCTATGGACCAACGTTGAGTATTTTTAAGCATAAAATACTTTTGGCTCCTATTCTTGCAAATCAAGAGAAAACATTTTTCGGGAACTGCAGCGAACATGAAGTCTAACATGAAGCCAAACTTATCCGAAGACATCCGAGCACTTTCGTTCGAATGGCATCCAGGCGAAGGAAAACCTTCATCTCCAAGCGGGATTTGAACGACCGCCGACGTAAACAGAGCAGCTTCTTTTTTCGATGGCTTAGACCACTTGGTCATCGCAGATGGCTTTCGCGCTCCGTGATTACCTGGTAGCCTCTTGCAATGTTGTTGTTGGGCTGTGGTGGAGTGGTCCATACCCACTGTGGGGTATTACCCAGGGTGCCTTGAACAATCAAACAGCAGTGACACATGGACTCAATATCTGCAGACATGGGGGAAATTTTGTCTTAAAGGAAATAATTTCGAAAATTTTAACTAACAAAGGAATCTCTCCGATTTATCAATGTAAAAATGAAGATAATTCCACACTGGTTTTAGAACATGTCCCCTAACGCTTGCCTCAGAGAAGAGAAGAGCAGGAAGAGAAAAAGGAAGCCCTAATCAAGCGGGGGAATCTCATCTCCAGATAAGCTCTTTGCAGAGCAGCAAACCGCTGACAGGAGATGAGAAAGTGATCAAGTGATCTAGTTTTGCCACGCGACTCTCATAGGTTGGACAGAGTGAACCCCATTGTTTGTTGAATATTTTCGTCTTCGTCAACTCTCACCTCACCTCTTTCTTTTTTGAAAATTAATGCGCAGTAACCGTCTCACGTCTCAGTGGTTACGACAAGTGCCATGAGGGAAGGACTGAAAGCGATAGCGAAAGAAGATAGAAAGAAAGAGGTGCAATAGTAGAGGGCTTCGGAACTTTGTTCCGTTCGTACTGCGACACAAAAAGTTGGTTTTAAGAAAAGGAAAAGCGCAGCATGGGATTGTTTCACTTCTCGGCGTGCTCATCAAGCGCGCCGTATGTGAAGGGAGGAGCACGTGTCGAAGAAGAGATGACGCCAACACACGCTGCTTGCTCGAAGCGAAGTGTCCGAGTTCGGTTGGGTGCACTCTGACGCTGCACATCAAAAAGCACAGATTGAAATTCGATAACTGAGAGTTTATGAAAAGTTTTTATTAGAAGCATATAATGCAAATAAAAATTGTTGTGGAGTAATTTTGCAATGACCATCTCATTGTCAAAATGTTTTACACGAACTGCACACGTTCTCTGCACACTTGCCGTAAACATCGTAAAATTTTCACACCGGCCATATTGGTGCATTCTTGGCCACTTTTGCTGAGTCACAGTTGCCTTTGTCTCTGTTGCCAGCACAGGTCAGTGGCCTAAAGCGTGCGCTGTTTCGTAGTTAGCAAGCTATAACTTATTGCGTAAAGTTCCAAATAATAAGTTGTAAAAAGTTTGGTGAAATTATAACTCTTTTTTTAGCTTAAAATGTGCCAGTTCTTGCTCAAGGCGGCAGACTTTATCGTCATATCATCATTACCCACGCATTTCCACTACAGGGGAATTACCTCTCCCATTAGCTTCCAATTACCCTGTCCCATACCAGCGGCAGCCCCGCTATCCACCAACATTAATGACACTCTTTAGTTCCCGCATTATGCAGCAGCTTTCTTTTCAAGCCCTTACTGTACCTTATTATATGCTACGTGACCCACCTTCCGTAGTCGCCCGGCTTGCGTTAATTCTGAAGCAAAGTGTAACCTTTCTGGCTCTTTTTCAGGGGTAATACTAGGGTGCATCAGCTGTAAGAGGCCTCGTGGTTGTGTTTGCTGGATTCATAATAGAGAGAGAAGGCGTGTAAGGATATGTTTTGTATTTTTTATTGAATACAAGAAAGCACGCCATGATTTCTCCTACAAGAGACACAATGGAGAAGAAGGAAAGCTATCGTCGCGGTCTGTTATAGACATTACACGCACTCTTGTCTATGATGAAACGTCGTCAAATATCAATCGATGCGTAGGCATAAAACAAGACAAGTTTTCGCCACCTGTTACTGTTCGTCTTTTCGCATTCGTATGATGGTACACGGTAAGAAGCAATACGAACGGCAAAGTAACAGCTGCCTGCAAGATTGAATGGCCGTGTCACTGTCGGCCTCAAGACATTCACAAGAATTAAACTGTTCAAAAACACAATGAATCTCTGACCAAATATTTAGGGGAATCCCCCAAGGTGGAGTAGATTTGTAATAAGGAAGTAATTACTCAAAGGAAAGCTGTATAGCTTTCCTTTGAGGCCGTATGGCTGCGCTCGGGTGGACGTCAATGAGTAATGTTTCCCTTATTACAAATCTACTCCACCTTGGGGGATTCCCCTAAATATTTGGTCAACACTGTTCCCACTTCGAGTTATTGATCAATTCGCTCTCGCCCTACCATAAGCTTGCCGTCCCGGTTAGCTCAATTGGTAGAGCGACTGCTCCGGAGAAGCAGTGGTCCCGGGTTTGAACCCCGTCCAGGACGAATTTTTCTTTAACTACAAAGTTTCTGTGAAAGCTGTATAGCTTTCCTTTGTGGCCGTATGGCTGTGCTCGGGTGGACGTCAATGAGTAATGACTCCCTTATCACAATGAATCTATGAATGACGCCAACAACGATGAAGTGATAATGTTTCGTGTTTTAGCGTTGCAGTGAGACAAGATACAAAAAAAAAGGAGTGGTTACAAAAAGTGCACTCCAGCTCGGTAGCCTTCACCGGATGAATAGGGAGAGAGGAAGTAGTAAAATGAAATGAGCTGATCAAATTAGAGTCTAAGGCCGTACGTGGCAAAGGCACAAGGCACGATGCCTCAAGTGTGTGACCGGTGCCCGGCGGGCATTCAGAGCAGGCAATTCATGTGTCCACTGTTCGATGATTATGCCCTCTGTCACCGGGAAAGGATCGATGGTGTCCAGGACACAGCACTGCGTTTGTCCTTTGGCAGTAAACACAATGCATCGTCACAGCTGATGTATCGTCTCGTGGCTGCCAATGGTGCCACAGGCAATACTGCAGGCCCTACTAGTCATAAACGTATTGTAGTTTGTGAATGAAACGCCGAATTGTCAGCGTGAGGTAAGTAATTTTTTTCTTTTTGCCCTCTTCTTCGTATTTGTGGGCAGACTGGGTTACTGGAACATTTTTGCACATTGCTTGGTACATGCTTAGCTGGGATGATTACAGCGCAAGAACAGAGACGAATAAAGATCGGTTGGTTCGTTTACACCAACCTCCGTGCGAAAAACATTTACTCTGCATTTATATTCTTACACGCTTTATTCGCTTCCTAGTCAGGTGCCCTTGTCTTATATTATGTCTTCCACAGAAAGAAACTCGTACCTCCCGGTTGGCCTCGCAGTTGCACTCAACCTCCGCACGCCGCTCATAATGAACTCCACTGCTAGCTGGTTTCCTCCACCACTACTCTATCTCCGCGTTTTGTAGCTCCCCAGTGTCTCACAAATTGTCTCCTCGCGATGGCGTACAGCTACACAGTGCTGAAAAATACAGCTGCGTCCCGAAACCAGCTTTGTGTTTGAGGCAGTTCCTTTCCTCGGGAGGACGACACCATCTGCGCGTGTCTGTGTTTATCTGTGGGGCGTAATGTGTCTTGACGGCACAAGTACCTCGCAGAAAGGGCAAACAAGACCAGTCGCTTGGCTGCGGGCATGACCAAAAGCACTCACGTCTTTCCGGCAACGGGATTAGTCTGCTGGCAGCCTATACCTTTACTTTGCGCGCCATCGAACGTGAAACTTAGTTATCCGCTCAGAGCTGAAGGTACGAGACCGACCACTACAAGCTTTTCGCTCTCCGAACAAATTGCCGCGCAGCCAGCTCCAGCCAATCGTGATCTGCTCCGCGTTCAACCGAGCGCACGTGCTGGAGGGAGGAGCAACTCGGTTTTGAACTCGGCGGAATATTATCGATCATGGGCCTGAAGAGAAAAAAGCAAGGTTAAGTAGAGGAAAAAGAGAGCTCGCGGAGCTCTAATCACTTGCTTGGGAGCGTGAAATCTGCTAGAACGTTCCTTTTAAATTGCCTCAGGATTTAGGGTCGTTTTGCCAGTTTTAAAACAGTTTTTTCGTTACGTAACAATAAAAATGAACAAGCAAACTGTACGAAAATCATTTCTAGCGAATTATTAAGGTGTGCTTCGCAGCCCTCAGTTGCCAAGGCGTTCTTAGTAATTTTTCACCACTTCTTTTCAAGTCTTCATCGTTATCAAGTTTCGTGATGTAGATGTTTTATGCCTGAGTATAAAGTAGTGAATTTTATGAAGCACTTTATTATGCAGCTGATAACCCAACATTTTTGATTTTCTCTATGAATTTTCCTGGTCACGAGAACATAGGTTGATAATGTGCATACTTGTTATATTAGCATAGACCATCTGGATTATATTCTCATAAGAACACGTGTACGAGAGATGACCTTTTTTCACGCAGATTTCAGTCAATACATTTTGCAAGTCACAAAACGGCAAACGCAACTACCCTAAAGATGTGAAGCATTGGAGGGGTTAAAGAATAAAGTTTATGAAAGAACACGGTTAGGGCAGCATAACGTGCTCGATGATGTGCTTAAATGGTCTTTTTAATAATCAGTAGCCTTCTTTCAGTAGTGTCTCTAAGCAACAAAAACAGCTTAACTGTCGGCGTTAACAAATTACTTCAGGCCCCTCATTTCTCGAGCCTTAGATTTTATATTGCTTTTTTAACACTGCTTTCTTTAATACATCCTTCTATCTTTTTAATCAAAGTGTTCTAAATCTAAGGCTAAAAATTCTCAGTTTGAAGCTTTGGGTGTCATTTTAATGATGATGGATTAACCATGAAAACTTGCTTTATGGCTGTATAAAATTTTTTTCAGCTTCGAAACTAAGCTGTTAAATATATGTCAAAACAATTTAGTGTACCTATAATCTTCATATTTTTTTTTAAAGTTTTCTCCTCCTCAGCTTCACCAGCATCCACAAGATCATGATTTCCATTTACTTGGACTTGTCGGACCTCATGACGTGCTTTAACTGCAAATTAAGCTTTCAGCGTAACTGGAGTTACAGTAAAGAAAAAGGAGTAAAAAAGAGTAACTGTCCTCTAGTGCACTTTCTTTTATAAAAGAGAATGCGCTAAAATAAAGCTTGCTCCCATTTTACTCCCATTGCAATTATTAAGACGAAAGCCTTTAATGGCTCATATCGTCGTCCGTTAGCAGAGGGTGTCACACCTTTGGCAGCGTTTAATTCGTGTTAACTCGGGAACAAAAAGAAACATAGAAGAAAACGAATGGTTGCTTAAGATAGATGAGGAAAAATGAGCCTAGAAGCCACGTTTCATGACTGTAGAGTAATTAGTGAATTAATTATAGTCAGAAATATCAAAATGGCGTCGAAATAGCGCGGACGTCGATATAACCACGGGAGTGGTGTGACGTCACACCCACCGGAAGTCGTCACGGCATAGTGAAAATTGCCACAGAATGGTCGGGAAAACGCCGGATTTGTGTCAAATTAGGTTGAAATTGTGTAATTAAGCGTAATTAACACTTAAGATCCCTGAAAGACGTATAATTTGGGTATCGATATAGCCACGGGAATGGTATGATGCCACATGCAGGGGAAGTCGTCACCGCGTATTGTCCTCGGCTTTCGCCTGTCAACACTTTAGTTGGCAAAGTGTCCTCGCAATTTTTTGAGTTTAGAGTGTTCTTTCATTTGACATTAACTGCAGCTTTCATGCAGCGGAGTTCACGAGGAAATCTATTGCCGACAAGGATGCTTATCTGTGGTGCCAGTCTGGCTTTTGAATGTAGTATCGTTTGAGCCCATCCGGATATGTAACCCTCACTAGAGAGATTAAAGCAAAAAGCCGGTTTAAGTACTATGGCGCTAGCGACAGTCGTTACGTCAGCTACTGGTTTCTCTATGATATCTCAGTGCAGCTGTTTCCAAAACCGTATACGCTTCAGAAAAAATGTTTTATGCATTGAGGCATTAGGGAGAGCGAGTGGGCTTGCTGATTTTCCTAAAAGTGTTTCGGTGTACAGAATGCACCAGACACCAATTTCGTGTATAAAAACTCCGCACGCAAAGCGCAACTATGTAGAACTGAAACTGCACTCCTGAGTACCACTGCTGAATTATCTCGGTACTCGATCTGATGCTGTCACTTTTAACTCATTGAAAATCGAGCACACATAAGTTATAGTATAGAGCTGAGGCTGTGAATCACGGAGTTCAACAAGGCTGTTTAACGTATAGACGGATTGATTCATCTGCACAGTGCCTTTTAAACAAATGAATAATGCAAGAAGTTCCTCGCGTATGCATTATTGGTTGAGTTTTAATCCTTGCGCCACTGAAAACCCACTGCTGTTTTTAAATGAGTAGCGCCAATCTCTGCAAAACTATAAAGAATGCGTTGATTTCTCTTCAAACACAAAACACCAGAGTGGCTACCAACAAGTGCCCTGCTGAATTTCAGTGAAAACTAGAAACGATTTTTTTTTTAAATTCACGCTGTCCGCTCTTGTGAGTATAACTGCTTCGTCCAAAAAGGTAACCATGATAAGCAAAACTAATGCGTGAAAACTGTGGGCAACTTAAAATAGGCTGTATAGTGAACTTCTGCGACTGTCCTCATAGCTGAGTGCCGGACAGTAGAGCAAAACATGCATTTTTCTTTTTTCTTGAGTATTTTAACACACTTGCCTGAGTTACTGCAGCCTGTTCAGCAGTGTTTTCTCGCTGGTGAAAGAGCATATGTGAGAACAGATATTTTCCTGTTACCTTACTTAAGCTTCGAAATGTCAAGTGCTCCGTAACAAGCATTCGCTCTTCAGTGTCAGTTCCATTTCAGTATCTTGTTTCTAACCAGCAGAAAAGCTCAGTGCAAAAGGCTGATCTGTCACCGCAGTAGCTGAGTGGTTGTGGTGCTCAGCTGCCGACCCGAAAGACGCGGGTTCGACCCCCCGATGTGGCGGTCACATTCCGATAGATGTGAAATGCTACCGCCTCATGTGCTGTGCGATGTCAGTTCACGTTAAAGAACCCCAGTTGGTCGAAATTTCCGGTGCCCTCCACTACGGCAGCCCTCATAGCTTGAATCGCTTCGGGACGTTAAACCCCGTAAAACATAAACCAACCAAAAGGCTGATTTCAAGGTGCCAGTTTTAATCTTTGTATTATGATTAGTTCACTTATTACGGTACTCAAATTGGATCATTGACATCCTTCCGAATGGCTTAAACGGCAAACTTCGTTCTCGCTATACCGTACAACCATAATCTAATCCAATGTCTTTCACTGTCACATTATTAGTGAAAGTGCAGTCATTACTCTCAAACGTGCACTCACTTCCGTCTTCTTCTTCTCTTTTTTTGTGCACTTCCGTGAAACTAAAATGAACTTTTGAGCGCAGAGCTCTAAGCTCGCCCGTTCTGACTGAGATTTCAACACCAGCTGTTCC
Source organism: Amblyomma mixtum (assembly GCF_055824585.1). Taxonomy (NCBI): domain Eukaryota; kingdom Metazoa; phylum Arthropoda; class Arachnida; order Ixodida; family Ixodidae; genus Amblyomma; species Amblyomma mixtum. The sequence continues at coordinate 67,222,631 of NC_143017.1, read as the reverse complement.
GCCTCTTTAAAAGAAATCAAAAACAACAAGCAAATCTCTGTTGCGAAGCGGGCACCTTCTTCGGCTGCGACCCGTTTGCGACAGTTCACACGCGGGAAGCCTCACTTGGGGCACCTTGGCTGAATTCCATTATTTCCGAGTTGGAGTTGTCGGACTGCCAATTACGCCGAAGCTCGCCTGGTTCAACCCTCTAAATGTCAAACACTGCCTCCCACGTACTGAACGAGAAGCGGCGCCTGTTTGATTTTGTTTATTTTGCTTTGCCACCGCTTGCGCGCAAGTTAGTCTGGATCGATCCTGCCCTGGCGTTTGTTGTTGCTTGGCAAACACGGACAGGGTGGCGCAGCTTTGCGCTTAGTTCTCTTCTTTGTACGCGCTTTACTTTTGACAGCATCCGTATTCTTGCGCCGCCTGTCGGGGCTGTCCTCTCGGTCGTGGATTTGGGACAACGGAGGGTTATGTGTAAAAATATAAATGATGCAAGTTGGCTAAGAAAACAGAGTGCGTTTCAAAACAGAGCTGTCCACGTACTATGATTGATGGCGAGTTGGAGAATGATATCAACAAGGAGCAGAGCTCGGCAGGTTAAAGTGTATTCTTTACTCGAATGCATTAGAAAATGCCGCCGGGTCAGATGAAAAGCTGTCAAACATGATCCCTTATTGTCGTCAGCTGTCTGCTTTCGAATACTCCCTGAGCTTACGCAACGGCACGGAATTCGAGAGGAATTTAATAATGTACGCAGCCTTCAGACTTAATGCTCTCAGTATTTTTTTTCGTTACAAAAAGCGTACAGAAAAAAACGATTGAGTTTACAATCTTCCCATGCAGTAGAAAATTTAATATTGAAATATTTCAACACAACAAAACCCTTTTGAATAGCCTTTTTCTGCTATTTTTCAGTTTCATATTTTGCAAAAACATTTGGGAGCTGCTTTCTTCCTTTACTGTCTTCTGAGGAAAGTGTTTCGTTGTGATTTTTGAGCTGCCGATAGGCATGCTGTTTTGATAGATTGGGGAACTTATTGGGGATGAACTGCTAGTAACTCTCGTGTTGCCCTTCTAGCTCCAATGCTCTGAACAGAATTCTTAATCCGCCAAGGGACGAGGTACAATAGTTCTGGTAAACCTAAACACCGGTAGCAGATGCAACCAAAGGTACTTTGATTTACTCTCTTTCTGTAAAGGGACATACAGCGCTTCATCAAAAGCTTCCCAATACTTCAAATCATCATTACCACGAAATAATTTGTCTCGATATAAACCAAGCGAAAATTTTGTAGCAATTGGACTGTATCTCTTACACTCCGGTCGCACCAGTTTACAAATATAGGACGGTTTTCAGGAAACAAAGTGCTTGGATTAAAATGCCTATCCTCACCAACATTTTGCTGTCACGAGCATGCCCGAAATCTTATCTCTATTGCTGCGCCTGCCATTATCTAAACACAAACTGCCCCCCCCCCCCCCCCCCAAAAAAAAAAAAAAGAAAGAAAACGAAAGGAGTGGACTACGGCCACGTTCTTCGTTATTCCAGCTGCTTTTTTTTGTATTGCCTCGACTAATTACCTCCATTCCATTTCTCGAAAACATTCGAGAGAACATACGTTTACGTGCAGGAAGAAGTTCTGAAAAAATGCAGTGGTAATGGAATTGCGAACTCATGTGTGGTGGCAATTTGGGTTAGGTGCTTCACTGATTAACAAAAGGCAAAACAGCGCCAAGAAAAAGCATGATAGAAGACAAGGCAGATCGTGTGCTCTCTCTCCTTGTGTCCTTCTTGTAGGTTGCGCTCCTTTTCCTCTGGTTAATGCGGTTGGGACCATTAAAGGGCTACGTTACCCATTTTGAATCTACTGTTCATATTTCATAATGTACACGGCACTTAGTTCTGTACGGCAGTCAAAAACACAGCTGTATTTTTCTTCACTTAGGCTTTAAGCCCATCAGTTACAGGTTGACAGAGGCGGCAGAATTTGAGTCTGCTTGACTAAATGCCATTCCTTTTGAATTTATCCTGCACGTATAACCACAGTAGATGTCTCTGGTTTTCAATCTGAAGCAATCACTGCAGATTTCTTTTTCTCTGGAGATCTCGTGGTTACCACAACAAGAGTATTGTGACGGCCCCTAGCTGTGAAAGGAAAGTCTCGTTTAGCATCACAGCACTGTTCGAAAGAAAAGGACCCATAATAGGCAAGGCATGGTCTTTGGAGAATAACCAACCTAACTGAAGAAATTATACAGTTGCTCACCAATCCCACCATGGCCCTGCACATGGGCTCGTGACGTATCAAATAAATTGAGAAACCTTTGTTTAAACTGTATGCGGCTTCTAGCTCTGACGTTCCGTAGAGTTCTATGTTAAATATCTTAATATGAATGCCTGCTGTCTCGCTGGACTATAAGTTTTTGTACGGAATCAAGATGACACTTTCACTGTGTTTCCCACGCCTGAATGCAGTTGGCGTCAAAAAGTTTAATATTAATAGCTTGGCTCACAATGCAGGTTGCCTTGCAAAAGAATGATGGAGAAAGAAAGGTTTCTGGTTTCTGTAAAAAGTTTTTCGCTTCAATAATGTGTGCCCGTTTGGCTCAATATAGGCCAAGAAACATTTGCTGTTTGAAGCAGCATATACACAAGTGCAGCGACAATTTGTGGTAACATTGATTTTGTTGCTTAAGATTTAATATAAAAAGGCAACTTTTTTTTTTTGCTGCCGGCTGCCTGCCTAATGTTCCACATAATTTTGCACAACGTTCTCTGCATCGCGGAAGCCTCATCCCTCAGGCTACAATTTCAGAGACATCGCATTTATCGGTGCTCGTCTAAGGCGGTCGCGAACAAAATGAAAGAGAGCGAGCTCTCACGCATCTGAGTGCTCAAGCGGATTAAAGCAATAACTGACACAGTGTATTTTCCGTTGAGGAAGCCTCCACCGCGCTCATTCCGCAAGCGGCTATATACACGCGAATCCCCCAAAAGCGGTTTTCTTCTATCTCTCCGTCTTCTTTCTTTCTCTCTCTCTCGGTGTCTGCCAAAATTGGCTCTGTTTACAGAGTGCTTCGAAAAGTGGTGCTTCATCTCAGCTTTCGCCGAAGTGGCCACATCACTCTCCTCATGAGACTGGTAGTGTGTAAACTTTGCATTCCATCTAGCAGTCACTCCATCGTGTGGCTGTGCGCAACTGAAGTGGCTCTAAAGATTTTATGCCGCCGCCAGTTCTGTTACCGTGGCTGTGAGTAGGAAAAAAGTAGAAACTGCTATCTCAAGCTACAAGACTGCTTGCTGATGTTCTGAGATGCCCTACTGCCGTTCCCTGTGCATCGTACTGTTTTATCTAAAACAAGCAATCAAATAAAGATTAGATTATAATCAAAATAATTTCAGTATGCTTGCTTCTAAGGACAGCATGTGCTTCTTTATAATTAGCGGAAAGAAAGTTTGATAGTTTACGTGCTGTTTTTTTTTAAGTTTTTCTAATCAGATAAAAATTTGGTACTTGCTCAGATAAGCACCCTGTTATTAAATCAGTACGGTAAATCGGTGCATATATGCCATACATTTATAAACACGTGTGCCTTGAAGTCATCGCAATAAATTCGAAACCATCCACTAGCTGTGTTCTGCAGTGCTCTGCTGCGGTGCTGTAAGTGCACTTCCGTGGCGGCCAATTATCACTACACATTCTGGTAGAGTGCTTTATCGACTATAAAACAAACAAAACGTCCCTGACAAAGAGAGCCCAAACTGTGTTAGAGGAAAAAACTCCCCACCTATCTTCCTGCATTTTTGTAAATGGGACCGGTTAATTTTGGGCTAATCATATAAATGCACGCGCTCATAAAGACGCTTCCTTTCAGAGTCGCTAATCGCGTTCCGGCCGCTTCCGCGTACGCGCAGCAAGAAAAGTCGAGGCCACATTCCGGCGTGTTTGGGAACGCGCAGCGCTGCTCCGGGCTCTCAACGAACAACTAAACAGGCGAGCGTTTCGCTTAGTTTCCGTTTCCGAGACCTCTCTTATCCCTTCATGGTTGGCCACAGCCCAGGAAGCGTAAACAAAAGGAAGCCGAAGAACAAAGGTCCGCAAACTTATTTCTCTGCGTCGTTCTTAAGCGCCCGCGGCATTCGCGGGGAAAAAAAAAGTGAAAACAAGGCTGACCGGGTGTAGCCTTGGGAAGAAAAACGAGAATGGGGAAAGAAGGATGGCGCTCAAATGAAGTAGGGGAAAAAGGAAGAGGCCAATCCGAGAAAGAGCAAATGGCCTCCGGCGTCGGCGGCGGCATCGCCAAGAAAACAGGAGCGGCAGGGAGTTCGGACGTGGGCCTAAGTAGAGACCCATCGATGAGAGAGGCCCGGTAAACCCCGCCGAATGCGCCACTACCGTAATCGAAAAACGCCTGACCAAGCAGGGGAAGCCGATGCGGCGAGAAGACGGTGGGCTGCTCCCTACGCCGCCGCACTTGAAGAAGGAAACAGCACGGCAGAGGGGAACGGGGAGCGGTAAGTGTGTGTGTGTGTGGGAGGGGCGGAAAGGAGGAGGGGAGGGGGGGGGGGGGGGGGCAGAAAGTCGGCGTAGCTCGCCGGCGGCAAGAACGCGTGAGGATACGGAAGAGCCCCTTTCTTTGTTCGAAGTCCTGACCCGGGTCGTGCCGACGAAACGTTATCCAGAGATCGACGCCGTGGAATCTGCTTGCCAGCCGTTTTCAGGCTCACTCCGCGCACTCGCGCCGAACGGCACGCACATTTTGCCGCGGGGCCGAAAGACCATCGGCGAAAAGAGCTGCCGAAAGGCGATCACCCGCAGGGCGAGAAGAATCAGAGAGTGGAAAAAAAAAAGGAAACCGGAGGTGCGCAAAAAGTGCCGTTCCGGGAACGCACGAAGAAACCATGGCAGGGTGCAAGACTGTTTTTCGGTATAGCCAAGAATTCTGTTCATCACGATTTTGCGCGCCTGAGTGCCCGGCCACGGCTATATAGTTGAAGATGAAGGCCCCGCCATGGCGGAAGATGCCGATTCCATCGCTTCTTGGAGAGGGCGGCGGACGTGATCGCGCCATGCCCGCATATGGTTCGCTCCTTTATTGTGGGTCAGCCGTCGTATTCGCGCCTTCTTCTCTCCATCCTCTCTTCTTCCATCTTCCGCATCTCAGGACGGGTGAAAGATTCCCAGCGTACACGCAGTTTTCTCCTCTCTTCGTGCTCCGTAATTTCCTAATATACGTGTGAAGGGTACGAAGGAAGCTATGCTTCGCCCGTGGGTGCGCAAAGAGGAGCCGATAAAAGGAAGAAGAGCTTCGTGCTCGAGAATTTCGCGGGCCGGCGTTGACAGCGCTCCGTACCTGCTCGCGCTAGGGAAATGCGGAGAACGGCACAGAGCATCGCCTCTCTCTCTCCCTCCCGTTTTCTCCCTCCCTTCTTCTAATCTCCCGCAGTTTCCGGCAAAACGTGCCGCCCAGGTCTCTTCCGCTTCCTCTTCTTCCTCGCACTCCTGACGGACGCGGATGCATCCATAGCGAGTACGTGTTCGTTACTTTTTCTAGTATGTGTTTGTTTTTTTGTATCTTTGTTTGCCCGGCGCTCGAGCTGAGCTGTTTGCATCTTCGTTTGGCGCGTGTCTGCTCGGCGAGCTGAGGAAGACGGGGGGCCTTCCTGCGCTAGCGGGGCTTGATCGATGACCTCGCAGTATCGCGATCATCAGCATCGCACCACCGCCTGTCAGCGGACCAAGGCCATTGCCGACGTCGACGAATTATCCGGGCCAGAGTGCGTTTTGCTTCCGCTTCTTCGCTGTATTCTTATTTTGCTTCGTGAGATACAAACAAACGGGGACTCGGCGGCACGGTGTGAAGAGCTACGACCATCGCTCGTTAAGAAGCCCTGGCACCCCGAGAACAATCCCAGGCGCCAGAGATCGCGAGGTAATTGCCGCGAGCCTCACTGTCTCCACACAAGAGGAAGGAAGGGAACCACTTTTGCAGAGGCTTATTGGTGATTACCTCAGTTAGTCCCAAGTGGTCATTTTTGCTGCTGCCGTAGAGACAAGAAGTAACCGAGAGGATAGCACGAGAAGATTGGAGCCTCACGCATCCACCCACTCACAGTTAACAATAGAACCCTTAACTATCCCGGTTGCTTCATCACTCCTTTAGATCTTTAACGGCTCTCTCATTGTTTAAAAGAGCCACTTGCGGTCTTGTGAAAAGAATAAAGCCTGAGCATTATGAAAGCGCCGCATTTCTGGTACAGACGCTAAGTACGCTATCTAGGCGGCTTATATGCTATACAGCACTAATTGCAGATTCCCTTGCTCAACATGCATGCTTAGGTCAAACCTGCTGCGAGGATGTTCTTTATAGCTCTTTTTTTGTTCAGGAACCGTATTAGGCTTCCGGCTTCTTTCGGGATGTCGTTAACTAAACTTGGAAAGTATGACGCTAACCTGTCGGTAACTTACATGATACGATACTTCTAGTGAAGTTGAAACATGTAGGTGCTTTCATGCTCGCTGACGTTGTCTTGTCTTCCTTTTTCCAAACAAAGCAAATATACCTAAATTGTTCCCTGTGTTAGCCCCAACACAATGAGCAAGCAAAGAACGATCAGTGAGAAAAAATCCTGTATAGAGGGATATGATTTTAACGAGGACCAATTACTCTGCGTAGCTAAGTACCGGATAAATACGCATCGCAGCGTCTCCAAATTGTAATCTGTTTATCAGCTTGGGCAATTTGTCAAGTTTGAAGCATTTGATGACACATTAACGTGAGTACAACTTATCTAAACGAAGCCCCGTAGGGCATCGAAGGGATTAGATGACCCATTTATTATTTATTACAAGGCACAGTCAGACTGTCGCCTCTTTCTACGAATGGTCCTTCGACAGCTCGGCTGCATGAAGCGGATCCATTTTTTCATTCCATCCATTTTTTTTCTGCTGTCTTTAAACGGGACAGATAAGAAAGGAAAAAAATAAAGGAAGTCAAGTGAGCTGTATGAAATCAAGTATCAAACAAAAGGAAATTAAAAAAAAAAAGACAGTGGCCCACTGCGTCCGCTGTCGCCTACGCGAAGTTATGCGACGTTCTCTGCTCCGACTCGCCGAGCGTTAGGCTGTTGTTTACCGGACCGAGACGATCAATAACCTGACACTTTGTCGCTGCCTTTCTCCTTAGAAGTACTGACACTTGATGAAAAGAAGAAGTAAAAATAAAACAGAACAAAGAGCGAAATGTGATAAAGTAGAACCACGCATGCCGCTACAATCGCCAGCCATGCTGAAGGATTTGTGCAGTTCGTTTTTTCCCTCACCTTGCGGTCACTGAAAACACATCAGGAACTAAGAAAAAAAGGGATAATAACAGCAAGTTCAGTGCGCCTTTCTTGCTTTTACGTCTCCCGCTCTTGTCGCTTATAATAACAATATCATTTTTCTTCCGGAGCGAAAAGAACAAAAAAGATTTCAACGAAATGGATTTCGTGGCTTGCTGTTTCTCACGCCCCTTTCCAGCTTGCCTTTATTTTCCCCCCCTTTTTTTTTGTCGTTTTCCTATTTAAGGTCTTCGCTCCTGGAAGGCGGCGCACCCTTGGCGCACAGGAAGTATCGGGTCTTCAGTTTTCGAGCTTTCTTTCACCCGCCTTTTCTTCTATTTCTTCTTCCTTCCTTCGTTCGCTCGAACCCACAGCGTGTGCCTTTTTGCTTCCGGACCCGTGGGTGACATCTGCTCCGGTGGCTTTCTAGATAAATTATGCTCTAAAGGAGGCCAGCTCCGCGGCCTCTGCGCGCGCGCCGATCTATAGATACGCTCTCTAATGCAGGCGATATGCGACTCCGAGGCGATCTAGCGCCTTGCTCGTCACCGGAAATCGTTTCTTTCCTGGACGAGATTTGGAGAATAACGTTTTGGAAACGTCTCCCCTATCGACAGGGTTTCCCCCCCCCCCCCCCCCTCCCCTCTTTTTCCCCTGCCGGCGTTTGCATCGGGTATTCCAGGAGGATTCTTTTTACTCGCGGAAGGAATAAGAATACGAGACGAAGAAAGTCGGAACTGTGGAGTCGAAACGATTTCCGCCTTCTGTTCTCCCACGCACGCACGAGTCTGAACAAAAAGCGCTTTTATCGTCGGGTTTCTTGCGGGTGTGTCGGTGTTCCTTTTTCTCTGTTGGTTTGGAGGCGCGCGCGCACGTATGGAAAAGGGCGACGAGCTACTCCCTACGACTTCCATAAGACGGGAAACGTCTGGAATACGGCCAGCCCGCGGTGAAGCATAGCTGAGCATGTTTGAAGTGATCGGGAAGATTGTCCCATGGGTGTCAGGAAAAGTGCCGGCGTCGGCAGACGGGCGGCCCAAGGCGGGAAAGAGTCTCCCGCCGCAATAAATCGAACTTGTAGTACGTCACCATCTTCCTGTCTTCCTGTCGCGAGCAGACGCGAATGCCTTGTTTAAAAACTGCCATATTCAAAACAGTCGGGAATGTGCGAGCCATCCTGTCTCGTCGTTTCAGGCTAGTGTACAGCGATGCGTAGGACGTGGCGCACCGTACAGTTGGCGGAACAGTTTGCATTAATGGGGTGCATGTAAAGTGACTCTACAAAAAAAAAAAATTATTTCACGGTTTCAAAGCAACACAGATCTTGTTTTCTTCCAAAAGACGATATTTTTTTTTTTTAGATGAAGAACAACAGTGTGCAGCGCTTTGCCAGTACACGTTATAGACTCCAGGAAGGTCGGAATGAAGCCGTAGGCCCGCACTATAGCGTTCCTTAGAGCCCGTGTACGGCTCCGCGACTTGAAACGTTACGTGCCATACCAGCAGGATCTTTCACAGACTCCAGGATTGTCGGATGATCTGACAAATATGCCGTGTGACAAATATACTGTACTGTCGGAAACTTCCTGAGTACTTTTGTGTGATCACGAGGAAAAACTTGGCGTCCTTATGAACCGCATTACTGAAGAAGCAAATGCGATAGCTTTTGAGTTGCGTGCAGTAGTGCAAACAGTGAGTGTCTAATGTTGATCTTGTAATTTTTTTTCGAAAACTCCCGTTGGAACAGGTTTTATTGTCCTTATGTCGTACGCATGAGTCATCACGTTCTAGCAACTTCGCGTACCTTCCATTGAATTAACATATATGGGATTATACTGATCCGGCACACTGATCCGCCTCAATCTACTCAATAATCCTGACTAATTCAGGTTAATTTATTTTCTACGCGGCGCGGACTTCCAAGTTTCGGGGTCATCCGACTTCCAAATTTGGCGGTTCCCTATGATTGGTCTGCTTGTAGTTACGCGGTATTGGTGACGTACGACCCTCTCAATCGCATTCATAGATCGCGGGCAGTCATCACATCACTACTGGCACAGTGGGGCAGTGGTGCAGTGATTAAGAGATTCCAGTGCCCCGGCAGGTGGATGTTTCAAAATCAGACACCCGTGGGGCTTTTAAGGCACAGGTTGCCTTTCTCGAGCCCCTGTAAAATGGTGGTCAAGTTGTGATGTCGTCGCAAGCCCATGTAACCCGTCTCCAAATATCATTAATTTAACTGCCACCTGCCACGATGGACAGGTCGTGATGACGTCATAATATCTAGTGGCCTCGCTCGACCAATCACAGGCTTATGTGCCAGAGAAGTAGGAAACTTTTTATGAGACGACAGCCTTAATTCTATTGCAGTAATACTTAGGGATCCACAGACTCTTCTTCTTTGCGGAAAGTGTTCGCATTCACTCAGTATTGCGAAGGAGTGACAAAGCGACTTTTTTTTGCACTGTCAGCGCGTTTAATGAGAACAGTGCATTATCAAGAAAGCGCGAAAAACATCTTGCTTCACGTTGAAGAACTAGGATTCGCGGACGTACACGTATTAGGTCACACGGCAAAGAGGCGAGAGAGTTACGCAGAGAGAGGTTGTCGCAAATAAACAAACTCCATGGTCAGTGTCTTCTGTGTCGTACGAGTAATTATTACGCAATCTGGGTCTTTATTCTAGCTTCAACTCCAATTAATCAGCAAAAAATCTACCTTTCGACCTTCACTTTAAACGCAAAGAACACCAATTTGACTTGGTGAACGATTTCTGGCCAACCGGCCCAAACCACTGTGCTATTGCAAGAATGTTGTGCGAGGCCATTTTTTCCCCCTTTTACATTCTTGTTCAGTGGCCTCAATTATTTGGCAGGGTCGTGAGTTAATTTCCTAATTTAAGGAGTCTCCTGAAGAGAGAATAGTTACGCGTTTCCTCGCCAGAGTGACTGCACAACGCCAGTCACTTCACTGAATTTATTGTCTTGCTGACCTCATTTCCGCAGACGCTAGCACTTTCTACAGCTCAAGCGTGCACCGTGCCAGAGGACCACAAAATCATGGTATAGATGCGAAGCCTCACTAATCCCACCCCCTCTACGCAAAACGAAAAGCAAATGGCGGCTATATAACTGCTGGGGAAGAGTTGATATTGATCTACGAGGAAGCGAAAGGCGCGCACGAAAATTTGCATGATAGAGGCCAGTAGAGTGGCAGTAGCCCCTTACACTGAAGTACCTTGATGTTTGTTCTCTCAGTTTTTCAGTACACCACTACTGCGCTTAGAACATCACACCCTGTTGTCGAGCGTAGTTGCTGCCAAGAGTGATGCTATGAACGTGCCACTGAATATATCACCATTCCGAGCGCGAAGTTCTGTCGCTGTGCCGTTGTACGCCTTCATGTAGAGCTTCGCTGTTTGCCCATTTCCTCCGAGCGCTGCAAATTTCAGTGCATGGTACAACAAATGCCAGATTTGAATGATTTCAGCTGAACTTATCGGTGACGTGCGCAGTTGTAGTGGGAGCGCTAAATGTACCGTCTCCGCCAAAAGTAACCGGGCAACAGTGGTTTGTTTCTTAGCCGCGTAGTGAAGCACTCATGCCAGCTCTTAGGCTCTGAGTCTGTGTAAAGTGCAGTCAACTCTTGTCCTCACGTTCTGACACCTTTCAGTCTTTAGGGGTGCCGTAAAGGCTCCGCTATATGGCTGAGAAGCAAAAACTTCCTGCTCGGTTACTTTTGGTAAAGGAGGTACCTCGCTGAGTATTTTGTTTTACTTTATTAGTTTTCAGCAGTTGCATTCCTGTTTTTATTATAATTGCTTCATACACTTCTCATTGAGCATGTTTCCACGTCAAAGACATTTGGCACTACCCTAAATGTGGACGAGATTAAAAAAGTTACAGGGTTTTCGTTTCTGAACCAGACTGCGTGTGTACCAAGTGTTTGTAATACGGTTTTTCTTTCTCGTTTAATTACCTCGTTTTTCTTTATAATCACTGCGAGTGCAATCCGTCGTCTTAAGTACGATGCTAAGATGTTTCTAGTCTTGTTTTGTGATGAAAGTTAATTTTTATGCTTTCATTCAAACACCTCACCTTCATTTGCTGTATCTGAGCGTCAGACAAAGAAAAAGTTCGCAGTCGGTATACAGAACCCTAAGGCTGTGCTCTGACAGAGCAAGTGCGACGAAGCCCATAAGACTTAAGGACACATCTGCAGAACAATGCTACTTGAGTGTATTGGGAAAGATCACTGGTGGCTGGTTATTTCATGTGATTCAAAAGTTAAGAAAAAGCTGAAGTGGGCGTTAACGGGTTAATGCCCATATATGTGGAATTGGTCATTCTCTAATATACATCCTAGATCTCTGAGAGTCCGCATACTACTACTAGCGCATACCACTGCCCCAGCAGGTGAATGTTTCAAACATAGGCACTCATTGCGGCTTGCGAAACCCAAGTTGCATACTCTTGCCGAGCAACCTCTGGCGAGAAATAATTTCTTTACCTGCCACCTGCCACGATGGCCACCTGCTCACAATCCGGTGGGCAGGATGTGATGACCTCACATAGTCACGTGACCTAGGTGGCAGGTGGACCACCTGCACTTTCACTCACAATGCTGCCGGCGACGATGCTGACACCGCCCACGATGCCAGATTTTCCACAGAACGGGAAACTTAAAGCTTTCGGGTTAACAAATGTATTTTCTGGGCACTTGGAATTGATACACTTCCAGCTTTAGATTAAAGGAACCGGAATTGAAAACACAAGTTGGAATGCAGTTTGTCATGCCACGTCTGTTGCTGGTACTCTGGAGTACTGCTGATTGGCACATGCGTCCAAAGGTACGCTAGCAGAACCTCGTGAAGCTGTGCCCTATGAGAGACAGCTTATAGGCACAAAAGTTGACGAATACTCTCCCGATTACAGGCGCCCCGATCATGCCGGAGGTTGACAAAGAATCAGACGAGGCTGCTTTCGGTAGACACAGAATACGTGCCTTCGTCTCGGTTACATTTCCGTTTCTTTGCATCTGTCTTTGCCACAATCGATAGCACACATTGGCCGCTCGTACGATACCATACCGAAGGTTTTGTTTCTGGACAATTGTCACAGTGCTTACCAATAAGTGGTAGCTAGATTTTGCAAAAAATACTAGTCAAATTGGTCATATGTTTAGGGGAATCCCCCAAGGTGGAGTAGATTTGTAATAACGGAGTAATTACTTATTGGCATCCACCTGAGCGCAGCCATACGGCTAAAAAGGAAAGCTATACAGCTTTCTCTGAAACTTCGTAGTTAAAGAAAAATAAAGAAAGAAAAAGAAAGTTAAAGAAAACCCTGGACCAGGACGAATTTTTCTTTAACTACGAAGTTTCAGAGAAAGCTGTGTAGCTTTCCTTTGTAGCTGTATGGCTGCGCTCAGGTGGATGCCAATGAGTAATTACTTCGTTATTACTAGTCAAATTAGCAATCAGTCGTGCAATTCATCTTGGCTCTTGCTTTGCCTTCGGGACTGATCTCGTGAAGAGCAAGTCGAGGGGCACGGAAACGTATCTTAGTGGCCTTGCTCCGAAACAGGGCGCACTGATTGTTCCTAAATAGGGTAGAGAAAAATATAAATAAGATGGCAGCGACGCAGCCGAAATCAATTTCTCTGAGCGTGCTTTGACGGCAGTTGACCTTCAGTGCCCCTTGATTGCCTGAAATGTAATCCTAATTGCGTTTACAGTGACTATATAAGCCTAGTTGAAGAAAAATGCGGCAGCTTCTGCTAATTGCTCGCGTTATATGACGATTTCCTTGCGCTAGAAATAACGACTAGTTGCTATGACCTTCACTAAACAAGAGAAGAACCGCAGAAACCTTTCAAGATATAGGAAACAGATCAAGTTGTTACAATAAGACACGCGAGCAGAATACAATAAAAATAGGCCCAAGACGAGCCGGAAAAAGGGGCAACGGTAGAGTCGCATAATGACGGCACGCGCCGTTCTTCCTTGCTCCCAGCGTCCAAAAAAAAAAAAAAAAGAAAACGTGATCAAACAGCGTATTCCTCGCGGGAACTTATCTCGTCGTTCGCCGCGCATTATCCCAACGACGACGACAATGACGACGTCGTCGTCGAAGGAGAAAAAGGGCGGCTCAAAGACAGCGCCGCCGTCTCCTTCGCTTCTTTTTCTTTCGCCGCGAATTCCGCGTTCCATCGCTCCTGCCGTTCCCACGGAGCACGCGACGGCGCGCACCGCCAACGCACGCGGGAACCGGGAGCAGCAGCGGGAGGCAAGGGAAGCGCCAACAGCAACAGCGCCTTGGTACAGCGAGGCTCCTGCGGCAGCCCTTTGATTCCTGGAGCGGGCCCGTTTGACGTTCCTCCTCCACCCCTGGCGCGTTCATGCCAGATTTCTCATTGTCGCCCCGGGGGCTTCGCCTCATCCGCTTATTTCGGCGCCAGCAAAAGCGGGTTATTGCTCGGCTACGAAGGCCAGGGACGGGCCAAAGGCGAAACGTGGGAATGGGGAGACAACGGCGGGGGAAAAGGGGGAGTGAGCTTGGCAGGCGGAACGGCGGCGGCGGCAAGGCTCCACCATTTCTTCTTTTTTTTTTCTGCTCTAGGCATGTGCTATTTCTCTACCGCCACAGTGCGCGTATGTGCGAACTTCCTTATTTGTCTCTCTCAGTCTTGTCTTCCTTTGTTCTCTTCTCTGTCCTTGTCGTTCTTTCCTCGCGCCCAAAATGCGCTCGCATTACGCCCGAAGCACACACACAAGCCACCCTTGGCACCTCTTCCTTACACAGCGCCTCTTGATTTGTATTGTTTTTTTTCCCCGTCCAAGTTCCTCATTGTTCAATGCGCACTTGTATTTTTCTTCCCAGAACTGTCGTCTGCCACATTTTTTCTTTCCATTATTTGCTGTCTCTACTGGAACCACGTGCCTTCCGTAATGTGTCGCGAACTTACGCTTGTCAGCAGATAAATGTGGCAAACAAAAAATAAACAAAGAAGGCAGGCACAAAAGTAGGCTCTATTTTTTCTGTACCTCTTCTCTCCGATCCCTCCCTCTTTCCTCGTCGTCACACCCTCTCCCATTTTGCGAAGCTGCGAGGCCGTGACTGTCGCTGCGTATTCGCAGATAATGCCTCGCGCGCCTGTAATAAATGAGGCAGAGCGCAAAAACTCTTGCGCGCTCATACGATTCTCGGGTTGGCCCTCCCCCCCCCCCCCCTTCCTTTCTTTGTCTTTGATTTTTTTCTTCGTTTTGATTGGCAATAGCTGCTTTCTCGTTGCCCCCCCCCCCCCCCCTTTTTCTTTATCTTGTAGCGACTCTTACCCTTTTAGATTGCATTTCATTCTCCAGAACCCTGGGTCTTTCGCCCTTCTCCCGGCGAGCGGCGTTGGTTGTCGTTGGTCGCGTAATTATTTCGTCCTGTCCTGACGTCGTTTCTTATTTTTTATTCTGCCATGCTGGGGAGGAAGTACAAGTGGTAAATGGAAGAATTCGGCTCGAAAACGGGCGACAAAATTAAAAATTGTGCGAATTAAAACAATGCGCGCAGCGCGAACTCCTATGGACAAAAGAAGAACGGGGAGTAGGAAGTAAAAAAGAAAAATTAGAGACACGACGAATTCGAGTTTTTCCGCGCAACTTGCCCGCTCCACTGTCTGTCTGTGGGCGGCAGTTTCTCTCTCTCCTTTCTTGCCGTTCCTCACTACTATTATTCTTGCCGCTGGGGTTAGGAGAATTAATGGGCGAAATGTTCGTGAGAGCCTGTGTCTGACAGCGGGACAGCGCTCCAGAGAGCTAGATTCAAGGCAGTGCTCATTTTTGTTCATTAATTTTCTTTTGTACAAAACTTTGTTCTGTCTAGCCTCCTGTGGGATGGAATTCCTGTCCGACCCCTACAAAGGCATCCGTCCGTCCTCTGCACGGCTCGGCTGTATCGTACTATTTTGCTGCCTCGGGCTATTTGTTGTGAACTGCTACGGCTTGCCCGTCCGCCCACCCGTTGTGCTGAAAGAAAGGTTCGTGACGCTGGTCTCGCAAACTCAGCGGAGAAAGAGGCCTGAGCAAGGCTTTCTTTTTTCAGACGGACAGGGGAGTAAATTCGTGCCTTTCAGCAGGCTGTACCAATTGTTGCTTAGGTGGTCAATAAGTTACTGAGCACGCTTTTGAATTACCTGTTCGGGCTGTGGCACAGTCGCGTTTCATTTGTCAGCGTGTCTTTTTTTTTTCTTTTTCTCGTAACTTCGGGGATCTTTTGCAGTAGACGGCTAGCGTCAAGGAAGATTTGTTGTTTATACCAATGACGTTTGTTTATAACCTCATACCACTGAAGTTTGGAATTCCTTAGCAGGCAACATCCGTTCATTATAATTAGAAGAATTCTCACAAGCCTGTTCCTAGTGCTGTATGAGTGCTTTCTCTATTTCTTTGTATTGTTCTTTATATTGTTGTTTCTTTGTATTCTACGCCAATCCTGCAATAGCCTTGCCAGAGGCTACAGTGTGTATAAATCAAATAAATAACAAAAGGATTAGCGCTCTTTCTTCAGTGTATTTTAGATTCTTTAACTGGTTTGAAGGCGTAAGAAGGTGTCAAATGTGGCAATAAATCTATTGATTTTAACGAGAGAGTGAAGAATATCCGCACAACTACTGTTTATTTCATTTGATGAAATGGGTAATCATGAGAGGACACCTACAAAGAAAAATTATTTTGTAATGTTTTCCCCGTTCATTGCCGAGAACAAGGATGATTAATCAGTGCACAAGGAGATAGCAAACGCTCATGTAATAAATTAAAGTAGTAAGAAATGGCATCAAGGAATATAACATAGGCGACAGCACTCTGATGGCACCTAGAATGAGATTTGCAGCAATCCTTTCCACTCTCCAGCAAAGACCATTTGTAAGTTTCTGGCCAAAGTGGCGTTCAGCTCTCGTCCTGTCTGCCCGTATCAGCGAGAAGCTAGCAGAGACTTTTGTTGCTAGCGTGGTTCTGTGAGAAGGCTGCTCTTAGCTGAGAGCCCATTCCACAGCGCGTCAATCTCACAGAGCTAGGGGCGTCTCTCACCAATCTAAAAGGGACCAAATGAGCAACTGTGAAAATCCACTCTAGACTTCCCTCTGAAATCTGGCAATCGCAGCGAGCACACCGCTTTACCTATTCTTCATGTTTTGCGCACGCAGCTTCAAGAGAATAGCTAACAAATCTAAGTGTTTTTATGCAAAAGAAATTAGTAGTCATAATAACTGCTAACATCCACCAAAGCGCAGTCATACGGCCACGAATAAAAGCTATAGAGCTTGCATGTAAACTTTGTAGTTGAGAAAAAATTTGCCCTGGTTCAAGACCACCGCATATCCGGGGCAGTCGCATTACCAACTAAGCTAACTAGACCGGCTAGCACTTGGTAGTGCGAGATGAACAGATTACCAATTGCTAGCCCTCCTGGTTAGCTTAGTTGGTAGGAAGACTTCCCCGGAGAGGCCCCACCGCAACAAATGCTCACTTTGAGACGCCTCACCCGCACTATATCACACTACATACGCTGGCCCAAAAGTACAAGAATCCTCAGTATCTCCAGCCCCCAAGCCAGAGCAATGGAAGGCCACGCTGACCAGCTCTAGCCTGGAAGACCAACGACAGCGGGTGCACCGAGCCAAGCTGATAGCAAAACCCATAGGAGCCCTGGAATAAGGACCCCTCCACACACAGAGGAACACCTTTTGAGCTAAGAAATGTTTTTCATCACCACCAGCGCCACCGGATGGGCGGTGGCGCCTGACTCTATCCCCAGGCCAGCACAATTTGAATGTGGGAGCATTTTTTAGCTACCTCACCTAGATTTCACAATACACGTATCTAGCTGGCTTCGGTGCGGTGCGCATACGCACATATGGCCAGTCGTAGCCGAGCGAGCGGCCAGTCGGTGCGTCCCTGCTGAACCGATCTTGAGTCATTCACAGTGCCAAACGAGATGAGACATCGCGAACCCCCTCCACCCACAGAACAGGGTCTCTTTGAAAGAAAACGTCGACGGGTAGCCGCCGGCAAGCAATGTCGTTACGCAGCGAAGCAGGACGATGCGAAGTAACAGCGCCTGCAACAGATGCGGGAAGTCGACCGTTTGTGATGCGTAGCGAGGGCTGAAAAAGCAACGGAGCCTACACAGATTCGGGAAGGCGCCTGACAACGGCGCGCACGCGAAATCGTCGAGTAACACTACGCGCGGCTCGAAAAGATGCGTGAAATCAAGCATCGTCGTGTGCCAGAACAGCGGTCTACTTCAGGGGACATGGCACTGTCATCGGCCACGTCTTTAGAAGGGGAGTATACTTGGCTTTAAAATACGTCTCCTGCTTCGTTTCCACAGAGCGTTAGTCTCAATTCTGGGAACCAAGCACGGAGACAACAACAACGTCGAGAGTATGAATGAATAAAGTTTACTCAAAATCAACAATTTGCGTCATTGTATTCATAGTGAGTTGCATCGTTAGTGTCTTGACGAATACTCCCGCGCTTCATAGACAACGAGTATTGGGGTTGAGGTAACATATTAGTCTTGAACTATGAAGTGTCAGTGGAAGCTGTATAGCTTTCCTTTGTAGAAGGCTGCTCTTTAGTGGATGCTAATAAGTCAGTGCGCTGTTTTTGCAAGTCTATTTATCCCTGGCGGACTCTTCTAGACACTAGACTTATAGCTATAGTTCAGTTACTGTAGGCACAACTGATGTTGTGCTGTAAGAAACAGCGACAGCGAAGACAGTCTTCTTTGGAGGCTTAAAAAAAAATATGAAACGCTCTAGCGCTGCAGGCATATGTCAAGAAACTTTATACGTACCTGCGCAATAGATCACGTCGAGCGGGACCTTTTCCTTTGACACTGCAATATCAAGCTCCCGAAAATCTAACTCGCCTGGAAACAGAAAACTCTTGCAACCAGAGCCAGAGTTTTCTAAAGTAGGCCCAAGAACTGCATGTATAAAGGCATTCCATTATTCCATTCGAAGCATAGCCTCAGCACAGGTGCTGTCGAATCCACATTTGGAAATAACATTCACTGAAGTTTCGTTTCTGGTAAAGGAAACTGCGTTCATAAAGGAATATTCAATGCAGTAACTAGTGTGGTATGCATAAACTGCGACCACCATTATTGTCAAATCCTGCAGTTCCCGTCAACGAATAGGTGTCTCCAGTCTTTTTGTTGTATTGTATAACTACGAGTAGATCTACGTTTATTTAGCACCAGCATCTACGGAATTGCAATGACATAAGCCGATAACATACCTTGAGCCTGGTCTTTCGTTACAGGCGTTCGGCGCAGGTACTTTAGGAGTGCTACAGTGGGATTGCGTGAATGCGTGCGGTGTTTCACAACGCCCTCTTGCACGCATTACTAATGAGCCTGTCAGCAAACAACCGTTGACAGCGCAGTTCATTGTGATAATACATGTAGCACTCGTAAAAACACCGCTGTGACAACGACCAAAGCTACCATGACAGGACCGCAGTGACAAAAGCAGCAACATCACGAGGACACTCACGTCATGAAAGCGCATTAGAGGGAAAACAGCAGGCGTGGCATTCTCAGCTGCTTGCTATGACGTGACGCTGCTTGTTTATCTGGGGCTGTAAGACTCAACTACCAAGTTCAGCTCACGCACGTCCTTTTCGGGAACTCTGTGTTGCGGTGAAAGACAAACAGCGTTGTTTATTTTTATTCCTGTCGGTCGAAACTGCACTTACAGTGGAGTTGCGTTGCTGTTTAAAGTCCATGCCGCAATTCGTTTCGCACTTGAGCTGCGCGTTTTGCAAGCCGGTAGAAAAGAGGCACTTTTTTCTCTTGAGTATTCCGAAACCGCTATGGCGTGCCGCCCGGTAAGACTCTGAGAGGCTGTGCTCTTCTTGAGTGCGCGGATCCATGAGTTAAGGTAGAGGTAGTTTCCTCTTGTCGTGAAGTAGAACGCTGCAATTGGAACGCTTCAGCGAGCCTTGTAGCATGCGGCTAGAAAACCTGCAACCTAGCGGGTGAACACCATAAACTTTCGACCAGACAACGGTGGGAGTTCTTTGTTACGTAGCGGTAGATTTGTAGCAGTTCAGCAAACTTCCTATGCGTCTGTCGGAGATGGCATACAGTTCTTAAACAAAAAAAGGACACTATTAGTGGACGTCCAGGAATAAAAAGGAAATATTTTCAGCCGTCCGTGACCATTTCTGTGCAGATGTGTTCATTAGTTTAGACACAGACCATTTCGGATTTGTGGTCAGCCGACAAAAGATGTCGGCGCAAAAGTAATCTTTGCGTCAGGCACTAAACACCATGGAGCCAATTGCAATGAATAACTTTATGACTACTTTCAACAAGTGCCGGCTAAAATAGCTTGATGTGCAAGAAGGAAAAGGATCGTGGTGGAGCAGCGCAAAGGACGGGACACAAGAAACAAGGAAGGACGTACACAGGCGCTGACTATCAACTGAATTTTTATTGCGAAATACAGAGAATATATAGCAATCATGAGGGGGTGGAACATAGATAAAAGGTTGCTCGGTCACCGGAATCCAGAAGACAGTCACGTCAGTAGATAAAGTATGTTGGTGAATGTGGTGGCGGTGAAAGACGATAAAGAGAAGCGGAGGGTGTATAGGGCCAAGGCGCGAAATAACGGATGATCGGTAATGAAAGAAGAGGTCGCCCAAAAGGGGCTAAAAGCTATAGACAATCAATAACAGAAATGATGGCATTAAAAAACATAAAAATCGTTAAGAACATTAAAAAACACTTTAGAAACGTTAATACCTGGTAGGCTGGGAGGTATGAAGGGCCGGCAATCAACAAACACATTAAGGCCTCACGGAAGATGAATTTTTAAAGAGGCCAAAAAAGGGGGCTAAACGCATGAAACAACTAAAAGGAGGAGTAAAGGCCTGCGACGAATAAAAAACTAACCCTATGTCACAATTAAAAACCCGGGGGAAAAAGAACACTAAAAAACAGGAAGGGATAAAAAACAAACGCCAAGATTCACAACCCATGCCCTGCTGTTCTCAGAAATTCCAATTCTTTCTGAGATAAACTAATGGAAGATGTACTAACACAGTGGTCTTTTGCACGACGGATGTTGCAAGCCTCAATTATTTCTCTCGACGTACGATCTCGTCCTTTCCCAATGATTGTACATTGGGAAAAGGACCTTAGTCATGCCTTGAGAATAGCCAGTGCACACAAACTCACTCAGAGCGGGAAAGCCAAGGTCATGCTCAATCTCATATCTTAAAGCTCAAGCTTTCACAGTGCTTCTAAATCATTTCAACTCGCGGCAACGATCATGATCAAGCTCCCAGAATATATGACGCCAACTCACAGGTGTCTGTGTACGTCTTTTGTTGTGCAGCACGAAGCCAGGACGAAATCTCCACAGTGCTATAGAAAGACCAGTAAAAACAATCTTCATTGCAAGATTACTTTATGCTGTGTCCCCTTCCACGTACAAATATAGTTACAAAAACCAAAAAAATTAATAATCTCGCGAGATTTTTTTTTTCAACGGGGCATTTTCGGCACAATGATAATTCCTTGGCCTCCATCCTGCTCGACTTCCATATCTCCTTTCCTGCTCCGCCTCCTCTTCACCCAATAAAAGAGATGGTTCAATCACCCTCCACAAGATATTCAGTGGTGAGAGGGCAGTTCCTACGGTCAATAGCTCTATTTGGCGAACTTTGTAAGCGGTGAGCATGTGCTGTAGATTCAACGCGCCAGAATTATTAACAAGACCACCTTATTTTCTGAGCTCCTGTTTCACTCTTTTCAAAGTTTTATTAAGTTTCCGGAGGAGACAGTGTGGTGATGAACACTATGTTAGTATCAGTACATGCTGTACTGCTGAAATGTTTATTCTACACAAGACAGACTGAGTTCCACATATGTTGCGCGTGTCTGGTGATTCTGTCAGGCAAGGTATCTGCGGAATTGAATCAATATTTGTCCTAAAAGAGCCACACTTTTGAACCAAAAACAACAAGATAAACAAAGGTGCTAAGATACACGAGGAAATAACTTGTATTCATTTAGTAATACTGCAATCCGAATGTCCAGCTACAAGAGTCGTACACTGCTCAGTACAAAGCAAGGTAGTGTTAATTAAAGGTAAGTTAGTTGTAAAGCAAAGAAAAAATTAGAAAGTGAGGCACAGTGTTTTCAACTTCACGGCAATTAGGTAAAGTTTCAAGACTCTTCTGTAGCATTCGGCTGACAAAGCACTCTTTGGCGCCCTCAGAGATTAAGTTTTGTTTAATCTAATTTAAATACACCCTAACTACCAAACTGTACACTGCTGCGGAATGTGCGTGCGTAGCTGCCTGGTCGGAAAACTGAAACATTCGCAAACATTGTTGACCTCGTTCATGTTAATACTTTCTCAGCTCGCTCGGCCCACCTGAGACGCTTAGTCGCGAAGTTTTCAAGACCGGCGTTACGAGGCCAAGTGGGTTGGATGAAATGGACTCCTGAGATAGTTTCAAATTTTCGCAATATTGCGGTAGCTGGGAGCACATGTGCCCCTGTGCATCGCTTTGGGCTTCTTTACGCTGCACGAAAGCGTTCAGGCGCAGTGTACTCACTTCATTGTGGCTGCCAAAGGGGAGACGGTACCACTGTCGAGCGCTGAAATCCCGCAGCAGAAGAGGACAATAGCGCAGCGCTCAATGTGTACGCCTGCAGCAGCTGGGGATGCCTGTCTTGCCCTTCAAAGGAGTGGTATCCTCTTACGCGCTGCGTTCGAAGGAGCGGTTGTCCGCACGCAGGGACCTTTTGAACAGCACGCGCTTTGTGAGCGGGTTGCTCTGATTCCTGGAAAACTTCCCTATAGTGAGCTAGGCGCCCTTCTCTGAACGGTGGATATGTAAAGAATAGTGCTTTCAGCTAGCTTTCTACTCTGGCCAACATACTTTTAGGAGAAAAAAAAATTTACAGAGAAGGCAGCATCTTACAATTCCACACACAATTCAAGATTACACATCGAATATAAATGCAAATATACACATAATAAGGAAGTTAATTACTCATTGACGTCCACCCAAGCGCAGCCATACGGCTACAAAGGAAAGCTATACAGCTTTCTCAGAAACTTCGCAGTTAAAGAAAAATTCGTCCTAGCCTGGAGTTCGAACCCGGGACCACCGCTTCACCGGAGCAGTCGCTCTACGAACTGAGCTAACCAGGACGGCAAGCTCCCCTAAACATTTGGTCAACACAGTTCTCACTTCGAGTTATTGATCAATTCGCTCTCGCCCTACCATAAGCTTGCCGTCCCGGTTAGCTCAATTGGTAGAGCGACTGCTCCGGTGAAGCGGTGGTCCCGGGTTCGAACCCCGGACCAGGACGAAATTTTCTTTAACTGCGAAGTTTCTGAGAAAGCTGTATAGCTTTCCTTCGTAGCCGTATGGCTGCGCTTGGGTGGATGTCAATGAGTAATTAACTCCTTTATTACAAATCTACTCCAACTTGGGGGATTCCCCTAAACATTTGATTAAATATATACATATATCTTCATAGAGCACCGGACGCATCGGTAGAGCACCGGTAGAGCACCGGACGCGTAATTCGGAGGTCGTGGGTTCGGATCCCACCGGCGGCAGTGGTTGTTTTTTCTTCTGCTTTTCTAATCAATTAGCTTTGAGCGATAACATATTCAGTAATATTCTAAATTGATCAACAGCACAAAATAAATAAATAAATAAATTCAAAATCCCCTGTGCCCCTTGGTTTCTATGGCTGTCGGCTTCTTTCATATTTATAACGAGCCCCTCAATCCCCTTCACTTGTTTGCTTAATTGCTTAGCGAGGGCCTCGGTTCTGGCAGCCTTGACGCCATAGGGAAGCATAAGAGGGTTCTCACGCAGCTTCCACCCTCTCCGTTCGATGACGTTCTACGTCACACCTGCGGTAACCCAGGACGTTCTACGTCCGCCACTGATGAACGTGGGTGGCGCTGATGAACACTCTCAAGGTTAGGTTACTTGTAAACATAAATACCCCCGAAAGCAGAAGATTTGACAGCCGTCGCCGTAGCTCAGAGGTAGAGCACCGGACGCGTAATTCGGAGGTCGTGGGTTCGGATCCCACCGGCGGCAGTGGTTGTTTTTTCTTCTGCTTTTCTAATCAATTAGCTTTGAGCGATAACATATTCAGTAATATTCTAAATTGATCAACAGCACAAAATAAATAAATAAATAAATTCAAAATCCCCTGTGCCCCTTGGTTTCTATGGCTGTCGGCTTCTTTCATATTTATAACGAGCCCCTCAATCCCCTTCACTTGTTTGCTTAATTGCTTAGCGAGGGCCTCGGTTCTGGCAGCCTTGACGCCATAGGGAAGCATAAGAGGGTTCTCACGCAGCTTCCACCCTCTCCGTTCGATGACGTTCTACGTCACACCTGCGGTAACCCAGGACGTTCTACGTCCGCCACTGATGAACGTGGGTGGCGCTGATGAACACTCTCAAGGTTAGGTTACTTGTAAACATAAATACCCCCGAAAGAAGAAGATTTGACAGCCGTCGCCGTAGCTCAGAGGTAGAGCACCGGACGCGTAATTCGGAGGTCGTGGGTTCGGATCCCACCGGCGGCAGTGGTTGTTTTTTCTTCTGCTTTTCTAATCAATTAGCTTTGAGCGATAACATATTCAGTAATATTCTAAATTGATCAACAGCACAAAATAAATAAATAAATAAATTCAAAATCCCCTGTGCCCCTTGGTTTCTATGGCTGTCGGCTTCTTTCATATTTATAACGAGCCCCTCAATCCCCTTCACTTGTTTGCTTAATATCTTCATAACTTATTTACATGCAGTACAACCATTTGTAGAGGTATACACGTTAAAAGGTGAAAAGCTCCAAACTCTTCTTGCACTCAACTAAGCAGGCTACGAAGCCGTTAGATTGCCCTCCTTTGGTGCGCCGGGCGCTTCGTATAATCTCAGAAATCAGAATACTGTCGCTTCCTCGCATAATTTGCTCTTTTCTTATACCTATAAACAACACAAAAGATGACATGGCTAGAAAGGAGGTCTTACACAAACACCTCGCGCTGTGTGCGCGTACATGCGCTACGTCGGTGTATTTGCTGTGGCGCTGTTTGTAGCTTTACCTATGCGCCCTTAGTTCGCCCCAGCTTAAATAATGGCATAGGTGGTCATAAAAAATGCAGCGTAACATCTGGTTTGCATTATCCTGCATATTAGGGCTATAAAAGAGCTAGAGCTGCAATGATATGGACGGTTTTGTATAAACGTGCGCAGCTGCAGCGCTTCTAAGCGAGAGTTTTCGGCCAAGCTTTATATTTGCGGCCCTGCTTGACAAATATTATGGTTTTAACCAATGAATCTAAAAGGACTGAACACCAGGAGACGCTGGTGTAACATGCAGTAGAGTTTTATTAATTATTGCCCGTTTCTGGTTGCCTCTAAGTTCGCACAATGCACAATGCTTTCCAACAGTATTACGCTGGTTTAGTGGTTGTAAGTTTGAGTGACGCAAGTAAATAGACCTAAACGTAAATTAAACAGCAGCCCAACTAGCACGAGGTGCTACTTTAGGGAAATAAAAAAAAAGGTAGCTGATTTAGTTTGCTTTTGGAGATATTAAAGTGGATTTTGGGAGATACGTGTGGCACGTTATGCTCGTGTTAGCGGATGTATGGATTTCACCAAAATTGATGACCTCTGTACGCACATGTCTATTTCGACATCGGATTGTCCGACATCATTCTGCTGCTCATTCCGCCTCGTGCACGTTCAGAGAGCCTGCCCTGCCAATATTCGAAGCCCTAAAGACTGGGATATCCACGAAAAGTTATGCTGCACTGCACAGCTCCGCCCATGGCCGTTACCATGACCGTTGTACACCATCTGCAGACTCTATTGAAAATTAACTGACGAATTCATGAGGAAAAAAGAAACAGCACCGAAAGTCTTGGAACATGGGAATGGGGCCAATAGTGCAATGCGTGTATTCTCTGCGTTCGTCCATTTTTTTTACCAAAATTAAAAATAAATTTTAAAAAATTCGCTGTGGCTTAGCTTGGTTAAGCCCGGTAATTGCGAAAGCAATATCCATACCTACGCCATGGTTCAGCTGGTGTAGCTGGTGGTGGTGCTTGTGGTTAGACTTGTGGTGATGCATCGGTTATGCAATCCAATCCAAAACAATCCAAACCAATCCACGCCACTCCAATCCCATCCCATCCAATCCAATCCAATTTATTTCATTCCAAACCAATCCAATCCAATTCAATCCAATCCAGTCCAGTCCAATTCACTCCTATTCAATCCAATCCATTCCAGTCCAATCCACTGTAATCTAATATAATATAATATAATCCAATCCAATCCAATCCAGTCCAGTCCAGTCCAGTCCAATCCAATCAAATCTAATCCAATCTAATGCAATCAAGGTCAAATGAAGGAAAAATGGTGGTCACTGCCGCGGCACGACAAAGGCGTGAAAGTGCAAGTAGTATTGCTTTCGCAATAAAACGTTGTAGCTTCTACATCTACGTTCTTTCTTGCTGTCATCGGCGTCGTCGCTCGCGATTTCAGCAAAAAACATCTGGAGAAGCAACTTTGGTGAGCCATCAGGTCACGTGACCTTGTGGCGCTGCCACAACCTGCCAACCGGATTGCGAAAAAGCTGACCACCTTGGCAGGTGGCATTTAAATTAATGATTGGTCGCGATAGGCTGCTCGGGAAGGGCAATCTGGGACGATCAAGCCTCACTGTTGGCAGCACCTGCCATCGCAGGGCAGTGGCGCATCGCTTAACTGTTGCGCCACTGAGGACTCCCTGGTGGGATCTATGAATGAAAAAAAGAGAACGAACAATTTAGCATATATGTCGTCGTTAACCTTTTAAAGCTATCGCGTCACACCCTTATCGCGAAGTTTAAGTATCAGCTCCATTGCGTTTAGCGGAAATTAAAAACAACGAATTAGAAATTAGAAATAACTTTGACCCTTTTTTTGCATCTACATTTTCAATTCGATGTTTACTGCATCAAGGCACAAAAGGGCGATGCTTATATCAGTGAAGAAAGATATCCAGATCTAATAAAGTTGAGAAGAACTTCGCCTGTTCTAAATTCTTGAATGAATCACGCAGGGGTTT
The DNA here is from genome assembly GCF_055824585.1 of Amblyomma mixtum. Taxonomy (NCBI): domain Eukaryota; kingdom Metazoa; phylum Arthropoda; class Arachnida; order Ixodida; family Ixodidae; genus Amblyomma; species Amblyomma mixtum. The sequence goes on along the minus strand of NC_143017.1, from coordinate 67,196,145 downwards.
CTTGTCCTCTCATATATGGATTCATGTACACGCGGGTATCTGTGATTAAGTGGGCGAAATGCTACAGTGAGTGAACGCGTGGCTAATTATGCAAAGCATTTTTTACGTTGATCCAGCAACAGACATGAGCGCGACAATCTGGCAATTTGCGACGCATGGAAAGCGTGTGCACGGGCACATCAAACCATTACGTGGCAACGAGCAACTATCATCACCAGAACGCTTTGTTAAGGGTATATTGCTAATACTAGAAAATGATGACTCAGTATAACTTCTATTCTTTGAACTTTAGGAAAATATTTACATTTGGCGAGCATATCTGGAGGCGACCGAAGTAGGTCAAGTAAATATTTTTTTACCCTCTTCACTCAGCGCGCGTTAAATAAAACATCTATTGCTTCCAGTAACTATAATCGCAGCGGCCATTTTATTCATTCATTCCAAAACAGCGCTACTAGAATCTCTGCACTTATTTGCGACAGCGCACAAATTCGAACTTCGAATTGAAGGTCACTTTATTTGCTAAAGGAGCGCTACAGTAAAGAAAAAATAATCTTCGGCCAGTCGCTTAGCCCAGGTTGGGGGCAGAATAAAAAAAAACATTAGTAATATAGTTCCGTTTGATTGTGAATTTTATCTCCTTTTGTCAGTTTTTTTGGACATAGGTAACCCATCCCTATTGCAAAGGGTGGTTTGTTGATGCTGCGAATGATAATAAAGGAATCTATTCATTCTGTTAAGCTCCTACCTAGCTTGGCCAAACAGATATCAGGCCTGTGATTGTATTTGCATTTGCTTTTAATGGTCCTTGCAATATTTTCCGTGATATGTATACAAATATTGATTTTGCAATCTCCAATAGCAGTATCAACGATCTTCAATTTTCTACACTAAGTTTGCTAATTCTCTTTAGGAAAACTCTTAAATAGGTGTTTGAGAATGCAGACCATTGACACACTTGCGTGAATTCAGACATGCATTCAGACGTGAATTCAGACATGACAAGATAGAATCTCCACATCGTTGTAACAATCTCACTTCAAAATAAACAATAAACGTACAGTGATTTGACAAACCTGAATGCTGCTACGTAGAAGCAGCATGTGTGTGTGTGTGTGTGTGTGTGTGCGTGTGTGTGTGTGTGTGTGTGTGTGTGTGTGTGTGTGTGTGTGTGTGTGTGTGTGTGTGTGTGTGTGTGTGTGTGTGTGTGTGTGTGTGTGTGTGTGTGTGTGTGTGTGCGTGCGTGCGTGCGTGCGTGCGTGCGTGCGTGCGCGCGCGTGTGTGTGTGTGTGTGGGTGCGTGCGTGGGCTTAATTTCGCTCAGGCCCTCTGTGCTCAATCTTCAGCAACTGGGTGACTGAGCTGCTCTTGTAGATTGACGGGCACCGTGATAGTTCATTAAGCCGTCAACTTCTGTTCTTATTTATTTTTTCGTCGCACCACTGCGCGCTCCTTGCCAAGTTGCTACACCCACGTGACAAATTAATTTCAACCGGCGTTTCAGGTTAGCCTCTAAAAATAACCATCCCTTTAAGCACAAAGCCACTGTGAATCGATCCTGGGAACACGTGCTGTAAGCGAGGAGGCTGGGGGTTCATAAGGAGTGCGAGGGAAAAGTCATTAGGCCGCATCGTTAGAGGTAGAAAGTGTTAATGATATCCAGCATTTTGGTTGCTTCCTTAGCGAGGCGGAGAATTTGGCAGCGTTGGCCTGAGATTTTTAAAGTGTTTTGCTTGACAAAGCTGTCCTGGCCTCGAGCGAACGTATTGCATCATGCTGGCGACTAGAGGATACGACGATCGCACTCAGTCAGCGTGGACCAATTATAGCTTTAGCTCTGGGCTGCAATATGTAGCTAGAGTTTCTTCTTCATTCGTCTGTTTCTTTCAGCCGGAAAATTCGGAGGAACTGTCGGCTTCAAGCTACACTGTAATGGTTACAGTGCAGCAAGTACTGCCAATAAATCTTTGTTCTGTGTTGTTAGGAAACGTGCAGGGATGGACCAAACTCCACAGACCACGGGGTCTGTTTTAAGTAACGCAGTTAGACACTTATGGCGCCTTTCAATCTGCCGAAGCCCTCAGAGGTGAAGACGGGCCTCCAGCTCACCTTCCGCGCTATTGAGCATGGGATGTATTGTAAAAGACCGTGCGTCGCTCAAAAGCGCAGACCCTGTAGCGTGGGAACTATTGACCAACCCTGGACGTCCGCTTTCAATTGAAATTATTGGAGAGTGTGGGCTCATAATTGAAAGCAGACATGAACTGAAAAAAATGATTGCAGAGTGTCTAGTTACCTACCGAATATTGCTACACAGCCCTTAAGGAAGCACACAAAATATTCGTCGTTCTTCATGGCACATAAGTTACTTACATGCCACACTGCTTAAGAAATCAGTTATCGCATGAACGCAGCCAAGGCGACCGGACACTCGCCTCAGTGGCTCAGTGACTATGGCCTTTCGCTACTAAACAATAGTCCACGATTCAACCTCCTGTCGAGGCGGCCACGCTTCAATGAAGCGTAATTCGAAATCGCCTAACCTGTGACTGAATTCAGCGCGTGACGAAAAGTCCCAGATGATTAAGATATCAAACCTCTCTTTTGAGCCTTTCAACATAGCCTGTGTGTAGCGTCTTCAATTTTTAAAAAAATGCGCTAATTCTGAAGTGGGAGCACACGGAGGCATCATACAGATTATTGGCGATGAAATTGCTCTCCTCTATTCCCAAAATTACTTGCGGACAAATAAAACATAGCGCTTGTGTTTCTCTCCTGAGTTCTTGCTGCGTAATGGAACATAAATAAAATGGCTGATCAAAGCTTACAGCCATCGCGAGAACATCTTCGTTTAAGCCTTCTAAGAAACGGCTACCGTCACTGTTATTTTATGCGTCACCGTCGCGACGATTCGGCGTAGCGTGTGTTGTTCGACGCGTATGCGCCAGATAGAATGTGACGCGAACTGAAGTGTTGGATTAATGCTTCTCAGTAATGCTGCTTGCAAGCGTGACGTTGTTTTCTTGGTAGTGTTATCCAGCTGCATTATCACCTTCGCTGAACCTCCTGGATACTCGGAAATTAATTATTTTAAGATCGTCCGAAAACGTGCCTAATGCGCCTCTCAGCAAGGCGCTTCCAGGGTTGTTTATAGCGCTCTATAGATAGGTCATGCGATAAGAAATATTTCCACTGATGAGCGCCGTCTTATTGCGCTGAGGAATAACTTTTCTTTCTTTTGGGCGAATGTTTTATTAGTGAGGGTATGCAAATATCCCAAATTCTTAAATAGAGAAGCGAATATCATTCTATTAGACTCGTCGAACATATCGAATATTGTAAGGTAAAAATTATTCCAGGTGAATCTAATCGAGCCAACGCTAACGACATATGATTTACTTCAGTCAGACCTTACCACTAAAGGGAACGGGTGCAAGAAATGGTTAATGCAGATTAATATTAACAAATGCATAGTTATGCGTGTGTCTAGAAAAACTTCGACCACCACCATTCTACTATGTCGACAACGTTTTCCTTGGAATCAGTTTAGTTGCATAAATACTTCGGCGATCACGTTACTTCTAACCTTAATTAGCCTCCATACCGAGCACATAATTGAAAACGATAATCACACGTCAGGCTATTTATGTATCAACTTTTTTTAATGTCACTTCTGATATGAAACTATTGGTGTATAAAACATTATGGGAAATAAAAACTCTAGTATGCGACACCGGTGTGAAACCCTACTCTTGAGAACGTAATTAGTGAACTTGTGATGGTCGAAACTATCTCTGTACACTTTATTCTTGCTTACTACTAAAGCCGCACAGCGAGTATAACTACCATCAAATCTAATTTCTGCCTCCCATTACTGACATCGTGCAGAAAAATTTTCCGTATTTTCCTTTTCCACAAGTCGTATTATTATCCTGCTCTACGTCATTACCTCATCCCGCAGCCAATTTATATACCCGGTACATCGCATCGATTGTCTTCAAGAAGTCGGCATTCTGTCATGAAACACTGAATGCTTCTCGCAATCATTTGTGCCGCGAATCTCACACGATTGGAACCACCTTAGCGCAGGAGTTGCTGGAATTAATCATTATTGGCTGTTCCGCGAAGCAATAATTAACATTGTATATTAAGCTGTTGTTTAACACTCATGTAACCAACTGCATTTTTTCGCCTCATTGTTCTATATTTTTCACTCCCCCTCTGTAATGCCTCTGGCACTGAGGGGTAGAGTAGATTAATAAATAAATCAATAAATGAACAAACAAATAAATAAATAATCCTAAGTTAAAGAATACTTTTCTCATAATTGGCAAAAGTTTGAATTAGGCCCGCCGTTGTTTCCTTCGACGACTGTTTCAGATGAATTGCACACAGTGACGCCGTACATCATGCTGCCGCAATCGGCCTGAGCTGGATGGAGAGTAGTGTCCAGACGCGGTCCATTCGGTTCACTGCTTTCAAAATGCTCATGCGTGGCAGGTTCAGTAAGATGTCTCATCTCGGAGACCAAAGCTTATTCATATATAGCGCTCGCTCCATTCATCGGGTGAGATGTTTCCTCGCTGCTATAATTAGTTTGTAGAAATATTCGCACCAGTAGCCGGTATTAGTATAAATATTTGATTCACATTAATTTCGACCCTATCACTGTTCGAATTAGGTACATTGTGCTCATTTTATTCAGTTTTTAAAAAGTACTCTTCGCACACCGTCACTGGTGGGAGATTTCTGTATCTATACGTTTTTAATAGCTTAAAGTAGTTAGCACCAAATGTAGTTCTCATCAGGCAATATAGTAAGTGTGCTTGCCAGCCGTGCTTCTGAGCCTCGCTCTTTTTTCATACACTCAACTTGGCCGACGTGTTTCCCCCCCATCACGATTACCAGCGTCTAAAAGTTAAGGTAAGGTTAACGGCCCACTTCCGCAGACCTGTCAGCTGGCGCGCTAGGTCAACAGTTGAGCAAGCCGAGAGCGTGGCGAATAGCTCTTGTTTAACCGAGGGTAAATGCGCTGCTTTCAACGCGCTGCTATGCTAGGACTGCTCCTTCTTAATAGAGCATTTTGATGCGCCGCATCTTCATTCTTCTATGACCCCTTTGTTAGGCCTCAGCTCCATTTTCCAAGTCGGTGGCGGTGGCTGCGCGCGCGGTCCGCTTCTGGAAAGAAAAACAGGCCGTGTCTCGCATTTTCAGTGCACTTTCACTCGCCCGATCCCATTCACCCGCCCATCCCCCATCTGAGACAGATTTACAATGCAATAATGGAGAGCTGCTTAAGTCAACGGCCAAGACGCCGGCCGCCTTGTTGACATCAGGCTGCGAGACCACCACGGGTCGTGGTCCGTTTCTGGCTAGGATCCCCCCCCCCCCCTCCTTTTTTCATTTTTTTCTAGCGGAAGCAAAAAGGGTCTCAGCGTTTCTCCATTTGTGGCTCTCAGCGCGTCCGATGTCGGAGGTGGGAGAGGTCCTTTCGGATGAATGCCGACGCGCATCCTGCTTCTTTCGCTGCTGCTGCCGCTTGCTGTTTGGCGCCCCCTCTGGTGGAGGGCTGTTCTTTTCACAGCCGCTATGCGCCGCCGCCTCCATTCGCGGAGACGTGAGAGGAGCACGCCATCAGAGGGAGCCCTGGCTCTGGTGTGCGCGCCTTTTGAGGGACGCGAAACTGAGTCCCATTTCTCCTTCCTTTTGAACGAGTTTGGGTGCGCACGACACGCTTCCTTTCGGATCCGCTTATTCGCCGCTTTTTCTTCTCCCTTCTCCGTGCGTCTCCTCCTTTTGGTTCGCGTGTTTGCGCGGCTGTACTTCTCGCTCGCCAGTGAGCGCATGTTTCGGCGCCTCAGTACGAAGCCTGTTCAAGTGCGTATAGTCAGCGTTCGCTTCCCCCCCCCCCCAATCTGTGCTTCTTTCTTCTGGAGCGCAGGACAGGCGAGAAAGTGCACTGCGATTACTGCATTCCGCAAACATACAATAAAACGCGACGTAAGGATTGAATAAAGCCGAATGCCAATGAGAGAGAGAAAGTGAGGGGGAGGAAACGCGCGTGGGGCAGTGCGACAGCCGTCACGTGGGTCGTTGCGGTAGTGGCGGTGGTGGTCGTCGTGGACGGAATCGATACACATCACGCGGCCCAACAACTCCGAAATGAAAGTTTTATCGCGTTTAGCCCCCCCCCCCCCCCCCCCCCCCGCCACTTCGTCCCTCTCTGAGAAGCACAGAGCGAGAAGAGAGAAAGAAGGAGAGAAGAACGCGGCCGCGATGCAAATCGGCAACCGGCGCGGCGCACCAGAACAGCACCGCCGCAGCCGCCGCCGAAGGAAAGACGTTCGCGCCACTGAACATTCGCCGCGGCGGTGCTAGTGCTCTGCTTCCGCTTCTACGCGCCGCCTCCGCTGCTGGGGGAGCTGGAGCGGCCCGCAGTTTTACGCGCGTCAGGCCTTGACAAAGAACGTTTCCCTTGCGAGCAAGCACCGCGGTGAACGACGACGACGAACAGCGCGAGGAGCAAATCACTGGCGCCCGCTATTTCTCTTATTCTGGCGCCTCTTCTTTCTTTTCGTTCCTTCTCTCCTCCTCCTCCGTCGTCTACATCTCGGCCGTTTGTCAAGCGCGGACGCAGTAAGGCGGCGGCAGTGGCGGCGTACGACGGCCTTTACTTTCTTTTTTTTTAATTTTTTTTTTTTTTACATCGCACGAAGCCTGCTTGAAGTACGGCCGAATCGGACTCTCGCTGTGCATGAACCAGATTTGGTGCGGTCCGGTCGGCTGGTGGTGCAAAGAAAAAAAGGCGCGATTGCGAGAGCGAAAGAAAAATGAAAATGGATCTGGCTTCGCTGGGACTTCTTTGGATTGCGGGAAAGTTAAATAAAGCGAAGCGGATTCGTGCAATCGTGACGCAAAAGTGCACGAAAGCGGCGCCTCGAGGCGGTAACAAGGCGGCGAGGATTCTGTTTTGTAAGGACTGCTGAGCGCAACGGGGAGGAGCATGAAATACTGCGAAATATATCCGGATCCTAGCGTAGCTGCCAGACCGGCCACTTTTCATTTGCGTAAAGACGTACTTTTGTTGTCTGTACAAAGCAGCTTTTATTTGCTGTCGTGTGTCAGCATCGTCCTTCCTTTTTCGAATATTTTTGCTTGTTTCCAGTGTCCCGCTAGCCTCCATTTATATTTTGAGTATCCGAAGGTTTATCCTATTCAGTACGTTAACTTTTTAGTACCGGCACTTGAATTACAGACTAATTTTTTTTTGTCTTTGTTCACATGTGATCCATTTATCTCCTTTGTTCTGTCTGCAATGAGTTCCACGCTTCATTCTTTTATCGATGCATTAAAAACTTTATTTTTGTTATCCCTGCAAATGATGGTTTGGTTTGGTTTATGGGGTGTAACGTCCCAAAGCGACTGAGGCTATGAGAGACGCCGTAGTGGAGGGCTCCGGAAATTTCGACCACCTGGGGTTCTTTAACGTGCACTGACATCGCACAGTACACGGGCCTCTAGAATTTCTCCTCCAAAAGAAATTCAACCGCCGCGGCCGGGATCGAACCCACGTCTTTCGGGTCAGCAGCCGAGCACCATAACCACTGAGCCACCCCGGCGGCCATCCCTGCAAATGAAGAATTTGAGGTGCTACACACTTGGGAAGATTATTCTTGAAGTGGCACATAACACACATAATATTCATCGCCAGTGACTTTCAAATCGGGGCATCGGCGCTGTTGCAGGGTGGCAGCAGCATGGTACTGCATGCTGAAACATTGCATGATTGGTCAGCTCGTCAGCAGAAGATCGCTCTTCTATACCGGTACCTATTTGCGCAATTTCAGCTTATGACCTCACGCCATTCTTACTCTACTTTAATCCAGGAATTTTCAATCGGACAGTTACGAAAATACTTGTTGCATAGCATCATTTCAGTACAATGTATTGCAGGGCATTATAGCTCAGTATTTTGGCGTTACTCCAGCAGTGTTACAGATACAAGGTAATGAGATGAAGCGTCTGGTGTCAAGGAGTATTTAGTCCCAATTCCCCAAAGCTGGAAAGCTAAGGGCCATCGAAAAAGTTTTCACCTCTCCATTATAAGCAGCGAGACACATTGCATCCTTCTCCCCACCTTCCTTCTATTCGTAGTGTTTAAGGTTGCGTCACTAAGCAACCTTGGGGACATATGTCACCGTTAGCTAAGGAACACAAGATGTTTCTCAAAAGCTCTGCCTTAGTCCGTCTTGGAATAAACGAGCCTTAGGAAAAGCGGATTGCGACATGCTCTTTCTGAGAAATCTAGGCTCTTTGTTAAAGCAGATGGTTTATTCAAGGAGAAAGGATGGTAGTTCGTTTGCAGAAAATTTTTGTGCCCTTGTTTTCTCGTTTATGTATTCCTCACTGGACCATTACGTTTAAAGCCGAGACAGGCTACAAACTTTCTTTCATTTCTTTTTCTCTCGCTAAGCAAGGTTTTGTGCTCATAACGAACGAAAGGGCTGGATTTGCATAAAAGGATTGGTGTCATGGGTTGAAATAAAGCCGGGAGCTGGAAAAATCGCGCATAATCGCGCATCATTTAAGGGCAACGTACACAATGTTGCGTATCCTCATACATATATGCAAGCAATTTTTGTTTCACTTGTCTATGCATTCAAGGCTTTATTTTCAGTTGCATGTACTAACATTATTTTGAAGCCTGCTCACAGAAAACGATTGCGCCTGAACGAAACAGATAGGGAAAGTGCTGTTATAAAGTTTCGCACACTTTAGAATTAATCAGCTTAGAAGTATCTTCGCTTTTCGCAGTGAATTCTCTTTAAAAAACTTTTCCATGTTTTACTCAGATATTCTTACTGATGCACCGCATGAGCAAGTACAGATACGATAAATATAAAAATAAACGTTTAAGCTCGCACTCAGGAACCATATTTTCTTTATTTCTCCATCGAACTTACAAATGAGATGGCGTGTATAAGAAAAAGTAATTAGTTAGAAATTCCTCCTCTCATTTATTTTTAGGTAACAGCCACTTAGAGCATGCTAATGAACTGATTATTTTTTTCTCATTGTTTTCAGCTTCCCGTCAGAGTAAGATGGAGTCTGGCTTCTTGCTTTTATTTTTCTTCAGCGCTAGATTTTGAAGCACTTCAATTACTTGAGGCGTACTTTCAAAGTCCTAGGAGCTTTACCACTAGCCGGAATTTATTAGACGATTTTGAAAGGAGATAGACAAAACTATGGCAAAGTTTTAAGGCGGTTGACTTTTGATACCACTTCTAGCAGCATTTTAAAACGTTTTTTTTTTAACTAATGCTGCAAAATCAGTGGCGTATGCGTTGCTTGTAGACCGCAGTTTTATGGATTAACTTGATATGGTAAACAGAAAATAAATTATACTTACGACCAGGATCGAGCTTTGCAGAGGCCTTGAAAAACTTTTCCAAGCATACGCATTATTTAGCGAAATGCAACACATATTTTTGATGAGGGTGCCAGCATCAGGGTTGTCGCGAAAGCAAAAAGCAAGCACGAGTAATCTACGTAGCTGAGCACACTTAACTTTGAAGCAGTATTCCAAACGATGACGATTCAGACTCAAAATTATTCTCAAGCTCGCAAAAGGTGTGATTTAAAAAAGAAAAATTCACAGAGAGGACTCGAAACTTTGTCTTCGCTATCACGTTATGTTTAGCCTAGGTATCAAAGTGGCCGCTGTGCGTAGTACTTTCGTAGGTGGATGTGGTCGTCACATTGGGTTTTTGACATACCGACTTAAGCGCATCGCTGGTAACGCGTAAATTTTAAATAAAGAACTTCAACTTATATATTGAGCATACTCGTCACCATTCCGCACTGAGGGGATGAACAAGACACAATGATTAGCTACGATGACTTCTCAACTTGGACGCAACGGTGACGTCAAGGTAACGAGGTCCTGACCGTACTCAGCCGCCCAGATTTATCGAAGCTGTACATTTTCTGTAAAAATGGCCGGGATCGGCACGGAATCCCAATTAGTGGACACGGAGACGGCTTCCCAAAAGGCATGAGCATACCGTAAGGCTTAAACCTTCGATAATATGCTGTCGTTCTGCGCAACATGCAACTATAAGCTGCTTCGCGACCAACCCTAGTCGCGAGGCACAACACGCATTGTGTTCTCGTCCTTCCGCCGATGAAAAAAGATAAAGGAAAACACCGCCGTCGGCTGGTTTCGGGGAAAATTCTGAATAAACTCGGCGTCCACATGAATGCTTATGCGAAACTTTCCTGCAACGACGCATGTTTGGAGCTGCCCGCGGCGTCAGTATAGCTCGTTAGGAGCGGATGCTTCACTTCCGGGTCAAAGGCTACGCCAGTGATGGAAGGAAACCTTTCAGTATTCCACGCGGTACACGGAGCATGGTCCGATGGAAACATTTTCTCGCACATGAATGGGCATAGAGAAATTCTAACCGACGCTAACCTTTGCAGCATGCGACCTTACCTTGAATGAGCGTGTCTGCTGTGGTTTCCTTCTTTCACTGCACGTCGCAATAAACAGTGCACCTATTGTGATGAGTGCGTTTACGTGCGTTATTGTCCCTCATCATAGTATGTTAGCAGCAGAAAAGCAGAATTTGGTTCCAGGAACGAAGCGTTTGAGCCCGGAACTTCAAATAGACAGAGAGGCCGGGGTAGGCCAATGAAACATGTAGACTATAAACGTCCACGTAACTATAATTCCACTTCTTGCTCGTGGGCCATCAGATAAACATGCAAAATACAGTTAAAGCCCGATCTAACGAAGCTCAATTTTACGAAGTTCCTGATATAACGAACAAATTTTGATTCTCCGGCAAGCACACATAGGATGTAATGTTCACATTAACCAGAAATAACGAAAGAATCTTGACCACCAAACCTGATCATACGAACTTTTTCGGGTTGAAATAAGCGAAAAGTAAAAAAAAAAGCGATGTCTTCACACTTTTTTTGAACCTCACGTCTCGCGGTTTGTTGGCAGCGCGCCAGCAATAACATCCGTGCGTCCTAGTCAAGGCCCTACATCTGTTTTGAAGGTAATGGAAACTACGCAGCTGCACGGAACATCGAATCGGCAGTCGGTAGCGCTTACAACCTTGGCATCGAGTCCGTTATAATTAGAGGGCAGTTTCACGCACAAGCAATACAAGTGACTGGGGCCGCCTTTGAGGAGTTTTCGTGCGCATAGGCGCGGGTTAGCGGCAAATACGATGCAGCGGCAGCTTTTCCGTGCCACTACGTTACAATTTTAGATTTCAAAGGGCCGAGAAATACTGTTCTCGATTTCACGTATTCTCCGATTTAACGAAATTGTTCGCGGCTGATGTTCGCTTCGTTAAATCGAGTTCTAACTGTAATATTAAATACCCGCTTGTTTTTGTAGCTTACAGTGTCTCATGACGAGATGCTTACGCTGTGAATGGCGGGCGTCCAAAGTGGATTTGTAAGCAGAAGCAGTAAAATGTGAGCAGTGCGCCACCTACCGCTTGTGTTCGGTGACCTGACAGAGATAAATGATTGATGAAGAAGCGTAAAAAGCGAGCTACTTTTTTTATACGTTCGTCTAAGTTTTCGCGAAGCGCAATAGGAGGATTGTATAAATCGTGGCTGTCAGCATACCCACATTTCATACTTAAGCCACCACTGATGCAGGGCTAAAGCGGGCTTTTGGTGGCGCTTGCAAGAGCTAAAAGCACACTCTTCTCAAAAAGAAAGCAAGTTGTTGTGCCTCTGAAGCCGTTCGGCTTCGTTCCGCGGCTAAATGATTTCCAGTGCTTCGCATTTATTATAGGCTCTCCGACAAACAAAAGTTGAGGAAACAGCAACAGCTACCAAACATGATAATGGCATTTCACATCAGCACGCTAAAGTGACGTCCACTACCTTACCCTTATAAAAAAAAAAAAAAAGAGTGCCGTTCGCTGTGCTTTGCACCCACATATTTCGTCATACTGAGAAACATGGGATTCACAGTCGCGCTTTTGACGGCAACAATAAAGGCAGTTGGTAGGAAAAGAGACGTGCTTTATTATGCTGCTGGCCAGTGCATTAGCGAGGACTGGCTTCGTTAGTTAGAATGTAATGCAGGAAGGCACGAGACAATAAAAAAAAAATGGTGGTCCGCTTGGGCGCTTATTGTCTAGCTCGATGAGTCAGGCCACTGATATGACGCAACATTTTTCCGCCTGTCATGTTGCAACATCCGCACTAACGGCGCATTCGCTTCGCGGCATTCTTTGGTCTCGATTTTGCAGACGTGGTGAGAAGAAAAGAAAGATGGAAAAGAAAAAGGGAAAGGCGTAGCCGAAGTTCTCGGAAACGACGCTACTCGTTGTTGCCGACTGCTCTGTTGGGACCTAAAATTCTGCTCTGCTCAACTCTTTGGCTCCGACTTTTCAAAATTAGTGGGGCGACTAGCTGTGAGTGGACGAGGTCTAGATAAAAGCTTGCCCTGACCATAAAGTAGACGTAGCGTCATGTCGACGCAGGAACGCCTGTCACAGTGGTCTCAAAGCTCATGCTCCTGGGGAAATAAAGAAGAAACAAGCAACGGTGTCCAAGCGACTACGGTATTGTGCTCTTGAGCATGAAGTGGAGAGTTCATCATCAGAGCGGAACGTTAAAGCGTTAAATAACTTATTCTGAAATTTTAACCGCGGCTCTCCTCAGCGACGTCTTCCATTTAGCTACTTGGTTTGGGAAAGGTAAATATTACAGACGTCGATAATGGCAAATTACCAGCATCAGACAAAAATAAAAAACTGAGGCAAGCGACATTCAGGGCGGAATGACAGCCTACGTTGCAGACCGGCACTAGGAATGAGCGGTGCCTTTTTCAAAGGAAGAGGTAATGTTTAAATCTCATGTCATAGCGACCTTTGACATTTCCGTACTTTCGCTCTGGCATTATTCCTCCATTTAATCATATGAATGTTTTTTTTTTCATTCAGGTGAAGCGCGCGTTATTCGTTAATTACTTAGTCGTATTTAGCCTGAAATATAAATTCCACTGGCGCACTTTATTATTTAATCTGTGCGTGACGGATCTGATAAAAAAAGCGGATGTCTGCTTTTGAATTCTCGAGAAGCTCTTCGGCCCACTATTGCAAGTCCTCTTAATTAAAGTTTTCGAAATGCTGATGTGATATACGGGCTGATAAACTTACCACGGTCCTAATGTCGTTTTGGGGCTTTTGTGCTTAGCACAGGTTTAAGGTTCAGTACTTCCCGCTACGGTCAGATCTCTATACACTCGAAATGCCTAAGCGCTGACGTATGGAGTTTTCAGTGGAAATAAAAAAAAAACCTCAAGTAATCAAAAAATTATGTACAGCGTGCTCCATCAACTTCTTTTAAGTGTACATCGGAAACATTAAGTTAAGAAAACTCCTCATTTGTAGGACTTGCTGCGCATATAATAAAAATTGGTCGATTGCACATTAAGACAATGCTGGAAGAGCTTATTCCCTCATTAAAGTCACTCAGAATCTTTCCAGTACGCTTTCTTATTTAGTAGTGTTTTACTGTTTCCTTCTATTATAATTTTTTTTCTTCTCGTAAACAAGTTGTCATGGCCAGTGCTGCTCTTTCCTAAAAATTCTGAGAGGGACTCAGTCTGGTTGTAGGAAGTGCAGTTTGAGTTTCACAGGAAAAGGTTATTATTTAACAGTAACTTCATGAAATATGTTGAAACATCTTTCTCGGTGAAGTTTCAATACTGCCCCGCCGCGGTGGCTCAGTGGTTACGGCGCTCGGCTGCTGACCCGAAAGACGCGGGTTCGATCCCGGCCGCGGCGGTTGAATTTCTTGAAGGCGAAATTCTAGAGGCCCGTGTGCTGTGCGATGTCAGTGCACGTTAAAGAACCCCTGGTGGTCGAAATTTCCGGAGCCCTTCACTACGGCGTCTCTCATAGCCTCAGTCGCTTTGGGACGTTAAACCCTAATAAACCAAACCAAACCAAGTTTCAATACTTGCAACCAAGGGCCGCCATCTTCTCCGCAGGAGAATAGAAGTAAAACACAAAGACAGACAAGAATAAAAAAATAATCATGGACAGCCAATTGATCATCTAAAGAGAAGCGAGCTTTGTGGTTTCATCATTGATTAAAAAAATCGGGTTCAGTTTTATTGGACACTACGAATACACGGTGGAGCATGCTCTTTAATTGAAGACAAACCAGCCCGAAGACTGTGACAGTGATGAAAAGGCTTGTTTAGCACCACCAGGGACACTGTCCACAACCGAGACACATTTCAGTCAATCGTTGGCTCGAGCATGTAATATCTACAACCATTCAGCCTATATGTGTCTGTTGTTTTCTCCATTAAACATTAGTCAGCGGGCAGCGCAAGTGTTGTCCATGCTTTCTCCGAGCCCTTGTTCATTGGCGCGCCATGAATCATGTTGAATATAAATTATTCAAAGTTTATTTTCAACTGATATCTACCAAAACCTGGAAATAAATCCCCCATAGCCGAGAGTGCACTTAGTCTTTGGCCTCGGCGCTGGCTTTCCAGGAGCCTCAAAACACGCAGTTACAAGCTTGGAGCGCTGTCTCCGTGCGGTGCGCTAGTATATTGCGCACTGGAAGTTTGTTAGGGGTGCAGAGTAATATAGATGCTTCATGTAAACAGAAAATCCGTCAATGGCTTGTCCTGACTGGCTTTACTTAAACCAATAATGGCGTCAGAGTTCTTAACCTGAGAAAGGTAGTAGAGAGCAAACTCGGTCCCTTTTGTTATAAAGCATGGCCTCGACGTTTTTGACAACCACTGTTCTTGTATAATATAATACGGGAAGGCAGGTCATTTTTATGGGCTTCGGCGGTAGGAAAACATCGCTATATTGAGTTTTGTGCACTTGTAAATATAAAGTAGAAGGGAACAATATGTTATCATTCACGGAAATTGCTATAAAAAATATCGCGCATCAGAGCTACGGCAGGAGGAACGAAAGGAACAGGGAGAAGATAGCAAGAATAGCATAGGAGAGCAATAGTGAAAAACGACAGGGGAGAGCATCATACACTATTTTACAAAAATGTTTTAAAAAAAGTAGGACAAGTGTTCACCAGCCCCACGCGAGTGTGCAGGCACTCAGCAAGTTATAACCACGAGCAAGCGACCATTGCATATATTTACAACAGCATAGAAACACTTGAAAGCACAAATTCTTGGCCGAGTTGGGTTTGCATGATGAATGTGTAGCAGAGTAACGGCACACGGCCTAAGAAGAGAGCAGAGGGAAGTGTAGCAGGAAGGAAAGTGGAGCGGTGCGCATATAAATACATGTAAGACAGCCAAAAAAATAATGAAAAGCACCGCAATTAGCACACCCATCCACTAGGAACCCCGCAAGGCAACGACAGCTAAGTCATACAGTTCAAGAAAAGAAAATCTTTTTCCGCTGAAGATAACGACGGAGTGCATATACAGCAATCTACCTGCGTCTTGATCTCTGCGGCCTCAATTATTTCTCGGCACAGCTGATCTTAGTTTCTTGCAACAAATCGGCGCTTTTAGAACTGCATGATGCACTTTCAATCACGACAGTGGATACCAAGGTTGGGAGAATCTGCATTATCAAAATTATTGCGGTGCTGCCTATTATATATATATATATATATATATATATATATATATATATATATATATATATATATATATATATATATATATATATATATATATATATATATATATATATATATATATATATATATATATATATATATGAGAGAAGCCAACAGCCACAGAAACCAAGGAGCACAGGGGATTTTTTAATTTATTTATTTTTTGTGGTGTTGATCAAGTAAGAATATTACTGAATATGTTGTCGCTTAAAGCTAATTGGTTAGAAAAGCAGAAGAAAAAACAACCACATGCGGCCGGTGGGATCCGAACCCACGACCTCCGATATATATATATATATATATATATATATATAGCACAATAAGGTAAACGTACTTGGTTGCTAGTTTAAAATAAGATGCGAAATTGAGAAACGCTTCGTTTATTGGGAGTCGACGTTTCGGACAGAGCCTGTCCTTTTTCAAGACTGAGGTTACATGGTTCTACTGACCTTGGAGTTCCGGCCTGACAGGCCTCGCAAGCTTTCTCCCATACGCTTACACCGATGGCCTCATCGCCCACAGCGTTCTTACCTTCCCCCGTTCGACCATCTTGACGAGAGCGGCGCCGTCAAAGAACTTAAGCACCCCCGCCATTCATAGTGGCCCCACGCGACGATTCTTCCCCAAAGTCGCCTCCGTTTCCGGCCTTTTCTTTTCCTTTTTTTGTTGCCTGTGTGGGTGTGTGCAGGTACACTCCACGTGTGTCTCGTTAAATTCCACTCTGCCCGCCTTGACTCATCCTGCCAAAGAAGTTGCACATGGCGGAAGTCTTTCTTTTTTTTTTTCCCCCGCCCTTTTGCTCCATTGTATCTTGTTTACTCGTTTAAGTGCACAACATTTGAGTGCATCTCAAATCTATGCTGTGCGTCGGCCACTGTTTGTCTCTATACACTTTGCTAGCTGTCCGCTGTGTTAGGACTCAGTTCTCTGTCCATATTCCCCTCCCGCTCTTCCTTTTTTTTTCCTCCCCTTTTTTCCTTTTTTCTTTTCTCCCCGCGACCGCATACGTGGGTGGCGGGCGACGACATTTACCCTCCCCACCCCCTGTGCCGTTTGTGTATTTTTTGTTATTTTTTCTTTTTTTTCTCTTCCCTGAGCCGTTCTTCCTTCTGCAGCGTCGGCTTGTTTTGGCTCAGGTGTCGAACACCTGTACAGATGAAGACCCTTTAAGAAGAGAAGCAAGAACCATGTAACCTCAGTCTTGAAAAAGGACAGGCTCTGTCCGAAACGTCGACTCCCAATAAACGAAGCGTTTCTCAATTTCGCATCTTATATATATATATATATATATATATATATATATATATATATATATATATATATATATATATATATATATATATATATATATATATATATATTGCGAAATTCTAGAGGCCCGTGAGCTGTGCGATGGCAGTGAATGTTAAAAAATCCCAGATGATCGAAATTTCCGGAGCCCTTCTTACCGGCGTCCCTCATAACCTTAGTCGGTTTGTGATGCTAAACCCCCTTAAAATAAACCATAAACCTGATCTTCCATCTGTACAGTATCCTCGAAGAGAAGTAATTGGCAAAAATGAAGAAAACCATTCCGAAATTCGGTTTCATGAAATGTTGCTTTTCATGCAACTATTCTCCTCCTGCCAGTGCGATAGTTATTTTTTTTTTTGTTATTGTTATGTAGTGTGCAACTAGTTTAGTTTAGTTTATGGGGTTTAACGTCCCAAAGCGACTGAGGCTATGAGAGACGCCGTAGTGAAGGGCTCCGGAAATTTCGACCACCTGGGGTTCTTTAACGTGCACTGACATCGCACAGTACACGGCCTCTAGAATTTCTCCTCCAAAGAAATTCAACCGCCGCGGCCAGGATCGAACCCGCGTCTTTCGTGTCAGCAGCCGAGTACCATAACCGCTGAGCCACCGCGGCGGCTAATGTGCAACTGACGATCACCGTAGGGAGACTTTTTTGTTTTGAAGCCTTTGCGGAAAGTTCGAGTTTTGAAATAATTACTCAGATTCCTTTCGTAAGTAACATAATTTATTATTGAAGGTTATTTTTTAAGGGATACAATTACAATTTTAGAAGCAAGCTATGTGCATGTAGAGGCGGATGGGATCACAGTAATCGCTCTAATCTCTTTCCGCTTCACTTACGGCGAATAAGGTATCCTGAGTACGCGCACGAGAGCTGACAAGAGAGAAGGAGACTAGTTTAATTATTCAAACGGCAAAAAGGGCGGCCGGAAAGATGAGTACCTTGTTTGCTACTCTGCACTCGAAAATAGAAAGACCGTCGTGTTGAGGAATTTTTGCGCACGAGCAAATCATTAAAACACTTCCTTTAGAAGACTGAGAGCATGGCACGGCGCAACAACCTAGAACATGGCGCATTTAATGCTGTTGGCTTCTGGGCTAAAATATTAACGAAGTTTCGAGTTTCATGCTTCATGCTTCATGACTCATGTTTCATGCTTCAATTTTCAAGTCGTTTAGTCACGTTATAGATGTTGGTGGCCCAAGATAAAAAGGGAAAAGAAATGACTTGAGGCAACCCGGATTCCCCTTAACCAGGCATACAGCGATAGAGAGTAGTTCACCGGTCATATAATGAAGTAGCGCACATGAAAACATCGAGATTATTTCTTTAAGCATCTTTTCTACATACTCAGAACGTATGCATCGACAATGCTCCATTCCAGTTCCAACTTTTTTTAGAGTAAAACGCTACGAATTGCTCGTAACGTGTTTTTTTAACGCGAAAGCCTTTAATGCCTCATCGTTGTCGACAGAAAGCTGTCAAGCAGTAGGTTGTTAGCAGAGGTGTCACGCTTTTCTAGTCAGACCAGAAAAAAAAATATTTGTGCACGATGGGATTCGAACCACCATCCTTCCGTTCCGCCGCCGAGCTTGCTAATGTCTACGCTACTTCCTTTTTTTTTCGTTCATGGTGTTTATTTACATGGTTTTGTACAGAAAGGATATATATATACATATGTGTGTGTGTATGCACCCCCCCTCACACACACAAAACTATTTACAGAGTGCCTAGGTAGGTGCTACGTGGCACAAACATTATAGTAGAACTAAGAGGCCGGGAAGGATATGCAGCGCATCAGGAGAGGAAACCAATCCGGTAAAAAGTCAAATTCTTTCTAAATGTTCGTTACCTGCAGCAACATTCGGCTAAAATGAATCCTGGGCGAAACAACAGGTTCAACGTTGCGGTCTTGCATGCGCGTTTTCCAGAGGCTATGAAGTACGATCAGAAAAATCTTTTCATACGGTTCCGAGCCAGGTTGGGAAACAACAAGGTAGCGCACACTGTAGTTCCTGCCAACGCATATGCAGTTGTCCTTGTCTAGAAGGCTGGAGAGTGTTAGCAGAAAAGCATCAAATCAGACGGATGCCTCCCAAACGCCCTCCAGTGCCTCCAGCATTTGATATTCACAACCAATTGTGAACATAATTAACATCATAACCACACATCAGTGACACAAGCAACAACAACGCGCTTAAGGCTTTCGCCTCACCGCACTTTAGGTCAACAAAGTGCCCCCATGAATTTTTGCACTATCATTGTGTTTGGTAGCACATTGATGACACACATTGATAGTACAGCGCAGTGTCTGACTTCGGAAGTCATTGCTACAAGAAGAAATAAGTCCTTTTTCTGCATTATATAGAGTACAAGAGGATATGAAAGGTAACTAACTCATGTAAAAAAAATTCAAAGTTAAGCCGAAAAGTGTTTTTATAATTATTCAACAGTGTGCGCGGCGCGTTCCACCCAGGTGAACTTCGCCGATTCCCAACTCCAGAAGAAAGATTCTTCTCGCAGACACTGAAGCCATGCACGCACCTCTTCTTACACCTATTCGTCCGTGTTTGACTTGCTTCCACCGAACGCCACCTTCTGAAGCATGAAAATAAACCCTAGACGTTAGGTGCACTGCTTACGCTGGGCTCGGAACACGCTCTAGAGAAAGAAGTGTGATCTAATCTATCGTTGCGCGAGCAGTGTGCGGCCGGCATTATCGAGTGCAGCAGCCCACTACAACTCAGCAAGCCGCGGCGTTTTACTTCATTGCAGGTTTCAAGTGGTCCTCGAGCAGACAACAGCAAAAATCGCTTTTCAGAGTTATAATGCTTCGCCCCCTACAATCCCAGAACAGTGTCAGTATTAATCTGCCAGCCGATCGTGTTTTCGAAACCCGGTTTCGGTGGTTCTTCACTTGCTCGCCGAGCCTCTAACTGGAAGTGATGCACCCAGCTTTCGTCTCCTGTAAAGATACGTTGTAGGAATCCAGTTACTGCTGCTTCAAACTCCTTAACAGCGCCTCACGCTCATGAATGTTGAGCTTTTCAGATGGGAGTAAGTTTTTCTAGTATGTACTTACCTAGCAGTAACTTTGCTTTAGTGCAAGTGTACCGAAATTACAGTATTTGATGTGTCGTGCCCTTAGTCTTTGTGCAAGTCCTTGTGCCATATCTCCGATTGGTAACCACAAGTTGTCTTGAATTATGGCTACCACAGAAGTGACAAGCATAGCATAGAAGCACAGTCGTGGTGCATAGGCGTACACAGTGTGTTGTGTCAGCCAATGCTGAAGTTCCCTTTCTGAAGTTCTTATGAACTTTCAATTCTGCTCAAGAGACAGACATGTAAAAAAATAGCTGTGCTTACATTCTTCAATGAATGCCAGCTGGGTTTTAAAACTCACTCCTCAAAAATCCAATCACTCCATCCTGGTACACGCTTCCAAGGAAGCGACCATATTCAGTGCGCCTTAGTGGAGCAATCCTTTGCGTCATGCTAATTAATCGCGCACTACCGCCTGGCTTGAAAGGGAGAAACCCGATACCGATAGCAGAACGCTGTACGACATAATAAGGAATTTTTATTGCCATTTTAAGGTTAACACCTTTTGACCCTCGCATAAATGAGTATACGTCATTCGAGGCGAGCTAGGTCTACGAAGTCACGATAACCATATGCAGGGATTGTTTTTATACCGGCTTCGCAAGCAATATTTTTATAAGCAGCGAGCGGTCAAAATCTGGCAACGCCAAAATGGATGATATGTGGCAGCACCGTAATCAACATTGAGTATGCAGCGGGCAGCTTTATATTTAGCATGAGCCCCGCCGCGGTGGCTCAGTGGTTACAGCGCTCGGCTGCTGGCCCGAAAGCCGCGGTTTCGATCCCGGCCGCGGCGGCTGAAGTTCGATGGAGGCGAAATTCTAGACGCCCGTATACTGCGCGATGTCAGTTCACGTTAAGGAACCCCAGGTGGTCGAAATTTCCGAAGCCCTTCACTACGGCGTCTCTCATAGCCTGTGTCGCTTTGGGACGTTAAACCCCAATAAACCAAACTATTTTTAGCATGTAGGCTTTACGAATATTTGTTTCTGTTTAAGTACACCTTAATCAACATTGATTATACAGCGGACAGCTTTAATTAGTAGCCTCTAGGCTTTACAAATCTTTGTTTCTGTTGAAGTACGCCATTAAAAGTTCCATAATTTAGGTTGAGAGAGAAAAAGCCATTGTCGTTTTTTGCTTGACTAAAGCAGAAAAACCACTAGAGTTCTGCTTCAGTTCCAGCACGCCTTGGGACATAAACTATTACCTATCTACCTGAGCGTGTTAACTTAAAGGGCCACTGACCAGGGTCCGGACATTTTTGAAAAACAAGCCCACTGCATAGATGAGGCATCGAAGATAACCTCTGCAAAATACTAGAGCCATGCGCGCCCCGAAAAGCTGCGAAAATTCAAATCAAAGCCCGTTCGTTCTTTCCTTCCTTCAAAAACGGGCCCGGCCCACTACTCTGCACCCCGCTGACGTCAAGGGGGGCTACTTTCGCTAAAGGCACTCCATTGGTGCATCGTTCTGACTGACGGGAGAAGGTTGGGCGTAGCCTTGGCGTCGCGTCGTCTGCACAACGCTTTCCGCAGCGCCTTCTGTTCTGGCTCATGCCTACAAACCCGCATGAAGGAACAAAAAAAAAAACTGCGGAGGGAGCGTGCGGCGACAGCCTTGAACCCTAGCCATAAAAAGTAAAAAAAACAGTAAAACTGAGAAAGTTGGCTCGCCCCCCCCCCCCCCCCCCCCCCCCCCCCCCCCCCCCGCCGTGATCCCGTCACGAGACGCTCTGCGTGCGCGCTCCCTTCTCAGTTTCTTTTCTTCTATGCGAGCCCCCCAAAACAAGGTTTTAATTAGTAGTGCAGCAGAGCCTTTCCCTCGCTCGCCCACTTTACCGCTCCGCACACATACCGCTTATCTTTCGTGCATCTTGCGTACGCCTTGACTCCAATGAATGACATATGCTTTGGAGCGGAGAAAAGACACAAACACACAGAACACAAACACGCATGGAGAAAAGCAAACGGGCGGTTGCCGGGTCCGCGCTTCGCCGTGTGTTTCGAACACAACCGACTTCCGCCCCTCCACTCGTGAAACGGTGGGGAGGCCTAAAAGAAAATGAAAAGGTGGCTCGTTAACTGGGAATGACAAACAGATGTATGAAAGGATGCGCTCGCTAACAAGTCTAGGTGGTCGAGCCGATCGCGCCTCTCGATCGTTCAGTGTGCGGAGAAAATGCAAAAACCAAGAAAAGAATTCTATTGAAGGCGGGGCCATGACGTCGCCCTGTGACGCACTCCACAGACACAACGCCTCCGGCTTACACCGGAGAAGGAAGGGGTGATTTTGCCTTGCCGAGCCTACTCGACGAGGAGCGGGAGAGAAAAATTTCGAGGAGGGAATGGAAGGAGAGGAGGCTCGCTCAAAGTGAGGTAGAGAGTGTCTGCTGGCCGCGGGTGGGCAGGGGGCCTTTAAGTGCTTGTCGCTTTAAACAAGTTATTAAATCATCTCATGTTCCGCGAGTGGAATAGCTGATTTTGATACAGACTTGAGACACTGGAAGCGCACGGTCGTTTTCACTTTTTTGAGCGACACATCACTAATTTACGTAGCATGGTGTTCGTTCATGCCGAAGCTTAACTTTGGAGCCATGTGGCTCCGCTTAGATGGATGCTTATGAGTGATTACTCCCTTATTACAGGTTTGACATGCATGGCTAAACGTTCGTCTTCGAGCGCATATTACGTCGTCTTACTTAATTTGAATATAAGGCACAATACTCTGATCTTGAAAATTATTTTGGCGCTGGTGTATTGCGCGCTGTTCTTTGAAATGCGGATGCAAGAATCATTTCGGCACTTTCTGGCATGTCGTTTTGCGTGTGTACATTTCGAGCATAATTTCTTGAAACGGGACAAAGAGCCAGTTTTAATACATGGCGTTTGGTTAAAAGCTTTTGAGGACTTTTCTGCTCAATAATTATGGCAACCGCGCAGAAGAAAGGCCCTATTAAGACATCTGGCGTTTCGCAACTTCAGGCCTCTCGTCAGAACGGTCCACGATGAGAATGGGACGATGGACCGGCTTTTTTGGGACGCTGGCTTTTTACCCTGTCGTTATAACTTCTCGTTACAGTTCATAAATTACAGCGTGGGTGAAATGTAATGTTTTGTAATGTGTAATGTGTTGTAGCATTAAACACCGAGTCTAGTAAAAAATGTGAGGTTGATATTTGGCATAGTGCACACATGCCCATGGCTTGAGTGAGTGAGTGAGTGAGTGAGTGAGTGAGTGAGTGAGTGAGTGAGTGAGTGAGTGAGCGAGCGAGTGAGTGAGTGAGTGAGTGAGTGAGTGAGCGAGCGAGTGAGTGAGTGAGTGAGTGAGTGAGTGAGTGAGTGAGTGAGGGAGGGAGGGAGTGAGTGAGTGAGTGAGTGAGTGAGTGAGTGAGTGAGTGAGTGAGTGAGTGAGTGAGTGAGTGAGTGAGTGAGTGAGTGAGTGAGTGAGTGAGTGAGTGAGTGAGTGAGGGAGGGAGGGAGGGAGGGACCTTTTACACGCAAGGTGGGGTCGCAAGCAGCAAGAAAAATAGCAGACCCACTTCACACGGACACTTAACGTTAAACCCGAAACTACGTCATACATATAGAAACTTCGATAAAGTGATGCGACCCGCATCGTCTCGTTGAAGGTGTGTAGATGTCACTATATCTCTAACGAGCATCTCTGGCGCAGATCTTGAGAAGTAATTCACATGAACAGTAGAATAAATATGCTTTTTTGAGCAGTGCGTGAATAGTAAAATGCTATTTGAAGCTTTTACGGTATTCACTGGGCGGGCTGCTCACCTCGATGTTTATTTGAACAGGCGCGCCTGCTAGGGGGCACCATTACGCACTTTTGTCTGCATGACACATGTTCGTCCAGAAGCTGGAGTCTGATGTGGAGTAAAGTTCACTCTAGTTTGCTATTATGTTGGTATCAAGGAATTTAACTCTCGCTGATTAAATGGAAAGCTTGCGTGCAACTTTCTACGCAGTTGCCTCACTGCAGTGGTTAGAATAATGATGCAAATAGGGGCTTTGAAGGATAATCCACTTTGGCTTTCTAAAGACGGGGGTCGCTGAGATAACTGGAGAGAATTGGACTTTGTGTGCAGTAACGATAGGTCGATACTGAGGGTGCGATGGGCCGAGGCAGGGAAGACAAATGAAAAGCGTGCCTTTTTGTTCTGGTAAATAATGAATGTTCTGAAACCGCTGGCTTGATAATAACGCCTCAATACATTTGTCATGCAGCTAATATAATCTGGAATACACTGCATGAATGAAACCGCTTTGGAGGTCTTTAGCCTAACCGATTGGGCAATGTTTCAAATTTTCGATACATTATTCTAGTTCTTTAAATGCCCCTCTCTGGCAGTTGAAGAAAACGCTTTTCGCAATAAACTTTCCTTGCTTTGCATTTTCATTCATTCATTCATTCATTCATTCATTCATTCATTCATTCATTCATTCATTCATTCATTCATTCATTCATTCATTTATTGTACCCTTAAAGGCCCTTTTCGGGCATTACATAAGGGGGGGGGGGGGACAGTTGAAATACAAAGTAAAGAGAATAACAATGTTAATGCAGTAAAATACAACACAATGCAATGCAAGAAGAATAAAAAAAGAAAAAAAAACAAAAACAAAAAGAACTGGAGTACACTAGGAAATGTTAAGATGCAGTTCTAATCAATACATGGTGGCGGATAGGCTAAAGGAAGGAATAGTAACAAGAAAAGTAAATGGTAAAAATCAAAGCATGCGGTTGTTTTTTCATTTGCTGTAATGTTCGATTAGTGCGTCTCTAAATTTACTAGCGTCACGCTTGTGTACAATGTGGTCTGGTAACTGGTTCCAATTTTCTATTGCTGTAGGTAGAAATGATTTATTGAAGGCGATTGTAGAACCATGTAAACGCTGAACATATATCCTATGAAGCTTAGTCGTGGTTGTAAACTTTTATGATGGACCTAGGCTTGTGGTAAAGAAACAAGCCAGGTCTTCGCACTTCGGGAACTCACCGTTAGTCTTTGAAGGTCACTATTAAGCAGTTTTACTTCGTATTGTTTTCTGTTGTCACACCTTTTCATATTGATTGCCTTCCTATTTTGGTTAATTCCTTATTCCTCTTTGTTTTAATTAACGTAAATCTACGCGCCATAGAAGCTCAGCAAAACTACTAGCTCGATGACGTTTTCTCGGTGCATCATCCAATGTCACTTTTCCGCAATGCCTCCCGCGGCGACAATAATCATGGCTTTAACGTAAGGTCATATCTTAAAACTTCGCAGTATAACAGCTTCATGATATCCGCATTATGTGGTGTAAAATTTGCCTCTTTATCCATGTCCAGCGGCGGCGTAAGAGCATATTTCAGCAGCCGCCATAACACCGCAGGTCCCTGAGGTCATACATAATATTCTCCTAACGTATTCCCTGCACTCTCATATCTCACCCATGCCCTTTGCCAGCTTGCCACAAGAAGGAACTCCCTAGCGGTTTCCAACCACGCTGCTAACGGCCTCTATTCAAATGCGCCTGCGTTGCCAGAGCAATTGTTGTTGCTTTTGTATCTCTCTCTCGATACAGCGGCGCCCATTTAATTGGCTATCGCTGACGTCAGCGCCACGACAGTAAAGCACAGCTGCGGCCGCAGAGGCGCCTCAGGCGTCGTAAAACGCCTCGTGGACGGTCCTTTGTTCGGCTCAGAATGCAATGCGCTCCTCCCCACGGCGCGCCTTTATGCGTTCTCGCGGCTGCTCGCGCATTCGAAGCGAGCCGACGCTGCGGCTTTCGTTTCGAAAGACACCCGAGCAGCCGTCTTAAATCGCGGCGTCTGGAAATTCGGCGAACGCCGGTCGTGGAACGAAGGCCCCATCACTTCATGTCGCCACGCGCAGTGCACGTACACGCGCGCGCTTGTCGACGAAGGCGCTGATAAACGCAGATTCGTGTTTACTGAGGCGTGATGCGAGTCCGCGGCGCGTATTAGTGACACGTTCGGAGGGAATATTGTATTTATTGCATTTTTCTGCTTTTCTTCTTTCGGAAATAATGAGTAAACTGAACAAGCCTTTCCCTGAAATGTGGTTTTTGATCCGAAAGCTAAACTTGCTTATCTGCAGACTAAACATGTACAGTGAGACGCGTCCCGAGTGTTTCGCTATAGAGACATGCAAAAAGATTGGATGAGTTAGAGAAAGTGTGTTCGCGTGGTAAAATAGTATGTTTTATATTTCGACTCATCAAAATAAAAACAACAGCCTAGAACAGTCTATATTGCGCGTGAGATGCGGGTTTATAACCTTGCATGTGTGTGCTAGAGCAGCGTAACTTTCTAAGAAACGGCGATACCTTCTATGCCTTTAAGTGGCTGAGAGTTACGCGGTCGTCCTGTGAACTTCGAGGGGATGTTGATGGCTTGCCTGTTGGGCTGCTTTAAAAAGCCTACAACTTACTACTGACCCCTTCCGGAGAAATTATGAAGTGGTCATATATAAAATGTACGCGACAAATGTATCCTCTAGTTTCTATTTACTTCTACGCAAGGCTTGTGGGCACAGGGTTGGTGACATGTCAATT
This sequence comes from Amblyomma mixtum, assembly GCF_055824585.1. Taxonomy (NCBI): domain Eukaryota; kingdom Metazoa; phylum Arthropoda; class Arachnida; order Ixodida; family Ixodidae; genus Amblyomma; species Amblyomma mixtum. The sequence continues at coordinate 67,169,506 of NC_143017.1, read as the reverse complement.
TATGCTTACTCTATTGAACATCACGTTCCGGCGCAGTGGAGACATGAGTTGGCGCAATTGTTTTTATGCCACCATGCTCCATCTAAACCAACTTTGCCTGGTTTGCCAACTGACTATTGCTGCTAACTAGCGTTTTCAGAGTTTACCTTGTACCTACTATCTAAAGCAGAAATGCTTAAAAATGCATTACTTTTGGTAAAGCTGTATTGGTCTCCCAGAGTAGCACCGAATCGTCTAAAATACCATGACTAGGCATGAAATGTGGTCCCAAAGGCAAAATAACGAAAAGTTTAGACAGAATTGGAGTTTCCGAAACTAATTATAGCGCAAAGCTTTCAGACCTTCCAAATCCACACCATTTGTCTTGCTGAGTCTACACAAATACTCTTCATCTAAAAGGAGTGTCAGTACGTTGAATCGCAGATTTGTTTCTACCACTGCGATTTCCATGATAAATAAACCCTTTTCGTTCTCGTCAGATGCAGCGACGACTGTTTCTGTTTCGTTCCTATTTGTAAAGCTTTTTTGCTGCGGACGTCACAATGATCACCACTGACCTGTAGCGTGTAACCTGGCATGGTGCCTCGCGGCATATCAAAACGTAGTTCAATCGGCGTGCGGAAAATGTACGCCGTCAGCAGCCACTGGTGGTTTTCTCGGAACGAGCTGCAACGCGCATCTGTGTCGTGAGCAACGTAGAAGGCGCCAATCTGAGAGTGTTTTACCAAGACATCGATGGGAGCGCTGTAATCGCGGTGTATTCGGGCGCACGGAGCACGCTGTCACGTAGTATGTTTTCAGTTTTCCGGGCCTTTATTTTGCTGAATGAAAAGGGGTGCGCTACGCCCAGCTCGTTGTAAGCACCTTGGTCGGACGATTTCCGTGACGCTCGAAATCTTTCCCATTCAAGCATGAGCGTTTAGAGTCATATTTGGAAGTAATAAATAAATTTCGAATAAATATGAAATTACGAGGAACGAAAAATACTAGCCTGTACATTACGTAACTCCTAACAATACTTGCTTCATTTCAATATCGACTTTTGTTTTTCAATCTTTATTCATTTTAGCAAGGACGCACTTTAAACAGCTTCCAGAAGAAATCTGATTAATTTCATTGAATTCTACAAACTTCCTCTTATTATAAGCATCATAGTTAAAGCATGATTGGTTTGTTCATAGAAGGTTGTGGCTAAGTACTACACCAGGCTGGCTAAATCCAGCTCTGCTGAGGGGAGTGAGTTGTCGGTTTTGGTCACCGACATCATGCCGCACCCCAGGCCTAGTTATGCAATTCCATCGAGGTGCGGAGGTTTTTTCTTTTTTTGTAAAGAACGGGGGAGAATTCTACTGACTATGATTCCAACCCCGGTCCTCTTGCACGCGAGACTAATGCTCTACCTCTACGCCATTGCTGCCCTTAGATAATTAATGGCAAAGCCATACCCCTTTGGAAGAACCAAACGGACTTGTTAGAGAGACGGACTTGCTCACTTATTTATACCGAGATAAAAATCACGATCTTTCTCAGCTGACAAATGGCGCTGGCGTCCGTATCATAGCAAGTCACCGCAACCGCTGTGGCTCATTTACCGCCCGAAATTAATTTTGAAACAGCTCTGTGAATGGGATCATATCGTACGGGGGGAGAGCAAAGCAGACGGGACAGACGGTTCGCCGTACCCCTCTTTTCTTGGCGTTATTTCGAAATGAACGTATGACAACTTGCCCAGTTATCAGCATGAATACACCCCCAAATCAGTGTTGCCAAATTGGCCCATTCCCCCAGCTGCAGTCCTTCGTGCACTTGCACGTAGTGTTTTAGCGAAGAACTCTCCATGTAGTGCGACAGTGCCAATTACTATAGGGGCTTGAGCGTATGTAGTGCGACTGCAGCTGTGTATCGCGCCCCTCAAAAAAATTGCGAGGACACTTAGGCAACTAAAGTGTACAGAGGCAAAAGCCGAGGACACTATACCGTGACGACTTCCGGCGGATGTGACGTCACACGGTTCGCGTGGCTATATCGACGTCCGTGCTATTTCGGCGCAACTTTGACATTTTTGGCTGTAATTAATTAACTAATTACTCTACAGTCATCAAACATGGATTCTAGGTTCATTTTTCCTCCTCTGTATGAAGCAATCATTCGTTTTCTCTATCTTTTTTATTTCTTGAATTAACACGAGTTAAACGCTGCCGAAGGTGTGACACCCTCTGATAACGGACGACATTATGAGCCATTAAAGGCTTTCGCCTTAAAACTCTCCAGCGTTCAGGAGGCAGCGACAAAGGCCGCAGCACACCCCGGTGCGTGCCTTTTGAGCCTTCTAGGCAAGTGTGTGCGCGGCTTTTCACGTACGGCTGGCCATCGGGCGCTTCTGAGAATGTGCACATAATGCAGGTGGGAAGAAGATTCGATCATGAATGACAATTTACCAATAGCCATGAAGAGAAAAGCATACAACAGCTGTATCTTACCGGTGCTCACCTATGGTGCAGAAACGTGGAGGCTAACAAGGATTCAGCCTAAGTTAAGGGCAACGCAGCGAGATATGGAAAGAAAAATGATAGGTGTAACGTTAAGAGTGAGGAAGAGGGCAGAGTGAGTCAGGGATCAAACACGGGTTAATGACATCCTAGTCGTAATCAAGAGGAAGAAGTGGGCTCGTGCAGGGCATGTATTGCGAAGGCAAGATAACCGCTGGTCCTTAAGGGTAAAGGAGAGGATTCTAAGGGTAGACAAGCGTTGCAGGGGGCGGCAGAAAGATTGGTGGGCAAATGAGATTAAGAAGTTTGAGGGAATACGGTGGCTGCTGCTGGCAAAGAACACGGTTAATTCTAGAGACATGGTAGAAACCTTTGCTCTGCAGTAGGCGCAGTCCGGCTGATGATGATGATGATGATGAGTTAAACCATGATAGAAGCGCAAGTACAGTGCAACAGTATTCTTGTCATGATGTTTGCATGATAGAAACGCTCACATCTCTCTAACCGGACGGGTCTGTGCAGTGGTCAGTCACTTGGCTTGAGCAATTTTTCATGCGCAGTTGTGACACGGTGCTTCAAAAACTGTGGCATTAGCTCATCGCTCCTTTCTTGCAAATGGAAGTCTCATTACCTGAGTGTAAAGTATAGCTACGCCAAATGACAGTAAAATGAGCTAAAAAAAATTCTCCTTCTCAACACCTGAAGCATTTACTTTTTTTTTTCGGTTTTCCCGAGCGTGGGAAATAAGAAAATTGTAGCCTTCCAAGAGCACGGCTTTTCCACCATTGATTAGCCGTTGCTTCTGAGGTTCTAACCAGCCCATTGCTTCATATATGCAAGCAATTTAATTTTCTATACGAATTTACAGATTGCATCGGTCCATCCCTTTGAAAGTTGGTTCTTTTTCTTTATATTCGGTCAGATTACTCTTTTTAGCAACTTTTCCATTACTTCGGCAAAGACATCAAAGAATGTCGGAAGTCTTCAACGCCTTCCTTTTTTCCATTTCGGCAAATTGCGTTTCATCATCGCCACTCCCGGCATATTCTCTTCATTTTGCCACATATTCAGCTCTTTGAGAGCTAACGCGGTTTTCCGCTTGCACGCTGGCACAGGTAAATCACATGTGATCGCGAACGAATCTCACCAGCGCCGAGATTGACGCGCCATCTTGGCTTTAACATGCTTGCACTCACGTGTGGCGGCCATGTACATTAGAAAATTGAGTTACAATGGGCGTTGCCTCTAGCGCAAGCTTTCTTGAGCTCAAGAGCAGCACGCTACTATTTCGAGCACTCTCGCTACCTTCTTCCTTTACTTTTTCCAACCCCTCGCCTCAACGTACATACTCGGAGATTTTTTAGAACGCGCTGCTCGCCGCGGGCAGGGTACTTAACGTTATTAGGTGGAAAAATGAGCGCGCTTTCGCACTTCCCCAGACTTATCTCTCGCGTCCAACGTTACTCTTATTTTGTCCCCCACCTCGCTTCTTGGTCACGGCTCGCCTTCGCCTCTGGAGGAGATAAGCTCCGCGCTTCGGAGCTCTGCAGTGCTGGCCGTTCTGTGTTTGTGTGCGCGCTTCCTTGCGTCTGTGCTCGTTTTAGTGTTAGCTCCGGCGCTGGCAAAAGACTGAGATTATTACCTCCGCCAAAAAATCCTTCGTAGCACCCAATGGTTTTTTTTTTTGCTTTTCTTTGGGGGGCTTCTACGTGTCGTTGTTAAATGAGCAGCGGACCGTGCCTCTTAAGGACTGCGCACACCGTGGTTCAAGCACTTAGAAGGCGGCTAATGAGAAGTTTATACAGTCTTTGCTGAGATAACTTTAGTGTTTGCCGGACAGAGAAGAGACAAAGTATTTTACCTTGCTGAAGCGTTGAAGCGCTGTTTGAACCTTGATGGCTACGCTGCCGTAAAGAGGAAGACAGAAATACAGCAACTAGAGAATAGGAATAGGATGGAGGAAAAAAAAAAACATCGGAGCACAAAGCTTCAATGCAGGAATCAGATATGTTTGGTTGTTTAACATAACAAGTGTCAGGTTGGAATTAAGTATTGTTTTTGGTGTGCGAGATTCATATGTTAAAAAATGAGTACATCGCAAGCTATTGAGTGAAAGGACAAAATTAAGGCAAAAATAGAAGACAACTACATCGAAATACTACGTGAGACATTCACACACAAAGAACTCTACTGGATAACATTGTATCTGTAGTGTGTTGGAGACGGGGAAAGCTCATTTCGTGTATTTAGCGAAGGTTGCTGTCACGTTTGCGCTTGTTCTTAGCCCTGAGAGTTGCTGTGCTCATTGAAATGCCGATTTAAGAGAAGTGCATTTCAAAGTCGAGTTCAGCATTTTGATGTGATAGAATTAGAAGCGCGCCGCCGCGGTGGCTCAGCGGTTATGGTGCTCGGCTGCTGACCCGAAAGACGCGGGTTCGATCCCGGCCGCGGTGGCTAGAATTTCTTTGGAGGAGAAATTCTAGAGGCCCGTGTACTGTGCGATGTCAGTGCACGTTAAAGAACCCCAGGTGGTCGAAATTTCCGGAGCCCTCCACTACGGCGTCTCTCATAGCCTTAGTCGCTTTGGGACGTTAAACCCCATGAACCAAACCAAACCAAACCGAATTAGAAGCCTCATCGGTAAAAAATTATGATTCCGTTCATAAAATTCTTTCTTTGGCTGCAAGTAAGTGACGTCATAAAATCGTAAGTGACTGCTATACGTTTCGATGTACCTTAAATGCGTCCGTGACGCCACCCGCAGGTGACTAGAATACATATCCGGTTTTCTGCAGAGAGTCTTTGTAGAGTTCTGCAAACATATCAATGGCAGAATTACTCCAAATTCAATGTAAACGCATCAACCGCTTCTAATGTTACAGCATTGCCAACAAAAAATTTAATCGGGTGTCCATGTCAGTCTATGTAGGCTCTTGAACATGAATAAAAAAGGAATTCAAATAAAACTGAACGCAAAAATTAACGAGGGGTTAAGTAACACAGCGTTGCTCTTTGCAAAAGTAGACGCCTGCATCGCTCCAGGCCCCAAGAGGGTGACTGTGATGGGAAGATAGCAATCGTGTAGCTATTTATAGATCCTTGATGGCGAAGAGGATGAGTAATTTACTTTTGGCGCGAACCTAATGGATCTTTTTGGTAGAGATGTCTATAAAACGTGACTGTGTAGCTTGAAGCGTTTAGGTATAAAATTTGTTCGCATTAAACCCGAATAGTTGCGTATTGTGCCATTCAGTAGCACACAACAAGTTAGCGTTATTAGCCCGGACGTTCAGCTAGGGAGAATGCGGTTGTCGTCGGAATAGTATTTGTTATTTCAAAAAAGGCTCTCATAAATTACATAAATTATGCGCCAATGGAGCAGTTATTCTGGCCTGCGTGTTTCGGTATAGTGACGGACTGACGCGGTGGTTGCGAATGACGAATATCTATATGTGCACTACACTTAAAAAGATGTCAAAGAGGCAAAAACGACAAAAATTGTCAAATTTTTATTGCAATGTGGCATTTCATATAAAAGTGCTTAATTTCAATGAACGCACTGTTTTACTCACGAGATAATATACAACAAATCACTACCGTGAGCGAGCGCCTTTTATGCTGAAGTCTTCATAGAATGGTCAGGTTTCTCAAACTATCTAATTTCTCTTTAGGAAACAACAATGGAGATTTTTTCTATTCGTTTACTATGTGATTTAATTATGTCTAAGTGTGCAGTTTCTAGGAGTTCAGTGTTGAATTCTGACTGTTTCTTTTCTCTATTTGTTTTAGGTGAGTCACACACCTTTTGTGCACAGCATTTGGTGAGTAGATGACTACATACTTCTCTTTCATGCTTCGATTTTCCCATACAAGAATAATGTACTATGTGCGGCAAATGTTTGTGGACAACAGCGTGCGTGCCACAGCTTCACGCCGAGTGTTATGGCTGAGCTATTGCAGTGTTCGTGTAGCTTCCAAGCACCCAGAGGAAAGAAAGACGCTCATTCCTACTGTGTTATACACCGAACGTCAAGGATAGCTTATACATATACCATATGCATGATCCGTGAAGGAATCGCTTGAGGGGCATAGGCATGAATTTTTGACGCGAGCAGTACGAGCAGTAAAACAAAAATAACCTAAAGTATGAAATTACTGCCGAAACAACAGCCCCTGAGCGTGGGTAAAGTAAGCTATTTTGCATTACTTCTCCGTACACTAACTTCTGTTGAGAATTTTTCACTAGAAAGTGTTGATTGTGCTTGAAAACACTGTAGCTGTGTAGTTCTGCAGCAATATTTTTTAAGAACCACGATTACGATTCTAAGCTGTGCAATAAAGTGGTGCGTAGAAAAGACTTCAAGATATGAAAATATAAGAAACAGGTCCCGGAAATTTTCTCTACGAACTAATTTTGTGCTATACGTAGAAATGTAGTCATTACAATTTCCATTTTTATAGTAAGCAGAGTACCGTAATTTCCGGTATATAGTCCGCAAGCTATACAAGCTTGAAAGTTGAAATTTTGCTCTTTGCGGACTGTGCAGACTGCGCAGTATTTTTTTTTATTATTGCCGAATATGACCTGAAATTCCCTGTGCTTATTATATTGCGGGGTTTGGTAATACTTGCACTGCGCCTACACATATAAATGCGCACTGTTTGCTCGAATGCCTCGTGCAGGCTATGTACTGTCGTTCCACACGCCTGTCTAGAGCGCTGCAGCGGCGCTCCCTGTTTTGGATTTACAGCAATCACCGCTGCATGGCGATCCCGATATAGCTTTTAAAAACATGAGAAGTTAAAAGACGATTCATGGGGAAAGTGCATGCACAATAAGGCCTCGTTTGTATTCCTAGGCCATTCATAAATGTCGCAAGTATACTCCCCGGTACGGCGTTCAAGTGTTTTAGATAGGTGTACCTGTTTACTGTCCCTGGCGCTGACAGTGTAGTAAAAAAATGTTTTTTTAACCCTAATTGAATCCTGTGAACTATAGACCGTGTGCTGACTCGATAATAAAAATCGCACGACTTCGTAACTTACCACGATGAAAGATGGAGACGGAAGGAAGGAAAACAGGAAAATCCCTGACTCACAAAACTGCTTTATTGAGAAAGACATGTACAGGGTCGTTCCCTTCTAGCTTGAACACGCGAGTGGCATGGTTGCGCTTTTCAGAGCGCCTATGTGTTCGTTGCATGTGTATACCAAAGCTAAACCTGTCACAACGAGAAGTGCCATCCCTGCACTTTAAACAGAAATGAGTAAAAGGTAAGTAAGCTGTCCTCTAGTGTACTCGCTTTTATAAAAAGAGAGTGCTCTAGAAGACAGAGTGCAGCCACAGCTCTCACGAGTCCAGGCTAAGGAGTGGAGGACCCTGTTCAATAGACTATAACTTACTGCAGCGGCACAAATAGAATAATAATGATAGATTTAGGCAAAATATGTTTACAAATACTGCCAAGTGTTCTTGGTCATTTTTAGGGCTGTGCGAATATTCGAAATTTTCGAATACATTTCGAATATTATATTTTTAGTATTCGTATTCGATTCGAAATCCTAGTATTCGTGTTGTTTCGAATATTCGACACGACGCGAATATTCTTATCTAGCTGAATATTCTATTGCGAGCACCGGCGTTCATTTCGGTCCGCAAGTCCTATCGACAGAGACATAACAACATGGCGGCGCCCAGAGCAATGCGTAACGTTGGGCCATACCGTAGCTGACTGCACTGGTGAGCTTCTTTGTGGCTATACCTGCGAAGCTGGTATAGTCAGAGCTGTGCACGAAATACCTCGCAATACGAGCCAGTTCAGTGCCAATTTAGAGGGCATTTCCTGTGGCTGGAGAAGTCGTTTCAGCTAGAATGGAACTACTTCTGCCTGACCATGTGGAGCAGCCGGTTTTCCTTCGCGACAACCTTTTATGTTCATCCCAGCAACGCGCTTTTGTGCTTATGGCAAGCTAGCCTTGATCAATGTTGTGTAATAGCCATCTTCTCTGATATTTCCACTCTTCTAAGAACAATGTTCAAGACTTTGATACTTTTTGTGCAGTCACACACAGCTTTTGTGCTCATTTCATCACTGCTAGTCGAACTGTGAATGTTCTTGGGTGCTCAAATAAATGTTTTGTAGTGGTTAAATGCGTCTGTCCTTGATTATTCGATATTCGATTCGATATTCGGAATTAAGTATTCGTATTCGATTCGTATTCGAAAAATTTGATATTCGCACACCCCTAGTCATTTTGTATTTTGCGTGTCCTTCTCAACAGACAATTCTTTGAGACTCCAGCTCTTCTCTTGAGTTCCTTCGCTCCGTATCCATCTTTCCCACTGGCGGTTGGCAATGTATCAGGTACTTACATGTCTCGTCGCTGCATTTAAACTAGGTTACTCTCCCGCTATTCCTTCAACAACACTTCTTGTCAATAACTTCTGACGCATCCGTTTCAAAACCATTAGGCTAGCTATGAAGGGTTTAGTAAAAACTTCACAGGAGCACTTAATTATTTATCCAATGTGACTACAATCCTATAGCACTAGGAGCTGTTGATGCCTTTGCCTGAGGTTACGTCACTTTAATTCTAAGGACGTCATTTCCAGGCAATGGGCGAATTTCATGGCCAACAACACGTTCTTGCTTGATGTGGCTTTTTTAATAGTCTTATTTATATTTGACATGATTGTGAAAAATATTACCCATGCAGTGAAATCTTTTTGTTCGATAGCACTGGAATTTACCTCTTGTAATTTAATCGTATGCAGAAATCTCTGGGAAATTACGTCGCGATATTGCATGCTAGCTTTACTGCTTATTGACATATGTGCAAGCCTGTGCCTCTAATGGCGGAGTATGGCATATTAGAGGAGATGGGCCGTTTGCAAGATCAAGTCATCAAACAGTGTTTAAAAGAAAGTAGAACCCCTTGGCCTGATGCTAATAACCTGATCTTGGCGTCCAAGATGTATCCGGTAAGCCGATAGCATTTACATAAATCGAAAAAAAAAAAGAAATATCAGTTTGTGCTGTTTCGAATGAGGCTGGTTTGAAAAATTTTTGTTCCGCGCGTTATTTATGATATCTCGTGCATTTGCAGATCTGATGCCTTTATAACGCGACACTATCAAAACAAATCGCAAAAAAGCGTATAACTAATATCCTCACACTAAGGCTCAATAGGCTAAATAACGGATATTGTGAAAGGTACATCTGCAGTCGCAGCTATCGGCTTACAAGTAAAAGGTCGTTGCACTCTTTTTTGCGCAGTTTCTTGTAAATTTTCTTCGTTACACTGTTCTTGTCGAGAGATTATGTATGAGGCAAGCATTTGCATAAACTGTAAAACTAGCCGCTCGAGATCGACGCCAATAAACTTTGGATTTGCTGCTCGATGTCGAAGATTCCTGTCACTAAGATTAGCCTTTTCATCCGCGTCGAATTACGTGCCTGGCTTCCTAACATTTCGTGTTGCGAGACTGCCTGTCGCGTTACTTTTCTTGGCACGGCAGGTTTTAAGTAAAGGTCAATGGCCTTGAAAGTCAATGCGCTTCGAACATTGCCAAACCTGCCCAACGATGAAAAGAGAAGAAAAAATTGTCGCGGCCTTTGCTCTCGGTACAAATTAAGGTTCCCAGCAGAAAAAAAAAACACAGAACCAATGTGCAGTGTGTGCAACGCCAAAAAATGGTTTTGGCATTTAATAACTGATGGGCTGAGTAATGTGCCTGCGTATGACCAGCAGCTGGGATACCTCCAGAATACATGCTTGCGTTGTCTTTAAGATATTAGAAGAAAAGATTACTCAAAAAATTGAATTTGTTTTGGTCTAAGGGGTTTAAAGTCCTAAGGCGATTCTAGTTGTGAGGGGTGTCGTAGTGGAGGGCTCCGGATAATTTCGGCCACCTGAGGTTCTTTAACCTGCACTGACATCACACAGAACACGGGCCTCTAGAATTTCGCCTTTAACGAAATTTGACCAGCGCGGCCGGGACCGAATCCGCGTCTTTCGGGTCAGCAGCCGAGTGCCATAACCACTGAGCCCCAGCGGCGACTCATCGATGAATTTCACTGCCGGTATAACGCGTAGTAGCCGACTATGGGACTACATTAGCACACACGCACCATATAACGCTTTTCATTTATGGAATGCACCAGCTCTCACCGATTAAAGAGCCTATTCAGCGGTTAGGAGATGTTTACATTCGTGTGGGCGATGAATTAAGGCGCATTGGAAGTCTCCAAATATACTTCGACCACTTGAGATTCTTCGAGTGTACAAACAAGTCAGTGCTTCTGATATTTCTGTGCACGTTAAAGTTTTGGTACATCAGTATAAGGTAGACGTCAGTACGAGTCTTATACGAAATGAAATTCGTATTCCAGACCTGGCCAAACGTTAATCGAGAATTTTTTATTATTTCGGTTCGTGTTTTGTGAGCCGTTTAACACATCCATTGGGGCATGTTCTTGAATCAAAATTAAATTGCTCATCTCAGCATGCAACACAAGCTAGCTGTTTCTTTCGACCCTCAAAAGCGCCGGTCGCCCACGTTCACCACATATTTGAGTTTTTTTTTTTTTTTTTTTGCGAAAGCAACACTGGGACAGCCAAAGCGAGACCTCGGGTGGCCGCCGTCGCGCCGTAGCTACGCTGACCTTGAGCCGCCGCCGTGCCTTCAGATGGCGCGCCGTTGCCCAGCAACGCGGCAGCGTGCGCTCGCTCCGCCCCCTCGCCGTCGCCTAGCAGCGCGATAGAGGGCGCTAACACCACCCCCTCGCTAGAGTTACTGTATATGCTACCAAAGGTAGCGTTGGTAGCATATGCAGTAACTCTACCCCTCGCTAAACCCCGCGCCAGCGCTCGCTCCGGGAGAGGAGGTGACGCCTCGGTTTACAGAGACCAGTTTGCTCTGTCCACGACAGATGGCGCCACTAGGAGGTCCACCATAGAGTTACTGTATATACAGTAACGCGCTTGTTACATAAAGGAAACCGCGACACAATTGCCGTCATTTTTGGAGGTGCTGTCCTGAGAGTTCATGCTGCTTCCAAGTAGAACAGAACGTCAATGTGTTGTTCCACGAAAACATAAACAAATCACAAACACCGCGCGCCAGTTTATTTCAGCGCCAGCAGTAGCTGCGGGAATGGCAGAACGAGCGTGCATGCCTGTCACCTCACCTTCAACAAACACTGATCTAGTACATCGAATGGCCGGTGCTTTTTTAGACCTTTGCAATAAGTGCTTCCCTGGCGTCGGCACAGTGCTCACTAAACTGTCGACCGTACTTAACGCTAGCACGGTGGAAGCGGCAACTGATCTTTTGCAAAAGTCCTCAATGCAGACGCTTCGACATGCAATTATGTCGCCAGTGCAAAGCTCTTTAGAAGTGCGCTAATGCAGAGAACAGCGGTAAAATTTATCGTGACAGGGCTTTGTAGTATATTTGCTCTTATTCCGGCCGGCTACACCTGCGGGGGCTGTACTCCGGAGCAATTTTCAGTTTTACTTAGCAAGAGAGTGCGGTCGAAGGTCGCCGAGCTTCTGAAGGGGTCCTTGAAAAACATCCACACTATTTATTTGGAAGCCAGAATGTTAACGGAGGGTAAAGTAAATATCTGGACAATCGGCCGGCGATTACACCCACGCGGACGTTCGGTTGTAAGTCGCGTGCACAGTGCTAAGCAGCGAACGTTCTTTGTAGCTGTGAACACATATTCCTCCATTCGGCAAAAATATCGAGCTCTAAAAAGCAAGCTTTCAGGCATTGGCCCACTTTTAATCTTCAGTTCAACAACAAGTTATGCAGTCCACCAATAGGGTTAGTTGGTGAATTGATTGAATCAATATGAACGCGCAGGCAGCTGACCGTGGTCTGTTGACACATTCGAGCAAATGCGGGTAGTCTGATGGAGACGAGTAAGTGAGCTGCTTGAAGCAAACATTTTTCAGCACCAACACGTTCTGTGTGGACTCACAAGAAGATTTTGTGCCGTCCGGCAGCTTGTTGTTCACAGCGAGAGCCAGAGAAGCGTCTTGCAGCCGGGCACCAGCGCGCCGGCAGACGTCGAAACGAGAAGGCCCGAAGGCCGGTGATGGCGGAATGGTCATGTGACCAAATATGGCGGCGCCCATGCTCCCGCGCTATAAAGCGTCTATATACCGGTGCGCTTCGGCTCGCTGAACAGTCTCGCTATGGATAAAGCTAAGGAGAGAGCAAGAAGACAGACGGAGGCGAGGAAGGAGCAACGTGCTTTCGCATTCCTTTAGGTCAGCCAGAGTTAAACCACAGCCAATTTTTTTTCTGATGCATAAAGCCGGGCATTCAAAGTTACTTTAAAAGTAGACATAAAATGGGTTCCAATAAAAAACAAGAAATGCTGGTTCCGACTTTGCACCCTGAGGCATAACGGCAAGGCACAATTGAAGAACAACATTTTCACGCCATGTTGACGTAACGTTGTTTTCCACCCGAGGAGCACATTTCCGCCGAAGGGACAAAACGCCGTATGGATCGTTTTTGGGCTGCTTTTTTTCGCTAACCTGCCAAACCTTTCCCGAGGTAATAGTGTCTCAGTCAAGCCATAAACTTTGGCGGTTTCTTTGTTCCTCTAACTGTGAATGATTAGCGCAACGTACAGTCTTTGCCAAAAGTAAACAAGCAACAGGTTCTTGCTTCTCAAACGTATAACAGAGCATTTACAGCAGCCCTAAAGACCGAACGGTGTCATAATGTAAGGACAAGGTCTCACCTTTCTTTACGCAGAATCAGGGCTTAAGGGCTGCCATGAGTGCTTCGCTACGCGGCAAAGAAACAATCCACCTGTGCCGGGTTACTGTTGGCAAAAACTGTACATGATTTCGATAAAATATTTCGAAAATAAATTGTTTTTGGCTTTTCAGACATTGGCACCAAATTTACTCAAAAATGTAGCAACACTAGCTGTTCATTCTCCGCTTCACTTATCCTTTTCTTCCTCTTCTCCTTTTGTGCATACGTAAAAACATGCACACGTACCTACGCACTTATACACTGTAAACTTAACTGGTCACCCAAAAATGCAAACCGTTAAGTGCGTGTGAGGATCTTGACACTCCTGCATACCGCGCAGATTCCAGCTTTTCTGTAGTATAAATCTGGGCTGTCGGCATGTCTTCATTGTTCACAACTGGAAAGCTGCAAGTTCGTTCCAGTTCGCAGAAACAAGCATTTTCAGTTCCCTATAACCTTGAGTTTAGAATCGCAGAGCGCTACCACACCATCCCGTGCTATTTTGTGCACCTGATTTGCGCTGGAAGAGTCATCTTATCGGGTCATAGTAGCAGCATGCCTGGCATGGTCTTTCATTTGTAACTGATTTTTTATTCATTACACTCTTGTTTGTTTTCACAAACTTGTGCAAGCAACTATGTTAGCCTGCTGTGCAGCTCGGGTGGTGTCAAAAAACGACAGGATTAACACAGTGCTGAACCGTGACTGAATGTTCACCACCACATTTATATACACGTTCAAATATGAAACCGTCGCGTTGGTTTATTTTGAGATGCATACAGCTACGAACCAACTATTTAAAGATACGGCAATCTAGTTCGCTCTATTAGCCTCCAGAAACAAAGTCGAGCACTACAAATATATTCCGAAGGAGAGAGGTTGAATCTTTCCTATGGCTTGCGAGTATGTTTTTGCAGGCTAGTTGGTGCCTAAGCATTGTGGGTTTTTTGCGCAAAAGACACGACACAGAAGAAACGAGGTAGACAGGACAAGCGCTTCACAGAAGAAACGAGGTAGACAGGACAAGCGCTTGGCACAGAAGAAACGAGGTAGACAGGACAAGTCCTGTCTACCTCGTTTCTTCTGTGTCGTGTCTTTTGCGCAAAAAACCCACAATGCTTTCCTATGGGTTCAAGACTTCAGTGGGAAAAGCAAAGGATTTCATGTAGTATTATATTGCTGTGCTGCTCACGTTTACGACGGTGGCTTATAGTTTCCACACAACGTGGGCACAGTGTGACGTGCTTGTGTCCGGTAAGTCTGATGGTCGAGTACAAGTATCGTAACCGAATTATTCACATTCGTAAAGAAGAAACGTACATTTATACGTCTTAAAGCGGGTGCATCTTTACGTTCCACACCTTCCGCAAGTACTTTACGCTGAACTTCTACCGACCTGTCGTTTGCATAGTGCGCAGAGGCTATGTTTTTTTTTCCTTTTTTTTTAATTATCTTCACAACAAATGCATAGTGGCGAAGCGACAGATTTCGTGTTGTGTGTGGCGAAAACATTTTGTGCGTGGTGAAAACAATCGGTGCATGCTCAACTAAGGGAACTGTTTTTGAAATACTATTTCAAAGCTACACAGACGCTCCTGTCTGCCAGCGAAGTTCCGATTCTGTGTCAGCAGGAGTTGCCGCTTCTGAAGCAAGCAGTTATTTGTTTTAACTTTCTCCGCCCTCTTAGTGGATACGAAGTTGTCTTTTTTTTTTTTCGTCGAAAACCAAACAATGCGTCAATGTTTTTGCCATCCCCGGTTGGTTTGTTACCATGTCAAAGTCTGGCAATTCCAAGCATGCCTGCAGACCGTATTGATCGCTGTCTCCTGGGCCTTTGTTTAACTCCGTCCACAGTTTCTGAGTTTCTCAGCGGCAACACAAAGCCGCTCCCTCGAAAGAGAAGTAAACTCCGGGGTCCACCCGAACGGCCTCCATCCTCTCCGCTCTCTCTCCCCCTCGCCCATCTGTTTCTATAGTTTCGAATTGCAAAGGTCTCGAGCGAAACTCAAAAGCACACGCTGAAAGTATCGAGGGGAGGACGGCGGGTTGGGGCGCGGGGACGTCCACACTATACTGGGGCATTCAAACTGTTTTATGCCTGCAGCGGCAGAGAAGCAAGCAGCGGCGAAGCCATATCCGATTCCAGCGGCCCATGTGAATAAGTGGCCGGCAGTGGCCGGTCGGACGGCGAGATCGCGTTACCAAAAAGCAACGGCCTCAGGTTTACGGCCCGGTTTGGACGTGCCCCCTGCCCGCCGCGCCGCTTCCGTCGCTGCCGCGCCGATGGCAGATAAGGCGCGACAACCCGCGCGAGGCGGCCTCCGGAAGAATAACCCTGGCCTCGATGGGTGGGCGACCGGCACTGCCATTGAATGTATGCGCCTGGCTTTCATCTCGTGGCGACAGCGATACGTTGTCGTGTGAGCGTGCAAAGCAAGATAATTGTAAAACCGAATTGTAAGAAAATATTCTTTAAATGAAACAAATACACTCTAGGGTTCCCTGGCGATTTTTCATGAACTTGGCTTTGCGACTACACTGCAGCTCACCTAGAAAGCAGTATAGAGCCCTCGTTTCTCTTATTGCCTCTGGTTACATGAATGTTGCCTGCCAGGTTATCTCTATTATTATCTAGCTTATCTAAAGAGATTTTTGCATATTACCCACTTGAGCTTGGAAAAAAGAAGGAGTAGAGATCGAAGAACAAGACATCCTTGCTACAACACATCCCAGAGCGTAGAACATGAACACTTGGTATTCTGTAGGCGACCGGCAGGAATGCATTACTGAAGTAGTTGAGCCCTGCAATGTTTTCAGCGTCAAACAGCGATTAATTTTCTTGTGCGTTTCTCTTGTACACTTTTAAACTACATAGAGCAATTTGGGGATATTGTCACCGACAAAAGCAGGACCTAACGACACTCTTTACTGAAATCTAACTAACAGTATTCTTGAGATTGAGAAGCAAGACAGAAAAGACTGCTTGGTTCAGCCGAAGTCATCCTAACCCGCAGCAGTGTGAAGTATTTGATCATTTACTTGATTGTGCCCATAAATACCTGCTTCAGACACTTATGCTTTCAGAAAGTCCTATTCTTTTACTTTCGAGTCTACAAATATCGTATTTTGGGACCTTCCTCTTTTCAACGTCACTGGTAGTTTGAGAGACTCGCATTGCCGTAAGCAATTTAAACAAGCGCCATCGTTGAACACACTTGAAAAATGACAATAACGCTTTCCATGTCTATTCATGTGAAGTTCTAGTCGCCGCAAGCATCGCTTGAGCAAAATTTAGAAATGTAACGTTCAAATCTTTTCCAGAATGATGCAACGATAAAAATGTGTAATTTAAGTTGACATTGCAAAATAACTGCCTCCGACTTCTGTATGAAGGAGCACCACAAAAACAAAGCTATAGAAGCGAACATTTATGAGCTGCGAAGATAAAAACGATGGATTCCCGAACGATGCTTGCACTTCATTGGTTACTTTCTACTATAAAGTTTTTCGCAGTAGGGAGAACAATGCTTATCATCTTGAAAACTTTTAGAGAGGACGAG
Source organism: Amblyomma mixtum (assembly GCF_055824585.1). Classification (NCBI taxonomy): domain Eukaryota; kingdom Metazoa; phylum Arthropoda; class Arachnida; order Ixodida; family Ixodidae; genus Amblyomma; species Amblyomma mixtum. Next base: position 67,152,674 of record NC_143017.1, on the reverse strand, counting down.
TAAAGAAAATGTAGTCTACTTAAACAACCACGCCGCAAAACGCTCTCTGCCTCTCCGGGAATGGAAGACGACACAGTTTTGCTCCTTTTACATATGCAGCACACTAAGCCTACTTTTCCTCTGAAGGCATTCTTCTCGCAGGTTCTTGATGCTCCATGCCTTACTCATCCACTTCACTACGCATGCAAAAAAGCTAAAAAAAATCGCTAATGCAAACCAACCCATTTCGGCACTCAAGTTCGTATTCTTGAAAGGCCCTTCTAGCATTTCTTCGTACAAAGAGATGATGCCAAAGAGGCGTTTCCTCTCGGTGCCAATCGTCATACGTTGAGTAAAACGGCTAGAAATCGTGCACTAATCCAGCAGTAAAATTTCTGGAGAGAAAACAGCAGTCAGCATTTTATACCGAACAAAAGAAGTGCTTCGGTAATCAAGGTCATGGGTTTTCTTCATATATTCGAAAAAGGCAGACCTCGCGCTTAGAACGCGACAGCGTCAAGGTTCCTGCTCAGCGTTAAACCCAGCGATGTGCCGGCGGCGTTGCTGCGTCGAAAAACCCACGCCTAACGTGACGTCACGCGTGCAAGTCCTGAATGAAAATAATTGAAAGGATGATTTGTAATGTCAATTTAAGGACGGCGCATGTCTCAAATAGCTTTAATTTATGAGGTTAAGTATTTCGTGTAAAGAACAATTTTCTTAAACTTTAGGCTTCAGTACCGACTACATTACATAGGCACATTGACTTGGTTGAGGTACAAAGGAGAGGGGGGGGGGGAGATATGTGTGCGGTGTTGGCTTAATTTGAAGCTTAGTACGTGGCAATCAATGGAGTGTACTAGAGACATGCTAATTAGTGATGTATTAATTACAGTAACATTATGGGGGCAAGCTGCAGTGTGGAAGAGTTCAAAGACAAGATGGTGGTAACTGTGCTGTGATAATGTGATAAATGAGTGAACGTGAACAAAGAACAGTCACTCTGTGTGACGAAAAACCGCTGAAGGGAGTCATTAGTGCGGTCGCGTCTTACCTGTAAAGGCGGAGCTTTAGTGTACCCCTTTTTTTGTTAACACATTTTTTGTGAACACATTTTATATTTTGGGGGACATGGTTTAGACATTGACGACTACCGGCTAAAATCTCTCCGAACATTCTACAGAGTTCATACTATTAGGAAGGATCGCCATAATGAGTGAAGGGTCTCTGTTCAAAGTATTGAAAAGAAGCGCTTTGAAATATGGCGGTATTGTCGAGCAGGAATTTCAGTTTTTAGTGCCGTAGCACTTTTAGGCGCATTTTTCGATTTCAGGCATTCGTAGTACGTACTGCAGCAAGGCTGAATGGTGGGCCTGTTGGCTCATGCGTCGCCGTTGCTGAGTGGCCTGTGTTCAATAAAAATTTAAGTTGTTATTCCAGCCCTTGTCCATTGTGGTTCTTCCTTTCTTATAAGTCTGTTTTTTGCCTGGAAACAATCTTCAACATACGTACAGGGCCAATCACACTTAGAGGGAACACGGCTCCGCGTGGCCACGTACCTGCAAAGTGCCATTGCATCTAACCAGTTCATGAATCAATGCAGAGTGGCGCATAAGAAGAGGGACCTCGACGTGGCGCTTCGTGTCACCTGCCCCTTTGCACGGGTTTGCCACTGGCTTGGTCGTAATAGTGCTCCGCGTGTGCGCAGCCACGTGGAGCCGTGTTCCCTGTGAGTGTGACTGACCCTGTACGTACAGCCTTTGTCAAAAGTTTGGAGACCAGGGGGTTTGCTTCTGAGCCTCACTGTGTGGTTCGGGATGCATCTCCAGCGCTCCAAATTTCTTCTGGGTAAGAAGATTTCTGGTACTACCTCCTTCAATGGGTAGGACTTCCCAGAATGTTTCAGGATTCCCACTGCAAGGCTAAGAAGTAAAACTCCTGGGCTCTAAACTTTTGACAAAGACTGTACTTCTCTGAAGCCTGCTTTGTGGCAGTCGGCCCACCTGACCGCCTGGTTGTGGGCAACCTGCCAGGAGTCCTTTACCTGGGTGAGGGCATTCCAGGTAAATGCCTTCTGAGTAAAGCACTTTGATCAATGGCCTTCGTTATAACGTCCTTTAGATCAAATACCTTTAGGTTAAAGGTCTTTAGGGTGAAGGCATTCATGATAAAAGACTTCCTTAAAAATGCCTCTAGGTAGATGTCCTTCAGGCCAAACGCCTTTATGGCCATCGTTGTCAAAGGCCTTTAGCATGTTAGGACTTTAAGTTCCCACCCTAACCATGCAGTGCTACTACACGCTATTACGCGTTTAACCATGCTAAACAGTCTGCTATTTTTTTTCTGTTTTCGTCTCAGGAACATTTCTGAGGTTCTCTCAGAATAAAATTCTAGGTTACCGGATCACGCGAAGCCTTCAGACGCGAAGAAACTAAAGTTCATTTACTATTTTTTTTTAACATGCTGCTGCGCAAAGGTTATTTTTGGCAGGAGTGAGCAAAAAATATGCAGACATGCACTTCGGGCTATAAAGCGTATATCTGCACTTTTTTCCCAAAATAAAATAATGCTCAGAAAACAAGAGGGCAAAAAATAATAGAGTCGGCCTCGAGACAGTGAAGTGCATGACTATGTGTCTGCGATGGCGGATGCAGTTTCCAGAAGATGCAAAGTACAGGCCTCCAGATGTAAATCAGTGAATGGCCCTAGGTAAGGAGTTCGCCTTTAACTTAACTTGACTAAGACATGTTTGGCAGTGCGTAGTTAGGCGTCCCGGTTAAGGCCCTTATGTCTTTTTACAAATGAACCGGTTGAAAAATGTCGTATTTTTTATTTCGGAGCCTCAGCGAAAATTTGAGTCCGTTTTTACTCACATAATAAAGGCATTTTTTTTTTTCGAAGCAATTTCTAAAAATCGATGGCCTATTAAGCGGGGTAAGGTATACGTAAAAATTTTGATTTGGTATAAATGGCGCAAAATAGAGTCTGGTGGAATAAATACTTCATCCGGTAAAACTTGTCTCCTGAAAGAAACAAAGCGTGCTCTTCAGTATGGTTTTCGTGCTCGAGAACATAGCCGAGTGAATTTTTCTTAACTCCGCTCATGTAACTTTCGTTGGGGCTCATAATTCTCTCCCCAAAGAGCTCAAGTAGACTTGCTCACTCAAGAACAACTCGCAACATTCACCACGAAGCCCCACCGCAATAAGTTTGTCCTCTACGGTGAGCTATTGTAGGCTTTACATTCGACGAATGGGGCTTTGATTATTGCTTAGCTTTTACGGCGTACAGAAAGGGGTGCCATATAACGTTCACAATTGTCATCAAAAGATTGCGAGTCAAAAGGAATGGCTGCGTTCATTATGCGAGGGGGAAAAAAGGACTTGTAGCGACCGGCGACGCTATAAAGCGCAGGCGCTAAGATCGGCGTTCCCGCGATAGAAGAAAATAAAGACGGACAGCGCGTGCTCGTGGCGCACGCCCGGCACGGGCAGTTCGGAACTAGAAGCCTGCCACGCTGGTCGTCTCTCTCTGGTGCTCCGCTGCGACCCCGCTAATACCTCAACAGACTTTCTCACTGCCAGAGTTGAGGGTGAGTTTATTATACGAGTAAATATGGTATGTAAATCAAGAATATTACTGGCTCATTACTACAACTAAGTATTGAGACGGACTAGGCTGAGAGAAGAGAGCATAAAAGAAGGTAAAAATCACGGCCATAACGACAGCGTATCTATCACACAGCTTTATTTTTGTTGCTTTTTACTTAATAATCTTGAACTGTTTACATTCAAAATTATAGATGCATAATGAAGACCAGGATGGATTAGCTATTTAGGTTATGCATACTGTTTTCTGGAGAATTTATTAACGTTCGTCGCAGGCAACCATTTTTTTTCAGTGCTTTATTATAGATAAAATAATGTGATTAGACCATTACACTTCCTGCGTTAAAATAAGACCAAAATATTTATGCTAAAACTCTCATCTACGCAACGGCCATTCAGTGAGTAACTGAAAAGGCAGGGTGAAGTTTGTTCACATAAACACATTCGGAGCGTTTTATAAGAAAATAATGTTCATTTCCCGGGTCTTGCACGAGTTTCAACATGTAGCGTATGACTCTTGGAGGCTCAGTGGTCGTTTTAACAGTGAATCACTTCGTATGAAATTTAGTCCTCCGCATAGAGACTAATGTTAGAAGCTGTGTTGTCATGCAAATCATTCACGCATATTAAAGAAAGTAGCAGTCCGAGGAGCAAGCTCTCGAGCACTACTGGTGTGACCATCCCACCGGTGGCATGGGGTTTTGTTCTTCTTACTAATCTTTTATGTTTCAACTATAAAATAATTCCATTAATAATATCGCACTGAACAACGACACAAATTTCAAAAAAGAGACATTTTGCTTATGCATTCCTTGGTTTTGGTGAATGCTGCCTTCCTTCATATCGAAAGCACACGAACTTGGAGCGATAAAGGAGAAAACTGCTAATCCGATAAACTAAATTGGGCATATTTAGTAAAGTACTAGATTAGGGAGAAGTTTAAAGGGTAGCACTGCGTCATAAGCTGTCTAAAAATCTATAAAAACAGTATCAATCTGATTACCAGCATTAAGGCCAAGTGAAATGCCTTTTGTGAACCCGTCTACTGCGTCTGGCTCCGCGCTGAATGTTCGACAGTGGATCCTCCTATTCCGGAAAAAGTGCAATGAGCTGAAGGATGACTTGCTTAAGCATCTTGTATTACTGCAAAGTCAATTAAATGGCCCTATAGATGGAGAAATGCTGCCACATATGTTAACAGGAACGCTTTGGCTAATTTTCTCGATAAAGGAACAGTTGTGGAGAATAAGAATATTTGATTTATTTATTTTTTTATTCAAATACCCTAAAGACCCTCGGGGTGGGTATTGCATAGGAGGGACATACGAAACACTTTGATGGCACTTTGTTCAAAATCAAAGGTGCAGAAAAAAGAGAAACAAAAAATACAGACACCATTTTTTCAAAACTGTTGTAAATTTTGTGAAAAGTACATAATGAAGCTGTTGACCTGTAACGCCTAACGGCCCTGAGGGTAATTAAATAAATAAATAAATGCAAAAAAAAATCAACAACAGCAACACTACAGCGCAAATAGAAAAGCGTAAAAATTCAAACAGCTGAGATTAAGAATACAAAAACAACGCAGACAAAAAAAACACAGCGCTGATTGAGAACACAACAAAAAAAAAAAATCTGAAAGAAAGTAGTGGTATTCGACGGAGCAAAAAAGGAAGGATTATTTGCTCTATAAAAATTCAGTGGTGCACAGGGACGTCACTTTCTGATGTGAGTATGCCGCATTTTGTGAAAATTGTCCGGGTGAACCTCGGCTGCAATATCTGATGGTAGGTTATTCCAGTCACTTACGGTTCTCGGTATGAATGATTGCGCGTAAAGAGATGACTGACACGCTGGGCGATTGACTTTGTAGGGATGATCACGGCGATTGAAAATGAGGCAAGGTGGCTGAAAGAAGTCGTCATGCCAAACTTCCTGGTGATAAAGCTTGTCAAACAAAGATAGGCGAGCGTGTTTTCGACGTAGCGATAGGGGATCTAATTCGACCCGATTTTTTAAAGATGTAACACTGGTGTACGGGGAATAGTCCGAAAAAATCAAGCGAACACCACGGCTTTGCAATGATTCAATGTTCCGTATAATTTAATCCTGGCTCGGGTCCCAGATTGCACATGCGTATTCAATTTCAGGTCTGATTAAGGTGGTGTGTGCGAGCTTTTTTAAGCATGGGGGTGCTTGCCTTAGTCTGTGTTTCAAGATTCCGAGTGAGCGATTAGCAGTTGCAAGAGTAACGTTGATGTGATGATGCCATGTTAGAACCGTTTGAAAATTTACTCCAAGGTATTTGTATGTGGTAGTAGGCTCGACAATATTGTTATCCATAAGGTATGACATTAGAATGCGGAAAGAGGAACGTGTAAATGACATGCACTTAGTTTTGGTATAATTTAGGCTCATTTGCCAGTCAGGTATATGTATAACGTGACCACCAGATATTTTTAGAACCGCGTAGGATAACGAACCAGAAACGCATTATGATTACCGTACAGGCCATTGGACTATTGCGTATTCAAGTTTAAAACACGGTTTAGAATGCCTTGGCTTTGTTTCTTATCATCGATGAGTGATTGGAAAGGAACTTCGTCGGTAAGTAGTAGAGTAAGGCTCTTATGACAAAGAGACACCTGGCTTCTTTATCGAAATTTCTATTTAGAAAAGTTGTGAATAAAAATTAGCCTTGTTGCTACATTAGTGAAATCGATGTCGAATTTCGTAGAGTTTGCGTGAATTGATCTCGAGTATTGGCTTTCAACTTAGAGGCTTCAATTTGAGCGAGAGTGAATGCCCACGTGCGTATCTTTAGATAAACCCTGGCTATTCACATTGAGTTTGATTCTTGATGACACTTTTATTTAATTCCAATCGAAAGAAACAAAACCGTTTTATCTAGAATCTAGTCGCATTCTACGCACATTGCTGTAGCCATGTTGCATTCGTGTATTCTTTCGATGAGCTGCATAAATCTGTTGATTTCTTTGAGACGCCAGAAGTCAACAGTTACTCGCTTTCCGTACACGGGTCGAACTTTGAGGTATTTGAGAGATAAGAAGTCACTTTTATTTTTAACATAATAAATAATGCTAATTTTTGTCTTCTTTCTGCAAAGCACGGCTTTTGAATTCTTCCTTTTTGGTGCTTAACACCCATTTTTCTAGAAGTCGAAGATCATATTTCTAATAACAGAAATTTAACCCCTCACTAAGATCTAGCGCACACAGCACTATGAAGCGGCCAATTCTTTTCGTCATATCTTGTGAGAATTCTTATATGGTGGCCCTCTTGTCTATGAGCCGAAAAAAAATACATTATTGATACATGCGGCGTTAATTTGGTAAACGTTGCCGACTACAGAGTAGTCCTAAATTGCTTCAAAATCATGGTGAGCTATAATAATATACCATTTTGTTTTTGCTATGGTGCAGTCCGATCCCTTTATCGAAATTAGGGGTTAGAAATATGGTGAGTGATATGACATTTTAATTCTTCGTTAGCTCAATACGTGTACAACTAGCGGGCTTCTTTGGGTTGACTCAAAGCCCTTCTTATTTTTTTCAGTCAACCCCACTGTCTCTTAGCTGAAACAATCGGAATTTGTTTTTTATCAGTAACTAATTTCTCCCGCTCAAGAGAGTTAGTCTAATTGGGCTTGGAATTTCCTAACCAGCGCGGTAGACAAAGGCATCGAGGTTGAAGGGGCGGGGTTGCTCGTCTTAATACATTAGCTGAGACTAATGATCATGCACATACTGCGTTTTATTCTATTAGTTCTCGCCCAGCTGGTGTAGCGCCTCATTTTCACACTGCGATGGGCTGGGCAGCATTAACCGGATAACTTCTTGGCTAAGAGCCCTCATACGCTAGACTCCTACCCAAAGTACACCAAAGCACAAAAACTCCCAGCCCATCTATTTCCGAAAACATTTCATTATTGCAGTGGTTTTTCACAGACGCTGTAAAAATGAAACTGCGCGTGACACGTCGAAGAAGGCCGAGATTGCTGCCGGTTATGGCTACACAGTGGCCGCCGCTAAACCAATAAAACGCCCGGCCAGCGTGCGATGTTCATGCTGCGTCTTCCTTTAAACACGCCCCTTTTCCTTCTAGTTTGATGGAGCGAAAGAGATTTTATCGAAAAAGAAAATAAGGCAACCGGCCTCACTGCTGTGCTGTAGTTGTACTGCTCCCGTGTACAAGAGCCAATATTTGTGGCCGAGAGGAATGTGTCGTCACATTTTTTGTTTGCCGCTGCTTTCGGCGGTGATGTGCTGAAATATGCGGAAAAAGAATTGGCTGCCTTTTTTATCAGCGGAGGCCCTGCTTTCCATACGCCGCTCTATACAAGAATTGTTGCCAAAAGCAAAACACGTTCGCTCACGAGTGCCCTAACTTTGGGCGAGGCTCTTTTACGAAGAATCCGGGAAAACCATAAAATACATTGTTCAGTATGAATGTTTACATTTGCAGCACAAGGATGAAGGACTTTTGTTTTCATGCAGGTAGCGTAGGTTTTTTTCTTAATAGGTTTAGCTTTCACACAGTGTTTCCTCCTGCCTGCCGCTTCTAATCAGAGAAGTGTTGTTTGTTGTTATTCGCTGAGCCCTCAATCTTCATGCGAAAGTTGATAGAAAAGCGGTGTTGTATCCCTAAAGAAACTTGGTAAGGCATAAGCTTTTCATTACATTTGATATACGTAAGAAAAGAACGCCAGCCAAGTTAAGATAACACGCCATACAAGGCTCCTTCATCACGTATTACTGCGGGCAAGCTGCAGTTTGGGTTTTTAAGTCCCCGTAACTCACCTGCAGTCACATCTATTGAAGGAGCCAAGAGTGCTCTGACAAGTCGTGTTATCCTAACTTAGCCAGAGTTATTTGCTCACGTAAATTAAGTTTGCTTTCCCAAGCAAACAGACCTCTGTCGAATGTTTTGTTACGAGAATCTTAGGTATAGATCATACTCATTTGTTAGCGCTACAACCATTTCTTTAAAACAAATATTCATAGAATTTGGCTATGCGGTATGCTCTATTCGGTTATTCGATTTTCACTCGTGCCACTTTTCAATAGAGATAGATGAACATCCTTAATGCGGAGCTGAAAAGGACGTACACACTCAGTATCAAACATTCGTCGCGTTCTCTCTTTCCATCTCATTTATCGCACAGCTTCTGCTTGAAACATTGTTCTCTCCATTTTCATTCCCTCCATTTTGAAATGAAACGAGAACGCTTCGAAATCTTGGCGCGGCTAAATGCGCTAAACACAGAGAAAATATACCTCATTAGATTTCGAAAACAGTGTCGATTCCATCGCGGCAGCCACTGAGAAAAGGACCCCATTTTACATTTGCCCGAGGGTAAGCTTAGGCCCGCATGTATACCAAAAAGCGCGAACCGCCGCTTAACAATGCCCGAGCTTCCCTGCTCATCTAAACCATGCCCGTAAAGCACTTTCAGGAGAGCTCACTCGCAGCCGCACGTGGCGCACAAAGAATGGAGTCAGTTGGTGCATTTGTAATGAGAACAGAGAATAAGCTGAAATAGGTGTGTATATATATATATATATATATATATATATATATATATATATATATATATATATATAGAGAGAGAGAGAGAGAGAGAGAGAGAGAGCGCTGCACAGAAAAGATTAGCGCTTAGAGCTGGAGCGCGTGTATTCTAAAAGCGCTCAGAGTAGTATCAGAAGAAGGAATTATCCGGACTGTCAAAAATTTTGTACCGTGTCCGGTCCCCAGCTAGGACTGAGAGTTTTGTGTAGTTTTCGCTCGTGCCGAAGGCTTATGCATCAAAATTTGCGGGAAAGAATGCAGGCTTAAGAACAGCAGTATCTTCGTTAAATCCGTTTCATTCAATCGTTTTTAAATGCACACAAGTGTTTCAATCGTTCAAATTGCATTCATTTGTTTCGGCAAGAGCTGCTGGAGTGGATTAAAGATTGATAGCTCGCCTAGCATCTCCTCTTCGCCGTTATCCGTGCGAAAGGTTTATAGGCTCCCCGGTATCAAGACGAACGGGGTAGATCTGAACACAGTGTTTCTTTCTGAGTTTCGTGGCCACAGACATACGAAACGACCTCCTTTGAAGACAGGCTCCGATGGTATTACGGAGAACAGGGCATATGGGATATAGCCATTCAGGCGACAAAAGGAAGAACCGCTTCTATTTCCTCAAGACGGTGAACTTCAATTTCACGGTGGAGCGGCAGTATTGTTCGGCCGAGCGGCAAAGTATGTATAGACAAGGGGAACGCAAAGCCAACGACGCCCGCTTTTTTTTTTTCGTTTTCTGGGTGAAGAAGAACCGATTGTTTTTGAGAGGGTCCTCGCGCGCGTTCATATTCTGCGATTCACTGGAACTCATGATGTAAGCCCGCATCATAAATCGTACTTTAGATGTATAGCTTTTCTTTTGCGCTGTTAGTGATGCTTGTCACAGCACAGCTAAGCCTTTCCCTCGACGAACGTACCTTTAGTTATACTGTTGGTTATAAGTTCTATATTTGGCCCTAAGCTGTAGGATTTCCAGCTCCTTTGAAGGAAACTCATATTTTGTAGGACAGTGCATGACAGATTCAATACTATATCGTCTTGAAAAGAAATCACACCATTTATTTTCATTTGTTTACCATCAGAAACGACATTGCACCTGTAGATTTCATTCCTCCTAAATTACCCGCTGAGGGAATTAGACTATGACTTTTAAATTCTTCTTAATAACCACTCTTCCATAGTTAGCGCACTACAAAGTACGTACTCCATAGAACTACACGCTTTGACGTGCATCCCAAGAGAGGTTTTTTCGCCTAGAATCATACATCAAAGACTGCTGTCTTTGATATCCCTGATGGCTTTTCCGTGTACTCCAGATTCCCAGGGGAAAGATCAGATGATGCGGGAGCTATGGTGCAAGCTATGATACACGCGGTACAAAGAGCTGTAACCATTAAGCCGAACAGGACGGAGCTTATTGATAAGTTGTTTTACGCCACAACTCCTTCATTATCCTGACGGTGATGTTTATTAATACGCAATTTCATAAAAGGAAAAAAAAAACTGGTAAGGACACTCTGAATGCGCTATTTATGTTGCTGAACAAGTAAGCTCTTGTTGCTCCAATATCAGGACATGCGCTAATGGTATTGCGCTCGAATCCTGAGAACTGTTCTGGTGAAATGGTGTCAAACATTTACTAAATTCCACCAAACGCCCTGGCTTGCGGCCAGTTTATATGGGAATACGGGAATAAAGTGGGCAAACATCGAGGTGCTTTTATTTGTGAATTTCCCGTTCCATCGGTTCACTTTGATTCGGCAGTGCCATATTTTACCTTGCTAGCACTGCGTAAACGACACGCCTTGACGACTCGCGCCGCCTACTCATTTATTTCCCTGCCTTTCACGTCGCCCAAGTTCTCTGTGTAAGCAGACGCTGCCATCCTTTCAGTGACCATTCATATTTTACACTGTCGCATTACTGCTCGGATCAAAGAACCTTTGTCGTGACCTCGGCCACACGGAGCTCGATGTATACAACCCCCACAAGTATCCACCAGATTTCTTCCGCTATTTTTTTTTCCCGGCGATGCTTTGTATCGTGTGTCTGTTTGCGGGGAGTGTTGGTTTAAGCTTTGCTTCGAGCAGTCTTCCACGACGTGTGTTTTACGACCTTTGAGCAAACACGTCAACACAAAGTAGGGCTCAAATAGAGCGCACAGTGTTGTCCGAGGCAGCCGCCAATGGATGTTGTGCTGACAGCCGGACAAAAGCGATGTATCAGAGCGAATGGGCGCTGCCGGAATTAAGGTTCTCCTGTTGTCCGCATCCTCTTTGCCGCTTTATAAAGGAAGAAAAACACAACTATCATAGCAACTTGTTCTTATTTACTTCCATCAGGACATCGTTTCAACGTTTTGTTTTGTTTGTTTTCTTAGTGCAGGTTTTCTTTTTATATGCCAAATGCGCTAAGGTCTTCGCGTGTGATGATTTTAGAGAACTTAATTCGTTTCTCGGCTCTTTGCTGTCCTATAGACGTTTCGACGAGTAAAGCCGGCTCTGTAGTAGATACATGTAAAGCACAAGCGGTACCGGCATTGAAGACTGGGTATCCGACGAAGACACCTTCACGCAAACTCCATGGAAAGCCAACAATCTAAAAACATTGCGTAATTAATGCGTAATGAACTGCTTACATTGCGTAATGCTTAACATTGCTTAACAATGTTAACAATGCCTAACAATGTTAATGCTTAACAATGCTTAACATTGCGTAATTAACTGCTTACACAGCAGTTGAATAACTGCGCAAACAACACTGCACAAACTGCACCTAGTTTAAAAGGTATGATTTCTATCTCGCTAAACAATGCTGTTATAAGGTTTTCTGCTTTTCGTACCACCTTCACATGCGCCACTGGATCGGTGCTTACGGGGCTTGGTTCCTCAGCGCAAGTACGCGGGTGTTCTTAATGAGGGATCCTGTGTCTGATCCCTCATCATCCTGTGATGAGGGATGTGTCTTTCTGTTGCTCATTTATTTCCTTTTTACTAAAACCTTACGTGTCTAACAGTGCTCGCGCGCATGAAATCACGGGATTTCTATATTGTAGACCAACCTTGGCGTTCTATTTCCTTATTTTGGACAAAAAAAGGAAGCAAGGAAAAAAATGGGTACACCGAAAACCGCGAATCCAGATGTGATCTAGAATGCCACATTAAGAATTTTAAAGACAAGTGAAAATATACAGCAGTTAAGGAAGTTGTTTAATCTCTCAGAGTGCTGTCTCTCTTCCTGTCCCCACTTATCGCTGTGCGTTCTCGCCTCTTGAAACCGGCGTACCAATCCACACCATTCAGGCTTTCTTCTTCTTCTTCTCCACATGAAAATGGCACATTGCTGAGAGAGCTTCGTTTTCTTTGCTTTAAAAGCAGCTTTCCTCAAAGAAGCGCCAATAGAAAGGGAATTGATTGAGGACATGTTTTGGGGCAAGAGCAAACGCAACCTGAAGATTTAGCAACAAAACCATAACCTTCTACCAAACTAGCTTTGGCGGCCATTTTCTCCTCCGGTCACTTCACTTCGGTCTTCTGGGCGCTTTGTACTCCACTTGCAGAGAAGTCAGGCCGAGAAGCTTTCTTCCAGTTTGTTTGGAACACCGGCGTTTGATTCGGGTGGCTCTGGGGCGCTGTCGTCCACAATGTTCGGATATTTGAGAATTTGTGCGATCGGGTTTTGGTAACGTGATGACTGCCAGTTTGAAATCAAAGAAAAGAACTGTTCCCTCCTGGTTTAAGGTCCCTCTAAATGGAGTCGTTGGGTACTCGAGCTGAGATGGTGACGAACGGGAAATAAAGCCCTTAGGGGCACACATCCACGAAGGAAAGAATGCGAAAAATTGAATGAGCTAAATAAACGAGGAGAAATCGCTTGGTTAGCTAAGCTGACACAACCTCGCAAAAAAAAACTTGGTTTGGTTTGGTTTGGTTTGGTTTATGGGGTTTAACGTCCCAAAGCGACTAAGGCTATGAGAGACGCCGTAGTGGAGGGCTCCGGAAATTTCGACCACCTGGGGTTCTTTAACGTGCACTGACATCTACTCGCTGGGATACAAGTATTTAATACTTTAAACGCCTCTGCCGGAAAATTTAACGCTGAATAATATCAGCGCGTGGCTGTGATGACACTTTAAAAGGAATTAACAGCTTCGATTATGATACAAACTATTGAATATGGTCTCACGACGTTTTTTACTGCGCTGACTTCAACGAAGAGAAATGGTCAACTCTTTTATAGACGGCATCAATTACAAGCTCTTTCCAGGAAAAAGGGGGTTGTCGTATTTTCAAGGCTCTGCCTGTTTCCGTCACCTACCTAGCGTGTGTTGCAGGAGCGAATTTCAAATATTTTTTTTAATTATTATTCGGTGAGTGCTCTTTTGCGAGTGGTAGAAATAGAACCGTAATAGGTAGAAAAATAGGAAGTTTCGAATGACGTGTTTTCTGATTTGATATATCACTATTGAGGGAATGTTTTTTTCCTGAATCGAAAACATGAAATATGCCATTATAAACTATTTACTTAGTTCAATAAATAGAATTCAAAAACTTAACTGATTTCGTCTACTACGTGACCAGCAACACGGCTTTATCTGCGTCCTCCCATTGTGCACCTGTGTAGCTTTAAACCTTGACATAACTTTTTTCTCATAGTGGGAAAAGTGAGCCTTTCTTTAGTTCGGTTTATTATTTCTGGTTGAAAAAGTTTTCTTAGTTACATCAGCATCGAGAACGTAACACTGAAGTTAAGTAAATTTGCTATTTGATAATATGCACTCCAAACAGAAATAATGGGCACTGATGGGAAATTTTAGTCCCATCAGTGCCCATTATTCGGAATTTTAGTAAAATTATGGTGCATATTTTAGACACTAAAAACGAAAAAATAACAAAAGTTTACATAGTCAAAAGGCTGCTTCCTTTACTGCATAGAGCACCTGAAAGTTTTGGTGTCCTCACTTCTTCTAGCTACAAAAAAAAAAATGTTTGCTGCCTCACAGAAGCAGCTATTTTTAGGAGGCGTTGGAAAATCTCTTTTATTCCTAATAGTATCATTCCAAACCCTATTAAGTAAAAAATGTCCACTCTCATGAGCGTTGTGGGTTTGTGGGGGTTTAAGATCTCAAAGCAACTCAGGCTATGAGGGACGCCGTAGTGAAGGGCTCCGGAAATTGACACCACCTGCGGTTCTTTAACGTGGAGTGACGTCGCACAGCACACGGGCCTCTAGAATTTCGCCTCCATCGAAATTCGACCACCGCGGCCGGAATCGATCCCGCGCCTTTCTAACAGGAATGTTGTTCTTACTGGCTGACATAAAAGTGCTAAATATGCAGCTATATTTCCGAAGAAAATTGTAAAATAGAAAAGATCAGTGGCGCTGTGGACAAAACATCCTTGGTTATGGGAATATAATTGAAAAGAGGTGTGGCTGATTGCATAAGACGCAAGAAATTTTCCGAATTTAAGCTGCTCAAGGTTACACATCAAAATAGAGTTGTACCTGAATAATATTTTCAGGAACAAAAGGCAATATTTGCTAAGCAATGCTCACAATTCGATGCAAAAAACAGATCAGTAATGTTGAATGGCACATACAGACATTAAGCAAGCACAGAAGAGCGGTGACATGCATTCTGGACATTAACATGAAAAAAAAGGCAAGAAAAAAGTTGGCTTCCCTACGTTAGAGATGCAGTTATAAGAGTTCGTCAATGCTCTTGTGTAGGAGCCAGGCATCGAAAGACGCGCTTCTTAACTTGTGACTACCTTTCAGAGTTGCCAGCTCTTGATGATAAGGTTGTTTGCTCAGAATGAGCATCCAGACATACTTATTCGTGCTGACTGAAATCATATTCTCTTGTTTGAGAAAAAGAGCTCGATAACATCGCTTTATCTTTTCGCTTGTGTGGCTTCCCTGCATAGTAGAATGTGGGAGAGGCATCTTTGCTAATTTTTTCGGGAAAAACTATGCCTCCGCAGACAGGGTGAAACCAAATCTTTGCCACGTAAAACTGACAAAAGCAAATAACCACGAGAGAACTTGAGGCCATCCCTAATACCTCTCAGCCGGCAAACAAAAACAAATAAACCAGCAGGAGGTAGAAAATAATGCTTGGCAGCAGACATCAGTTAAGGTTCTGGGCTGTGTTTTTTTTTATTAGAACTTCACCCCATATAGACGTCTATCCAGACTATCTGATATCATCCCGAGGCTCACTGTTAATACTACCATTCGAAAGAATTATCTCGAATGCCAAAAAAAATTACAACACTGAGGTCGATTGGAAGACGGTCCTGGATAACGGGGCGTTTGTCATGCTCGTTAAGAAAAGTTCCGCACCGCTGTTTTTGGCCCCTCACTAATACGCACCACTTCATAGCAAAGGTACATACTACTTCAAACGTGAAAGGTAACGTTTGGGACTATATACCTGATACCGTAACAACTCGGAAGGTGGACTGGTATCTCTGAAGTAGCCAGTTATATCGATGACTCGGTGATGGCCCATTCTCAATGGCACGCAAGGAAAGAGTTAAGATAGTTCAAAACCCTCTATGGAGTTATGAGGCCGGGAAAATCAACTTCAAATTCTTTCTAGTGAGATCCCTTAGTACAATAAAAATCACATACAGGGTGTCTTACCTAAGACTTTACACGATTTTAGAAACAGGCTTTTTGAGTTACAAGAGCGCTTTTTTTTCTGCATATCATTGTCATCGTTCTTATACACCACAATACAGCTAAGTGCTAACTACCAGGCTCGTTAACTAATATTAAATATGTTGGGGAGGAGGAATAACCGCAAACTTGACAGGACTGAAGATCGAGAAGAGGACAGGACGAGCGGTAACTAGCAACTGAAGTTTATTGAAAAAAGACATGTTGCAGCAAAGGTTGCATCTGCGCATAGCGTACGGGAACTAAGATAGTGACACGTGGAACACACAAGATAATTAATGATATACATCGAAACGAACAAAAAACAACAAAGAAATGCCCGTCACAGGTTTAACATAAACCGGGTCTCTTTATCTAAAAGCGCCACGGAAGGCTCACTCACACACATATCAAGCCCAAGTTTGCGCATGTGTGCCGCCTCTAAAATCTCTCTTTCGAGCCTCGACCTGCCCCTTCCGATGATGGTGGCTTTGTTGAACTGTGGGTAGCAGCCATCGCATTCCCTGCAGTGTCTGCTACCCTGCAGTGTCTACCCTGCAGTGTCCCTGCAGTGTCTGCGATGGCTGCTACCCACAGTTCAACAAAGCCACCATCATCGGAAGGGGCAGGTCGAGGCTCGAAAGAGAGATTTTAGAGGCGGCACACATGCGCAAACTTGGGCTTGATATGTGTGTGAGTGAGCCTTCCGTGGCGCTTTTAGATAAAGAGACCCGGTTTCTGTTAAACCTGTGACGGGCATTTCTTTGTTGTTTTTTGTTCGTTTCGATGTATATCATTAATTATCTTGTGTGTTCCACGTGTCACTATCTTAGTTCCCGTACGCTATGCGCAGATGCAACCTTTGCTGCAACATGTCTTTTTTCAATAAACTTCAGTTGCTAGTTACCGCTCGTCCTGTCCTCTTCTCGATCTTCAGTCCTGTCAAGTTTGCGGTTATTCCTCCTCCCCAACATGTCTGACCAACTGGCCCAAAGCTTCCCCTTGTTGAATAATATTAAATAGTTCACTTTTGAACTATTAGTGTTAGGATCCTCACTTATGAGAGGCATGTAGCCCACCGTAATTAATATCCACATCACCTTCTAAAATTTTAAAAACGAGGTTACCTTCGTCGCTGTGGCCGAACAAATTTTGGATATTTATTAGGAGATACGCGCACTGGATAGGTTGCTTTGCCTGTAAGCTTCTCGAAAGCGCATGTATTTCGGTGCGATGTAGCCAAACTTTTTTGGGCCACAGCGCCGAGGGTAACCGCGTTTTCGGGATACTAAAAACTTATAAGGATATTACTTTTGGTCAGCTGCACGCCTGTCACTAATTACCTAATAATAATAGTTAAAAAGGAACTATTGAATATCAGATCCTGCAAGTAAGCACGTCTTAGCTGTATTTTGATGTTGAACACCGCTGACAATCTTACGCAGAAAAAAGCACTCATCTAACTAAAAGCCTATTTTTAAAAAATATGTAAATTCTTAGGTGAAAACCCCGTATAATCCCCACGCTGGCGCAGCCAGTGATAAACAATATTTAGCATTTTTACGGGGGCTATCTGTGAGTTTTTGTCAATAATTCGCAGTAGTACCTGCAGCTGAGGAAGGAAAAGATAACCTGCGGGGATCTGGTGGTTGTGGTCTCCTGTTTTGTTAATGTCTACTTTTCTTCAGCCCTTTTCACGTCTACAGTCAGATGCAACTTAACTCTGCAGTGAAGCTCCGCCCACATTTGGGTTCACCGCACAGAATTCTTCCACGACAAAAAAGCAGACCGTCGTTAAAACTTTTTTGTTGCCTAAACATGAAGCTAATCGCACGAAGAAATTATATAAGGTCTAGAATTTAGATGCCTACCTTGTTTAATAAAGTAAAACATTAAAAAGCTTATTTTGTTTACTGCTGTGACTGCCTAGCGGAGTAATACAGGACGCCGCGGACCGCGCACCAGTGTTAACCACGGCTGTTTTTGTAAATTGTATCCCACTATTGTTTTAGGCGAAACCTTTTTTTTTGCTACAACTTTGTTGGCATCAAACGGAGTGTTGTGCAGTCGCAAAACAGTACAACCTGTAACACACTGGCGGGTTCCTCCGAAGGACGTGTTTGGGCATATGTATGCGACGCTGCATAAGCGAAACCAAAGGGTTAGGAACTCTAAAAGATGCTCTCTTAACTTAGAGTGATATTCATTCGTCATTTTACCCCTGCCTGACACTCACTGTTTCGTAAAGCTGTTTCCTGCCACAGCGAGCTCATGCCTTCTCATGTGTCTTCGTTTGCAGTTGAAAATTTCCTCAATAAACTATGCCAGCCTGACGACATGGTCTGTTAGTCCAATTTCCAAGCACAACTTACAATCGATGATTACGACTAACTGAGGGAGGCCTGCAAAGTGATGAAAGTTTGGGAACTTTAGAAAAATTTTCTGATTAACATAAACATGGTGCTGAGCACTGTTTAAACGCGAGGTCTATATTGCAGCTACTCAGAATGTGAACGATAGCACGCGCGAGGCAATAATTGTCAGTTTTTGTTCTCCTGAACATATGTAATAATTCGTATTTTTCACAATCGTTCGCTCTTTGGTTCCTTATTTTTAAATGCTGAGCAATGTCCATGTCGTAGCGCAGTACCATTTTCTCACAATCCACTAAAAAATAGAGGGGAGGGGAAAGCCATGTTAGAAATTGGTGGAGCGCCATCTTAACGCTCGTCCCTGACTTAAACGATCCGCACCTGTCGCTAATGATCGCAGCCTTAACCAACCCGCCAGCTGGCACAGGAGCGCTAACCTAACCAGCTGTGTACAGTATAGGCACGCCTTCTGGCGCTTGGGAAGTTTTTGGGCTGCCAGCCCGCGGCGCGCGCGCTTTCTCGCGGCCGTTGCTTTAAATTCGGGGCCCGATCGAAGCACGCATTAGTTTAAGAGGCTTGCGCTAGGTGGCGCGTGACGCCGTGGGCGCCTATGAGCGCCGTCTGGCTGCGCGCCATCGATCGCTGCGGCCGCCGAAAGCGACAGCTGGCATCGCCTTAAAGCAGCTCAGCTTGGAAATTCGCTTCCCGCCGTCGCCGCTTGGCTGCGCTGCATTCGTGATAAGGCCGCAAATGTGCGACGCTGTGTTTGCACGATGGCAGCAATAGCGCTGGGACGTCAGCTGCTGTGGTCCAACTTAAGGCTTTTGTTTTGGTTTGTTTCAGACGCGAACATCAACGGATCTAGGCGGTGAAGTATTTACAGTGTGTCGCCGAGAACATCTCCGTATACAGAAAGGGACTCTAAAGATAAATGTGTTGACTTCTTTCAAGCATTCCACTGACACGATGGTGATTAGTGCCTTCTGCAGGCGATCGCATATTTCTTCGTTTCTACTTGTCGGTCTACAAGGTACACTCTCACTCACCATGGGTGAAACAGAGGTGAAACAGAGTGTACCTTGGCGTATTTTTCCTTCGCCTTCACTCCCCAGAGTGAGCAACAACTTATGAAAAAGGGAAGGACCCATTGTGAATTGTTCGCAACTAAAAAGCCTTATATTCAGGTGTATAAATTGCGAATCTTTTCTTTTTTTTCCCCCCTGGTTACTGCTGCGGCGATTTACACAAAAGTCCAACTGCTATCTTCATTCTTTTCCTTTTCAAATAAATCCCGCATTAACTGGCCGTGCGGTGTAAGCAATTTTCGCTTTACTTTTTGCGAGCTTGCAAGATGATGAATAAGGTTTGGGACAACATACATTGAATTTCTTTGGAGGAGAAACTCTAGAGGCCCGTGTACTGTGTGATGTCAGTGCACGTTAAAGAACCCCAGGTGGTCGAAATTTCCGGAGCCCTCCACTATGGCGTCTCTCATAGCCTCAGTCGCTTTGGGACGTTAAACCCCATAAACCAAACCAGAACATTCCTCTGCGAAAAGTGGTCCGACGGGGTCCACTTTATAGTTTCGTAATGAGCCTTTTTTGATGCATGCTGCGAACGAAAGAGAAATTGCGAAACACATCCTGCGTTACTGATTAAACTTTACGTCTGAAATAAGAGGATAAGGATAGCGCCATCAGTTGCCGTGACTATCACAGCGACACAGTTGAGACTATCAAGTACTAGCGAAGAGCGCGACAAAACGCGATATGGGATAAAAATGAGTTTTTAATGCTGCTGGATTAGTACCCCCATGCCGTAAAAAAGCTGTCCGCGTCGTCTGCGTTCACGCTGGTGTCGGCGTTGGAGCTGGCATCGTCAATGGCAACCTTGGTGTGCCACCTAGGTCACGTGACCTTCTAGCGTCATCACAACTTGACCACCGGATTGCGAGCAAACTGATCACCATGACAGGTGGCAGTTAAATTGATGATTGGTCCCAAGAGCAACCTGCATCTCATCCCCGCCATCGTCAGCACGTGCCATCGCAGTGCAGTGACGCATCGATTAACCGCTCGCCAGATGTGATATGAGGACTTCCAGCTATCTAAGAACGCAAAATCGAGAATTCTCAGCTCCGCATTACGGGCATTACCCATTGACGCTGCCGCCTCATATCCTTATGTGTACTCTCCAGTTTATATATATATATATATATATATATATATATATATATATATATATATATATATATATATATATATATATATATATATATATATATCTTTCATATATATATATATATATATATATATATATATATATATATACTTAGCTTCCCGCAAATTTTACACATGCCATGAAAATGACCGGTTATATATTTGACATGGCTCATCACATGTCCACTACACCTCTACTTCAGACTGAGGAGATTTGTTTTTTCTATGCAGAGAAAGCAAACCAAGGTGAAGTGAGCCTTAGCATACGGTAAAGTGGTCAAAAACGGGGCACATTTTTCGATACTATGCAGCTCAGCCAACCAAGCGTTCTGATCAAACGTAAGCGTTTAGTTCCTACAGTTGGCTATCGGGTTTATCTCACGCAAAGTTTTCAAATGTTTGCGCTTTGCGCTCTTAAGACAGCATTATTTTACCAGCAGAAGCAAAATGCGGCATCGTTGTGTTCTGCAGGGTGCAATGTAAATATAGAGGTTTTATTGCTTGCTCCAAATTTTTATCATTTCCTTATCTTCCTCTAGGAGAGCCCGAACGCACAAAGGGAAAACACAGATTGCCGACTATCGCGCAGAAAACGTAAAAAAAGAAACTCTGGCGAGGGCCAAGCAGCGCTGAGGTAGTGAAACGTTTTGGTGCTTTTAAAGACGAAACGGTAATAAAATTGCAGCACTGTCAATTAAGCAGGAACTGCAAGAAATTTCTTTGAAATCTGAGTGGCGCGATCTTTCTGCCGGGAGACAAGAGCTAGTTGGACAACGCGCTCTGCCAATGGAGCAAACTCAGTTCGATCTTACCTGCAAGCGTTCGAAACCTTGTGTTCACGCCCTGCGAAGAATCCAAATCCGACGTTCACAAGACAAAACTCAATGAAAGAGTGACAGCTATAACATCAAAAGACAAAGAATATTTGCGAAGAGGGCCGGAAATTGAACCGAATTGTGTTACCAAGGAGGCAGCAAGGCCTGGCTCTAGGACTGCCTAGTCTCTAGCAGGTGATGAAACTAAACAGTTCTGGGTTCTGTGTGCGCACACTTTGTTAGCCTTCCGACCAGGCTCACAAAGTTTGTTCTGGTGCCTATATAGACAGCTTCGTTGAATTCATTGCAAGGATGGGTAGCTTCCTAATTTTGTAATGACATCTCATTTCGTCGCGCTGGCTGGTTCAGAATGCAACATTTTTAAGGTTTCAATTTTTTTTTTAATTTTCATACAGCCCCGCTTAAGCTGGCATTTTAGTATTTACAAAGTCTGATGCTAGGACGCTAGCAAGTAATACGGTTGTAATTGTTTGCTCATACGTGTCAATAGTAACAATAATAAAAAAACCTTAGGGGGCACTTACGCAACGCCTTAAGTGTATGACTCGATAGTGTTTATGGGTTCCTGCGACGGCCTGGGGTCCTCTTTTCGTTTCATTTCACAGAAACGGTCTTCTCTACTTTACATTCATAGGTAGCGGGGAGTCCGCATGTCACTCCTTGCGCAGTGGCGCAGCGATTAAGCGATGCGCCACTGCTCCGGCAGGTGGCTATTTCGGTTTGGTTTGGTTTGGTTTATTAGGGCTTAACCTCCCAAAGCGACTGAGGCTACGAGGGACGCCGTACTGAAGGGCTCCGGAAATTTCGACCACCTGGGTTTCTTTAACGTGCACTGAAAAACAAGATAACCGCTGGTCCTTAAGGGTAACGGAGTGGATTCCAAGAGAAGGCAACCGTAGCAGGGGGCGGCAGAAAATTAGGTGGGCGGATGAGATTAAGAAATTTGCGGGAATATGGTGGCCGCGGCTGGCGCAGGACAGGGTTAATTGGAGAGACATGGGAGAGGCCTTTGCCCTGCAGTGGGCGTAGCCAGGCTGATGATGATGATGATGACAAACACAGCCACCGTTGGGGCTTGTGAGACTCATGTTGCTCTCCCGGAGCAACCTCTAGCAACCAGTCATCAATTTAACTGCCACCTTCCACTGTAGCCAGTTTTCTCACAATCACAGTTTGCTCATCTACCACGGGGGGGCAAGGTTGTGACGTCGACACAAGACCACGTGACTAGATGGCAGGTGCGCGACCCGCTTTTTCGCTCACAATGCCTACGACGCCGACGGCGGATTTTCTTGACAACGGGAGCCTTGACGCTAACGCGTTAAAACCGACATTTGAAAATATGTGTCCCGTTTGGGCCAAATATTCCCCGTGCGTAACATGTTCACGATGCCAGCTTCGAATAACGCCGCATCATTTCTGTACCTACAAGCCTGCGTACAGAGCCTCACCAGCGCCTTCTTTGTGTTACTCCGAGCGAACTCGTTCGCCCCATTTGAGTTGCACGGGCACTAATTACTTATCGCTGTCGAAAGGAGGTAGCACTGAGGCAACGTTCTGGCGCATTCATGTATACGCAGTGCAGTCACAGTGCGCCAAATGAGGGCCACCACAGCTTCGGCATTGAAGACAACTCTCTTTATTTCGAAATCCCCCTTATTCGAGCAAACTTTTGGTCTCCCTTTATATGAGGGTACTCGGGCTTCATTCTAAACGTATACCAATTCATCAATCTACATGTCATTAGGCCGAACGTGTGAGCCCAGCGGTAGAAGTGTGCTCAAAGCAGATGCACGTAATCTTTTATTCAAATATGCTACTTGTCGTCGAAATTCTTTCAGGCGAAAGTGGAGGAGTTTATAACAGAAATAAGGAGGAGGGGGGATGGCGTCTAGCGCTGCGCGGATAACAAATCGGAAAATTCGAAAACGCAGTACCAATATTTGCTGAATTGGCTGATGCTGTAACATCGGACAAAAATGCGTCTCTGCTGGCTCTTTGACCTGCACCGGGACGCCGCGGTGGCTAAGTGGTTACGGCGCTCAGCTCCTGACCCGAAAGAAGCAGGTTTGATCCCATCCGCGGCGGTCGAATTTCGATGGAGGCGAAATTCTGGAGGCCCGTGTACTGTGCAGTGTCAGTGCACGTTAAAGAACCCCAGGTGGTCGAAATATCCGGAGCCCTTCACTGCGGTGTCCCTCGTAGCCTGTGTCGCTTTGGGACGTTAAACCCCCATAAACTAAAAACAATATTTGAACTGCACCTTATTTCCGCTAACCTGTCGCGGTGTTTTTGCATGCCTTCGCCTAGTTTTCTGTCTGTACTTATTCCTTTTGAATTGTGTGTTTTCGTAGCGTTCTTTTTCTGCGTCCTCGCTTTGTCGTGTCCATCCGGTGTGCCCTTTTTGTCGCAGTTGCCAGCATATTCATTCTTTTCTTCATTCCTAACTATGCGTTTGTTCTCAGTGTTAACAAATTAGTAAAATAGACAGGTTTCGTTTATCCAAGTATCTCGTTCTTCTGCGAGCCCTTTTATATGACGTCATTCCGTACAAAAAATTGTCGTTTAAGTTTATTTACTTGTTTTTCCTGGAGCGTAAGCGCCCGCAAATTTACGTGGGGTCGTTGTACTTTAGAAAGCGAAAAATTGTGACTGTGAAGAACTCGGTACTATTTGAGATACTTCTTTTTTTCATGTTGTGAAAGTAAATATAAGAAATGGAGATGAAAAGGAACGTTTTAAGCTTCGCGGCTGGTTTAGAAACTTTTGAAAACAAAAAGAAAGCGACAAAACGCTGGGCTTCTCGTTGAGCTAAAGGAAGACCTTGCTTTATTTTTTTTTTCTTCTGTTCCTTCAATGCCTCGCCTACTGCAAGACGCATAAATAAGGAAGTGGCTGGTTGGCAAAAAAAAAAGCAATGATTTGGCCGTTTTTTTTTTCTTTTCTATCCAGCCGCAATCCGTTCCAGACGTCGCTGTGCAAGATACCTTGTTTTTCAGCGCTTGTCTGCCACCTTGCGTGCAATGAGTATTCAGGCCCTTTCTCACCGTGCATTTCTTAGCAGGTTGCCATCGTCAGAGCAGATTTTCGTGTTGCCTTGTGCTCAGCGATATTAATTGCCGGTGCGTGCCGGCAGGGTACAAAATTGCCTTGATTGCGTAGGCCCCGGCGCAGCTGATTAAAAATTCAGCTGCGACGCCCGAGAAGTAGAATGGACCTCGCTTGCGTGACAACCCTCTTCCCAAGTCGTTAGTAACACTGGACTGCGCCGCCGTTAATATTGCAGTTGTTGCGCCTCCCCTGTGCCTCACGCAACGCAAGTTAGGTCTATGAAGTTTCGTCCGTTGAGAAAGCCCGCGGAAAAGTTATAGTTAGGGCCGAAGGGAAACCACAGTGGGCAGATATTGTTCAGTGAGGGATAGAAGCGCTTGCGCAACTAAGGATTGACCATGACTAAGAAAAAGTACGTTCGCGGCTCCGGTAGGCCATCAAAGATGCATAATTACGGGTTAACTTCACAACTCATAGGAAACCAGCCGTAAATTTTGTGCGCGAGCAACCGTCAGGTTGTGGTGTGAATTATGCGCCTCACGGTACATACCTTTGAGAAGCATAAAGGGGTAATGCTTGCCTGCTTTAACCACTCGGCTATCTCTGTATTCCTTTCGTCTCGCTTGCTGGCGTGGAGTCTGTGGTTTTCTGTCACCCGAACTTGATGGCGCCGACGTTAATGACGAAAGTATGATCAGGAAAAGCATTCTTGCGTTAAACCTCCGGGAGTTTCACTGTTAGATTTCTTGCGTTTCTAGACATTGCTCATTTACAAACCTTTACGTTTAGAATTTTCTGAGAAACAGGAGCTCCAGCATTAATGCTTAAATGCTGTGCATAGCGAGAGTGGAGAAATTTGGATTCTTGACAACAAAAACTGAATAAGCGGGAGCGGATCATCAGTCCACGAGTCATGTATGTAAGCTTGAATATATGCTACTGTGATTTGTTTGATACAACATATTTGCCGAAAACTCAAACTAAACTTTAGCAGATATAGACATAGAAGCTAAGTGAATTTGTTTGGTGTATTGCGTGGTCTCCACACTCGCTGGTAGCGCTTGGGGGCTTGGCTTTCTTCACGTTTCCCCTCTCACCTGGCGTCGAAGGATTATCTTCGCGCTCGGCCCACTGCAATTGCAAGAGGCTTCACTACGTAGTCACGCAGAGAAACACGCATTCATTTTTGCCTAATGGCGCTCTTACTGCTAGTAAAAAGGGTAGAATTTTTCGACGACAGAAACAATTCTCAAGCTAGGGATTTCAGTGCTGTCAGATGAAGTGGAAAGAGAAGCTGGAAGAGATATGTGGAGCGGGCGCGTCTACACGGCTGGTTTTGCTCTGCGAGGCACTGCAAAACAAAGTCAGAAAGCTAGCTTGAGCTTTCCAACAGCGCTTGCTTCTGTTCGAAGCGGAAAGCTGTACTCAAAACAACGCACGATTAGTCATATGTTCGGAGCCTCTCAACGGAGGGGATGTCGAAGTTTGAACTGTTCATTGCTTCATTAAACATGCGGGTAGAGATAGAATATCTTACTGTACATTAACGTGAAATGACGGCGAGATATAATAGCATGCGTTTGAGAGTCATAGGCTGTTCGCTGTCTAAACAAGATAGATGCAGACTGAGAAGCTACGAATTTAAATCTCCAAATGAATTCATGTTCTACGCGTATTCTCTGAATTCAGCTGGTCTGTTTTGAGCTAAGTGCACTTGTCAGCTGTCCCCGCTGCTCGATTTATGACTGACTACATGATGCGTAAATAAAGTGGCTCATAACCTTCAAAAAACGTGGCTTTATGGCCGTACAAAAAGTACATAGTGATAAACACCTTTGACAGAGAAACAGTTTCGCAGACTCACGGGGAATTTTACCTATTCTGCTACTACACCCCCCGTCAAAACTATGTAGTCCATGAGGTTTGCTTGTGAGCCCCGTGGTGTGCCTTGTTATGCATCCTCAGCGGCCGTTATTCTCTCTAAAAAGAAATAGCTTCACGACCTCAATCCTCCCAAGGTTTGAACTCCTAGATGTGCTAGTGAGCCCCGCTAAACAACTTAAAAGCAAGCCCCTTGCCTTTTTTTTTTTTTTTGACGAGGGCTGTACGTCAGGCTTTACATTGTACATTATCATAACCTTACGGGATGAATGTTCACAAAGCAATACATTGCTTGAATGGCAGACTTTTTACCACGTTCCTGTGCTCGGTCCGCTCATATCTTGATAATAAAATAAATAAGAAAGTTACATGTGTAATTGAATGTTACTGTACTTCGACTTATAAATGGTTTTGTTCGCTCGCTCTTTAAGGTCATACGCGCTTAAATGCAATGCAATAGGTACATTTCAAGCGACAAATAATAGCAACCCAATGAGTCATTTTACCTTAATAATATTCAGAGGTGTTCAAAGTAAAAAATGAGCAACCACTTTTTATTTGGGAATTTTAATAGCTTAACTTCTAATAGCGCAATGCGTAACTATTACGTAAAGCATAACATAATGTGAACCCTTCGCCTTAGAGGCATAAGCGTGCACAGCGCAGTGCGCGCTGGTCTCATCTTTCCGCTGGTTCGCCTCGGGTACAATTCCACCCAAGATTAGATAACTTATCCGCCCTTTTGAAACCAGTATACACGTAAGATGTCCGAGGACATCACCACTGCTATGACTGGCGTTGTTTTATCAGTTTCCCACCTGTCTTGCTCTAAAACTGTAAAAATCCTTTATAGACATGTCAGCATTTGGCCTCGTGCTCTCTTACATCTTCCTTTTTCTTTTCGTGGAAATCGGGCTAGCGCAGCACAGAACAAGACGAGAGGGAGAGACTTTAATGAATGCAGGAGAGGTCTGCCTGGACATTAGCCTAGCATGCTACTCCAGAACAGCACGAGGGAGGTGCACAGGACAAGGGGCTTTCCCCAGCCAGCCCACAGTAAGGAAAGGAGTGAAACAGTTGGTTGGTTTAGGGGGTTTAACGTCCCAAAGCGACTAAGGCTATGAGAGACGCCGTAGTGGAGGGCTCCGGAAATTTCAACCACCCGGGGTTCTTTAACGTGCACTGACATCGCACAGTACACGGGCCTCTAGAATTTCTCCTCCAAAGAAATTCAACCGCCGCGGCCGGGATCGAACCCGCGTCTTTCGGGTCAGCAGCCGAGCACCATAACCACTGAGCCACCGCGGCGGCGGAGTGAAACAGTAAAAGGAGTAAAACAGTAAGGAGCAAAACGCTCCCTTTAATAAAAAGGAGCGTGCTAAAGAACAGCTTGCTTCTTTTTTACTCCAATTTAGTCGTATTCGTGTTTAGAGTGCGGCAACACATTTTACGCGAGTATCTCACGCCTTTTTTCATTGGATTTCAGCTCAGAATTTGCAGGCGCTATGCGAGCTCGCATCTTTGTGTGTTCTTCCTTTTCGCTTATTTTCGCTTATTTTCGTAGCAAGCACCACCTCAATTTATGTAAATGTTAAATCCGAGACCGATCGTTTTTGTGACTTCAGTGTGTGATGTTTCGCGCTCTGTATTCACTGAGCGAGTACAAAGTGGCTCAGTCTGTCGCCCTTGTATTGACCCTTATTCACGCTCAATTTGTGGAACTGAAGAGAACTTTTCTCCCAACCTTTTCAGAGTTCTGAAGTGCCACGGGCGCTACTGTCCCTTCGGTGCACTACCCGACAGCGAGCTTTCTGAGTTCAAAACTTCAGGAAATATTTGTATTTGCACTAAATGCGTAATAGACCGTCAGAATGACTGCTCAGAACTTTTGATTTCAACAGAGTAAAATTGCTAGCCGTTAGCAGTTTTTGAAAAGCCTAAATTTCAGTTTGGTTTTCCTTACCTCTCTCATTTCTGTGGAAAGTGCGCAAAAATGCATAATACTGTGGCGCAATTTTCTCATCACCCGCCTGGAATATCAAAAGTTAAGCGGTGGACGTACATAAACCCCTTTTCCTTAGTAAGAATGTCCATCTCTACTAACAATAGCAAAACACGTCCATACGTTTATCGGCCGTTCAGCGCCTCGATAAAGGAAAAAGGATTAATAAAAAAAGCGGATTCATGGCGTAACATGGTAATATGTGCCTATAGGTGTTATGTTCCCAGTTTTTTTCGTATAATGATGAGAAATGAGCTTGAAGTGCGCAGCCTACAAATACCATATATGCCCAAAATTTTCAGACATCTAGCGCAGTGTCAGGACAGGTACAGTCTTTGTCAAAAGTTAAGAGCCCAGGGGCTTTGCTTCTAAGCCTCGCAGTGGGACTCCTGTAACATTCGTGGTAGTCCTACCCCTTGGAGGAGGCAGGACCAGAAATCTTCTTACCTTCAGCAAATTTGGAGCGCTGGAGATCCTTTACGAACCAGACAGTGTACTTCAGAAGCAAGTCCCCTGGGCTCCAAACTTTTGACAAAGGCTGTACTTCTGTGACTTGTTTAGTTGCCTTAGATTTTGAACGGCTGCTCCTATGTTCATCTCATCTCACCTTACACCATTCACCGCTGTCATTTAATTTCTTATATTCCTTTTCCAGTACGCTACAGAACAGGCATACCGTGAACATAGAATCCCCTCATCCGTAGATTCATAATTGCTCATGTTATTTCTCATTACCAACATTGTGCCAGTCGCTGCAATGCTGTCTGTTGAAGCAGAATGCTCTACAGACACAGCCTGTAGCTTTAAACAGGGACATAGGCGTTTTCTTAATGCGCTATACAGTCTGTAGACCTTAATTTTGCAAAATAGGCACTGTAGTAGAGGCGAGAGTGCCTGTGAGTGCGTGTAATTGCAGCAGCTGCAGTATTCACGAGAACAATATCTCGTACGTTTCTCCACACTCTATGGTACGCAGCCCGCCGTGATTCAGTTGCTCCGCGGATTCCGTAGAGTACCACAGTGCGCGCTCGGAGCCACAGCGGCAGCTATATATATGCGTCGCCTAAGTAAAACGTGCGCACATTACGGCTTCCTTCTTCCCCAAACTGCCCGAATGCAGACCCACGCTCTTTAGCCCTTTCACCAGCTGTGCCTTTCGCGTGTTCCTGTTCTTAATATTTCGCTGACGCAAGTGCATTTCAGCATGGTGCTGTGGCCATTTATGCGTTATAATGACCACCAACTTCCTAAAGCGTTAGTGGAGCTTTGATAAAAAAATTAAATTTATAGTTGCGGAAATTACGAAGCACTTAACAAATAATTCTTTCTCGACTAAATTCACCGCAGTGAGCTGTTTTTTTTTATTCCTGCTTGGGAAAAGAACTTCCGGAACTTAAAGCTCCACCCGCAAGAGAATGAGAAAAGCAAAGAAAAAAAGAAAGAAAGTTAAATCAGGGCAACGGCAATTTACAGCACGGACTATTCTTCACCCTTTATGGTCTTGCATTTTTTCTGGTATACTTGCGGCATATTTGAGCGAAAAAGATAAATAGAAAAAAAAAAGCGAAGAAAACTTCTTTCGCTCGAAAACGCATTCACGGCCCCGAAACTGGGCGCTTCAAAGCGTAAAAGTCTCAATCAGGCCGCCTTCTTTTTTTTTTTTTTCCTCGAATATGTTCTCGTCTCCAGTCTTTGTTTTTACTTCTCTGTCTCGAAGTATGCTTTCCTTACCATAAACGTCCCTCCTCATTGCTCGCACTTAGAAAGTAATGGTCGCCCAGAGTTTGCCCGCCGTAAAAACCACATCAGTGTTGTCTCAGCGGAGCAAGTACCTCGGACTGCGTCGAAAACGCTTCCGAAATATTTAGGTGGCTTTTCTTGCTTGGGTTGTTTTGGATATATTGGGTGAGTTTACTGGAGGAAACGCCCTACTTAGGGCGATTGCCTATAAGCCACTACGTTTGGTCAAAACGCCTTTTCTCGAAAGCCGCTGATTGGGTGTCACTCACTCGATTATAGCCGGTGAGCAGCAACTGCCGTATTCAGGACGTTTCATTTTTTGCGTGGAAAATAAAAATATAATAAGGGGCTTAAAAAGAGCCTTTTGCGCGAGACAGTTTCAGCGCATTACTAAACTGATTTCTCCTTGCAGTTTCGGTTCGAAATGGCCTGTTTAAGACAAAATTTACGCCGAAACACTTTGCTGTTGGCCCTCGTAAGATCCGCGCTGTTAATCAGGATTTAAAAAACTTTGCCAGCCAAACCAGGCAGTCAGCGGAAATACGCGGCTGCACAGAGCTTTCACTGGTTAGCCATTAGCCAAAGTATAAGTTTAAGCACAATGAACACAAACAAATGGAACGAAGACCTTAATTAATGTAATGCGTTTCTGTTTATCTTATCATTTTCCCGAGTATCGATGCAATTCTATCAACATAAAATACTGCGAACGTATCCTCTGACGAAACCTGACGTTAACCAGCTAAGCCAAAGCCCCTCAGCGCACGAGCTACATTGGGTCTTATTGGTTTTCGTCGACCCGATCCTTTTGTCCGTCTTCACCCGTCCCGTCTCATCCCGCGCGGTCGGAGCCTGATTAAGAGGCCGTCTGGCCTTTCTTGCCTCTCGTCGATTGGACGTAGCAGCTCCGCCCTGCGGAACCCTGCACAATAAGATGGACACATCGACAAGCTCCGAGAATGGAGAGGTCGCATGAAGAAGCGCTAAAATTAGCCTCATGGCATGCCTCTAGCTTCTCAGGTGCCTCACGCGTTACCCGGGATACGAAGCATCGGCTGTTGGCCAGAATTATTGATGCTGCTGTCACGACGAGCGGGGTCGTTGTCCTTGACTATGGGGCCTCCCCATCGATGCCCCATAGCTTCAACGTTAGGGGCCGATGGAGACGCGTGCGGCGTGCGAGAGCCCATTAGAGACTCTGTAGCCTGTCTTTTTTCCTTTATGTGCCGTCGACAGCCGCACGCGAGTTCATTAGTGCGTTCGGAATCCGGTTTCAGGCCAGAGGGCGCAGTGAGCGCTGGTGCTGCTCGCGTAGCCCTGATTGGATCGCTGATTATCTTCGGACCCGGGGTCTAAAAGTAAGGGCTAATTTCTGGTTCGCCTCCTGCCGTCATTTACGCGAGCCAGAGAAAGCCGAAAATTAGGACACTTTTCGGCGATGCCCGCCGCAGATTGGTTGCAAAGCTCCTACGGCTATCGGCGGTTGGGATGCGCCGTTAGCCTCGAACCGTTGTTTCTTTAACGCAGCCGTCCAGCAATGTAGCCCGATATATTTTCCTGCTACTTCTGCCACGCTTGAGACCAAAGTATAGTTCAAAGCACAAAACTCACAGAGGCACCTGATTACATTTTAAGTTGACAATGCAATACAATTAAAAGCCGTTTGTGCCTTTACCAAAAGCGACATTTTTTCCGGTTTGGTGACGTCCAGGAAATGAGGATTATTCAGTCTGGTGACGTCACTTCCGTCCAGACAAGGGGAGTGAGTGAGGTGCGTTTCCAGATTCAGCGCAAAGGATCATGGGCAAGTCGTCTGCTACCGCTGCCTCCGATTCCAAATTTCTCCCTCTGCTTGCTTGCTTCACGGCAGTCGCTGTGTTAATATCGCTTATTACACTAATTTATTTGCACTGTAACGCCGCTGATTGTATTGCTTCATCGCAAGACCAACGCGACGTAGAGTCTGCGCTGCTTCGTAGCGTGTTTTGGCACGAAATGCAACCATAACAGCGTATATGGTAGGACGCTTTCTATCCGTAAGCAGTGCGGTGTGTTGAGACGCGCTCTGCGCCCAGTGGCATGTATGGATAGCTTGCTAGCCCACTGGCAGCTTTACATGCTGTGAGGAAAATACGTCTATCGTCTGCTAAACAGTGCGCGTTTCAGCCCTTCGTTGCCTTCGTAGTGTGGCGAAAAGCAAATATATAGTTACCGATGTGTTAAACTAGTTCAAACGCACCTGCAACCGACTGCCGTGCATACACAGAACGGCAAGCCTACGCTTGCACATTATAATCGTTACAAGACAGTCTTGCGTTTCGTTATTGTCAATTTCTGCTCCCAGGATGCGTTCATACGCAGCCCGGGCTCATCTTACGGTGGTGCTGTGCAATAAGCGATGTCGCTGCGCAAATAAATGAGTGAACAAACGATGCACGCATGCGCGGCAATCGCTATGCAAAAGGCGTTGTGTGGGAGACATTTTGTACCGGAAGTAGCTGGCAGACGACTTGTCCATGGTTCTTTGCGTTCGCTTCGGAAACGCACCTCACCTATTAAGCTCTCTGGTGATGTCGCTTATCCATAAACATTTTGTAATATCCAGTCTTGAAATGTCACTTCTCCCCAGGCAATGGGCGAATGTTGTCACTGAAGGCATGTTTTGGCCCCTGTTTCTACTAATGTTATCGCTTTATAAATTTCTGCCCAGGAAGAAGATTACGAGAAAAGCACCCGGACCTCTGCGCGAATGTGTTCCGTTAAAAGCTCAGGGGTCTCTTCATCGTTCGTCGCTCGTCCAGAGTTTCTGCGAGGAGGTTTCTTTTCCACTGTTATGCGTTGCCCTAGATACAAGCTAGCCGATGAACCCTCCTCGAGCCCCCTACTGAAAAGATTTTCGTTATGGTCGGCTACTCAAACCCGGGGCCACGGTGGTTAGAAAAGAAGGTCATTCATAATTTTTGTTCACTGGCGGTGGCGGGAAGGCTCATTACCAGCAAACCCAGCGAAATTTGAAAGGGAAGAAACGCAACGCATAAAAGCAGTCATTAGCTGGATAGCCCCAGTAGGCAGATGAAGGGAAGTTTTGCCAGACAACCAATTAATCTTGCTTAAAGCATCTAATCTCTTAGATCTTCGTGACCATTCTTGAAACCAGTGTAGGTTATTGCTATTGGAATAGTTGTTAGTTTGATTTAACCTTATATCCGAGCAGACCCATTTTTTTGGCCGGAACCCGAAGCCTGCACCCCTTGCCCTTTTCTCTCCTTAACTGATTTTTATGTTGTGCTGCAGCTTATTTTGACTACAGGACTAAATGTAAATGTAATCAATTTTCTCGTTTTCATTTATTTTTATGTCTTTATTTTTTAAGAAATACTTCTTATTCAGCACCCGTTTTTTTTTATCTGCCTGCTTTTAGTGTATAGAGACAGAGAAATTGGCTTGAGCAGAGTCGAGTGCTGCCACAAACTAACTATGCCCGATGATTATGCAGTACTTTAAAACCTCTCATACAAAATTTTTTCAATCAAAACTTTCCCTGGAGAACTTCGAAAAACCTGCATCGTTTGAAAGCGGTGGTTTCTTCTCATTTTATTCAATGCCTTTCGTACAAGCCTGGAAATGATTTCGTTTCCAGTGTATTCAGTCCTGTGGTTGGCTCTTTTGATCTCTTCTTTCTATTTGATCGTTAGAAATGAGTTACGAGATACTTGATAGGCATTATATACATCCAACTATTAATTTACACTCATATTACAAATCTTGCAGCCTTCACCAATTTGAGGATCCATAGCGCACAGAATTGAAGGGACACAACGCAAGCGCTAAACTTCCACTGAACAATCTTTATTTGGCGCGGACAACCTTATAAACATCAGGTAAGGTACAGGTATAGATGACAAACAATGATTATCTTGTCAAGCTCATGACGTGTCAGGAATGAGAAAAAACACAATGCAAGCCACCAATCAGTGACCACGTTTCACACTATCGCCCGCTGCCTTGAATCTAAGAAAGCTAAGTCCATTTTTGATAATTACACCGAAGGATCACTAACGCAATTTTCCAATCTCTCTTCTAAACGTGCTCACTGATTGGTGGCTTGCATTGTGTTTTTTCTCATTCCTGACACGTCATGAGCTTGACAAGGTCATCATTGTTTGTCATGTATACCTGTACGTTACGTGATCTTTATAAGGTTGTCCGCGCCAAATAAAGATCGTTCAGTGGAAGTTTAGCGCTTATGTCGTGTCCCTTCAATTTTGTGCGCTATGGATCCTCATAATAACTACCCACTAGTCCGAGCCCTGACACTTCTAAATTCATTAATTTGTTAAGCATTACTATTGCTGTCAGAGTAGGCACTGCCATGCCTGGTTTTTCAGACAGTCTCGGATTTGGTGAGACTGTTTTGGTGTGAAACACTACTTTACGAGGCCAAACCGGCTCACCAGTTTGTGTGAAGCTTGAACTTGAGGGTGTCCTTGGGCAAACAATAAATAAATAAATATTGCCGCGACTGGGATTCGAACCAGCAGCTCCGTGAAGAGCTCAGATTCGCTAGCCACTGCACGAGAGCACTAGGATTTTGAAGCAGCCGATCGCGCCTCGTTTTAAATTCCAACACACTCTCGCACTGCACATTGCACATCGCCTCCTTCATGAACTAATACTACTATCCAACTATTATTCCGCTTTGAACTATGTGACGGTAGTGAAAGAGAGACGTGCGCTGCCTGCGTCGACGCCATTTCGACGCCATTTGGCTCGCCTAATCTTACTTCACAAACTGTATCACCATCCCACCCGCCACGACGAGTTTTTTGCCACAGCCTGCAGTCATTCCTCGCCGCGACCACGATAACAAAACAAAACATATAACATACCGTTCATCGCTTTACGCAAAATCTTTCATTCCTCGCACTATAATAGACTGGAATAACCTGCTATCACACGTAGGTACTGAGGTTAACTTACAATCGTTTCAGCATTCGATAAAGCAAACCATATTTTGTATTTTTATTGTATTATGTGCGTTTACTGAGTATTTTATTCTGCGTTGTTTGTTGTGTTATTTGTGTACATTACTAGCTTTATTTCATATTTCTTTATTATATGTATTTTGTTTCAAGTGCCTGTGCCGTACTTTCAAGCTTGCATTGCATGCTTGTATAACTGGCTCCCTGGGACAGTGGATACCTCAATCGCCCTTTCAGGTACGTGGCGGTGGTGTCCACCTGCAAAAATTGTATTTCGTGCTTAGCAATGCTAAACCGCCAGCCAATTTTTTAGCTTTAGTGCGATGGACTTGAAATGAGGATAGGAGAATGACATAGCTCTCGCAGACAAAAAGAAAGTGGAAGGCCAGACCTTCTGATGCATTATAACACTCCTCTTTTGTGCTGTCACATGTGCGTCGCTCTTTTGCAGTGTGAGTGACGTTGAGTAACATCCGTAATAATTATTTGAAAGATATCCTCTTATGTTATTTATACGGGGTTCTTCTCTCGAACGTAGTGGTCGCTTGCATTGTATTAGAAGTGTTTACTACATATAATTCGGTAATTCTCTGGCAAGACACAGGGTGAAATTGTGTCCTTTAAAAGTAGCATGACTTTGCCTGGGAAAACCTACTGCAGTGTGCTTGGTTTAGAATTAAGTGCGCCGATTTCACTGTAACTTTCTGATTACTAAATTATCTTTATTAATAACGTGTTGACTCGTTTTTAAGCAGCGTTTAATGCTGCCGTTTTCCACCCTAGCATCTGCTGTATCGGCTATACTGAGGTCATAACTCACATTTTCTATAATTCATGTTTCTTACTTCGCAATCTTGTCTCATGCTGAGAACAAAATCGTCATATTTTAATATAAAGATGCACCTGCCATCAAGACAGGCCTGCCGCATTTCATTTGTCTCTATCTCTTGCACTTGCTTCCTAATCAGACGGATACTTTAACCTGACCCAACTAAAGCTTTTCATCGTACTGGTAACTCCATGCTTCGGTTGCTTTTAATGACTTAAAAGCCGGACCATTAAAACGGAGCGTAGCGTTGTTCGACGTCTAACAGAGACCGCTCGAGCCTCTCAACAAGCGGTTGCCCGCAGCGGCCTTCCCGCTAAGGTTCTGCGATCGTTGTGTCACCAGAGGATCTTGGCAACCAATCTCCTAAAGGGGGCTTACAAGTCTCCCTACAACTTGCTCCCGTTCAGTACTCGTAAGTGCTTGCGACGATCGCTCAGTCGCTGTCAGCAAAAGAAAGACGTCGGCGCAGAAAAGGGAGAAAGAAGCTTGAGTTCAGAGAACCCCTTCCAGTCAGGAACCTAGAGGGCCGCCTACTGAATCAGCAATGACCAATGAAGGGGTCTTGCAACAATAGCGGCCGAAGTGCGCGTTCACAATTGCACCGACGAACAAAGCGTCCCGGCGTCAGAGCGGAAAGGTTTAGAGGGGAGCGGAGCAAATATAGATTCGTCTTGCCGTGACTGTCTTGCAACGTCACGCGATATAAATCTCCCCGGGAGAAGTACAACTTGTTTGCTCCTTTGTTTGGGGCTTTGTCCCCCGTGCTCTAGCTTGCCTCCCGAGCGATCATTGGCTTTGCGCTCTTTTTTGTTTATTTTTTTTTATTTTTTCTGCGGAGAAGAATAAATTTGTTGAGTTACGTCGCATAAATCACGCTCTGCTGTTCGCTGGCGTAAGCTTTTCCTTACAAGCGAAGCTAGGGAAGCAACGCTGAACATAAACGTCCGGAGTGAACCGGGCGCAGTTATAACATGTTCATGAGAAATAACTTACACTTGTGGCAGACAAGAGAATGGTCCTGTGATAGGCACTTTGTATTCATGCTCGTTTCTGATGGGCTCTTACTAGAGTGTTAGGGTACAAGTAAAGCACCAAAATTGCAAATTATCTCGACAGACTGGTCGTTGTGCTTTGAAGGCAAGCATTGAGCTATGGGCTTTGCGAGCGGCTGATAGAAAGGAAAGTTGTTTCCTTTTTAAGCGACGCATTCAGTGCCAGTCATCCGTTCATGCGTAACTCTGGCTTTCTGCTTTCGCACTTCATGCAGACTGCTGGCCATAAAACACAAGTATTATTGGTTGAAGTTTTCCCCTCTTACCTGCAAAATCTTGAAAAATTTAGAAACTTTTAATCTTTATTTGCCCCATGTGCACGCGTGAGAGACTGGCGCTGAATACTTCCGTGGAGCGTTCTGACAGCAAATATTCTTCGGAACAAGCCCTATTTGGTGCTTTTCCAGAGAGTTGGAAGTCCCTGCGCGCAGTTAAGCCATTGCTTCTCTACCTAAACTGACAACTCTGTACTACATGCTGTGGCCAGGCGTGTTAGCAGTGTGTTTACTTATATCAGAAGTAATCTTTGTGCGCACTGGAGTGGCGATGAAGACAAACCGCGCTGGAACTAAAAAATCCCAGACACCAAAACTCTGATCAGAAAAGAGAGGAAAAGAACTTGTACTTACCATGATCATTATAGCCCGTTTCCTCCTGAGTACAAATGAATAAGGTAGAGAATAGTGGTTCAAGCCGCTATCTTTGCGTTTGATCTTAACTAAACCTCAATTCTCGTGAAAAAGACGTGTCTTTGATTAATTCCTGTAAATTAAACGTGGGCTGTGCTCTGTTACAACGGACAGCTCTTGTGATGTGCCGTATTTGAAGCATACACTTCAAGCACAAGCATTGGCGTTCAGGATACACTCACCCACAATATTTCACGTGCTGAATAAAAATTATTGAAAGTTAGTAACCTGCTACTGTTTAAATCTCGGTATAAGGTACATGGTACTGTAATGTATGAGCTGTGTGCATTCAATAACCTGCTGAACGAGGCGTCTTCTTTTTTTGGCTCACTCGTACACTTAACCTTAGTTTGCTCGTGAAATGTCACCATATCTACGAGTCACGTAAACCTGCCAAGTAAGGAAACAAACGATTGAGCAGTGACCTTCCGAAGGATGTCAAAAGAAACACAGGACGCCTGGTAAGCGGCGACTCAGTGTGTAACGTTGCTTCTGAAAATTTTCTGCCCACCCTCCTCAAGAATATTCTATACAGCACTGTTGCATAAAAATGTTACAGA
Source organism: Amblyomma mixtum (assembly GCF_055824585.1). NCBI lineage: Eukaryota > Metazoa > Arthropoda > Arachnida > Ixodida > Ixodidae > Amblyomma > Amblyomma mixtum. The sequence continues at coordinate 67,114,622 of NC_143017.1, read as the reverse complement.
ACAATAAACATGAGTAAGTTTTGTGCAGTAATTTAACGGAATCTCCAAAAGTAGAGCACGTTTGTAATAAGGGACTAATTACTCATTGGCCTGCTCCCAAACGCAGCCAAGTTGTCTAATACGCACGTACAGTCCAAGCAGTGGGATCATAATTTTTTCTTTTTTTTTTCCCAATTAATTCCTTTCTCGCTTCATTATTCGTGGCTGCCATTTGTGACGCCAGGTACGATACTTGGCAAGCGATGTTACTCGCCCACCGTCGTATCAAATGCGGCCCTTCATTTCTCAGTGAAGGGCAGCGTTCCGAAATTATGCCGCATGTGCTTTTCTTCAATGATGTTCAGCATCTAGACGAGGTTTTTCCAGACCGTGAATGATTTATTACTTCATTATTTTCATAAATTAGTAAAGCCAGCGTAAAATAAAACGGCTAGGAATATTTTCTTTCTACGTTTCAAAGCAGCGCCATGACGCGTGCCACCGCATATCATCACAAAGCATCATATCATCAGATATCATGCCATATGGCGTGACAACGGAGGTTTAAAGTCCGGAAGCTGCACCTAGACGACGAGAGACGCCGTAGCGGAGGGCTACAGATCAAGTTATACTACTGCACGGAGCTTTTGAATGTGCACTTCTATGGCACAGAACTTGGGTAATGCTTGCATTTCACACCCATCAAAATACCACGGCTGAGATCGAGCCCGTCAACTCTTGTTCAGCCCCCCACCACTCTAGCGACCAACATGTTGGACCACAGAGTTTTCCTGATCATTCCACGCGAATGCCAAGAAGTGTGCGTCAAATGGGCCCCCATGCTTTTCCACTCTTTTATTTTAATGTCCTTGCCTTGTGTGACGTTGGGATCACAAATAGATTAAAACACTTGCTCGAATTTGACGCCTTTCCAACGTCTTTCGCCAGTGTAGAAGAATTCTCATTTTATTTATTTATCCTCGAAGCAAACTGCTTCGAAGACAGTGACAAAACCCCTCGGGGGCATTTATCGTCGGTGCATTACACTTGTTTGTCCCGTCGGGTCACCCGGTTTGTATCGATCGCTTCCTTCGAAGATGTGTCCTCGCCTCACCGCTCCGTGCAACGCTTCCGGGCGCTGCGGACTGTCGCCTCAGCTCTCATCAGCTTCCGCCCTGTTTACGCACCGACAAGCGCACAATGTGCACGCACACTGCAAGCAGTATACGAACGCACACTCCGCACCATGTTTTAATATGGTTCTTGATTAAAATCCGCCGCTCATTTCCTGGACTGACTGCCCGGTCACCACAAGGGTAATAATTCTGGTGACTACTTTGTATTCTCTGTAAAAAGAAAGAAGTACCAAGAGAGATAAAAGGAGAAAGAGGGAGATGGGAGAGCCGAGCTTCCGCGCTGACTCGTTCGTGGCAGCTGTTACGCATACCGAGAAGCATGCAGAGCGTGAAGCCAGCTCGCCAGGAGGCCTTCAAGCGGCGGGAAGTTAAATAATGGAGCTACGGCGGCGACAGCGGCGAACCCTCGCGAGAAAGAGGCATAATGCCGACGCAGCCTATTGTCAGAACGGTGTATCCCCGCAGCGATCTGCAAGGTAATTAGGCTCTCTGCGCGGACGACCTGCGCACCGGATTCGGGCGGGGGGTCTGCGGCTCGCAAAAGAGTGGAATTTGCGGCTTCTGAGGAAGCGAGAGAGGGGAGAGGGTGTGGAAAGAACGGGACATGAAAGGGCTGGAAATGAAGCAACGAAACAATAAAAAGAATCCTCCTCCGGCGCGAATCGACCGCAAATTTTCAGTTCCCGGGCGAAGCCGGTCCCACGAGATCCCCTTAGGGTAGTCTGTTCCTCTTCCGCCCTTTTCTTCACTCCCTTCCTCTTACTCAGTCAGCTATTTTCTCCTTTCGCTCTCTCATTTCACTTCTGATCTATTTGCGGAGCGCCATTTGTTTCTTTCTGATTTTACACTTTGTCGCACAAAAAAGAAGCTCGGTGCTGGCAGTGGGCACCTTATTTCCGCTTTGGGATCCCCACCTATCCGGGGACCGTCGCTACCACCGCCGCCTCTTTTAGCTGCGAGGAATGGACGCGAATCGCAATTAGCATTTTTGGACAGCGCGGCTGTTTCGGCTGAATTGCTTCCTCTTTTCCCCTTTCCTTTTTTTTTCTCTCTCTCTCTTCATCGAGCTTGGGCCGCCTGGCGGCTTGTCGACGACCCGGCCTAGAACGGCACGTGCGCTGAACTTCCAGCTCTTGCGCCACACAGCAGAGGGCGCTGGTGCAGTGCTGATAAGGGTAGGAGAAATAGGGGAAAGGAAAGGCAAGATAAGCGGCTGGCTGCGGTAAAAGGTTGAACACAGTGAAGGCGACGAAGACAAAGTGGTGTCGAGAGGAGCGAAAATAAAAATGGCGCCGCTCCTTCGGGAAACAGGAAATGAAATGAGCGCCGCTGCTTGGTTGCGCGTAGAACTGTATCGACACAACAAAAAAAAAAGCGAAAGAGTAAACTAGCGCCCTCTGGTGGCAAAATGAGAGATCTGCGAACAGCTCATGGGTTCTTGGCGGCGCAGCCCGGGAGGTGACTGCTGTCCGTGGCCTGGATATTGCGACGCCGCCCGCATACACCGCCCAAAGCTGGGCCCCGTCGCCACTGCCGCCTATCTCCGGTGTTCGGTCGGCGTCGCTTTGATCTCCAGAGGGCATGCGGAAATCAGGGACCTTGGGAGAGGAGAGCGGATGAGGGTGGGCGAGGAAAAATGAGGAGCAAAAGGAAGGAAGCCGAGTGGCGAACCGATACTCGAGAGAAGCGACCATTTAATGTCTCCATTCTGCCTCGATCTTTGGCGCTGCACTCCGCCTTCTTCCTCCTTCATTCTTTTTTATTTCTCTTTGCTTTTCTTGTTTTCTTGCTACCTCTTCTTTCGATGCTTCGTCGCTAAGGACGAGTGAAGAGGACTCGGGGCTTGGATGAGATGAAAGGAACGTCTCGAGCTGGGGGCAGCTGATGCTGGCAGCTCTAAATAATGGAGGCACAAAGAAATCGCGTGCACAAGTAATATTGGCGAGAAGCGCGAATATCATTAAATTATGCGCGTGGAGAAAGGTACCGAACCAAAAATATAAAGAGGAAAGGTTCGAATCTTGGGGAGTCTTGATTGACAGTTAATTACTTCGCGCAGTTCTCTCCTGGGACAGTATAATCACCCCAGGTGAAGTTCCCTGTGCTTGCGTTCTCTCACGAATTACTTGGCGCTGTAATCTCGAGGGAAAGCATAAAGCGCGATCTGCGAGGAGTAATTCGTAAAGCGCTAGAGAAGTAAAGGAGGGAATAGTTTAGATTTTAATGAAGAAATAATAGTTGTCGACAAAAAGTTCGCCCTTTATAGCTTCCTTTTTTTTAACTACACGAATTGCGCTAAGCCTCAGATATGTACGTACGCGAATAGAAGTGAAGTTTAATAACACCCCTCTTCTAATAAAGAACTGCGCTGAAGACCAGTTTTAACTGTCATCCTTACTGAGTTCTTCCAGTGTGTACCTGTAAATGCATGTGACCTCATCGTTTCCGCCCAAAGGACTGAATGAGTGCCAGCATGTTGAGAGAATCTACGTGAAAACGGTATACTACTCCGCATGTTTAAAAAAAAGCGATTCTTATCTTCGCCGAAAGTGTGCATAAAAATGACTGTGAACCGGCATGAAGCTACCCTACATAAAGCATAGGCAGAGTGGGTGGGAGAACAAACGCGTTAGTGACATCCTAGCCGAAATCAAGAGGGAGAAATGCGCTTGGGCAGGGCATGCAATGCGAAAACAAGCCGTAAGGGTAATGGAGTGAATTCCAAGAGAAGGCAAGCGTAGCAGGGGGTGGCAGAAAGTTAGGTGGGCGAATGAGATTAAGAAGTTAGCGGGGATACGGTGGCCGCAACTGGCGAAGGACAGGGTTAATTGGAGAGACATGGGAGAGGCATTTGCCCTGCAGTACGCGTATTCAGGCTGACAATGATGATGATGATGACATAAAGCTTGCCTGCCCCGGCGTCTAACCTGCTTAAGAGTCCCTGGTCATGGAGACGCTTCTTGGCTGTGGAATATTCCAGCCCCATCAACAAGTTTCAGCACTAGTGCACGTGCACTAGTGCTGCACGTGCATCACATGGCACGTGCATCAGCACGTGCATCACATGAAAAGGGGCGGAATACAATCGTTATATTCACTAATGCCATCCTCGATTGCATCAGTGAGGTAGGCATCGACATTTTACTTTCACGTAGTTTACGAGGGGGTACCCAAAAGAAACCGGACTTATTTTTGTTTGAACTTATTTGTTCACATTTTAAGCACACACCTTCAGTCTCCTTCAAAGTATTCCCCACTTGCAATGATACGCTTGTCGAATCTTTGATTCCATTTTTCACAACATTGTTTAAATTCATCTTTTGTGATGCTTGACAGTGCCTCCGTCGTTTTTTTCTTCACCTCAGCAACATCAGCGAAACGCTTTCCATTCACCTATATTTTCATTCTAGGAAACAAAGAAAGTAGCACGGGGCAAGGTCAAGAGAGTATGAGGGTTGAGGAATAGGGGTCATGCCATTTTTGGTCCAAAATTGTCGTAGAGACAGGGCTGTGTGAGCAGGGGCATTGCCATGATGGAAAAACCAGTCACCCGACCGACACAAATCTGGCCGCTTCCACCGCACACTCTTGCCCAATCTTTTCAAAACATCCAAGTAGAAAGCCTGGCTAATTGTCTGACCCTGTGGAACAAATTCTCAATGGACGACTCCTCTCACATCGAAAAAACAAATCAGCATTGTTTTGAGGTTTGGTTTCACCTGGCGAGCTTTCTTGAGGTGAGGTGAATTTGAAGTTTTCCATTGGCATGATTGTTGCTTTGATTCAGGATTCGATTCAGGAACACTTCAGTTGTCCCCATAGCATCGTCCTTGTACGTCTTTCTTAATATTTCAAGAGTTTCCATTCAACTTTTTCCGAGCAAAAATCAGAATTTCACTGGCGCGCGCTGTTCACGAAAATCAGCCATTGCAAAAACGACATTCACACAAAACAATCGTCACTCTAAAACTCTGCATAAACTAGTCTGACCTCCTTCAACGACGGCACTCGGCTTACTGACTCTGGAATGTTCGTTCTATGCGCCCCTAGCGGCAAAACGCGGTACCATAGAAGCTTTGCCGACCAAAAAATTTAGTCCGGTTTCTTTTGGGTACCCCCTCGTATGAGCATGCCCACATAAATAGACCAGGGCTACGCGAAAATTCCTCGGTATCAGCCCCTATATCTGTTACAATTTGACTCGAAGACGCATAGAGTGTAAATACATTCGTCCTGCAAGCCTACTGCCCGAAGTGAGCCCCGATTATTCCGTTCTTGGAACATCCGCGTTGGCGCATCGTGTAATGCGTTATTTAAGTATGGTCATACAGGAGCGCAAAGGCAACTCAACAGATAAAAAGCTATGCCCCCAAGTTTAGAAGTTCCGTCTATCCAATTAGCAAAGTTACTACACCGTCATAGGAGAGTTTGGAGACGGACGTTTGCACCCCATCAGAAGCACCCGAGTTTATATTCAAAAGCAAATAAACATTTACCCCCAAAGAATTCGTTCACTCGCAAAACATACAAAAGAACATCGATGTACACAATTCTACGAATATACATTTTAAGCATGCAGGGTGTTATTAGCGTACAGGTTATAAAAGAGTGAAATTTTATAAGCGTGTAAACCACTCCTGCAAACCCGCGCCCTGAATGAGTCCTGATGGTACTCCGCCTGGCGCATCTAAGTTTGCTTATCGCTATAATCCATAATCTAACAGGTTGTTACTGAAGATGATTATTCCGGCAATTTGCCATGATCATTCGTACTTCCTGAATGTTTGATGAGATTACTGTATCCAGTAAAGGGTAGTGCCATTGATCGGTTTCATGCGAATTTTAGCCCCAACCCGAAACACATGTTTGCATACATGCTGAAGTGACAAAGCAAACACCACACGACTGCTGCGATTTTTTTTATCGAACAATGCTGTTCTACCGGTAGAGAGGCCGAGCGATTAAATTGCAGCTTACGTAATCCCTATACTTAAGTCCTCTGGTGAAAACAATAAATAAACAGAGGCCAGTATCTCTGAACTCTGCTGTGTGCTAACTCTCAGAACAAATCACTTCTTATGAAGCACTCAGAAAAAACAATCTCATCTTATATCGTGAACTAACAGAAAGCCGCGACTTGTTTGTAAGTAAACAGGGATTTCCAGCGTGGACTGCCGTGCGTTACTTTTCTATTTTGTTTCCTTTTATTTTTAAAGATGTTCTGCTGCATCGCACATGAGCAATCATTACTGAAAATAGACTTGAGATAAGCTCACTCTCATGTAAACGAAAAATGGATGCTCTCACCTTCGTTGGAAAGGTCAGTGCCCCTCACGATACTGTCCTTGACATTGTGCTGTTTTTTTATATATGTGGATGATATATCGCTATTTGCGTCAAATAATGCATCCGCTTGTTTACGCACAAATTGTCATTTCGAACTGGTGCGCTTCACGATTTATGAGAATCATACAGCAAGAAAACAAACAGCTGCGTTGTACCAAGAGATCTTGCGTCACGTTACTTATTGAAAACGTAAAAGGTGGGCCTAATGAAAGTTTCCAAGCACTAAGTAACTTGGAGCCTATTTAACTACTGACATAGCATGTACTGTTAACATGAAGCATGTTATCAAAAGCGCACCTAAGACGCTCGGTTTCCCTTAAATGGAAATCGAATCACGCTAACTGCTTAGGAATCCTTCTAGCTCACACAGCTCCGGCGACCTCACAGTTAGGATGCGCATGCGTCATTTTGAGATCTGATCAGGTTTAATTCGCCGATTTAGTTCAACCCTTTCGAAGTGAAGCCTTTAGATACACAACATGTGACTGCTCATGTTTCGCTAGTTTAAGAACTTTAAAGAGCGCTGTTTAAATTGTTTAAACTAGGAAAGAGCAACGCGCATCTTTCAGTTATCCGCAAACTCTATTACTGCCTCTTGCAGTTCCCCCGCCGCGGTGGCTCAGGGGTTACGGCGCTCGGCTGCTGGCCCGAAAGACGCGGTCTCGATCCCGGCCGCGGCGGCTGAATTTCGATGAAGGCGAAATTCTAGAGGCCCGTGTGCTGTGCGATGTCAGTGCACGTTAAAGAACCCCAGGTGGTCGAAATTTCCGGAGCCGTTCACTACGGCGTCTCTCATAGCTTGAGTCGCGTTGGGACGTTAAACCCCATTAAACCAATAAACCAAGCCTCTTGTGATTCACAAATCGATTTTTTACAATAAGCTTGAGATATGCACGTGAAATTGAATCGGCATACGTACGATTAAGCATGTGTGAATATAATCTGCTTCTTATTATCTGTGAGTGGAACACCTTTATCAAGAAAATTGTATCTATTAGCGATCATGCATTTTTCATCATTCTTAACATATTAAACTAGCATATTAGAAGCCCTCATACTTTTCTTTTTCGTGCACACTCAATCACGATGCGCCAAGTTCCTCGTACGAGCATGTATATGTGGATAGGTATATTTTGCTTATCTCTTAAATCTCCATGAGCGCCTTTGGGTTGAATAAATAAGCAAAATCATAAAGGTTAGTTAAATGTCAAAACAAATCACGTTTTCTTCAATCAAGTTCTGTTCATTTATACTTCGTTCAGTCACACCACTCAAGCAAAATTCGGTTTAATCTTCACTGAGTTGAAAGTTTGGGTTTTTATGCTATGTGCTCCAAGCCTTATTGCTTAGTGCATTCTTGTCCACCATCTTTTGTTTTCTACCTTTGTACGTCTTCTACTGCTGTTTATTTTTTATATAAGCATTTTGCACCAAGGCACACGGAGGTTTGGCCACTTGGAAATTGGTGGTTTTCCCTGAAGGCTGTCCAGGCAGCGAAAAGAACTGCCGGGCTTTGTTTTCGTATTTACTTAGCTACTATTCTAAGGCTGCTTTTAACGCCGCTTCACATCTCATCACCGCTTCGGACCATGTAAGCCGGCAAAAACAGTCCCTTCATCTTGGCTGTACTTGGGCGAACGCCATTAGCAGAAAGTGCTGCGTGTGCGCTGCTGCGTATGACAGGTCTTTTCCAGGCAGGCGGCGTCCGAGGCTCCACGTCCTAATTACGTTTTTTTTTTCTAAAAAAAAGAGGAAATAGCACCGCGCTGTGAGACAAAGCGCCTCTTTTTTTGTGCTCTGGTATTCGTTTCATTTCTGGGTACGGTGTGGGCAAATTAGGAATCAACCCGATAGCCTTCCGTTTCGCCGCGGTGTCCCTGTACCTTCCCCGAAATTCGCTTCGTCGTTGTTTATATTCTCTTGCGTCACAAGAGTTGAAGTTCGCAGTTTATATCTGGTACAGGCAGTATGTATGTTTACTTGTTTTTCTTTTTGGCTCTTGCTGCTTGTCACTTCTGCTGTCAAGCATTCAGACCTATATCGCTCAACTAAATAATAAAACAAGAAATTCGGGTATAAGTCAGAGGATCCAAAGGGAAGACGTAGGGGCTGGAGGTTTTGCGTTTCTTCCGAAAACTGTCGTAGCGCTGAGCTTGGAATATGTGCCGGCTATATTTGCCCCCACGTGTCGAGCGTAAGTCTATGCTTGTGAAACGAAAATAATTAACTTTCTATGCGCTCTGTATCCAAGGAGTCTGTTTAAAGAAACAGATGCGTTGAAGCCTCCCCTATTAAGGGCGCTCTCACAGCGGCAAGAGGTGAAATCAAGGCCTTATTGCAAAATATTTAGAATGGCGTGAAGCTATCCTCTCCAGATCTCAGATGCCGACGTGAAAACGAAATTGGGAAGATTGTTTGTAGTCTGAAATTACTTTGGGCTCTTCTCATGCGGTACATTTGCGTTCTTTTGTTCGCGATTGCTGAAATAACATGAGCGGAAAGGACACTATCTAATTCCTGTTCTCATTAAAAATTGACTGGCTGGTTGTTTCTCGGAATTTCAACGTGTTTCCGGCAGGAGAACACGCGTCTATGCCAACAAAATTCAGTTTAGAAATTTTCCGGTCAGTCTATTAAAACTCGTGACCTCCTTGCGGTATGAAATACCGTCTACAATCTCGAAGTTGCTGGAAAATGTGTATAACGCCGCATGGGCATAGTCCCGATTTCAGTGACGAAGCGGAACATTTTCTCAGTCATTTTCTAATCAAATGCATTGGATCGTTGGCGAAGTAAAGATACTTCTACCCCACAGCTAAGTGACCATAGGCCTAAGTTCTTTAAAAAAATGTGTTATCACGGTCTTTTAAAACTTCACACCAATACAATTTCGCTATCATAATCTTAATTGCTTATACCATCGTTAAACAAAACAATTTCATATTCGTCACAGCATACATGGCAAAATTAGTAAAATGGACCGATAACAGCCACGAAAAGTGTACAAAGACACAGAGTCAGCTGCTTGTACTTGTTAGCCTATCCTAATTGCAATAATTATACTGGCACCATGATGGCACTATGCCGGCACAATGTTGGAACTTGCTGGCATTATTCTGGAGTTCGGTTGCTGATACCGCAATCGTGGGTTCGATCCCTGCAGCGGCGGCCGTGTTTCGATGCAAAAAATTTAAACAAAAAGCGTCAGTGTGCTATGCTATATCAGCGCACAATAAAGAACACCAAGTTTAAATTAATCCGAACACTTCACTACCGCAGCCCTGATTGCCCACGTGTCGGTTCGCGACATTAAGCCCAACAATGAAATTTTCCTGTACCAAGTCTACTTTTTTCATTAAAAATGCTAGTTTTCACTGCCGCCACGTCAGAGGAACCTCGGGGGCCATTTACAAAAGCTCGCTCATGTTTCTAGCCCGAATATTCGATAGTTTATTTTTGCAGTTATTTTCTTCTCACTTTGATGAATTTCGTCCGGAATAGACCGTGAGCAAACTACGCGTAATTGGATGTACGAGTAGCGGCCAGTTCATGATAGCAGCTTTTTAGGAGAACCACGGGAGCCAGGATTGGTTATATATATTCGCTCGTGTGGAAAGTGAAACGGGCGCAATCGCCTTTGCCTTCTTGCGTGTTCGGAAAGTTCAAAGACAGAAAATAAAAATACACCTGACAAGCCATCATCCTTTAGCGTAGTTTAAAACCATTCTATTCTTTACTAGATGCCCTGCATGCGCTTGAAAACCAGACATTATGTGAACAATTTCTCTCACTGAGAACAAATACGTCGACAGTGCAGGTACCGAACTGAGAGTTCCGTGTTGTACCATGCTTGCTCGATATACCGGAAGTACTAACGACGGAGCAGCAGCACACGCAGCAACGTTCTTTTTTTCGACATCAACACTACGCTAGACTAATTGCGTAGCTCTCAAAGAAGCCTGATGAACTGTTTTGCGCTGCTATGAATAAAGTAAGATCCCTTCTGGAAGAAAACGTTCGCTAAAGTTCGGTGCAGACGGAATGTTCATTGAAATAAATTCCTATATCTGCATCCGGAGCCAATAAAGGAATAGGTTAGTTCTACACATAGCGTTCTTCGCTTGATAATCGATTGGATATTCACCAAAATCAAATGCTCTCAGCCATATCTCCACGTAAAAGGAGCAAGCGATTTCGAGGTTTCTAAATGATATCATCAACACCCAAATGCTTCATACAAGTAACGTGGCGGCCAGCCGAAGAATGAGGCGTGGTGAACGATGGATAAGAGATGATTTAATGGCCGCTGGCCTAGCGCGAGCGCTCCGTACCGCGCCACTGCCAGCTTCGTCTTCTTCGTAACATTGCCCGGGGCCACCGAGCGATCGTCCCTATCGTAAATTGAAGACATGGACGAAGGGATGCGTGATTCAGCGAAGGTTTCCCGGAAACCATCGCTGAAGAAAAGAAGTGGCGAGGTGATGAAGTGCTGGCCGCCACGGTGGATGAGATGATAGGCGGATGAGACCCGGTCCACGAAGCATCCGGGCCGTAGGGTGCCAGTAGCTGACGGCCGAGGTTCTTGTACGCACCGAACGGCAGGGGCAGGGGGGCGGTGTCCTCATGTGGGCGCAGGGTCTTGGTTCGGTCGGATCTCGGGTCGGTCGGATCTTGGGTCCTCGTGTCTTGTGGTCCGGTCGGGGGACGGGGCTGGGGTGAGCGGTGAGGTCGGTTCAGGTCGAGCGGGCTGCGGCATGGCCGAGCGGCGCGGAGCAGGTACTCACGGCCGACGTCCACGGCAGGCGCAGGACACCGAAGCTCCGGGACTAGGATGGCGATGAAGGGACCCCAGCACTTCACACCAAATTTAACGTGGCGGCCAGCCGAAGAATGAGGCGTGGTGAACGATGGATAAGAGATGATTTAATGGCCGCTGGCCTAGCGCGAGCGCTCCGTACCGCGCCACTGCCAGCTTCGTCTTCTTCGTAACAATATTTTTTAGGTACTGACTTTTACAGCACTAACTATTATAGCCACGTCCCACTGCCTATGCGTCGAGATAAGGGCGTCAAGATCACCTGTGTCGTAATAAAATTGATTCTCTCTCTCTTTCTCAAGCGTCCGCGACCACGTGACCACCCCTTCCTGACTTCGCCATCGTCAGCTGGGGAGTAGGGTAAAAATAAAGACGCCTCCAAAGTGAATAGCATTACATCCTGTGCATCTGCGTAGTAGCAGCAGCTCCAGCTATAGTAAAGCCGCCAGGGTTGATGAGGCACCTCAGTCACGTTGTGTAAGGGCCTTGGATGAAACCTAGGCTCAGTGTCGTGTTCTGAACGCCTCATGTGTGCTCGACACCACCGCCACAACTGTGCGGGCGGCTCGAATAGAGGACGGGTGCTCACGGGTCGTCGTTGCCCGCAAATGCGCTGCACGACTATCAGCTCAAGTCCATGCCATCACATCATAAGCACATCATAGAGCACTCGTTCTAACCCTCCCAAAACAGAAACACAATCGTGACACTCTGATGCATGGCAGTACCATTCGAAGCAAATTAAGTATTTGCAAAAGCAAAATGTGGACCAGCTCGCATCTGTCATCCTCATTACCAAGAGTGTATTCGAGATTTAAGGTTTCTGGCATCATTATTTTCTAACTCTGATGAGTGTTCTTACATACTTCAAGGATACTCATTATTGCCTATTTCATTTCAGCAGCGGCCATATTAGCTTTGCATGAGTTCACAACTGCCTACTACACACGTCCGTTATGAAGACATCATTGCGAAACACACTGGGCCGTTCACTGTACTTGTAGCGCAGGAAGAGGAGGAGGAGGAGGATATAGAAGAGGAAAGGCAAGGAGGTTAACCGAAATAATAATCGGTTTGCTACCCTACACGGGGGGAAGGGGGTGAGGGGATAAAAAAGAAAGAGAAAGGAGAGTAACGGAAAATTGAAGTCACTATAAAACGTCACTGTTCGTTAAAGTCACAGCCTATCGTGCAGGTCAGAAGTTCTCAAGAAGCGGAGCAATGCCTTGCAGGCCTTCTCCGCCGACGACCGCCGCGGCCAGTGGCCGAGAATCTCCATTTCAGTTAAAGGGCGTGTATCTAGGCGCTCCAGCGCGCGGCTGAGAGACTGCCTTTCGGTGGTGTAGGCAGGGCAGTCACAAAGAATGTGGGTTATGGTCTCGTCATGCCCGCAGATGGAACATGCCGGACTATCAGCCATACCGATTAAGAATGAGTAGTGGTTGGTGAACGCTACGCCAAGCCAGAGGCGACACAGCAACGTTTCTTCTCGTCGTGGTAGGCATGATGGTAGCCGGAGCTTCAAATCAGGGTCCAAGGATTGTAAACGGGAATTGCAAAATTGGCCCGAATTCCACGCGGCAAGCGTGAGGTCCCGCGCAAGTGCGCGAAGCCTGCTCGCTGCATCCGATCTTGAAATGGGGATCGACACAAAATCGCCGTCGTCGTGAGCAGTTCGCGCGACCTCATCCGCGCGGTGATTACCTGCTATGCCGCTGTGCCCCGGTAGCCATTGGTAGATAATGTCATGTCCTTTGTTGATGGCAGAGTGATGTAGCTGTCGAATTTCTGCGACCAGTTGTTCATGGGCTCCACGGCGAAGAGCAGCTTGTAAGCCTTGGAGGGCAGCTTTCGAATCGGTGAAAATAGACCACCGCTGAGGGCGCTGCTGACTGATGTATTCAATGGCGACACGAAGAGCGGTGAGTTCTGCACCCGTCGAAGAAGTGCGGTGACCTGTCCTAACTCTAATTTCTGTAGTGCTTGCGGGTATTACGACGGAGCCAGAAGAAAATACCATGGCCACTATACACTCTAAAACGATGAGCAGGAGCTTGTACTTGAGCTCTGCGAGGTGTGGGCTTGTGGCTGAAGTTTGACGTGAAAATTAACCATAAAACTGTTCATTTAGGACTTAACCTTCGCGACTAATTGCCTAGCCAAGTATACAAAATACTGTGAATGTTACTAGCCTTTTGAGAACAATAAAAATTTGTAACTAACGAAATACAACTTACTTCTCGATATTTTTCGTCGTTCAAGATATTTTTTTCTGTGGTAATAAGCGGAAATGCTAATCGCAGCTACATTTTTCGCACCCAAGGGGTGGAAACTTAGAAGTTAATGAAAAGGCTTTAAATAAATTGAAGATAGCCTATTGAGCCATGGAAAAGAAAATGCTGAAGGTGACGTAAAGACACGCGAAGTTAGCTGAGCAGGTAAGAGAACAAAGAGGAGTTTATGATATTTCTGCGGAAATCAAAAAGAGGAAATGGAGATTGTCAGAGCATACAATGCAGAGAGAAGATAATAGAAGTTCAGTTAGGGTAAGGGAGTAGACTTCAAGAGCTGGTAAGCGGAGCAGTGGAGGCAGACAGTAAAGAGGCCGTATAAGAAGTGGAATTTTGCTTGAATAATACGGCCTCAGTTACCGCCTAAGACAGCTAGTCGGAGATTATTGAGAGAGGCCTTTCTCCTGCAGTGGACTCAGCAGGGCTGATGAAGACTGTTCTAAATGCCACATACATAACACCTGCATAATAGACATCAGCAGAGCTGCAGCTTATAACAGCAAAGCAGTGCTTTTGGAATTGCTGGTTCTTTGTTTCTTTTTTTTTTTATTCGATACAGGCGTCACTTTCCTTCGAGATTCGTTCGCACAAAATGTCTTTGAAGACCTTCTACAAATATGTACGTTCAAGCGGTTGTGGTAGCATTCTGCAGCGCATAGACGATCGCACTTAAAAACAAAACTCTATGGGAAAGCTCTGCCCTTGACATGCTTACAGTGTTGTACAATATTTTTGGAATCTTCACCGTGAATGGGTTGCTGTGGGTGCGTACTCCGATTCTTTTCAAAGCATCCGCTCACTGATCACAAAAATGAACTCTTGGATGTTCCAGGTTTTTCAATATTCCTCTCATGATTTTTGGCAGTACTAGCAAGAGTTCACGCAAAAAGCATTGACGCCGAGCTAAGCTGCGTACAGGCCACGTTACGCCACGTGTACGAAGTTCGCCAACGAATCTCGGGCGACTGAAATCAATCCGCACACGGAGTCGCTCAAGGCGACAATTATGGAGCGGTGCGCCCGTGACGCGTAAAACCCCTGGGTTTACCGTTTCTGTCCCATTTCAATCTCGGAGCGAACGCCGGGGGTCGCAATCAGCTGCCGCTTTAGCGACCGCAATCAGTCTCTCGCGAAACCTATCTCGGCATCGCTATACGTGCTGTGCGAAAAGCATCCAACAGCGGGACACATAGATTTATCATCTTTTCTTTGTTTATTTTTGGCGCATGAACTTTGCAGCACCGCAAAACACGGCATTAACTAAGTTCTATCGCACTTTCGTAGTTTTTTTTTTTTTTTTTTCTATCTGGCAAGTTCTCCATTCCTCCGTGCCTGCCGCTTTCGTTTCTGATACGGCATGCTGGCGCTTGCTGGTCGAGCCGAGATAGCGTCTCTTAATTAACGGCAGTCCGTGCCACAGCGTCGCACCACATGAAGCTCGGGGCGTGGCGGACGGGGACGAAGCGGCCGCACGCTCCCACGCGCCGCTGCTGCAACCGCCACGGCGCTCGCGGTGCTCAAGCCAGCGGCAGAATCCAACGGCGCTCGTTAACGACGCCCAAGGAGTCACGTTGCAACCGAGGAGCGCCGCGGTTGGAATGCGTGGACGCGCGCGCTTTATTTCTTTGGGCGAACATGGGTGCGCTCAATTTGCGTTGATGCAGAGGCGTCTGCCCGTGCTCACCTCCTTCCACAACAACCCTCCCCCCCCCCCCCCCCCCCTTCGATGCGAACCTTCCCTCCTCCGCGAACCCGCCCACGCAGGCGGACATAAGCGCGAGCTCGCGCACGAGCCATCCTGGCCGGGCGTTTGCGTGGAAGCGGCCGGTGGTGTGGCCCGCTAGATGGCCACACCGACGCCGCGTCGATACCTTCGGCCCGACCACGGCTGGCTTCAAGGACTTAACGAGGCCGCGACGCGCGGTTTGCTGCCCCCCCCCCTTTCCCTTGCTTTCGCGTGATGGCCGGCTGTGCGAGATACGTACTACGGTGATCACGCGTGGATTTATGGCCCGTATAGGAGGAGGGAAGTGACTTTAAGTGGAAGCTTTGGGCCTTGCTCGTCTGCTTGCCTGAATAGATGGTAAATTGTAACAGCCCGAATGTGGGCGAAAATACTTGAACCATTAGCCGAAGCGAATGGTCCCAAATTAAGGCGAAACTCTGCAAAGTCACGGAGTGAGTATGTTTATTTCAAATGACAATTTATACGAGCAACGCCTGCAAAATGATCCCCATTTTAATTATCAGAAGGTATAGTAACGAACCATGCATATGCGTCGTCTGCTGGTTGAAAGGTGTTATCACTGATGGTCGCTACATAGCTCACAAAGTCTTCGTGATACATTTGAATTCGCGACAGCTCAAAACGAAAAGTAATGCGGCAAGCTTTTCTCTCTTCCCACGTGTTCTACGAGCTTAGTTGCACAAAATGCTTCATTTTGCCACGCGTGCTTCGCAATATGCGACAGATTAAAATATAGTGTTTGTCGAGTCCTTGTGCTCACTGAAACCGACACCAGGGATCCTAAGAGCAATAAAATAAAAATAAAATTTTGACTTGGCTTGGCCCTAAACCAAGTTCAGATAACACAACGCTAAGCTTCGGGTTACGCTTTATTGTATGATAGCTTCGAAGTTTTCAAGAGTGAACTTATTCTACTGCGCACCCTGGGTACAGGCAGCCTTCACAACCTTCACATGAAGTTATCTCAGGCGGAAAAATAAAACGATGGCAACTATTTATTGTTCAGATCAGTGTTGAGTATGTTGAGTTCGATAACCAGAAACTTAAAAAAAATAGGGCTTAATACTCAGCACAGTATTTTGGACGCCGGATGATGACGATGACGACGATGATGATGATTGATTTTTATGGCCACAAGGGTGTCTGTGGCCAAAGAGCGCCATGGCATGGTTTTTCTTCTACTCGAGGTGGGCTCAAATGCCCATTTTCCGAAAATACCGCCCTAAAAAAACCGAGCACCCGACCACGGGAAAGCTTGTATCCATTGTATCACCGGAAGGTACCCGGCGGCACTGGGGATCGAACCCAGCACCTCCCGAATGCGAGGCGGATGCTCAAATGACTAGGCCACTTTGTTTTTGGACGCTGGAAGCAGCCGCCCACCTTCTAACAAGCATTATGCCTAGTGATGTATTTTTCTTTATCCGGCTGCATAGTTGTGTCACTTCACGCAGGAATAGTTAATTGTTTCTGGTTGATTCAAGCTTAAATTCAAAGAGAAGGGAATTTGCAGAGCCTGAGGACATCTCCAAAAATGCCCTGGTGACGCTTAAAGAGCAGGGGGTGTTGAATCTGCGAAAAATCCGATATGTCATGCAACCTCAGCAAGCAGCATTAATTCGTATAGTCCAGCGTTGAATTATACATGCGGTACATGTACTACATCCGTGTACTAATCCAGGTTTTAAAAGGATGTGGGACAACATGTACTTTTCCTGACTTCGCCAGACCCGATAGTTTTCGTCCCTACAGTACCCTCGAACAGTCGCAATTTACTGAGCACTGCATGAAAGCCAGATTTTTTTCTCTAAACAAATATACACATTATTTCATTAGGCTGATGAAGATGAAGATTATCTCATTTCTAATAATTATGCGACTTTTCAACGATTGAAAACCTTTTTACAGCATTGACATGTCACATAAAGAAGCAAAAAATTTAAACCGCCGGATACCGCTATTGGAGATAACCTTCATAAGGTATATAAAAGGGATGAAATATATCATGGAGAGGTGCAGTACAAAGGAAGCAAGGACGACATAGGCACAAAGGAAACAGGACGAGCTTTGTTTCTATGGCGTCCTTGTTTCCTTTGCGCTGCACCTCCCCATGATGCCTCTCCGACTGGCCCACACGAAGGTACTAATCGACATATATCTGTCCGTTCCACAAGAGTATAGTAATGCTCTGAGTCTTAATGTATTTGATAGTAACAGTTCTCTAAAGGGTCAGATGGTCACCATTTGGGACTGTGCGCAATGTCATGGTTTGAGACTCTTTTGCTGTTTCTTTTTCTTTTTTCATAGCACAAAAAAGCGCAATATGAGCTTCCTCTTCCACCCTTGGGTAGTGATTACCCTGTGCACCGGGGTTTCTTGGAGAAATAAAATGAAGTTGCCGATAACAAAGACAATTTTTTTTCTGTGTGCTGATATATTTCAATAATAATTTGATGTTTTCTTTTCTTGCAATTATTAAGGCACTGAAAAGTATCAGTGAAATATGGCCCTTTTTTTCCTATCTCCTTTCACAAATTCAAAGCATTCTATATTGAACACGTACAAGGGGTTGTGCAGTACATGTTGCGTACAAAGCAGGCTTCCGCAGTGCAGACATGTTGCGCACTGCGGATTCAGTTGCACAATTTCTCTGCGTCATTATTACAAAAGTGTCGTCATCTCGACTCGACTGCATGCATTCAGAGCCTCTTATTTTAAAGAGCGCTAAAATGCGAGACGTTTCAGCACACAGCCGCATGCAGGTATTGCTTCCGGAAATCCCGTAGTCTGCGCTAGCGTTCGCGAGAGCGCAGAAGAAAGCATCTATCTCTGAATTCCTACTATGACTCCAAATCATTGCGCTGGATAAAAGTTCTTTGTACTGCACAACATAGGTGAAAGTAAAAAATGAAGACCAATGTGTCTTTTTTTGTGTTGTTATTAGTCATCATTCGTAAAGAGTGGGTACTGGCGTGCGTGCGTGCGTGCGTGCGTGTGTGTGTGTGTGTGTGTGTGTGTGTGTGTGTGTGTGTGTTTGAGTGAGTGAGTGAGTGAGTGAGTGAGTGAGTGAGTGAGTGAGTGAGTGAGTGAGTGAGTGAGTGAGTGAGTGAGTGAGTGAGTGAGTGAGTGAGTGAGTGAGTGAGTGAGTGAGTGAGTGAGTGAGTGAGTGAGTGAGTGAGTGAGTGAGTGAGTGAGTGAGTGAGTGAGTGAGTGAGTGAGTGAGTGAGTGAGTGAGTGAGTGAGTGAGTGAGTGAGTGCGTGTGCGTGTGCGTGTGCGTGTGTTCCATAACTAAGCTTTAATTCAATAGACATTGAAACGCTTCAACATTGCCTTTTGCGATTGCTGATTGAGAAACTGTTCAGTGGTTTTGAAAAACTGCGCACACACCTTCGCGTCGTTACTATACCTTACTATACGTTCATGAAATTTCAAAGAGATGCGTTAAAGAACTTGCGTTGAAATCTCGCTGAAGTGGATAGCCACTGAGAAAATACGTACCAAATAGGACCCTTATCCAGTATACTGACCGTCGTTTCTTCAATCCGCGAAGTGATCCAGTTGAATCAAATAAAATCAGATGCTTATTTCCATCATATACGAAGCAGATGGAGGGAGAAGGAAAACGTGGGCCAGAAGAAGCTCGATGAGTCTGCAGGCTCGTGTAAAATGCAATGTTGGTTAGGGAGCAGCAAAGAAAACACCGAAAATGTCAATAAACCAATACAATAAATCAGTGCGCAAGAACCATACACACGAACACCAGTCACAGCACCAAATAGTCCTTACACAAAAGCACCACAGTAAAAAAAGCAATATAAATAATTATTTGTATAGTGTACGTGGCTTAAAGTTTCCTGGTACAGCAAGGAAATAAATCGAATTTAAGTAATTGATAATTAGAAGTGATAATGAAGAATAACTGAGGTATACCTTGCAACGAAATACTTTATGGGTATGATATTGTTCATAGTAGAAGGAATCGGGTTGAGGATGGGAATAGAGAGATTGTCAGTAATGCGGCCGTTCTTCCTAGGACCCTTGGAATCATTTCTCCGTTAGTTCTACACTACGTTTCATACATCATGTACAGCCCTAGTAAAGCTAGCGCTCTTGTTCGCGCTGCCTGCATCCGCGAACAAAAAGTAGTGCGTTCCTTGTGGAGAGCGAAAACTAGTAAATGCTTTGTCTGCAGCTTATTACGTGGTACATTTGCCATGAGCTTGATGAAATGAGCTCTTATTGCAGCCGACTCGCTTTTACGTTCTCGTGTCTTAGCCCACTCGGCCACAAAACAAGCGTGGAGTAACACGACTCCCTTTATTTTCTCATGCGGACTATTTTCTACCTTTCACAACTTTGAAAATGATGGATGAAACGAAGTATAAAAACTATGCTCGTTATTTTGTCTTGTAAAGGTCGCTTTGCCTCAGAAAGGCTAATGAAGAGGAGAAGCGACCTTTCGTGGAGCAGTGGAAGCTTAACTACTGACTTACAACGCCATTGGATGTTATTCTGTATGCAGAAACAAATGAAGGGCGGTAAAGGGGAGGACAACAAAGTATTATCTTGATACTGTGGTTCGGGAATAAGAAAAAGGAGAGGTCCCTAGTACCAATGATACCAATGATAGATGTCCTCAGCAATCGAAGGAAACGAAGCGGGCTGGCGGTGAAAATGCGATGCGTGCATGACCATTTGCCTTTCTTTTCTGTTCCCAAAAACCAGAAAACATTGGCAACAAATGACTCACCGATTTTTAGCCACGTCGAAAACGCAAGAGTTGATCTTATCCCCACAGATATCTTCGATCACATGACCTTTCTAAGCGCTTCGTCCTCTACACTCCCAAATATAACAAGGACTAGAAGGGATTAAATCGTCAAAATTTAATTAGAAGAATGGTCTAAAAAAAAACAAGCAGAAATAATATTTCAGAGGCGTATATGCGGCTGAAATACTCGTGGACTGTTCTCCAATACACCGTCCGGTATCTTGGGTGTAACAAGCTACTATAAGATGCAACAACTGGCATGAAATTCAACTTCGATTGCATATCTTGAAACGGGCTTGGTTGTTTATTGTAAAGTTTCGAAGGAAGAAAGGCTACTCATAGAGGAAGAAGAAAAATATACTGCTCAAATAATTTTAAAAAATAGCTTCTTGCAAGCTAGATAATTTCGCTTACCGCAACAAGTATCAAACATCGTCCGTTTGTGATGGGCCATATTTTAACTCTTTTGTTGAATACCGCGTAGCATTTCTTTCGTTAAGGCAGCCATTTCTTTTCCTTTGCGTGTGAACAAATACAGGTACAGTCAGGCAGTAATGAAACGCGAAACCGCATATGCCATACTTTTGTACTTTGTGGCGAGACATTACTTTAAAACCAGTTTGTCGACATGTACTTTGGTAGGACTTTTACCCGTAAACATGAAACAAGCTAGTTGTATATCGCTGATAAAACTCGACAAGTAAAATATTTTATTTGGCTAATATGCGTTGTTTGCCTTTCAATCCGCCCAGAATTTACATATGTTTGTATTCAACAAAATAACCTCGTTTAAACTCTTAAGCTCGGGCACATTTCCTGCGAGAACGCCAACAGCCCCATTTATGAACCAAATTCTTTCACGGCAGGAAACCTTTTAGTCAGAGATATCAGTTGTATTTACCGCATTGGCGGCCCTATGGTTAGAGAATCCGCCTCGCATGCGGGAGATGAGGGGTTCGGTACCCAGTACCACCGGGTACTCACAGGTGGTGCAATGGCAGAAGCTTTCTCCTGGCCCGATGACGGCTCCTGTGGGGTAAAAAGGCTTGAAAAATATGTCTGGCACCACCTTGTCTTACGTTAAATTCCGTTTACCATGACACTCTTTCGCGAAAGTTGCCCTTGCGCAATTAAAATTCGAGATAATCATCTTCAAATTAGGTTTGGTTTGGTTTATGGGGTTTAACGTCCCAAAGCGACTAAGGCTATGAGAGACGCCGTAGTGGAGGGCTCCGGAAACTTCGACCAACTGGTGTTCTTTAACGTGCGCTGATATCGCTCAGTACACGGTCCTCTAGAATTTCTCCTCCAAAGAAATTCCAGCCGCCGCGGCCGGGATCGAACCCGCGTCTTTTGGGTCAGCAGCCGAGCACCATAACCACTGAGCCACCGCAAAGTTAAGTCAGCAGAACGATCCGTAGATGCCTCTCAAGTCGACTATGCCGCTAGGGAGGTATCCACTCAGCGATATCGACTTTATTCAACCTTGCTTTTGGCGCATCACCGCCGCGGCGTGGGCGAAAGCTTTAATTATTCACACTACTCTAAGTGCGCACGCCCCTCGGCGAGGACTCGTGATACGGCAAAGTCGACACGACAGTTGCAGCCGACGCACTCGTCAGAGCCGCGGCGCTTCAGCTCTCGAGGACGCTTTTGTCGAGCGTGGCTTTGGGCGAGCGTGTGTGCGCCCAGCTGCAGTGTGTTTATCTGAGCGGTGCCTGGAAACGCCAGCGCTCTCACGCCCACGTGCGCGGCAGTGGTGCCACACCCACCGCCATGCCGGCGGCGACGCTGACAGTAAAATGATTGGAAAGCGGTGAGGAGTAAAGTGTAGGGGGATAAAAAGAAGAAGAAAACTGCGACCCAGAAGCGTTAGGGGGCGTCCTCAAGCAAATGCTGCCGCCGCTCGTGGCAGTTTGTGTAAGAGAAATGTCATTAATACGCCCAGTAGCTGTCGCTTTTCACTGTTCGGCCCACTCGGACTAGCGGCCACAGCGCAGCAAACTGTGTTCCCTTTGCGATGGAGGAAGAGCATCTAGATAGAGAGTGAGGGGGAAGGGGGGAGGGGTGCAAAATAGAGAGTATGGAGGGGGGGGGGGGATTTCTTTTCTCGTGCAAACTCAACGCGAAAATGAGTTAGTGAAGCGGGGTCCGACATCTAAGTGAATGCAAATTTAATTTTGTCTTGATCATTCGGGCGTCACTAATATGCGGAACAAGTTTAAAGCATTATATTTGCATGAGGTAGTTATTTCTGGCTTGAAGTCGGAGGAGGGGCAAAAGAAGTGTTCATTATTGACACCACTTTCATATTTACTTACTCTACATTAGTGGTGTGCGCAGACCTCTGGTTACTAGTCCGAGATCGCTCGGTAACCAGAAGGGTTTAGAGACTAACAAGGCAAACCGTGATGTGTCACATGCAAGATAATAAGTAACTTATGCGCCTGTACAAGGTGAAATCAAAACTATTAATGTCACTGAGGAGCCGATGGTGAGCGTCATTTCAAATATACGGGTGTGAACAAAACATGAAACCAAGAGTTGAGCTGGTCGATGAAAATGGAAGACTCTTCAGCGTGTTGCGTCAATTTTAGCAGTACACTAAGCTGTCTGCATTCAAACTATAATCTTTCTATGCGTATAATAACGAGGAAGTCACTGTACATTTTTTAGGCAACTTTGCTCTTGAATAAAAGGGTAAAATTTATTCTTTTCTTCCAGTCCTAGTCATATGACGCACGCACAAAAAAAAAGAAGACGTGACGAAACGAGTTCCTAGCAAAGGCGGTTGTTCACTGGTTGTGTGAAATGCAGTGAATTACGAGTGAACTAAATTTTCCGCTTTTAAGGTGTCTGCTGTTAAGAATAATAAATTTTTGACACAGAGCTAGCAAGGTGGTCAGCTGCGGCAAACACTTTTGGTATCACAAGAGTTTTATCACGCCCACTTCATAACACATAAGCAGCACTATCAAAGCTGCACTTCGTTTCTACAGCTACTTCTCCAATTCTGTTGATTTTTACTACACTATCACGGCTGTGTTGTGGGGTTCAGTTAAATTTGTTTTCCTTTCTTCCACTTGCACCGTTTGATAGATTTATGCTGCACTTAGAAGTATTTCTAATTATACAAGCAGGTAAAATAAAAACGTTAATCTTGTCTGCTATATTCAGAAAAATCGAATCATAGCCTCAAAAGCTCTACTAGGGCACTGCAGACCAAAATAAATGGGCTTTGATAGGCTGTGTATTTACCGTTAAGTCCCCTTCATTTATCGATTTTTTAGTTTGTATAACGTGTTTCTTGTTGATTCTGTTTTTACAGCAACGTCGGTTGTTTTTTAAAGGAGAATAGATTGATATTTGAGGAGAAGACAGTGGGTCATTTATTTATTCATTCCACAACTATGATCAGAAATTCTTGCTCACTAAAAACATTCATGAAACATTTTATGGCTGAAGCATGTTTACGATTTCCATAACTTACTAGATACCTAGACAAAGCTGTTGGAGGCCGGAATTGTGTTTTTCCTTCCTCCGTCGCGTGCAACGCTTCTCCGCTCAAGTTTTCGTGTTGAATCAGTTGACTAGGTGAGTTCTTGCACGTCTTTTGCCTGCTCTTCATGCTTATAAAGATTAAGAAGATAAACAAAAACGGAGAAGGTTATTGCACGGTACGGACCGCTAATCTTGACGCTCTCAGAGCAGACGTGGGCGTCCACGGACGCATCCGCACGTACAAGTGGGCCCGCAAAACTCGGAGCGTAATTGCTCTTGACGAAACATTCCGCTATCATTAACGCCGGTAATAATCCGTGAGGAAAAGCCTCAGCTCCAGACACGCGTGCAAGAAGCCGCGCTGGTCGAACGCCCTCGGTAATCAGAGAGCGAAATGATAGTATAAACAACAAATCCAAACGAAAGCGTCAAGGAGCTGCAAAGACAAAAACAACGCGGGGAAAAAAAAAGATGAAAGTTGTTTCCGCGGTGGTTTATCTCATGACGCGTATGGTGGAGGCAAGGCCTCGTTTTCGTACGACGGGTCTGGATGGAAGAAGAGTAAAAGAAAAACAAATGTAGAGAAACGTAAAAGGAAGAGGCTTCCTTCCGCTCCATTTAACCTAAAGAGGAGACCGCGTTTGGCGCTCCGAGAATGTTTGCGCTGCCCGGGCCGAGTGAAACAAAGCAGGCAGCATCGATGTTCCTTATCACCGGCCCGAGACCCGAGACGTGATTCCTGGGCGCCTCCCTGGCCTCCAACGACACGGCCAGCTACCGTTGGCCGCACGGAAGAACGGCGCGCCTTGGCTCGCGGAGCGTGGCCGGTCCGCGCACTTTCGTTGACATCTTGCCTTCCGGTGACTGAGCTTTTGTCGCTGCCTGAAAGCAGTTTGGCGCCCCAAACGTGGGCTGCTATTCTATAGCATTCTCCTCCTTCTTTTTCGTCTTTCCTTCGTCCCCACATCTTTCTCTTTCTTTCTTCTTTTGACAGCATATGAAAACCTTGCGCCCTAGTTGCTTTTAGTTATCTCTTTCCGTATTCGTGTACACAGCACAGCCATGCCTTCTCGAGGCACGGTAATTGTAGGGCTTAAAAAATATAAAATACTAAAACTAAACAAGTAGCAACAGCTTCACTCGATAAGAGCTAGCTCATTTACATGACCTAGATACATTTAAGGAAACTTACAAGTCACAACGCTTCTACTCACGTTCTCCTCTCATCCGAGATGCGCGAGCTGTTATTCAAAAGTAAGTTTCTTTCCAGTGAAATATTTTCCACGCTCCGTTTGCACGACTCCAACTCGTGCCCCGAGTGTTCCGAAATCTCCTGGGAATAATAAACGAACTGCGGCTGGGAATGGAGCTTAGAAAAACGAAGGACAAAAAAAGAACTGTGAGATTCTTCAAGAAGCACAACCGCAAGACGCTTTCTAGCGGTAATATGCTCAGATCGCAATGCGGAAGACGGGTTTGCGTCTTTAAAAACCGCTTCTGTCACGTATTTCTCGTCGATTCACGGTTTTTTCATCTGAACTTTAGATCGCATGCCCTAAAAACATTTAAATCAACCTCGAAACACTACGCCATTAGATTTTCCCAGAGACTGCACGACATTAATGTATTAGAAATGTCACAAGCCGCCGAAGTAGCCAGTAATTCTATTGCTCAACATTAGTTCTCAGCTTCAAGCCGGCCATGGAATTTGAATTTCGGCGACATCGAGATGCAAAAAAAAAATAAAAGCCATTTCATATCGAGATTCCGATGTGCAACAAAGAAACCCAGATGTTCGATGTTAATTCCCACCCTTCTACTTCGATGATAACGACGATGATTGTGAATTTTTTTAGCGTAAGGGCACCTGGGGCCCATGAGCGCCATAGCACAACGTGTTTTCGTCTTCTCAAAGTGACGTGAAAGACATATTCTCATGCAATTCACCCTAAAGCAGCCGAGCGCCCGGCTGCAGGTGAAAGCTTAGACCCGAAGTACCACTGGGGATCGAACCCCCCACCTCCCGCATACGA
The DNA here is from genome assembly GCF_055824585.1 of Amblyomma mixtum. Classification (NCBI taxonomy): domain Eukaryota; kingdom Metazoa; phylum Arthropoda; class Arachnida; order Ixodida; family Ixodidae; genus Amblyomma; species Amblyomma mixtum. The sequence goes on along the minus strand of NC_143017.1, from coordinate 67,089,001 downwards.
GGCGGACGCTCGAACCACTGGACCACCGCTGCGGTGCCCTTTTACCCAATAAAGTGAATCAGTGAGTCAATCAGTTCCAAGCAAACACTGATCTGTGATGTAAACAAGGTGGGGTGGCGCTGCTGTCGCCAGTTGGGAATAACAGCTGTGGGTACAGCCGATATATATTAATGTAAACAATAGTTTTTGAAATAGTTGTGCGATTTCACAGTGCACGTCTGAGGCCGTCTATCGGTCTATAAAAGCCGTGTACATCCTACAACAGAAGTGAAAGAATGAAACGTCATTTCAAACGCGAGGTACTTTTAAACCGTCATAATATGGGTTTGCAAGTATTACTGCCAGGTAAAAATAACAACCCCTCTTGCCCTCTCTCTCTTTGACCAATACCTCCGACATTCTGGGGCCTGTAGCAACAGATGTAAACAAATCATTCTAAAATAGTTTTCTAATTTCACAGCGAACCTTTAATGGCGGCTCTTAACAGCGGGCGAGAACTTCTCAAAAGACCATGAAAAAATATACAACATCTTTTCGAACATGATGTCTTTTTAAAACGTCGCGAGAATAAAGTGTCGGGTTGTCTGACGCATCTGCCACAACGTCTAGGCGTTCGATGAGCTGGGTGTTTCTCGGAAGCGGACAAGCACCTCGTTTAGTGCTGCCGTTTGCTTTACATCTGCTCGAAATACCTTCGTTCCAACTAGACAGCCCAGACAGCTCTGCATGGCAGGCATTTCGCAAACGACATGATAACCGAACCTCGCACCGTAACAGATGATGACGTCGCCGATATCCGCGGCTGCCTCTAGCATGCGCAAGGGCTCCTATGCTTGTAAACACGACGGTAGTCCATAGGCTATCGTCTATTAATAAGTTAGCGTTAGAACGATGAGTGCATGTGAAGATGGGGACCGCCGTCACGCGTGACCTTGTGACGTCATCACAGGCTGCACAACGTGGCAGGTGGCAGTTAAATTAATGATTGATCGTGAGAGGTTGCTCAGGAAAAGAAACCTGGCTCTCAAAAGCCCCACCGGTCGCTGTGTCTGAAAAAGCCGGGGCAGTGGCCTATCGCTTAATGGCTTCACCACAGCATCAGCAATTCTATGAAGGCTCCAGGTGATCTATGAAGGAACACTATAAAATTACCAAATCCGCAAAAATGCGCATTACGCCATTAAGCTACAACGTCATACCGGAAAGGCGGAGCTTGTGGCTCAGTGGTTATGGCGCTCGGCTGCTGACCCGAAAGACGCAGGTAAAATCCCGGCCGCGGTGGTCGAATTTCGATGGAGACGAAACTATAGAAGTCCGTGTACTGTGCGATGTCAGTGCACGTTATTTCCGGAGACCTTCACTACGGCGTCTCTTATAGCCCGAGTCGCTTTGGGACGTTAAAATCCCCGTAACCCATGAACCATAACAGAACCGCAAACATTAGAAATTGCTAACGCATTCAAGCCATCCACCGAGGAGCTTAAGAGTTTTATTTATTTGCTTTAAAATGCACGAGGCATTCAGCTCCAAAAAGAATATCCACGAAATACAAAAACGAAACCTAATAGAAGCATTGCGAACAAAAACACTTTAGTCTATGCACTGTTCGGATAATTTGATTCGTCTAAACTAGATTACTCACTAAAGCCAACCGTTCTCTTGCTGTACATACGACGAAAGCCAAAAGTAATTGCAACAGGGGAAAGACGCATGGGGGAATATTTTTTTGTGTGTGGTGTTCTTCAACGGAAAATTAGTAGTTTAATCGCTTTTTAACAAAACTTGGGTAGGGCCTAGTTCGTACATGATGTTGTGAAGGTAAAGGATGCGCAATCAAAGGACGAACCACGAAGAAAGACACAGGGACACACACAAGCGCTTGTGTGTGTCCCTGTGTCTTTCTTCGTGGTTCGTCCTTTGATTGCGCATCCTTTACCTTCATAATCGCTTTTTGCCTGAAGGATACTTAAAACGGAAGTAGAGGGAAAAACAGCCACATGCCGCCGGTTGAATCCAAAGCAACGACCTCCGCATTTCGCGTATGATGCTCTCCCAACTGAGCTATGGTGACGGCTGTCCAATATTTCATTCTCGTGTATACCTGCGTTGCGTGTAGCCTCACCTTTAGAGTGTTCACCAGCGCCACCCTCGTCCATAGCGGCGGGCGTAGTAAGTCCTCTATTACCGCAAGTGTCACGCGGAACGGGATCAAACTTTGAGGGCGGAAGCTCTGCGAGAATCTTCCTTTGCTACCTATGGCATGAATACTAGCAGAGCCGAGGCTCTCGTTAAGCTATTGATCAGACAAGGGTAGGAAAATGAGGGGCTCATTAAGACACACGCATGAAGAAAGCCTTCAGTCACTGAAATGAAAGAAGGCATGAATGTTTTCTCATTCATATTTCTGACACAACATCCCATCGCGACATACTGAAGTGAGAGCGGCCTGCTTTGAGTACTGTGAAAGAGGTACATTGACAAGCGACCCGCAGCTCTGAAGGGTATAAAAAACAACCGACTAAAAGCCTATACACCTACACCCTCACCACTCCTAACTCCCCAACAGCGGACGAGAGCCATTCCTCCCTTGAAATAAAGAATTCATTCATTCATTCATTCATTCATTCATTCATTCATTCATTCATTCATTCATTCATTCATTCATTCATTCATTCATTCATTCATTCATTCATTCACATTTTTTGGAATCATCAATGGCAAATTAGAGGTGTAGTCTTTTTCAACGGAAAGATAATTGATTAGAAAGTAACATGCAGAGGTATTTCCTGAGGCACTTATACACAGGAAAATAAATTGTACTATACTATTGCCCTACGCAATTAATAGAAGCAAAAGAACCGAACACAAGAACTCTGCAAGATCAAATGCTGCATATATGTGTTCTTGTCCAGTGTTATTTTCAATAGTAATTTGTTCTTAACCCCTAAGAGAAGAGCCTATTTTATTTGAATGAATAAATAAACATTATAGAACGCAGGAGTAATTAAGCTGTCAGCTGAAAGACATCAGCATATGAGAAACGTTATTTAACGACAGCGTTGATTGTAAACAAGTAAAAGTCTGCCTCGCACCGAACGCGAGACTGAAACAACAATGTCGACTATATACACAAAGGCGGCACAAGTAACTCATTGGCATTACCAAGAAGAAACTTTACAGTAAAAAAAAATAAAAAAATAGGATGAACAAATCATACGACAGAATGAGCCCGACGTGATTTTTTTTATTCTTTTAACTCGGACCTAAAAGGAACTACTCAATTAATTTCGCAGGCAACGAGGATAGATTGCCTTGCTAGAAAAGTTTTATTGCTAGTGTTCTGTTCAGGTTTTGCACTATTCCTTCAGAGAAAAAAAAACACAGACAAGTTCCCTGCTTCTACGACAGTCCTCAGCTCTCGTCGCGAAGGAGGCTCTTGGGAAATGAAGAGGGGATCAAAGGCGCCTTTGAACAATGAACTGCCAAGGAAGGAAAAAAAAGCAACACAATTCTCCATTGCGGCGCTGATTGAAGCTACGCGTGAATACTTCTTCGTTCTTCTCTTTATGCAACTGTAACATTATTCTAGCGGCCATATTTTTATTTCTTTCGCTTCACTCTTTTCCTAGGAAACACCGATTTTTTTTATATATATTTACGCCTCCCGCAAACCGCTATTCCCACTCCTTGCGACGCAAGTGCAATTAACTTCAATAGAGAAGGCTCATATGAGCAGATAGAAAAATACTGAGTTGAGTTGCAGTCGTCAGTGAAGCCGCATCGTAGGGGAAAGGGAAAATTTCTCGCGAGGTCATTGCACGAAAACTGAAAGCGGCCATCTGTTTCATGGTCGTATCGCGCGTTATACAAGGGCCACTCATATCGCGTCTGAGCCACACAAGCTTGGTTAGGTGGGTGACCAATTGAGGAGATTACTGCTCATGCTTCACATATGACCTTTTTAGGTAAGACGATCAAAGTAATGTCGCAAACAAGCTAACTTTGTTCCAAAATGAGAGCCGTTTTGCCCTCCATCTCTCCGCTTTCCTCAGCTTAGAGGGACTTAAACATCCACGTGGCTGCTGAAATAAAAAAAAAATGTCAGTCGATTTGGGTAACTCGGCCAAATGCCGATATGTGCACTAGCATGACGTCATTTGTCGGTTGGAGCTACAACCTACTAGGTGATACCAGGCTACCGCCTAACTGCCACCTTGACTTCTTATTCGGTTTATCTACTGTGCAAGCATCATCCGGATCAACTTCTCCTCCTAACCCCTGCTGCTTATTTCGTTTAGCTCGGTGCGCTTAGGGTTGGTGCCGCCTAGTATTAGCGTCCCAAGTTCTCGCCTCGTTACCACCGGCTACAGCATGGCAAGTAAGCCACCCGGTGGGCAGGTGAGGAGTGGCGCAGTGGCAAAAGGCAGGTGCTATGGCAGGTGCTGTCATCGGTGGGACTCGGGCTGCATGTGTTGGGTTGCGGCGTAGGTTGCTCTCCCCGAGCAGCCTCTGACTACTAACTGTGCTGCCGTAACATAAGAGTAGCGCAAAACCAAGATGATGGACAAAAGGGGACGGACAAAAGGACGACGGACAAAAGGGGAGAGAACATACACCAACAACACAGGCGCTACTCTGTAGCGCCTGTGTTGTTGGTGTGTGTACAGAGTAGCGCTTGTGTTGTTGGTGTGTGTTCTCTCCCCTTTTGTCCGCCGTCCTGGCTTTGCGCTACTCTTATGTTATGGATCAATACCGACTTGCCCAAATTTCCACCCTGGTTGTGCTGCCGTGTGTCCGAATGGGCATGTGAGCAGCCTGCCAAAAAAAAAAACGGCTTCAGACAAACAGAGAGGCAGACAAACAAACACAGAACGCACAAATGCGGGGAATGACCTCTATAAATCCTAGCGATCGAAAAAATAATTTAGAAGCAAAGACGTAATGCACTTCTCAGTGTATTGAACACAGCAGCTAACAAGCAGTAATAGCGTTAACAATACACAAAGAGAATTGTTCTGAAAGCCCTGCCGCTGTGGCTAAGTGGTTATGGTGCTCGGCTACTAACCCGAAAGACGCGGGTTCGATCCCGGCCGCGGCGGTTGAGTTTCGATGGAGGTGAAATTCTAAAGGCCCGTGTGCTGTGCGTTGTCAGTGCACGTTAAAGAACCCCAGGTGGTCGAAATTTCCGCAGCCCTTTAGTGAACTACGGCGTCTCTCATACCCTTAGTTGCTTTGGGACGTTAAACCCCATAAACCAAACCAAACCGAACCAGAATTGTTCTGAAAAGTAATTTCGTATATTCGCCAGTCTGTTATATAAAAACCTGAAAGTTCTGAGTTTGAAAGTGAGAATTTTTTTTATGGTAGCAGGCGTCCTTTTTATTTCTGCTCTGTAAGTGCTGGTCTACACCGTAGGCGTTATTAGCAGTTTTTTTTTTGAGACCGTTTGTAATGATAAAACATAAGATTTAGGCAGATATCATTAAAAAAAATTCATTGCAAAACAGCTGACAGGCGTCTGTGCTTTAGTGGACGTGGCATTGATGGCGGTGACGGCTATACAGTTAGGATAACGAAGATAATTTTTTTTGGAATTCAAAATAACTGCATAAACGATTTCAATATTTAACGTATAATTCCTGCGTTAGGGTATGCTACTTGTGCGGTAGCTATACGCGTGCTTACAACGTTACGCTAATTTAGTTGGGATTAGTACAAAAACCGGACGGCCAAAGAATTAGATTATCCGCCTAGATGGCTCAATGGCTATGGCTGAAGGCTGCCTGGGTCAGGCGAAATGCAAAACTACCCTTTGTACTGAGCGACGTCAGCGCGAGCTTGAGAATCCCGGACGGTAAAAATTTTATCGTCAGCACACTGTAATCACAGAAGTAAGAACCCTGAACTACGTGGTATTTCTTATTGCCTCGCCTTCCAGTCTGCGCCCCTAAGAAAAGCCGTTGCTCTGACAACATGCAGGAGACAAAACGATAAGAAGCTTCCTCACTAACGCCTCTATTTTTGGCGTATTCTCGTCTTAGATACTAAAGGAAATTGGCACAAATTATTATTTTGTTGGGGTAGCATCAAAGGCGATTCTACTGTCACAAAACTTAAGGTGTGCATTTTTGCATCACCTCCAAGAAGCACACTGTAAGCTTTCATATTTAATCTTTTTTTTTCTAAATATGCATACTTTTGATTAACTTATTGCGTCTTATAACGTGTCAGTGACGTAAACATTGGCCGAAGAAACTATTGCTAGGCAATGTAAGCAGTTATTGAAAAAATACAATTTCTTAATGAATTATACACGCCAACAATGACTTCAAAGAATCACATATTTTTTTGTTGTTTTAATCATTTCTTATTGCTACGTATTAAGAACGTTTCAATATAATTTAAATGAAAAACTCGCGTCGAGGCGGTCATCGCTGTTACCATTGTTTTGACCGACAAAGCCAATACAGAGAACATGAAAATTCTTTTTTTTTTCTCACACTTTTGCTTACTCCTGACTTTCTTCCAAGAAACAGCACCGAGTCACGAATATCCTAGTACGTGTTGCACCTGCTGTTTCACTGCACTTTTCAACCGGCAAAGAAAAATATAAATAGCACCCCAAATCGTTCTTTTACAGCGGGCTAGTGGAATGAAACTAAATAAGAAACACATAAAGGTTCGCATCATTGGCAATAAAACGTCGCTCCTGCGATTGACGCGCACTCCAGTGGCGCAATTTGGCGCGCTCAATTTGTCTCGCGGGGCTGTTTCGAAGTCCAGAGCTGAACTTGATTGATTTTTTTTCCCCGCAGTAATTCCTACAGGGGTCAGCACACCTGAATTTGAACGAAGCGTACAAAAACTTAACAAGAAGAATTGAGAACACAATGACTTCTACGAACGCCGGATTATTTTTTTTCCATTGCCAGCGATCACAGGAAGAAAGAAAAAAAAACATACTGAAATTCGAGGTGAATGATCCCACGTGTCCATTAAAGGGGAACTCGAACCGCCGAAAAGAGTGAAAAAGAACTTCAGGAGTCCATAACTAAAGCAGGTTGTCTATTTGGCCTTTTGCCGCATGCCCTGAGGCAACCAGTTCAGTGAACAGGTAAGGCACGAAAGGCGCGGTTTGGCGCCGCATATTGCGACGCCTCCGTCGAAAGCTGAAGCATGCACTCGCTACAGTGCAGCGGAAGCCTCTTGATCACTCTTTCTTCGGCGTGTTAGTCCCGCTATAAACTCTTCTCAGCGAGCAGCTCTACAGAGGTCTTTGCCCGGTGGCCCGCAATGTAGCGCGAGAATTCCGAACGACGTCCTGTCTATTCGCTCAACACACAGGCGTAAGAGCTACAAGACAAAAAAAGAGAACAGAACGTGGATGAAGCGAGCGTTAATACGAAGAGCAAAAAGAATGGGCGCGAGCTCGAACATCTTCCGCTCATAGCGCTCGCCGGACGGGGATAGAACGGAGAAGGGGGTACTCGATCCCCGCGGCAAAGCCGCCGAGGCTGACAGATGATATGAGCGGACAGGGAGATGCGACGCGCACGCCAAGGCGAGGGAGGCGTGGAGAGCCCGGGTGCGCAGCAGGCGTCCTCGGTTTGGGAAATCAAGCAGGCAGAGTGTGGCCAGCGATGCCTCCGCTCACCGCCGCTGAAAGGGCTTGGCTAACTCACACACACGCTTGCTTGCTCCTTCTCTGCTGTTCCCGCAGTCTTCGTCGTCCTCCTATACTCAGTCGTGGCTTGGTTCTCGTGTTCGCTCTCCGGGACACGTGGGGCGAGAACGAACGAAAGGCAAGGAAAAAGAAAGAGAAGACTCGAGCATAAAGAAGAAAGAATAGGAGACGAAAAAAAAGAAGGACCGTCTTCGATTCGTGTTCGATGTCTTTTTGTCTCCGCTTGCGTCGTGGTGGGCAGTGCGCTCTTCTTACCCGCGGCTTCTTTGCCGTTTGCAAGTGAAGGAAGGCGGCGGCTTCAGGAACGAGGCTTAGGAACCACGATCGTCCGATCCGTACATTATTAAGCGGGCCCCTACATGCTTGCTTCACTGCACGGCCGCCCGTACGCCCCTGTCGCGCGAGTGGAATGTCGTCTTTTTGATGAGAGCTCCTGCTCCGCTTCGTCGTCTCTGTTTCAAGTCCGTGGAACAAATCTATTATTTAGCCCCGCTACGCTGGATTGCGAATCGCGTCGGCTGCATCGTGCAAGCACCAAGGTTGTCTCGGCTTTTTTCTCTTTGCTGGTATGGCTAGCTTTGCTCGCTTATTATATGTCCCCTCGTTTATATGTGGACCACAACCTCCAACCACAGATACAGTGGTTACATCCATAGTTATGTCACGTACACCAGAAGAATGCCTGCACTTTTCTTCTATGCATCTGCCCTGCTCTCTACGTGAATCTGGACTTTCGGGAACAGCGAATTGGCTTTTCGTGTACAAGTGCCCAGAGCTTTGGATAGAAATAATGGACAGCGCATGCACCCTCATGTATGCAATAACAGCCCTATAAAAGAACAACGGCTGCCAAGATTTCATTAGACTACGTAAAGCATTCAAGAGGCACGCGGCTCAAAACGGTAGCAGAAAAACAGCTCAGAACGACGAAAAATGTAGCTCTCGTGCTTATAGAAAATTTACTTACTTATAGAAAATTTTGCTTTGAAAATTTCGAAAAATGGAGGGGCGTGCGCATCAAGGACTGTTGTCAGCTGCGGTTAAAAATGCCTGTTCAGAAACAGAAAAAATTAATGTCCACAGAAACTTGAAATGCGAGCATGTTTTCTTTTTTTTCCGCTCTCATGCAACACCATAGTGCGGAAGTTCGGAAAAGGTTATGGTGGTGGATTACGTTCTCTAGAGTAACTTACTTTAGCCACATTAGGAGCTTACTTTAGCCGCATTCTAGAAAATCGAGCTTTTCTACAATGCATTAACAGCTCACTGTTGTCTGTCCATATTTGAGAAAGAAATGGCAATAACGCTGCAATAAGACGTACACAAGAAATAATTACAGAGCACATGCCCTAACTTCATCTGATTTTATTTACTGCAAAGCCAGCAAATATATAGAAAAATTTAAGGCATGCGCAAAAGACACCGGTACAATAGGCATCAACAAAACCGTTCAAGATATGATATCTCAGTCTTGAAAAGGCGGACCGAGGTATGACTCACGCAATCCAATCCCTCTTCCTAATGTGGAATGCTTCCAAAAGCTCCCGCGCCTTCATATCTCCACTCCTGCCCAGAATCTTTATCTCCCGACGCCGTGGCTCACACTTCTTGCACTGCTGGCATCTTTTTCCCCCGGCCCATGTTCTGCCGCACGATTACACACGAAGCATTCAGCGCAGTGCGGCGAAAGATGTGCGCCTCCTAGATTTGTTAGCGATCGTGCGTGCTCAGCCGCGCGGTCATTAACGCACCGGCCCGTTTGGCCCACATAGGCTTTTCCGCAGGTCAGTGGTATTTCATACACCACACCTGTGCAGCACTTCACGTACTGCTTGCCATGATTTTTGTTGCAGGAGCTCTTTTTATCGGTCCCAATGCGCGCGCATAGCTGGCCAAGCTTTCGTGGAGCAGAAAACACGACCGCACGCCATGTCGCTTTGCCACCTTCACATTGTGCGCGACCCTGTGCACATAAGGCGCCACTTCTGGACTCACGGACTGTTTGTTCGGCTCAGTCGACTTGTGAAACATCGCACACTTAATTTTTCTTAGGAGGGCTTCAGCAAGTACTCCTGGGATAACCGTGCATGGGAACCCCGCCGAAACCAACCGATCAACATGCCTATCAAAACTCGCCTGCATAGCATGGTGACACGACTTCACGAGAGCTGACTCAAGGCAGAGGCGAGCAATGGCGCGTTTTACAGTTTTTGAATGTGCTGATGTGTAAGGCAATAGCTCCTTCTGGGCTCGAGGGGAGTAACGCCAACAAACATGATCCTCGCCCAGGGTAATATTAAGATCCAAAAACTGTAAGCACCCACTTTAGGTAGCTCGTGAGTGAACACCAACTCCTTCCCTTCTTTTTGGAAGTTGGCTAAAACTGTGCTTACAGCATCCGTGTAGGTCAAGTCTTTTTGTTTTTTAAAAACAACTAGAAAATTGTCAACATACCTAAATACTTTTAGTACTCCCTTCCCTGTTAAACTTAGTTCTAGAGCCCGGTCAATTTTAATCGCGCAATAGAGCCACGATGTATACCAGCTAGCGCTAACCATCCGTATTACCACTGGTGCATTTCAAGTTTCTTCTTTTGTTTTCGTTCGTTTCCTCGTGTTTTATGGCCCTTTAAATGCTAAGGAGCAGAGGAGAAGATTTCAGCGTAGCAGCAGCTAGCATATTTTAAAGAAAACGCAGCTTCAGGGTATAAAATAGTTCACAGAAGGTCACACACTGCTCTTTTCGTGAGGGGAGCTACTCATGTCCGTCTAGGCCCATTTTCTTTACAGTGTAATCATCATTTTCTCGCTTACAGTGCATTTGTAGAGAAATTAAAGCTTCTTTTACCATTTTCCAAGCACTTCATCACTGGTGCACCTTTCGGTTGTTTCAAAGCTTTGTTCTTGAGGCACATATTGTCGCGTGGCGGGGACAACGCTGTATACAATGGACCAACAGATTGGCTTAGAATGCAAACTCCTTATTGGGTGCACTTACGCCCAAAAAGAAATCAACAGCTCGGCTGTGGTTATAGCAACAAGCCACCTCAGCGGTAGTCTAATGGAAACCCTGGTACTTTCAGCGGCGCTCATTTTAAAGCTGGCAAGGAGCCTTCGAGATAAGGCACAAAAAGTGACTACAGCAAACTAGAACAACGTGCACTTGCACGTGGCTGCAATCATTCGAGATAAATCTGGTCGCATCTGGCGTCAGAAACAAAATGGCAAAACCGAATGCCGCCGGCTTTGAGCGTGAACAAACAGTAGAGAGCTTCGCTCTAGTTCACGCACTTGTTTCGCAATTTAAGCCATGCCGTGAGGTCACGGTGTAATCAGATGAAAACAGCAGTTTGAGCTGTTCTGCTAGATTGCTTAACATCCTTATGGTGTGAGGGCAAACTATAAAATAATATAGGCAAGCGAAACGATGAGAATGCAGCCCCGGAGACGAATGAACATCCAAAGCGCGCACTATTCTCCGCTCTGTACATATCCGCTGGTACTAGGCGCTGACCCTTAATAAGGGTCTGTGGCGCCTGCAATCTGCCGGGCCATGTTTGTGACGGCAGTGATGGATGAGCCATGCGTGAGAACAACGCGGCTGTCTGCGAGAATGCCTCGTCTCCTGAAGGCACCAAGAGGTGGCGTTGCTTCTTCGCCGAGGAGCCGCCGCGCTTCAGCAAAATGACGTAGCCGCCGTGATCGACGTCTTGAACGCATCATGCTCGGCGGCACGTGGCGACAAGAGGCTTAACGGAGGAGAGGCTCGATCCCGCGCCTCCTGCTATTGGGGAGAGAGCGAGAGAGAGGGCGCTGCTGTCGGGGGAGGTGGCTGTGCAGCTCACGCAGGGAGGAGGCATGGATCCGGTTTGTTCTGACTGGATTGACGCCCCACTGGAAGCGCTTCGCTCGAGACACGTAATTCCATGCGCTCATTAACGGCTGTCGGTGTAGAGGGCGCCCTCCAGGATACGAGGATGTGTCGACGTTCTCTCTCGGCTTTTATCTATGTGATGCTGTATACAGGTGCGCCACTGGTGCTTAGCGACGGGTGCTTTTTCATTTAATTTCATTTTATTACCTTAAAGGCCCCTTAAAAGGGGCCCTTTCAGCGTTTAAGAAAGGGTTGTTGTTAAGGTGCTTGAGGGTGCAGTCTTTCATATAAAATGTGGAGCAAGCGCGCTACACCCGATGAATTAAACACAGAAAAGGTGGCAGGTGTTTAACATGTCTCTACGGGAGTGAAATTGTCGGCAGCCGCTTTGAAGCACTTTCTCCTGGTTCTTCCTTCCTGCCACTTTTTAAACTCCAGTCTTCGTCTTTTTGGCTCTGCTTACTTTATAAAACCCATCGCTTCGAAAAAAAAACGTAATAAAATTGACGCTGATTCCATTTCCGTAAAGTTTTGCTAACTCGAGAGGGTGAACTGAAGCTGGCCACTTCCGCCCACGATTCCATCTCTTTGCACCTTGCTGAAATTAACTTTTCCGCGTGTTCTACAGTCCCGGGTCTGCCCCTCTACCATTATGTTTCTCTATCGCTCAGGCCTCTTCTCACTTGTACGTACTATCCTCACTGGTTCCCTTATCGTGCATGGTTCACATTTCATGTATCTTTCAGTAGCAGGGGACAGGTTCCCGAAGTCTGGACTTCATTCCTTGCGTAATATGCAATGTGTAAATATGGCTGTTACTTCTCTACGCACACAAAAAAAGGGGCCGACATCATTCTCTTTCTTTCTCTTCGTTTACAAAGTTGAAAAAAGTGCACTTCGTTATTCATATAATTAAGGTATTGATTAATAGTATTGATTCAGCCTTGACACCTACTACTATTATTATCACTAGTATTATGTGAACAAAGATCGCTTGCCTCACTCATTGATTTATTGCTTTTTCTAATTAGTTATGCCAAGTACAATTTTAGCAGAAGCATTTTTTTAACACCACTGCGATTTTCCAATCCTCTCCCGTTGCTTTTTTGTGGACAAAATGAATAGACATGCATCGACACCATTGATCTCGATATTGCTGTTTGCAGTCTCGATTCACTTCAAAAAATCACGTGATCACACAGAACATAACCCTCCTCGGAAGCGCAGTGAGCTTTCTAAAGGGTCTAAAAGAGTGGGCTTCGGCGAAAAGAGTGACTTACACAACCGAAAGAACCTATGTCTAGCTCGGCATATAAAGATATCTTGATATTTCCTTAGAGGCTGTTCTCCCGACTAATAATATCCTTCACTTGTGATGAAGGCAGTCAGTCTGCCTGTTCTTCCTTTATTTATTTTTTTTTTGCACTGGCTTCAGTTAGTGGGCTCCACGGCCTCTTCAAAGCTCCATTTCCGAGGAGTAGAATTCACTTTTCGCAGTTTAATTGGCGCGCACTCAGCATAATTCCTCCGGGCCCGCATATAACTTAACGAAAGCATGCCAAACACCTTCCCGTTTTTTTTTTCTTTTTTTCACGCGAAAAAACACCTCCACTTTGCTTCTTCGATGACCAGCGAGTACTGTGCGTGTGACTCTTAGAGCCCTTTCCGGTGGCAACGTTGAACTTGCTTTCTTAGTGTCCTTGTCTCTACACATTCTTAACAATTGCGAAAACAAAGAGAACATCCGTTTCAATTCACTTTTCAAATTTGAATACATATTGGCCAGCGTGGCAGATCCTTACAGCCGACGCCTTGTCACATCGGGCTCTCCTCTCCCGTGCCGGCTCGCGAGCTAGCTGGCAAAACGCGCTACGACTTGGTGCCCGGCATCCTAGCGACGGCAGGAGAGAAAGGTGTCGAATCAACGCGAAACCCGCAGAGCTGTTGTCCTAAGACGTCGTCGTCGTGAGGAGATATATATATATATATATATATATATATATATATATATATATATATATATATATATATATATATATATATATATATATATATATATATATATATATATATATATATATATATATTGTAT